>NC_056681.1:2430000-3630000 GCF_018350215.1 Panthera leo
ACAGAATTATTCCATATCCTACAGGTCAAACCCCCGTGGGGGGGGTCACATGTCTTCATCCTGGGACGGGAACCCCCTGAAAGGACACGTACCATGCCCAGACACCGGCCAGGGACATGTCACCGAACTGAGGCCACAAACGGCCGATCTACACCCTTCTCAGGTCTCATTTCAACTGCGTGCTGTTTCTTTGTTTTTAAAGAAGCTGCAGTCACACTTTGGATAAAGTGGGGGAGACGTCACTTCTCACAGTGTCCAGAAACTCCCAGACAGGCCTGCTCCACATCTGTCTGCTTCTTCAGAGTTTAGCGACTGTGCGTGGTTTTACAGCAAGCCTTTGAGAGGCGGCTGTTCAGCCCGCGGCCCTGAGGACGACCAGGAGGCTGAGCCCACGCCGGCAACCCAGGTGGCGGGCAGACAGGGCAGCTCGAGCCCAGATTCTGCCCGCGTGTGGCCTGGCCCCTCCAGTGTCTGAAACGGACGTGACCACCTGGTCACGGTGTGACCACCACGTGACAGTCCCTGCCATGGGACTGCCTGGGGGACGGAGGGGACGGGAGGCAGCAGGCTTACTCGCGTCGGACCCCCAGAGCCCCTCCACCAGCAGGGCCACCACCACGGCCACCACGGCAGGCCTGGCCCAGGTGTACCGATGTCTCTCGAGGGAACAGGGTCTATGCAGGGACCACCTCAGGCTTGAAGCATGTTCTCTGCCTTCTGTGACTCACTCCCCGGTTCGAACAGAGTTTCCTGTCAAAGTTACTTCTAGAAAATACAGAAGACCAACAGGCAGGTTCCCAACGTCACATCTCCTATGAGGACCACAGGTTTGTGCACTCGAGACAGGGCCTCTCCTGAGGCCACATGAAGGGAGCCCCTCAGCAGAGGGCGAGGGCAGTGGCCTGGGGCAGGGCTCCGCTGACCTCGGGTGGAGACAGCATGGGGCGCGGCTGTCCCGGCTCAGAGGTCCCCAACTCCTCTCTTAGACGACGGTCCCCAGACAGGGCAGACAGGTGGTCAGGTCGACTCCCAGCACGGGGGGCGTCCCACGCGGGGCCGCGTCAGGGCTCTGCCGGGCCGAGTGTGCTGTGTCCCTCTGCAAAGTGCCCTGATGCGGTGGCCCTGTCCTTAGCACGTGCTTCATTTTGCTTTTCCCAGTTCCAAAGGGAACGTTTATTAGAACAACAGGCTCCAGAGTAACCGTCAAGCCGATCTTTCTCAAGCTTAGCACGCGTAAACTACTACGACGAGGATATCAGCCACATTCTAACAGAACTCGCCAGAACAAGTTCTGATGTAGGCAAGCCCGCCACCTGGGACACATCTGCTGTTTGCTCTTTTAGACAGGATACTCGTCAACTGCCGTGTTACCAACACGCGTCTCTAAGTTTCAGTTCTCACCTGGATTCCAGAACAACGATAAAATAATGCCGTTACTTCAATTACAAACATTAAGAAACACGTTTATCGACGGTTACCACTTGTGAAGATCAGAATGCGCTTCGCTGAAAAAGAAAAGGAGAAAGTCCAGACAGGCAACGATGGGGAAACCGACTCTACCGTTGGGCAGCGGGAGCGAGAGGCCAAAAAAGTCACAAGGTTCCGTGATGTCAGTCAGCTAAAGGGGAGGCAGACCTCAGTTTACTGCCTGCAGTAGAATTACATCACAGAAGAGGTGACCCGAAGAGGCCTCCTACGCTGGCTTTTATGCCAGCACGTGCTTCATGTTGGAGGGTCTCACCGCGCAGTCCGGTCGGCAAGGCTGCCCCCACTGAGCCGTGCACAAACGTGACTGCGGTGCTCCCCCAGACGGGGCTCCCCGTCGTGGAGCTCGGAGAGCCGCAGCTCCTCGCCCCGCACCCCCCCGGCGGAGGTGTCCGCACCCCGAGTCTGCCAGCCAGCCAGCCAGCCAGCCAGCCCAGCACCCAGCCAACACCACGTCTCCCCACGGCCAACAGAGGGGTGCGACGGCCTGGAGGGATCTGTCCTCACCCACTGTGTAAATTAACTGGCTCACACCTCAAGAGGGTGTCTCGTCCCTGCAACTCAGTTCACAGCAATCGTGAGCCAGCGATCAAGGTGGTGCCACCTCGGGACACGGTACGTCCCACGCGTGGCGGGAGCCTGCGAGGCGCTGCTCTGAAGACAGGCAGGATGGGTGTGTGCTTAGTTCTTTGTCCCCAGAGCCACCAACTGCACCCATCACTGTCTGCGATGACAACACTTTGGCCCTTTGGACCCAGGTGGCTTCCAGGGAGGTGGTGCAAGAGGCACCCTGCCCCGTGACCCAGTATGACTTTTTATGCACAAAATCCTGGAAATCCTGGATCCTGCATGCCAGGGTTATACCACATGAACGAAATATGTAACGGAAAGACTGTGATAAAGTGTGGCCCTCCTTCTCCCCTCCTCATTCACGGAAGGGTCTGGGCAGCCAGGCCCTGTCGTCCCAGGGAGGCGTGGGCCCCACATCTCTGTGCCTTTTCTCCAAAAATGCCGCTTGAAAACAAAAAGTAAAAACAAAAAACAGGAGTTTTTAAGACCCTGTGTCAATTATATAAAAAAATCCAAACGGTTTGCCCTTCCGCACCGGAAACGGGAGGCAGTTACTAGCTGTCGTCCGCCGGCTTATTTGAAAGCTGGGACTGTCACCTCTGAAATGACACGTCCTTCTGTATTTCCTGAAGTCTCACCCCACACTCGTCCACCCTGCCCCAGGGGAGTCAGTCTCCAACCAAAAAACAAACAAACAAAAAAACCCCCAAAAAACAAAAACCACCATGAGGTGCAAACAGATTCTGGATCGTTTAAATACAGGAGGTAAAAGGAAACAAAAGAGAACCAAAATGATGCTGTTACCGGAAGGTCTGTTACAGAAAGTCTGGGCAGAATTCAATCTTCCTACATTTGGCAAGAGAGGACAGTTGTTAGTAACTCCTCTGTGGTGAGGACAACCAGCTTCCTGCTCTCTCCGGACTCAGTCGCTTCAGATGCACGAATATTTAGCATTACGGTGGAAAAATGGGGCAGTGGGAGGTCACCATACCAGACAGAGGGTCAGCCGTACACGGAGGAAGGTTCTCCACAATAAGCACGTACGTGGGCGTCCAGACTCCTCTTTAACCATGTGAGGGGTGACCTCTAGTTACGGGATAGCCGCGGGATAATCTGATGACCGTGTGCACAACATGAACACCCGTGCTCACACACCGCAGATACCTAGGTCCCAGCTCCCAATCGGCCAAGTCAGCCGCAGCGGAGGAGACCGACGGCTTCTTCCCAAACCAAGAGGCTTTCTTGGGTCCCAGGGCTACACGGCATAAAGCAAATACCTAACAGAAAGGCTGTGATAAGGCATGAGCCCTCCCTTCTCCCCAAGAGACTTTCTCAGTTTGGAACAGGCCCCCATTCGCCTGTGTTTGCACAGCGTATACCACTGTGCTAAGACAAAGCAAGGTGAGCAGATGCTTCACGGACACCCAAGCAGGGTTCGCCTTGCCCTGTGAGCACCTGTGAGTCTCATCTTGGACGAGCGGCGGACTGGCAGGTGTATGACCAGTGGGAGCAACCCTCAGGGCCTCTCTCAGAGCTCATACCGCAGGAGACTGCAAAGCTCTAGTTCATCTTAAATAACACTGACAGCTGCCATTAACACTCCCCTCTGAGATTTGTCATCATCCTGAGTCACCACAGGAAAAATCGTGGGAGTAGATATCCTGTTACATTTTTTTCCTCTTTGGTAAAGTATGGAAAAGGAAAAATGTGTTGATAGTTTGTGTTTTTTCCTTCTTTTAAGCAAAATCCAAGTAAGAACATTTAGAACAATGTGAAAAAGGTGGCTGCTCACCTGATCACACATATACTGCTAAAAACAGGTAAGCCATCACACACAGACCCCGCTGGCACCACTGAGGTGGGCCCACTGAGCTGCAAGGTCACGACTGGTTTGCCAAAGGGCCCTTCTACACTAAAGAGAGGGTGCTGGGGCCACGCAGCGGATGAAGCTTTGGGGTTGGCCCCAATAATGTCGGGGTCCAATAACCAGAGTCAGTGAGTCAGGGGTGCTGTGGGTTCCTACCACGAGGCCAGGACGAAACGGGGTCCTGGAGATGAAATGTTAGGTAAACAACCGTGTGATATGTGTTTTTTTTACATGCACGTGCCGTGCCCATCTTTGGGGCAACAAGAAAAGCTGGTGAATTACTCCATCTGGGACGTGTGATGGAGAGGAGGGGGGCAGACTGGCCACCCACCTGGCTACGGAATGAACAGGACTTCTGTCCTCTCCCAATGCAGTCACCATGCCTCCCACCTGCACGAGACTCTGCTAGTGAGCCTGGCTCCCTGCTCCACTCCCACTCCTACAACCCAATTCTCTGCAGGCAGTGGAGGCGTTGACATGCCTCCCAACTAAGCATGGACCCCAAACTCCTTGTCGGTCTCCCTATCTGCGAACAGCCTCCTTCCTCTAACTCACTGTGCCCAGCCGCTGGGACCGCCTTGCCCCTCTAGGACTTCTGGTGCACCCTCTGCCTCTGTTCCCTCCTCCAGAAACGCTCAGCCCCAAGGCCTGACCCTGCCCCCCAGGACCTGTCCTGAGCTCAGTCTTCTGCAGCAAAGCAGTCCCCATCATACCGTCCTGCTTTATTGTCTGCATAGCGCTCTCCTACATGAAATCATCTTGCCTGTGTATTTACTTGAGGGCTTTTGCCTCTCCTTCCGGAAGGTGACTCCACGAGCAAAGGAGAATACAAGCAGAAAAGCCTAGGGAAGTCCTGGGTCCAAAGCAGGAGCTCAGTAAACTTTTGTTGGATGGAAGCTCAAAGCTTGCTGAACGGTGATCCTGAAGAAACAAGTACCTTGGAGAGCACCTCGCTCAGTTCCCAGGTCTTTCCTTCCAGCCTGGAGCCTACCCTTCCCTACACACAGAGCTGACTCAGAGTGCAGGGGCCCCTCCTCCAGAAGGAGACGCCAATGTTTGACGCTCTGGCGGCCGTCTTTCTTGTTCTCCAGTTAACTCCCAAGCATACGGATGACTACTCAAACCCTTCATGTAACTGCAGTTCAAGCTGAAAGTAAATCGGGCAGAGTGGGCTCTCGGTCGAATGAGACGTGTGAATTATCAGCAGTGTCCCAGTGAGGATGCCTTACGCTGCTGTTACAGATCTGACACCTGGGGACTCCATCAGTAATGGCTTCTTCGATGACACAGACTTCTTTCAGCCCGTACTACATTAAGCTGAGTAAAAATTAAACGCTGACCGTTCAGTGACACTTTATATTCCCAAGGAAACATGGCTAGTGAATTGTAGGGGCTAACACTGTGTTTAAAAACTGGAGACTTCGGGTTTCACTATGTTAGAAATCACAAGGTGGTGTCATTGGCGGTGTTAAAGCTAGAAACAAAAGAAGAAAATGATGCACCTGTCGTCCACTGTTCGTTTCACTGGGGTAGAAATGCCACCTGGATGGACGAATGCATCCACTAATATGTCAACAAGAAGGGGAACAAATTAGGACCGGTACAAAATGCACGCACAAATCTACTTATGTTTCTCATCAGGAGAATGTTAATTCCTAGAAGAATTTGATTGTTCACCAAGACATGGGTAGGAATCAGGACAGAGAAAGCATTTCTGCTCCCAGCATCACTAAGCCAAAGGCGTTCTACCCTCGACCCTTAGTACAGTCTTTCTCGCTACCCAGCAGAATCTTACACTGACTCATGCTGGGTCCCTGTTCTACCCGTAAATTAGTAGTGATTACTACCAGTGATTAAGTGTCCCATAATTCCCCTGATTTTGTCCCTGACTTCGTATTACCAATTTTAAACTTACAGAAAGCCTTATTCTGAGCGTGCGTCTATGAATTTGTGTTAGCACTGTAGACATAACCAAGAAATTAAAATATTAAAATTGAACACAAGACGCTAGGAAGCAAGGACTCAGCCAAAAACGACAATGAAAACCTAACACGAGAAATGTCAGGACATATAAAACTTTATAAATTAATGAGCCACAGGAGAAGCAACCCCTTCCTTCTTCGTGAATCAGCAGAGTGGCCCCTGGCTACCTTGTCACTGGGAAAAATGGCAAACCTAAAACCAAGAACACTGGAGGACATTCACAAGAAAGGAACAGACACAGAATTTCCCTGAGTTGTGTCTTCTCTCTCTCTCTCTCTCTCTCTCTCTCCATTTTAACAACCTCAACATATATCTGTGTTTTATAGCAAATTACATCAAATCCTTTTGGAATGTGGACAGAAGAATGACAAACAAATATGGAAACCGGACAGACTAGCTAAGCAATTCCCAAAGCAGGACAGACGTGCACATTGAGAGCGTAATCAGTGGGCTCTCCCTCGCTGTGATCCTGGGGAGAGGGGGGACCCTGAGAGCAGGACCCTTCAAAGAAGAGCACAAAACACGGACAAAGAGCAAGGCACCATTTGGTGGGTGCACCTCCTGTCCTACGAGGCCAGCATGATCTCCTCTCCCTCTGTCGGGCCCTCCCTCTGCCTCCCATTTCTGCTCTCACAGAACTTTGGGGAAGTCCTTGGCACCCGCTAAGGTCTGTCATGTGTCCATGGCTTCGTCCAGAGTCGTTCTTCCTCCCGGACTCTGCTGTCTTCACTCTCCACACAGACACACTGCTTTGCATCTGAGTCGAGTCTGTGCCTCAGGGAGCCTCTCGCCGTTGGGGTATTTTTCATCTCCGCCCCTGCAGAGTCTAGCCTTGGGCACTCTTCCAGGCAGCGTGACTGTCACGGCAGTGATGGGCACTCTGCCACGTGACGTGGACACAATGGCACATGCCATCTTGGGTCATAAAGCCCAGGGAATCATGCATCCAAAATCAATCCTCGGCAAGTCATAGTTACAAGAAGAACAACTAACAACTTCGGCCAGGATGCCACAGTGGAGACGACACGAAGCGGACCCACAACAAGTCTGCGAGCCAGACAGACACCTTCTCCTCGGGACCGAGTGGGGTCACGTGGTGGTCAGCCCCAACTCACTGACGCCGAGCGATACGGGAGCGATCGAAGGTTTTTATGCTGGAGTGGGGCGCAGGGGGCAGGGAGACTGGGGAATAATTATGCGAGCTCCTGCCGCAGGGTCTTACACGCACGTACTAGCTCCCTGAACGTGTCCCACCTGTTGGATGCGATCGGTCTAGGTTCTCACACGGACACACGGCATCCGCGCGCGCACACCTGCACACGCGTTTTCCCGCAGAACCGTTCAAGAGTTCTAGTTAAATATTGCTCTTCTCATGTTCTTGGCTCCCAGCCAAGCTCTTGATACAATCTGCATGAAGATTCGTTTTTGGCAAGGACGGCTAACCTGAAGTTTCTTTTACCTTAATTCATAACCATTTTGGGTCTCACGTTCCAGCCTAGACCAGACACTCAGCTACTTTTCCACGTTACATGTGCCGACAGAAAACACTCCTCGAGAGCACCGTGCCTTCCAAACAGGCACAGTCCGCCCCCGCCCCCCAGCAGAGCCCTACGATGACAGCACACCCCAGTCTGTGTGCCCCCCAAGGAAGCAGGCAGGGCAGCACTCCCGTTTTCTGAGGGGTCAGTGAGATCCTTTGTGAGGGCCAGAGAAAACGCAAATCTGACAGCGTTGGGTCAAGGAGGGAGGATTTCAAATATTCAGGATCCTTAAATTCCTTTTTAAAAAAAAAAAAAAAAGGCTAACTGTACAGTTGGGTAAATTTCACTTTACATCTGGCCAGGAATGCCAGGCAGAATTTATCCACCCGGGAATTTATCTGCTGCTCCTAACCAGGTGCCCACAGGCCCCGTGGTTGTGAGGGAAGTGCTTTCAAGTTCAGAGATGACCAGAGGGGTGGTCGTGCGGGGCCGTCCTCCCTCCCCGTCCATCCTTCCACCACGGCAGAGCAAACAGTCTGAACCGTACCACCCGATGGTTACAATCTGCGCTCTCCCGGGAAGCTGAGGCTCGCCGTCCTTCAGACCCGAGGCGCCTAGCTGATAGTAATCCGTAATCCTACACAACGTCACCACTGCCAGCAGGCCTCACAGACGGCGGCCTTATGCACTTTGAAGAGTTTTATGAATTCCAGATCCTTGGATTAAGCAATCAGGCTTCAGTGTGCACCCTGCCATCCACCAGCGCCCCAGGCAGGAAAAGGCACCGCTCGTCCCTAGAATATACTTACCCCGGAGCCTGCTCGGATGAGGCTGGCGTGTCCCAGCCTTGCACACTCGGTCTCCGGTCCATCGCTATGCAGCCTTCTCCCTCTCGCCTTGAAGACGCCGTGCATGAAAAATGGCCCTGAACACGCAAGCAACGTATGGGTTTACGAGACCTCTGCCAGCCACTTCCGATTACTCAGCCTCCTGTTAATAGCACACAGCCATCAGCCCACAACCGTGTTCACCATCGAAGAAAGCGCGTCGGCTGTGGAATGATGTATTTGCCAGCGGACTCATCAGCCAGTGTCCAAGACGGCTGAGAGTCCCGATCTCCTTCCTTAACCTAAGTTTACGTTCGATAAGCTACATCGCACGCAAGCGCGTGCAGCCTTCTCCTGGCAGGTCAGCAAACAGCAGTGAGGCCATGTTTTGGCTGTTCCCCAGCTCTCTGATTTGGTCAGTATTTCACTGGAAGATCGTTTTCTCGGTCACCGGGGTCATGGATGTCTCCAGTTATACAGCTGAAGTTATAGCTCGATAAAAACAGTGACAATGACTGACATTTACGGGGCAAAGTGATGTGCCCCATTTCGTGCTGAGCGCTGCCCCCCACCGATCAATGACTGCCAACGGCAGCACCTCCACCAGCGAGTTCCTTCCTCGGAAACGTGGGAACTTGCACGGAGGCGCCCGTAATACCGGCCACTCAACGGGGAGCCTCCGCCTGGTGCTTCCCCCGCATCACCCTGAGCACAGAAGCGTGTCAAGGGATCCTGCCTTTCCGGAGAAGGGGGCAGACAGACCCGGGGTTTATCTCACTCCCTTTCACGGGACCACCTCAGGCTGCTGCCGCCCGATGGGAAACTGTCTGGTCCCATGGAAGACACAAGAAGCATCTCAGAGTTCACAGTCTAAACCCGAACACGCAGCTTTGGCCAGTGCAGCCCTCACAGGGCCACGCACTAGACAGGATGATTTGTACCCAGCGTGCAGGGCTTTATAAGGAAACGGCAGCAAACATAACCAAAAAGGGCAAGGAACCATGGTTTCCTTGATGGCATATTCTAAATTCCTGGCCCAGCAGTTACCGAAGGATGAGTAACTTCAATACACAAGTCTGCGTAGAATCAGTTCCAGAAAATCCAAAATGCCATCCCGCGGACAGACCCCTCTCACGATATCCCCAACAGACGGGCGCCCGGCCTTGGCTCACTAGCCCAAGTGAGTTCCTTGGTTCCTTGTGCGGTCGACTGGAGCGTTGGCGTGTGGCCCACACCGGAAGGCTCTGGTGTGAGTGACTTCTCTGTACGTTCGTGGAAAACCATCTCCTGGACATCGACGGCTGGCTTCCGCGACCTCGGGGCCAGGATGAGTCTGTGCCAACCCCCCACCCTCCTCCACACGCGGCTGGCCTCCCTCCCTCGCTCACTCTTCCTCCCTGCCCCTGGACCCTCTCGTTGGGACTCCTCGTATTGTACAGTCACATAGTATTTTCCAGTCTCCCATTCAATTTCAGGTTTTAATGATGGGATTACACTTACCTGGGATTTTAAATTATGTCAAAGAGGCTTTCTGGGAATTATGATTTCTTAATTAACTCATCTTCTTAAACTCGGTTAATACTCTTTATATTCATAAAATGAACTCAGAAGCAATGAGATGGCATTTAAAATCTGCAAGCAAATAACTCTTTAAAGGTTGTGACTAATTCAGAGGGCTTTTCCCCTCAAACATCCTGCATTGGTTGCTCTAGATTCACTGCTCTGATCCAGCCTGGGGAGGGGCCCTTCTCAAATGCTGCATCAGATGATAAATCCCCGAGCCGTACGATGCCCAGCTATGCCTGGCAGGGAAGGGGTCTGAGCTCGAGGAAGCCCCAGGGTGTCCACGTAACAGGTGTGGGGAGAGGCAAGGACCCGCAACGCGTGTGTCCCAATCTGCTTTGGAATCCTTTGCGAATTCCCACAGTCTGCCTCGCGGAGTCCAACATGAGCCAGTTTTTATCTAGACCACTTCTTCTGAGAGGGCCTCTTGTTCAAGACCAATTACATAAAATCTCTTCAAGTCCGTATCGTTTAACGACGAAACGCTTCAAAACCAAAAAAAAAGTGTAAGAAATAATCACACACACGCACACACACTCACCCCACCTAATTGAACAAATGAGGGCACACGCCATACGCACTTCAGATCTCCAGGAACGACCACACATCCCAGTGGGAGCTCCCTGGGCCCACCCTCCTCCGTCCTGGCCTCTTCTGGCAAGGCAGAAACCACCACTTGGAAATTGGTTTGTGTCTCCTCTTTTCATTCCCATGCTTTTGTTCCGCATGGACATATAATCCGAATATATTTGATCAAATAGATCAAATATATTTGAGGGTATTTCAAAACATCATCTAAATGGTACCATTTAGTCAATATCATTCTGCAATTTTTGTATACCATTATATTAGACATTTATCCATGGGGACACGAATACACAGTTTATCACAGAATCACACTGTTTGAATATATCACAGTTTACATATTTATTCTCCTATCATCAGACATTTTGGTTTTCTTCTGTTTGCTTTTGTTCCTCCCCCCCCCATTTTGAACAATACAGCAGTAAATACCCTGTGTGTTCTCCATGGGGATGTGTTCAAGAATGTCTCCAGGGGATACACCTAGAAGCAGCGAATTCGCTTTAGGACTTCCATGCACATAAAACGAAGGATGAGATTTCCTCTAAGATGCTCAGTCTTCCGATGCTGTTATTTTGGCCCCAAGGATAGTTTAATGATTAAAGAACAAACACTTTCTGGAGAACCATTAGTATAATTAAAAAGTCTCCCTCCAATTTCAACTAAAATCTTTGGTGTTGTGCAACTCTTGAAATGATTATTAAAAATGAACAGTAATGGTCAGTGAGTGTGGAGAGGCACAGATGACTCAGAAATGGGCAGACACGCCAGGGTCTGAGGGGGAGGGGCAAATGAAACAGGAAGAGCCCAGCCCTGAAGGCCTGTGGTGGCCTGGCCAATTCTCTGGTCCCCATTCTTCAGGAGGACACGAATTCACGGTGAGAAGACCTACATCCTCGTCCTCCTACTTTATTTCTTGCCCGAGCCTTACAACCATTCCATCTGTCAAGATGGAATGTTCTCCTCTGAGGTCCTAGGTGCACAAACAGACTTTTCTGGTTCTAAACCTCTGTTTTCTTCTCCTCGACCTTTCCCCAACATCTCTCCTTAAAGTATCTCGATAGCTTGAACTTTTGAATGCGTTTTGAAGCAAAGTGCATAGAAAGGCAAAGGTTGAACCACTGCTCTACAAAATGGCTGGTGTTCTTCTCCTTGGTCAAACCAAAAGGGTGAACCTAGCCCCATGGCGTTCTTGGGGACAGCCAGAGATGATTCCAACGATCAAATCTCTCCTAGTCCATGGCTGCCCTGCAAGCCCACCACCCGCTCACCCAGCCCTGTGACCAAAACCTTGCAAAAGACCCCAACGAGGAATAGGAGTCCTTGGATATTTGCCCAGTTAATAAGAAAACTATAATGGCATTATGAGATAACCAAACTAATTAACCCCCTGCAGTTTGAGAAAACTAAAAACTCCGGGGCAGAAACTCACACACTGCAAAATTACCAGAGGAAGGAAGGAAGAAGGAAGTGCCACTCCTACCCTCACAGCAGTGCAAATCATCGATGCAGCATGGGTTGAGAGAGTAGGAGAAAGCACACACAGGAAGGGAAAACTCACAGCTCAAAGAAACAGAAATATCAAAGATGACAGAAGTCACGGAATGGGACGTCAGGCCTTCCAAACGGGGAGCACGTGGTGTGAAAGAGTGGAAGGGACACCCTTCTATCTATACACTGTCATCCCCATCCCCATCCCCATCGTTATCATTACCATCTTCTTTATCATTGTTACCATTATTCTCTTCGTCACCCTCCTCATTATCATTTTCCTTCTCATCCTCACCTATATCATCATCACCATCATCACCATCACCACCACCCGACAAAGCGGTGCGCCAGCCATAGCCAGGAAACGACTCATCAGCCTCTCAGGCACCCCTGGGAGGCATTTTCCTGGACCACCCCCCCTCACAGTGGAGCCCTGGCCGCTCAGAGAGCAACGGTGGCTCACCCAGGGCAAGGAGAGCGGAGCCGGGATTCCACCCCTCACCCGTTTTCTCAAGCTGTCAGCCTCAGAGACCGAAGGGGCGTGGCTGTTTCCCATCGGCCCGACTGAGGCCAGAATCTCCGTGCCCCCCAGACCGCTTGCCCTCACCTCCACGTGTGAGTGGATTCACCGCTACAGGGTTTTGTTGCCATGGGAGGAAGGGAAGAGAGACCTTTACCTACAAGGTCTCATAGTGAACACAGGGCAATCAGGCCCTGGGACCTCAGAGTCAGCTGAGTGTCAGTGACTCGGGGCCACCTGCCCTCTGCAGGAAGGAGTGGAGATTCCACACCGACAGCCTCCCCTGGTTTCTGTTAAAAAAGAAGCCGGTCTCCGCATGGACAGAATCCCGGGAGGCACTCCCTCCTCCCCCGCAATACTCAGTGAGGACCTACCAGGCACGCGGGATGGGCACGACCAAGGGAGACGGGAAGAGGCCCGTGCAAAGGCCTTCCTGGGAGGGGACCAAGAAGGGACCGAAGAAAGACCACGTGCTGTGCTGGGGAACAGGTGCCAGGAGGTAACAGACCCCGAAGGAGACAGGGTGGAGCACTCAGATTTCGCCACACCACTGCTGATGCTGGAGGAGGCAGGGGAGGAAGCACACCTACCGTGTGCCGGGCACGGCACCATGTGTGATGCACACGTCACCACACCGCATCCGCAAGCTGACCAGTGAGTGAGGCGGGTCCTGCTCGGACCCCCACCGGAGAGAGAAGACAAGGCTCGGTGAGCTGACACGATCCTCTGGACCTCACAGCCGGGAGGTGGGTCCGTTTGGGTCTCGTGGGATTGAGGCAGGCGGGGACGGGGGGAGGCGCCCCGAAAAGCAGATGCCCCCAGTGGGGGTGATCGACAGAGCAGGACCTCCTCCCAGGACGGCATCAGAACTGGGCCAGATAACGAGGAAAAGGCAGACGTCCTCACTGGCAGGCAAGTCGCTCGGGGGCGACCGTGCTGGGGGCGGGATGGAGTGGCTGCTTTTATCAGAAGACAGACCGACAGACTGAGTCGGGGCCGTCTGTCCACAGACACCTGCATCTACCTCGAGGACTCTAACCAGATCGGAGAGGTAGAGACAGAGTCACCAGCAGGGAGAGACAGTGGCCGGTGGCCAGCCACTACCAAGGTCACCCTTGAAGGAACCAGACGCAAGAGCACTTTACAGCTTACCCCAAACGCTGCCAGGAGCAAGCCGTGAGCCCCTGGCTCCGGGCCCGGGAGAAGGCGCAGGGGAGACTCACTGTGCCCTCCAGGAACCACACCTTGTACATCACAGAGAAACCGCGATTAAAATTTCTCAATATCAAACCAATCGATTCGTCTGGAATCTTAAAGAGCTTCGTACGCGCCTTACTCCTAAGTTTTCGAACAAAGCGAACGTAATTACCTTCGATCTCCCTTGGACCAGATAGCGGCAACTCAACCGTCACGTGGACCACAGACAAAATCGCTGACCCGGCCCCGCTCGTCTTCGCACGCTGGCTGGGCCGCTGGGGGGAGAATCGATACAAATACGTCGACATCTGTCCACAGCCATGCGGCCTCTGCTCTCGGCCCTCGCGGAGGTGTCACCCCCACGCCAGAGGGCATCGTCAGATGTGCTTGATCTCATCAGCTTCCCGCGGCAGCACTGTCGCGGCCACCGTGCTTATTAAGAAGACGCGGAACGCCTCTCGCCTCTGTTGACAGGTCTTTGAGACTTAACGGCGACTGAAGGCTCGGGCAGCCCCTGAGCGGACTTCACGCGGGGAGGGCGGTCCGGGGGACCCTCCTCCTTGTCCTCCGGGAGTGTTTCCTGGACGCTGTGTGGTCTTTCGCCCTGCACCAGGAAGGCACGTCTCCTGTCCACACCACGAGGTGCGCGCCCCGTGGGCAGCCTCAGAATCCTGTCCGAGGCGAGACAGGCACGTCCAATGCTGCCACTCAATGCCCATTCATCCAGCACGGTTTGGGTACCTGCTGTGCGCCAGGCGCTGGGTGCAGAGCCGCGAGCCAACAGATGCCTGTCTGCTACGGAGTGTCCCCTCCCGTGGAGGGCAGCAGACAGCAAACACGTCAACGAAGCGGGCAGTTTCAGAGGCTATCTGTGCAGGGAGCAGAGCAGGGTGATCGCTTCAGACAACTGATACCTGGAGAGGTGGCTCCTGAGCTGAGACCCGAGAGGACGCCAGCTTGGCGGGGGCAGGGGCCAAGGGGGAGGGCACACAGGCGCCGTGCAGAATCACCGGGCAGGGCGCCAGGGGAGGAGAGCAGGGGCGAGACGGGCAGGGGTGTGAACGTGAAGGGGCCGGGGGTCCCCTCCTCATGCAGTGGGAGCCGGGGGCCTGGACACCAGGCTTTCTTCCCAATAGCTTAATCGAAATATAATTTATATACCAAACAGCCCACCCATTGCAAGCACAAGCCACGGTGGTTTTTAGTTCATTTCTAGAGCTATGCCACCATCACCCCCACCTAATTCCAGAACATTCCACCATCAGAGTCACTCGCCATCTCCCCACACCCCAGCACTGGAGACCACTGAGCTGCCTTCTATCTCTACACGTCACCTGTCCCGGACCTTTCGCAGGAACGGGACCCTGAACTGCTGCGACGGCCGCCCGCACTGAGCCTGGTGTTCTCAACTGCACCTGTGCTGGGGCGTCTATCGGGACTCATACTTTTTATGACCAAATCACGTCCCCCTGTATGGACTTGCCACCTGTTGTCCACCCGTTCACCTGCTGACAGGCGTCTGGGTGGTTTGCGCTTGAGCTGATGTGACCACCGTGCCCAAGTCTTTGCCCGCCCTTGGGCCTCCTCCCCTCGGGAGCACACAGGGGTCACAGGGGCTCCGGATCTGCCCTTACAAAGCCACATTGGAACAGGAGCTCTGGCTGCTGGGTGGAGACCAGCTGTGGGCAGCGCACGGGGTGGGGGTGGGGGGGGCAGAGCCCTGCTCAGCGGCTGAGAGGGTGTGGCTCTCAAATGCATTCTGGGTGTGACGCAGTTTGCCGGGGGGATGAGGGAGAGTGAGGGCTTCGGGACCGTCCTCATGTGTGAGCCAGCGGGTCCTGGAGGCTGTCCCACCTCCTGCTTCTCTAGTCCAGATGGGCAATTCCAGGGGGCATCCAGGGTGTATGTGTGTGTGCACACACATACACACACACACACGTTTATACACACACGTGATGGACACGTGCACACACTTATACACACATGTGCATATACACAAATACACAGCATATAACACACATACACATAGATATCCACGTACACATATACACGTGCACACACACACGTTTACACACACGCATGCGATGGACACGTGCACACACATACACACACAACCATACACACACACACACACACACACACACACACAGACGCATAAAGATGTCCATATCCACAAGCATACACACGCACACAGAACAGACACACACACAAACACACACGTGCACACACGCACCCAGATCCATCCCTAAAGATCTCGGACCCGGAGGCTGTGTGAGCGTCCTGAAGTACACGCCGTTGGCTTGCGAAGCCCAGCCCCGCATGGGAGTCACGTGCCATCTCTCAGGTAAGGACACTGATGCTCTGGGGCATTGGGACGTCCCCAGACCGCCCCTGTCCCTGTGACGTGCTAGGTGAATGGGCCGTCCAGTCAGCCGAGCCTTTCCCTAACGAGCCCACAGCCTTTAGGACATTACGGCTGGCAGGTTGGCCGCAGAGCCAGGCGGGGTGAGCACACGCGTGTCATCGGGCAGGGGGCATGTAGAGGCACGGGGGCATCCCGAGGAGCGGAGGGGGAAACTGAGGGAGACGGCAGCGAAGGGGGGCTCCCGCAGGGCTCATCTGCCTGAGGCTCTGGGAGAGAGGTCACCCCCGCAGCCACGCGAGGCAGGCCTCCCGGTCACGGGACACACGGTCACACTCACGAATGGAGCCGCCGGCCCCCGGCCCATCAGGCGGGAGCAGCCGGCCGGGGGCTCTGTCCGCAGAGAGCACAAGCCTTGAGCGCAATCTTAAACGCGTTCGCGCCAGTCAAAAAATAGTGAAAGTCAAGAGGTAGGACTGATTTTACTAGAGTGTTTTATCTAGCCCAACGCAGCCAACGTGGTATTGTTCACACACGTCCTGTATACAGTGCTGTTAGCGGAGGCCCTTCCCTCTCTCCTGCTGCGTCTCAGACGCCAGCCTGCACGGCGCTGACCCGGTGATCCGGGAGCGTTCCTGGAGGCTGGGCCCCCTGGTCCGGGAAGACGAAGGTTTCGAGCTCCTGTGCAGAAGACTCTACCCTCTAAGCGAGCCCTCTAAGCGAACGAGGGAGGGGAGAGTAGCCCTTCTCGGCAAATCTGAGCATTATTGGTCCTGGTGCCTCCCCGGAGCTGCAGGAAGGGGGCTGAGGGCACGAAACGTGAACGCCGATGCCCGTTACCGGCCGTAAGGAGCGCACGCATCATGCTTTGCCCGAGCAAGGGCAGGAACGTGCCACTGTGTGGCCTCGCGTGGGAGCCTGAACGTCACCTGCAAAGTAGGGATGACAGCTGTGCCCGTCTCTCAGGGTGGCGAGGCTCACGTGAGATTACCTGTGACACAGCCAGGGCCAGACGGGTTTTGATAATGAGCAGGACGCGGTTTCAGGAAGGGAGGGCAACAGGAGGGAGGCTGGGCTGGCTGGACAAAGGCTCGGGGGGGCGGCCCCGAAGGGCGCAGCCCAGAGCACGTCTTGGGGTCAGGCCCATCCTGGGGGAGTTTTGCCTCCCCTGCCCCTACCTTCCCTCTGGAGCCCACCTGTGCCCTGAGCTGTGGCCGGAGCCCCACCCCCAACCCAGGCTGCCCCACCCCCTGGCCAGGTCGGGCAGGCTGAGTCCTCCAGAAGGGGCACGTCCTGGGGCAGCGGCAAGGAGGCTGCCCTCCCACCTAGCAAGGGGCCCCGCATCCAGCCACTCATTCCCAAACGGCAACCCTGCAGCCTCTAGACTCTGAGACCACCCCCAGACACAGCAGGCAAGGTGCCTGCCCCCGGCACTTACCATCTAGGGGAAGAGGACCCCAGAGAGGAAACGGTGACCACAGCAACTGCTCTAGGGCCGAGGACGGCGTCCTGCCTGCAGGTGCCAGTGTCTGGGGATGAGGGGGGCCAGCCGGAGGGCACGGCTGTGGGCGGCATTCCAGAAGAAGGGAACAGGGAATAGAGCAGGTGCAACGGCAGCAAAGGCGGGAACGTTCCACGTGCAAGGGAGGGGTGGGAGGCCTGCCCCCTCGCAAAGCTCCCCCAAACGCAACCAGAGGACAAGCAACCCAAGGGCCTGTGGAAGGGCAAGGGCCCCCGAGCTGGGCGCAGTGAACCCAAGCCCCATTCGGTCTCTTCAGGTCTCAGGGGCCGCACGTGCTGAGCGGTGGTTCAGGAGCCGCGTGGAGTTATGTTTGTTTTCGCAGCAGGTCGTCCAGACAGCACAGACTTTAATTCTGAGCCACTCCGACTCAGGGGCAATAAACCACGTTATTACACGCCTCGCCTGAAATGTCAACCCAGGGCTTTGGCAGACACACCAGGCATCTGAGCCACGGAAGGTGGCTCCGCTCACTGCAGTGCCACGCAGTGGCCCCCTTCCCGTCCCAACACGGGCCCCGGACGCCCCAGGCCGCCTCCACCTGCACATGGGCCCACGTACACGGGCAGGGCCACTTTGGGCCACGCTGATCTCCTCCCTAACCGGCCGCAAGCGGCCTGGCCCGGCTGTCTGGCCACCTGTGCAGTAAAAAAAGCCACTGCTGGGGTCTCCTGAAGCCAGAGTCTCAGGAGCGCCCCTTACGGCCGCACCCCTGCAACGCCCACCCTGGGGGACCACAACTTTGACTCTGCGAACATTCAGTGTGCGAATGCAAATGGTGGCCACGCCCGTGCCCGTTTCTCTTCATCAGAGTTGTGCGACGCCCCTAAAAATAACCCCCGCTCTCGGAGGGCCGGCCAGCAGTCTCTGCCCCGGGAGGCTCGTGAGAGTGAAGCACCAACACCCTTTACAAATACATGTCCGGCCTGGGCCAAAAATAAAGACACCCCAGCGCGCAGAGGGAGAGGCTGAGGCCTTGTTTCAGGATAACGCTGGTCAGGATCGAGGCCTGTGAAGGGAAGAAAATCTCAGATCTGTGTGGCAAAGAGCACTGAGATCGCAGGCTCGTCACGAAGTAGCTGGGCATCTGAGAGCACGGGGGGGGGGGGGGCAGGAGAGCTGGGGCCACCGGGGGAGGGGGAGGGACAGCCCCCGAGACAGGGCATCTCTCACCGCAAGATGCACAAGAGCAGAGCCCAGAGCATACAAGAGGCACGTGTGGGGGGCGACAGGTCAGAGTGCCCAAGTTAGCCACAGACGGAGCCTGCGCGGGTGAAGAGCCTCTGGGGGCGGCCCCCACCCGGCGGCCTGAGGGTACACAGCCTGGGCAGACAACGCAAAGACACACGGACCACTGGTGGCCCAAGGGACCCACCAGGAATCGCCCCATTGCTGGCGAGACGGGAAGGAGACCCAGGGGTGGTGCCCCCCTCATGGCTCAGGGAGGTGCACCGTGCTGCGGCCACGACGGGGACATCTGACCCCCACGCAGGTGCTCTGGGTACTCTGCTGTCTTCCCCGCCCAGGGCACAGGAGGGAGCACCTGGCATCGGGAACCCCGCCTGGCGGGCCAGCATCGCGGGAGGGGTCTCGGATCCTGTACGGACACAGCTGGACCTGATGGCTCCCAAGCCACGACCACGGTGGAAACGTGGTGCCGCCCCGCAAACACGGGGTCCCCCTTGGCCACCAGACATGCATTTCCCAGGCCTCTCGCCAGAGAAGCCCTAAGACAAGCCCACCTTCCGTCGGGCTCTGCTGGGATGAGAACAGTTACGGAAACAGGGCCGGTGGAGGGGGGTGCGGTCGGAAAGGGCTTGTGCCTGTTCGGCGCGTGTCCATCTTACCACCCAGGTGGCCCTGCCACCGGTCACGAGCTTCTTGGGGCCGGCCCGCGCCCGGGCCTGGCCTTGGTGCTGCAGACGCGCGGCAGGGAAGCGGACGGATAGCAGCACCTTCCCACGTGGGGCTTCTAGTCTCGCTTCTCTCGGAAGAGTCTCTTCGGGCCCTCCACAAATGCTTACCAAGGGCTCCTGGCGCCGGGCACCATTCAGCGCCAAGGACGACAGCCAGGGCTCAGGGTCCAGGGGGATGAGAGAAACAATTAAGCCAGACGGTTTCCGGCAGGGATTACTGTCAGAAATGAAAACACGTGGCGAGCCAACGCCTGCTGTCATCTGCGGCTGGGGCGTCGGCCGAGACACGAACGACAAGGGCCACCCGTGGCCAGAGTGGCGGGGGGGGCATTCCAGTTCTTGAGGACAAGCTGGACAAGTGTGGGGAACAGACAGGACCAGGTGGCGGGCACGCAGCGGCTGCGGGGAAATGTGCCAGGGCCGGGCCGGGTGGTAAATGTGTGCACGTGTTTGCCAAGCACGGTGGGGCTGGGCAGGGCAGGAACAGGAGGGGATTCAGGCTTTTTAAATGACCCCTCAGACCAGTGTGGGCAATGGATTCGGGGGGCAAGACGGGATGTGCTGAGAGGCGTGTGGTCTTCCCAGGGGAGGGGAAGCGGAGATGGTGTAGAAGTGGTCACGGCAGGATGCAGCCTCCCAGCGGTAAGCCGGGAGGGACGGGGGCACAGAGCCCTCCCCACGGCCCCGCTGGCACAGATCTCTCCTGCAGCGAGCCTCTGGAGGCTGCGGGGAGATCGGCCCTTACACACGTTGCTGACAGCGTAAACCACACAGTACGGCCACGGACAACATCCACCCAGGCGTAAAAGGCACAGGCCCTGGGACTCAGCCATTCCAATTCTGGGGAGTGGTTCTGTGAGATGTTCCTGGATGCGCAGGATTATTTCTACTAGGAAACTGGTAATAAAAGACTCCCTGTCTGGCAGGAGCTGCCTCAGGCACGGGCAGAGCACCCACAGGACCGGATGCCAGGCAGCTACCGAAGAGAACGAGGCGGAGGGGCGCCTGGGGGGCTCAGTCAGTTAAGTGTCAGACCAGCTCAGGTCATGATCTCGCGGTTTGTGAGTTCAAGCCCCGCGTCGGGCTCTGTGCTGACAGCTCGAAGCCTGGAGCTGGCTTCCGATTCTCTGTCTCCCTCCCTCTCTGCCCCTGCCCCACTCGCACGTGTGCGCGCACGCGCTCTCTCTCTCAAAAATAAATATTTTTTAAAACTTAAAAAAAACAAAGAATGAGGGATAATTGTATGAACGGCCGTGGAACTCTGATCAATAACTCATCTTAAGTGAAAACGGCAAATTCACAAGATGACGCACGTCGTGACCCCGACTGTGGGGACGGGGCGGGGGGGGGGTGTTCTGCCGGAGGGTGTTTGTCCCGTCCACACAGGGGTTTGTCCAGGCAGCACCACGCGGCTACAGCATAACCACGGGACCCCGCCCCAGGCAGGCAGGCTGGACTGAGCGATCGGGCATTCTTCCCGCTCTGGTGACAATCAAATGGTCACAAGTGACGGTCCGGGGTGCGTGGAGTGTGAGTGGATGATTTCCAGGAGGTTCTGACGCCTCAGGAAGAGCTGCCATTGGAAGAGGGACAGTGGGTGCAGGGGACAGAGGGGCCTCACTGTCCCCTACACGGGAGTCGCACATGCACGGGGTGCCAGGAAGCACTGTGACCGCTCACCCCACAAGCTCTAGGCCACGGAGGGCGTTTGGGAGCAGCACGCTGTGACACGTGGACGCACTGGAAGCAGAACACACGAGGTACGCGGAGATTTTTATTACGTACAAAGTATAACAGGAATTCTGTTCGTTTGCACCTGACAGAAAAGGCTAACTTCCCCTTTAAGCAAACTGTCGTTTAAATTAGCAATTTTATTAAAAAGCAATTTAAGGCCACCACAGATATCTCCTGACAAGAAGTAAAAACCTCCCACTGCTCCCCGCCCCCAAGCCAGAGGCAATGTCACCTTTCCCCACATCCCCCTAAAAATGCTCCATGAGGGGCGCCTGGGGGCTCAGTCGGTTAGGTGTCTGACTCGGGCTCAGGTCATGATCTCACGGTTCGTGGGTTCGAGCCCCGCGTCGGGCTCTGTGCTGACAGCTCGGAGCCTGGAGCTGCTTCGGATCCTGTGCCTCCCTCTCTGTCTCTGCCCCTGCCCCATTCCCTTCTCTCTCTCTCTCTCTCTCTCTCTCTCTCTCTCTCTCAAAAATAAACATAAAATTGTTTTTAAATGTTCTATGAATATATATAAGCACAAATATTACCTAACATAGAGTCCCCAACAGATATGTTATCTCGCAAATTTGCTTTTTCACCTAAGAGTAACTATTACTCAAAATTCCGTGGCCATTCGTAGAATTACACCTCATGCTTTGTAAAGGCTGCCTGGTTTCCTGTTCCGCACTTGGCTGAGACAGTTCTCGGCCGACCGACAGGGGTGGTGTCTCATTATAAAAAAACCGTCCGGTGAGCGCACGTGTGCACCCGGGAGCAAACGCCAGAGTGAGTTTCTAGACATGGAAATGCTGGATGGAGGGGTGAGTGCACGTTGTCAAATGACCGTCCAGAATGTCGGCTAGAAATCCCACCCCCTCACCCCCTCCGGCCACATGCACGAGCGTGGATTTCGCCGCACATCCCAACCCCGAGCGTCACACCTCTTCACACCTGCCAACCTGATTAATAAGAGAGTTTTATTTTCCATCAAAGTGAGTGTGAGCACCTTGAAATGCCTCTCCGGCACCTACAATCCTTCTCCTGTCAACTGCGTGTTCACCGAATGTGGCCACTGTTTCTTCACACCCCCCGCCGTCCGCGCCAATTTGAGCTCCTCTCATTGATTTCCAAAAACTCTTTACTTATTAAAAGAACTGTCAAATGTAATAAAAACGTTTTCCCCAGGTGTCTATTTTTCCTGTGAAGTTTAAACCGTCCGCTTTTGACAGGAACTTTAATTGTTACGCCCTCAGACATGATTGTCTTTCCTACGTGGCTTTCGGGCACACGAATTTCTCGGATAAAATAGGAGGCTTCCTGGGGACCATGCCAGGTGGCACCCACAGAACCGCTCAGGGAGAGGGGAGGGCACGGCAGCCCCCTTTCGCCTGGCCGAAACGAGCCCTAAACCTTCCGGCCAATAAAAACGTACCCGACCGGCCAGCTGTTTGGAAATGACCCACAGGAAGGCAATGCCCGCGGTTATGTCCCGCGCCTCAAGACACCGCGAGGCCGGGCCCGTCTCGGTCCTTCAGATGCTCTCGGATGACCGAGATGAAAAGTCCTAAGAAGGGCGCGCCTTGCATTTAGGGCTGCCTTCTCACCGCCGGAAGTCAAGTAAAAGTTTCCTCCAGGGAAACGAGAAGTAACTCCTCTTTGGCTGCCAGTTGACAGAAAAGGCCGTCCTGTGGATCCTCGCCCTGAAGCGCTCCCAGGAAGCCCGCCGCCCACCCCACAGGCAGCAACCCCTGCCCCCTGCGCCGGAGGCTTCCAGAATGCCCATGAGGCCTCGGGATCAGAAACTTCGCTTCATACGGTGCAACCTGAACGTGAGTTCTGCTTTCTCATACGGAACCTTAGAAAGATGGTCACTGATGGCTCAGGACATGCTCGTCCCGCCCCCCCCCCCCCCCCCCCCCCCCCCCGCCCCGAGCAGCTGAAACCCCACACCCTCCAGGCTGGCCACACAACAAACACACCTGCATTTCCGCGGGCTTCCGAAGCCACACAGCACACGAGAGAGGTAAGTGTGTATTTCACAAGAATAACCCTTTTTCTCCCTCCGCCGGCTTCCTGCGATGCGAGGAATTTCGTACCAGTGAGCCGAAATAGCTCAAAACCTGCCACTCACTCACTCACTCACTCAGTATGTATTCATGGAAGCCTTCCATGAGCTCAACTTTGGGCTAAGCCCTTTCTAAAACAAGTCACGTAAGTGAGGCGTCTGCAAGGGGACTGCTAATTACCTGCCTAAGTAGAGACTCCTACAAAGAAACGCTAAGGGGAAACACCACAGAAACACTATACTTGTCACCTAAAGTTCGTGTCTGGAGACAGAAGGGGACAGGAGGGGACAGCCTAATTATGGCAAGTTTCCTTCAACTCCTTTTCTCTCCAGGATCTGTCCACTCAGAACGGCAGCCTCTGCTTTCCTGATGGGTTTGCAATGGCGTCACCGGCACAGGGGGAGTGGGACGTGTGGGGACCGGCCCTGCGTTTGAGGCCAACCCGGTGGAAGAGGAGAGCCGGCCCATTCGATTAAGCAGCCGCCACAGCGGCACAGATCTTGTCCGGGTTTTCCGATAACCCCCTGACCAAGACGGCTGACGTTCTGGGAGGCAGCTGGCCACGGAACGCTCTCCGGAAGGAACCACGTGGACAAGAGAAGACCAGCACCGATGACACCCTGCGGGCACTGATGACACCCGCCTTCCTGGGCACGCACCCCTCCCCCAGCCCGAGCCAGCCGGCCTGGGCGTCTGCCTTTACTGCAAGGAGCACAGACTCCGTCCATAACTGCCTCTTCTCTCCCAGCCCCAGCTGGTGTGAAAGGCTGCGTCCCACCTGCAGCGTCCTCTCCCTCCCAAAATACACGCCTCCCCGGGGCGCCTGGGTGGCTCAGTCGGTTAAGCGTCCAATTCTTGATTTCGGCTCAGGTCACGATCTCGCAGGCCGTGGGATCGAGCCCCGCGACGGGCTCTGAGCTGACGGTGCGGAGCCTGCTTGGGATTCTCTGTCTCCCTCTCTCTCTGCCCCTCCCCCGCTCAGTCTGTCTCTCAAAAATAAATAAATATTTTTAAAAAACACACACCTCCCATGCTGACACAGCTCAGGAAAGACACAGGTCCTAGTTTTCTTCCACCTTTTGTTGGAAAAATGAGAAATTTCGAGGCCCTGCTCTCTACAGATAAGGGAACATTAACGGAATTTAAAATAGCAAATTCACACCTGAAGGGGAGGATACCTTGGAGACCTAAGATTTCTATTTTCAGCCAACACTTACTTACGACCCACACAGGACAGCAGGGTTACAGAAGCCAAACACAAACCCGCTACCCTCTCTTTGCTGACAGTTGGCTCTGGGCCAGGCACCAGGCGAAGCCCCGGCCAAGAACGACTCCTTTAACGGTGGGGTGGGGGGGGGGGGGGGGGGGGGGGGGGGGGGGGGGGAGGGACGGTGCTCCTGCGGCTGCGCCCCTGCCCTGTACCGCGTGAGCAGGTAGGGGGGGGCCAGCACTCACCACCGTGACCCCAGGGACTTCCTCCAAGTTTAAGAGAAAAGCTCCGTGATGCTCCTGCCTGCCTGTGCCCACCTGCTGGCCTCCGGAGAGTTTTCCGCCCCAGAGCCCTGCCCGCAGGAGCAGCCTCGACAACGAATGCGTAGACCCCGTCTGGGCGCGAGCCCCGCTCCCTCCGCCCCTCTTCTGCCTGCCCCGAGGATCAGGGCACAGGGTTAACAACGCCCCGCTAAGTTCACGTCTGCCTGGAAACTCAGGACGTCTCTCATCTGTAAACACAGCCTTTGGAGACGTCATAAGTGACGATCGGGCCACACCAGATCAGGGTGAGCCTGAATCTGGAGACAGAGGGAGATGTGGACGCAGGGTCCCCTCAGACACACAGGGAGGAGGCCGCGTGATGAGGGAGGCAGGGACTGGAGTCGTGGTCACCAGCCCAGGGCCTCCTCCGGCAGCACAGGAAGCCAGAAGAGGCAGAAAGGACCCTGCCCCGCAGCTCCGGGAGTGTGGCCCTGCACACACCTTGATTTCGGATGTCTGGCCTCCAGAGCCCTGAGACAGAACACGTTGGTCGTCTGAAGCTACCCAATTCGTAGGGATTTGTTACGGCATCCCGAGGACACTCATGTGATCAGTTCCAATTTAGCACCCAGACTTCTCCAGGAAGGCCTCCTGGGTCAACAGCACAGACAGAGCCCCCATCAGGTTCCCAGCAAGGCTCGGTGCACAACCGCCCCTCCGTATCCATCCCCCGGGACTGGCACCTGGAGGTCAGGGTCACGTGGGGACATCCTAGAGCCTCGCACGGTCTCACAGGTACCTGGCACCCAGCATGGATTTCCGTGCAAAGGTAAACGGAACCGCTTCCAGGTCAAGTCCCAGAGTCCCGGAAACGACCTCTGTGATCTCCCCTCAATGCGCTGACATCAGAGCAAATACTGTCCTGTAATCTCAGGAACGAGGGCCTCGTCTGGGGGCAAGTCACACCCTAACCTCCTCTCTCTGCCTCAACATCACAGAGCCTTGAGTTCATCATTTCCCCAGCAAGGAGGAATCAATTCCAACAAGCCTCTTCGATGCTCCGAAGATCTACAACAGCCACAGTGCGCGTGCAGCAAAGGTCACCACGTCTCGTTACCAAGTGACGGGCAGACCGCGCCTTCCCGCCAGAGCCTCTTTCTGGGACGGGGACCCCACGACCTCACCATATCAACGCAGCCATCCAGAACGTGCTCGGATCGCTTCCCGGAGTTGGCAGCTTGGCCGCCTGCACACCGGCTACTTCAGCAAAGCACAGCACCAGGCGCGGGGGGCGTCAGGGCCCCGGGAGATGGGACCGACGTCGACGGGAGCCAAGCACCGCTGGCCCGCACTCGGAAACGTTGCGGTATTGTGCCTTCCAGGTGTCATCTTCCCCGCATGGGCTCGGACGGCTGGACAGACCTCTCCTGGCCGAGTCCGCAAGAGCAGAGGGTGTGGGTATCACGGCTGTCGCTGTGCGAGGAGCCCCGGTGGCGTCAGGCTGACGAGTTCAAGCGGAGGCCAAGCTGGGGAGGGGGGCTGACCTTGCCGTCCGCTCGGGTCCCCAGACCTGTGGCCAGGGATCCCCAGGAGACCCGGGGATCGCAGTCTATCCTCAGACAACCCAGTGTTGCCGGGAACCTTCGCCCAGTCCTGGCACCTGCTTCCACTGCCGACTGTTGTTGACATTTGAATTCGGGGAGGCGAGGGGCACACCGGGCGGCGGGCGGGGGCAGACGAGCTGGGCTCCACGACAGGGCTTTCAACCCCACCCCCCGCACTCGCAGGATGGCCATGAGGGCCCCAAACGCCAGAGCTCTGTCCCCCGCTCTGTGAGCCGAACAACATGAGGAGACCTCCCGGCAGCCCGGGGGCGCAGAGGGGGTGACGTCCACTTCCCGGTGCATGGAGCACACTCAGGAAACACTCTGAGTGTTTACAAGCCTCGCCGTCATGCCCGCCAACGGCCTTCCCAGCCTCCTGTGGGCACGTGCACTGGGAGCTCACCAGGGCAACCCCCCTCCTCGTGCTGTCCTGTCTCTCTCTGCAGGTGAGTGCTCTGTTCCAGAACCCTACCCTGGGTAGCTGCGGGGGCGAAGGCAGCATCCTGTGTGGCTGGCGCACCGCCACGTCTGGAAGGGATGTGGGGACTCTGGGGACCAAAGCCACTCCGTGCACAGCTCCGTGCTGCCTCAGCACACACCAGCATCTTACCTACTGCAGGGACACCTTACCTACTGCAGAGCCAGGTGTGCGGGGGGGTGGGGGCCAGCATGCACCCCAGGACTCACCCTGAGGCTGCAAAGGAGAGGAGGGAACCCCCCCTTTCCCATCCAAGCAAAGAAGGGAGAGAACGGAGGGGAAGGGAGAAGGGGTAGGTGGGCAGGGGGAGAAAGGAACGAGAGGAGGGGGAGGAGAGAGAGGAGAAGTGGGAGAGGAGGAGGGAGAGGAGGAGGGAGGGAGCGGAGGGGAAAGGGGAGGGGAAAAGGGAGGGGCCAGCATGCACCCCAGGACTCACCCTGAGGCTGCAAAGGAGAGGAGGGAACCCCCCCTTTCCCATCCAAGCAAAGAAGGGAGAGAAGGAAGGGGAGGGAGAGAAGGGGTAGGTGGGCAGGGGGAGAAAGGAACGAGAGGAGGGGGAGGAGAGAGAGAAGTGGGAGAGGAGGAGGGAGAGGAGGAGGGAGAGGAGGAGGGAGGGAGGGGAGGGGAAAGGGGAGGGGAAAAGGGAGGGGAAGGGGGAGGGGAAAGGGGAAGGGGGAAGGGAAAAGGGAGGGGAAGGGGGAAGGGAAAAGGGAGGGGAAGGGGGAAGGGAAAAGGGAGGGGAAGGGGGAAGAGGAGGGGAGAAAGGAAAGGGAGGGGGCGGAGGAGGAAGGAGGCAGAGGAGAGGGAGAGGAAGGGAAGGGGGAGGGGAAAGAGGGGAGGGGAAAGAGGGGAGGGGAAAGAGGGGAGGGGAAAGAGGGGAGGGGGAAGAGGGGAGGGGGAAGAGGGGAGGGGGAAGAGGAGGAAGAGGGGAAGAGGGGAAGAGGGGAAGAGGGGAGGGGGGAGGGGGAAAAGGGGAAAGTGGGGAGGGGAAGAGGGGAGGGGGAAGAGGGGAAGAGGGGAAGAGGGGAGGGGAACGGAAAGCAGGTGAAATGTCCCACGTGTAATAAACATCCGGCCTTTCTCCGTCCTGTGTGTCCTTGCGGTCCGTGGAGGTGAGGCCCGGACCTGGAGAGCGGGAACACAGCAGGTGTCGACTGCACGCACCTGGGAGGACCACACGCCGTCCCGTACCTGAGGGAGTTCAAGGACCCAGAGGAGGTCCTGGCTCGACCTCTGATTAGCCAGGAACCTCAGGCCAGTGACTTGCTTCTCTGTGCCTCGGTTTCCCCATCTGTAAAGTGGGGGGACTGCTGCTGCTGCTGACAGACCCCCACCAGGTCACAGAGAGGACTGTGTGAGTACCACAGGGGGAGCCTCCCTGCCGGTACAGACCGCTGTAACCGAGGTCATGACAAGTCCCCGGCACATCGAGTTACCAGGGCGTATTGCACGCGGACCAGCATTTGCCAGGGGCCACCAGGGAGGGGGCTGTGCCATCAGACAGTGGCGACGGCTGGACGCAGCAGAGCCAGGGGGCCCCAGCTCGCAGCTCCGCAAATGCCCAGGAGGGAGATGACGTCACGCACGGTCTCCCGAATCTACTCACCCTCTACTCACATTCACAGACACACACGCACACACATGCATGCACGCACACACACGTGCACACACACTCGGACACACGCATGCACACACACACGTGCACACACATACAACTATTCGTGTTTTTAAAGCATTAGCATTCCAAAGCCCCCATCTCAGAAGACGTGGGAAACAGCCACAAAAGCAGCGATGATCGTGGAGCTTCTGGGTCAAAAGGTGCCCTCACCTTCAGAATTCACAATATCGGCTCTGCTTCCTCTCTGCGCTCCTCGGGGAAGGCGCGGTTCCCTAGATCGACGAGCAGACTGTATTCATTTCCCAGGGAACTAACTGGTCCAATTTGCAGAGTTAGCTAAATATTGGAGCTCTCTGACCTCGATCAACTGCTAATGAGACCACAGAGCCCCCCCACCCCCACTCCTCTCTCTTTCTCCCAAAATATGCAGGGTGGCTAGTTTTATTTTCTTGACCACTGGCCAAAGGTGAGACCAGCCGGGTCACACTGCCCTGTGGACAGCCTTCGTGTCCGATTATCTTGGAGGACCCAGTGGTCAGAAAGCTGGAGGCACACAAGACGAGCTCGCTGGGCAGACCACAGGCCACGTCCCCAGAGGCGGGCAGGAATAAGCCCCCCAGCCCCGCGCCTTTCTCAAACCACAGTCTGCCCACCCCTCCAGCCACCTGGCCGTTTCTCCTGTTCCCGTTCAGCCACGTTCCCCTGACCACAGGACCTTTGCACAGGTTGCTCCCTTTTCCAAGATACTTGCTTCCTTCTTCACTTGGTTGGCTCCACTCATCCCTTGGATCTCAGCTAAAGCCAGCCTTTCTGAACCCCATGAACACTTTGTGCTGGATAGTTCTGTGTTGAGGGGCATCCCGGCGCTGCAGGATGTCTACCAGCAACGCTGGCTTCCACCCACAAGATGCTCACAGCCACCCTCCCCCACTTTGACCAACAAATGTCTCTAGGTGTTGCCAAGTGTCCCCGGGGGCAGGCCAGGCCCTGAGCCCCTGGAAGAGGCCACACCCTCCAGGTCCACTCTTCCTCCCATCTGTTCCAGCCCCAAGATCTCCATGGTCCACTCGCCAAGCTCGAATCTACCTTCAGCTGGTGGTAGGTGATCAGTGCTCACCCAGCCTCTGGGCCGTGAGCTCCCAGGACAAGAACCACCCAGTTAGTCCCTGCGCCGAGCACAGTCTGACTCATAGGAGCTCAGAAATGCTGGCTGAACGAATACACGAACGACCACAAAACAGAACAAAACAACAACACAAAATACAGGGAACCAGAAGGACACCTGTGCCGGCCCCCAAGAGGCTCAGGAGCTGTCTCAGGGCCCCTTCTGGAGCCCTCCGGTGCTGCCCCATCAGCTACACAGGGGTCCCAACTCAACGCAGGGACTCCCCTTGCCCCATCCCGGGGCGCCCCCAAATCACCCCAAAACATTCAGCATGAGGCCTACTCTCCCACCGGTTTGTAAGCGGATAACAGTGCTGACCACAGGCACAACGCTGTGCGGCAGAGTTCCAGAGTATCACCGTCCTGCGCAACTGTGCTCTCTACCTGCGGACAAGGGCTCTGCCCCTGTGGACAGGAGCTCCTCACTTCGCCTCTCCCCCGCCCCTGCGAGCACCTACCGTACGATCCAGCAACGCCACGTCTGGGTATGCATCCAAAAGAACTGAAGTCAGGATCTCAGAAGACATCCACACTCCCAACGTCCCCTGCTGCCTTATTCGCAACAGCCAAGACCTGAGCACCACCCAAGTCTGGCCCTGGCTGGATGGCGAGGGCAATTTAAAGGCTGCCGCTGTGACACCAATATTGAGATTGCAATCTAGCCCTACCTCCCGGCCGGGCATGGGGAGAAACCTGGAACGGCAGAACTCCCCAACTCAGATCATCCTCGACCCTGCGCATGTGTCCATATGTGCATGCAGGTCCGGCTGTGGCTAAACGAATGACCGTGACCTGGAAGGGGTCTCCTGCTCTGCCCTCCACCTTCCTGCCCGCGTCCAGGGGCAGGCACACGGACAGGCAGACATTTGCTGAGTGAACGACAGCAAACACTGCGTGGGGTAAATTCAGTTCAGTCGATGAATATCCAGTGTTTTCTTCCCTATCCCAAGTGCCCACCAGTAATTGAGGGTATAGAGGAAAACAGGTCGGACACATTTCTGGACCTTAGGGGGCTCACAGGTTCCCGATCAGGGGCTACGCACTGAGTAGCACCCTAACTCAGTCATCACGGATCCCAACTCCCCCTGGGCTCGGGCAAGTCTCCTGCCGCCCTGGATCCCCTACACCATCCGTCCCTGCCACACCCGTCCACACCCGCTGCCCGACTCACCATCCATAAAGCTTCGAGCACAGGACTGATTCCTCAGGAGAGAGTCAACATTAATTCTAAGAGATAAAAAAATGGGCGAAGAGGAAGGAAGAAAGAGCATCTGTCTGGGCAATCGTCACACACCTAGGTTTTTTATGGTTCACAGCAGGAAATCCAGACAGAATCGGACTCGGGGCAAGGCTGCTTCCCGCTGCGGTCACTGCTGGTCACTTCAGAGCGGAGTCCTGGAGCTTCACCCCGACGAGCGGGACAAAGTCCGAGGCCGACGGAGAACCACTGTCTGAACAGCAGCTGGTGTTTTCACCTTCATTAGGGCATCAGGTGCTGGTTTCTAGGGCGGGCAGAGGAGCCCTCAGCCCACACTCAAGGTTTCGACAAAAACTGCGGCAAAGAGGGCGAGGGTCCTCCTGCGGGGCAGCCCCAGGCCTCTCAGACTCGCGGGGAACCAACCAACCGGCAAGGTGCCCCCAGCACGACCCCCAAGGGTGCCAGACTGGCCTACTTTTTCCCAAACGCCACGGGGCATTCCACTTTTGCCCCTCCTTCTGACACGTTCCCTTGCAGAAGAACCACGCAAATTCACCCTTGCCCAGCTGGACACCCACAAGCAGACACGGAAAGCGCCCTCCATGACCGGCCGTTGGAGGAGGTCACCTAGCCTGCTGGGCCGAGTGGGGGAATCGGCGGCTCCTGACCCCTCCCTTGTCCCTGGGAGGTGGCTCTGCCCACCCTTCCCCCACGGGGAGCCCTTCCAAAGAGTCAACCTTGAGAGGGCGCGAGGCCCTGAGGCCATGGGGGCCGAGCAGTGATGGAGACCTGTCGAGGCCTCTCTGTCAACGCGAGGTTCCACAGGCAGGGGCAGGATCTCCTCAACTCCCGGCCACCCCAGCGGCCTCACAGGGAGGTCCCCTTGCTTAGGAACCCTGCCACCTACCTAACCACAGCGGCCTGCGGCTTCAGCTCTCCTTGTCCTCGCGGAGCACCTGCCTGCAATTTCCCCGCGAGAAGTCCCGAAGGCGCAGGCCCCACAAGCTCCGCCCCAGCTCGGGAGGGATAGAGTGCAGATGAGCCAATCAGCTGGGCCGGTTTCTCCCCTTGCTTATGAACCCTGCCGCCTACCCAACCACAGGGGCCTGCCCCTGCCATCTTCCCTTATGTTGCACAGATGGGGCCAGTTTCCGAACCAGCACCGGCCCTGCATCTAGAGCTGCAGATCCCGACCAGGGGGATCTCCTGCCCCCCAGGGGACCCGGGGTGACGTCTGGAGGCATTTCTGGTTGTCACACCGGGGGAGGGACTGCCACGGGCACGGGGCGGGAGGAGGCCAGGGATGCTGCTGGGCGTCCTACAGAGGCACACCCACAACAAGCACCATCCCGGGGCAGCCGGGTGGACAAGCCCGGTCTAGAGCAAAGACAGGGGCCTGGGCTGCTGGGTGGGTTAGTGGAAACACACTGCGGCCGCAGCCTCCCCCTGCAGGTCAAGCACGAGTTGACAGGATCCACAGGGCAGGCGCCAGGACGCTCGGCCATGTGGCCACCTCCTTCTAGAAGAAGGGGCTCCCCGAGACACTTACAGCTGTGAAGGTGCAGGGGAGGCTCGCCGGAGGGAGGCCCGAGGACCTGCCTCCAGGCCCCGTGGGCGTGGCGGCCGTGACCCTCCCGCTAGACGGTGGCTGTGGGAGACGCGGGCGGCGGTGCCCAGGCCCAGCAGCAGCTCAGAGAGCCGCCCGCGTGTGGAGTGGAGCCAGGGCGCTCCAGCGACAGCGGCTCTCCCATCCCCTTCTACGCGGTCGGCGCCCGCTCGGCTCCCATTAGCCCATCTGTCTGATCAAGCCCCACTCCCGGCAGGCAGCCACGTTTGTGGCCTACTAAATTAATTGCACTGAAAAGCATCCACTCTCCCTTTAACAGACAAAGCGATCCCGCTCAGAGGACGCGGCATACGGCAGACAGGCAAGGGCGAGGGGCGGAAACCCGATAAGGCGGTGCTGACAGCTCTACTCCCCCTCGAAGCCCAAGGTTCATCCTGCCCCCTGGAACAGCACGTGTGTTTCGCTGCCTGAACCTGATTTAGGGGGACAAGTGGACTTTTTCAAACTCCTCCGAGCCTCCAAATTATAAACTTGGTGAAGCACGGGCTCCATCTGCAAGGGGCAAGGTCTTTTCCATCGCCGATGTTCCAGAAAATTAGATTTTCCCGTTCTTAACCTCTCCCGATGGAATGGATTTTGAAAAACGCACATGCGTCAAAAAGCCTATCTGAAAACACCTTCCATTCGGAAGCTGAGCCCCGTTTCGTTTCACGGCTTTCCTGAAACCCGCCAGCCCCCACCCACCAAAACCCACTGGCAGGAGGGAGAGGGCGTGAGGGCGGGAGGGAGAGGGCGTGAGGACGGGAGCCGTGTGGCCTTCGCCGTCTCCGATAACCCCCCGCTGTCCGTGGCCTCTCTCCTGAAAGCGTCCCGCCTTTCCCAAGCACTGACGACAGCGAACTAGAACAGGCCCAGCACGCGGCTCCTTCGGCCGGACCCCCGCCGCCTGGCCCCCCGGGAAGCTGCGGGCATCCTTCGCTGTCCACCCCCTCACATCTGTTTCTGCAGCAGGAACGGAAAAAACCAGACTCTGGCTAGCTTCGCGGGGCCGGTGTGCTTCTGCGAGCCCGGAGTCAGGCTGCTTCCGTCTGAGGTGGCCACCTGTCCCCAGGGCCAGCTTTCTCTGTCAGCTGGAGCTCTGTGCTCCCCGAAAGCACCTGTTCCCGGGGCTTCTCTCCTGCCTGGCGTCCGGCAAGAGCTTCTTACCCAGGAATCCAGAAGCTGGAGCCCCTCGACGGTCCTGTCCCATCACAGGCCCACCCCCACACCACCCCGTGGCCCCAGGCAGACAGACACTGCTGCACGCGGGCACATCCCATCGGCCCCGTGAGCACCTGAGCTGGGGGGACCCTCCACAGAGCACATGGGCCGGGCCTGGGGGCTTCCCTCAGACAGAAGCCGAGGCTCTGTGACCAAAGACTGGCAAATGGGCCAGGGACAAACAAACCAGGTCCCCCCCGTCCCCAAGGAGCACTCAAATTCCTTGGGGTCCAAGAGCTAATTCATTGCCCTCCACGGAGCACGGCCGCTACAGCCAGGGCATCGGTACCTCCTGGCTCCCTCCCTCTGCGGTCTTTCCGGAGAAAACCAGGGACTGTTAGGTTTTCAAGAGCGTCCTCTCGGGCCCCCAGAATAAACGCCCTCCTCCCACACACAAGCAGTCAGCTGGCACTCATCACCTGTTGTGTCTGGAAGGAAGAGACTCATCTACTTAAACACCACCTCCCAGACCTGCCACGGCCCGACAGGGGCGGGGGGGGCGGGGGGGGGATCTCACGTGGCTGCAATGGTCCTCCCTCGATTTGCATGCGGAATTAACAGCTCCCTCTGTCTGGTTCTAAAAACATAATTACATAGAGGTTTATGCCCGTGACAAGTGACTGGTGGCAGCCCAGCAGGGTCTGTCTGTACGAAGCACGGCGTGCCGGGGGCAATCCGGCAGCAAACTAACAAATCCGAGCGAAGGGCACCCCTCGATGAAGGGACTCAGGCGGCTGTGCAACCACCTGGGACTGTCCCTTCAACCCCTCCCCAGCCCAGCCCCCAGCCTCCGGGCCCTGAGCCCTCACTGGTGCCTCAGGTGGTGGGGGCTGAGTCACCGCCAGGCACCAGGAACGGGGACGCCTCAGCAGGCCTCTTATCTGACCCTCGGGCTGAACCAGGCCCCATGCAGGACACGGGATTAAGAAGGATGAAACGAACAGACTTTAGCCACGACTGGGCCTCGATAGGCCACAACACGAAAGGCATCCTGGGCAGGGCCAAGCCTGGAACGTGGATTTCCTCCTCATGTGATTAGGGTCCCGTCCCTTGAGCGTGGGCCCTGCGTTCCGTCCTCCCCAGGTCTCAGTGCGGCTGGAGGGGAGACAGGAGAACAGACGTAGAACGCAGGGGACCCAAAGGAACACCAGGCGTCCCTCGGGCCACGCTGGGGTAGGGTCAGGTGCAGGAGAGGCCGCGGTGAGCACAGAAGTCCTGCGCCGTGCAGTGCCTACTCCCCTGCCTGGTCGGGGGGGGGAGAGGCGCATCCTACCCACACCCCCGATGTCTCTCTTTAGGACTGAGTAGATCCGGAGTTGCTGAGTAGAAGCGCATGACCATTTCCCCGGAGCTTGACGGATTCTGTCACTTTCCTTTGTATCTCAATTTAACATCTCTCGCGACCGTGTAAAAATGCCAACTCAACAGGTGATTGGCTGGTTTTAGGTAACACCGCTCTAAAGGGGAAGGAAAAGTTTATCTAATTGGTAGGACAAAAGTGGAAAATTCCCATTTTCAGGTCATTTCCTTGGTTACCAGCAGGAGCGCACATTCTCCCCGCGTTAGTCGATAGGGGCTGCTTACGCTCAACGCTTTGCCACCAACCTGCATCACCTCTTTGTATTCAAAGGTGAGAAATTCTCCACCACATGTATCACAATTCCTTCTCTCAATCTGTCTGCCTTTCCACGTGAAAACATTTCCTTAATAAAAGGATTTTTTTAATCTTTTTTTTTCTGACCCAACGCTCTTTTCCTTTCTGGTTCCATCCCAGGCTTTTCTGTTCGGCAGGGATATTTCCCACCCTATTCAGACAAACACGCGCCCCTCATATTTCCTGGGTGCTGGTTTTTTCAGGGGCCAACTTGAAGTGTCTAACGGTCCATCTACAACTCAAATAAACATTCATCTGATCGGGGGCATCATCTGGCCCTGAGCCCCCGCAAAGCTGCTTCGCCGTGAGTCTGACGGACACAGGACAGGGGCCCAGACCCCGGCTGTGAAGTCGAGACACTCTCTCCCATCCCTGTCGGGCGGTACCTCGGGAGAGCCATCGCGAGCTGAACCGTCCTTCCCCCTGAAAAACTGAAGCACTACCCCTCAGCACCTATGACTATCTTTACGTGTAGAACCTTTAAAAAGTAACATAGGTAAAGTGAGGCCCTAGAAATGGCCTTCATGCAATGATGGCAGGTGTCCTTGTAAGAAGAGATCAGGACACAGACACGCACAGAGGGAGGACACGGGGAGAAGACGGCTGTCTACACACCAAGGGGAGAGGCTCGGAAGAAACCAGCCTGCCCACACCGTGGTTTTCAACTCCTAGCCTCCGGACTGCGAGAGAAAAGGTTTCTGTCGTGTGAGCCCCCGGCCTGTGATCCTTCGTGGCAGCCGCTGAGCAGACTCCCCACCTGGCTTGCAGGACGTGAACCTCGCTCCCTAGCGAAGAGCCCGGAATGCCAGCAGGCTCGGGGCTACCCCACCGCTCTGGGCCCCGCTGGTTCAAGGACAGGGCCGTCCTGCAGGCTGAGCTCCATGAACAGTCGGGGTTCGGAGGTGGGCAGGTGGCCTAAGCCATCCGGCTGGCATGAGCCTTAGGGTCTTTGCACAGCTGGTCCCGGACAGTGACCGCGGCCCCTCAGGGGACCTCCCTTACACACCTCAGCCCCACTCTTCTCTCCAGGGGACGCCAAAAAGCTGGTCTGTAGTCATCACACTCAACCCCAGGATTGCCACGTGGAGTACTCGTCACGGGCAAATACCAGAGATCTTTCTTGGATTTGTTTTTTGTTTTTAACGTTTACTTATTTTTGAGAGAGAGAGAGAGAGAGAGGGAGGCAGGCACAGAGAGAGAGGGGGACACAGAATCCGAAGCAGGCTCCAGGCTCCGAGCCGTCAGCACAGAACCCGACGCGGGGCTCGAACCCACGAACCGCGAGATCGTGACCTGCGCTGAAGTCAGACGCTCAACCGACTGAGCCACGCTGGCACCCCCTCTGTGTTTTTAAACAGTAAAGACTATAGGCTTTTGCCCTAAATGCATTTCAGATGAGTCGGATGCTTAACTGACCGAGCCACCCAGGGGTCCTGAAGCTTTTCCTCATTTTCCAACCAGGGACCCCAAGTTTGTTACCAGGCCCACAGATTCGCAGCCAATCCTGGGCCAGCAAGGGCTGTCAGAAGGGAGCAGTCTGGGCGTCCGCTCACCCACCGGAATCCAGATCCAGCAGGCATCGGTTCTCCTGCCACCGGTGGGCTGCAAGCCGGCTCCCGTGGCCCGCTCCCGTGGCCCAGCCTCCGGCCGGGTTCTGAGCAGCTTCCGACGTACAGAGGGCCTATTTCGGGCCTGGGGACAGGAGTCTGGCAGCGAAGTCTCACCTCCACACGTCGAAGGGCCGGCCTCTCCTCCACCAGCAATCATCAAATCCACTTTCAAGTCAAGACCCCGGGGAGCTGCCTGACCTGGTCCCCGTTAGGCAATGACAACCAGGCACTGGGTAACTGGAGGCGCGGCACACTCTGTCCGCCTCGCGCCACGCGGAGAGCCCTGGCCCTCCCCGCTGCCGCCTGCCCGCCACCCCCCCCCCCCCCCGCCCCGGCAATTATTCCAGTGAACAAAAGCGGCAGCCGCTTCCCCAGAAAAATCTCGGAGGCTGCTGGCGTGTCTGGCTTTTGCCAGGATGTACAGGTGGACAAAGATCAGCCGCGCAGCTTTCCTGCAAAACGGGGCGGGAAGGGGGGTGTCAGGGACGCCACCGCTCCCCGCCCCCTCCTCCCCACAAGGACACTGGATCCCACTAGTTCAGCCCACCCACCCACCCCTGCGGCTCAGAGCGGTTCTGTGACAGCTTTGCTTGAGCGTGTGCACACATAGGAGTGTTGAACATTAAAGAACCCGTCTGCAGCGTCCTTGAACGTCACACGCCCCTGGCGGGGTCCACACCTGTGGAAAACACGCCACACGCACTTAAAACCAAGAGGCTCGTGAAACACCAGCTGAAAGGTGCAGAAGACGTTGGCATTTCATTTCCCCCCGGGCACCGAAGTTCAACCCCGACACACTCCACTGTCTCAACCCGTATCGTGCTCCCAAAATTCCGGTCATCCCACCAGCACAAGGGACGTGTTCCCAAAGGCCAAAGGCCACCGCAGAGACGCGGCACGAGCCGTTCAGGGGGCACCAGCAGTGTAGACAGGGTGCGAGCACCTGCGGGGAGCAGGCTGCCTGTCGATGGGAAGGAAATCAGAGCGCACACAGACGACCATCTGACTCAGAGGTGGACCAGAGAAGCAGATCCAAGAGCTTAGAGGCCACGGGTTTCCACTGACCTGAAGTTCACCATCAGGCAAAACGGGGGTGGGGCAGACGCCTGCCGGAGCGGTAATCCTAGCAGAGGGCCCAGAGGAGGCTTCTCACTCTGCCCCTCCGTAAGCTGGTTCTACGGCAGGCTCCACTTGAGAGGCTTTGTCATTTGCACACACTCAGGACTCACGTCCTTTGTTTTTTGGTTTTTTTTGTACCTTTACACGGCAATCAAACATTTTAAAAGCGTAATGGTGGGGCGCCTGGGTAGCTCAGTTGGTTGAGAGACCGACTTCGGCTCAGGTCATGATCTCATGGTTTGTGAGTTCGAGCCCCGCGTCGGGCTCTGTGCTGACAGCTCAGAGCCTGGAGCCTGCTTCTGATTCTGTGTCTCCCTCTCTCTCTGCCCCTCCCTCACTCATGCTCTGTCTCTCCTTGTCTCAGAAATAAATAAACATTAAAAAAAATTTTTTTTTAAAAATAAAAATAAAAAAAATAAAAGCGTAATGGTGTCACAGCAACAGAGCAAATGAAACCCTTCCTGTAAATTGCAGTTTTGAAGGAACCTAGGACGTTTTGCCTACAGTATTCTACGGCAACTTGCTTCGTCCAGATGCACAATAATCATCCTTCCCGATAACTCTGAGAGACTCTTAAAATCAACAGGTGGAAGGAAACCTAAGCAATGAAGGAAAGAACAGAAGCTTTCAGACTCTTTCAGAGTGACAGCCAGGGACGGAACAGACACACAGCCGCCCGCCTTGGGCCTGGAGTCGTATCAGAGTGGTGGCTGTGTCACAAAACCATCAAATGGCTAGAGAAACAGAAGGGGTGCCATTAGATACGGCTCAGCGGTAATTACAGGCGGGTCTATTTCTTGCCCCGTGGGACCGGTCTGTGGCCCCAGTTTCCACACCTGAGGCCAGACGTAGACGCACATCTTCAGCTCTGGTCTCCAGGCATCTCCCTGCTGGAACGTTTGCCAGACCCACGTGGGATGGGGACGCACCCTTCATTTGTTTGTTTCCGTCTTCCTGACAAGCGGAAATGACGACGCCAGACCGTAGCGGCTTGTTCCAATCCTGACGTGACATCAGCCACACCGTTGGTTCTGAGAATTCCAACGGCCATTCAAAGCGGGTGCAAACGCATGCCCACCAACACCCTGAGACGCTCACCGGCCAAAGGGAAGAGAAAAACTGGTAAACAGGAGGCAGGAGAATTGGAGGGAACTGAAGGGTTTAGTCACAAGCTCCTAGAAACCGCCGTGGGGCTCGGGATGACACAAGGAGGTTCGCGTGCGGGACGCTTGCTCCACACAGTGTGGTCCTGAGTCCGTTAGCTACAGCGTGGGGGCCTGCAGACCCTCGGGCCCCAGCCAAGACCCTCGCAATCAGAATCAACACTTTACACACGGTTCTCATGTGATCCGTGGGCACACGACCTCCGAGAAGCCTGAAGAAAGTACGGTTGTGGCACTGGATGTCCACACTCAACAAGGGTCACGGACACAACGCTCCTCTCCCCCCGGGACGAAGGGGAAGCCTCGCGAATGAAAAGACAAGTTCACGTGCAAAACGCGCAACGCATACTCATGGGCGGTCAGGCTCAACGGCACACGTTGCTGGAAAACACACACGTACGAACCACGCCCATTTAACACGCGCACCCCTGAGCACACACACAGATCGCCTCCTGCCCTCCAGGGGCTCGTGGTTCAGAGGGGAGACAGGCAGTAAAAAGGCGTAAATCTAAGGTAATAAAGTGTCACAGGCTCAGTTCCGGAACGATTTAAGGGGAAGGAAGAGACTGCACAGGTCACAGTCAAGACCTGGGGAAGCTGTCACACAAGCACCCTCGCTGAAGGCAGACTGAGCTGTGTGCTCCACTCCATCCCAAATCCCGACTTGTAAGAGATGGGGCCGGGGCTTCCGGGGAAAGAAGTCAAACACGAAATACGCATTAAAGGAAGGGCGGGGCTGACCGGATAGTTCCCGACCGACCTGCAGCTGAGTCGTTGCTGGAGAGACTCGAGTTCCCTGAGTGGCTCCCACGACGGGGGTGGGGGTGGGGGGGCGGCACCCTGCTCGGAAACAGAGCAGGGCCCTGGCTGAAGGCCTCCAGGACCAGCAGGGAGCCAGGGTTCTCTGGAAGGGCAATTCTGGAAGGGCAGCCAATCAGCTCGGTGCCAGAGCGGCCTCTTTGTTACTGAAGGCGGATGAACAGCCGCCCAGGTTAACGGAACAGAAACGGCAGCGCGTCCATCTGAAGTCGCGAGATCAGGACCGCCTCCTCCAGGCAGGCGCCCTGAACACCCGCGTCGCACCGTGCCACTCCCGAGAACCTCCGCCCGGCCCCTCGACACCCCCGTAGGCAGCTGCGGAGCCGGGGTCAGGGGGACGGGGGACAGACGGAACTGGCGAGGGAAAGGAGGGACGTCAGGTGACCGATGCCTGGCACAGCTGGCTCGCCGTCCCCGCCGCTGCCCAGGCCCTGGGAAGGAGCCCGAGCCCCTCTCACAGGACAGCTAGCCGGGCTCTCCTCCTGCCCGGGTGTCCGGCCAGGCAACCCCCCCCCCCCCCCCTTCCCGGAACGCAGGAAGAAGCAGCAGGGTGAGGACTCGGGCAGAAGGAGGAGGGAAGGGTGCGGCCAGAGACGCGGAGAGACGTGAGCCTGAGCAGAGATGCCTCCCCTGGCTCCCCCAGGGCCCTGCGGCATCACCTCAGCGGACCCTCCTCCCCCGCGCCCATTTCACAGGCGAGGACACGGGTCTCAGAGAGGCACAGCGGCTTGCTCGAGGCCACACAGCTGCCCGGCTCCCCGTGACTGCGACACACACAAACTACCCTGTCCATCGGGGCTCCCGGGGAGATGCTGTTCCTGGCCTCTTCCAGCCTCTGGGGGCGCCTACACCCCGCCTCCGTCACCTCGACCTCTGCTGTCGGCCCCTACCCCCCACCGCGGACACCGCCTCCCTCAGCGTCTCACCTCCGCGTTCTTGACCGAGTCCCATCTGTCAAGTCCCTTCCGCCCTGTGGGTGGAGAAGCAGGTGTGTCCCACATGCAGCCCAAATCGTAGGCTGATCCCTCAGGGTGCACAGGGCACGACACGGGGGCGCGTTAGCAACGCAGATGCCCGGTCCCTGCCCCACGCTCAGTCAGACCCTCCCGATGGGGACGGAGGGATCCTCCCACGCTTGGGGGAAGAACAGGGCTGGTGACACCCCCGGGTCAAGGGAACACAGGCACGTGAACATCCTGCCCCCGTCGTGCCTAATCTGAAGTCATACCTGAAGCTGCCTCATCACTCTGGCTTAGTTTCAGAAGGGCCTGCTCGCAAAGTCGGGAAAATGCGTAATGAACCCACAGGCCGCAAGCACATCACGTGACGATCAGCCGTGAGCCGCACGTGCACTTACAAGTTGCCAGAGCAAGTCGTGTGCTCCTTAACTGAACCCGTCCCGTGGCCGAGGGTCCCCGGGCTGGGGGGCGCCCAGCCAGCGGCCCCCTCTGCACCCCTCTCCCCCCCCCCCCCCCCCGAAAGGTGCGCTGACTTGGGTGGGCTCTACTTCTGTCAATTGGATCTGACGGGAAAAAACGAACCGAATCTTCTCTTCCCTCTGCGTTATCCTCTAAGTACTTAAGTTTTAATTATACCTAAATCTACCTGAAGACGTTCGGTGAAACTTCCGATCCTGGGCATCAGCAGTGGAACGCGGTGTAAAAGCACATGTAATTTCCGAACACCTCGTTGTTAATGAAATCCCAAACATTCAGATTTTAATTGAACTAGATAAAGATTAAGCAGCTTAGCCCAGCTGGCATCACGAGTTAGTTCTCAGCAGAGTTTTATGTTGTACGCTAAATCATTGCTTTTGTAATCGTCCTAAATTGTCCTTTATCTTGCTAATGCAGATATGATTCTCAGGGAGCATCAGGCTTCCCTGTGTCCCCGCCGCCTGAAATATTTTGATGTGTAAAGTCTTAATAGTAATTTTAATAATATTGTGATCTATACGTGTGATGTATATTCAATAAATTCTTACACTAATTAGAAAAATACTCGAGCCTTTTATGTGACCTATTTTTAGAGAGGAGGTTTATAGTCTGAGAATAATCCCTGGAAAGAAGGGGCCAGAACTCTCGGGGGGGTCGCGTGTCCAAGGTGAGGGGCGCGTCCGGAGTCGCAGGGATCAGCCGCCAGGTCTGCCCCCGGCATCAGCGTCGTGCACACCCCTGGGTAGAGGGCACCCGCGGTCCCACTTGAACGAAGCTGGCAAGTGTTTCCAGACGTCGCTGTTCTCGCACGTGGCCCGGTCAGTGCGCTGCGGGCGCGCAGACGCCGTAAAGGCACCACTTTCTCCCCATTCCCACACACCCCTGACCCGAAGCACTTGCAGGACCATCGGCAGAGACGGGCAGGCGCGGTGTTGTTCCGTCACGGTCTAGCGGTCACAGAACCCCGTCCGTAAAGTGGGCTGGGGGCGGTGGGCTTGGGACCCTCTGGCGACACACCACAAGTGTCACCCTGGGTGCCACGGCCACGATGAGGCCACGGTGGCCGGCTGCCGTCACCTTCCTCCTCCCCGTGGAAACCTTCCAGGGAGGTTAGCGGGGTTAAAGAGCTGCAGGAAGTCTGTGGCTTCCCAGTGGCGTATGTGTGCAGGTGGGAGGGCCCTGCCATCAGTCAGCCAGAAAATTTCTAGAAAGAAGGGCACGAAGAGGGGGGGTTGTTTCCCTGGGGAACCCGCCTTCCCGGAGGTCCGGCCAGAAAACCAGGGCTTTTCCGCCTGAACGAAATGGTACGTAGGCACCAGAGGACGGCCTGCCTCGCCCCTGCAGGGGTCCGTGGGTCTTGGGGGAGAGAGGCAGGGGCCCTGAACCAGGCCAAGAGCTGGGCATTCTCCCCATCCAGGTAGGCACTGCTGCAGAGAGAACCCACAGGGGCCGGAACCCAGGCGTGGCCCATTCAGCCAAGGCCCCTGCTCTTAGGCACTGAGGGCTCTTGGCTGCAGACTGAGGGAGAGCTGGGTCTGGGGCAGAGGAGGCCTTTGGCTCAGCGCTCCCCACCTGCATGGGTCCACCGTAAGAGTCTCTCTGCCTGTCCCCTCTCCTCTTATAACTCCTTTTGTCCTGACCACTTGGGGCTTCCTTCTGTTCCTGGAACATGCCCAGCTCAGGCCTGCCTCAGGGCCTTTGCACGTGCAACTCTCTCTGCCCAGGACAATCTCCCCTTAGATCCTCATGTGGCTGGCTCCTCTCCTCCTCATCACTCAGTTGTCTCCCCCCCCCCCCCCCGCCTTTTTTTAATGTTTATTTTTTGAGAGAGAGAGAGAAAGAAACAGAGAGGGACAGAGAATGAGTGGGGGAGGGGCAGAGAGAGAGGAAGACACAGAATCCGAAGCAGGCTCCAGGCTCCAAGCCGTCAGCACACAGCCAGACGCGGGGCTCGAATCCATGAACCGTGAGATCATGACCTGAGCTCAAGTCAGACACTTAACCGAATGAGCCACCTAGGTGCCCTTCAGTTGTCCCCTTAATGTCACCTCCTCTGACAGGTGCCCCCTACCTCCAACCTCCCCGGTTGTCTGGCTTTGGAGCACCAGACTCTCCCCCCGAAGCTTTTTTTTTTTTTCTTTCTTCCATATTGAGATGTTATTATTAGGGCAAGTGTGTCCATGGTCTGTAACTGATTTCACCCACAAGCATGACTTCCCTCTCACGGATTCGTGTCATTGTCAGCCCTGCCCTTCTGCACTCCGTGTGCGCTCTGAGCAGGCAGGAACAGAACATCCCTGTCACCAACTGTCCGTGCCTGGACCCGCCCACGCTTGTTTGGTGCTTGAATACACACGCGTTTCCCTAAAACAAATGATTTTTAGTAACGTCCCTTTGTAAGAACCAGTCCCAAACCCGGTCATCCTTCTCAAACTTCATCTCGAACATTCACACGGATGCTCGCTACAAGCCAAGCCCCAGGGGGACGATGCTGGCCGATGTACTGCTGATTTCCAAAGGGCCCCTGACACTTTCCATCAGCTGTTTTTGTCTTTACCCCTCGCTCCTAGAGCACGGTTTTATGAGCCTCCCGCAAGGCAGGGTAAGAAGGTACAAAGCTGAGGAGGGCAGGGTGGGGTGCTGTGGGTGTCTGAGGGGCTTTGGGGAATAACCTGCATCTCGTTGGGACGCCGGGAAAACCCCGCGTAGGTCCTGGACGGTAACCCTGCGGCTCTGGGCTGGGCAACCGCTGCGTCCTCACGGGAGCTGGTGACAGAACGGTCACCCAGGGTCGCTGTGGGACTTGCTGAGGAGGCAAGTCAGCAGTGCACGTTGGGACCAACACCCTTGTTCCTGGCTTTCCCCAACCGCCACGTTCCTCAGCGTCTCGGCGCCCTGGCACCGTGTAACCAAATACCACTGCGAACACGGCGGCTTAGAACAACAGAAAGCCACCCTCTCCCAGCTCCGGAGGCCCGAAGCCCGTATCCGGCCACGTCCCCTCTGACGTCCGGAGCGCGGTCCCTCCTGCCCCTGCTGGGGCTCCCGGGGTTCCCTGGTTTGCGGACACCTTACTCTGGTCTCAGCGTCCACTCCGACCTGCCCTTTCCCTGTGGGTCTCTTCCAACCAGACTGAGCGTCCCCTTCCCCTCTCATCGGGGCACCACTCACAGATCCAGGGCCCATCCAAATCCAATATGACTTCATCTTAACTTGAATAAGTTTGCAAAGATCCTTCTCCCCCGGATAAACCTCGCTCACAGGGGGTTAAGACGGACACAGCTTTCTGGAAGCCTGGGTTTGACCCACCGTCCTCGGGGACGCTCATTCAAATTTCCGCCAGCATGACTAAGATTCTGCTGTTGTCAGAACCAACTCTGTCCTTCCCGAGCATTTTTAGTCCCAGAATTTCAGCAGGCTGTCATGTTAGCACATGCTCTTCCTGTCGTTACCATGAACACAGGGGACTCTCACCACCTATAATCTCAGACTCCTTTGCAGCTTGACTTGTTAACAATTTTCTTTAGTGCAGGTTCTTGTAAATGTGTTTAAAAACAATTTTTTTTTTAGCATTTATTTATTTTTGAGAGAGGAAGAGAGACAGAGTGTGAGCAGGGGAGGGGCAGAGAGAGAGGGAGACACAGAATCCAAAGCAGGTTCTAGATTCTGAGATGTCAGCACAGAGCCAGACGCGGGGCTCGAACCTAAGAACTGTGAGATCATGACCTGAGCCGAAGTCGGACACTCAAACAACTGAGCCACCCAGGTGCTCCATAAATGTTTTTTTTAATTAATACTTTTTGTTTTGTTTTTTGGCAAGAGACAAGGATGATGTTTACTGCAGGATTTGAGGGCAAGGTGGCTGCCAGAGGCTCACGGCGTCTGTCATAAGTAATATGTGATTTTTCAAAGAAGTGATGAACACCAGAACCTGACCCCCAGACGGTCTGCAGCAGGCAGGTCTGTAAGGCTCGTGAGGGCAGAGAGGGACCTGCTGGATGACACTGTTCCAGAAACACAGTCCGGTGGGGGGGGGGGGTGGGGGGTGGCAAGGAAGGGGCGAGTCCAGGGAAGGGGAGGGTGGTGGGGAAGGGGCGAGTCCGGGGAAGGGGAGGGTGGTGGGGAAGGGGCGAGTCCGGGGAAGGGGAGGGTGGTGGGGAAGGGGCGAGTCCGGGGAAGGGGAGGGTGGTGGGGAAGGGGCGAGTCCGGGGAAGGGGAGGGTGGTGGGGAAGGGGTGAGTCTAGGGAAGGGGGGGTGAGAAAGGGGTGAGTCCAGGGAAGGGGGAGGTGGGGAAAGGGGCGAGTCCAGGGAAAGGGAGGGCGGCAGGGAAGGGGCGAGGGAGGGAGGCGAGCCAGGCCTCGGGCTGGGCCGTGGATCCATGGTTCTCCGGGGGGGAGCTGACTGTCTAGGGCAACTGATCAATGAAGCCACGGGCTTCAGTCTAATCCTTGTAACTCACACACAGTCAACCTAATTGATCTCGCTGCCCAATCAGGGCCGGCAGTGGGGAGGCCTGCGGTGGCCCGGGGGCTGAGATGCCGCTGTGCTGCTGTCCCAGGCCAGGCCGCCGCCCAGCACGGGCCGGGAGCGCGGCTCTCGGCCAGACCGCCCTGCTCCGGGCCGCCTTCTTCCACTTCTCCGAGCTCCAGCGAGGACCGGAGTTCCTGGCCTCACCTCGGGAGAGCCAATGCCGTCGGGGATTCCCGCACAGGCATCTCTGTGCCCCCGGCGCTGGCCTGACACCCCAAGCCCGGGAAACCCAGAAGGAGGCGGGGCACTCTGCCAGAGCCAAGACCCTCACAGCCACGAGTAGCACCTCCTGATTGTCATTCCAAGCGCAGCACCGCAAAACCCTCCCCGGTCTCCCCACAGACTCATCAAAGTCCAGCCGGGGGCACGCACTTACTGGATTAAAGGAACATTCTAAAACAATAGGAGAGCCCTGGCAAAGGGTCTGACGTGCACTAACGTCTCCATCACACGCGAGAAGGAGGGAAGGGAGCACGTACCAGAGGGCTTCCGGAATCTAGCCTTCACAGGGGGGCAGGGAAGACACGTTCCTTCACCGGATGGACAAATACTCAAGTGTGTGCTGGGCGCCAGGCGCTGACCTTGGCACCGGGAATATCAGCCACCAAGGCTGACAAACCCTGTCCTCAGGGGCTGGCCTGCCCGGGGATGCCACGCATCTGCCCAGTGACCCAACCTGATCACTGAAGATCACCTTCTAAGTGATGCTTTACGGTGAGCAAGGCCTCTGTCCACAGGGCTATTTGTTTGACATGCACACAGGACACCCTCCACGGTACAAGGTCAGTGCTTCTCTGAGTTTTTCAAGAGAAGGACCCCCGTCAGGAGCCCCACAGCGCACCGCACGTGAACAGAGAGGAAGATGCTTCAGCTGACGCTTGGGGGGCTTTCTGGTCCTGCCCACCTGACTCAGTACCCCAACGTGCCATCCCAGCAGCTCCAGAAAAATCTGAATAACCATCAGGAAGAAGCTCAAATTAATCCATGCCACCCTCCCTTCCTCTACCCATCCCTCCACCTCCTCACCCATCTATCCATCCACGCATGTACCCATCCATCTACCCACCTGTCCCCCATCCTTCCTTCCTTCCTTCTACCCACCTACCCTTCTTTCCTTCCTTCCATCCATCCTTCCTACCCACCCACTCACCCTTCCCTCCATCCATTCATTCATTCATCCATCCTTCCTCCCTCCCACCTACACCCACTCATCCACCCATCCACCTGCCCATCCCCCCACCCACCCACCATCCATTCATTTCATCCACTCATCCTTCCACCTGACTTAGCCTGAAACATCCTTCCGCGTGGAGTGGCCCAGGGAGAAGGAAGCATCTGGAGTGTGTGCATGAAGGTCCAGCCCCAAAGCAGACTTAGTCCTTCCTGGGCTGGGGGACCTTGGGCAAGGTTCTAGTGCCTCCCCAGACCATCTTACTCACTCATAGAAGGAGTGCAGCTGGCAGGGGAGGGGTATAAGGGCAGCGATTTCCCCCTGGAGCACTTGGAAAGATGTGCCAAGCGGGCTGTGGAGGGTACAGGGCCGTGCGGGACTCTGCTGGCCACGGGGATATCCCAGTGCCACTTCTGGCCTCACAGGACATCACCAAGCAAGTCTCAGACGTCTGTTAAGGCAAACGCCGAGAACGCACAGGTCCCTCTCCAGGCACCCTCAGCCCCCCAGCGCCACCCCCGCACCCCAAAGCGCTGCTAGCTGGTGAGACCCTTGTGCCCTGTGCTGTAGGCGTGCATGGGCAAAGCCGCAGGCAGAAGAGGCCGAGAATCAGCCTGCCCCCGAGGAGAGGGAGGCCTGCGGGGGGTGCAGAGCTCAGCCAGAGTCACCCCAGGGACTGGAGTCCCCACCCCCAGCGCCCTGAGCTGCGTGGAGGAAATGAGAAGGCAGCCCTGGGCACGCTCACGGCTCAGTATGTTCCAGACCCCACTGGGACCAGCCGCTGCTAGGACTGGACAGGGCCGGGCAGGCAGGACAGGGTGCAGGGGGTCACCCCTCCTCCTCCCTTCCCCCCATCACCCCAACACTGCTGGGGCCTCCGTGAATTCTCCATTTGGCCTGGGAGCAAAAACCACCCCCCCCCCCCCAGAAAGGGGCTGTCCATAAACCCCGCTCCCACTACAATGGCTGGGAGAAAGGAGTTCCCCGCTCTTTAAATGTTTTTTGTCCTTTCCTAATAGGATCTGGATAAGCCATTTTCCTTTTAAGCCCAGTTTGCTTGCAAGGAGCCAGAGTCTGTGACTTTCGCCGCAGAACCTGATGATTTTATTATCGCCTGAAGACCGTGAATCCCCTTGAACGGCCGACACAGATAAAAGCCGTGTGTTGTGGGGGCCGCGCTGCGTCCCGCGAGGGGCAGCCCCTAATGTCAGCACCAGGCGGGCGTGCTCCAGTCGTCAGCGCCTTCACCCTCGGTGGCCACCGAGTCCTGCTTCCGCGTCACCTGTCCCTGCCGCCCGGGCCCGCGGTAACCACAGCTGCACCTGTCGCTGGGCCGAGGGCAGCAGGGGGTTGCTGGACCAGCAGGATCATTAATTAGGAGCCACTAGGCGCCTTTTGCAGGGGCGCCTGGCAGCTCTGGGTGGATGATGTGATCAGCGGGCAGCTCGCCTCCCCCCACCCAGGCCCCTGTGAGACCTGCCTAAGTGCCTGAGGGTCACCCAGGTCACCCCACAGTGCATGGCCACAACCTCCGACACCAGTGGGCAAGAGAATTAGGCTGCCAGTCAAGGGGGACAAATGTGATTTTTTCCGCTAAAAGAGGTTACACAGTTCAACTCTGGGGGCCTGAACCAAAGATCAGGAAAATCCCATTTTCACGGATCAGCTAGGAACTGTGGCCACTCCACGCAAGGGGGTTTTTGTGGGAACACATAACCAGAGAACTCCACCAAGGAACGCATTCTATTTGGGAAAAACAAAATCACGAGAATAAAAATATGCCTGAGGCTTCTCTCAACAAATGGATTTGGATAAATAGATTTTTTTTTTTTTAAAGGCTGATCACTGTCCTTCCAAATCCTATTGGCTGCGATTTTCTTTCATCCTGTGAAACCCGATCTCATTGAAAACATGTGGCGCCCAAATGGTGTTTCCCCGTGGCTGGAGGAACAAATGTGCACTCGTTTCCGGACAGACACGGCTCAGTGCCAAGTCACCTGCCCGTCCGGGCACCTGGGCATCTCAGCACAGCTCAGCTGCTGGACCATCTTTCCGAGCAGGTTGGGAAACCAAGGTCTGTCCCACGGTCATGCTTTCCTTGTGGGCTGCTGTGGGGGGGGGGGGGGGGGCGGTTTACCCAGTAAGCCTCACCCGCCGGGGCAGGGGGGTGCCGGACGCAAGGACAGACACGCAGGCCCAGAGGCACGCCCGGGTACCCAACGCACAGTTCTGGAAGCCGCCCCAGCGAGCGTGGGGAGGATGTGCAGGGAAGGCAGCTTCTCAAGCAACCTGGGAACCAAGCCCGTGGCGTCCACCCAACTCCAAGCTCTGACACGCACCAGATGCCCCGCAAGGGGGGGATTGCGCTGGGCGTCCCGAGACTGCAGGCTGCTGTGGGAAACGAGCACAGCTCACAGGCTCACAACCCCCATCAGTCCCCTCAAGTGTCTTCGTTTTCACGAGCTACCGGGGGCTGAGCGACGACCATCCACCAGCAGGTGCATGGCGAGGGCACACCTTTGACTTCTGGACACCGAGGCCACCGTGGCTGTCCCCCCAGGGTGCAGCTGAGAAGGCAGACTCCCAGAGGGTACACGGCATCAGGGCCACGGAGCGGGGGGGCGGAGGACCCCGGCATCCACGGCACGTGTGGAGATTCTGTGTCCCATCTAAAGTGGCCGTTTTACCACACATCCAGTGTTCCGAGAGGCAGCGTGGAGAAGTCTGACGTCAGCCGTGTTTAAAATGACAGGGCTGAACTTTCCCAACTGGGCTGGCGGACGGTAAGCCTTGGGCAGATGTCAGTCACAGAGTGCAAGAAAACAAGCCCAGAGGACGTCTGAGTGTTCACAAAGCAGTAACAGATGCAGTTCTGAAACTTGCCCGTAAACCAGTGAGAATGAACCCGTCAGATCCTTCCCCGCAAGCTGGCACACACATCCTTTCTCATTGTTTTATTTTAGGGTTTCAGTGTCTTGTGAACCAGACCAATATGCAGGGCTGTTAAGAAGCGTTTATACTGTCATATGTTTGTTTTCACAAAGTTGCCGAGCAGAAGTGTTTGCTCATAATTTCCCTCCTTGAGGAAAAGCATTAGCTACCAACCGCTCTTGGCTTGTGAACTGTAACCAGCAGCCCCTCCCACCTCAAGTGGGAAGGTTCTATCCGATCCGGAAGGTTCTATCAAGTCGTGCGCAGAATGGCTGGAAAGCCTGGCCTCGTAAAGTACCGCCGTGGGATGTCCAAGCGTCATTGGCCGCTGCACCCCTGCAGCAGGGCTGGAGGCCTGGGGGGAGGGGCCCTGGGGCAACAGAACCCAGGCGGCTCCCACCCCTGCTCTCCACGCAAAAGCCCTGGGAAGGAGACCACGGGCCACACGCACACAATCTGGTCAACATGCCATCAACCTGAACACCGGTCTCTAATCTCTCAGCGCCCTGCCGGGATGGTGGGCGGGTAAGGCGCCCACATCCCTGCCAGGAATGGCTCCCTCGGGCTCTGTACGGCCGCCCCACTCTGCTCCCAGGCACGTGCGACCCCACCGACCGGGATGCACTAGCTGTGCAAGTTTACGGCCTTGGGAAGAGGAGCCGAGGGAAGGGGTGTGAGGGCGCGGGAGGGGAGCAGGCTTCCAGCCCCGGGGACGCCCTCCCCGTGAGGGCGCACAGGGCCCTACGAGCACCTCCCGAGCAGGTGAGCTGAACGACAGCACCCCAGCCGTGCAGGCTTTCAGGGGAGTCGCGCCCGTTTCTCTAATGAGGCAGAACATTGACATTTGGATTCCACGTCTCTGGAGTAATCCTGTCCTTTCCTTATCTGGGATGAACAGAGCAAAAAGGAAGTGGGAAATTGGTTCATTCTTAACCCTAGATTTGAAGTTACAGGTCATTAAATTGGAAACTGAATACACTATCCATCAGCGGTTAATAATGTTTCATTTCCTTTATCTTTCACCGTTACGGCCGTCGTTACGGGTGTCATTATCATCTGCCCAGCAGTGAGCGCTGGGCGGCGGGGCTGAGGGGGCAGGCCGGGCTCTCCACAGCTGTGTCCCCGTGTCCTCTGCGTCCCCTCCAGCCGCCCGGGTCTTGGGGGCTGTGGCTTGCAGGCACGCGCCCCAGCCTCTGGCCCCATCGCCGGACCCGCGCCGAACTGCCCTTACGCGGGCAGCCGTGCGTTCAGCGTGACCTTGGCGACGCCGTCTCCGCTTGTTGGCCTCGGTTTCCTCATCTGTCCAATGGGTGGACAACACCATGCGTCATGTGCTTGCTTGCACGAATGCTACGGACCGATGCATTGGGAGCAAGAGGTCTCACCCAGGGCCCGTTCTCTCCCACACATTACAGAGAAGGGCAAAGCGGAAGCAGGGGGATCTGGCAGAGGAGTAGAAGGTGGGGCTGTGTGCCACGTGGAATCCGGCCCACAGCCTGGAGTTGGGGCACACAGCACCCCTCTCCTCGCCAACTGTCCATGGCTGCTTTTGTGCGACAAGGGCAGAGTCCGGCACGTCCCGCCGTCCTCTGCCTACGCAGCCTCGATGATGACTGTGTCAGGCCCTCTACAGGTGGACGCCCTGGCTCCCCAAGCCGTTTAAACCCTGGACTCCAGGCCTTAGAAAGTTCCGCTGACTTTCAAAGAACCCGTGTGGGGGCTTCAGCCAATTTGGATGGGTTCTGCTCGCTCGTTAATACAAACAAATGGCCCCTGGACAGACCGCATTCCAGCAGCCACGCACCTCAGCACCCGGGCAGGGCACACATTAGGGACAAGTTAGCACCTGCTAAGCACTTAGGGATGACGATCACCGGGTGCTGGGAGGAAGTGATGAATCACCAGATTCGGCTGTGCTGTATGCTAACGAACTAGAATTTAAATAAGAATTAAAAAAAAAAAAAGAATGCACCAAAACTACCTGAAAAAAAAAAAAAAAATCACAAAACTCCCCAGAGTGTTGTCTGCAGCAAGAGGGCTCGCAGAAGTGCACGGCCCTGTCGGCTGAAGACAGATGTCGGATTTCCCTGATGAATCTGCGGTTTGCGTAGACCACACCTATCGCCCTGCTAGGAACGCTAACAGGCTCCAACGTGCAGTTTGCAAGAGAAAAAGAGGAGGGAAAGGCAGATTTTTTGAGCACCCAGCCTCTCGACGGATGACGCCGGTCACCCCGGGACATGGCTTTAAAGGAACGGCCGCGGAAGGGCCCCTGGGCGTGAGGCGCAGGGACACGCGCACACCCAGCGTCGTCACCGGGATGCAAATCAGCGCCACCTCCTAGACGAGCGGATCCCGAGCCACACAAGGAACACGGCCTCTGAATCAGCAGTTCTGAGTTCCGCCCCTAGGGATTCGTCGTGAGGAAGTAACGAGAGACGGTCCGTAAGCCGGGTTCACAAAGACTCATCACGGCACGGATTCCAGCAGCTAAGATCCAGGGAAGTCCTGTCCCAGCACACGCACGTCACGTCCACACGTGTGCAAACACATAAGCACACCACACAACCACATGCTTGGGCACCTGCACACGGACACGTCGCACGTGGACACCCACTTACACACCCACACAAAGCACGCGTGTGCACATACGAACACAAGCTACAGGTCTGCATTAGATCGCACCCACGTGTGTGCTTGTGCACACACACAGGACTCCCATGCACACTCACACACACTGCATACATGCACATGCACCTGGTAGAAACAAAAACCTTTTAAAGGTCACGTGAAGTCAACAGTAAGTATATCTAGGGGTGCCTGGGGGGTCAGTCAGTTAAGCCTCTGACTTCAGCTCAGGTCATGATCTCACCGTTCATGGGTTCGAGCCCCGCGTCGGGCTCTGTGCTGACAGCTCGGAGCCTGGAGCCTGCTTCCGATTCTGTGTCTCCCTCTCTCTCTCTCTGCCCCTCCCCTGCTCAAGCTCTGTCTCTGTCTCTCTCTCTCTCAAAATAAAAAAATAAAAAAAGAAACCACCTTGTCTAAAGTGTGTTTGCAGAGGTGAATCCTTGCTCTGTTTCATCACTAATTATGCTCCCAAGTGGCCCCCACGCCAACCGTCTCGATTCCTCTGAAGCCTCTCTGCAGAGCAGCTGGGATTCTCGAAGGCACAAACACCAGAAGTGTGGCCGGAACCTGCTCAATCAACAGATGCAGCACATGTGTTGTGTTTATCGTGTCGGCAGTCCGCCTGGCGGAGCTGATGGGGGGCAGGGGGGCCCGTGGCGGGTGCACGGGTCCGGGGTCAGTTCCCTTACGTGGGCTCCAAGCACACGGCCCCTTCGGCTTCGGCGCTGGCTGCACGGACGCCCCTCCCCCACGCGATTTATGGGGCCCACTTCCTGGAGGGGGTGACCGGGCACCCGAGGCCGCACACCGCTGCCTGGAACCCGGGGCGTGAGGGAGAGCCCTGCCCGCCACAAACCCGGAGCAGGGAGGCCGACGGCTCGGAGCCACGTGTCCGAGGGGTGAGGACAGCGTGCGTCCTGGGTCTGCCCCATCTGCAGACCCTCGGGACCATCGTCACTTTTCTTGAAAACTCATGACTTGGGGCGCCTGGGTGGCGCAGTCGGTTAAGCGTCCGACTTCAGCCAGGTCACGATCTCGCGGTCTGTGAGTTCGAGCCCCGCGTCAGGCTCTGGGCTGATGGCTCGGAGCCTGGAGCCTGTTTCCGATTCTGTGTCTCCCTCTCTCTCTGCCCCTCCCCCGTTCATGCTCTGTCTCTCTCTGTCCCAAAAATAAATAAAAAAAAAAAAAAAAAAAAAGAAAACTATGACTTGAGCGGGAAACGTTTCATCAGCACGGGACAGGCAGCCAGTGGCACTCACCGTCCAGAGCGATGGAACCACAGCAGCGTGAGACGGGGCCCGGACGCCGCTGGCCCCCACCCCTCGCTCAGGGGAAGGGAGAGGAGGTCGCACACTCGGGAAGGTCGTCCAGGCCCCCGGCCGCAGCCAGAGCGATGGGCGCACGCCTCACGCACGGACGCCACGCGCTGTGGTCTCCCCTCGGCCCCCTCGCGAGCCAGACCTCCGCTTCTGTTTTAATGGACTCCTTGATTTTACGGAAGCACGTGTACTTAACAGGCAAATTTATATCAATGCCCAACATGGCGCTTATAAATAAGCACAGTAAAAGCAAAGCAACGCCACTAAATCTCTGCTCATACCTGCTGCTTGCTTTCTCAGTGAAAAATCGAGATTTGCAAGAATCGGGGCGTCCTGGTTCCGTCCTGAGGCCTGGGAGACAGCATAACAGGGTCTCTGTCGCTGCAGGACCCCCGGCCCAAATGCCGCGTGGGCCCTGGGAACCCCGACGCCCTCCAGACCTACCGCAGACGCCATACCTCAGGAGACCATGCGGGGCCTGACTCCCTGGTCCTCAGGCGCTGACAGCCCGCATTTGGACAAAGTGCCGTTAAAACCCACTTGCCCACCTTCGTGGGCATTCCGCCTCTAAGTAAGGTTCCTTCTGCCCCGCTCACCTGCACCTTCCCCCCACGCCCCCTTCTCACACCCAGCCCCAGGGAACGGCCACCCCACCCCACCCAGCCCCAGCCCCAGCCCCAGCAGTCAAGGCTCATGGCCAGTGGGAGGGTGGGGCCGTCGCCAGACCTGCCTCGCCGGTGGCTACCGACAGGCGATAGGTGTGGAGGTCTATTCTTTCACACGAGGCCCAGCCTTGACCTCCTGGAGTTTCGTCCTTGCAGCCACGGGCCCTGACTAGGATGTCCCCCTTCCTTCCAACTACCTGTCTGCAAGGAGTGTCTGAACCTCCTGTTGGCGTGAGCCTCCACACAGCCGCTCTGTTACTGGAAACGGCATTAACCCGCCATCAAGCTCGGAGTCCGGCCCGGCAACCGGGGTGCTGGACTCACAGAAGGTCACAAAACTGGAGGTTTTCACATCAGGGTTTGCACTGCTCACGTTTCTCGGGCACTAGGGGTGCAGGCCGAGTCTGCGTCCCCACAGGGCTTAGGCGAAGGCACCGCCCTCGCAGGACGCAGGCTCCCCGGTTCTCAGACCCCTCCCACAGTCTCCCTCCACCATCAGGGCACCCCGGTCTAGTCTCAGGGGCAGGCTCTTTCTTCCACCCAGGAATCCAGCAACCGTGGGTGCCTGGCCCCTGCAGGTGCACGGGGAGGAGGGGAGGAGATCCAGCCGCTGACCTTCCCAGGCTGAGTCCCAAGGCAGCCCCGTGGCAGCCGAAGCACCCTCCCCACGGGCAAGGGATCCTAGCCTCCGGTGGGGGCTCTGGAGAAGACCAGCCACCAGGGGTGAGGGGAGGTGGGAACCACTCAGGGAAGGAAAGCAGAGAAGAGGGATGAAGGGCCGAGCAGTGCTGGCCGAGAGGGAGGGAGGGAGAGAGGGAGGGAGGGAGAGAGGGAGAGAGGGAGGGAGAGAGGGAGGGAGAGAGGGAGGGAGAGAGAGGGAGGGAGGGAGAGAGGGAGGGAGGGAGAGAGGGAGGGAGGGAGGGAGAGAGGGAGGGAGAGAGGGAGGGAGGGAGAGAGGGAGAGAGGGAGGGAGAGAGGGAGGGAGGGAGAGAGGGAGGGAGAGAGGGAGGGAGGGAGGGAGGGAGGGAGAGAGGGAGAGAGGGAGAGAGGGAGAGAGGGAGGGAGAGAGGGAGGGAGGGAGGGAGGGAGAGAGGGAGGGAGAGAGGGAGGGAGGGAGGGAGAGAGGGAGGGAGGGAGGGAGAGAGGGAGGGAGGGAGGGAGGGAAGGTAGGACAGTCACACAGGCCCCACTGGGCAGGACACGCCCCATCACCTGCTCAGCGACCAGCCCCAACTGGTCCCTCTGGGCCCAGCCTGCTCCAGGCCTGGGGGCACACCAAGAAGCAGGTCTGGGAGCCCACGGGGCGGGGAAGGGAGGGCGACAGGCAAAAAAACACTGCCATCGGCTCTGGACAGCAGGGGAGAAGCAGAGGGGCGAGAGCACAGCTGGTAGCAGAGGCAGGGTGCCCAGCCCAGGAGGCGGCCCCGCAGAGGCCCCAGCACAACGGGAAGCGGGAGGCCCCGGGCGCTCGCTTTTGCAGAGTCTCGGGCAGGGCAGGGTGAGGAGTGCGCGGGGCTTTGTGGCAGCCGCAGAGCACTGGGCCCTCCAGCTCGGCTTCCGAAGCTGGTTGTGGTGTTTCAGCAAAGGGTGCGTTTGAGAACGACAGCTGAGAGGCAACAAGGCCCTGGGAGGACACGCCCACCTGTGCCAGCCCCTGCCCACCTCCTGGAATGTTCCCGGACCTGCTCCTGGCCACAGTGTCTTAACTTTGGAGGGGCGGCTCTTGGGAACAGCAGTCACGGCCTCGTGACTTCTCACCCTAGACGTGAAGGAACACGGGGCGGTCCTCCGAGGGAGGCAGGGGGCCAGAAAAGAGATCCCTGCCCGGGCCTCGACCCCGGGCTTTTGCAAGTCACGGCATATCCACTGGCTTCGGCTGCTCCCAGGAAAGCTGCCTGTCGATCTTGAACCTCCCCCAGGAAGGGTCCCGGCCGCCGGGATCTGAAGCCAACCCCCACTTGGGAAGTGAAGTTCATCCCATCAGCACCTCCTTGATCACTGACCATGAGACTCTGGGGTACCGCTCTTTCCCGGAGGCCTCTGGCTCCCCACAGGCCCATCGTCAGAGACCCCGCAAAGCCTCAACTCCATGCTTCTGAAGGAGACAGAACATGCTTCGCGGCCCGTCCCCACTCCCTCCCAAATTCCCTTCCAAACGGCCTCCGTCTCTGATTCTGAACTCCTCCTCTGGAAACAACGATTACGCCTTGCGTGTTTCCCTGAGGGCTGGGCATCCCCTGCCCAGGAGCCACCACCCTCGAGTAACTGCAGGAGGTGATAACACACACACCCCTGGCCCACGAGGAACACATCGTATCATTTCAACATCTACAGAGAGAACCTCCACAGCGCCAAAATACCGCAGCATCACCACCTCATCTGGGGAGCCCTCCAGCTCGCCAAGACCGGGAGAAGAGTTGAATCAATAAAATGTTATCAGCCAAGCAGCTTGACTCCTGCACATTGAGGAACGCAGACACCTCCAGATCCCCATTCCCTGAGGTCAACATAACTCTACAGACCTACCCAAAGCTCAGCAGCGGAAGGATCCTGGCAGACAGGGCGCCCTGGTGAAGGGTGGTGGTGGCAGGGAGGGACACAAAGTCAAGTCATTTAAAAAATGAAGCCCCCTGGCCCCCAGGTGAGAGACCACCGCGTGCCTTGCCCATGCCGGGACCAGCCAAACAAACCGGGAGTTAAAATTTACCAAAGGGCAGAGCCCATGTGCCTTTCTGCCGGGTTGTAACACAGGCCCTGAGTCAGAGAGGGGCACCAGGGGCTGAAATGTGCGGACCAGAGCTGGAGGTGTCATTCACCCCTGCCCCTCGTCCGCCAAGACTCTCGTGAGCCGTGCTGTGCACACAGCACACAAAGAGAGAGGCTGTCCGGCCCTAATACTCCCGATGCGATAATCACCACCGCCACCCAATTATGCTCTGGGCACCTGAAGCTAATGCGGTCCACAGAGGGGCGATTTCATTAGACTGAGACCCACTTGCCTTACTTTGCTTTGATAACGCCTTAATAAATACACCGAGCGAGCCCCAATACAGAGGTGCAGAATGAAAATACTTTGACTCTTCCATTTTCTGTCCGTTCTTCTCTGGTTTTCATGCTTTCAAATTCCCATGCTTGTCAGTTCCAGCCTCTGCCCTTCCAAGAGGTGGGAGAAAGCTCATCTCCTTTCCCTGCAAAGATTCCTTCCCGGGAGGGAGGCTTCGCGGGTGACCCGGGCATCAGCCTCGCCCTCCAGCTCCCTAGCACACATGCTGCCCCACCTCTAGCTGGAACGCCACGCACACGCACACGCACACGCACACAGTGCAACCACACTCGGGCAGATGTGGAGGAGAGCACAATAAACACTACATCATCACACACTTTAATAAAGCGGTGAGACAATGGAAGCAATTAATCTCACTTAGCTCAGGCAAAGGGATGGGAGTAGGCAGCGGAAGGGGGCTCCACAAAGAAACAGCACTTGAGGCGGGAGGCCCTGGAAGGTTCCCACCGATCACAGGGCAGCTGGAGGGGCAGCCAAAACGAAGGGGCAGCGGGAGGAAGGAAGGGCTGGCAAGTACCACTCGTGTCGGCACGTGGCTCAGTGCCCGCCCGAGGAAGGGGTGGGCGTGGCATGGGGGAAAAGGGCAAAGGGCACTGGGAACGTGCCATGGAGGGCTTAAGGCCCTCTGGGATTCGTGGCCGATGGGCCAAACAAAGAGTGCCGCAGCCGCTCTGGTATCTAGGAATCCCAAGATTCACAAGCGCTTCCGAAGCAAGGCGTCACCACCAAGCGCTAAACAATTAACGGCTGTCTTAACGCAGCGTGGCGTCGGGCTGGACCCCACGACTTTCTCTGTCCAACAGCCCCTGACCCCACTGCCGTCTCAGAGACGCTGTGACAGAGTATTAGGCCCAGTCTCCGTTATCCAGCATCCTGGGCCTCCACGGACGCCCACCCCATCAAAACAGACGTGGCCACGAGGGAAACAGCAGTGAGCGAGAGGGCCGGCGTGGACAGCAGCCCCGTCACTGTCCGGCTGGCGAGAGGAAGATGACAGATTACGGGATCACTCCGATCCACGGCGCAAGTGTGGCCTCTGGTTCTCCCTCCCTCAGTTCCCAGGCAGGACACCAGGATTAGCGCCTGGATCAGGAAAGCTCCCTACAGCGGAAGCTACTGACGCCGAGTCTAACCAAACACGTCCAATCTCAAAATCTGAGATCCTTGAAAAGCAAAAGGCAGAAGCACCTTGTCGGTACAGAGCGTCTGGAAATACGTCTAGTGCCCAACTGCACACACACACCTCTGGCCCACGGTCCGGCCTAAGAGTTCAAACAGAAACGAGGCTTTGATTCACGCTCAGGAAAATAAAAAATACGTTAACAGGAGGCGAGGCAAGCCGCTGGGAGAGGTTGGCTTTTCCGTGACAAAAGACAGACACTGCGAGTTTCCCTGAACAGGTTATCATTTTAACATTGCAAAGCACTAGACTTCGTTTTTAAATAGCAGAACTACAATTATCTCCGCACGCCCGTATCGCCGCTCTGCAGAGCTCCTATGTAACGAAGCAACTGTCAGCGATACGGGCAGGACGCACATGTCTGTGCCACGCTAGACGGCCAGCCTTATCAAAACCCAACTGCATTAATCCTTTCCTTACATCAAAAATCAAATAACTTTCTGGAGAGAGGCTCCAGTCTCACGAAGAGCGGTTCCACTGGGAGACGGTGAGTGGAGATTAACCGCACAATATGGTCGGAAATACATAGATAAGCGCCTGCCTCCTCAGCGCCTGCTGAACACTCGGAAACCGGGACTCTTTCAGAAAGACACACACAAGTGTCCAGAGCCACACGCGGCCTCCCCGTCCCATCCGTCCTCCTTGAGACCGACCAAGAACTCTGGCAATAAACGAGACACCCGTCCGTGGCGCCATTTCCAACAACAGCAGTTTTAACCCGCGTGGCATTTAAGCACGAAGGAAATAATATTATTTCAAAACTGATAAGGGAGAAACGCAATAAAACAATTCCTAGATAACCGCGGGGAGGGGATGCCTTCCTGATAAAATACCTTTCAGAGTGAGGGAACAATGTGCTTTTCTGCCTGCACAGAGGAGCAGATACCCAGAGGGCACACTTCTGTCCTCCTCATCTTGGGAGTCGCCCCTGCTCCCCTGTGCTCACAGGAAGTGATTAATTAGAGCCTCCTTGAAGCGGCAACCTCAGAAAGCCACTGGGGAACTTCATCTGCACATCACAGAATGCCATCCTCCCAGAATCCTCCTTTTAGAGCCTGACAACGGGGCCTGTCTCCAGCAGTCCTGGGCACCCGCTCCAGGGCTCCCAGAGGACAGAGGCCTGGCTTAGAAAGGCCTCTCCTCTCGGTGCCTCTTCCGTAAAGGGAGGAGATGCCACCCGTGACACAATTCCAAGCACAAGTGTGGCGTCCTGATCCCAAGTCCCGTGCCCTCAGGCCGCTGCCGTCTTCCGCCCGCCCCCGGCCGTCAGCTCACGCAAAGAAACCCAGGAGGGTCGGTCCCACAGTCCCCACCTGCCTCGACCCAAATCCTGGCTTGTCGGTGTGAGACCCCAGCTCCCCTTTACTGTGGTGTTTCCACTGGGGAGAGGCACGAGTAAGATCCCCTCACACTGTGACAGAGCCGTCCAGTTCGCATGGCACCTTCGCTCAGGCCCTGGGGGGTGCGGGGAGCGGACGACCTCCAGGCCGAGGGTGCCGGAAAGTCACATCCCTATTTTAGGTTCGCGTGGCTTCATGCACCGGATGAGGGTGACAGGTGAGAGGCACTGATGCAACATCGGGTGAGCAGGGAAGACTTTCAGAATCTACATGCAGGCACGTGAGCCTCTTTGCTGCAGCCCGTTGTTATGAGATGCCAGAGCCAAGCCCGCGGCCCTGTGCCAGCCCCAAGGGGAATTTAATCCTGCTCACAAAGAAATTAGGAAGGCAGCCCGCTGGCCCCTCTGTCACGCTGATTCAGCGTAGCTGGACGTAAGGACTGTCTTCTATCACTTAGGAGGAAGGGGTGCCCTTGTCAAGGGGCTCGACTTAACACAGAAGGTGCAGGATCCAAAGGGCACGGGGACAGTAACACACCAGGAGCACTTGTTTCCCAGGCCGGCCCTACGGGTTTTCTCTAACTGCTCGGTCATCTGCTCTGCACACTCAGACTCCTCGCATCCAAGGAAGGCAAGCAGGACGGGAGAGGCGGGCAGACTAACATGAGGAGGCCCTTGTTTTCCAGTCCCCCAATTTATCCCTGTGGAGCTCTAGAAAGTTCCAGAGTCTCTGTGCCCTGGAATTCCTACCTAAAAAGCGGAGACAAGCCCATTCTAGTTTTAGGGGCTGCCACAAAAGGCTGCCACTGTCACCGTGTTTAAAACCCAGAGACTCGTAGGCAATACCACGTTACAGCATTTTCCAATGCAAATCCCCAGAGCAGGGCCAGCTCAATGACCCACAAACACAGGGCAGGTTTAGCCAGGACTGAACTACTGCAGTAAAAATTCACCTGCAGTTTCCGGGACTAGGAGTTCGGAGCATTTGTTCAACGTTTGAGCCAAAAATACCCGGGAGAAAGACTCCCCCTCTCTGGAGAAGCTCGTACCTGGCTTCTCCATCGTTCAACCACCAAGGAAAACACTTGAAGCTCCCACTACACTCCCCCCACCCCCATTTTCAAAGGATCCGAGACTTTAAATGGATTTCAAAGGCCCCTGTAATTCTGCCAGCATGACATTTTATGTCTTATAAGGTACTTTTATTAGCCAGGATTGTAGAAAATTGTCGTTTACCAGCCATTAACCTTTCAAGCATGTAACTATTTTTTTTCCCCACGTGGAAGTCTAGCTTATACTTCTCTGCAGATCAATCCTGAAGCCGTCCAGCTCCTTTAAGGAAAAAAAAAAATTCATCGAAAAGCCTCCCTGTTCTGAAGAAAACATTAAGTTCTGTAATTTTACAGACGTCTGATCGCAATTTTATCACCTTCAGCCCTTCCTGGCATTCTGTGTTTTATCTTAAGATATTAAGAGCTAGTTAAGACAAGTGATCTAACCCCTCCTTTGTACTGAGGGAAGGTGGGAAAGAACGACAGAGGGAAAAGCGTCCAGCTGTACAGAGGGAGAACTGGCACCACGGCCACACTCGAGTTAGCCTCTGACCCCGCGGGCGCGTCCCTGCTCCAGCGTTAAATACGACCTGACACGATCCCATCACCCCACAGCCCTGTTCCTAAACAACCACGGTGAATAACTCACATTCTCACTTGCCTCTCCATGAGCCCACAGAGCTTGAAGGAAGCCACGCCGTTACTGACTGCTTCTGAGACACATGCCCTCCGCCAACAGGTCTCTGGCCACACGTGAGAACGTCCAGAAGTCCCCACACAAAACCATAAAAACCTATCGGATGCAGCTGCCATCTCACAGAAAAGCTCCCACCTCGAAGGCCGGCTGCCCACGTCTCGGGGCTCGACACTCAAGGGGAGCGTCCGAGGTCCTCCGCCGCCGACCGAGGCGCCTGGAGAAGACAGGTGCCCGCGGCCCTGGGCGCCGCCCCCCCCCCCCCCCCGCCGGTCACGCATCGGGAATGAGTCCGCTTCCTGCTGGGGCCTGGACGTGGGCTGCACCCCCCCAGCCTGGGGAAGGGAGAGAAGCAGGGCAGGGCGGGTACCGCGGGGCTGAGCAGGGCCAGCTGCACTGGCTGAGGCAGTAGCACCCGTGACCCGGTGACCCGGGGCAGCTCAGCGGCGCCCTCAACAGGCCGGGTCTGCCTCCAGCTCGTTGTACGTCCGCCTGCAGGGCCACCCAGACTCCCCCGCGAGCCCAGGGCTCCCATTCGTCTCCTCCCACGGCCAGTGCGACTGAAGGTCACGCAGGTCACGACATGCACCTGGGGTCACACAGCCGCCGACGGGGCACTGGGTCTGGACACCCCGAAGCCGAACAGTCCTGGCCCTACACCCAGAAAATCCGGGACCGCGGTGATGGTCGGGGCAGGGGGACGGCGTCAGGCGCCAGCGGGGGAGCGTGGACGCGGGACCCCGAAGCGTCATGCGTCAGCAGCCCTTGCTTGGTAAAGGGGGGCCAGTGACGCGCCTGCCTCCCGGGGTCGGTTGCGCAGATGCACGCAGTTGGCCCCGGGGAGGCGCCCAGCACAGAGCCCAGCTCAGAAGAGCCGCGGTCACCACACGAGAACGACCGTCCCACCGTGACGTGCCGGTGCTCGCCGAAGGGGGCTGCACGCGTGGCCCATCCTGTTCACGGCGCTCAGTAATCAAACGCCCGCGGGCGTCCCTCCGACGGGCCAGCCCAGGCCCGCTCTCAGTACCTCGCTGAAGAATAAAAAAGAAAGGAAGAAGGGGGTCTTTCTCCCGGAAATCCCCTCCGACTACCAAGCAGCCCGAGCGTCAGGGCCGAGCCACCAAGTGGCTTCCCAGCAGCTCCGCCACCAGAGGCAAACGCGGCCCCAGGGCCCAGCTGGGGCGCGACTTGGGGACCCCAGGCATCCTGCGTCGTCCCCTGGCGGGAACAGGCTGCCCACCCAGACCCTGGAGGAGTCAGGACGGCCGGGCTGTGGGACCTGCGGCAGCAGACTCCCCGCGAGGTACCCGGGGCTCCCCGGCAACCGCTCAGGGTACGCTGCGACCATCCCCGGGGAAACGGAGGCTGCCCCCAACGCGGCTGCAAAGGAGCAACGGCGACAGGGGCTGGGCCCTTGCAAACCGCCCAGCGGCTGCTCCAGGGTAAGCCGGCTCCCTCTGCTCTCGGAGGAGCCGAGCAGCCGGGCGGGAACACCCTCGGAACACGAGGAACGAGACACTCGGAGACGGAACTCACGCCTTTTTGCACCGGCTCGGCAAAGCAGCCCTGGGGGGAGGAGAGGCGCCTTGTACCCACGCCTCCCTGCCCGAGAGCAGGGGGAGCGAGCGCAGACATGCGCCACTCCCAAATGCACACCTGGAGATTAACACGATATTTACGACACATCTACGCAATATCACCTGAGCTATCATCCTTGTTAAGATGGCATCTGAAAGGAAAGATAACGGGAGGAGAGCCAACGTCCCATATACATTTTAATTCCGACGGAACCCTCTCACGCTCTGGAACACGGAATGCTGTGTCACCGTGCTGAGGGGCCTCATCTGCCGTCCTGGAGACACGGATGCTCACGGCCTTGTTCCAACCACCCCACCCCCCGAGGCACACCTTCCGATGCGGGCTACCCTCCCCACCCCCCACACACACCCTCAGGGAGAACACGGTTCCTCACGAGGGATGCTGACCCCTGGGGTCCTGAGCCCTCTAGACCCAAGGCCCTCAGGCTTTAATGAGCATCAGCTTCCCCATGAGACACATCAAACAGGCAGAGGCCCAGGCCGCATCCCCAGGATTTCTGATGCGGTGGGTGTGGCAGTGTCCCAGGGCACCTGTAACAAATGATCACCAACTCGGTGGCTTCAAGTGACAAAAATTTATTCTCTTGGGAGTTCTAGAAGCTAGAGTCCAAAGTCAAGGTGTGGGAAGGGTCCTTCCTGCCTCCCCTCCTGTGGCTTCTCCCCTGTGTCTCCTCTTCTAAGGACGCCTGTCACTGGATATAGCCCCCCTCCCCCCAGATCATCCAGGATAATCTCATCTCAAGATCCTTACTTAATTATACCCTCGAGAGCCTTTCTCCAAACAAAATCAGCCACAGGTTCCAGGGACATGTAGCTTGTGGGCCCCCACCATTCAACCCAGGCCGGAGGGTCTGGGAGGGGACCCGGGGTCTGCCAGGTTTCACAAGTGCCCCCCAGGCAGGTGGTTCCTCGGCCACAGGTGGACGTGCTAGGTCTCTGCTCTCCAGGTAAGGAAACTGAGGCCCAGGGAAGGGAGGGCACCCCAGCTCAGCCCCCCTCCCAAGAATGCCCCTGACTCTGACCCTGCGCTCTTCTATGAGCCCTGCTATAAGCAGGAGCCCGGGGCCATGTGTTCAGCAAACGAGGGGTCCCCCCTCAGCTTTCCAGGCAGGTCAGTGTCAACAGTGTTCAAACTCACACTTGGGTGGAAAAACCAAAGCAAGACAAAAACCCGACTTTCTTCTGAGTCAGGTGCACAGGCACACGCACGCGGTCCTGAGGGAAGACCCAGAAGGAAAGCCTCTCTCCGTCTGGTCCGGAGACAGAGAGAGAAGGATCCTTCCCGGCAGACCCAGGTCTGCACACGCCCCACCCGGGGCTGGAACTCAACTGAACTGTATCCAGACCAGGCCAGGAACGCCTCCCTCCGCACCTGTGGCTCCTGCTGGTCCCCTCCCATCCTCCGGGAGGACCGTCCTCCTAGAGACAAGGCGGGGACTGGCACTCTTCCGCCCGTGGATGTTTATCTGTCGCTGAAGGCTTACCTTAATCCTTCCCAAATCCCCACACACTGTCAGCGAGAAAACAGTGAAACCAAACAAGGCAACGTTGGCAGCAGCCAGACCGGAAGCTGCTCTGGGCTTGGGAGCCTCCGCTTACCCTTCATGCCCTCGAGTGGCAAATCACATCTCGGGACCCAAGAGGAAGCTGCCCAACGGGGTCCCAACTACGGACACAGCTACGGCAGGTGGGGGGCCCCTGCCAAGAGGCAGGACTGGATGAGGGCTGCGTGGGGCGTCCAAGAGCCGGGTTTCCTCGGTCACCCTGGGCCCCCGCTTCCCCCGCGGTGAACAACTGCTGAGGACCCCTTGGAACCGCACGAAGGGACATGAGGACGGGATACACGTGGGAGCAGGAAGCGACCGTGTGTCCCTCCTTCATAACGCCCGCGGGAGGCCCCAGGGATGCCTGGAGTGTCGCCTCACATGCACACGGGTCTGCGCAGAAGCAGCCTGGGGATGATTATGGATCTCGGGTCATTTTATGGGTGAGCCCAAATCCGTCACGAGGGTCCTCCTGAGCGGAGGCGGGAGGCAGCCAGGTCAGAGGTGGTGATGGGAGCACAGGAGAAGGTACGGGCAGAGGTACCAGTGTGGCTGTGAGGTCAGAGCCTCCAGAAGGAATCAGCCCTGCCCAACCGCCCCCCTGCAGACTGAAGCCCAGAGGACCGGCCCCTGTTGGAGTTCTGGTGTCCAGAACAGCGAGAGGATAAATTTGTGTGCGTTAAGCCACCAAATACACGGATCACTGGGCTACGCTAAACTAACACAGTCCATGACCTAAGCGGACTCCTCCCTGGAGAAGTCGTGCGGGGGATGGAAAGTCACAGAGACCCCTGCACAGAACCAGGTGGGCCGGGGCGTGACCTACCAACACCCTGAGCCCGCAGGTGTCTCAAGGGCATTAAGTGAGAGGGCAGGTTAGCACTCGGGGGGTGGGGGGACACCCGGTTGAGGATAATCAACTAGGTTTGCTTTGTTTTGTCTTCTTTCCTGTAAGAATGGAAGTCAGGGAGCCAACCTGAAACAGTGCCAGAGGCCACCAGGAGAGGGCAGCCTAGAGCGCGGGCAAAAAGTCACCCAAATTCTGAGCCTTCTGACAAAAGCAAAGGGTTTCACCACCCCCGCTTGCAACAGGCCAGGCCCCCCTCTGAGGACGAAAACTCAGAGGCAAGTGCCCTGAGGTTTCACAAGAACACACGCGGGAGAACTTTGGACTCTCGACGCAAAGAAACTCACATGAGGGTATTTTTTTTTTATGGTGAAATCCATTTTAAGTAAAGATTGTTCCTTCAGAAAGTCAGAAAAATCAGGACATTCGAATGCTTGCTTGTTCACTTGTTCTCAAGTTCTCAAGTCATTATTAGTTCTGGCATCTACTTCAGTATGCTGCAAAGAAAGGTGGGGGAGGAGGAGGAGAGGGGGAGGGGAAGGGGGAGGGAGAAGGAGGGGGGGGGAGAGAGGGAAAAGGAGAGGGGGGAGGGGAAGGGGGAGAGAAGAGAAGAGGCAAGGGGGAGGTGAGGGAGAGAGAGGGGAAGGGGATGGGATGGGATGGGGGAGGGGAGGGGAGAGGCCTGGAAACCTAAAATGGGAGGCCCCTGCAAACACCTGGGACCCCAGACCCAGGGTAGAAAGGACCACGGCAGATGGAAGGCACACACAGCCGGCCAGGAGAAAGTGCCAGAAACCTCCTTCAAGCCACGGTCTGTGGCCCCCCTGGCGGTCCACGATCATAGGCCTCCTCACTGTCCCCAGTGCCCGGGTCACCCATGTCCAGCTTCCAGGCTGCAGGCCTCGCCTGGGGGGGGGGGTCTCTCCCGGCCTCCCCCAGCGCTGGCAGGGCTCAGAGCCCCCTGAGCACATGCCCTGGACCGTCTGCTACGTGCCCAGAATTGAAGACTCCTGTTGGCCTCACGGAACCCTGGCTTGCTGATCCTGGGGCCGGTTCTGCAAACCCAAGGTGTCCACAGAGTTTGGACCCACTTCAGATGAGCCCTCACACATCAGTGCCGCCCGTCCAGCACCTCCTGATACACTGGGCTTCTGTTTGTTGCAAACGTCCAAAACGGGAAACAATTAGCACGTCTGAATGCTTGATAATTACTAATTTTCTGATGGTGCCCGGAACATCTGGGCTATCCTATGTGCACGTGACCTTGGCGCTCCGGAACCATCTTTGCACACGGTACGTGAGGGATCTAAATGAGCTACAAGCGTGGGTCTGGACAGACAGGGAAGGCACAGCAGATCAGCGCGTTCTAGCCAAGCTCCCGACTGGGGTCACGGGCTTCTGATCCACGAAACGGGACCAGTGCTACTCATGGGCAGAGCTTTCGCGAGGATCACAAGGGCGGTGTCCGCGGAGGCTGGCAGGCAGCGTGGCCCGAACTCCGTGTTGTCACGGGACAAGCACACAAGGCCTCCCGTTTCCTCATCTCGAGAGGCCGCTAGAACACGCGGTTCTGAACCGCAAAACCTTCACCTTCAGGCCACAGCTTCCACACGTGCATCATCCTCACGTGTAACTGGCGTGTGAGCTTTCGGCACTGAGGGTTTTGATTTGGTGACAGGTGATTATACACATGGGGCAGAAGTCAGAAGACGGGAACTCCCGACACACTGCCTCAGGGACCCAGTGCGCAGCACCCAGTCGGGCCACGAGGGCCGCGTCCACGGGGGCGGAGCTCACCGTCGGGGCGCGGTCCTGCTCTGCGCCCGCTCACCTCCACCTAGTGGAGACCGAGGTTCCCCAGAGCCGGTCGATATTGCGGACAGAGACGAAGTCCCAATGCCCGCCCCCCTGGATGAGGACAGCTAAGAGAGCCCACGGAGACTGTGCACTCCACGATGGGAGGGGCAGACACGTAAGGACTCATCCACATCCTGGCCGCGGACTCGAACGTGGTGCCCGTTCATTTCATCTGCCCAGCAAATACTTACTGAGTGCCCACGGCATGCTCTCAGCTAGGCATGGGTACTAGCCAGGCCACTAAAGAGAGACGGAAATCAGGGCCCAAGGAACAAAAACTGAGAAGGACCCCAAAACCTGGGCACAAGTCAGAGGATGAAATGTACTCCAAGTTTCCAGAGACAAGGACAGGCACTAGCTAGGGTGCACAGCACTGTTTCCCTAAATCAGAAACTGCGTTGGGTCACGTACGGCAAGAAACTCAACTGCGGTGTGTTAGCCTCGTTCTTCTCACCTCTTGGGGGACAACGAGCCCACGGGTTATCTGGATGCCCTTCAAGGACGCCACCTAGGATCCAGTTCCCGCTCTACCGTCCTCACAGTCACAAGATGGTTGCTCTGCCTCAGACATCACATCTGTCTTCCAGGCAGGAGAAGGAGGTAAAAAGCAAAAGGCAGAAGGCGTGGCCAGCCGAATCTGTTCCTCTTTACCAGGAAGAAAAGCGAACAGAGCCATGCAAAACCCCCTTCCCAGAAGCGTCATCTAGCAGCACACCCTAATGAGGCCCCACGGCTTGAACCGCCACCTTGGTGTGAGGGCGTCCACCGGCTGGGTGAGCCTCTTAAACAGGACTCCGCGTACGCCAGGCGGGTGGGTACAGAAGGGGCGTCGCCGAGGAAGAGGGCGAGGCGGTGCTGGCCGGGGGGTCACCAGCGCCATTTACCCGCTCGCTCACGGCAGCTCCCGCTCCCCCGCGACTTAACCAGGGCGCCCCAGACGTGCCAGGGCGTCGGCGCTCTCGGGCTCCTTCGTTACGTCTTCATCCGAGATGAAAGCCCGCATGCGGCCCGCACACACACCGGGCACGAAGCCGGGGGCTGGGTAGGCGGGAGGGCTCGCTTACCTTCTCGCGCGCACGCCTGGGGCTGCCTTCTGCCCCGGCAGGAGCGACCTGTCCACACCGAGGGGGCAGGGCGGCTATTTTCCACGTCCTCGTCCAGAGGAGATAAGGGTACTCGTGGCCGCGCCGATCACATCGTGGCAAATGCTCGCTTGCTGACCGCAAACACCTGCACTTGGACGGTCTGGGACCGTCCCGCCCCCTCCCGCCTGGTACGCAAAGGAGTCGCTCATCCCACGACGCGGCAGGTAGGGCGCCGGCAGCGGATGTCGCTGCTTGTCTCCCTGCGTCCACCCCTCCCTTCCTCCTTCCGAAAACAGGATCCCACTCGCTCCGAGGACACGGCTCCACCAGGTGGGGGATCGTAACAGCTCTAACCCAGATACGGCGACACAGCCCTCTCCTTCCCAGCGTCCCCACCCCTCGCGGCTGGGAGCGGCGGGTGACCAAGCTCCAGCCGACCAGAACAGCGAGCCACCTGACGAAGTGCTTGCTTTCCCGGTACAGAGAAGGGATGCGGACGGTGCTACCCCCTCCTCGCTTCATCCTGCTCCAACCTCATGTGCGATGCCCGGAGCCGCAGCAGCCAGTTTACAACGATGAGGCAATAAACCGAACTGACAAAGTAAAGACGGCAGGGTTAAACCAGGCAAGGGATGATGCCGCTGATAAGCCGCCGCCCCAGCCCTCGACCATCTCTCTCCTCCTTCTGAACATCCTGAAATGATCTAAAATGGTAAACCAGAGTGACAGGCTGCGGCCCTCATGAAATTTCCGGTTTAGGTAAGAGAGATGACCGAGCAGAGAACGGAAGTCCTCCGATGAGGGAGCAGAGTGTGGCCCAGGGTGCACACGACGGCCCCACGCTCACGCAGGAGGGGAACACAACGGCTCGTCATCGAAGCAGACTCCTCTTTTCCGTGTCACTTGAGCCCGCTTCCCCTAGGTAAGGCCCAGACCCCTCCGAACGTTTCTACTCACACGCTGCCTCTTTTCCAGCACCCAGAGGAGACAGGACCCGTGCGACGTGGGTCCCCACCACACATCCTGTCACCCTCCCATCCTCGGGCGGAGCCGCTCTGGGTTTTCCAGAACTCTGCCCGCCACAACAGAGCAATGCAGGTCACCGCATCAGCTGCGGCCTCCTCAGCAGGGCTGACCATTAATTATTAACAAAGCAGAGAAAAAGACACCGGCTGGGCAACCGGCCCCCGCTCAACCAGGGCTCCCAGAACGTTCCATTTGGGCCCAGGGAGAAACCGCTTAACCAACCTACTTTGGGTATTACCATGCACCGGTGATCGCGGCCGTAGTGAACTACCTTGAAAACAAAACCACAGCTAAGAGTCCATGGGACCACATGCACGTGCTTGCCAGAAAAAGCAGACACAGGAGACAGAACTCGGAGGGGATCTAGGAATCTAGGAACCAGGGGCACTCGTCCCACAGAACGCTCCGCTGGTCCAAAGGTCCACAGTACCATAGTATTTGCTGTCCTATTGGGGAAAACTATTTTAAGCCTAATTAGCATGAAATTTTTAGAACGGAAATGCTTTTCATTTAGACATAAAACAAAATGCCACGACATTTCTTCCATCCACTTATCATAAATAAGTTAATTACCATGTAACAAATCGCTCCTTCTGGAATCTGGAGGTTCGGGGCTGCTGGTAAGCTGACTCAGGCAGAGAAGGAGCCACTGAGCAGTCGTTAATGGCTTACGGCGTACTTACAATAAAATGGGGACGCCGTGAAGCTTTGCTCATCAAATGAAGGTTAAGCTCTCTCCGTTGGAGTAACTCAATTATAAGGAGTCATTATCAGCTTAACCTGATTCCTACCAGAATAACAGAAGTGTTGTGCCAATATCTTATCTTGGACCCACACATCTTCACTGCAGTCTTGTCACTTGCAAAGTTTGTACACAGAGACATTTTTATCTGTCCTGGTTTGAATGTATGTCAGCGTTGGCTTTTGCTTCCGTATCTGCAACAATTATTTCTGAGATAGAAAACATCTCTCGGTCCCTGAGAACGGCGTGGTGGAGGGGGACGGAGGCAGGTGCAGGAGAAGCAGTGGGGCTCCAGCCTACCCCAGAGGAGGGGAGGAGCAGGCCCCAGTGACTGGGACACAGCTCCCCTCAACCTGGGCTGCGCTGGGCCACACCTCAGGTACAAGTAAGGGCCCAGAAAATGAGTCCCGCATCCACAAAGCCTGTCTGCTGGTCCCAGTTTGCCTGCCATGGTGGGCTCTTCACCCCATGCTGGGTAAAAACCATCTGGGCTCATGGGGCAGGCCAACATTCAGCCAGCGATCGTGACTTCCCCACCACGCGGGCCAAGAGCGGAGGGGCCAGCTCTCCACCGGCGGGTGGGCGGGGGGAGACCAGATGCCTGTTAGAAATCCCACGTTTCATCATAAGAGGTCTGAGATTCTGCCATGCTCTTCTGCGGTAGGTAGTACTTATTACTAAAACAGAGGCCTTCTTTCTGAAATTCCTGGGTAAAAGCGAAACTCCAAGATCCCATCAGGTGTGGCTCCTTGCCCAGAGAGGCACAAGAAGCCAGCTTCCAGATCAGCACACGGGGGCACCACAGCGTCCCTGTTGTGTGCAACAGTACAACGCACTGAGAGTAGAAGAATGTTCCAGGCCTTCCCCGAGGGCACACAGGAACGCTCGGGAGACCAATCCATCCTGAAAGAGGGTCTACCCTCTCGAATTCTGAAATGACACGCACAGCACATTCACAGAGCATCTCCTAAGGCTCTCACCACATATGCCTACTCATGCAACACGCCCATTCTGCTTCCGGGCAACTGCCGTGGATTTTTGGGGGGAGGGAGGGTGGGTAATCCACGAAAAGGCTCCACAGATGATGCCCTTAGCAGGTCAACGCAGATGACAACAAACAGGTGAGGGAAGCTGCACTCAGCCCCAAATAAAAATCCCGTTCACGTAACCAAGAACAAACAAGATAAGTGACCGAGCTCTGTCCCCGAGGAAGAGAATCCGAAAAACCCCCACCACCGCCCCCCTAAGGAGCTGCTGTCAGCTCTTGAGAATCTGAGATTCCCTGAAACCCAAAGCTGGGGAGAAAGTCAGCGCTATGAGGATTATTTAGTCGTGAGTGCTGAAATTTAGCTCTGAAGCCTTATCCAAAGTTTGCTCCCTCCGTCGCTCCGAAACCGGCTAAAAGCTGCTGCTTCTGGGAAGGCGCTCAGCCACGGTGTTCGCGGTAGGACTTGGAAACCTCACAAGGAAGGCCTGATTGATCTCCCCTCCCGTACACATGGGAAGTTTAATTAGTTTGTCTCGAAAGGGAAACGGATCAACATACAGAATGATCTCCTGTCTCTTGACTTTTGAAGCTGCCTCTGACGTTCCCATCACAAACGTGGATATAATCCTACAATTACGATAAAGCTAATTGGTAGTTCCCTCCTGCATGTGTGTTTTCGTGTTATCAGTGGGGTAGTAATGAAAACGAATACCACATTTGTGAACAGAACGTCTGTGGGTTTATTTACCGCATTTCCAACAACATCGTCTGCTTTATCATGCATTTCAAAGCAGGGATAATTTAAGAATCCAGAATTTCATACATAAAAATACTTAGCAAGAAAGTCTCTCTCTCTGCACATTATTTGGGTGACGTTACATCCGAATTCCAATTTGTTGCCCAGGAAATGATTCACCTCACTCAAAAATGACAGGCACTCTGAATCATTCACCTGGGATGCAAAACGCCTTTGAGGTCCACGGAGGGACACCTCATTGACCTCACAACCGTCATTTGGCAGACAGCCTGCCTCAAAGACAGCCCCGACCCGCCTTTTCCACAGAAAGGTCTCCCCAGTCCAGAACACAGTGTGCGATTTCTTCCCACCCCCCACGCCCCCCCTACCTTTGAGAAGCTTCTCTCCTTCCAGAATATTCTCCGAGATTAGTGCCGTGTAGTCTTCTTCGGAGAATCCAGCCTTGCAGGTCTCCCGGGCTGTAAGATCCCCATTATGGGCCTGAGAACAGAAAGAAAAGAGGTCGGGACAAACGTGAAGTTGGCAGAAATTTAATCCAACCCCTTGTCTCTCAGTGGCTGCCGCAGGCAGGGTCTGGCCTCTGGCTATGACAGAACCACCTGAGCCACAGCCTTCCCCCCAAGCTCCCCTGCTTCCGTGCTCTCAGGGACTCACCTGGTCCAACAGCACCCTCCTGGGGGGATTCCGTCCCAGACCCCACGGAAGCCCGGAACCGCCCAGCACCCAACCCCGTATAAACTCGGTATAAACCGTTTTTTCCTCGACACACACCCTCCAGTCGAGCGCGGTTTATAAACCCGGCGCAGTGGGAGATTAACAATAACGATGAAACAGAACACTTGTGACGTGTCCTGTGACTGTGGTCTCTCTCCCGGGCACCTTCTTGTCCTGGGCTCACCCTCCTCGTGCCCAGGTGACGGGAGGAGATGCCCGCGCCATGGGATGGACGTCACGTGAAGGACGCGGCACGTGACGCAGCGCCAGGCTGCACCTGACCTTCTGACCTCGAGTCAAGGGGAGGGTCCTCTGCTTCCCGCGCGGAAGCGGCGGGAGCCCAGCGCGGGTGAGGGGGTAACTGCTGGCTCCGCCTGGGCACGGGGGTGCAGGCGGGGAGGAGGGCCAGCGGATGGCAGGGCGGCGGGCCTCGGAGGGCCTCTCTGTCCCCGCAGAAAGCAACGTCTGAGGAGTGTCCGAAGACAGCCGAGGAAGCCACAGAGAGGAGGGAGGTGCAGCCAGCCGAGGCCCTCTCGGCCACCGCCCCCCGGGGCCCCAGAGCTGGGCTTCTGTCTTCTCTGTGGGTCCCCAGGGAGGGAGGCGGCGGCAGAGCAAGAGAGGAGGTCCTCCCAGAGGCGGCTCAGCGCCGGGCAAGGAGGGAGGCTCCCGGCGACGCGGCTCCACCCTCCAGCCCTGGCACCTCCACTGGGCTGGACACTTGTCCGCCCGTGGAGCCCCCATCTCTGGCCCAAACGGGCGAGACAGCTGCCCTGACTGACCTGAAAGGGTGGGTGTCCTCGGGTCTTGCCCAGCGGGAGGGGCTGGGGGGCGGGCGGGGAGCCCCCCGGCCAGGCTGCGGGGGACAGCAGCTACAGGTCAGCCTCGAGCGGAGGGGAACCGTCGAAGAGACGGCGCGCGCGGCGGGACGCTGGGCCGAGACGTCGGAGCGCAGCGGCCCCGCTACCCCCGGCCAGCGCTCGCCGGCAGCAGGGGCGCAGCCCGCGGTCGTGGCTTCGCGGGGCCGCCGAGCGGAACGCGCCTCCCGCCGCGGCGTCCGCTCCAGCCCCGCGCGCCGCCGCCGCCCGCCCGCCGGGCCCCGGCTCCGGCACCGCGCCGCCGGCCCGGACGCGGACGCCCTCCCCACAAAGCGCCAAGGAGAGAGCGAGGGGCGCGGGCTCGTTCCTTGGGAAAGCTCCAAGCCGCGGCTCCGCTCCTCGGGAACCGAGCTCCACAGAGGACCGGAACCCCGGGGGCGAACTCGCCCGGGAAAGTTTCGCCCCGCCCGGGCGAGTGGCGAACGCAGCCGGAGCGCCCCGCAGCCTCCGAGCGGGCCTGGGGGCGCCGCACTTGTTTATTTCGGAGGCTGCAACCGCGCTGCCCGGAGGAGCAGCGAGGCCGATCGGCCACGAGAGGGGGTTCCTGCAACTCCCGCGGCCCCGCCGCCTCCCCGGGGCCGCCACCCGGCGCAGCCCCGCACGCCGCCCCCGGGGCCTGCACCCGCCGCGCACAGCCGGTCTGGGGGCCGAGCTCGCGGACTCGGAGGGAAGGAGGCGGGCGCCCGGACCGCGCTCCCGGGCACGCTCACCCCGCGCCCGCCTGACTTCCCGGCCCCGCTCCGAGCGGCGAGGGCCCCGCCGGACACCGGCTCCAGCCGCGCCTGGGGGACTCCGCGGCGAAGGTGCCCCGCGGTCCACATCCGCCGCCCACCCGCAGCCGCGGTCTGGGTCAGCACCCGGAAGCCCAGCACGGAGGAGGCGCCGCGCCGCGCCGCGAGACCCCGGCCCCCGGCACGGGGCGGCGAGACCGGGTGTCCCCAGGACCCTGGTTCTTCGCCTGCTGCCGCCGGCTCCCCCGCCCGCAGTCCCGGCCCGGGCTGGGCTCGCCAACTCCGGAGGCGCGCGGCTCCCGGGCGATGGAGGGCGCGCCGGCTCCGCCAGCGGGCAGCCTGCCCAGGCGCGGGAGAGCCGAGCTCCGAGCGGCGGCCGCGGACCTGGGGCGGCCGAGGGATGCTTGGCGGGTCCCGCTTCGGGCAGAGCTCTCTGGGCCCTCCACCCACCCGCACCGCACCCCGCTCCGCACCACGGCTCGCCTCTGCCCCGGCGGCTCCCCGCTCCTGCCGACCGCGGGCGGCTTCGCGGAGCGCGGGAGCCTCTGGATGCAGCGGTGCGCGCGGCGGGGGCGCCCGGGAGAGCCCCTCCGGGCGAGTGCGCGCCCCGCCGGCTCCGGGGGCGGCCCCGCGGTGCCCGGGGCTTCCGAGCGGCCGGGACGCCAGGCGGCAACTTACCCGGAGCGCGCCGGAGAGCGAGAGCAGCACGAGGAGCACGCCGGAGCCCGCGGTCATCTTCCCGCCGCGCCGCGCCCCGGCGCCCGCCCGGAGCCCGGCGCCCGGAGCCCGCTCCCGGCCGCCGCCGCCGCCGCCGCCGCCGCCGCCCCGATCGTGCAGCTCCGATGGCCGCCGCCGCCGCCGCCGCCGCCGCTCGATCGGGCCCCGCGCCTCCAGCCCGGCCGCGCCGCCGCGATCGCCGCCCGGCTCCGGGAGCCAGGCCAAGTCGGCCGGCGGCGCGCTCCCTCGGGCCGGTGCGTCCGCCGGCCTCGCAGCCGCCCGCGCCTCTGTTCCGCGCGCTCCGAACTGCAGGTGAAGCCGCGCGGCCGCCCCGCCGAGGCCCCGCCCCGAGCCCGGCCCCTGCGCTCGCTCGGCCTGACGCGGGCCTTAAAGGCGCCGCGCCCCCCGCGCCGCGCCCGCGCCCGGCGCCTCCTCCCCGCGCCCCCGCCCCCCACGGCGGGGCGTCCGAGCCCGGGTCGGGGGAGGGGGAGGAGGGCGGGGACCTGAGGACTGAAGGAGGCACAGAGTCTCCCCTCGCCCCACCCCCACATACCCTGGGCGCCCCCTCTGGATGGGGAGCCCCTGCTGCTCAGGCCAACTTCCTGCCCGGCCCACGGTGGGAGGGCGCTCCCCTTCTGTTCTCCCCGTTTAGGGTGTCTTCGCACCGACTCCCGCGGCCCGGGCCCACCTCACGAGGGGCCTTGCACCCACGCTCGGCGGGCAGGAGTCAGCCCCGAGAGACCAGGCGGGCCGTAGCGAGGGCGCAGCGCGGACGGGCTGTGGTTCCGCCTGCAGGCTGTGCTGACCCTCCAGCGCAGTGCAGAGCCCTGGCCGCGCTGCGCCCCTAAGGACTGGGGAAGGGACTGATTCCTGGTTGTGCATCAAAACACACTGCTAGGCCTGAGAAGCCGGGAAAGAAATGAGAGGCCCCGGGAAAGAAAAGGAAGAAATTTTCCGACAGGAGAGCTGTGTCAGGAATGTCCGCTCCGCCTGTCCAGGCCGGCTGCGTTTGCTCTGCTTGGGTGATCTGCGAACCGGGGGGACACTTCTTTCAGGGATCCTCGAGTGAAAATATGCGCGGCTTGGAAAGTGAGTAAATGCTTCCTGCACGTTTCCTTTTGGCTTGGAGATTGAGAGAAAGTGGTTTTGTTTGCTCAGATATTTGAAATTTCTTTGTCTTGGTTTGGAGAAGCTCTGTGTCCAGAATACATTAGTTCTGGTTTAAGAAATGCGCCGCAAAGGAGGGAGAAGAGGACTGAGTGCAAGTGCGGAGCCCCAAGGTCAGAGCCAACTTGGGCAGGTGCGCAAAGAGCCGCAGAACCGCCTTTTCTTCTCCCCCAGGGGCCCTCCCACCTGGGCAGGGCGGTCCGTTGGTTAGTGCGCTGCACGCTTCAGACCCCAGGTGATCGATAAGCCAGGAGGAGCCGGGTTAGGCGTAGATGCAGCCCCACAAGGTGACGTGCGTTTTCTCGCCCTGCAAGCGTGTGCAGCTAGTCCAGGGCACGGCACATCTGTACCAGCCTGCCGCTGTACCTCGCCCTGCATCTGGGCACATTCCTAACCTGATGGGGAACTAACATCCCCGAACGTGCCTGGCTTATCAGGGTCACGCTTGCACAGAGGTCCTGCGTCACCAGTGAGGTTTCAGGGATAAATGTACCGGAAATCCACACGGCCGGGGGGGGGGGGGGGATTGCATTCCTCGGCCATGTGCTCACACCTCTGAAAGACCCCTGCTCCTGCCCCCCCCCCTTAATGTACCCCATCACTGCCTAGAGAGCCTACACAGGCCGTCCTGAAATGTGCATCCCGGGCCCTGCCTTTGTCTCCGGAAGACCAGAGCTTGATACCAAGTGTTCCTCAGGGGACGAGTTCCAGAGCAGAGCATTTGCTCTCCTGGCTCTGTAACCCGCTGGACTGCAAACAGGCATGGCCACTTGAACTGCAAAAACGGGGTGTTGGGTGGGGGTCTCGAGGCCCAAACACTGCAGGACACGCCGGCCACTGAGCGCCTGGGAGTCATGAGCCACCAGAGCTGCCTCCACTTGCAGACGGGGTACGCGCATCCTGAGAATATCCGCCTTGAGTCAGGCACAGACGGACGAGCTTCGTGGCAATTAACTCCTGGGGTTGTCCTCACTCCGTAACTGGGCTCTGTTCACACCCCCATCACACGGCGGGGCGAGGGGACTCACAGAGATGCTTCGGGCTAGCGCAGGCCCCGCAACCCCCACAGCACTTCCCCAACTCGTTTGATGGAGGCAGCCCTTTCACACGGCGTCTGATGTCTTATGGGAACTCACATTTTCAGGAAGACGGCTTCAGAGGCCCTGCAGTAGCTGATGTGAGTCCAGTAGAGAGCATTGGTTTATCAGGCTTGCCGCGAACGAAGCAGGGAGGATACATTAAGAGAGGAAGGAAAACTGTGATCTAAGACACGGCAGTGGAGTGAGTCTAAAGGATGGTCTCCAGCCAGGTCGCCTGAAGTGTGACCCCAGACCAGCAGCACCAACAGCCCTTGGGCGCTCGTTTGAAATGCAGAACCTTGGGCCACGCTCCAGATCCACCACCTAGGGATCCGCGTGGTAACCACCTCCCCTTTCTTTCCACCTCGGCCCTCAGATCATCCACTTCAGAATCCGAGAGAGGCTCGTGAGAAGTTCAGCTCCTGGGCCCCACCTCCCAGCTGGGGCTTTGGGGATTGGGGCCTGGGACCCGGCCCCTTGCCAGCCTCTTGGGTCAATGTTCATGTACCCTAGCATTTGAGAACCACTGGCCGATCCCGCAGGTGAATAAGCTTGTCCTGGGAGCCTCATAAAAATGCTGCTTCCTGGGCCCTGCCTTGGATCTACTGAAGCCGGACAGCTGGGGGCGGGCAGAGCCTGGGAATCAGCAGGAGGAAGTTGGCCCAACCCTGTCCCAGGGGCCCCGAGGGAGGACTGCAGCCAGCCCTGCTCTGCCTGACCTCCATCCTTCCTCCGGGGGCTCCAGCCCACCTGCAGGAGAAGCTGTGCTCTCTACCTGCCAGATAAAGAACCCTAGAGAAAAGTGGGCTTTTGTTTCCAAGAGAGATTAAGAAAGCTCATTTGGGGGGGTAGCATGTGAGTGACTGTTTCCTCTCGACACCTGTAAACTGTCGACTGTAATTGGTCCACAGATGTTTGCTGAGCACACTTGCTGAGGTGGGTCTGGGAAGGGGCTCATCTGTAGAAGCAAATCAGATGCTTGTGTGTCAGGGCCGCGTTTCCCTGCGTTTTTGTCTGCTGCTGATTTGCTTTTCCCCACTTACCATTATTGTTTAGACACGTCAGTGTTAGATAGAAGCTGTTTTGTAAAGAAAGCAGGGAGAATCCAGTAAAAGGTGTGTTCCTAGAATAGAACGGAATCCTTGTGGGCAGCTGAAGGTATTCAAGGCACAGTAGAAGTGAATGAAATAATCCCGACACCCAGCCCGAGAAACCCTTCCTGCGAGGAGCGGAGAACAATCCTGAGGGGAAAAGCAGACGAGAGACGGGCTGGCACACAAAGCTCTGTGCTTCAGTTCCACTGACGCTCAGCCACGAAGCCCATTGACTGTCCCTGTTGTCACCAACATCATCATGGCTCCCTTTTAACATTTTCTGATATTTACTGTGTACCAGACCTTGCCTCAAAGGTTTTGAATCATCATCTCACGTCCAAAAGAGGCAGTGGTTCCTGCGGACGGAAGGCGGGCCCGAGCTGGCGGGTGGCCAGGCTGTGACGCTGCACTGGGCAGCGTGACTGAGAACCTGGGGGCCACCTCCAGACTCTGGTGCAGACGCCTAGGAGGAAAGCTACAACTGCCCCTGCCCAGCTCGCACCCACCTCCTTCCTTTTCCAGCCTTCCCCGGTCAGGCCGGCCCACCCCCACCCCCACCCCACCCAGGAGCCTGACCTCCGACCCCACCAGGCTGGGACATCCCTCCCGGCTCCTGTGTGTCTGCCCTCCTGCCCTCTGCCAGGACATCGTCAGCCTTGGGGGAGGTGGCTCTGCTCTGTCACTCATCTCCCTCTCTTCAGGGTCAGCACCCGGCTTTGGCTGCTCTGGGACTTCCTGCACACGTCTGTCTTCTCACTGTCACACCGTCCTGGCACTGTTCTCTGCACGCCTTCCCTGGGACACTCGGAGAGCCTTGCGGGCACCGGTGTAGTATTCACCCCCCTCCACGGAGCCCGGTGTCCAGTGGGCGGACGGGCAGGGCCACGGCAACAGTGGTGGCCGCCAGGGCAGATCCCGTGACCGTCTGGGCTGCACCCCACACTCCTCCCGGACCCAGGGCAGAACACTGAGGAGCCTGACCCGGAACCCGGGGCTGCCTGAGTCCGGACCCACACCCTCGCCTGAGCCAGTGCCCCGAAGCACGGGTCCCGCCTCCTGTATTTGGAGGAAGACGCGGCCCCGTTGGGTACGGCTCTCAGGGCCACTGCTCCTCTGGGGCTGGGGTTGGGGACAGGGGCTTTGCCACTTAGGAGACTTCTGTAAAGTAGGAGAGCAGCTGGGAAGGGAAAGGGATCAGGACAGCACAGTGTAAGGGCGCAGCTGTCCGCGGCCTGGGACCTGCTGGAGGAAGAGGTGCGTCCCGGCCACGGGAGGGGAAGGGCTGCCTCGGGACCCCAGCAGTTCTTTTCTGTGCTCATTTGTTTCCTGTCTGCTGTGGGAAGAGGGGGAGCTCCGGTGCTGGGAGCAGGGACACATGTCACCAGTAACAGAGTGCTCACTCACGACCTTGCATGGTGTCGACTTGTCGGCTGGTTTTTAGAAGCATCTGACAAAGGAGGAAGGGAGGTCAGGTGACCTCGGCTGACGCGGGCAGGCTGGTGAATGTCAGCGACAGAGCCGCTGCGCACCCGTCTGTGCGTCCCCGGGATGCCCGGGAACGTGGGTGCCCCGCGCCCCTGCTCCCTGGCACCTCCTAAGCTGGGACGGAGCTGTGCCCGTCCGTCTCTTGGGTGCCCTGCATCCCCAGGTGGGATCAGGGAAGTGAGTGCATTTTTTATCCTTTTACTTTCTTCCTTGTCTGGTGGTCCTTCTCCCAAATCGTATTGCACATGTGTCTTTTCCCTCTACCTGGGGACTGAGGCCTGTCACATCTCACCCCTACAGCCACCTCCTCCCCTCTGCTCTCCCTGCAAACCAGGCCCTGCAGGGCCCCCGCTGGAAACGTGAATCCGAGAATGTCACATCACGCCCCTGCTTCAAGCCCTCACGTTGGACCCTCGATGATGTGTCTGTGGCTCACCAGGACCTATGCCGTCTGGTCTCCGGCCCGACTCCACTCCTCAGAGCTGCTTCTTGCATCCAGGTCTCTGTGCTTTCCGTTTGGAACATTCTACCCCCGCGCCTCTGCATGGCTGACTTCCGCTCAGGGGAGAGGCCGTGCAGACCCCTGCCCCCCACAGGCCTGCTCACGCACCTCCCACTCATCCAGGACACCTCGCTCCTGTCACTCTGATTCTCGGCTTGTCTGAGTTGTGTGTGCAGTGGGACAGGGGCAGCCCACTGTGCCCCTGCTGTCTCCCAGTGCCAGGGACAGTGCGTGCCCCGCCCAGCACTGAGCAGACGAACAAGAAAGGTGGGGATAAGGCGGGTCTCCTGAAACTTAACCTTGGAAGAGTGAAGAGGGCCCCTCGATGCTGCACCCACCTGAACCCTTGCCTACACCTGGAAGAGGCTTTTCTTGTCTCTTCTGGAAAACTCCAGGACAGAAGCACAAGAACTGGGGCCAGAGGAGGCAGCTTGAGCAGAACAAGCTGATGACAGGAGGTTCCAGAAGGCAGGGGCTGGGGGGGTGGGGGTGGGGTTGGAAGCAGGACGATGCAAACAAATGTCTGAGGAGAAGGAAAGAGATGATACAGAATTTAAGGGAGGGAGAGCAGGCGGGGGGACGTGGGAAATCTGAGCAGACCAAGAGCGGTGATAAAACACAAGAGACCAGGAACACGGAAAGCAGGTGAACGCAGGCTTTAGGTGTCAGATCAGCGCCCAGGCTGTGACACTGTGCTGGGACGACACCCCGCGGCTTCAGTGCCCCGCCGCCCCCACGCCTGGCGTCCCCGGGGCCTCGGCTGCCACCTGCTGAGTGGCTGGCTGGATCCTTTCAGGTTACGGTCACCCGGGTTTTGTTATCCAGCTTTGGGGGATTAGTGCCCATCAACTCCCCCGAGGGCACAGGACGCAGGCCCCGGGGCTGCTGGGAGGTGGCTGGACTCCTTGGGCAGTGGCAGGAGATCCCAGCCCCGTCCACTCTGCTCGGGTACAGCTATGCAATGGGCAGCGAAAGCTTGAGCGTGGCGCTGTGCTGAGTGTGGGGGCCAGAGACGCGCGTCCTTCAAGAAGCAAGCCCTCGTGTTGCTTCCGAGCAGCGCCTCTGTCTCCTTTCCCTTTCCGGGTCTGTGGTTGAATGAAGCTTTACCCGGAACAAGCCTCAGAGGCAGATGGAGGAAGCCTCCTCCCTAAAAACATGACGCCCCACCTGTTAGAGATTCACTTCTTTGGGATAAGGATGCTTGGACCCCAGCCCAGCCCCGTAGATTCAGGTACAGCGAATATCAGTTAGTGCCTGATCAATCTGTTCTCAGGGTTTCCTGGGTGACTCAGAATGCACACCAGGGGCTAAGGCATTAAGTCACCTCCAAACCCTTCCATCTTGAATGTCCTGTTGTGGCTTAACGTTTGATACTTCTCCAGTAAGCGGGCTGCCTTGGGTTGAGCGAACAAATTCCTTGTTTGACGGACGAAACCGTGGCAGGTGGCCAGAGTGGTGGTGATATCCCGTGTCCCAGTGGAGCAGGAGAGTGGGATTCTCAGGACCGCTGGCAGGGCCCTCGAGGCTGCTGGGCGCTGTGTGTGGAAAGGAGAGCCTTGTAGAAAGGAAGCGGGGAGGAGACATGGTTGTCCAGTCTGCTCGACAGGCCATCCAGCTCTCAAGCTAACACTTGTGGAATTGATGATTCCTACGAACAGGATTCCCCCCCTCCCACACACACACACATAGCAAATGGCCTAGACCTGGGTCTCCAGCTGCAGAAGAGGTGAGTCCTGGTAAACGAGTAGAAGCAGGTGCTGGGGCATCAAGAAGGAGGCAGGAGGGCGCGAAATAACCCAGTGGGTGCAGAGCCCTCTGCCTCCAAGGCTGCAGAAAGGATCGCCCCCGGGGCCCCCACGGAACGTCTCCAGCCAAGGCTGGGTGCTGTAGAGCAGCTTTGAGCTGCTTGCTGGGGGCACCGCGTGGACGCTCGGGCAGCACCCTTGTCTCCCGAGCAGGGTCTTGGGCACCACCCCACCTGCTTGCTGCAGCCCCGTTTCACTGGGGCTCCGGGAGGGACGTGGCTTGCTTCACATTGTGAAGCTCACCCAGAACAGAACTGGGAGGTGAGCACAGGTCTGTCCATAGGTCCTGGGGCCTCTCTGGGGAGCATTTTAATTTAAAAAAAAATTTTTTTAGTGTTTATTTTTGAGAGAGAGAGAGACAGAGCATGAGTAGGAGAGGGGCAGAGAGAGAGGGAGACACAGAATCCGAAGCAGGCTCCAGGCTCCGAGCTGTCAGCACAGAGCCCAACGCAGGGCTCGAACCCACAAACCTCGGGATCATGACCTGAGCGGAGGTCGGATGCTTAACCGACTGAGCCCCCCAGGGGCCCCTCTCTGGGGGGCATTTTAGCTCCATAGCTACGGCACAGAAAGCAGCTCCTTCCAGAGCATTCCCAAACTGAGGAAGAAGAAGAGAGACAGCGGGAGGTCTAATCCTGATCACAGCTGTTTCCGGGAGACCGTGTGGGTGGTGCTCCCGGACCGCAGGTGGCCATCCCCTGAGACAGGGGTGAGGAAGGCCTGTTCGCTCCAGCAGCCGGGGTCCTCGCTTAACGAGCTTGGGCTCAGGACACGGACTCCCTGACTGATTCGGGTTGAACAGGTACTGTGCTGCGTCCCAGGAGACCCGCCCCTGTCCCCGCGGGTCTCACCGTCCCACGGGGAGGTTAGGTCTCACACCAGGGCCGGGCCAAGGCCGGGGGGCTCCATGAGGCGTGCACAGCAACAGTGCCTCACCCCTGTACACCTGCCGTTCCAGCTCGTCCTGGCCGCCTCCCTGCTCCGGAAGTGGGACTGGCAGCATCGGCCTCCATTTACAGGCGAGAAAACGCAAACGCTTCCCTGGGGTTAGGACACAGGTGCCATCCTCCTCCCGGAGCCCCTGTATTCGGGGTTCTGGGGGCCGTTGTTCCAGGACAGAGCCAACTGGGGCTTGTCGTGCCAAATGCATCCACCGTCACACGTCATACGAGCACTCGTGCTGCCCTCAGATCCCCCGTGCCCTGCCTGCCTGTCCTCGGCTCCCCAAGCCCCTGGCAGCCACCGGTCTTTGAGTCTCCATAGTTTTGCCTTTTCCAGAACATCATACAGTTGGAACCGTGCAGTGTGGAGTCTGTTCAGACCGGCTTCTCTCAGCAGCGCACACTGAAGATTCCCATGTCTGTTTAGCACCGAATGACGTTCCATCGTCTGGATGGACCACGGTGTATTTGTCCATCCACCTATTTAAGGACTTCCTGTTTGCTTCCAACATGCCTGTTTTATTTATGTTTATTTATTTTTAATTATTTTTAATTTTTTCAATGTTTATTTTTGAGAGAGAGAGAGAGAGAGAGCACTTGGGGGAGGGGCAGAGAGAGAGAGGGAGACACAGAAGGGAAGCAGGCTCCAGGCTCTGAGCTGTCAGCACAGAGCCCGACATGGGGCTCGAACTCACGAACTGTGAGATCATGACCTGAGCCGGAGTCAGATGCTTAACCGACTGAGCCCCCAGGCACCCCCTGTGCCTGTGTTTTTAAACAGTAAAGACTACAGGCTCTTGCCCTAAATGAATTTCAGGTAAGTTGATGGCCTCTCTCCCGACTTCCATGGTTCTTCTTCTTTGTCTTCTTCTTAATAGAATTTATTGTCAGGTTGGCTAAATACAGCGTATACAGTGTGCTCTAGGTTTCGGGAGTAGATTCCTGTGATTCATGACTTATGTACAACACGCAGTGCTCATCCCAACAGGTGCCTCCCTCAATGCCCATCCCCCATTTTCCCCTCTCCCCCACCCCTCCATCCACTCTCAGTTTGTTCTCTGTATTTAAGAGTCTCTTATGGTTCGCCTCCCTCCCTCTCTGTTTGAAACTATTTTTTCCCCTTCCCTTCCCCCACGGTTTTCTGTTAAGTTTCTCAAGATGCACATATGAGTGAAAACATATGATATCTGTCCTTCTCTGACTGACTTATTTCACTCAGCATAATACCCTCCAGTTCCATCCTGCAAATGGCAGGATTTCATTCTTGCTCGTTACCAAGTGGCCCGGGATCCCAATCTCGGAGCCTCCGACCCGGGCCCCGTCAGGTGGGTTGGGTTAGTGCCCCAGCCTCTGGCTGTGAGGCACTGCTCAGGGCGTCTCCCCCCACCACTGCTGCCTCCGTGCCGACAGCCCCCCCCCCCCCCCCCCCCCCCCCCCCCCGCTGTCCTGGAGCCGAGCTGGCCGCCTTCCTGGCCTCTTCTGAGTCCTGGGGAACACCTTTCACAACAGGATTGTTAGATGCCAATTAACCAAGTTGCCCTCACTCTCTCCCACTTAGGTACTCAGGATTCTGGAACTGGCAAGGATGAAGCACTCTGCATTTATAAATAGTCTCCTGCTTTTTGGGATTTCAATGACTATTATGATTGTTCTCCCTCATTTATAAATTATTGCCGGGAAAGGCACATTCTCAAATACTCATTGCTCTTAAGAGATAATGATCTGCGCTGAGCGCCGCAGCCTTCCCCGTGCAGGAGCCACTTTATTGCACTCGAGAGTCAGCGTTGAGAGGAATGTGGTGGAAGGTGCCAGAGAGATACGGCAGCTGGAAGAGGGCGGGCTGGCGTCGCCGGGTGGCTCTGGCCCACGTGCTCTGGAAGCGCCTCTCCAGGTTGGACCAAGGGAGAAACAGCCACCTTCCCCACTGACCTGTTCAAGGGACGGAGACGCAGCTTTGGGCGTGGTCCCACTTTATTCTCGGGCCCGTTTTCAAAAGTGGGGCCCATTACTATCGCCATCGGCTCAGGAAGAATCGAGACTTGGGCAAAAGGTAGCAGCCGGGCCTGCGGCAGAGTGAGGATGGCTGAAGATCCTTTGTGCCTCTTCCCACGGGGCGCTGAGGCTCCTTGTCCTCCCGGAGTCCAGGCTGGCCTCAGCTACTCGCTTGGCCAGATGTGACAGAAATGACGTTTGGGGAGACGTACCAGGTCACAGGAGGCCGTGCAGCATACTCTCGCAGCATACTCACCGGACCCCTGAGTGGCCAGGTGCACAGTCTCACCACGCTGAGGCCACCACGCGGGAGTGGCCGGGCACAGGGTGCCTTCCGCTGTCATTGTGCACGTCCACCTTGAGAGTGAAGGTCTCCAGGACCCTGCAGACCACTGAGTCACCTTCACTGGCGTCTGTGGAACAGAAGAATCACCCAGCTGAGTCCTGTCCAAATTCCTGAGCCACAAAACTGTGAGATACGATTGGAAGTGGATGTTTTAGACACCAGGCTGTGGGACAGTTTGGTACACAGATAACTGTTACTTTGCCCGGCTTAGGAGGCAAGAGCAGACTCAGACCCGCACGACTGTCTCTGCAGCCTGCTCGCGTAGCTAGTCACGGCTAGACACAGGACAGAAACCCCTTCTCACTTCCGTGGTGCCTTTGATACTGATGAGCTGTTCTGGGCAGCCCCCGGTTTTGCAGGGGTGAGAGGAGGTGTGTTCCCGCGGGTGCCCCTGGGGGAACCAGCCAACCCCCGGCAGCTGGCTTGGCCCAACATCTAGTTGATTTCAGCCCTAAACACAGAGCTTGGGGCTGGAAATCCCAACCGTGTCCTGACAGGTTTGCCTCTCACGCAGCTGGAAGGCAGGGGCGTCCCCAGGAGGCCCCGGCTCAGCGTGCAAGGCCCTTCCACGCCCTCCCTTCACACACGGAATGCGTTATTCTGCTCACACTCCCAGTTTGCAGGGGAAAGCAAGACAGGAATCGGGCATCTCAACTCATGTTTTCTCCAACGCCAGAAGGAGGCAGGGGGAAGGGAAAGACAGAACAAAACCAGAAGAGTGCAATAATGCATCTCCGGGGACGTCCTTCCTCGGGCTGCGTGGCCTGGGCTGCCGCGGGAGGGCTCCTGGCAGACGCGGTCGGCTGCGCGTGCGTTAAGTTCACCGCCGTCACGCGAAGGGATGGTGCCTGGCGCCGCGCATGCGTACACGGAGCTCCGCAGGGGGAGTCGGCGGGGAAAGGGAGGGGAACTGAGGCCAGACACGATGACGCCGGCCCCGGGCCTCTGCCGAGTGACACTGCATTGCAGGGGTGGCCTCTGCGAGGCTTGCTCCTGGATGGTCCAGATGTACACGGAGAGCCCTCTCCCCCTCCCCGCCCCCGCAAGGGGGGTGAGGACAGAAAGAAAGAACCAACCTTCCAATCTTCTTGGTGGAGGGGACTTGCCACCCTCACCCCCCAGCAGGAAGCTTCCCGGTCTGGCCCTGCTCCACAAGCTCATCTTGCAAATGGTTTGGGATGTGCGATTTGCTAAACGCAGCCCCAGAGCCCGGAGGGGTAGCTGAGGCACCTCTCCAGCCCAGGCCAGGGCCCCCTGGTGGCCCCAGGGCGGGTTCTGCTCTGAGGTTGTGGCTCCCGCTGGGTCACGTCTCTAGCAGGCACTGAGCACCCAGGTGGCTGCCTGCCTCAAGCCCTGGAGGTCCCTCCTTCTGCCTCCAGGGCATCCTCCACCCCTGCACAGGCTGAACCCAAAGCACATGTGTGCGTGTGCGCAGGGAGGGAGGTCAGGGTGCGGATCTCGCCTGGGGTCAGCCTGCCTCCCGTGGTGGGTGGGAGTTAGCGGGTTAGTACCCCAGCTCCTTACTCTGGTAAAGCCAATCTCTTAGGTTGTCAGAGTGCAAAAGTTTCCGCTTGTATGGCAGAAATCTGTCATTTAAAAGCGAACGGAGGGCGGCACTTTTCTGGGCCGAACCCCAGGTGCCCGGTCAGTAACCAGCTGGTAAGTCACCCTCCAGCCTCCCTGTCTCCCACCTCCTGAGCACATCTGTATGGTTTTATGAGTGAGAATGCCTTCATTCATTTATTCTTTTACTCTGGTAAGAACGGTTGACATGAGATCTACCCGAGTCACAAAGCTGTAGGCGCGCAGTTCAGGATCGTTAACTCTGGGCTCTAAGCGGTACGGCACATCTCTAGAACTTACGAAACTTTACAGCCGTTGAAGGACAGCTCCCCATCCCCCCTGCCGCAGCCCTTGGAAACCACCATTCTGCTCTCGTTTCTAACTCTATTTTAGCTACCTCACATAACAGGAATTACACATTTTTCATCCTTCTGTGTCTGGCTTGTTCACTCAGCACAATGTCCTTCAGGTTCATCCCTGTTGTTGCAAATGGCAGATTTTCCTCCTTAAAGCGGAACAATGTCATGTTGTTTACATACACCACGCTCTCTCCATCCACCATCAATGGACGTTGAGATGTTTTCCCACCTCTTGGCTATTGTGAATAACACAGCAACGAGAGGGGACTGTGTGTGCCTTGTTCGGAAGCACATGGACTGTTCCTCAAGACAGATCCCATCTTAGGTGACAGAACTAGTCTTAGCACATTTAAGAAGAATTTAGATTGTATCGAGTATCTTTTCCCATCACAACCAAAAGGAACCACAGGTAAAATAGCAGAAAGAATAGGAGAAAATTCACAAATACGTGGAAATTAACCCACTCTTGCACAACCAACAGGTCAAAAGAGAAACCAAAAGGGATTTTAGAAAATGTCTTGAGACAAATGAAATAAAAAACACACCATAAAATTTACAGGATGCAGCCAAGGCAGTTTATAGTGATGCAGCCAAGAGGGAGGTTTATAGTGATAAGACGCCTACATTAGGAAGGAAGAAAGATTGCAAACAAACAACCTGATGTTACACCTCCAGGAACCAGAAGAACAAACTAAACTCGAAGTTAGCGGAAGTCTTGAAGTGAGCGGAGGGAAGGCTTGGAGTTAGCAGAAGGAAGGAAATAGTAATGATTAGAGCAGAAATAAACGAAGTAGAGAATTCAAAAAAATAGAAAAAAATCAACAAAACTGAGCTGATTTTCTGAAATATAAAAAGATTGACACGACTTTAGACAGACTAAGAAAAATCTAAGAAAAAGATCTTGACTCAAATCAGAAAGAGAAGGCGTTACAACTGATTCCACAGAAAACAAAGGATCTTAAGAGGCTGTGGACAATTTTATGCCAACAAATTGGACAACCCCAAAAAAATGAATAAATTCCTAGAAACACACAACCCACTGAGACTGAATCATGAGCAAAGAGAAAATATGGACGGACCAATCATGACTAAGGAGAGTGATCAATCAAAATCCCTCCCAAGGAAGACTATTCCAGGACCAGATGGCTTCCCTGGCGAATTCTACCAAAACTTAAAGGAAAATCTGCACACCCGTCCTTCTCAAACCTTTCCAAAAAAATTGAAGAGATCAGAACCCTCCCAAACTCATTTTATGAGGCCAGCATTACCTTGACACCAAAACCAGAGAAAGACACAGGAAAATTACCTTCACCGGGTGATACCCCTGATGAACGTGGATTAGCAGACTGAACGCGACACCACGACCAGGTGGGGTTTATCCCTGGGAGGCAAGGTGGTTCAGCAAACACACATCAAGGCGTGTGACATGTGACACCACATTAACAGAACAGAGGGTAAAAAGTCGTAGGATCATCTCAATAGATTTGGAAAGAGCATTTGACAGAATTCAAGTGTCTTCATCAGAAAACACTCTCAACAGGCTCAAAATAGAAAGAAACACACCTCAACACAACAGAGACCACACAGGACAGGCGTCCAGCTCACATCACACTCAGTGGTGGACAGCTGAGGGCTTTTCCGTTAAGATCAGGAACAAGATGGGGACGATCGCTGTTGCTGCTTCTACTCAACGTAGCACTGGGAGTCAAAGTCAGAGCGATCGGGCAAAACACAAAAAGATAAAGTCATCCAAATTGGAAGAAAAGAAGTAAATTATCTCCCTGTGCATATGACATGATCTCCTATGAAGAAAGCCCCAAGGACTTCACACACACACACACACACACACACACACACACACACAAACACACACACACGTAAAAGTTGCAGGATAAAAAAAAAATCCACATGCAGAAATCAGTTGAGATATCTTTAAATACACTGTCGCACCCAAGGCCCTGTCTCATGCTCTACTTTCAGTAAGTCCATCTGAGACCAGAGGACCCGTGGATTTTCAGACGGGACCTCCTCCCAGAAGCACGCCTGCATCAGGAGAGACGGGCCGGGGTCTTGCACAACCACGTGGAGGGGCTCCGGAAAACCATGTGCGCTGGCTGCCCCGGGAGTCACTGGAACACGGCACCGGGGCAGGAGGCAGACAGAAAGTTTTAGCCACATTTATATACAATCAGAAACCAAGTCCTGGCTTCAGACCTTGCCGCTGACACTGGGCTTTTCCCTTCCAGCATCGTCCGGATCGAGGAAAGGTCCCGTGCAAAGGGGAGTCCCGGGGTCTCCAGCCCAGACAGTGTTTTCCACTGTGAGCAGAAATCCAAGGATCTTCAGAGCGTTGGCTGTTTTCCCGAGGTCTAGAACAAAGTCAGGGCTCGGGTCCCCCGCGTTACACGATTCAGTGGGGTCCGGCCACATCGAGGGGGACAGGTTTGCATAGCCTTCTCGATAATTGTGTGTATTCATTTACATTTTCGTGTTGTGTTCAAAATGCCATTGACTCCAGCTGTGCAAAATAAAGTAACGTTAATAGTTCAACGTAAGTCAAGTGCATGCACACATGTTACTCAGGGCCACTGGGAGAGGGGGCCTGTGGCCGCCCAGCTGGGAAGAGGGCTCAGCCATCTGCCCCATGTCTGCATCCAGGGGCGGGAGTCGGAATAGCTGGGACTAACGGCTGGCTGGAAGCCGGAGGAATCTCTGGCTGCCTCTAAAGCAGTAAAAATGTGGGCTGGGGGCACCACAAATGCTGGAGCGGGCGACACGCAGTTTCAAAGAAAAGACCTTGGAGAAAACCCGCCTTTCCGTTTTCATTTTAAAATGATACATTTCCTCCGTACAATCGGATCACTTCGCACTCTGACAACCTGAGAGATTGCTTTTACAAAGGATAGCACTTGAAGGAATTCAAAGACTACTATTAACTTAGAATCCGACTCTTGTGGTTGCAAGGAAAGGCGAACAATTGCAGAAAGCGATGGGGAGACTGGCTCTTAGTATTTGGGGTCTAGGTTGTATTATCAGGATATTGTTTTCCACTTAGAAGAGGGTGAATTCCAACTCGTACTGGCTTATGTTAAAAAAAATAGAGTACTGTATATTGGCTCAGGTAACCCCAAAGCCAGGACCTACGTTGGCTTCAGGCACGGCTGGACCCAGGTGCCGAACAGATTTCTCTTGGCCGCTGGCCTCGGTCCCCTTCTGTATTGCACATGTCAGCTTCGTTCTGAAGTAGCTTTCTCCTTCTACTAGCGAGATGGCTGCTAGACCTGCCTTGTCAGTAACACAAGTGATAGGAGACTTGACCTTACTGCTCATCCGAGTAGAAGGCCTGGAAGGAGCCTCATCGGACCAACCTGGTCCCTGCAGCCTTCTGAACTAGTGGCTGTGCCGGGACGATTCAGTGCTCCGACTGGCCATGCCTGGGTCACATGACCACACAGGCATGGAGTCCATGAACTTGCATCTCACTGAGGAGGGAGTGGAATCCCCCAGTGGGAACCGAGGGTCTGTTACCAGGAGAAGGGGCTGGGATGGGTTCCGGGAAGGCAGAAGCCACAGAGATCCATGAAACGGGTACCGCTGAGCCTAGCACTGCAGCCTGGGCCTGGGGTCTTTCCCTCAGAGGCAGGGCGCTCCTTCCCTTGAATGGATGTCGTCGCTGAGTGCGTAAGCAGGTACACCTGCAGGATCATCTTCAGGAAACGGTGCCGTTGTCAAAGGGTCGGTGTATTTGTACTGTTCCTGTGTTCCGCTTTCCCTTCTTTAGATGCAGCCTTAAAGAGAAATAAAGGGTTTGCTCTATGCGAGCAGCTTGCCTCTTTAATTATCCAGACTGTCATGACCCCAGGTCACCTTGGGGCGCAGCGTGGGAGTGGGGTGCCTCCTGTCCGGGGCTGCCGCCGGGGCCCCCTCCGGGGGTAGCCCTGCCTCTGTTGACTCACCTTGCGCGGGGTGAAGCGGGCCCTCCCCACGTCGCCGAGCAGGACCCCACAGGAGCCAGAGGCTTACAGACGACGCTTCTAAATCAATGTGACAATGACGCGGTGACATTTCACCTTCACGCGGCGCGGCTCCAACAGAGCCGGCTTTGAGCAGTAAGATTGAAACTAAATGGAATTTCAGGGGTGATGGTGGCAGGGGCCGGGGGTGGCGAGGCTGTCTTTGTGGCGTAAATTCATATGCATTCTAAAAAATATTGCCCGAATCGAAAGAACTCGGCACGGGTCCAGGAGACGAGCAGACACCAGATTCGTGTTTACCCAGCATGCTTCAGTAAACTTCCAATCTATTTACAGGTATGCATGACAAAGTGCCTTGAATGTATGAGTTATTGGTTCTGCTATAAATGAAATTAATAATATGAGGTGATGGAACGGTAGTAATAACACATCACTGAAGCCGCCTAAGCTCGGAGACCAGAGATCAGCTTTCAAGTGAGAGGGGCCTCCAGCCAACTGTGGTGCATCGACAATTGACCTGGACACCCGTGGGTTATCTAAGCGGGACGAAAAGGCACTGTCTCGCACAGGTGATTAGCTAGTAAATAAATCCGGGAGGACGGGGGGGAGGTTGTAAAACAGAATCACATCCCTCCATCGCGGTGCCGTCGGAGGTCCTCCATGCCCCGTCCTCTTGCCAAGGGGGCTCTCGCAAAGCCAGGAGGTCGCCCGTGATTTACAGACAGACAGTCACAGAGACGCTGGCGGTGGGACGCGGGCCCGCCCGGTCTTGCCCCGTATTGCAGATCGTCTCCCGGCCGCGCCACAGTCGGGGCTTGGTCCGCGACTGAGCGAACCGCGCATCGTGGTCTGACCAGCCCTTGAGAGCAGGCAGATCTCCGCCCCCCACGCTCAGGGCAGGCGGTGTTATCATGACCGTCTGTTACTGACACTGATGATACGGATGAGGCTCGGAGAGATGGGCAGGTGTCTCCCGGGGAGCTGGGTCCTGCCACCCGGCGCTCTGCCCCGCGCACGGAAGGCCTGCAGGAGATTCTGTACAGGAAGTACAAGTGGGGATTAGCAAAGGGGATGTGTGTTTTCCTGAAACACAAACACACACACGTAGTTCTGTGTTCTCCACAGGCATTTTTTCCCCCATTCATCAAAACGCGAAACCTGAATAATTCACCCCAAACTCACATCCAATAATGTAAAACCTCACCGAGATTGACGGGGCTGGAAAGTGAGTAACAGCCTGCCAGCCTCTGGATTTCCCATCGCTCTGGGCAAACACAAATTAGGAAGAGCAGAACCCACCAGGGAGGGCGAGGCCCGGCTCTGATGCCATTCTCTTTCCCGGCTCTGTCAGCACGTGGGAAGGCTTTCCGTTCATTTGTCAGAGGCCAGGGAGCTTTATAATCATTGGAACAGAGCCGTGGTTTGAAAGTGATGGGGAGTAGCGAGGCCTTGGCCTCACCACCTGCTGTTAGCCGAGCTGCGTGCGCCCCGGGCACGGCTTTCGTCCGGGCGGCTCCTGGGTGCCGGAACGGGCGGTGTGCCTCTCACGAGCCTCCAGAGGCCCCGGGATAGGAGAGGGCTGGGCCGAAGCTGCAGCTCGTGTGTCTGGACATCAGCAACCCATTTCCCAGACGGCAGCGTGGCCGACGCCCCGGCAGGGTGCGCTGAACCAGGTGTGGCCGGATGTGGCCTGGGCTGGTCTGGGGTGACCTGGGCTGGCCTGGCTTTGACTGCTCGTCCTGGCCTAGCCTCCCTCGACAAGGTGGCTCGGAGGATGAGCCAGGGACCGGCCAGGGGGCCACACACCCTTCTCTGAACACACCTCGAAAAGCTTTTTGGGTGTGCATGGGAGACGTTGGGGGGTCAAGCACGGCCACTGGCATAAATATGAATCTGGGGGCTGTAGGGGCAAGGCTCAGAGTGAGGGCTGGGACCAGCTGGGGCACAGGAGGTGCCCCGGGGAGGCGTGGGGGGAGGGGAGGGGGCACCCAGGGCGCACACGTGGAGCGGCCTCACTCTCGAGCCTGGACGAGCAGGGGCTTGGCCCTCAGCGGGTCAAGAGCACCCTTAGGTGCCTGGCCTGCCTCACCCTCTTCTCGGGCCACCCAACACCTGCCTCACAACTCATGAGAAATGACGAGCGGTATGGCCTTGCGGCAACCCTCCCCTCCCCTCTGCAAATCTTCGATTACTCCAGAAGGAGGTTCTAGGTGGACCCGAGCCAGGCTCGAAGCCCCTCACCAGCGACTCACGTGCTCGCCTGCTGACCTGGGCCAGCGTCACGGCTTCTCTCAGCATCAGGGTCCCTTCCCATCTGCACTTGGACACGTCCTGACTGGGTGTGGGTCCTCCCAGTTCTTGCGTTCGAGATGCTGACGGCTTCAGTGAGTGTTGTCCACAGGAGGGGAGGAACGTATTTGTCCTTCTGAAGACTTCCAGAAAGGCTAAGGCATGAGTTCAGTTTTCTGCCCCTTGGCTTACTGGCTGTGTGACCTTGAGCAAGTGTGTTAACCTCTCTGAGCTCAGCTTCCCGTTCTGTAAAGAGATAACGATGGCCCCCCTCGCGGGCGGATGGTGAGGAATGGAGAATTTGATACATAGGAGGCAGTGGTGAGTGTGCCCCAGGGGACATTTGGCGAAGTCGGGGGCTATTTCTGTTGCCGCAACTGTGGTGAGGGTGGGGACGGGTGGGGACACTACTGGTATCTTGTGACTAGAGGCCAGAGGTGTCGCCGGACATCCCACGGTCCCCAGGACGCGGCCCCACCGGAGACGCTGGCTGGGCTCCAAACGCCAAAGCGTCGAAGCGCGGGGGTTGGGGACCGCTGCTGAACAGCACACGTGTGGGCGTCACCCTCGCGGGCAGAGGTGATTGGAGCTGGAATAGCTGCCTCGCCGCCAGCTAAGGGCCCAGGGTGATGGGACGTGCCCAGCCCGGAAGGGAGTGGTCCGCAGCCACTGGACAGGGGGGACTACGCTAAGAGCCCCCTTTCCCCAGTTCAACACAGGCCACTCAGGCCTGCGATGTATCTGGCGTGTAGGGAGGCAGCAGATAAGGCCCGGGGGCATCACTGGGAGCTCCGTTCCAGGGAGGACGCAGCGCAGGCAGGGGCACACGCGCCTGGCGGTTTCCTAGTCGGAGTGCCCACGGAGTGCAGAGAGGACGGGACTGCGGGTGCAGATGGGGAAGGAGGAGACTCAGAGCATCTCAGGCACAAGGAGCGCCCAGGGCCAAGGCCCGCACGGACCGCACGAGGAGACGGGAGCCCGCTCCTCTGACCACGTGACCCGCAGGCACACTCCCACGGGCCGGGAGCAACCGTCGCTGTCCTGTCAGGGGCTGGAACGAGACCGGCCTCAGCGGCTGGAAGCCAGCAGGGCACGTGACGGGCATGGGGCAGAGATCTGTCCCGTCCGGACCAGGGGTGACCAGGGAGGAAGCAGATGTGAGCCAGCGGAGAGAGCAGGGGCCTGACACTGAAGAGAGAGGAGAAGCGTGGGTGTGACGGTCAAATCGGGGGCTGGAGAGAAGACAGCGGCCCAGCGCCTCGTGAGAAGGGGGATGGCCGCCGTCGGCCCGCCGTTCACAGCCAACCGCTTCCAGGCCCACTGGACCACCTGCCTGGGAAGAGGTGAGTCTCTGTCCCCACGGCTCGGGGACGTTCCCCACCCGCATCCTTGTCAATGCCTCGGGTTGTCTCCAGACTCTGAGGCTCTCCACACTCACTCTGCCAAAGCGTCCTAAATGGAAACTTCACGCAGCTAGACTCTGAATGTGATACACACTCTGGGATAAGTTCAAGAGAGTGAGGTTTTACTTTTTCTCAAATACGTGATCGGTATTTCTGTGAAGCGTGTGCATGTGTGAATACGGACAGGGACAGACAGACAGATGATAGACAATAGCTAGCTAGGTGGACAGAAGATAGACAGGTGATGCCACACAGATCTTACTTCCGCCCCCAGGTCCCCATGCACAAATATTAGGTTGAACACCAGACCATTTCATCCCGTCATATGGCTCCGTTGAATGCATCGATACACGTACGCATCCCTTAATTCACTCATAGATTGCTGCTTTCTGCAAATTCCAACAGAGCTCTCAGATCCAGAGAGCTCTCGGGACAAAGCGGAAACGTGACTTCTGTAAAACCCCGTTTTTTCCTTATCACCCAAACTCCTGCGGACTCCCAGCAGGGCGCGCCTGTGGCTCACGGCCACTAAGTGGCGCTGTGTGGCAGCTTGGCTTCTGGCCCGCGGGGCTCAGAGGGGCCACCACGCCCGCCCTCAGGGGGATGACAGGTCCAGTGGGCAGTGGTCCATCCGGCCCTTTCCCAGGCCAGGCCAGCAAGGAGCAGGGGGCATGCCCTCCAAAAGGACACCGAGACACCACGAGATGCACACGGGCAGTGGACGGCCCGGAATCTGAAAAGAGGCAGGAATTTTCTTGCACAAACAGTGAAGGCTCAATCAAGTATTGAGATTGTGCGGCGTGAATAAAAAGCCTTTGGTTTTCTCCCTGGGAAGCAAGAAGGAAATGGAACAGTTCACATTTCAGAAGGCTCGGGCGTGTGGGAATGAAACCTCTTTCCGGCGGGGGTGACAGAAGAATGCCACCGTTCCCAGCACCGTCAAGGGACGGCACGGGGCGAAGCGGGACCAGAGGTCCAAGACTGTCTTGTCATTTGGTTGCTCCCTACACTCAGCTCCTCCTCCGTCAGCAGAGCCCCTGCCAGCGTGACCTGCGTGCCACTCGCCAAGATGCCTCCCCGGGGTCCAAGCCGGTGCAGCCTCCGGGGCTCACGAGGCTGACAGAGCTCTGGGGTCACGAAGAAGGGGTACCTGGAAACCGTCCGGTCCACTTGCACGCAGACGCTCTAACCTGCAGGCCCGTAACTCTGACGAATACTCTGTAGTAAAGCCTTCCGCCTGCACGGCCACGCTTTGTGTCCTTGCCGCCCTCGTGAATTCTCCATTGTGCATCGCGTGGCACATGGCCCCTTCCTTCCTCTCATCCAACCGTGGCTCACGCACGTCGGGTACCAGCAAGGAGCCGGTATTTCTCTGTGCAGGACCTCGTTTAACCCCTAAAGCAATGGTGTGGAGCAGACTCACCGGTGCCCCGGCCGCAGGGCTCGGGGAGTAGGCGTGGGGGGCAGCGGGGACTCCAGAATGGTCTGCGCTTCCTGCGGCCGCTGTAGCAAATCAGCACGGACTTGGTGGCTTAACACAAGCGTACCCCCTCACAGTTCTGGAGGTCAGAAGTCTGAATCGGGTGTCACCGGGCTCCCCGCGGCCGTGTTCCCTTTGGAGGCCCCAGGGGAGAGCGCCTTTCGCGCCTTTCCCGGCGTCTGGAGGTGCCCCACTGCTCGATTCAAAGCCAGCGACAGCGGGTGAGGCCTTTCTCGCGTCCGTCTCTCTGACATGCCCTCCAACTTTCCGTGCCTCTTTCTGACCACAGCTGGGGAAGGCTCTCTGCTTGTAAGGACTCATGGGATCAAAGTGGCCTGACCCAGACGATCAAGGGAGACCTCTCCTCTCAAGGTTCTAAGCGTAGTCACAGCTGCAAAGTCGCTTTTGCCGCGGAAGGTCGTGTGTTCCGAGGTTTGGGGCACTGGGAGGTGGAGGTCCCGGGGGCGTTATTCTACCGACCACAGGAGCCCACAGCCGCCCTGCGTTGTCTGCGCCAGCCCTCCCACCATCATTTCCGGTGGCAATGTCCCTTCCTTTCCTCTTTGCCCAGTGTGCCCCTCACCCCCTCCCACTGGCATCCGAGTGTCATCTAACTTCCGGCTACAAAACAGATGCCTCCAAACACTGCACACATTTTTCATATTCTGAACAGACAGCATCCTAAACCCATCCGCTCGTTCAGTCTCTTGCCGTTCTTGAACTGCTTTGGTGAGCGGCTCGTCTCTATCACGAACTGAAATCCAGAGTGATAAGGTGAGTGGGACTTCTCAGGGCCAGTTCTGAGAAGACAGCCCAGGGGCCACCGGCTTCCTCAGTGATCTGACCCAGACGACAGGTTACGTGTGGCTGAGCCAGTTAGCGTGGCTACTTGAAGCAGGAATTTACTTACGATGTTAACTCCCTTTAAGGCAATTTCTGCTTGATCTGATTTAATTTGCTCTGAGTATGCGCGAGATAGATTTTTAAACAGAAATTGACACATGGATCCTGAACGCGTTCTGAGCGGTAGACGGCACGGCCTGGGAGTGGAGGGGAAGGGGGCCTGGTGACGTGAAAAGGGACCCGCTTCTGCTAGGACCTGGTACTCCCCTCTGAAGGTGGATGCTGAAATGAGAGGTTGTCTGAAACGCTGCCCCAGGGGATCGGGGCAGACGTCGTTGTGGGCAGGAAAGAGCTTGGGCTGGATTCTGTCTGCAGGCAGTTCTGGCGGAATGTACCAGCAGGTCAGCGGTACAGGTAAGAGGGAGCCTTTGTTAGGGATGCGGATTCCTGGGCCTCTCCCTCCAGGGGCGTGGCTTCCAGCTGGGTGGTGCCCAGGTGGTTCTGATGAGCGGGAGACCAGATGGCCTTCACCTCCTGGTCAGGCTCATGCTCAGTGCTTTCAGCCAACCTACAACAATGCTGAATCCTGCAGGCGGCTGCCCAGTGCCCGATCTGCCAGGAGCACTGGGTTCTGGGAGTATGAAGGTTCTGGGCATGAGGGCCGCAGGAAAGGCTGGTCCTGCAGAGAGAGACGCAAAAAAAGATACGGAGGATCGTCCTCTCTCTCTCCCCCACGGACACACACACACACACACACACACAGTAATGAATCCTTTCTCCCCTGAACACCAACACATGTGCACACACAGACACAGTCTCATGAATGAATTGTTTTGGCTTTAAGAGCGTAACATCTTGCAGAAGAAAAAAAGGAAAAAGGTAGTTCCTTGCAATAATGAAAGTGATTGGACTTACTGTTTCCACATATTTATTTAACATTTGTCCAGTTGTTAGACCTTGTGTCAGCATGAAGGATGTGTCAGTAATCAAAATGGACACGTCTGCTCACCTCCTGGCACCTTGTGAGTTCATTAATTTAATTAACCCTCCCAGGCAGCCCGCGATGTGCAAACCTCCCCATCTCCTAGGTGAGATTCCTCTGCACTGAGACAACAGGTGTGTAAATAGGCCTAGAACCCAGGCCAGCTGGACTCGTTTCTCCCCTCCCCCAGAAGCTCATCACTGAGCAGCGTGCACATGAATTGCCCCACAACGTACCCTGACCTTGGCTGTACCCAAAAACGAAGCCACAAATTCTAACAGTGAACGAGGTCACCCACCAACTTCAAGAGACAGAGGAGCCCGGGTGGGAACGGCCGCTGTCCTGGCCACAGCCCTGGGGAGATGGGCGGATGCTCTGGGGCTCTCCGGGACGCACCCGCCCTCCTGGGCTCCTGGTGTCTTGGGCGGGGCTTGGCTATGGCACCCCTTCTATAAACAACGATTGAATGAACGAGATTTGTGGTTTCCTGGTGATGGAGAGATTCAAATTGGAACTCTGGCAAGGGGTGGCTGCAGCCTTTATTTCTTTCCGTCTTTCATGCCCACCTCTTCCACGCCAGGAAGGATCGCGAAACAGCAGTGATCACCGGCACCGGATGGTGTGCCAGTCCCCAGGCTCAGTCTCTGCGGACACGGACTGTCCCATCATACCACAGTCCTGGGAAGAGGTCCCACAACACCACGGTCCCGGGAAGTGCTCCCACTGGCCATGGCCCTGGGAAGTGCTCCCACCACACCACGGTCCCGGGAAGAGTTCCCACGGCACCACTGTCCCGGGAAATGCTTACCTTCCCATTTAAAGGTGAGCCAAGCGAGGCCCAGAGGAATTAAGTGACCTGTCTCAGGATACACGGCTGGCATGTGGTCAAGGCAGGCTGGACCCCAGACTGAGACCCGATCCCACCTCTCAACCCTATGCCTCTGTGCCTACCTTGCACGCATCGTCCACATTTCAGACCAGCTCCGTCCAATCAAAATGTAATGAGAGCCACGTGTGAAATTTAAGCTTCGCTAACAGACGCATTGAAAACAACAGGTGAGCACTGACGTGGTAAGTAAGTGATGAATCTCTAAATTCTACACCTGAAACCAATTTTACCATATATGTTGACTAGAATTTAGATAAAAACTTGAAGTCAAAAAATACATAATTATTTATAAATTTAAAAAGGTGAAATTGACTTTAATGATATATACGCAAAACATTATCATTCCGGGGCACCTGGGTGGCTCAGTCAGCTAAGCATCTCAGTCTCGATAATCGGCTCGCGGTTCATGAGTTCAAGCTCAGCGTCAGGCTCTGTGGTAACAGTGTGGAGCCTGTTTGGGCTCTCTCTCCCTTTCTCTCTGCCCCTGCCCTCTCTCTCTCTTTCTCTCTCTCTCCCTCCCTCCCCCTCTCTCTCCAAATAAATAACCTTGTAAAAACATCCTCATTTCAACATATTATCGATACAAATACCATCCAGTAGGCATTTATGTGCCTTTTCTGACACAAAGTCTGTGAACTGGTGTGTGTTGTGCCCTTGAGGCCCAGCTGGGCTCGGACCTGCCACGCTTCAGGGGCTCCCCAGCTCTGTGTGGCCCGAGTCTGTGCAGGACGGGCACAGGTATTTTCCTGGTCTGCACAGGCGATGACACAGGCCACCCAGAGATGCATCTCTCTTTTCCCAAAAGGCTTAAATGAGGCCAAGGAAGGGCTTTGAAGTGGAGCAGAGTAAGCGAACGCTTTTTGTTATCACCAAGGCTACCAAAACATCAGGCCGCCAGGCACAGACAAAGGTCCTGTGGTCTCTGAGCCCCGGGAGACGTAATTTTGTCTGCAGAGCATCTCCCCTTGTGCCCGGCCCACGTCTGGGGCTTTTTCTCCTGGCCCCACACAAGGGTTTCCTCTGGGAAATCAGCCCACGCCCAATCCTGGGTAACGTGGGGCTGAGGACACCCTGATTCTGGGAAAGCACATGCCAGGTCAGCCCTGTGACCACCAGGGAAGTGTCAGTGACACTCAGGGCCTTGGGGCCGAGGGGAACACAGGACCCTGTAGATAGTCGTGTAAAGTGTGCTTGATCTGTTTTTTTTTTTTTAATTAAAAATAATTTTAATGTTTATTTATTTATGAGAGAGAAAGAGAGAGAGTGTGTGAGCTGGGGAGGGGCAGAGAGAGAGGGAGACACAGAATCCGAAGCAGGCTCCAGGCTCCGAGCTGTCATCACAGAGCCTGACGTGGGGCTCAAACTCACAAATAGGGAGATCATGACCTGAGCCGAAGTCGGGCGCTCAACCGACTGAGCCACCCAGGGGCCCTACTTGGTCTGTTTTCTTATCTCCAGCTCTGGAAAACCGGCAGGTAGCCCCTGCCAGATGCTCCTCTTAGGAAAACATTCCGTCCACACGTGTGGACATACCACACGTGTGCATCCGTGGAAGGGCAAACGGGGACATGGCTACACCCTGGAAACACCACAAAAACATGATGCTGAGTGAGGGAAGGCAGACGCAAAGGCCAGGCGTGGAGGTTTCCCTTGACAGGAAGCGTCCAGGGCAGGCCAATCCTCAGAGACAGAAGCAGACTAGTGGGGGCTGGGGGCTGGGGGCCGGGGGGCAGGGGGTGGGCCCACGGGCTGTGGGATTTCCCTCTGGGTGACCCACACATTTTGGGACTAGATGGAGGTCCTGTTGCAGAACATCCTCTATGCCGAATGCCACTGAGTTGCATTTTTAAAAATGATGAAAACGGTAATGAGAAAAGAAACCACGGTGGGGAGACTGGCTTTGTGGTTATAAAACATACTTTGGAAAAAGTGAAGTATATCTTCTCCTGCATTCAAAGAGGTTGCATATTTTTTCTAACCTGTAGACTTTTGACTAATATCCATTATTTTCATTCTGTAGCACACACCTGTCGCTCGCCAGAGAAGACAGCGGTTCGGGTCATTCTGGGTCCTTCCTCCGGCTTCCTTCCAGGGAACCCGCCTGGCCTCGCGCGGAGCAGTGGCTGCAGGGAGCGTCAGCGCCTGTCTCCTTCGAGAAGTTGGGCAGAGGAGGGCAGCTCCCCCCTCCCTGCCCCGCACCTCCGTACCGCCAGCCCGCTCTCTGGGAATTCTGACCTTCCAGCCTGTGGCTTGAAGGTGGCAGAGACCGGATGTCTCTTCATCCCCTCGGACGGACCTGGCTGTGGACCATCCTCACGGCTCTCAGGGGCTCCCTTGTCTAAGCTGCTTCCCCAGCCACCTCCGACAGGGAACTTTCTAGACCCACAGTCATTGGTGTCCAGCCCTCATACCTGATTCCCATAACCTCACACCCAGAAAGTATTATATAATTGAATCTGTGATCCACGTGGTGGAATTTTTTTTTTTTTTTTTTAAAGCACAATGTGGGGCTTGAACTCATGACCCTGAGGTCAAGACCTGAGCTGAGATCAAAAGTTGAATGCTCAGGGCATCTGGGTGGCTCATTCCATTAAGTGTCCAACTTCAGCTCAGGTCATGATCTCAGGGTTTGTGAGTTCGAGCCCCACGTCGGGCTCTGTGCTGACAGCTCGGAGCCTGGAGCCTGTTCGGATTCTGTGTCTCCCTCTCTCTCTGCCCCTCCCCCGCACATTTTCACTCTCTCTATCTCTCAAAAATAAATAAACATTAAAAAAATTTAAATAATAATAAAAGGGCATAAGGTTTGAATAGTTAACCACACCATAGAAAATATATGAATATTTTCAGGGTGGCTCAGTCAGTTGAGCATCCAACTCTTTTTTTGTTTGTTTGTTTGTTTACTTTTGAGAGAGAGAGACAGAGAGAACGTGAGCAGGGAAGGGGCAGAGAGAGAGGAGGAGACACGGATTCTGAAAGCAGTCTCCAGGCTCTGAGCTGTCAGCACAGACCCCGATGTGGGACTTGAACTCACGGACCGTGAGATCATGACCTGAGCCGAGGTCGGATGCTCAACTGACTGACACACCCAGGCGCCTCCGGGCCCTGGGATTTTTAAAAAATTTCCACGGTGTTTCTAACATACAGCCAGGGTTGAGACTACTCCAAAAAACTTCTCCCCCACCCCCTCCTTTTTTTTTTTTTTTTTAAACGTCGTTGGAATCAGCGTCTGTTGACTTGTGAACGAAGAACCATCGGGCTTGGAGCCCAGGAACACACAGTGGGAACCCTCGTTGTACCTAAATGTGTGCACCTTGGAAAGCGCTGGTGCCTTCTTGTTTCTTCGTTTTCCCTTGGGAGCGACCAATGTTGACTTACTCATGCCCGTAAGTCACAGCGAGTGGCCTCCTGTGCCTGTGCAGGGCCCCTGGTTGCCTTCCACAGTCTCGGGGAGCCCGTGTGACGGGCCGCAGTGTTTGCTCTGTGCCCTTTAACTGGCTTTAAGAGCAGAGGCGGCTTTAGCCGAACAAACATTTAAGAGCTGCATATGCTGCATGTGCAGGGGATCGCTCTGAGAGATCACGTTTCACCAGGACCTCCAATCCCCAGTGATCGATGAAATAACTTCCTAGCAAGTACGCGGACGGGCATAGGAGCTCTGGAGGAGAAAAGGCGATATTCCCCCATGATTTCGGGCGGCTAATTTCGGCGATCCCGTAGCTGGGACAGGATCCCGCCGGCTGTCATTTTCCCGGGAAGCCCAATCAGCCAGCATTCCTACATAGCACTTGTCAAATGCACAGTTCTTAGTATGAGGATCAAAATGCTGAAACTGGCAAGTTAATCTATAAATCTTGTTTTCCTCGTTTAAAAATGTCACTCAATCTGGATTATGGTCTGGGAGTTCTGAGGCATCTGGAGGTGTCTGTGACTGCTGAAGGGAAGTTGGAAAATGTGCATCTCGAATGGTCTTTATCGGGCCCAAACGACAGGGCTACGAGGATCTTTCGTCAGCGGATTCTGAGAGTGGGCCGTGAGGACCAGTCCTCCCAGAGCACCCGTCCGGACAGCAACACCCAGGACCGTCCTTCCTCAGCAAGACAGGTGTCTACGTGTGGTTTTGTTAACTCCAAAAAGTTCAAGGGCATTGTTTTGATTGTGCACTACATTTTTCATTGGTGGCTACAATGAGCCCTTTATTAATTTTGCATGTGCAGTAAAAAAGCACCAAGAGCGGGCCACCCCAGGGCATGCACTTCGGTTGAGGGACAACGTGTAACTTAAATTGACAGGTACAGTAACCAAAGAAATAGATACAAGACATGCAGACTAGAGGTCTTTTTCAGAAATGGCAGGTTGATGGATGAGCGAGCATGGCTTTTCAGGGAAGGACTGTATTTCTAGATTCTGGAGGCTGGGATGCGCCTGTCCGCAAGGCTGCCCATTCCAAAGCCAATGGCTGCCAGAATGTCATAGACACATGGACACGTTCACAAATGTGTCTTCAGTTCTCTACCATCCGAGACAAGAGCCACTAGCCAGATGAGAGTATTTAAATTTCTTGAAATGAACTAAACGTAGATATTCAGTCGCCCAGTTGCACGAGCCACATTACACGTGCCCGGTAGCTGCCTGTCCCTAGAGGCTGCCGTATTGCACAGAAAGTTCTGTGCTGCTTCCAGCATCACAGAAAGTTCTACTGGACGGTGAGAGCTAACTGCCCCCTCTGTGCCATCATGCCCTTTTATCTTCCCTTTGAATCTTTGTACTTTTACCTTCCCCCAGGGTAATAAAATGGGCAACCGCCGACACAGGGGAGAATTTCTCATATGTACATACCTCTGTTTTGGGTATGCTCAAGACCCGACCGGAGACTCCCGGCGAGCTAGGAGCCGTGGGCCACTGGGTAATGAGTGGGTTGCACAGTCGTTTGCACCGGAAAGGCTGCTTTAACAACCGAGACCCCCTCTCAGCTTTACCGCATTAGTAACTCTTTGCGACCATGAGCCTGGCAAAGTGATACAGAGGCCTCGTGTTTATTCTTCTGTCCCAGAGATGGATTTTTGATATAAATTCCAGATCTCCTTTGTAAGAGCCGTTAACAGGGATGGTGCGAGAAGCAAACCACAAGTCGAGATGGATGCTCGCCACACAGAAGGCTGATCTTCAGTCGCTTTGCAGCTTAACTGGCAATCCGGGACTCCTGGGACCGCGGGACAGTGGGCAGAATGTGGCTTTGGGTTCGCACCCTGCTCTCGAGGGCCCTCACGATGAAGGGCTCTGAGCCTGTATTTAACCCGCTAAGTACCCATTTTCTCAGCTCTAAAGTCAGGTGAAACCTTCCTCAAAATCAAGCCGGGGCAAGGAGAGAGAGATGGTCTGTGAGAGGGCCCAGGAACACGCCCTGCACCTACAGTGTTGGCCTCTGCTCCTGACTCTTTTTCTCTGACACGGACCTCCCCCTTCTGCCTCCTCCTTCCACTTCCCAGATCACGGTGATGACACCAGGGCAAGCTCCTTATCTTAGGGTCAGCGATTAGCCACCTCTGTGCCACCTGTGACCTTAGTTTCCAGGGCCACGTGGCCTCATCTTCATGGGCTCGGGGGACCTGGGTGGCCATGTTTTAGGAGAGCGTAACCCCACTGATCGCCACTGAGAACAGCATAGCGAAAGTCAGGAAACAATTGCACCGTTTCCCTTTACGGTGCTGCACCTTCGACTGCTAACGTAGAGCGTCCTGACAGGGAAAGGGAGAATCATCGAGATACTCCCTTGCGTTTTCCACGGTTTCCTACGACGAAGGAGGAAGGACAACTGGTAAACCTCCCTTCCCCCTTCTCTCCCCAACAGCACATCAGGGTGATGCCTCTCCCAGAGTTCACGTCCCTCCCCCTGCCTGAAGGACCCAAGGTGGGTGCTTATGGGTGTCTCCTCTTTCTGCTTTACTTGGCTTCTGAATTCTCTCTCCTGAGGTATCTTCCAGACCTGTTCACTCTCGACTTCGCACCCTTTAGGGGCACCGTATATGTGGTGCCTTGTTTATCAATTAATTCCTTCTGTGACAATTACATCATGGCCGATGACAAACCACATTTGTTTAATGATCGTTTTCCAGTATGATAGTTAAGGAGATGATTTAATGAGGCTGAAGTCAATGGTACTTACCATTGCATTACTTACCATAACATTACAGCGTTATTTAATAAAACAAATTTTAAAACGATGCTGGGGAATTAGGTGCATAACTCTCATTATTGTTAATGGTTTTTGCATACCTAATTCCCTGCTCGGTGCGCTAAAATCTTGGCTTCGGCTCCTCCTCCTATGGAAATGAGCTGACGAGCATCTGCACAGAACATACCGGCCCCAGGTATAAATAAACTGCAGTGATGTTTCTTGGTGTGTGCAGAAATTAGCCCTGACCCCAATAGAGGCAGAGCCCGCATATGGATTCAGTTCAACAATCAGTGCCATGGAAGGGTCATTACCAAGGAAATGAGGTAAACATCTAATTAGTTTTTATTGACTTACACACTCAGAATGTAAATCTTGGGAATAGGTAGGACTCACTGCCTTCTGGGGTCTTAGTACTGGCATTTATGCATTTTAACAAGACGGTTTGTTCACTGAGTGGGCAGCTGGAGAATGGGCAGGCCCGTGGGTGGTGCCGGAGGACGGTGAAAGTGGGCAGAGGCCCGGGGGAAACGTGGCCGGGTTCTCTCTAACAGACCAAGGGCATGGCCGTGTGCCCTGCCCTCTGAAGAGACAGCTACGGAGGCCGCCCGAAGAACTGGCTCGTTGGGATTCAGACCTTAGGTAGGAGCACGTCTGGATCAGAGCACAGCTTTGTGAACGTTCCCCCAGACCGGGCAGCACAGGATGGCCGTGGCGGGCTGAATTTGACCATTAAAATCATCCCTGTGGGAACAGGGGGCATGCTTACCTTGTCTGTGCTGGGGCTCTGTGCTGGCTATATGGCCAGAATATAGCAAGTGCTCAATAAATAACCGTCAAACTTCTGTCCAGGACAGTTTTCCAAAGATTGAAGTTGAGGGGTTCCTGGGTGGCTCAGTAGGTCGAGTGTCCGACTCTTGATCTCGGCTCAGCTCATGACCTCGCGGTTCGTGAGTTTGAGCCCCATGTCGCACTCTGTGCTGACAGCACGCAGAGCCTGCTTGGGATTCCTCCTCTCCTTCTCCCCGCCCCTCTCTCCCTCAAAAATAAATAAATGATCTTTGAAAATAAAGATTGAAATTTAAATGTGGAAGCAGGTGTTCAGACCCCTTTTGTTGGCAAGTGGCAGAGAGATACAACTAAAACCAGGCTGAGCAAAAACTGTGCATCGGTTCATGTACAACTGTGGAGGCCCTTAGACTTCAGGCGCGGCGGTTTAGGTATTCAAGTTACTTTTCGGGATTCGCTTCCTCTTTCTCTCTTTCCTTCCTTTCCTTTATGATGGCTTACCAAATTGGAACTGCCCCAAACAGAGTTCTCTTTCCCAGTGATTCATTTCCAGCCAAAGTCCTGTGATCGTGTCTCATGGGTCTGTCTTAGGTGTGCAAGGAGCTAGTACGGCCAGAGTCTCCCTGCCGGGGTCTGGGACCAGGCTCACCCGAACACATGGACCTAGGATGGGGGGGAAGTACCTTCCCCAAGGAAAAGCAGTGTCCCAGTGAAGCAGGCACGAGTTGCCTTCTTCTGTGGGAAGGGTCGCCTATCCCACAGCAAAGCCATGGACACGGGTAAAGTCAAAGCCTTTAAGGACGGGTAGGAGCTTGGTCAAAGTTTTGCCACTGGATGTTGTGATTTTTTTTTTTTAAACCGTCTTCATTTCAATGCAGCTGATGACATTTGCTCTGCCTACATCAGTGGGCTTCTGGGAGGAGTAAGGGGGCTGATGTTGTCCAAGATGGTATTTTTCACAGCAGGACACAAGTGACACAAAATGCGCAGGCGGGCCCCATAAACAAAGCAAATTTGAATTTCAGATAAACGATGAGTGATTTTCTAATACAATTATGTTTCCTGTAATATTTGGGACGTGTTAACACGAAAAAATTATTTATCACATGAGACACACATGTGCCAACGCTTCCTGTGATTATCTGACATTCAAGTAACTAGCTTGTTTTTTTGTTTTGTTTTGGTTTGTTTGCTGAACCTGACAACCTTCCTGTAGTCATTACATAAGACCAACACATTTAATTTTTTTAGTGTTTATTTATTTTTGAGAGATAGAGAGAGAGCGTGAGTGCGGGAGGGGCAGAGAGAGGAAGACACAGAATCCAAAGCAGGTTCCAGGCTCTGAGCTGGCTGAGCCCTGATGTGGGGCTCGAACTCATGAACTGGGAGATCGTGACCTGAGCCAAAGTCGGATGCTTAACCGACTGAGCCACCCAGGCACCCCCCCAACATTTAATTCTTATGCACGATGAGCCTTTGTCTCCTTTCTTGTCCTAGTGTCCAAGAGGGTGTGGTCTGTACATCTGGACGCTGTCTGCAGTGCTGGCCCCCAGGGCCCAGGGAATCCGCAAAGCCGTTACCCCAAAAGGGAGCAGAGAGAGGGCCGCTGCAAGATATGGGCCCAAGGGATGAGTCACTTTCCAAATGAAAAGGTCAAGGGGACATGAACTAAATGTATTTAGTCAGGAAGCAGATGGAGAGGAGGGAGAAAGGAGAGTTTGTTTTCAAAATCCCAATCCCCAAATTCAGGAGGTATTTTTGTGCAATCTCAAGAAAATTGTCTTAGATTAAATAAAGGAAGTATGATTTTATACAGTTGGAGTTAGACGTGTGGAAGCCATTTCTTAAGGGCCCCAAACACACATATGTGCGCGAAGAATTCCAACTCACTGGTGTGTTCATAAATATTTATTGAGTGCTTCAGGCGTATCCCTGTGTGGCTGGACCCGGGGAGGTAGACGCTTCCTGGCCTGTTGAGGACGCCACTGAGTTCCAGGTAGGGAGGAAGGTGTGGAATGCCAGGGACACTTGGCTGATGCTGTCTGAGACCCGTGAGGACTGAGGTTACATCTACACCTGTCTGCACCTTCACCTCCACCTGCACCTGTACCTAATCTGCACTGACACCCACACCCACATACACTGGTACACATCTACTTCTGCACTTATATCTACGGCGACATCTACGTCCACACCTACACCCATACCTGCACCTACTTTATGGCACGCCTTCCTTATGCACGTAAATAGATATCAAAGCATAAAGACCCGAAAGAGAGAACTTCTTCTGATGAATACATGCTTGCAACCGTATCTGTATAGACTCAGAACATGATCGGCACCCAGAAGCCTCTCCTCTCTTAGGAGGACGATCGACTTACAGATCGAAGCCTTGGTCGAAATTGACCACTAAAGATGAATCAAAAAGGGCGCGCTTGGGGAAGGAAACAATGAATCTTTGAGCAATTATGGAAGTTGATGAAGGCCTTGCAGCTAATTCTAAGGGCAGCTGGAGGCTCGTCCCCACGGGGATGTGCTGTGTGTTGTCAGGGGCTGGGGTAGCTGCTAAGAGAAATACCCTCCCCCTACCCAGGAGCAGTGGTTCCAAAGGGGTCAAAGTCGGAATCTCCCAGGTAGAAGCCTGGAGGGAGGCATCCGGGGTGTGGTGGAAAATAGTTCCATAGGGTCGTCTGGGATTCTGGCTCCCATCTTTCCGCCCATCAACCCAGCACAGGGTTTTCATCTCCCAGATCAGCTCCTGGTCCAGAATGATGCTGGAGCAGCCACTGCCAGACCGAGCTGGGGGCTGGAGGAAAGGGAAGGCCCTCAGGCACCGGCTGTCATCAAAGTCCCACATCACACCTTTGTTCCTCTCATTAGTGAGAACACAGCCAGGTGCGGGGTGGGGGGGTTGCTGACAGCCATCAGGTTTTCCCCAGGAAGGAGGTGGGCAATGGCCGCCTCGTCCTCTTGGGGGAGTAATTCTGGCGTAAGAAGTCGGCGGGTGGGAAGAATCGTGGAGTGGGAGACAGCTCAGCGAGAGTGGACGTTCACACAGCAGGGAGGGCGAAGGGAAGAATGCAGTGTATAAGGCATCTCTGGGGTCGACTGGGCAGAATCCGGTGACCAGAGACACTGGGTGACCGAGAAAGCAGGTGGCACGTTCGAGTCTGGGAAGCGGGTGGCGCTGACGTCTTCAAGTAAAGGGGTGGATGTACCACGTCCGCAGGGCTGGGAGGGTGGCAGTGTCTCCAGGCGTCAGCGGCGGGGCCGGAGCTCGGGAGACAGGCTAGCAAGGGAGGTGCTGGCGTGGAACTGAGAGTAGGGATGATCACTGGAGCCTTGGGAGCGGGTGAAGTCATCCACGGAGACGCTGGAGGAGAATTGCATTGGCGTCCCGGGAAGGACCAACATCAAGGGAAGCATTCAACACAAGCTCAGAGGCGGGAGCAGAGCTGGGGGAAGTGGCGGGAAGTCAAGGGGGCAGAGTGTTTCGGAGAGTGAGGGCAGGCTCCAGATCGCATCCTGGTAAGTGGAACCGGCCCGTGGGACCCCGTGGACCGGAGGGCTGGGCTGCAAACCTCCTCCTCGTGTGCCCACACTCAGCATCTTTGCTGAGACGGAGCCAAAGAGCCCTGTGGCTTGAGGGCACCACTGGCCAGGCCCAGGGAAACCTTGGCATCAAGGTGAAAATGACAGGGACGGGTTACAGCACATCAAGCATAGGAACCCATGAATCCACACTCCCATAAATGACAGAATGAATGATGGTTTCAAAAGTTAGGGTACACGAGAAAGCTATTCTTTACAGAAAAATGTCAATTACTCAACGTAGAGAAATAAAATGGGGAAACCATCACTTTACAGCCTCTGTAGTAATGACTGATTCAGGCGGGAACCATCAACGGTCACTAACATCACTGGATAAAAGGCTGTTGGTAAAGAGGGTGTCCACATTGTCTCAAAGTCTAGGATCGCTTATGAATCGCTGTGGGCACGTGATAGCTTAACGAGACGGAAACCGGCAGACACATCTCAACCAAAAGCTCAAACCTAACAAAGTGAAGGGTGGGGCAAAGCGACTCCGTGTAACCCCCCAATGTGATGCACCCGGAAGGAAACATTTCCTCCGGAGTGGTTTGGCCAGAAGTGATTATCCTGAACCAAATCAGGAGGGAATGATCAGATAAACACATCGGAGGGATTCTGTGCGAAATAACGGCCCAGCATTCATCGGAAGATCCACACCACGAAAGACGAAAATAAAAATAAAGTCAGGGGAACTGTTCCAGATTAAGAAGGGATTAAGGGAATTTTAGGAAACACACACTGATACGTTTAGTAATGAAGTGTCCTGACGGCTGCATGATTCACACGGTTCAGTCAGTACATACTGTAAATATATAGATCACTGTCCCTTGGTGTGTGTGTGTGTGTGTGTGTGTGTGTGTGTGTGTGTGTGTGTCTGAGGGCACACGATCACCTTACTAGTTTGCAACTATTTATTTTCCAAAGTAAAAAGTCAGGGGGAAAAAGAAGGGGCAAATGTCCCCACTATGAGACGTGGCAGGTGTGTTTGTGAGTCCAACTGCCTGCGTGTCTATGAACACACACACACACACACGTGAACACAGCCGTTCTGACATTTTGAACCCATCCTGCAGAAATGAGAGCACACTCATAAAGATGCACACTTAAGGAGTCTTTCTACACCAGAAACAAACAAAAACATTCAAAACTGACTATCCATCCATTAATGATTTAAAAGTGGGACATTTATAATGTGGGATTTTATGCAACTATTAAAAAGAATGCCTTCTGGCAGAGTGGTACGATGGATATACAAACTCCCCCAGTGACACAAAAAATGCTGAATTAAAAAAAAAGCTTTAAAATGCATGATGTGCTGGCAAGAAAGCAAATCCTCCTTGGAGGCCAGCAATTGATTATTACTGGGAGCCCCGAGAGGTGATCGAGCAGGGAAGCGGGTCCTCCCTTGAGGGTGCCTGACCGCCACGCGTGTCTGAGCTTCAGTGTTACGGCCTGCGGATGCAGGGACCCAAAGCCAAGCTCACGATCCGTCCACGGAGCCAAGCCTGCTACTGCTCCCCCTCTTAAAGCTGGGCCCGTGCTCCCCGATATAAGGGGAAAGAAACAGATCCCCCCCGAGGGGCTGCACGGACACTGTCCTCTCAAACCTTGAGGCAGATTTGAGACCTGAAACTGATACCCCGAGAGTTCAGAGTCGTGGCCTGAGTTTCCATCAGCCTGCAAAACCCGAAGCCTAGTTGAAGGCAGGCCTCGCTGGTCATGTTCTTGGAAGCCTGCAGAAGCAGAAGAAATAGTCTCCCCTTCAACAAAGGCTGAAAGGAATTTCAAAGATGAAGTTCCAAGCAGACAGAAGTTTCATTCAAAAATCATAAACTCACTGGGGCTCCTGGGGGGGGGGGGGCTCCGTCGGTTAAGTGTCCGACTTTGGCTCAGGTCATGATCTCACGGTTGGTGGGTTCGAGCCCCGCGTCGGGCTCTGTGCTGACAGCTCAGAGCCTGGAACCTGTGTCTCCCTCTGTCTCTGCCCCTCCCCCGCTCACGCTCTGTCCCTCTCTCTCTCAAAAATAAATAAACACTAAAAAAAAAAAAGATGTAAACTCACAAGGACACATGTCCTTCTAGCCCAAAGGCTAGAATTTTCCAGAACCGATGAAAGACTCCAGTTCATGGATTCAGAAAATGCAGTTAATCTTAAGCAGAATAAAAATAAATCCATACATAATACATACCACCCTCCTCCCCCAACGAACTCACACATCTACACACATTTTGGTGAAACTATAGAAACTAAAAATAAGACACAGTCCTCAAGCAGAAGGAGAAGAGGGGCAGCTCGCAAGTTTATGACAATTAGATAAGCGATTAGTTGGCTTATCAATAGTGACGCCATAGTCTCCTCCACAATTTCCTACTTCTACAGAAGGAAGTGCCTCACACATTTCTCTCTGTGACCCACATCGAGCGGGTTGTTGCGAATGATGTGAGTTACACATGTAATTCTTTTTTCCTGCAGGAAAACCGGGTTGCCCGTCACCGTTTACTGAGAACTGCACCTGTCTCCCCTGGTCCGCTCTGCCGTGCCAGCTTGGTGGCAGATGAAGTGTCCACGGACATCCGGTTCTGGTTGTCTCCCCTTTCACTGGTCTATTGGGTGATTCTCAGGGCCCTTAATTACTGCAGGAAGAGCTCTCCCTCCTCACATCTTCTTCCCCGTGTAGACGAAGACGTCCGTGTCCTCGTGCGTGGCTGTTTACGTGGTGCAGGATCTTACCAGGTCACCCGCACACGTTGCTACATCGGGGTCTTGGCTGTAACTGCTGTAGCAGCACGGACTCTCCACGTCGGTTTGGAGAGAATCGACGTATTTAATTATATTGAAACTTCAGATCCATTGATATTGTGTATCTTTTTATTGACTTGAGTTTTCTTTGTGCATCAGTGAAATTTGATAATCCTGCGTCATACAGGTGTTGCAGAGCTCTTGTTAGATTATCCCTGGGTCTCAGCCTTTGGGTGCCTTTGTAATTAACGTGCACTCGACTTTCATTTCTGTTTGCGGCTTGTATGGCGATAGGAAATTAATTTCGTGGAGGTATATATTTTTTCCGGATCTCTTAATAAACTGTCTTATTATTTCAAATAATTTACCCGGAAATTCTATTCACAATTATGGGTAGTTTTTTGTTGTTGTTGTTGTTTTCAAACTTTTCATATGTACTATTTCTTCTCGTTTTAATACTTTCTGTTACATGATAGCATACCGTTTTATTTATTTCATTAATTTCTGTTCTGACATGTATTATCTCTTCCTTCCTTCTCCTGAATTTCGATTGAACCTGTAATCTTTTGATAATGTGCCTGATAGCTTATTTATTTTCAGCCTTCCTTCCCTGCTAGTGTGACAATTTAAGGCTACAGATTTTTCTCTAATGTAGCCTTGCTGCCTCCATCTTTTTGAGGTAGGATTTTTGTTACTATTCAGTTCTAAGTGGTTTTTAATTTTAAGGTTTAAAACTTTTGCTTTTTAATTTTTATCATGACTTATTCTTTGTCAAAGAAAGAATGAAAGTTTGTCAAAAATTCTTTGTCAGCGAATTACATTCAAAATATTATACATTCAAAAATATATAGGCATATGACATTTTAGTTATCTTTCAAAATTGCCGATTTCTATTTTAATTGAAGATAATTTGATGTGTGCAATACCCATCCTTTGAAATACATTAAGGATGTACCCTCAATGTATTTCATATCGCACCATGAAGTGTCCTCAGCAGAGCCATGGCTCAGTGTGTGGTCACTTCGTATAAATGTTCTTTGCGTCTCTGAAAAGACTACGTGTCTGTGACAGTTGCACACGCTGTGCCCAGGGAGGCACGAGGACATCTGGTTGATACGACATCCCCCGTGGATGGCGATGTGGACAGTGTTGGGAAACCCAATCGTACCAAACCGCCCCAAACAGCCTCAAAAGTGGGACACAGGACTCGCAACACATCAAACTGAAAGGTCCAGTGTTTAAGATATATAAATAACTCCCACGACACATTTTTCAATAAAATAAAGATAATCCAACACGACCTGAAAAGACATTACAGGAGAGGAATTGTGAATGGCCAATAAATACAAGGAAAGTGTTGGGAGTTGTGAACCACATCCCACCAGACCGACTAGCGTTCCGGCCGCGACAAAGCCTCTGACAAGAGTGCAGCCCTGTGTGGATGTGGACCCATGGGTGACCCGGGAATCCGATGGAGGCAGCATGAGCGGACACTAACACTCTGGGAAAGTACTTGGTGTTGCTCAGTAACTTCGGAGATGCCACGGGCCCAAAACTCCCCTCCCAGCCCCTCACCCCAGGGAAGCTCTGGGCCCACGGCAACAGGACGGGCCAGCACGTTCACGGCGGCGTTGTGTGTGACACAGAACAATGGTGGAAACAACCCAAATCCACCGAGGGTGGAACAGAATCAACATGCGGGGTGCTCCCAGAATGGAACATCACGCGACACTGGAAAGGACGACTTAGAACTGCACGCGGTCAGACAGATAAAGCCCGGGAATAGACTGTTCAGTGGAAAGACAGGTGAGAGGAAAATGCATATGGTGTGTTTGCTTTAAAACGTGGAAAACTTAAAACACGGGAAAGCTGAGGATATATTGGTGGAGACGCAAACATTTACGCAAGAGCGCGAGAGCACAAATTAGGGGTGACTTCCGAGGGGAAGGGTTGGGGGGGCAGGCTGGCGGGATGCCTCCGGTGTCTTCAAAGTTCATGGGTTTTTTGGGAGGGGGGATGGGCTAAATGGGTAAGGGGCATTAAGGAATCTACTCCTGAAATCATTGTTGCACTAGATGCTAACTAATTTGGATGTAAATTAAAAAGAAAATTAAAAAGAAAAGTTCATGGGTTTTTTTCTTAATCTGTTGCTGGGATCTGGAATAGTGGTTTTGCGATCCTTTACATCTTGTAATCACATTACAAATAACCTTTTGTAGATGCCTATAGACTCTCTCTTCCAAATCCATTCTCCAAAGCATCCAGAAAGTTCTTGCCAGCATGAAGATTTGATCAGAACATGCCTGTGAAGGTTAATTTTATGTGTCAACTTGATGGGCCGCAGGCACCCAGCTATTTGGTCAACCATTTTTCTGGGTGCTTCTGTGAGGGGGGTTTTGGAAGAGGCTACCATTTTAATTGGTAGGGTAGAGGAGATTGTTCTCCCCAGTGTGGGTGGGCCTCACCCAATCAGTTGAAGGCCTACAAAGAACAGAAAGACTCACCCTCTCCCAAGCAAGAGAAAATTTCTCCAGCAGGCGGCCTGCAGCCCTCCCCCAGTGCCTCTCCTGGGTCTGGAGCCCACCGGCTCTTAGAAGAATCTCTTTCCGTGTGTATATACACCCTATTGGTCCCGTTTCTCTGGAAAATCCTAAAACAACCCCTTTTAAGAAAATCTTCCTTTGGCACCACTTTATCTCCGGATAACTGTCGGTCCCCGACACGTCACACAGGTGCTTAGGTAGACTCATCTCTGCCACCTCTTGCTAGGACCCGGCTCTACTCTGAGCTACAGCCCTGCCAAGGCCTAACACTGATCTGATCTGATCTTTCTGCTTGAAGGCTATGTCCCCCGTCCCCAAGACTCCATCCTCAAGATTCACCTCCAATGTGTCGCCTTTGTGAAGCCTTCCTCTCTCCTCCAGGCCACACGATGTATATCTCATGCCTTGTAAGTTTTACCATCATATTATGTTTTACTTCCGTGAAGACCTGTGTACGATAATGTCTTTGGAGCCAGACAGACCAAGACTTGAACCTTAGCCTTGCATCTTCCAACTTTGTGAGTCTGGCAGCCAGTAGGAGCCTGAGGGAACCAGACAGACATTATTGAATTGGAGAAAGACACCACTGTTGGGGCATCTGGGTGACTCAGTCGGTTAAAAGTCCGGCTTCAGCTCAGGTCATGATCTCACGGTTCGTGGGTTCGGGCCCTGCATCGGGCTCTGTGCTGACGGCTCGGAGCCTGGAGCCTGCTTCGGATTCTGCGTCTCCCTCTCTCTCTGCCCCTCCCCTGTTCATGCTCTGTCTCTCTCTGTCTCAAAAATAAATAAAAATATTTTAAAAATTTTTTAAAAAATACGGGCTCCTAGATGGCTCAGTTGGTTAAGCATCTGACTCTTGGTTTCAGCTCAGATCACAATCTCATGGTTCACGAGATCGAGCCCTGCGTCGGGCTCTGTGCCGACAGCTCGGAGCCTGGAGCCCGCTTCGGATTCTGTGTCTCCCTCTCTCTCTGCCCCTCCCCTGCTCACACTCTGTCTGTCTCTCAAAAAGAAATAAATATTAAAAACATTTAAAAAAAAACAAAGGAGAAATACCCTACTGTCCTCTCAGGCTGGAGCCGGACGGCCACATGTCAAAGGGTCACATCAACAGAACCAACCGATACTGAGCCGTGGCTTTATCCACAGTAGTGGAAGGACTGGATGAAATCCACTGTCATTTAACAGCCACGCCTGTGGCACCAGAATTAGCGCCCATATGTGCCTTCTGATGTTGGCCGAAACCCGGGGATGAGGATGTGCCATGGCCTTTCCCAAGCGGTCTGACTTCACGGGTGTGGGTGGGCCCAGCACTGGGGTGTTTTCAGAGCTCCACGCCGAGGACCCCCTCTAGGTACCCACCCGTGCCCGTAATTTTGCGTACGTAGGCGATCGTGACAGAAACTAGCTCAGTTTAGACAACTCCCCAGGGATCACCCGTTTTACATCCTGCAGCAAGTGTCACTTCAATGTCTGCTGGTGACAGCCCCGAGTCCCCCCAGGTGCTCAGCAGGTGAGGGAATGAGCTCTCCAGCAAGAAGCGAACAGAGATGGCATCTGTGGGGTTTTCTGAAGCGTGGAATTTTCTCAGCGTGCACGCCTTACAGATCCAGAGCCCAGTCACTGCCCACTTTTCTCCAGAACCTGGGGTTTGTTTTTTTGCTTCATTCTGCTGTGGTTGGGGACTGTCATTTTGCTAACTTTTCTCTTGTGACGTGTCGGGGGGCTGTGTGTGGGGGATTCCTATAGGCCACGAGTCCCCTTCCCTCCTAAAGGAGGCCCACTAAAGTGGCACCTTGGCCAATGAATTCGTAACTAGAGTGTTCTGTGGCTTCCTGGAGGTAAATGAGAGGCTTTTCCAAGGCTGGGAGTCTTTGGGGGTGTGTTAGGCTTTTGTGAGAACACTGCCTCTCAGCTCAAGTCCCGAGGGTAGCTTTCAAAAATAGACTCACGTGTGGGCCTGTCCCTGGAGATTCGGGTTTGGTTATTCCATGTGGTATTTCCACAAGCTTCCAGGTCGCTCTTACATTGTCCACCCCTCTACCTCACGGTTTGAACACACGAAACATAGTTAAATAACTATATTCATGTCTTTTTCTGGTACTTAATGAATTGCTTTTTATGTGTATTCTTGTGGTTGAACTGAATCGTAGGCTCGGCAAACAGGCACGCACTGATTTTCGCCCCCTCTCCAAAATGTGATGCTGCCTTGAAATCAACAGGTGTTTATTACGGTGTCTGTGGTTCTTGACCAAGGGAGAAATGTGACATCAGAACATAGGGACACATGGATTCTCTTCCTAGCTTTTGAATTTCTTTTTCTTTTTTTTTTTAATGTTTATTTATTTTTGACAGAGAGAGAGAGAGAGAGAGAGAGAGCGCATGAGCAGGGGAGGGGTAGAGAGAGAGGGAGACACAAAATCTGAAGCAGGCTCCAGGCTCTGAGCTGTCAGCACAGACCCTGACGCGGGGCTCAAACTCATGAACCGCAAGATTATGACCAGAGCTGAAGTTGGACACTCAACCGACTGAGCCACCCAGGTCCCCCCCTAGCTTTTAAATTTCAATCGCGTAGATCCCTGGGCAAACAAAAGACCTGGGAACAGTCTGTAGACTTGGGAGGAAGCCAAGGGCAGACTCTGTTACTCTTGGACAAGGCAGGCTTCCTTGGGTGGATGGGGAGTGGGTGGTGGATGGTCTGAGGGCCTAGTCACTAGCGGGGATTGTGGAAATGGGCCCTGCTTCCTGAACTAAGCACCAGGGAAGGAAGCCAAGCCCAGAGAGGCATGTTGGGTCTCAGAATACAGAGAAATGATGCCTTTCTTCTGGGGATAACTTAGAAAGAATGTGGCTGTTCTAGGGAGTGGGGAAGTTCTGAGAGAACCCTACAGCATGTCTGTGGTCCTAGCCCATGGCAGGAACTAAAGAACATCCCCATGTGATGGGCCTGGTGGTGCAAAGGAGGGTGTCTCCAGGGTGGCCCCTGGGGCCAGGATCCGTGGCCCGATGCCACGGATCGCCATGTGAGACCACGAAATCTCAGCTGCATGTACAATAAGCATTGGTTTCTCGTGCGTCTGTGTGTGGACCGGTGGGGGGAGGGGCGGTTCGTGGACCCTCGTGGGCTTGGCTTGGCGGCTGGAAGCTCCCGTCCACGGCCTGACACCAGCAACCCTGTCCCTCCTGCCCACGTTGCATCGGCCGGAAGGAGTGTCCCGCCCACACAGCAGCCTCGGCTTATGCCAGTCGCCTCTCTGTTAGTGAGAGGAGCTGACGAGCTACTGGGCACGGGCACAGATTTGGGACAGGTGGGAAGGAGGCCAATTTGTCCACCGGCCACGGAGGGCAACGGGCAGAGAGAAGTCCATGCACACGGAAGTCTGGAAAGACATTCACAAAGTCGAGCAAGACTGGACATTGAGGAGAGAACAGAGAGAGCTGCACGGAATGGCGTCCCGCGTGAGGGGGTGGCCCCGACAAAGTGTCGGCATGAGACACCTCGAAGCCACGCGTGAGCAGCAGCGACTGTGGCTGCACCCTTGTTGTTCTAGAAGTGATGGGCAGAACCTGAGCTCTGTGGACCCAATGGCAATTGGCACTTTTCCATCAGGACAGACGAAAATGGCTGCTTGATCTCTAAGCGAATATAATTTTCAAGAGCCCATAAGGTATTATTGGTTAAACAGAATAAAGGAGCAGTAAATTTCCCAGCAGGAAGCACTACACTTATTCTGTTCGGTGGGAAATAAATACCAATCCTAAGTGGTATTTTCGGATGCATCCCTTGAGAAGCTAAGTCAGCTATCCTCCCTCCACTGTGTCTCGTGTGGCTGATAGACAAGTGCTGGGTGACCGTGTGCCACGGGTCATTTGGCCACCCACAGCCTCACTCTGCTCGTTGAGCATTGGGAAATCTGCACACTTTTGCAAATGACTTAGAATCTTGGCGTGCGTGTCTCGGCCCTTTGAACACTGTGGAGGTCGTGGAAAGAAATCTTTGTTAAAACCGAGCTTCTGAGGAGCCCTGAGCGAGGAGCTCCAGAACGAAGGGAAGACACGTCAAGTAACCAGCGCAGAAAACTAGCGTGGGCCTTTTCGTCCAGGTGCAGCCAGTCTGGCATCGCACAGCTGGACGCAGGTCTGGAGATAATGACGTCATGCCCTCGCTCCCTCGTAGCGGACAACACTGCGTCATCATTGGGATATGTGATGCCACCATCTCCACCAATGGTTCCAATGCAAGTCCAGCGGAATTCATGGCAATGTGACCAAGATAGTGACAGATGCCACTGGTCCTGCACACTGTTCCATCCCAAATGACGCATGACCTTGTGCCAGCAGGTGTAGGGTTTGAGAAGTGAGGTAACAGCCTGACAACTGGCCAAGGAGGGCTGGAAAGGGACACACTGAGAATTCTGAGGCTGAGATCCCAGACGCGTTCCTCAAGAATGTTAGAGAATGGGAAACCTGCCTGGAAGGTAGCCGAGACAAAAGGAAGGAAGACCCAATGGCCAACAGCGTCCCCTCCTGTGCAGTCCTGCCCCAGACCACAATGGCTGCTCCTCCCCCCCCTTCCCCCCCAGCTGGTTTCCTCTCTCTGTGGGTAAAGCCAACTGGAGACACAGCTCCATGTTTGCTAAAGACACAGGCAATCCAGCTCCCTTAGGCAGATTTTGGTCATGGTTCCAGGAGACGGAGGTTCTCGGAGTTTGCTCACTGACCAGGAAGGTGGGAGGATGACCTTTCTCCGGAGTCCCCAGTCATGTATTGGGCTCTTTAGTTACTTGCTGAGTCTTAACCTCTTTCACACGAAAAATCAACTCAAACTGGGTTAAACAATAAAGGAAATATGTCGGCTCGTAACTGAGAAGTCTGAATGAGGCGCTGACTTCTGGGAGAGGGTGATCCTCCCATGACATTCTCTCCCATTAACCAGCAATCGTCTGGGGGGTCACAACATGGCACCACCAGTCTTCCACACCTCGTCAATCTTTCACAGAAGGCTTCGAAGACTTCCGCCGTTTTGGGGGTCATTCTGGGTCAGTGGTTTTCCGTTGAATTGGCTGGTTCCCATTACCTATAATGATCACTTTCTCGGTGATGGTTACCTGTCAGTGTCTACCCACACCCCCTTTGGTTAGCTTTCAGTTTTTGTCCTTTTAATACTATTATCAAACTTTTAAAGAAAGGATTCTTGCTTTCTGGCAACAAGATGTTCCAGGATCATCTGTACTTTGCCCTTCCCTGGACATCAAATCAATTGCTCTGCGAGGAGCTAAGATTCCTTGTAGGGGAGACTGGTTTTCAGAATCAAAACCTAGATGTGCCAGGATGCCTCACATGAATCCCCAGGGCTCCTTTGCTGACATGGGGAAAGTACTTATTGTTTAAAACGTAAGTTCACAATTTAATAATCCCATCTATTAAACACATTATATTCTAATGTGGAAAAGGGTGGGTGTTTTTGCTGACATATGCCCTATAACTGTACTTATAATTCTTATGTGGGCCATCGGCCCCCGTGCTGTGGTCACCTTGTTGACCTGGTCTGCTCCTTTCTCATTGGCCCAAAGCTCGCTCATTGTTTCTTCTGGAAGCCCTTTGTTGCAGGCATAGAGCTGCATCCTGGGAACAAACGTTGAGCAAGACAGACACAGGCTGGACGTTGCAGAGTTTATCATTCAGAGGGGGATGCACAAAAAAGTGCTTACGGAGAACCGCGAGTAGCACAGTGACAGGTGGCTGGATCCTGGCTCTGAGCAGAAGTAGGAAGTCAGGAAACAGAGCCATTCCTCAGGCTCCCTGAGACCCCACTGTCACCCACACAGGTACTGCTTTCTGAACCCCCGGTTCCGTCACCTATGGTGAGTGTGAAGTCCAGCGTTATGTGGGTGGCCCTTCAGGGCTGAACGGAGACAGGTTCTCTAAGACAGGACTGTGGTGGCTGAGGAGCCGATGGCTTGTGCGTCCACCATGACCCCGCCAGGGGTGCCGTGGTCTGCAGTCACAGGTGCTCGGGAAGACCGCCCGTGTTTTTCCGTCTGCCGCCCATTCACGCCCCAGCCCGATCGAGGCCTCCTGGTTGTGTTAGGACAGTGCCCTGATCTCACACAGGGGACCCTTCTTTAAGAGGGGCCCATTCCCCCACAAAGAAGGTTAGAAGCTGGGGGACCTCGAGGAAAGCCCCGGGAATCAGGTGAGATGATAGAAATGTCCCTAGACATTTTCAAGAGGGCAACAGCTACCTCCCAGACACTTTTAGTGATGGACTAAATATGTATAAGAGTATGAAATGTAGCCCCTGGAGTCCATGGAACTGATTGACACATGGTTCCAGAGCTTTAAAATTTTTTTAAATGTTTATTTATTTTTGAGACAGAGCGAGACAGAGCATGAACGGGGGAGGGGCAGAGAGAGAGGGAGACACAGACTCTGAAGCAGGCTTCAAGCCGTCAGCACAGAGCCCGACGCGGGGCTCGAACTCACAGACCGTGAGATCATGACCTGAGCCGAAGTCGGACGCTTAACCGACGGAGCCACCCAGGCGCCCCGACATGGCTCCAGAGCTTTTAAAGTGGTCTTCAAACATTTGAGACAGATTGGCTTCTCTCTGAAACATAGGCTTTGTCAGTTAATGGACTCATGTCAATTTTTCAGGATGTTTTATTGACATGTTACATTTTAAAGTAAGTTTAAGACAAAACTTTCTTATACTATTTGTCAGGAATACAAGAAAGCAAAAAATAACTCCCCCCAAAAAATCTTAAAGCGCACAACCCCCCCTCCCCAAACTGAGGGAACCAAACAACACAGAACCACAGTAAAAGGAGAGAAAGAAGTCAAGCCATAAATATGCCAGGCAGTAGATGGTATTCTAACAACTGGGTGGCTACAGCTGCAGAGACGAAGAAACAAGATGTTTGTCGGGAACAATTACCCTTCAAGCAACTTGATTCTGGAGGATTTGCTCAAAGAGAGTCAATCAGAAATGAAACAGCTGCTTTCAATGGCGGGGGGAGGGCGTCGTTGCCTCGTGGAATAAGTCATGTAGCGGGAGGGGACCAGAGAGGGGACCAGAGGAGAGCAGAAGGAGCCGGGATGCTCAGTGAGGCGCAGGGCCCCGGGCGGCCCGACCACACTCCAGGGAAGCAGCTGGCAAGCTCCCCACCTTCTGATGCGACAACAGACTCCGGATAATGTATTTTCCGGAAGGTGTTAAGTCTAAGTGTACACACGGAAAGCTTTCCCATGAGTACCCTTGACTTTCCTTCAGAAGCTCCTGCTAGGAACAGGATTCCAGAGAGTTTGAATTATCTGGGGCATTTCTTTTTTTTCCCCTTTCTTTCCTTTTTTTTTTTTTTTTTTTTTTTTTTGGGGGGGGGAGGACAAGAAGGACAGAGAGAGAATCTTTTTTTTTTTTTAGTTCATTTATTTATTTTGAGAGAGAAAGTGCATGAGTGGGGGAGGAGCAGAGAGAGGGGGAGAGAGAGAATCCCAAGCAGGCTCTGTGCTGCATGGGGCTCATACTCACGAACGGTGAGATCATGACCTGAGCCGAAATCAAGAGTCGGGTAGATGCTCAACCGACTGAGCCCCCCGGGGGCCCCATGCTGGGGCGTTTCTTAATTTGGCAATGGGAGGCTGAGTCCCATTGAATACATACTATTTTGATTGAAGGTGACCTATTAATTCCTGCTTCATTCCAGAAAGGCCTGACTGTTTGATGGGATCTGAGCATCTAAGCACCAAATGTCACCGCGGGAGCCACATCCTTGATTTTCAGCGAGCACCGATGTGTCGGGCACTTTGCTAATCTCATTTGATCTTCAACCCCAGGAGGGAGCCCTCCACGTTGCAGGGGTGAGGAGATCAGAGCTCAGGAAGGTCACAAACCCCGTTAGGATTCAGAGCAAGTCAGCGGCAGAGGAGGGATGGAGGGAGAGGGTCTGATGCGGAGCCATCTTCCCAAGCCGGGGGCTCCCAGGCCGTCTGAACCCCTGCCCCGGAGCGTGAGTGTTCGCTCACACTGGCCAGCGTCTCTGAATTCGCGGCTGCTCCCTGTATGGCAGTTAACTTGCTCAGCGCGCTGGATTTTTTCCTCCGGGTAAAGACAGTCCGTGCCACATCCTCCGGAGAACTGGGTCTCCTCACCTGTGGGTGCCGCATCCCGGCCTGTTTGCCGGAGCGCACACATCCCCGGTGGGACCCGCAGAGTCCGTTCAGCGGCTTCTGGAATGGGGGCGGGACTGTGGTGCTTCGCAGCCCCCACACCCAGGGGTTTGACGGCGGGGGGGGGGGTCCCATTTCCGTCCAGGAGACGTGGCGTGCGGGCTACGTGACGCGGGGTCCCTGGCGTTTCCTCACCTGGTCAGTGACCTGCTTCTTCAGACGGTGCACTCGCCAAGTTCCGATATTAACTACGCGCAGGTTCCTTTCGGGCCACAGGGTAATTTTATCTGTTTAGAATTTATCACCGTTGTTTCGACGACGCTCGTCTCCCGTTAAGTGTTTTGCCTTGAGCATAAAGAAGCTAAACAATGAATTTCAAAATGTTGGCAAGAGGCCCCGGGCTAAGAACATATGATACGAAAACCATAATGTCCGCGTGCGCGGTGCTCACGCTCCTTCTCACGGCACTTGGAGGGAGCTGTCTGTCTGTCTGTCAGGTCCCATGCCAGGTGGCAGTGATGGAGGTCGGGGAACCGGCCCGACCCGCTGTTCTGTCTGGGTCTTACGGGGCTCTCACAGCAGATGTGATGGCCCCGATGGGCTCTCGGGGGGCCTGCTGGACCCGGGCTCCTCACGTGACGGAAGAGGGGTGTTAACAGCATCTGTCGAAGGCAGAGTGAGCCCCTCCAGGTTAAAGGGCAACAAGTGTTCCTTGGGATGCCCGGGGGGCTCAGTTGGTTGAGCATCCGACTCTTGACTTTGACGCAGGTCGCGATCTTGTGGTTCGTGAGTTTGAGCCCCACGTCAGTCTCCACGCTGGGAGCACGAAGCCTGCGTGGGATTCTCTCCCCCTGTCTCTCTGTCCCTCCCCGCTCGTGCTCTCTGTCAAAAAAAAATTAATTTTAAAAAAAGGCAACGGTTTCCTTCCGACAACTTGAACTCGCAGCTGACTTCCTACAAGGACTGGCTCTGGGTGGGAAGGTCCCCAGTGGTCCCGAACACTGGAGGACGCTGGCCCACCTCGGCTACCTTCCAAGGAGTTCATGGCCGGAAGGTCACCACGGAAACACATTCTTAACTCAGTTGGAGAACCCACGTTGGCCAGTTGCTGATGGTCAGGTGTGTGTTCTGTCCGTTGAAGCAAAGCTGGGGGCGTCACGTGAGGACGCAGCCCTGGGGTGTGGGGGGGCCGTGGCCCTGCACGTGGGGGAGAAAGTCACAGAGATCAGTCAGAGGATGACGGCCGGGTTCCCTCCCCCGCTTCTCCCCGCCCCACCCCCCCACCTCACCCCTCCTCGGAGCGCCTGCGTTCCGGTTCAGGAGCTGAGTCCCTACGCTGTGCCAGGCTCCGCGCCGGGTGCTGGGAACCCGCAGGTGACAGAGTACACCCCCCCCAAGCCCGCAAGAGCTGGGACTACGCGGCGGTCCGGGGACGCGGGCGAGCGAATGAGTGGACAAGGCCCCGTGTGACCACAGGCACGGATGCCGGGAAAACCTGAGCCGGGGGTGGGGGTGGTGACGGAGGGCGTGAGCGGGTGTGGGTGCACGTGTGCGTGTGCAGGAACAGGTGTGAGTTCGTGCACCGGTGCGTGGCTGGGGAATGCTGCCCTTGGAGCTTGGCCTTGGTGAGGGTCAGCGGGAGGCCGGGAGCGGCCGGGGGGCCGGGTGCAGGGGAGGGACCTCACATCAGCCCCGCGGCCTGCGAGCTGCGACCGTGGACGTGGGAGGAAGGGGTCCTGCCTCCTGCAGGACGCAGCATGGGGCCGCTGCGGGTGGTGACGCACGTCCTTGCCTTGTCCCCAGGCTTAGGGGGTAGCACCAAGTGTGTCCCTGTCAGCGCGGGGTTGGCGGGAAGTCCCGTTCGGCGTAGATAGATGTCCTCCGTCCTTTAGAGACGTCCCTTCTATTTCCTGGTCTGCCAAGACCTTTCACCATGAATCGGGGCTGAGTTTCATCTGACTGATTTTTCGGCATCTATTAAAGTAGCCTTGTCTTTTTCTTGTTTATACCATTAATATGGTGAATGATATTATTTTACTTGGACGGTTGAACCAGACTCGCATCCCTTGGGTAAACCCCGTCTAATCATGATGGACGAGCTGCCTCACACACTGCCGGGTTCACACTGCATCATTTTGTCGAGAAGTTTTGCAGAGATGTTTATAAGGCATAGTGGTCCGTTTCTTCCTTTCTTTTCTTCCTTTTTCTCTTTCTTTCTCTCTGTCTTTCTGTCTCTGTTTCTCTCTCCCTCTCTCTTTCTCTCTTTCTTTCTCTCTTTCTCTCTGTTTCTCCCTCTCTCTTTCTCTCTTTCTGTCTCGGTTTCTCTCTCCCTCCCTCTTTCTCTCTTTCTCTCTCTCCCCTCCCCCCTCCTTCTCTCCCCCACCCCCTTCTCTCTCTCTTCCTTTCTTGTAATGTCTTTATTTGGTAGTGGTATTAAAATAAACCTGGCCTCTACATAAATTGAGAAGCATTGTCTTTTCCTATATTCCCTAGAGGATATTGTGAACATTTGACATGCTTCTTTCTTACATGTTTCATACAATTTGCTAGTGAAGTTGCCTGGGCCGGGAAGTTTCTCTTCTGGAAGGTTTTTAACTAACAACCTCTTTAATATATGTGACACCATTCAGGTTACCTACTCAGAGTACCTTTCAGGGGCTTGTGCCTTCCAAGGAGTTGGTGCAGCTCATTTATGTTGTTGCATTTATCAGATGGCGTCGTTCGCAAAATCTCCTTATTGTCCTCGATATTTGGAGGTACCAGAAGTGATGACACTGTCATTGTTGATGCTGGTAAACTGTGATTCACTCTTGTTTCTGGATCTGCCTGGCTACAGCTTTATGAATTTTACTGATCTTCTGTAAGAACCAGATTTGGGTTTCTTTGGGTTTCTCTACTATTTTTCTGTTTCCAATTTTATTGGTTTTCTACCCTCGACTTTATTATTTCCTCCCTTCTGCTTGCCTTGGGATTAAGCGACTTCCCTGCTTTAATTCCTCAGGGTGGAATTTTATTCTGTTTATTATTATTATTAGCATGTCATATTACAAATTGTCCTATAAACTGTTTTATCTGCATTCCACACATTTTGATACGTTGTACTTTTATTGTCGTTGAGCTCAGAATCATTTTAATTTCCGCAGAAAATTCCTTTCTATCCATGCCTAATGGAGAAGTATATTATTTAATTCCCAAATATGTAGAGGTTTTCTGGATATTTTTATTATCTGGATAGATATCTGGATAAACGTCCCTCTTTATCTCTGATGATATTCTTTGTTCCAAATTCTGCTCTGCCTAAAGTTGATATATTTCTTGCAGCTTTCTATCATTTGTGTTTGCGTGGTGTAGAGATTTCACTAGCTTCCGACCTTCAATGCATGTGTGTCTTTGTGTTTAAAATCGATATCCCCTGGACCACATGTAGCTGTCTTCCTTTCTCTGAACCCAACCTGACAATCTCTGCCTTTTAACTGTTGTATTGAGACCATCCACATTTAAAATGATTATTGATGTAACTGGATTAAAACACATCATTTTGTGCGGCACCTGGGTGGCTCAGTCGGCTAAGCGTCCGACTTCGTCTCAGATCGTGATCTCTTGGTCTGTGAGTTTGAGCCCCGCGTCGGGCTCCGTGCTGACAGCTCAGAGCCTGGAGTCTGCTTCGGATTCTGCGTCTCCCTCCCTTTCTGCCCCTTCCCTGCTCATGCTTTGTCTCCCTTTCTCTCAAAAATAAACATTAAAAAATATAATACATTAAAAAATTAATTAATTAAAAATCCCACCATCATTTTGTTACTTGTTTTCTAGTTTCTAAAAACTCCCCTCTTTCTGCTGTGCCTTCTCTAGGTATGAGGGACCACTGTATGATTCTACTTTATTTCTTCTGTTACTTATGCCTCTTAATTTTGTGAGTGTTTTCCGTAGCATGTACAACGCACATTTGAAAAGACCTAAGTTCACCTTCAGATGGCATTGCCCCACCTCGACGCAGGGTAAGGGACTTACAAGTATGTCGCTAATTCCCTCCCATTCTTTATGCCACGGTTGACGTGCATCCCAGCAGCACATGTGATACACACAACACGTGGTGTGTTTGACGAGGACGCACCCCCCACCTGGGGGGTAGGAGCCCCCATGCACTTGACTCTCCTGTTGCCCTTGCTTGGCCTTTGTTAACCAGTTAACAGTTTACAGATGAGATTCCTACCAGTGCCAGTGAAATCAGGCAACATCTGCCCTGTGTCAGCGAATGCTTGGGTTTTCTTCTTCCCTGCAAGCATCTGTTTCTCCCCAGGTTTGGGTGCTTTTTTTTTTGCCTGCTCTGCAGCCTTGGTTCTTCGGTGGGTTCAGAAAAAGCCCGTGGCTTGCAGTTTGTCCAATTCTTCACTCGCGGTAAAGGCGGAAGCAATGATCTGTCCAGGACTCTCCGACACGACACGGAAGGAACGTGTGAAGTGTCTGACTCCACTTTGCTTAAACTGTATCGCAGCCTCTCTCAAAGCACAAAGTTGCATTATAGAAACTTGATCGTATCTGCCTATCTGGCTGGTGCATCTTCTACCAACGTGTCCACGTGCCTGCCAAGGCTTGTGGACACCTGCCCGTTGTATCTCACGCTGGAAATCTGCAAGGTGTTATCTCACGTTTTCATCACTTGCAACATTTCTTTCTTTTAATCTCCACAGAAGAGCTCTCAGGGAATCTTGCAAGGTGCCCCTTCGAGTGGCAAAAACACCTGGAACCAGGCGGACCTGGGTTCGAATTCATGTTCCTCCACTTCTGGTTGCCCCAAAAAGGCAACTTTCTCAATCTCTCTAGGTCATCTCTTTTTTTTTTAAGTTGATTTATTTATTTTGAGAGAGAGAGAGAGCACAAGGAGGGGAGGGGCAGAGAGGGAGAAAGAGAATCCCAAGCAGCCTCTGCACTATCAGCACAGAGCCTGATATGGACTCGAACCCACGAACCGTGAGATCGTGACCTGGACCGAAACCAAGAGTCGGACGCTGAACTGACTGAGCCACCCAGGTGCCCGGTCCAAAACTTATCTTCCTGTCTCCTGAGTTACTGCCCTTCCTTCCAAAACTTCCATCAGCCGTTTGTTGGGAATATGCTCCACCTGGGAACCGCTGCCTCCTGCTCTCTTCTACTCCGCTGCTGAACACTGTTTCTGGAACGCAGTCCTGGCTCACCGTGGCCCCAAGCCATTGCTGGTTCCCCTGGGGGTGGTTCTCTTGGGGAGCGCTCCACGCCATCTGCACCTCCACATCGCCCCTCTCTGCTCCCCAACTCAAGTCTGCTCTGTTCACTGCAACTTGCTGAGGTCCTGCCATCGGCTTATAGCTGCACGCAGTAAATATTGGTCCCAGAGATGAATGAATGGAGTTTTATATTGTGAAAAAGCAGGGGTGGGGGCGTCTGGATGGCTCAGTCGGTTAAGCATCCGACTTCGGCTCAGGTCATGATCTCACGGTTCATTGGTTCAAGCCCCGCGTCGGGCTCTGTGCTGAAAGCTCGGAGCCTGGAGCCTGTTTCAGATTCTGGGTCTCCCTCTGTCTCTGCCCCTCCCCAGCTCACACTCTGTCTCTGTCTCTGTTTCTGTCTCTCTCAAAAATAAATAAATATTAAAAAAATTATTATATTCTGGAAAAGGGCATCAAACTTGAGAGAGAAATTATACAGTCCCCACGGCCATGTGATCAGCAGTTTCCAACAGTGATTTCATACATGCCAAGCCCACAGGTGTATTGAGGTGCAGAGATGCGCACAGGGTATTCCATTGTACGGATGCCCCCAAATCAAACAGATCCCTCCAGGTAAGTATTAGGTTCATGACTCCCCACTGTGCGTCTTTGTTCATTTGTGCTGTTATTTTTACAGATAGATTTAGAAATGAAATCGGGTCAATGGTCATGCACATTTTAATTTCTAAATGATACTGTGCAACTGCCCTCCAAAATTAAAACAAACAAACAAACAAACAAAACGAACAAGAAACGATGTAAAGATGTTCGTAGATACGCTCTCTCATCAGCAGCGGGCGGGGGGGAGGGCTCATTTCCCCACACCTTCGGCAAACACTGCAGTCAGATGACGGGGCTGACGGCCCTCTAGATCTGCGAGGATCACGGGATGGCTGACCCATCATCCTAAGAAGACAAGCTGCCGTGTGGACAGGTCCCGGGGGATCCATGCAGAGAAGGGGAGGGTGGCGACATCGTGCATTTAAAAAGTAGCTCGATTTATAAAGGCACAAGTAGGAATTACCACCGTCAAGGAGGGTCTATTTGCAGATTGACGCGCACACGGTCGGGCAGGGGGCCCGCGTCTGCTCCAAAGCTGCACACGCCAGGGTGCTGAGCGTCAGAGGCGACGGTGGCCCGAGATGCTGGGCTGCGTGACTCTGTGGCCATACCTGCCCTTTGACTCAAACTCCTGAGATGTAAATTTGTAGACGCAGCCGCTCACGCTTGGATTACAGCTCATCAAAGACCCAGCTCGTCCCCATTCGTAGCCAGGTCTCTTCCTCTCTCTCTCTCCCCCCCCATTCTCTCTCTGCCTCTCTGTTCTCTCTCTCCCCCTCTCCCCTCTCCCCTGCACGCACCCCCATAACAAAACCCAGGCTCCTCTCCCTTCCGCTATCCACCGAGCCCTTTGGTTCTGCTCTTCAAGGCAAAACCCGAGGCAAAGGGCGAAGCTGGCCGCTGTGCCCGCGGGCGGAGTAAGTCAGGCCTTGCGAGGCCCCGGGGTCAACAGCTGCGAACGCTCGCGATTCGAGGTTTATTATGTGTTTACATCCCTCTTCTACATGTTTACATTTTGCCATTATTCTTAGTTTAGAAAATGATTTTCAGGCAGATATTCTAGAATTTTGCTTATGTTTTGAATTGGAATTTTTTAAAGTTTATTTATCTCGAGAGAGAGAGAGTGCACGTGCGGGTGCGAGTGGGGGGAGGGGTGGAGAGAGAGAGAGAGAAAGAGGGAGAGAGAGAATCCCAAGCAGCCTCCAGGTGTTGTCAGGGCAGAGCCCGACGTGAGGCTCGAATCCACAACCCCGAGACCATGACCTGAGCCGAAATCAAGAGTCGGGCACTTAACCGACTGAGCCACCCAAGCGCCCCTTGAATGGAAGTTTTTAAGCCTGCAGGGAGGTCTTCTGTCAAATGTCCGAGCTGGGTGTGCGGGCTCTTAAAATCTACTTCATTAGGCGGTAGGGTGGGCATTTCCAAATCCTGGCAAAGACTTCCGAGAGCAACAGAGGCTCCTGAGCACTTGGGAGAGAGACTCTTTTCTGTCCCTCTCGCAGGGTCTGGCAGCTGGAGATGGGACCCGTCTTCCACGGAAGGAGGGAAGAAAGACAAAGCTGTCAGGCAAGCCCGCAGGGTCAGGCAGCAGAAGCCCACCCCCTCCCCAAGTTCCCTCTGGGGACATCACGCTGTGGCTCGCACTCGGCTACGGTGAGTGTTTACCCCGTGGAACTTGGCAGGTGCTATGTACACCCTTTTCATCTGAAAGCTGGTTGCTAACCACTTGCCAACCTGTCCCCGGCCCCTCTGCCCCTGATGGACGGAGCTGCTGGCTGACGGGGGTCTGGCCTCCAGTTGAGACCAGGCGGGTGGTCCCCCTACGTGTCTACAGGTGCCCCGGCAGCTGGGTGCCATCCACGGCCACCTTCTCAGGGAGCATAGGGCTCCCACCGACCCCTCCAGGCAGAGCAAGCGGAGGAAGCCGGGGTGGGGGGTGGGAACGAGGACACCTGCAGAGAGGGGCCCATCCGGGCTGTTCTCAGGCGGGCGCTTGCCTGGGGTACACGGCCCGTGGCACCGGAGAGAGACGTGTCTGCTCTGCCTCCAGAGCAGCCCCAGGAAAGAAACAGACACCCAGACGACGAAGGAGGATTGGTCCAAGTACTGGGGGAGAGGAGTCCGATGTCTCCCGGGTACATAGTGATGGGGGAGGGGATTTGAAAATCTTAACGGATGGAATAAAAGGAGAATAAGGGAAGAATATGGAAGTTAATGAACACGAAGTAACTTAGAGTCGAAGAAGCAGTGGCTTATGGGAAGAATAAGAAAAACAGCTTGACTAAAGCGCTTATTTATTTTTAGGCTTCGCGGAGTTTGCAAAGTAAGACATCGATTGATTGATTCACTCATTCATTCAATCAGAAGCTTAGGGAGAAGCATACTGTGTGCTGGGCAAAACGTGCACGGGGGTTTGATAGCGAACAGATTAGGTAAGGCGGCTAACCGACTGCCTATCTGGAGACACACGTTAATCCAGTGATGACATAAATAATTAGATAATTACAAAGGATGGCGTGTGTGAGTGTGAGGGTTATAGAGTGCAGCATGTGCAAAGGTCCTGAGGTGTAAGTGGGACCGGAAATCAAGGCGTGCCAAGGAGGCACGCCGTGCGGAGGCCCACCGGCCCTCACCTTGTTGCTGCCGTTGGTGCTGATGACAGGGCGACAGGCAGGCCCTGAAGGTGTAAAGCCAGGCAGGTGTGTGCTCGGATGTGCCGTTTTAAGGCCCACTCGCCAGAACGCCGTATGGAGGACAGACTGGCCGGCGGCAGGGCCTCTCGGGAAGGAACGGAAGTGTGGCTGTGGGCACGAAGCTTTTCCTCCCCCCGCACTTCCTGATTCTGCACGTGTTTCCCACGGCTTAGGATGGAGACACAATGGCACCTGTTTCCCGTGCTTACTTTTTGATTTTCATAAATGCAAATTAAAATACTTATCTGCTCTGTAAAGACTTGACATGTTTAAATAACCATTATCCCTTCAATGTATTCCAGGCCTGTCGGAGTCATTAGTCTCAGGATAGAATAGGCATTAAACCCACAGGGGAGTCATTAAAACATGGCTCTCTCTCTCCGTTTGACCGAAACGGCAGTTGTAATGTATTTATTCAGGATTTAGAAAATGGAATTCAATTAGCACTGAAACGGGGTTAAATTAAGTAATTCCTATTGTATTTGTCTGACAGACAGGGGTGGCCTGACCTGGGAGGGAAGGGACCCCTCCCACGGCCCGGGTTCCCTTGTGCTGGGAGACAGATGTCACTAACGGGGTGGATCCCGCTTAACCCCTTAATCGCCCACTTAGCTCTGTTGGTGACATCTGAGAACCAGGCAGGTCTGCGGGTCCGACGCGATACCTTAACAGGAACCCTCCTGATTCACGGTGTCTGGCAAGGGCTTCACTTCTGCAGTCTCAGCGTCGGGTACCAGTCATGTGGCCTGATCGTGCTCCCTTTAAGTAACAAGGTATAATGAGAGTGTAAAACAGATGGAAATGAATATGCCAGTTACTTTGTATTTTACTCTTTTGCGGTGATAGAGTTTGAGATTTCGATGACAAGGAGACTTCAAGCTGTCTGGGAAGGAGCTGTTCTGACACTTGCCTGGTTGCAGCAAGATTCTCGATGGCTTCTACCCGCGAGGGAGGGAGGACTTCAGACGATTTTTATGGACCCGAAGACAGAACTTTCTAGCTGGCGGAGAAGCAAAATGAGAACGAATAATGATGGACAAAGAACAAAACGCCCCAAGAGAGAAAGACAACCCACGGATCTTAGGTTTGAAACCAAGCGACCTTCTCACGTCGCTATTCGGTCGCCCCCCTTGGCCGCACGTGCCCCGGGTGACATGCATCTCTGGACATCGCCCTGGGGCAGACCGCCAGGGTGGGACCTGCATTGCAACTACCGTAACAATCCAAATGCATTTTCGGAAGACGCAAAGGGCATCGTGGAGAGCAGACCGCCCTTTGAGGTTATAGCCGCAAGGGCTGCGGTAAACTTGCCCTGGCAAAAATGGTGCCCCGTCCCCCCAGGTTGCACAATCCTTTCTCGAGACTCAGAGCCAACGCGGCGACAGTCTTTTCTGTTCTTACAAAGTACACGCCGGACCGTTTGGCTTGGGGAAGAAAGGGGAGGAGGACGCGGGGCTTAAAGCAACAGCGACTGTAGGTTTCCGAGATGGGTGTTGGAATTCAAGCATGAATTGAGACAAATCGGAGGAAATTCTTCGCGTCTCTTGACGAGCAGCAGCGTCAGTGAATTTTTCGCACCTGCAGAATGAGGAAGGTAGATGTGGCAACTTGCGAGGAACTTGCCCTCACGGAAGCAGCTAACATGATAAACAGCCCAGAGGACATGGGCTGTCCCCTCTGGACCGTCTGGAAGCAGACGCTGCGTCTTTGTGGGAATGAGGAAAAGTCACGAAGGAGCTTAGGCAGGGGGCCGGGGGTGGGGGTCGGCCTTGGAGCGTTCGGCTCAGCAGGATGCTCTTTACCCAGAAGCCCGACGCCAACTCTGCTGATCAGGAGAAAAATTCTGGAGTTCAAACGAAAGGTTACTTCTCAAATACACCGAGGAAGCAATAACTCATGACATGAACTTTTGTTGCTCTAACATACACGTTCTCACTTTCCACTTCAGGCAACTTCCAGAAAAGCTCAAAGCAGTTAGTGTTCACTCTGGAGGAATGAAGTCATCAGCTGGAATATCGGATCAAAACCTCATTGTGCCGAACAACCGGAGGAAAGCCTCAGCGCTTGTGGATGAGACGGAGAACGGCAAGGACAAGACTCAGCATCCGGCGCGCCCGGCTTGGGTGGGTGGCCGTTCGCCTGGACGCATGTGAGTACCAAGTCCCGCGGGGTTGACTGCGTGCGATGCGTTCAGAATATACAGCCGGGGCGCTCAGCGGAGTGAGTATCTCATTTCATGAGAGACGGATCTCGGCTTCCCGAGGGATGCTGTATGCCTTGAATCCCAAACAGAAAGCCACAGCTCCCTCCCCTCTCCGGAGTCACCTGCGAGCCCCCATGCACGTCCCTCCACGGCTCGGCGTCCCTGGAGCTCCCCCGACTTTATGACCATTCGGTGCACTTGATATCCCTGTTCGTGGCCTGTGGTCTGCTCCAGAGAAAACCCCAATAGCTCCAGCTGTCCTTGCACTGAATCGCGGGCCTGCCCGAAATGGGGTGCAAGTTCACGACCGTGTGGTCAAGCAGGTGCAAGGACTCCAGGTTGCAGCACTGTGGATCTCGGTGGGAAATACCAAGAAGACGCACGCCTTAATTGTGTCCTCGCAGCATTATCTCCAAGGGGCTTTCTTGGTTAAATCTGCATGACTCTCTTCAAGAGTGAGGATGATGACAAATAGCCAAGTCTACGCATGAACCATGGAACACGTCACTTCACCGGCCAGAAGCAAAGGGCGCTTGTGGCAAGAGCGTGCAATAAGCCATTTGTCCTCTGGAATCATGGCAGGCGCACCTTGGGACAAGGACTGGACTTCGTGTTCCTGTTGCCAGCACACCGAGTGGATACTCAGAAGCAGCCGATGCAGGGGGCAGACAGTGGATACTTTGCAGGACGTTTCTGAATCACTGTTTGAGAAATGTTGTTCTCAGTCATCGGTGCAAGTTCCGGTAGCTGTCCAAATCATCTGGCCTCGTCCGATCAGTTCCTGAAATACGGGTCCTAGCAAAGCATAGGTGCTACAGAATAGTATCTAATAATGCGTTTGTTTGCCTCAAGCTGTATTTTCAATGTCGCCTTGTGGAGTTCTTACAAAGTAGGAGTTATTATTCTACCTTCAGAGATGAAGCTTAGCAGCCAGATAACTTCCCCAGACAGCAAAAGGGGACACCACTTTGTGGGGGGACACCGGGGTTCGGGCTCCCCCCACCCCTTAACTGTCAGCGTGTACACCACCCTCTCAGCCCCTGTAGCCAGTATGCGTGCGTCATTTGCTCCGTGGGCACCGTGTTGAGCACGTTGTGTGCGTTGCCACCGCACCCGAATGTTCGGCATGACCTGGGTGTGTTGTGTCCGTCGCACATGAATGACCTAGAGTGACCATGGCTGCAAGGTGGTTTCTGAAGCCCGTCTTGTCCTGGATGTAGGCGAACCTTGAGGGGGGCTCGTTGGAGCAGAGATGGGCTCCGGGCTACCGTGGGACGCTGTCCTCGGCTTCCAGCGTAAGGACTTTGCACCTCTCGCCCAGGAACACCTTCCGTATTCTGCCCTAGGTCTATACCCGGGGGAGACAGAAGGCTTGTTTCCATGACCTTGGCAAGCCCAAGGTCACTCATTCCCTTCTCTTTTGCTTTACCTGCCCTGCGATGAGATAGTCAGACTCAGGAGCAAATGCTGGGTCGGCTGTACTTTTCAAGGAAAATAAATGGAAAAAAAAAAAAAAATCACATCTTCCCAGTCGCTAGGCTTCAATCTTTCACCAGTGATTTAAATTTCAAACTGTCTCTATTATAAAGCCGGAAGCATGGTTTCTGCAAGGTTCATCGTGAAGTCGCCCTGTAACCATCCCATCCCTGGAAAAAAATCAGTCAAACTTAGATAATAATAGGAGAGTGGAAATAGAATGATAAAGTCTTTTTCTAACACCTCCCCCCCCACCCCCCCCCGCATTCAAGGGGGATGACAATTCTGTTTACTCGGTTCTGGTAAATTCCAGTCACATCGTGAGCTTTTTAGGAGAATGAGAAATTGATTTTCTCCCCGGACAGCACGGAGCACAGACTCTTATCATCTTTGCATGATCTTTGCGGTGATCTATGAAGAAGGCCATCGCCGAACTCGAACCCAGGTGGGCCAGGGCAGCCTGCGCTTCCCAGCTCCCGGACCGAGTGAGACCAGACATCCCATGGGTCTGTTAGGGGAGGGGACTTGGCTCACACTCTCGTGGCCGGGGCGTGGGCCACGTGGCAGGTGCGTGGCAGGGGTGCGTGGGTGCGTGTGACACTGGTGTGCACAGTGGGGAGAGGGGTTCCTCCCTCCCTGTAGCTAGAGCGCGTTCTGTCCCACGGGAAGGTGGCCGCGGTGCGGTCGGGTCTCGATTTTCCATGAAAAGCCGGGAATCAGACTTTTTATGTGAAATTTCCCAAGTCTGACATATCGGCGGTCGTTCCAAAGGCAAAGTAAAAAGCACCGCAAAAGCCAAAGGAAACAAACCCACGGCCCGCGCACACCGGCCAAGGGCAGCCTGGCCGTGGCCTCGGTCCCAAGGGCAGGTCGGGTCCACGCGCTGCGGTGAGCTGCGCCCCTGTCAATTACTCTGAGCGCCTGTTCCGGACATCACGGCTTTTACGTTGACGCGTTTTCCCCATGTTTCTATTAATACGTCTAATTACGCAGTTTATGGCTTTTCCTCGGGGTCCATTGTCGCTCGCACATTTCTATCAGCAGCCTGATCGCATAGGTTCCCTCAGTTTAGAGCCCACATTACCATTCTACTCAATTTTTTTTTTTCTGTTTCCTGTTTTGCTCTGCTTTACACATCCATGAAGACATATTGGGAGCTTCAAACGCATTCAGCACCGACCGGTTTATTTAATAGAGTGATTGCTTAGTGCCCGTTGCCACAATTGCATTTAAAATGTATCGTTCTTTTATTTACTGGTCTGGTCGGCCCTCTCTACTTGACGCCTAACATTACTTGACTTCTCCCTCAATCAATAATGCCAGAGAGCAATTGGTTTCCCTGAGCGCCTTCACAAACGTCCTTAATTACCTGGCTGTAATTCCCAGAGTCGTGTGTATTCACTCTCCTGTCCAGTGGGGCTGCAGCTATGTGGCATCCCACGGTGGTTGAGGGGGACCCGTTCGAAACGCTAGCGATGATCCAAGCCTGGGTTTTTCCAGTAGGTCTGTGGCTCCTTCTCCTTCTGCCTTTCATTTTTAATCCTTTAGCGCACGTTATCTAATTTATGCACCCTAAAGTAACCTCATTTTAAATTCACATGGGTTGTCACTTAAAAAAAATAATCAAGTCACGTAGGTATCTAAATGTATGATAAACACCCGTACTACACAGGCCATGGAGAAATTTAGAAACTGTTTCCTATAAATTTTCCATGAAGATTCGTGCTGGAGCTAGAAACACAGGATGCCAGTGGCAATTGCTTTTTCTGGCAATTTGCTTTTACAAATAAAAGATGTGCTCTCGAAATTGGATATTAACAGTGGTACACTGGAAATTGACATGAGCAGTGTTTTCGCAGTGCTGTTAGGCATCTCTGTGCCAGAGAGAAGTTGGCTCAGGGAAAATCGATGATTTTATTAATATATACAGGACCCAGATCCTCATCCTGCTTACAGGCTTTTTAATGAGGTCGATGCTGCAAACATGGGGTTTTGAAAAAAGTTGGGAAAAATGGCATGTCAGTTCTGTTAAGGCACGGCTGGTTATGTATTTTTTCCTTTTTCTTCTCAAACGTAGCGGGCTAAATGACCGCAGCGCGTGGACGCCGTGTGGTCTTGTTGAAACCGGCTGCTGGCTCCCGAATTAAGTCGCAGGAACAAGGCAGGGGCAAAGCTGTACCCCGAAGCCACGCGAGTGTCTGGATCCCCAGTCCCTGCCGAGACCCTTGTCTCCATCGCTCCCAAGATCGCAGAGCTCATTAGTGTCACAATTGGTGTGATATTAATTTTCAGAGCTACTGAAGATCTAATGAAATGGAATGACTGATTTTTAAACACTTCAGGCTGTGGATGACACTCACTTCACAAAATACATCAAGCTTCCCCATGATCGGGCCTGGGCCTAGTGGGTTGGAAGACAGAGTGCCATCCTGTCTTCTGAGTGGGAGCAACGCTCACCGCTAAGGGTCCGGGTGCATATCGGTGTCGCAAAGGGTGAGCTCACGTATCGTTGCTCAGGAAATGCTACTTAGTTGCCAAGTCTTAACACTTTTTTTTAAATGTTTATTCATTTTTGAGAGACAGAGAGAGAGAGAGACAGAACCCGCACGGGGGAGGGGCAGAGGAGAGAGAGAGAGACACGGAATCCGAAGCTGGCTCCAGGCTCCGAGCTGTCGGCACAGAGCCCGACGCGGGGCTCGAACCCACAAACCTCGAGATCACGACCTGAGCCGAAGTCAGATGCTCAACCGACTGAGCCACCCGGGCGCCCCGGTTGCCAAGTCTTAATTGGAATATTTTATTCCTTAGAGGAGGAAGAATCATCTACCTTTTGGGAAATCCAGCTTTAATGCCCTTCTCTCTGTACTTCTAACTGGATTTTTTTTTTTTTTTGAATATGAAATTTATTGTCAGATTGGTTTCCATACAACACCCGGGGCTCATGCCAACAGGTGCCCTCCTCAATGCCCATCCCCCACCCTCCGCTCCCTCCAAGCCCTCCTAACTGGATATTTCAAAGGCAAGACGTGTCACACTGTTCACAAAGGCGGCGAGGTGGGAAGGAACGTGGTTTAGCGTCTTCCTTAAAACTGCAGCCACACCCGACGAGAGCGATCTGTCTCCGGCAGAGACGGTGCCATGTGCGGGGCTTCGGCGTGGCTGGGAACTCGCGACCTTCGGCGTGCACTGGTTATTAAGATTTCATAGGTGTTACAGTACATTGTCACAATATTATGTCACCTCCTCCCAAAGTATCGAGGAAACGATGGCAACATGTGGCTTGTCAAACAATTATCCGTTGAGGCTGATTACTGCAGACAGCCTGTGGGGATATTTCAGGTAAATGCTGGCACTGGGAGGAGAAGCAGGAGGGCATTCTGTGCTGGTTCCCTCGGAAGAATTTAGGCAGAGAGAAGAGAACACTTTGTTTCTCCCACGGTAGATTTTCCCACGTTCCTTCTTATCCCGTGGCCATTCCTCACCTTCCGGGATCGGTTCCATTCTGCAGAAACAGCTGCGTGAGTGTGCAACGTTGTATTAAAAAGAAGGTTCAGCGCAGCGTGCTTGGTGCTAGGCAATCATTGGGAGTCACCTGCACGTGTGCGGGGGTGGCGACGCCATTCAGTCCACTGTGGCGCATTCGGGGGCGGAGTAGGACGCGGCCCTGGGAACAAGGTGGTTCATCTGTGCTGACGTGGGAAGGGCCAGAGTATAGTAAGTGCAGAACACAAGTTGTAGAATCCCGATTTTGTTACAAAACAGTACGAAAACTGAAATTTCTACGTGAGTGTGTGTGTGCGCCTCTCTCTGTGTGCAAGTGCATGTGTGTGTACGTGCGTGTTTGTGCACACGCGTGTTTCTCTGCGTGCGCACGTGTGCATTTATGTTTGTGCACCTCTGTGTGCACACACATATGCATGCTTGTGCGTGTGTCTGTGTGTGTACGTAGGACCGTGTGCACTCACGCGTGTATGTGTGCACACACATCGCAGAACGTAACATACCCAGAAGACCACACGTGCGTCAGTTTTCCCTGCTTCTGTAGACAGTATTCCCTGCAGGTGAGTTTTCCTTTCCATACGTCTATCGTATCTATTGTATCTGATCTGCCTTCATTGCAGCTGACGTGGGCTACTTTGTATTAACTCCGAACCCGGAGAGCCTACAGCAGGAAAAAGAAACGGTCGTCTGGACTAGACGCAAACTCTACACGACGCGGGCCAGGAGGGAAAGCCAGCAACCTGGGAGTGACTGTGACATCCAGTTCCGTCATGAAGTGTGCCCGGAGGAAGTGGAGGGATCTTTCTGGAAGGCAGTGACAGTGCTCTGCCGGACTCCCTTGGGCGATGACCCTCCTACACGCGTAGTGGCCCACAGGCGCAGAAACCAAAGGAGAAAACAGGCTGGGCACGACTCCTGCAGAAATGCCCCCTTCCCTTAAGTTTGCAAAGCAGAGGACGGCAATTCAGACTCTGTAATGCAATTAATAACGACGATGATCGATGATCGTCTTAACAACAGTCGTGGGTCTTTTCTAAGTACTCCCCAAGTAGTATCTCATTCAATCTTCAAAGCAACGGTTTGAGGGAGATATTATTATTAGGAATCTGTGGATGAGAGCAGCAGCAAGGACCAGTTCATGAAAACTAGTTTATTTGTAGGTAATTTTGGGGGAGGGGACACCTGTCAGTCTCCTTCTGCCCTTTGGAAGAAGGAGTTTAGCAGCAGGAAAAGCTGGCCTAGGGCCCGGCCCCGCCCCCCCTCCGGGGCTTTGGTCTTGTCTCTTAAACGCCCAGCTTTGTTTCCTGCCCTGTTGAGTGGGGACAATGACACTGGCCTCACGGGGCTCTGGGCAGCCTCGAGGAGTGGAGAATCGAGTGGAGACGCTGGGTGCGGTGAAAGACTGTGTCCCCCGTGGCTGCTGACTACTCCCTGAGAGTACAGAGCACAGAGCTGGGCCTGCTCACAGCTTTCCTACTTGTCACAGCCTCAGGGGAGGGATCTGGGCCCTGGAGCCCCTGGCTCTACGCTACCTGTGCTGTCCCATGCGCGTCACAGCTGTCTGCAGAGAAGTTCCCAGGCTCGGGCTTGCACCGGGGACCGGGTGGGTTGGAAGCCTGGAGCCCAGGAGCCCAGACACGTAGCTTGTTTGCAGGGGCAGAGGTGTCCTCCCAGCGGAGAGGGGGCCGGGCCGGGCAGAGCAGAAAGGGACTCTCCACCTGACCCTCCCAGGACGAATGGCTGACTTACCTTGCGCCCCCCTCCGATGAGGCTGTGGCCTGCTGGCCCAGGGCACGAGGTCGGAGTTCCAGCCCAAGGGGGGTTTCTATGAAGCGTTCATGTTCTGCTGGGACATCCATCTGTCATTCCGACCCTGTGGGGAAACTTGACCTGACACCTGGCCCCAGGTCGGGGGAATCAGAGTGAATCGTTAACCTGCGGCTGCCTTCTGCCCTGGGGGACAGGTAGCACGCGGGGCTGAGTCCCTGCGGCCCCCAAGGGCGTCCCAGTGCACAGTGACAATGCCCTGTGCTGTCCCCACACACAAGGATGTCCCCTTCCTGAGAGAAGGAAGATGGGGGGGGGGGGGGGCTCTGCAGGACTGTCCTGAGCTCTCAGAACCATCCGTGTCACTTGCCTGCTGCTCTAGGCCACATTTCCCTTGGGTGGAAAAGGTTTGTCAGGGCGAGGGTGGGGTCTTACGGCACATTCAGAGACTGACGGAGCCTCTCAAGCACAGGAGGACCATTATGATGTGAGTTGGGGGTATGGGAAACATAACAATCCTTTCTTTGGTATTATTGGTGGAAATTGTCTTGAATTTCACAAGTAACTACATGCTTATTTAAAAAAAAATTCAAGGGGCGCCTGGGTAGCTCAGTTGGTTGAATGTCTGACATCGGCATGGGTCATGATCCCGCAGTTTGTGGGTTCGAGCCCCACACTGGGCTCACGGCTGTCAGTGTAGAGCCTGCTTCGGATCTTCTGTTCCCCTCTCTCTCTGTCCCTCCCCCACTCCCGCTCGTGCTCTCTCTCAAAAATAAATACAACATAAAAAAATAAAATGAAAATAAGAAAATGAAAACGAAAGATGAGGCAGAGTTCCTTGGACTCTCAGGCAAACCCACTTCAGAGGTAACAGCCGTCGATGGCTTTGCGTCTGTCCAGACTTCTCTGTGCTCACAAGCAGATACGCACGTGAAGAAATCGTGGTTTCAGGGTGTCCGGGTGGCTCAGTCGGTTAAGCGTCTGATCTTGGTTTCAGCTCAGGTCGTGATCTTGTGTTTCGTGGGACCGACCCTGGGTCGGGCTCTGTGCTGACAGCCGGGAACCTACTTGGGATTCTCTCTCCCTCTCCCTCTGCTCCTCCCCCAATTGTGTTCTCTCTCTCTCTCTCAAAACAAACAAACAAAAAAGATACACTTTTTTTTTTAAGGTTTGTTTATTCATTTTGAGAGAGAAAGAACAAGTGGGGGAAGGGCAGAGAGAGAGAAGGGGGCAGAGCGTCAGAAGCTGGCTCCACGCCGACAGCACAGAGCCTGAGGTGAGCCTCAAACCTACGAACCGTGAGATCATGACCTGAGCCAAAGTCGGATGCTTAACCGACTGAGCCACCCAGGTACCTGTCACCTTCTTTAAAAATTTTTTTTTTAATATTTATTTATTTTTGGGAGAGACAGAAAGAGACAGAGCACGAGCAGGGCGGGGAGCAGACAGAGAGGGAGACAGAATCTGAAGCAGGCTCCAGGCTCCGAGCTGTCAGCACATGGCCGACACGGGGCTCGAACTCACAAACCTCAAGAATATGACCTGAGCCAAAGTCAGACGCTTAACCGACTGAGCCGCCCAGATGCCCAGAAACACGTGGTTTTGTTTTTCCGTAGACATAATCATACCACACTATCTCGCTTTGCAAATTGTTTCTATTGTAACACATTTTGAAGTCTCTCAGTGCTAATAAAATAAAATAAAAGTAGTTATTTCCTTGTAAAATACGTAATTTTTATGTTCGTAGCAAAGACGGGAGGTTCAGCAACCTGCAGCCCAGAGGCCGAATTTGGCCTGCGGCCCATTTTGCACAGCCTGTAAGCTGAGAATGGTGTTTACAATTCATGTGGTTGTAAAACAAAACAAAACAAACAAAAAAAAAACCCAAGAGGAACAGGAGACCAAAACTGAATGGCCCACGCAACCTCATGTGTGTTACCCGACCCTCCACGGAAAGTGCCTGCTGACTCTGGTCCAGACACACCGGAACTTAGCAACAGACTCCCTCCTTGTAGACTTTCTGGGCAGTTCGAGCACCTTTTGTTTATTGTGTTAAATGCATAACACAGAGCTTGCCATGGTCACCAATTCAAGTGCACATTTCAGGGTATTAAGCACACTCACAGAGTGGGGTGACCATCTCACTATTTCCAGAACTTTCTCATCTTCCCAGGCATAGGCTCTGTGCCCTATAAACCGTGACTCCCCGTGGCGCCCCTGTGGCGCCCCCGTCCCCGCCCCGTAGGCTCTCTCCCACTCGCTTCCTGTCTCAGAATTTCCTTATTCCAGGCACTTCCTGTAAGCCAGTCCCACGGTGTTTGTACCTTGTGTCTGGTTTCTGTCTCTCAGCGCGTCCTAGGTCCCTCCGCGGTAGCAGGTGTCGGGACGCCGTTGCCTTCAATGGCTGAATCACATCACACTGTACGGATAGACCCCGTTTTGTTTATCCGCTCGCCTGTCGATGGACACTGGGGCTGTTCTGTGGTTTGGCAGTTGTGACGAAGGCTGCAGGAACATTCGTGTGCGACGTCTGGGTTCCGGTTTTCGATTCTTTGGGGCACATACCCCCCGAGGGCCCGACCCGTGCCCTGCGGTATGTGGGTTCTGCAGGCCCCCACGCGGCTAACAGAGCTGGGGCAGGTGTCTGTGTGGTCTGGAAGCTTCCGCCGGACGTCAAGATGCCGGGTCTGTGGCGGCTCAAACTCCTGAAGGCAGGGGTGGAGGAAACGGACGGTTGAAATCAGTGCGTAGTTGCTGTGGACGTCCTTTGACTTTTCCAAAGGTGTTGTAGCCCTGGAGGCCTCTCCGGGGAGGCGGCGCCTCTGAGGTCCCAGGGAGCCCCGACAGGTCAGCGCACCCCTTTCCAAGGGTCCGGGTCTGTTTTGCGACCACCTCTGAGTTTGGAGGCGCTTCTGCTGACGGGGAGTCCGAGTCTATTGTGGCGTTAAGACAAGGCGCCGTGACCATCCTTACCCCCATCCCCGACTTCCTCCTGAGCCCCAGCCCAGCAGCTGGGAGGAGGGGCGGGAGGACGGCCCACGAGGCTCCCGCGGGATCCCTGGTTCCGGCACAATCCGCGGAGGTCCAGATGTTGTGACTCCCCGGCCCCTCCCGACTGTTCCTTCGTCCTGCAACGTCAGCACGTTTGTAAGGGAAGCAGAACTGGCCTCTGGGTGTGCAGCTGGGGATCCGCTCTTCTGGCTCCGGGGCCTGCCCGGAGGGCTGGGCGCGGCCCGGAGAAGCCTGGCTCATCCATCAAGGCCTCCGGGGGCGCTGGGGGAGTGGAGTGGGGCTGCTTCTGCCTCCCCTGGTGTGGAGAGAACACGCTCCCCCCGAGACCTTTGGTCCCAGAAGGGGGGGCCTGTCTCCGGTCCAGCTCTGCACTGAGCAGCTGCTTACAAGGAGGCCCGCCTGCCCGCGGGCCACCGCCCTGCCTCTCTGTTTAAAGGAGAGCACGCCACCCCAGGCCCCTGCACGCACAGAGCCGGGGTGGGGACCGCAGGGGTGCTGACACCCTGTGATCCTGCCTCTCCCAGCCATGCTGACCGGTGCAGGGTGAGCCCCTGACTCAGGAGCATCCAGTCCTTGGCGGGGTCTGGGACAAACCCCGTGTGGTCCGGGCTGAGACATACACAGAGCCAGCAAGCCTCCTGATTACACATTTGAATCAGAGACACGGACGGATCTGCCGGTGTAGGCGCTGTGGCAGAAACCAGGGGCCCGTCTGCACCTGCTTCTGGGGCTGCGTGTGGGGATGAGCCCTCCAGATGCAAGGCTAACCTCCCTGAGCCTTGGCACCTCAGTCTCCCTGGGATTCCTCCTGTGGCTTTCTGTGCAATTTCCCTACCAGGACCCTATGCCCAGAGCGGCCGGGGCAGAGTCTCTGATCCTCCCACCGAAAAACTAGACTAAAACAGGATGCTTTTAAGTGCCTGGTCGTAGTAATGGGTGGCCATGATCTGAGCGCTTAGTTGTGATAATGGGGTGGCCCTGAGCTCTGATAGGGCGCTGAGCACTCCACTCAAACCTTCACTCGAATCAACTCACTGAGGACACCGTCCTGGGCACACACTCATGCGCACATCACACGTTTGGGCACCAAGTGCAGGTGCGACGACCTCCAAGGGCAGGCTGCCTGGCCTTGGCAGCGTGCAGCACAGGGTGAGCATGCGGGTAAAGCGAGAATCTCTGGGGTGGCCCGGAGTCTTCAGTCTGTGACACAGGACAGACGGATGGGGTGGGGGGTCAGGATGAGTGTGGGAGCTTTAGAAAGGGTCATTTGCACCAGGACCTCCATGCCGAGGGGGAGGGACACCGGGGGATGGTTGCTTGTAATGGTCGTACATCATGGGGAGTGTCTCTGACGCCACTGAATCATGCCCTTCAAAAATGGTCAAAACGGTAAGTTCTATGTTGTCTGCATTTCACCACTGTATGTATCAATATAGTGCCTATTTCGTGTATTATACATGGTTACATGTGACATGACCTACGTGTGTGTGTGTTTGTATAACGTCCCTGCAGGTGTGCACGTAATGTATAATACAGACAGCACATTGTGCGTTTACACCTGGGTGGGTGTGAAAGTCCCGTGCAGCCCAGAGGGGCAGAAGCACCTTCATTGTTGCCTGTGGGTTTTCTAAAGCAAAGCAAGGACAGAGAGTGGAAACAAGAAAGGGAAAAAGGGACTTTCTACAAGGTCATTTTGGCGGGTGGAAGTCTTGGTGCTCTGAATTCACGTGCCCACGTCCACATGCCTGGAACCCGTGGCTGTGACCTTATTGGGAAAAGGGTCTTGGCAGCTGTGACTGAGTCAGGAGCCTGAGATGAGGGGTCATCCTGGATGACCCGGGTGGGCCCTGACCCCACACCAAGTGCCCTGTGGGAGGGAAGCGGAGAGGTCCGATGGACGGGGGAGGGGGTGGTGGGACCTCAGCGGTTAGAGATGGGAGTGCCAGAGGCCCCCAGAGCTGCACGGGCAGGCCAGGACGGATTCCTCCAGAGCCTCCGGAGGGAATGAAGCTGCCAACACCTCCATTCGGATCTCTAGCATCTACACCGTGAGAGAGGAAGACACAGAGAGGGAGAAAAGGGAATGCGGTTTCCCAAAGGAAGTCCGGGCACCGCCATCCCCAGAGGGACACAGGTGGAGAATGACCTTGGGGCCCTTTCAGCTCGGCAGCTTGCCCCCTGGATGGACCCACTCTTGGCTCCCAAAGGCACGTGCTATCCAGGAACTGGAGACCCCAGGGCCGGTTTCTTTCCGCCCCCAAACATGGTGGCCTCCCCAGGCACCTGCGGTGGGGAGCTGGCTCACTCCCCCGGCCCCCACCCCCTGCCAGACGGTAGTGCGAGGACACCTCTGTCACCGATCTGCAGCGTGTTTAAGACACTTTGGACGTTGGTCCAGCCAAAGCGCACGCTTTAATTAGGATCCCTTTTTGTGAATCATGCTAATCATTGTCCCTGTGGTGATTTATCGGCCGTTCAGGGCCTTGCCTCCGCAAGGTGCTCAGACCTGCTCCGACAGCCCGAGCAGGGCCTGCCAGACAGCCCGGGACACTGTTTCATTTTAATTACGGAGGAAAACAATGTTTACGAAGGAGACAGCTTCATTTCCTCCCTCGGTAGATGAAGAGGTTCTGTGCTCAGACCAAGAGCGTCCCGTGCAGAAGCTGGGAATTAGGTGTCGGCTAAAGGAGGGCAAAGCGGTTTTAATGTCCCCAGCGGAGGGCTGGATCTGCCCAAGCTCCGGCCTGGAGTCTGTGCTTGTGGCCAACGGGGAAAATGTGTATCCCAGCCACCTGCAGCCTGGCCCCTGGCCCCGAGCTTGGTTGAAGGGAGCAGTGGCTTGGGAGGAAGTGTGTTTTTAGGAGTGGCCTGGTTCCCTTTTAGTGCATCCTGCTCAAAAACTCCACCCCCAACAGTGTTGCACGTAAGCTGAGCTGGCTTTTCGCAGAAACGCCATCGGGCAGGTATTTCCTTGTACAGATGGATGCGTTCAAAGCATCCCCAGGCTCACGGCCGCTGAGGGCGTGACACAGGCCACGCACTGCTCAGAGGGGGCCCAGGCTTCGGGATGTCCTGGTGGGGGCACGGCAATGAGTTAGGACACCCACAGTCTCTTTGGGGAACGCTTCGTCTTGTGAAACCGCGACCCTGTGTGCACGCTGGGAAGGACCACCCCGAAGTCACTTTTGGGGATCCCAGTTACTGAAAGGCCCGAGGTCCGTTTCCTGCAAGGACAGGAAAGCAGCAGGAGGCAGAAGGACAAAACCGGCGGCCACTCCGTTGCAACGTGTCACGTGGACCCGGGGAAGGAGCGGCTGCCACTCAGGACTTGTGACCAAACCGCTCTGGGAGCAAGTGTGGATGACGGACCGTCCGTGTTGTGGGGGCCTGGGTCGTGGGCGGGGCTGCCTTTCATGGGTTGGACACATGAGGAGAAGGGCTGTAGACCCTGGGGGCTCAGCGTCCGTGACAGTACGGGCCCCTGGGCCCCAGATCCACGCAGGTGGCTGGCACCGTGGTCCCCGTAGACACTGGCGGCAAGAACAGACCCCACCGTTTCTTGCAATTGTCTGGAGCTCTGACCGTGGACCAGGGCCTGCTCTTTGGGAGGCAGAGTTTCAGTCCAGAGGCCTCGTGGACACCTGGTCTTCCCACTCCACTCGAGTCCTGTGAGCCCACGCCAGGCCCCGGGGGTTCTAGATGCATCGGGGCGGGACCCCGGGGCTGCAGGGAGGAGAGATGGGACTCCAGCATCCGGACTTGGCGGAGCTCCTGGCGGGATCGAGGGGACACGGGAAGGGGACAGGACACCGGGCCCACTGTCATTAGCTCCCAGGGAAACAGACATTTCTGCTTTTGTTCAACTCGCCTGGTGCTAGGAGCATGTCTATGACTGAACGGTCACTGAATAAATGAAAGACTTCATAAGTGGGTGGGTGGACATGATCCCACACAGCTCCCTGGGCCCGTCCTTCCCAGACCCACTCCGGGGCCCTGCAGAGAGCATCCGAAAATGAAAGAGAAGCCTCTGGCCATTCATCAGGCTGGCTCAGCGCCCTGCCGCTAATGGTCGTCAGCAGAGAATGATCCAGAACTCCGGCAGGCAGCTCCGACCCACTCCACAAGCAGCCTTGTGTCATGCTTACGATTCTTACAAAGAGCAAATGATCTAGCATCAGAATTTTATCTAGCTGGGGGCTAAACACTCCCACAGCATCCTGGGCCTGGTGGTTCGCAAAGCGCAAGGCTGTTTTTTGGGACTGCCGTCTTCTCGCACAGGAAAGCGGGTCCCGGGGAGTGGATCGTACAAGGGACAGCCTGGAGGAGGAGGGGGCAGGCACACGCAGGAGGGAGGAGGGGCACAGATTCCACCTTTGGTGACGTGTGAGGAAGCTGGCCGCTGCTCCCCTACACCCGCTCGCTGCTGTGAAAGGGCTCATCCTCCTTTGCAAATGAAGGCGGGTGAGATACAGCACGTCCTTTACTGGACACAGGAGATTATTCATGGGCTCTGGGCTGGTTCATCTTATGTGTCAACTTGATGGGCCGCGGAATGCCCAGAGGTCTGGTGAAAACGTGATTCTGGGTGTGTCCGTGAGGATGTTTCTGTGTGACATGGACATTGGTGGACGGGGGAAGGCAGGTGATCTCCCCAGTGGGGTGGGCCTTGTCTAAGCAGTTGAAGGCCTGAACGAACAGAAGGGCTGAGTTGAAGCATGCTCCTGCCTGACTGTGGACCTGGGACCCTGGTTTATCCTGCTTCCAGATTTGAACCGAAACATCGGCTCTTCGGGGTCTCCAGCTTGCCAACTGTCCATCTTGGGACTTTTCAGCCTCCCTTATCATGTGAGTCAATTCCCTGTAATAAATCTCTCTCTATCCTACTGGGTCCGTTTCTCGGGGGAACCACGAGGAACACAAGCCCCCATCGTGGGAAACTCGGTGGTGTCACTGCAGAGGCTCCCCCTCTATGCTGAGTCACTGCTCAGGCGTGAGTGCGGTGGGGGGCCTACAGTGCCCGACCTGGGCGCTGCCTCCTGACCTTGGCCTCCATCAGTCACTGTGGAGGCACCCTTGTCTGGGGGCCACAGTCCCTGGAACGGAGGCTCTCTGAACTCCCACCCCAAGCTCAGGTGCACGCATGCCAGCTCATGAGCTCCGTGTTTCCCATGACATCGCTAAGGTGCGGAAGGGCTCCGTGGCAGAGCACGGTCTGGTGGACAACCGCCCCCGATCCCAAGTTCTGAATTAGTGAATATTTATTGTAAGGCAGCCATATTACTTCCAAGTTGACCTCAGTTTGAGTTCAGCCAACAGGAAAGTGCCCATTGGAACCTACTTATTAAAAACAGGTGTGGACAGTGGCAAGGCATGTTCACCATCCGAGAAGCACAACGAGAGAACATTTCACGTTTTATTTTATATACTTTGGAGCCAGTTTCCTATTGTAAGAAGCCATATTATTTCATAATAAAAATTAAGCACAGGTTAATATGGTTTATAATTAGCATATAATAAGAATTCGCAGGGAAACAAAGGTCCCAAGCCTCTCAGAAGCAGCACGTGCTCGTAAGCATGCTGTGCATGTCCCTCGTATTTGTATTTACATGAAGGCTTATCTACTAAATAGATTTTTCCCCCATAAAGATTATAGGGATATTTAACCACATTTTTTAATGTTTATTTTGTTTTTGAGAGAGAGACAGAGTGTGAGTGGGGGGGAGGGGCAGAGAGAGAGGGAGACACAGAACCCGAAGCAGGCTCTGAGCTGTCAGCACAGAGCCCGACACGGGGCTCGAACCCATGAACCGTGAGATCATGACCTAAGCCGAAATCGGACGCTCCACCGACTGAGCCACCCAGGTGCCCCTATTTTGTAAGTTTTAAAAATGTTTATTTATTATTTTTGAGACACAGAGCATAAGCAGGGGAGGGGCAGAGAGAGAGGGAGACCCAGAATCCGAAGCAGGCTCCGAGCTGTCAGCACAGAGCCCGACACGGGGCTCGAACCCACGAACCGAGAGATCATGACCCGAGCTGAAGTCGGATGCTTAACCGACTGAACCACCCAGCTGCTTCTATAAAGATGTTTTTCAAGCAGAGCCTTCCTGCATCACAAATTCTAAAGTAGCAGAGTCCAAATTCATGAAATTTCCTACAATCAGCGTTGTTACCGGTCAACCAACCAGTCACGATTGCTGGCTGTGTCCTGTGTGCTGCAAATAGGGGAACATTCTTGTTGCCAAATACGCAGGTACAATGCTTCGTGAGCACTGACTTCTATTTTCCCTTAGGCTTATAATATCCTGTTCTGCGTCTATGCAGAAAGGAAAAAACCACATTTTTGTCTTTTGATTCATAATTCATACGCTTGGTACATAGGTCTGCTTATGATCTCAATTGTTAATGTTTTCCCTTTGTAAGACAGGGTTGGAGCAAAGTCAATATTTTAGTGTTGACAGTTCATGCCTGCTTGACGTTATTTGTGTATTACTTTCTTTAGAAACCGAAAAGTGAAGAAAACACCCCTCCCAGAATAAAGTTTTCGGGCACGAACGAGACTGCCACATTCAACATTCAGAACCCGTGTATCTTAGGATTTTTAAAGAAATATTAGCAATATTCTCAGCGGCAAGATATCCCTAGAGCAGTCCACAAGATAAATTAGAAACGGGGGTATCTTGCTTTTGATTTATTACACAGAAAATGTAAATGCGATCCTATGAATATTACTCACAGAGAGAAAAATGCCAAGGGTGGTTTATTGTGATCCTTCGACGCTGGAATCCCGTCCAGCTGTTCTACCAGCAGACCGGTTGCTAGGGACTGGAGTCTGTGTGACATCCTTCTGGGGAAGAGTGCTGGACGTTATCCCTTCTCTCTGGCAGCGGTGAGGGGCCAGGGCTCTATGCCTACGCGCTCGACTGCCAACAGGAGGCTAAGATTTCTTGGCTGCGTGGCTTTGCAAGGCAAGCGACTGCCACGGCGGCACAGATTATGATAAAATGTTGGGCGCCTCACCCAAGCTCAGTCCTCACCGTGACGGTGTTTACCTGGGTGGTGAGCTTTGTTATGCTGCTATTGCTTGATGCACGTAGCAGCCCCCCCCCCCCGCCCCCGCCGCGGACTCGCGCTCCCCTTGTCGAACGTGAGGCTTGGGCTCCAGGACACTCACTCTGTCAGCAATTATCACGACATTGGCTGGAGAGGCCAACCGGAGTGAGTGCCTTGTGTGCAAAAGTAAAGATTTTACAAGAAAGGTCAGGGCGCCAGTGCCTGCTCAGCGGTGGGTCGTGAAATCCCGCACCGCCTGCACCACAGAGGCTCATCACGTCCACAGGCTGCCGACGACTCACGATGTGTCACTGAGGGCGAGGGCGCCCCAGCCCTGCTCGTCAATGCTCCCAGAAATGTCTGGCAGGGAGAACCTGAGGTTTAAAAGCTTGGAACCACTTGGTCTGACTTGGTCTGACGTCACAGCTCCAAAGTCAGGGGCTAGAACAGGTGCAGAGTGGAGGACCAGGTACACATCAATGACGCACCTGCAGTGTTCTGGGCGGGTGTAAACACGGGTGAAATCCATCGGGTCCTGAGTTCCACTTCTGAGATGTAATTATCATCAGCTCCATGTTAGGACATGGAATCTGAAGACCCGAGAGGTGGCCCACTTGTCCACGGTGCCACCCACTTGTCCACGGTGCCATAGCTGCTGAGGCAGATGCCCACACCGCCCCCAAGCCTTGGAGGGGGTTGGCTTTTCCAGCTGTGTCACAGCAGGAGGCACGGCTCGGGTCACTCCATCCTGGCCAGTCACCCTAGACCGTAAATGTTCCTTCACAAGGAAGTAGCTGGTGAGTCTGCCCCTTTCTGAAGCTTGTCACGTTCTCGCTAATTCCTAAAACGAGCTTCACCTGCGTGCCCGTGGCCCTCGTCTGGCTGCGTGACCAGCCCATGGCTCTGACCTGTCCTCTCCAGCTGGCCTGGGTCCCTTGGCTTTTCTTTCTCAGCTGCCTTAGGAGGCCATGATGAAATACCGAGAAGCAGCAAGGAAGAGCCCTGATCCGACACGAGAGAGAACGGCACCCAGTCCAGCAGCGTTGAGTCGGCAGCCTTTGAAAACAGACCAAGAAAGATAAATAAGGATACACATCTCCTAAAGCCATAAAGAAAACTTTGACATTTTAGAGCCAATCTGGTATCAGAAATAGATTTTTTATCTCCATTTTTCATGTGCCCTTTAGTCTATAAATCACAATTCGGTAAAGCAAATAAAAGGACTGATGTTACTGGCTCTGTATTTTACGCATGATGAAGACATCACGGTAAAGCCTTCTCTTATACGTCGGTAAATAAAAGAATACTATTACAAGGGGTAATCAAAGAAACAAGAAATATAATCGCCATTGAGGAAACAGACTGCCACTCTGGGCATTCTCTCAGGAAAGAATAGATATCAGCACAGGATGAATTTATATTTTCCTCTCCCTGGTTTGTTATGTCTCTTGCTGACATAAATAGAAACCCAGTGCTCTGTGTCCATGGGACCGAGTGCAGCACAAATCACAGAACACAGCGTGGTTTCTGCTCCGCTGTTGCATAATAAAAATGCCGACTCCTGGGACTGTCAGCCAGAGCCCCCTCTCAGGCTTTCGGAGCGTCCAGGGACAGGTGATGACCAGCACCTAGCGGGAGAGAACGTCAGGGCCGGGACTTGCGGAAGCAGAGCAGGGGGTGGGGGGGAGAGGGGAGTGACGAAGGCAGATGTGCGTTCGTGGCGACCTACTTAGTGAAATGAATCCATGTTGGATGAACACTAGCAGGAAGCACCTGTTCGGCCTCCACTCCAGGGTGGTGGCTGGATCCTTGGTTTCTAGAGCACTCCTCACATGTTACCTCCTTGGCTACCTCCCTGCGCACGATGGCCTAGATACATCAGGGAGCTGCTCTTTGCTTCTTTTCTGGTAACCCACGATTACCCTCCCACTTCATCCATCCCCCAGATTAATCTACCTGGTGCAGTTCAAAGGGGCACGTCATCGTCTTGTGCTGTTACCCTTTGGGGGCCGAAATTCTTGGGGACTCAGGACCTGTTCGGATCCAGCCTCACGTGGAAAAGAGGCTGAGCTGCCGTGGCCTCCCACTTCCTTCTTCTGAAATGTACACTGGGTTCTCCTTGGCTGTTGGAATCCAGCCTCTGGCACAATGGAATTCAGAACGGCAGGATATGGACACCGTGATTTGGTGACGATTAAGAGACCAAAAAAGGAGCAGCGGACGTTCAAGGAGTCACCCCTCAGAGAAGGGCTTGCTTCTTGCCAGGTGCGGAAGCCTGGGTTTAAGATGAGCGTTTGGGACGCCGCCCCTTCCCCTCGCGGCTCCGTCCATGACGGTCTGCGTTCCGGCTCGTTCTGTCGGGTAGGTGGCCTGGTGGTTTTGCCGCAGCTTTCCTAAATCTCAATATGTTGTGCAGAAGTAAAGGCTGGCATAATTTATCACAGTTGAACATGTGCTTTGTTCAATGACAGGGTAATTAGACATTCTTTCAGCAGACACATTAAATATATACTTATGCATTAAAGCTCTGTGTCTCAGATCAGCTCTGTTGATTTATTCTTTATGCTTGGATCTTTGCCTGTTGATAGCCATATAAAACTAAACTTCCATGCCAAAAAATAAAAGTGGCAGGAAAAAAGAAATGGCTTCCATATGCTCACTCAGTCAAGTGGGGGGTGGGAGGTGGTGGGGGGGGACCGGGAAATGCACGCACGCACACGTGTGCACACACACAAGTATACACACGCACGCGCTTAGCGCTCCGGGACAGGCCGGGGCTCGATTCTCCGTTCCCTAGCCCGGTAAACATTAATTATGCAGTGATGACAATAATTTTGCATGCATAATGCTGACCTCTTTCACTAGAGGGCAACAGAAGCCCAGCTTAAGGAACCTCCACCTTCTGCTGCCAGTGACAAGAAACGTTAATAAGATGCCGGGTGGATTTTATAATGAACACCCTATTAATTTTACATAAGAGTAACGTTACTTTTGAAAATCCAGTTATGCTCCTGAATATACATGATCCAGCCTTCTCAACAGGTGGCACGGAGCGGTCTGCGAGTTCCTGTCACTGCCGCGCAGGGTGCCGCCGGGCTTTCATGTGGGTGGCGTCTTTGTGAGGGTGGAGGTTCTCCAAGCAGGTACGCTTAGAATCACTCCAGAGCTGAGCGCCACCTGGGCAGGAAACAACTCCGCGGACTGACCTGCAGACCCAACAGCCCCTGCAGGGCGGCCACGTGTCGTGAGCGTCTCTTGGTCCCCAGACGAGGCTTGCTTCCGGAGCATGTGCCTGGCTTCCGGAGGCATCCTCCCCTCCCTGCTGCCTGAGGAGGGATGTTGGGGTGGGGGCTGCAGGTCACGAGGGGCATCCGTCTCTGGGTCTCTTTCACGAGGCTCAGAGCTTGAGCTGCGACGAGTGGAGCCGATTTTCATCTCTGCCCCCAAATGTTGAATGTAACTCGTCCACCACCAGAGCCTGTATCCTCTGTGCTGATTTAATGTTTTAAAGCCCACTCGCTTCAACAAACGGGGTTCCTGGGTCTTCTTTCCACCTTGTGAGTGGGAAGGACCCATTGGATGCCGTGCTCTGTTGCTGAGGAGGGAGAATCTTTAAACAGCCCGAGAAATTGATGGCACAGATTCGGCCAATTGAAAGCTAATTACATAAATCTGTCGTTTGTGCCTAAATATGTTGAAAATATCAGGAATCATTAGGGAAATGCAACGAAGCTTCAAGTTTCGAGAGTCTCTGGACCAATTATCGCGTATGAAAACAACACTGAACTTCTTCTAGGAGAAGCGTTTCAGGCCAAGATGTATAATGAGGGACCGCCTTCCCTCTGGAGGGGAAGCATGACATTCTATAAACACCCTGACTCAGCATTTACAGGTTTTGCTTCCAAAAATAACCATGGCCTTTTCTTTGAAATGAGGTCTTTGAAATCGGTGCTCGGCCAGCTCTCCAGAGTGGCTTAATTTCCACAGGAGGGTGGATGTGTGTGTTGTGCGGGCTGGGGGGCGAGGAGGGGTAAAAACATACAAATCTATTTTTCACCGTATAGCTGACAGCCCTTTGGGAACCAGAGGGTGGGGGTGGGGAGATGTAGCCAAGAACTGCTCAGAGCATCCAGGGTGTTTTCATGGTGAACTTGGCATCCTGCGTTCTGAGTCCTTAATCCTGGGTGGCAGGGCTGAAAGTCTTTTCCAGAAGCCTCCTTCATGCCCTTCACGTTGTCCCGTCTGCTGGGGAAGCTCTGCTGTGGTCCAGCCAAGCCTGGGGCTGGGAGGGAAGTCACTGGCGTGGTGCCTCGATCTCCCATTTGCCGGGCTCCAACGCGGCTCGGCCGTGCCGCAGTGTTCCACAATTTCCTTTGAAATGTAACTCATTATACAAAAGCAGAACTAAATAAAAAATACTCCAGAGAGGGAACAGATTGTTAGCTATAGATTAGAAGAGCAGCCTAATCCTTCACAAGCATTAAATATTTAACATAATCACACCACAGGTGCCAAGAAGATGTCGGCGTTGTTTAATTAGACTTAATTAAACATAAGGAAAAATCTAATACTAATTCAGGTCGAGTTTTTTAATCGATTACAACCCCCACTCCCCCTTAGAGGTCCCCATGTATTAGCCGTATCGTTCCTTACCTTCTTATTAACCAGAAACCTCACCTGGGTAAGAGTTGAAAAGTCGTGCAGAAAGGAAGGAGGTGCTGTCTATGAGCAACCAGACTGTATAAATGGATCACGGAAAAGAATATTTCTGTGGCCAGGAAATGGCATGAACACATGGTCACTTCCAACATCTGTAAGGTGGGCACAGGACTTTTATGTGACCCACATTGCTTTATTGATGTGAAATGTCTTAGTCGGGAACGCACCCACTCAAAGCTTTGATCCGTTCATATATACGTGCATGTGTGTGTGTGTGTGTGTGTGTGTGTGTGTGTGTGTGTACAGGATAGCCTTCAGACTGTAATGTCCACAACAGAAAGCAAACACAAAATTATACCTTGACCACGTGTTTGCAATACAAACTCCAAGACCCATTAAAGCACAGGCAAATACATTTGCTGCACATACGAAATGTTTGAACATCTAGTTTTTATCGTTGAAATAATAACCTTTCTTGATACTGACACTGGGTGTGAAATTGCTGTTTCAGTTTCCCGTACTCTGGGTCTCCAAAATGAAGATAGAACACAGGTGCTGGCATGTAGCCGTGAGAAACACTATGTTTAACAAATCAACATTTTTTGAAAAACTTTTACTGCTGCTCATAGAATTATAAATGTGCACTCTTCACGGGCACGTATGTTGGCTACAGGAATGCTGGGGGCCGTGTCCCGGTTAACGACGCAAGGTGTGCGACACAGAACAAAAGAACACTTGGGTTTTTGTAACACGGTGGGTCCAGACACTGAGAATTTTATCTTAAAGAAACAATCACAGATGTGCCCAACAATTTAACGATGTAGCGAGACAGATGTTCATTGCAGTGTTGACTAAAATAACAGCAACAACAGAGAAAATAGAAATGACCTAAATGTTGCATCTCCTGGAGGAATTTAGAGAAATTTACATTGTAGAGAAACCTAGCTCTTTCAACTGCTGTCTGGTCTTTTACGCCGGTGGAGGACCTTACGTGGAATCCTGAGCAGGGGAACGGCAGGGGTGCGGAGAGGCGAGAAGCTCCTTCCCCATCCTGGCTGAGCGAGCCAGCCCCGCGTGGGGGGAAAGCCAGGGAGAGTGGACTCCAGGCAGAGACAGTGATGGCACGGGGTCTGTTACAGGGGGTCTGGGGCAGCTGCCAGGAGGGACAGAGGCCCCTGGAGTGAGGGTCCTGGGGCGCCAGTTCTGGTGCTGGGTTAGGGGCACTTGTGTGGCCAGGCCTTTTCTGCGCAGAGGCTGGTTCTGCAGAGCGCCAGGCGACTTTGCAAGCCCTTTTGGGAGACGCCCGTGTTAGTTTTCTGTCTTGCTGTAACAAACCATCACAACCTAGTGCCTTAATGTAACATAAACATGTTATCGCAGAGTTATGGGGGTCAGAAGTCCAAAATGGGTTTCATGGGCTAAAGCCAAGGTGTTCGCAGGGCTGGTTTCTTTGGGACATCCTGGGGCACAGTTGGGGGGGGCCCATCTCCTGGCCTTTCCAGCTTCAAGGCCCATGTGCATTCCTTGGCCCGACCCCTGCCTCTCTTGTTGCCTCTGGCCTCCTGCCTCCCTCCTATAGGACCTTTGTGATGACATCACAGATCATCTCCCATCTGAAAATCCCTAACGTGATCCTGTCCATTTGCCATGTAAAGTGACACACTCGTAGGTTATGGGCATTAGAACGGGGGTGTCCTTGGGGGCAAGGATCCCGTCATCCACAATGCCTTTCCTGCTAAGGTTAGCTTTTTGTAACCAAGCATCGTGACGAGCTGGTCGGTTTCCCGGTTATGGTGCTCACAATGGTCCCCTTCGTGGGCGTGGGGGCATAAATACTCCATCCTTGTGTGTGAGTGTGCGACTCTGAGTGTGTGCACGTAAGTGTTAACAGAGACACAACACTGGAATTGAAAACATTGGAATCTGAACGTGGTTATGCTGGCTGAGAGATTACCAGTGACTTAATTTTCTTTTTCCTTTTAGAGAGAGAGAGAGTGAGAAAGAGGGTGCCTGTGTGGGCAAGAGAGGCAGAGAAAGGGGGGGGGAGGAGAGAGCACAAGGGAGGGGCAGAGAGAGAGGGAGAGAGAGAATCCCAAGTAGGCTCCACACTCACCACGACCCTGGGATTGTGACCTGAGCTGAAATCAAGAGTCGGACACTCACCTGCTGAGCCCCCAGGTGCCCCTGAGTGACCTATTTTCTTCTCTTTGTTCACGTCTACCTTCCACGCTTCCTACTTTTGTGTATGTTTACATTTTGTGTCACTTGCATCGCAAATTTTAAAATCCTATCAACCACGAAGTCAAGTACGCGAACGGGATTAACCTATTCGTCTCCACAGGAAACCGCCCAATGTGGAAATGAATGTTACATTCATCTTTGGCAAAATGCTCTAGAACTTTCAACTTAATTACCAAAAGTCAGAACATTTTGCTGTCTACAATGTCATTAGATACTTCTCCCTACGCTGGCAGTATTATTTGCAAAAACTGCAGAAATTGTGGTTTCGTCTAAAAGCTAAGATGGCTATTTTTTGGAAAGTTGAACTTCCTCTGACAGCTTCTCGACCCTGTCGAACACCAGAATCTCTTGTCCAAGCATTAGAAGTTCCATCTCCTCCTGCCCCACTGTCACCTTTTCTGGGAGACAGGCCTGGATATTATGGTTAAAAACAGTCCCAGGGTGATTGCAGGGTGGACACTTCACTTTTTGTCTTTGGACAATGGTTTGGAAGGCACTGCTCTCGTCTGTAGAGATGATGCTTCCATTTGTGGCCAGCCCACAGGATCCACATCTGCCCAAGGCCACAGACCAGCCCAGAAATGGCGTCTGTGTTCACGCCATGCTGGTAGGAGAAGCTAACAAGCGTGCTTTTTCCTGGACGGACTTCCCAGTGCTTACTTTACCTGTCTGTCCCCACTCTTGTTCAATGGCCTCAGGATGGGCTCTTTTTTTTTTTTTTAATGTTTATTTATTTATTTTGAGAGAGCGAGCGAGCAGGGGAGGGGCAGACAGAGGGAGGGAGAGAATCCCAAGCACACTTCATGATGTCAGCCCAGAGCCCGATATGGGGATCAATCCCACGAACCAAGAGACCATGACCAGACCCGAAATCAAGAGTCAGGCACTTAACTGACTGAGTCGCTCAGGTGCCCCTGGATCAGCTTTTACAGCAGTAACATGGAGAACAAGGAAGGGGGGAAACCGGATGTTTGAGCTTCAGGGCAGACCTTGGAAACCCACGACAGAGCTCACAGGCTGCTGGAAAAGCCATCTTGAACCCAAGAATAGACACTCCGGCTTGACAAATAGGCACAGAGAAACTCATCACCAACTGGGTGGAACTGCTTTTCCCCAATTGCCCAGACTAGACAAGCCCTCCCCATGCTTGGAGGTGGGAGAGAGTCTAAGAGGGAAGCTATATGATGCTGGATGGCCCCCCTCAAGGGTGGTCCTGCGCTCTGCCTGCTGTTGAGCCCCGGTGGAATGCTCCAGCAGCTTGGGGATGGAGACGGAAGGGCAGTCTCCTCCTTCCCACCCAGAGCTTTGGGAGGCAACAGGGTCCATCGAGTTGCTGTTAGCCAGCAGGGCGTGTTAAGGGAGGCAGGATGCGGGCCAGGCACCTGAATTCCTCTCAGCTGCAGACTTCGGTGGAGGAGTGTGGAACCTGGGTAATCCCAGGATGCACAGTGACCAGTAGAGGCCGATGGCCAGAGGAGGAGCCAGAGCCATGCTCACCTGGGTGTGTGTGGAAGAAGGGACCAGAAACCAGCCCGTGTGCCATGGAGAGAGATGTCAGTGACTTCTGCCACATCATGTCCCCCACCCGCCCCCCCAAAGCTGTGGCACTGGGTTCCCTAAAAGCCAGTGGCAGCTCCTGGGAGAAACAGGGAGGGAGAACCCTGTACCCTTTGAGACAAAGATGGGTGGGTGAGCCCTGGAGCGAGTGACGTGGTCATTTACTAGGAGTTTAAATGTCTCAGGGGGGCCACAGGGCACAGGACAGCTCCCATTAGTTCTTCATTCATTAAGCTGAGAGATTACCAGCCAGGTCCTCCCGTCACCCAATTATTTGGATTCACCTAAACGTTTCGCACACTTAAAAAAATTAAACAAAACACAGATTAAGACCCTCCTGAGACCTATGAAGGCATTAGTCTCTACCCCTAGCTCAGAGTGTCACCTCCAGGATGTGGTTCATTTTCCTCTTTCTGTCCCCTGCCTGGGGTTGTGGCCCCACCTGCCCCCTGGGGGGGGGCCGTCCTGGGGGGTCTGGGGTCTCAGCACGTGATCCTCTGATAAAAGACAACTGACCTTCCCGAGGTGACCGTGGCCCAGGCTGGCCAGTGATAGGCTGGGTGTCCCCCTGGCCATTCCAGTGGGATGTCCCATGGGCTTGGTCAATCTCACACATCTTCCTTTCTTGCTATACTGTGTTATCTTCTGAGAATCACTGTGCCTTCCGTTCTTGTTTTGACGGCTTTACATGACTTTACACAACTCTTCACCCCTTATACCTACCAGTCTGGTCTTTTAGGTGTAACTTTTAAATATTATGTTATGGAATCTTTCCACTATTTTCTAGGGCTCTACAACCACCTAGAATTGTCAGTGGTGGTGTAGGTTCTGGGAGATAAGTCCCCTTCCTTGACACCTGCCTGGGGGTATTGGGATGTGTACCCTCAGTGATGCTGCCCCTTTACTGGGCACCTTGTACAAAGATGAGGTCTTGTCTGCAGTGGTCCCCAGCAGTGTATTCACCCACTTCAAGTGTCTCCAGGTTATCGGCGGGGAAACTGAGGTCACTCAGCTGGTGAGAGGTGAATTCAAGAACTGACCTGTCTCTGACCAAGTCTGTCTTCTCTTGGCATCCTTATCCGCTTTCATTCAGGAGCCCAGCCCGTGCACCTCTCTTTGTGCCCCACCCCCAATCCTTCTCTCCCTCCACCTGCTGGCCACCCGCCCAGCTCCCTGGCTCCCGGGACAGGCCTCCCATCAGCACCCTGGAGAGCTCCACTCCACCCTCCCCAGGCAACGCCAGATTCTCAGCCTTCACATCACTTCCCTCCCCTAACATCCGCCCACAGAGCTTCTCTGGCTGCAGGATGAAGTCCTAACACCTACTGTGGGATGGAAACTTCAAAACCCAATGCAGCCCAAGCCAGCGAGAATCAGCTTCTGTATTCATCCTCTGGATCATCAAGCATCCCAGCAGCGTCTGCCCAGAAGAGATCAGCCTCATTTTCATCTCCGAGCCTTTCCGTCATGTTCCTCTTCCCGGAGACACTGATCTTTCTTCTCTGTCTGCGTCCTTTATAACAGGCCCGGGCTGTTCCCCTTCACGGAAGACGTCCCTGCCCTGTCTTGTCCACACTGGTTGCCCCTTCTCCGAGGTCCTGCCCCAGGGCAGTTCTCTGTGAACCACTCACTTGTATGCCATCTACCCCCGTCAAGACCTATTTCCCTGAGTATCTGGTCCTCCCCCACTGGGCTGAAGTTCCTGCTGGGCCAAGGTTAATTTACATCCTTGCGTCCCCCACCCCCACATGCTAGCACAGCACCTTGAAATACAGCAACTGACAGACATTTGTGGGGTGAACAAACTTGCTACAGACCCAACACTGTGGCACTGACACCAATTGTAGCTCCTGGGATGGGATCCTAAGAGAAACAGACAAAGTCGAAATAAGTCACACAGCCAGGCATAGGGAAACATACAAACACAACACACACAACAAGATGATGTTCTCCACTGCCCTTGACATGGATTTGCTTGTTGCTGGGGTGTGATGGTCTGGGAGAGAGACACACATGGACAGCCAGAGGGAAGCGTGGCTTTGCGGGTCGGGGCTCAGGCTCCAACTCTGGCCCCACAATCTGTGCACTGGCTGACCCACGTCTGGACGTGTGCTGTCCCCTCTGTGGTTCTCATCTACTCCTCCCACCTCACAAAGTCTCTGCAGCCAAATTAAGGTAAAACTCAAGAAGCAGCTTTGGGATTATTTAAGGATCTCTCCAACGTGTTAATGAAACATGTTGAAGTGATGCTCTTTCCGGTACATTCCTTAGGATTGATTCAAAGATCCACACTTTTTTATGTTTTCCTGAAATTGGGCTGAGTCATAAAAGTAAAAATGTACAATAAGTACGGTGCCCCTCCCCCGAGGTTGGTTTGAATTTACAATTTCTTGTTTGCAGTTCTTGGTGGCAGAGGGCCGAGGAGGTACCAAGCAGTTACAGTCACTTCAATGTTTAGCACGATAGTGGGAAAGCACCCTGTGACTCTGGACAGCCCAGGTGTGGCACACGGTGCCGTCTGCCGTCACCCCAGTGACAGCTTCCGGGGGAAGGCAGGAAACAATGGTGTTCTCCCTCTTTTTAATGAGGACAGGCGCCCCCAAGAGAAGGGAGTATGAATAGCCAGCCTCAGGGGGATCTGGCTGCAAAGGTTGGGGATCCGTCCCCTGGCCTGTGGGACGTGCCAGAGCCCCCGACATAAGGGGTTCCATAGCCGTCTCGTTTCTGCTTTCTATCAAGCGTGTGGGCTCATCTCCCAAGTAAATTTCTTCGGCTTTTCTGGAAATACAGATGTTAGCCACAATTGCAGGAAATAGCCTAATAGTAAGGACAAGGAGGCTGTCGGAAGGGACGCTGTCTGGCAAGACTCCCTTCTCAGAGCCGGGGGGCCTTTTGTTCATGTGTGCACTTGAAGGAGGCACAGGGTGTGGCCACCTCCAGCATCACTGGGGTCGCTGAGGACCGGCAGCCTTCAGCAGCCACGGGGGTGGGGAGGGGAGTGGAGCAGGGCGGTTGTGGGACGTGAGGATGTGCTCAGCTGCCAGAGCTGGTGACCTGTCCCTGCCGGCCGCCTCCCCACAGCCCAGAGGCCCACTCTGCCCGGCCCAGCTGCTGGCTCACCAGCCTCGGATTCGGGACAGGGCCTCTCTGATGGATCTCTGTGACCAGAGAAGTGCCTTTCATTCATATTAAGAATGTCCTGCCCTCCTCCAGTCGCTTCCGGTCTTGCCCACCCGTGAGCATAGATTTGAAGAAGCTCGCGGGACCTGGGATGTCGCAGGAGACAACGCTGTCAGAATCACCTGCGTCTTAACTCCCGATTCATGCAGGTCTGGCACCATGAGCCGCTCTCCAGGGCTGGGAAAATTGCTGAATTTCTGAGTCCCGGCCCATCATCTGTGAAACGTGCAGGGACGCCCTTGTGCTCCGAAGTCGCCGTCTGCATGCATCTCTTAGGAGCTTAAGAGGCTGGTCGGTATTCCCGGCTCAGCAATCCTGGGTTCAAAACCCTGCTCTGCCCAAATAGCTGGATGGCGTGAGGCAAATGTTCAAACTCTGATACTTAGTATTCTCGCGAAAGGCAGGCAATCACATCTATCTTGCAGGTTGTTTTGAAGATTAAATTAAATGAGACTTTGTAGATGAAGCCTTTGGCATCATGCCTAAGCAAACTATCAACCATAGATCTTAGGAGAGTCATTTTGTATGCTCCCCAAACCCCAAATGAGTTATTTTTAACATCATTTTTAAAGATGGAGAAACTGATTTGACACATTAATTTTTATAGAAGCCTCGAGAAAACTGCCAGCTGTCCCCACCCCAGCCTAGAGGGTGAAGTTTCTAAGTGTTAAATCTGATCACGGCAGCTGGTGTTGGATTCCCACCACCTTTGGAAGAGAGTCCAAGAGCTTTAACCCGAGAAACACGTGGCCACAGGATCAGAGCTCAGCACTCCTCCAGCCGCGGGACATCTCGGGGTTTCCCCCTCTGGCCACACCGTGCACCCCGACCGCTGAGCCCTGACAGGCACACGTCTGTTCCTTGTGGAACGTCCTCACCTCCATCACCCCGTCTGCTCAAGGATCTGCACCACCACGTCCCCATCAGCTCACGCAATCATCCGTTCGAAGATGTGTGTGACCTGATTGCCCCCAGCACACCCCCTGCTCTCCGGGTCTTCCGGACGCAGCCAGACCACCTGGCATCTAGTGAGTGCCCAGGACCCGTGGCCCCGGTGTGCTCACCATCACCACCGCGGCCTGGCCGAGCCCAGTTCTGGCACATGCGAGGGATTGTGCTCTGAGATGCTCCCAGTGCGGTAGGAAGGGGTGCAAGCCCCAGGAAGCATTTCCAGTCTTGGGGTCTGTGCGTCTCCATCCTGCGAGGGAGGCTGTCCCCCTCTATAGGTGCTGAGGATTAAGAGTGCAGCAGGCTCTAGGCTGGCAGCTTAGAATCACAAAGGACACCACCCACAGAGGGGGGATGTGACCCCCGGGGCCACTGACCAAGGCTGTGGGATCTTGGCAACCCCAGGTTCCCTCCCCAGGAGAGGATGCCATGCCCAGGACTTCCTGGAACCTTGTCAGAAAAGGCACTTGGGAAGACTGGCCTTGTTCATCATGACAGAGGATTCTTGAAATGTAGGTAACACACACACACATACACACGCACGCGTGCACACACACGCACACACTTAATAAGGAAGAACCAGAATCCACGGGCCACAGAGACGCAGGCACTGGTGGCCTCCTGTTCTGGAGACAGTAACTTTCCACAGCGAAGAGCTGTGTCTGTGAGATCCCCTTGAACTTGTCACACAGGCCACGTGGGGAAATGCACTTACCCTGCGGTGGCTGATGTACTCTGGAGGTGATGTTGTCGAAGAAGTTTTCTTTATGTGCCAACACTTTAGCATTTCCTTGAATCATTAGTGAGGCCAGCATATGCCTGGCGAGGGAGACATCATGACGGGCCACGTGCCGTGGGGCGGAGCCACGGCGGGAGCCACCTGGGGAGCCTGGGTCCTCAGGTGCTCACCGTCATCTCCTTTATCTTTTTACCCACTGATGTGCTTTTGGTTAAAAAAAATGTTTTCTGGGGCGCCTGGGTGGATCAGTCGGTTGAGCGTCTGACTTCGGCTCAGGTCATGATCTCACGGTCTGTGAGTTCAAGCTCCACGTCGGGTTCGGTGCTGACAGCTCAGAGCCCGGAGCCTACTTCCGATTCTGTGCCTCCCTCTCTCTGTCCCTGCCCTGCTTGTGCTCTGTCTCTCTCTCTCTCTCTCTCAAAAATAAATAAACATTAAAAAAAATGTATCTTAAAAGAGAAGGTCGATTCTGTTCTGGCAGCTCTAATTAAATACCCAGGCTGAGTCGCTCAAGAAGCAGACAGCCCCACGCCAAGCGGGCAGATGCAGGGACCCAGGCCCCGGGACACCCCAGGGTGGGCAAACCGCCCTCCCTGTCCACGCACCGAGTTCTCCCCTCTCAGCCCTATTGCTTTTGTGCAGGTTTCTGCTCCTTTTATGGGGGACGGTCCCACCTGTTCAACCGGGCACCTCAGGGAAAGGCTGGGCTGTGCTCCCCAACCATAACCGTGCTTTGGGGAATTGATACAGAGTCATAATTTCTTTACCTTTTTTCTTTTCTTTTTTTTTTTTCCTCAGCATTGGTATTATACATAATACATACTGCTGTTATACTTCGTAGCCTGTGGCTCATTCATCAAAGTCTCGTCCTATTAGGAAATGCTCTCTGAAATTGTGTTTTTAAATGGCTGGATGCTATTCTATCATATCAATGCACCGCACTTAACTAAATTTTAATATTTAAATTATTTAAAGTATTTTGCAACTATAGGTAGTGCGGTGATGGATTTCCTTAGAAACAAATTTTTGTGTGACTCTGATCATTTCTCGTGAATAAATTCCCAGAAGAGCTTCAGAAGTTCTAACTGGTTTTAAGTATTTACATCCACGTTGACAAATTCCCTCGAGAAATCTTCACCAATTTACATTCTTGATACTGGTGTCAGAAAATAACCATTTCTCTTGTTTCCTCCTAAACCGATATGATCGATTATTGGATATTTGCCAATGTGTCAGGCAAGGAAACGGAGAGGATCTCATTGTCATTTAAATCTAATTGGTTATTGGTGACATTAAATACCTATACATTTTTCCTTTGAGTATCCGTTGGGCCCCATCTCTCCTTTGTTTAGAATATTTTAGATGTTTAAACCCATTGCTCTTGAACTGAAATCTGGGAGACTCCCTGTGATCTCTGATGCCCTGGGGGACCCAACCCTGCCTCCTGTTCCCAGCCGCACCTGATGCCGCCCTCCGCTCCCCAGCCCCTCGGCCTCTCCTGTCCTGGGAGCAGCTGTCACCCAGCCCTCTCTGGCAGAGCCTCCGGGACCATGTGAAGCTCCCTCCTTATCTCCGCAGAATATCTCTGCCACCTGCAATTCTCTTATTGATTTAATTTTCTTCTTCCCGAAATGGGTGCTTCTTGACCCTGGGGCTCACGGGACGGTTCCCAGAGGACAGCAGATGCCCTCACACGAGGGGTGCTCCACATAGTTGTTGATTGGACACGTACCCGCCAGAGTGGAAGGTGATGGATTTGGGAAGCACGTGGATCGCAGTGGTAACGCCCACTCAAGGCCACAGCATTTCGGAACTGGCAGGAACCAGCTGTGCTCCCAGGAGAACCGGGAGTTTTCCTAGCTTTGTGCCAAGTCCCCGTAAAGGACGCCCAGGTCGGGTGGATTGGGGCGCATCTGTGGACACGATGGGAGTGTGGAGGGTGCTGCCTGGTAGAGCTGCAGGGGGAGGTGGCCAAGCCCATGGAGGCGCTGACACTGCCTCTCCCTCCTTTCCAGGTGAACAACTGTGGCCTCGGGGAGAAGCAGATCTGGCTCTCGAGGCGGTGGTGGGTGGCCCGGGGAGGACCACCGGTGTCTGTGCTCAGTCAGTGCTCACCGATTCCCACAGGACTTCTCCCTGTTTGTTCTACAATTTTTTTATTTTAAAACACATGTTTGAAAATTAACAAAGAATGCAAAATTATAGGTAAATTTAACGTGATTTGGGGGGTCATTCTTCCTTTTACAATTTGCCACTTGTTTAATGGACTGTGTACTTTTTAAAAAAATTTTTTAATGTTTTATTTATTTTTGAGACAGACAGAGACAGAGCATGAGTGGGGGAGGGGCAGAGAGAGAGGGAGACACATAATCAGAAGCAGGCTCCAGGCTCCGAGCCGTCAGTACAGAGCCTGACCCGGGGCTCGAACTCACGAGGTGTGAGATCATGACCTGAGCCAAAGTCTAACGCTCAACTGACAGCCACCCAGGCGCCCTGCTGTTTGCTTATTTTTGAGAGAGAAAGAGAGAAAGAGAGAGAGACACAGAGTGTGAGTGGGGGAGGGGCAGAGAGAGAGGGAGACAGAATCCGAAGCAGGCTCCAGGCTCTGAGCTGTTGGCACAGAGCCTGACGTGGGGCTTGAGCTCACAGACCTTGAAATCATGACCTGAGCTGAAGCCGGGTGCTCAACCGACTGAGCCACCCAGGTGCCCCTAATGGGCTATGTACTTTTTTAAAAATTCAGGCAAAATGCACATAAAATTACCCGTTTTTTAAGTGAATAAATAATTCAGTGGCATTTAGTACATTTTTCGTGCTGTGCAACCACCACCTCCATCCTGGTCTAGAACATTTTCATCACCCAAAAGGAGGCTTCATATCCAACAAAGAGCTTCTGTCTGTCCCTACCCCCCCGCCCCCTCAGCTTCCCACCAACCACCAGTCTGTTTTCTTTCCTATGGATTTGCCTGTTTGGGGCATTCGGTATAAATGGAATCATGCGATATGTGGTCTTTGGCGTCCAGCTTCTCTCATTTAGCATATGGTGTGTTTGAGGTTCGTCCATATCAGAACTTCTTCTTTTTCACGGCCAAGTAATAGTCCATCATATATATACATACACACATATATATATATATATATATATATATATATCCTCCATCCATCTGTTGGGGACGTTTGGGTTGTTTCTACTTTTTGACTACCATGAACAGTGCTGTTATGATTAGGCCTGTTCATGTATTTGAGTCCTTGTTTTCAATTCTTTGGGGTATGTATCTAGGAGCGGCATTTCTGGATCATACAGTAATTGTGTATGTAACTTCTTTTAGGAACCACCAAACTGTTTTCCACACTGACCGAACCACTTTCCATTCCCACCAGCAATGAACAAAGGTTCTGATTTCTTAATATCCTTGTCAACACTTATTTTCCAATTTTTAAAAATTATAGCCATCCCAGTGGGTGTGAAGTGGCCTCTCATTGTGTTTTGATTTGCATTTGCCTCAAGACCAATGATTCTGAGTAGCTTTCATGTCTTCTACACATACGTGTCTATTCAAGTCCCTTGCACATTCTCTGGTTGGGTTGTTCGGGTTGTTGTTGTTACATTGTAGGAACTCTGTCTATTCTAGGTAGAAGACTCATATCAGATAGATGATTTACAAATATTTTCCCTCATTCTGTGGGCTGCCATTTCACATCCTTGATACTGTCCTTCAATACACAAAATTATTAATTTTGATTAAATCCAATTTATCTATTTTTTCCTTTGTTGCTCATTTTTGGTGTCATAGTAAAGATACCAGTGCTAAATCCTAGGGTTTTAAGATTTATCCCTATGTTTTCTTCAAAGATATTTATGAGTTTTAGCTCTTTTATTTAGATCTTTGATTCATTTTTGAGTCAATCATTGTATATGGTGTGAGGTAGGGGTTCAACTTTACTCTTTTGCACATGGACATCCAGTCTTCCCAACACCATTTGTTGAAGGTGTGCTATGCACTTTTGCACCAATATTTATTTGTCTCTGCAATTAAGCAGTCATTTGTTGTGCAGTGGACAAGGTAAAACAACCAGATCCAGTTTCCAATGGGGTAGGACCCTTGTGTCACCAAATACCCTGAGTGTGGACGTCTTCCTATACACACATCTCATTGATGTCAACAATCCGTGTACATGTCTGGCTGTCATGAAAGTTGAGCTCATATGCGGCTTTCTTATATGTACACATATCCTTAAATAAAAAGGAAGAGTTTTACAGTGGTCAAATTTTCTATAGGGATGGTGTCAGTGGGTGATGGAAAACAGGAAGAAAAGTTTTAGATGATTCTAGTGTATGTTTTCTAAAAAGAGTCAATGAAACACACACACACACACATTGCAGATCACCTTGTTCTGTACCAGCTTTCAAAAGGAGTTTCAAGCCTCTGCCTGTCCACACACACTTCTTTACTAAGTACAAAATGATCACCTGTATCCACCAATCAAGCCTGTGGTGACCATGTGTACCTGCCGATCAGGCATGAGATGACCCCATGTGCCCTCTCCCTATCAGGCATGAGGTGACCCTGTGTACACCTCAATAAGGCACGAGGTGACCACATGTACCCACCAATATTGCACAAGGTGACCCTGTGTACGTGTCCCCCCACCCCATCAAGCATGAGGTGACCCCATGTACCTGCTGGTCAGGTACAAGGTGACCACGGTGATCAGTCAAGTCTCCTAGGTTTCATATACATCTGTATTCCCTTAACATCCATCAGTCTGGGCACTGTAGTCAGGAAAGTGGTCACGGCTGTAGTGGGACACCCTCACTGTGATCACATCCAGTGCGCCTGTGTCCTCTCATGGCAGCTGTGAACCCCAGCTTCAGACTCAGGGTCACTCACAGCCGAGCCTGTCCTAAACGGACAGTGTTTCACTTTTGCTTTTCTTGCAGTTTGGTGACCTCTCTGAGCCTCAGTGTGACGCATCTGTAACTCCTCCCTCGTGGGGCTACCGAGAGGCATGGGGTGCACATGGTCATGGGTTCACGGGAAGTGCTGTGCACAGTCCCGGTCCTCAGTTTGAGCCCAACAGGTAAGCCCAAGCTGTCACTTCTCAGTCACCATTTGGAAATTGGATTATGTGAGGGGATGAGAGCAGGTTTTCAGAGGAAACGTTCTTACTGAGTCTGAAGGGTGTAAGTCTGTCTGCCAACCCATACTGCTCAGAACTGGGAATCGTATTTAGGGAGGATTGAGTGTGTGGTCCCATAAACACCTTCCAAGTGTCATCAGATGCACAGACAGAAGGTCTGAGTGTCACTCTGTTGGAGGTATGGTGTCTTCCTAACTTTCTTTTATTTTTAAGTAGGCTTCACGCCTAGTGCATAGCCTAATGTGGGGCTTAAACTCATGACCCTGAGGTCAAGACCTGAGCTGAGATCAAGAGTCAGATGCTTAACTGACTGAGCCACCCAGGCGCCCTGTGTCTTCCTAATTTTGAAATAAAAGATAGGAGAAACTAAGTGGAAAAAAATCAATTACAAGTTAAAAGTTCACATTCGATAAGAAACAACTGAAACAAAAGTTAAAGGAACATTCTGGAAAACGTTTCAGACCCATGTGAAAGGCCGTGGCACTGACAGCATTTGTAAAGTGACCAAGACCAGCGTCGAGGGGGTGACACTTGGTTGCCTACCTGGGACCTGGGACAGCACCTGGTACATGGAAAATCTGCCGTAGATACTCTCTTAGGTGGGGTTGGCAAATGAAATACAGGAAGCCCAGTGAAATTTGAGTTCCTGAAGGACAACAAATAGCTCTTCAGTATAAGTATGTCCCAAATATTGCACAGGACATACTAATCTAAAAATTTATGTGCTGTTTATGTGAAATCCCAATTTAACTGGGTGCCTGGTATTATCACATGCAACACTGGACAGCTCTCTTGTATTTATTTATTTTAATTTTTTAAAGTTTCTTTATTTATTTTGGGAGAGAAAGAGAGAGGGAAAGAGAAAATCCCAAGCAGGCTCTGCTCTGTCTGCCCTGAGCCCCACATGGGGCTCGAATCCATGAACCAGATCATGTCCTGAGCCAAAGTTGGAGGCTTAATCGATTCAACCACCTAGGTGCCCCAATTTTTTTTAGAGAAAGAGCACACGAGCAGGGGAGATGAGAAGAGGGAGAGAGAGAAAGAATCTTTTTTTAAATTAAAGTTGATTTATTTATTTTGAGAGACACAGAGAGAGAGAAAGGAGAGGTGGAGAGAGAGAGAGAGAGAGAGAGAGAGAATACCAAGCAGGCTCTAAGCTGTCAGCATGGAGTCCCACGCAGGGCTCTATCCCATGAACTTTGAGATCATGACCTGAGTCAAAATCAAGAGTTGGACGCTTCACCAACTGAGCCACCCAGGGGCCCCAAGAGAGAAAGCATCTTAAGCAGGCTCCCTGCTGAGCATGGCTCCAATGCAAGACTCGATCCCACAACCCTGGGATCATGACCTGAGCTGAAATCAAGAGTCAGACACTCATCCGACTGAGGCACTGGTGCGTCCTTGGACAATCCTCTTTTAAATAAGTGAACTGATGATAGTTCAAGGAATTGGAGAAGAATTGTGAATGGCTGGGTGACACAATACCATAATGTGGGTAAGGATGGGAAAATGTTCAGTCTCCTGAATGTCGAGCAAAATAATAACGAGGAGCAGTACTGAAGTCTGGTCAATTAACATCATAAGGAAACTGTAATCGTTAGCACTGTTGGGTGTCCTGTGTGTCGCCATCACAAGTTGCTGAGGGCAGCACGGGCTGGGAATAATCGGACTGCATGTAAAAATAGCCGTACAAATGTAAACAGCCTCAGACACGATGAATGTCGCTCCCCAGAATCTACCCCGAGGAAGAAGCTGCATCACTAACAGAAATTAGGAGAGACCCACTGTCCGTTGTCTACACGGCGGCAGGAAGACCGAGTTGTAACAGGATCTCCACAGAGCCCGTGCTGCTTCCCAGATAAAGGCGGGAGCAGGGAATGACAGAGTCAGGAGAGGGAACGGAACACGAACTCCTACCTGAGCCAGCAATGTGCCTGAGTGTCATTATTTATCCTCACAAATCAGGGTCAAAAGGAAACCCCAAAAAGGGGGTAGTAGTCGTGAAATTGTCAGCGATCAAAAATGAAAAGAACAAGTTAATGTTGTCCTGTCGTTAATTTTGTTTGAAGTGTAAGTTTAAAACGTAACGGGGGAGGAAACAGGCCTTCAAGCAGATAGAAACAATAACCGACCCGGACAGGGCCTCCCAAGGAAGCTCTGGGTGGCAGGGTTATTGTGAACCAAAGCCCCTCCAGAGCTGCGTTGGCGCCCCATCAGACATTTGAACCGGGGCGCCCGGGGGGCTCAGTCGGTCAAGCGTCTGGCTCTTGATTTCGGCTCAGGTCATGATCTCACCGTGTCATGAGTTCGAGCCCCACATCGGGCTCTGCGCCGACAGCGTGCAGCCTGCTTAGGATTCTCTCTCCCTGCCCCTCTGCCCCTCCCCCCTTCTCTTTCTCTCAAAATGAGCTTTAAAAATAAAATAAAATATTTGAACAGATTGTATTCCTCCCAGCGGCCGCCTCACGCTGGGCTCTCAGTCGCCCAGTCCCGTCCGGAGGTCGGTGGGCTCGTGCTCAGCTGGGTCTGAGGCTTTCCTCCCTCCCCAGCCTCACCACTGCCGTGTCGCCAGCCGCGAGCACTGACTCTTCCGAAGCATTTCACCGTTGGGATTCTTTGAGCCCAAAATGTGTCACATGGACCCAAATTGCCTTCTTCCCGTTTTATAAAACGTCTTCTGATTTCCCCGTCACTCCACTCTGAAGGAACACAATGAACGCATTCAAGCCCTCTCCACGTGGACTCCCGCGTAAATATATCGTAAACGGCGTGCTTTGTTCGAAAGAGTTGACAGCTATCTTGTGGGGAACGTAACCGGGAAAGATTCATGCTGACTGAATATCCCCTAAGTCAGGCTTCAAGGAGCCGATCCTTTCAAAGGCAGACAAGCATCCGATCCTTTTGTGAGAGCCCTGGTCTAATAGCTGCTGCACTTATTATGGGCATTTAACTATTGCGTTTAAGAATTACGCACCGCTTGGGTTTTCACTTCAATCCTGCCTCCTGGCTTCCTTTGACTGTGGAAGAAGAGGAGTGAAATAGGGAAACACAGCCACTGAATCTCTGATTCTGCTTCCACGTTCCGCACCAACACTCATCAGCTTCGTACTACGCCCTCCGACGCCCAATAAAAGACTGGAATTGCCAAGAGCCCAGAATAAGGCGGCTAATAAAAACCAACCCTCCCGGTAGCCCGAGTTCTGAGCGAAGTCTTTAGAGACACGAGGACAGTTCATTAATTTGCCGTCCCTGAGAACAAGCTTGGAATCAAGTTCTGATTTTTTGTAAGCAGATTCAAAGAAGTCAGCCAGAGAAAGCTGCCTTTGAAATTCCTTTTCATCCACGGCAGTGCTGAATTACACCTTTGATGGCACGGCTGTGTTAATCACAGGGTTCAGGGTGAGCGCCAGCCCCGCACCTTTTGTGGGGCTCTATTATTGGGTGTGAGTGTCCGTTCCTAAGGTGGGTAACAGAGCCCCCGAGGGGACCCTCAGGTAAGGCGGGGATCTCAGAGACAAAGGGACCGTGCGCGGCCTCCCAGGGACAAGTCAGAAGCCATCTTCATGGCTCAGCCACACGTGGACCGCTGTGCAGGCCAGGGATGCCTACGTTTTCACTTCCTTGGTGAGGACAGGCTCTGGGACCAACGGCCACGGTTCACGTCCGGCGTGACTGTGTCCCTCGTGGATAAGTGGCTTCCGGTGTCTGTGTGTGAGCCATCAGCTATGGATTGCCCAGTGGTGACTCGAAGGTCTACGGAGCCGTCGTCCACACTCGCAGTGACCTAACCGTGTGCATGCACCGGCCTCAGGTGAAGTTGGGGGGGAGAAGGGCAGGGGGACAGAAAACGGGCCCCAGGAATTGAAACGTGGCAAAAAGATGTCGAGATCGTTTCCCCGATGATCCAGAGCCACGCAGCAGAGCCCGTGCAAAGCCCACCGAGGCCACGTTGCCACCTCCAAGCCTGGGGGCACAGCCAGGGTGCACCCCGTTCAGCACGAGGGGGGAGCCCTCTCCCTGCACAGGCTGGCGCGGGTCCTTATGTTCTAGAATAGCATGTCTTTGGAAACAAAAGCCTTACAATAGGTGCCCAGGTCCTGAAAAGAGTGGGAAACACTGGATCTTGTCACACGGCCCCCCGAGTGCCCCGAGCAGGAGCTGGCAGGGTGCCCGGGAGACAAGGGGATGACCGCAAAGGGAGGCCGACCTTGGAACCCATGAGGTCCTTGAGGAACAAAGCAGGTACTAACGGGACAGATGCCTGGGGACATCACAGGACATTTACGGCAGCCAGTCAGCTGTGTCACTGAGGAGAAAACACTCACCCTGAGGAGAATCAGTGACAAGAGGTGAAGTGACGCTCCTGTCCTGGAGATGTGTGTGGGGTGAGTTCCAGATCATACGGGGAGCCGGAAACAGCCAGGCAGCGGAGGGCATCTGCAGAGCAAGGTTGTGGGCACCGCCAGCCGAGGACTCAGTCGCTGGGACCGAGGTGGGCTACCTGGGTGGGCTCCTCGGGGGCTGACCTCTCCTCCGCGGGCTCCCCTCCTGGACTCAAGATTGCTGCCACAGCACCGGCCGTTCTCCTGGTCCCCCCGGGGCAGGGCCTGAAGGACCGATCCTGGGGATCCTCTGGCCTGTGAAGCCCCGTCTGGCTGGAACACTGCACCTGTCCTGGGTTAATTACTAATCAAGTCTCTGACCCCCAAGGCCTCCAGGCCATGAGCCCCAACTCTGATGGGTCAAGGGGCAGGCACACGGAGTGAGGCTTGTGGGTTCAGGCCACTTGAGACCGGGGCGAGGCCCCGCATCCTTCCCAGGTCGCAAGGCGCTGTGAGTCCCCCTGTCGGGAGGCTGAAGGATACGGAGCAAGGATGTGGCCCGTGAGCCCCGGGGAAGGCACTGTGAGGCTGTCCTACACCTCTGTCCTGACAGTGGGGCTGGCAGAACTGGGTCAGTGGGAGGTTCGTCTCAGCCATGACTGAGGATGGTTCCAGAAGTCATGGCCAGGCTCCCATAGTCCTCTTAGTGATTTCACAGGCTCTTAAATCGTTCTCTACAAATTACTTTGCTCGGTGACCATTTCCGCCATTCCCACAAATAGAAGGGTACCAGGAGCACCCCCACACCCGTCTCCCAGAGTCAATGACCACGGTCACCGGCCCCTCTTCTTGCCCCCTCCTCCACCAGCCCTCCCTCCTTGGATCCACTAGGAGGAATGTCGGATGCTAGATTCTGTCTTGACTTTTTTAAATACCAACATTTTAGCCTCTGAGAATTAGTGGATATTATTTTCCCTCTGGCCTGTGAACTTTAGAATTCTATGTGCTAACGTTATAGTTTATGGCTTCTATGTAAGCTTATTAATGGGCACTGGTTTATTCTTTCTCTGGGCAGCCCTGCCCGCCTGCTCTGTAGGGAGAGAAACCTGGTGTGAGGGAAGCAGAGTTTGTCTGTGACACCCGTGCATTTAGACCTAGTGCCCCCTGAATCAGTCAGCCGTCCCCTCCTCACCACGCGGCTGCTCTCCATCTGGCGGCACGGAGGTCCCCACTCGTGTCTCGCGTCCTCTGACGGGCGTAGCGGGGCGGCTTCCCGAGCAAGGCCTGAGATGCTGTCAGCCTCCAAGGGCGGCGGAAGCCAGGTGAACACGGGGCCTCTGTGCCCGGTGTGATGAGCCAAAGCTACCAGGGCCCAGCCTGCTCCAGGCCCAGAGGGAAAGGTGCTGTGGGCTCGGTCCAGTCCCGGGGCGGGGAAGCGAGGTGCCCGCGGAGCACGCGGTTTCCATTGGCAGCTGTGTGGGCTCCCAGCACCTCCCCCCGCTCCGTGGCTCCGGAGGGATGTGTCTGCTGTGGCATTACGTCTCGCCACTACGGCCGGGCCCTGAGCTGCAGAACGGGGAGTGACCTCCGACCGGTGGCCCAGCACAGACGGTGGGCCTGGGGCCCCGAGTGGCAGCTGGCCGGCCTCCCTCACTTCGAGGCAGGGCTCTCCCACCACCCGAAGCCCCATTTTGCTGGCCAGGTCTTCTTGTTTGGACCAGAGACAGAATTATCCCAACGACTGTTCTCTTCTGGGTAAATGTTTTCTTTGTACTTCCTGTCTGTGGGGACCTGCTGAAGTCTCAAGAAACAGAAAGGGATATTTAAAAAAAAATTTTTTTTTAACGTTTATTCATTTTTGAGAGACAGAGAGAGATAGAGCACGAGCAGGGAAGGGGCAGGGAGAGGGAGACGCAGAATCCGAAGCAGGCTCCAGGCTCTGAGCTGTCAGCACAAAGCCCGACGCGGGGCTCGAACTCACGAGCTGTGAGATCATGACCTGACTCAAAGTCAGATGCTCAACCGACTGAGCCACCCAGGCGCCCCATACAAAGCGATATTTAAAGGGGGGGATGTGGCTACTGGAGAGAAGCAGCCACGGAGAAGGAACGTGGCTTGGAATCTGGCTGTGCGGAGCGCTGCCCGGGTCTGTCACTCAGATGCTTTCCCAGCACAGAGGAGGCCCACGGAAGGCGCCCGAATGATTTCCAGCCTTCCACGGATCCCCACGGGGGTTTGGCAGAGAGTGCTGGGGGCTGATGGCAGGGAAGTGGGCACAGAGAGACAGATTTGCTTTTGCCGATTTCCCTTTGCCGGGCCATCGGAGAGGCTTCCCTCCCGTTCCGGAGCGTGTGAATGGGTGGGCACGGATGCACACTCGGGACTCCGTAGCCACTCAGTCCCAGGAACTCAGCTTTGCAGAAGCCCAGAGAGGAGGGGACGCCCCGCGCGCCCTCACGCTCCCGGGGCAAATCCGTGCAGCCGTGGGGCTGGGCCTTGCACACTTCTCACTGCTCTATTTCCGCTGCAGGCCGCTCTCAGGGCCACGTCCCCGGGGCTCATGCCTGAGGGAGGCTGGTTGACAATGACTTGCGAGTTCCCTCTCTCCCGGCTTACAGCTGTATGACCCCCTGTCCTCTTTCAGAAGGATTGGGTGGCCACAACTGTGCTCATTCCAGAGCGTTCTCAAAAGCAGCTGTTTATTAAAGTGCCAACGGCAGTGATTAATCTCCGGTGCTCTGCAGGACATCTGTTTGCTGCCTGACACGTCCCGCTCGAGCTGGAGCCCGGGTTCCCTCGGAGCCCCCACCCACGCTGCTCCCGAAGACGCATTTGTTTTATTCAAGGAAGGCCTGTCCGTAAGCCCAGTGTCCACGTATTTCGTCCAGTGTTTGGCATCTTCACAGACAACTGGCACCTTCTTAAAAAACAAACCGAAAAGCAGCCCAAGAGAGGTGGGGGTTAACAGTCTGCATTAGAATCTCTAAGGAGGACATCTGTTAGCTAGAATTCCAAAAGTGGTGATGGATTCACGATGCCCTAAATCGCATCTGTATGGGCACAGAGGGTGGATGGGCTGTGAACTCTGGCGGAAAACAGCTGTCAGCAGCCAAATGCCGATCCGAGTTTACGCAGCGCGGCATGAAAAACCACGTCTGAGGGCGAGTTTCAGGGGTGTGAGGTGGGGGAGGGCAGAGCAGCAGGCTTCACGTCTCATCGGGCAAGGAGGCAGAACGGGCTCCTCGACCACATCTTTCTCGACCCTGGCGTGCTGGCAACAGTGGTTCGCAGTGGTTCACGCGGCCAGCCCCTGGGTCCGTCAAATCGAAGCAGCGAGATGAGGTTCAGAAGAGAACGCTGCGTGCCTGCAGACAGCGGAAGGCAAGCTCCTTGCAGAAGGGTACTCTCGAGAGCGTCTACGGCTGAGCGGGGGGCAAGCTCTGGACCTAAAAGCTTGGTTGGCAGAACTCACTCATGGTCGCTCAGTTCACCAGATGAACGCTTGGCTGTGGGATGAAATGCCTGAGATCTAACACAGTTCCACCCGCTGCAATCAATCTGCAAACGTGTCGACTGGGTGAACGACGTAGGCGCTAAAAACGTGCTTCTATTAACTGCTGATAAGACGCGTGGCAATTCCAGTTGCTACCAGTTGCTGGCCTTTGAGGATGTTGCCAAAAGATCGCGGAGAATGGCAACACGCCGAGCATTTTGGGTGTCCGGCGTGGTGCGTGCCAGGAACGCACACACTGAGTGTTGGGAGGACCCCCCTCCCCGTGCGTTTTCCCCTGGACTTTGGTCTTAATTTGCGGATTTGATTCTCGGAAGGGAAGAGAAAGTTTCGCAGCACTGGAAGGGCGGCCTGGGAAAATGCTACACATTCGGAAGGCCCGTGCATATTTCGTTGGATTATCCTGGGAATCAGGAGGGACCGCGTGCCAGAGGGCCCAGCATACGGTGGGAGCTCGGTCTGCGTCCGTGCATTCCTACTTCAGCGGGGTGTTCAGCAACACCGTCCAAGGTCTCCTGGCCTCGCTACCAACATTGTCCTGAATTTTCTGTGCTCTGCATTTGGCCTTCACGGGGCATTCCAGGCCTGCTGTTTATCACTTGTGGAAACCACGCGCCCTCTCTTTGAAATATGATCGGGGCACCCGGGGGGCCCAGTTGGTTGAGCATCCGACTCTTGGTTTTGGCTCAGGTTCTGATCTCATGGTTCGTGAGATCAAGCCCCGAGCTGGGCTCTTCGCTGACGGCACAAAGCCTGCTTAGGGTTCTCTCCTCTCTCTCCTCTTCCCCTGTGCACACATTCACGTGCTCTTTCTCTCTCTCAAAATAAATAAACATGCAAAAGCAAAACCAAAAATAAAATAATGAAGATCGCAGGAATCAGACTGGAGGGCAGGCCAGACTTTGACCCCCCGGGCCTTGGTCTCTGGGTCAGCATACGCCTAGGGGGGCCTTGGGGACCCGAAGCCTGCTCTGGAGCAATGAATCAACCACGGCTGATGCTGGGCCACGGGGAACAGGACCAGGGCTCTCCCTGGAAGGTGCTCAGTTCCCCAGGACACCCCCTTTCTCCTGTATCGAGTCCCCAGTAGAGTTGCGGCACTCGTGTTCTCATCTCCTGTGCGCATCCACGGAGCTCTCTGTGCGCGTTAGCGCTGCACCGGGAGGAGGGGGCAGGAGAGACTCTTCACGGCTGCTCCCCGTGTGGACCCAATGTCACCGTGTTGGTGAGCAGTCCAGATGGACAACACACACATCAGCCAACAGAGGAGTCTCTTCCAAATCAGCGTGAGGGACAAAAGAGAAACAAAGACCCCACGCAGAGTCCAGTGCCCCTGGCTCTGAGAGTCAGGTGGCTGCTGTGGCCAGGCGCTCCGTGAGACATCCCTGGGACACTGGCCTTGGGGTGCGTCCCAGCTGACAGGAGCCCAGCCACGCAAAACCGCCGTGGGACAGAAAGAAATGATGCTGAGGAGGCTGTGACGCGTGGCAAGGTGGACCCTGCAGGGCCTTTGAGACAAGCATTTGAATCGTATCTTAAGGCAAGATTTGTGTGTGGACACAACGGGGAGCTAGCTCAAAGCCTGTCCCCTCCCTGGCATGCATCTGCTTCTCAGGGGGCACTTCACGTCGGCCAGCCTGTCCCTGGCAGCTCCCTGAGACTGGGGCCAAGATCCAGTGAGTACGGAGGGAAGGAGGGACAGTGCCCACGGGGTAGGAGGCACAGGGTTTGGAGACACTCTCGTCCAGGGCCGACCTCAAGGACCCTGCTCTTCCCCAGAGGGCCAGCTGTGAGCGATGGCATTGGCTGCGAACAATCCTATGAGCTGGTTTCCTCGATGGCTCCTTGTCGTCCTCCACGGGTGTTTTCTTCAGACGCGGTGTAGTTATCCGCAGAGCGTCCTGTGGCATCCACAAACAAACCCACGGATGCGGTAACGAGCTGGAAGATGTGTCTCTGTTTAGAAAGTCTCCCTCCAGCACCTGGCTGTCTTCCACGGCTGCACGTAGTTTAGTTAAACACTTTTTTGAAGATGAAACGAGCACACGGTAGACTTTACATCAGTAATCTGCACATTCGCCTGGGCAGCTACGCGTTCACAGGAGGTCACCGGGAAAACTGTGAGTGGTTAGAATATGGAAGTTCCTACTGGAGGGAACATTCCAGGTCCCAGCTGGGGTATCGGCCAGGCGAGAACTGAGCATTTATCTCCCTCATGCGGAGTGTGGTGGGGGGTGTCCCTGGAGAACACTTTGTGGTCTGTATCATCTAAGCCATTCAGCTAATATCACTGCAGGGAGAGGAGTTGGTGTCATTTGAAGATGTCCTTGGGTGGCTTTAAGTTTCACACTGTTTTTATTGCTTCATTAGGAGAGTGTCTTACGATGCCATCAGAAGACGACACGGGCAGAGCTGAGAAATGCCAGCGAGCTCTCTTCCTGCCGCCATATTTTCAATGTGCAAATTGGGCTTCCGAGATAATTAGACTGGTTGGTTTGGGATCTGCCTACGCCGTCCCCAGGCCACCATTGGTCCTGTAGGGCCGGACCTCGGGGTGCGGGGGCTTTGGGTTGGGAGGCACTGGTGGGGTAGGGAACACATGCCTGGGGCTGCTTTCCTTTTGCAAATTTAGTGGAAGCTATTAGCTTCTGCTAAACCGTGAAGGTCGCGGAAAGGCTGCTCTTCGGGGCTGTGTTCCTGGTCGGGGTTTGTGCGGTGGCTAAAACGTGGCCCTATTTTCACATATGTATTTCTAAAAATGTAGGGCTCATCACTGACAGCCCTGTGTGAATTCCTCAGGTCACCACGACGTTCTCAGGGTCTGGAGGAAGGACGGAACACAGGTGGATTCCTGCCTGTGGCCTGGGATTGTGGCAGGTGCTGGTTCTGCCACCTCTGAGCGCACAAAGGCCGCCTTCTAGGGCCCCAGCCCACGCATCGGTGCGAGGTCACCTGCTGAGGTACGCACGTGTGATGGGGGCGCTCCAGCGCTCAGGGCTGCTGACGGTCTGTCCCCATCAGGAGCCCCATCCCAGAGGGCCCTCAGGGGCCTGAATCAGCCCTGCTGTGTTCACAGCGCGGACCCAGAGCCTGGCCCAACGTGTGACATTGAATGTGGCCCCCAAGAGGTTCTGAATGATTGCATGAATACAGCATTTAGGAATGAACGTGTATATGCAAGCAGAGGCCCGCCGTCTAACTCAGCCTGGGTCGTGGTGTCCGCATGGAGGCCTCAGGACGCCTGGGAATGTGGCTCTGGTCAGTCTCGCGTGGCTTCTGCAACAAAGCACCGGAAACCGGAGGCTTATATCAGGGATGCACTCGCTCTCAGTTCTGGAACCGGAAGTCTGGGAACCAGGGATGGCTCCAGGGGAGGGTCCTTTCTGCCTCTCCCAGATTCTGGGGGCTCCACTTTTTGTGGGCTCGTGGCCTCATCCCTCCACCCTCTGCCTCCCCCTTCACGTGGCCTCTCCCTGCCCAAGTGTCTCTCTGTTCTTTTTTTAGGGTCACCCTAAACCCAGGATGATCTTTCTTTGAGATCTTTGATTGGATCACAACGGCAAAGATGCTATTTTCACATAAAGTCACATCTACAGGCTCTCGGGTTGGGATTTGGACATACTTTTCAGGGTGCACTCTTGGCCCCTAACCTGAGAGGGGGCTGCCGGCCATGGGATGTACACTCAGGGGGTGCACGGTGCCAGGACCTGCCACGGAGGAGTCTGGGAAGGAGGTGGGTCAGCGACCTGGGCACGTGGGGCCAGCACGTGGGGCTGACCCTACTTGGCAGAGCGTGTCCTCTCACTGGGGACTGGTGTCCGGGAAGGTCGGAACCGGGAAGGTCGAGTGGTCTTAATAAGTGTGATTTCTCGTTACCTCATCTACTGCACACGGATGACCGATTGGCAAGGAGTTAGAATAAAATACACTTAACACTAATGCTATTTTAAACTTAATTACAATTAAGTTCCTCATGAATATCAATTATCACCGTGTTGTATGATCGCTAGTTAATAGGGATTTCCGAACGGTAAAATGCCAGATTAAACGACTTTACTGCAAGCGGGGCTGGGCCACACTGAAAGGCCTGCTACTCCTTGTTTTTACCTGAAGGTCACTGGACAAAGATCCACGAGTGGCTTCCAGCTGAGGGCTGGCCACAAACTCCGGTTGGGGGCCTCAGGGCAAGCCTCCGCCTGCCCCCGGGCCTCAGTTTCTTCATCTGGAACTCAGGGAAGTGGTGACAGCCACGCCAGACAAGGCAGAGGTCACGATCAAACATTACGTGGCAACATTAGCTAATGCTCACATAGCGCTTCCCATGGGCTGGCCCACGATGCGTTCTTCCTGTTCCCAAATTTATAGGTGCAGCATCTCTGAGGTGTCAGGAGGTGGGGGCCCCAGGATGCAGCAGAAGCCAGCTCTCATGCACAGCCTGGGGCGGGGTCGGGCGGCCCCGTGTCCCCAGCTGTCTGTGGTGTTTCTCTAGCCGGAGGCGCACGTGGGGCCCCACCTCCACGCCTGCCCAGGGCACAGACCTTCGAGGTTTGAGCAAAGCGTCCTGCACAACATGCACAACACTGGGTCTCCACCTGCTGGCTCCTCGCTCAGGGGACCCGGCCCTCACAGGCGGCCCCTCAACCCCAGCCCCCCCCCCCCCCCCCCCGGGGACATCACCTGGGCCCGTCACTGGTGAAGACCGGGAGGCCACAGGGAGCTCGCCGGCTGCCTCACCTGCCTGCTGTTTCCACCTTTTCCACGGCCAAGGTTCTGAGTCGTGAACTGAGAACCTTTATTTCAGAGGTCCTGCTTTCTGCTCTTTATGCTTATATCTCTTTGATTTTGTTCTTAAGAAACAAACATTTTGTGGTTTTATGGAACAAGCTGACTTTTGAAATTCTATTTCAATATTTCTTCTAGGGTTGGGGCGGGGCCCAAGGACATCGCTGGGGACCCAGGACCCTGAGGACGGACCCGGCTGTGTCAGGGGAGGGCCAGTGGGGCAGCCTGCGCAGGGTGGGGGGGGGGGGGAGGGACGTGCAGAGTGTGGACGCCCCCTCCCAACATAAGGGAGATTTTACAGGTCAACTCTGACTTATGCTTTTCTATTTTATTATTTCTCTTCTTTTTCAGTCACTGCTTCTTCCACATCTTTTGGGTTTAGGTGTTGTGCTGGGGAGGGGTCCTGGGGCAAGGTTGTGGACACAGCCCTGGACGCGCAGCTGGGGGGCCCTGGCACCCTCACTCAGGCCGAGGAGCCCTGGGCAGGTCACCTGTGACCCCGAGCCGGGCCCCCCGTGGCTACAAATGAGGGTGACGAGCCCCCAAGTCCAAGCAGTCGCTGTGAAGTCTGCAGGAAGCAACGCCTGGCAGGGAGTGAGAGCATTTTAGGCCTGATTTTTTTGAGTTAAAAGCTTAATTCCTTGCTTTTTTTAAAAAAAAGTACTTTATATTTTAGATCAGTTTTAGGTTCACAACAACGTGCGGGGGGCACAGAGGTTCCCCGCAGCCGCCGCCCCTGCACACGCACAGCCTCCTGATGTCCACATCGCTCACCAGGACGGTGTGTATCATACCAAGGATGAGCCTCCACGGACGCGTCATCACCACCGAGTCCACGTGCGCCTTGGGGTCACTCTCGGCGTCGTGCGTTCTGCGGGTCTGGACAAACGTGCGGTGACGGGCGCCTACCTTCACAGCATCGCGCGCTCTAGTGTCACGGCCCCGAACCCCCCCGAGCTGCGCGTGTTCATCTCCCCGCTGCCGTCACCCCCACCTCCCGCCACCCCGACGGCCACTGACCCTTTGCGTGTCCCCGGCTGTGCTTTTCCAGGAAGTCGTGTGGCCGGACTCACGTGTGGGGGCTCTTCAGATCGGCCTCCTGCCTTAGTGACGAGCGTCGGAGCCTCCTCCCTGCGTTTTCGCGACCGAGAGCTCGTTTCTCGCGAGCACAGAGTAATGGTCCACGTTGTGGATCTACCACAGTTTATCCGTCACCTTCTGAAGGACGCCGTGGTCGCTTCCGAGTTCTGGCAGTCGCGAGCACAGCCGCTATACAAATCCGTGGGCAGGTTTTTGTGTGGACACGAGTTTTCGACTCGTGGAGATAAATCGCAAGGAACGCGATGGCCGGCTCGTCCGGTGAGAGTATGATTCGTTTTGTAGCCAAACACCAAACTCGCCTCCAAAGCGGCCGCGCCATCCTGCGTTCCCGCCGGCAACGGCCGAGCGCTCCTGCCGCTCCGCGCCCTCGCCAGCGTCTGGGGTCGTCAGGGTCGTGGGTCTGGGCCCTGGTGACAGGCGTGCGTGGGGCCTCGCTGTTGTGATTTGCGTTTCCCTGACGACCTGTGATGCGGAGCGCCTGTCCCCGCGCCCGTCTGCATCTGTGCGTCTTCTCCGGTGAGGGGCCTGCTCGGGTCTCCGGCCCGTTTCTAATCGGGTTGTTTTCTTGCTGTGGAGTTTTAAGAGCTCTTTGTATATTTAGGACGACTGTCTTTTATCAAATGTCGTTTGTACCTATTTTCTCCAAGTCTGTGGCTCCTGACAGTCTTTCCGAGAGCAGACGTCTTTAATTCTACCGCAGTCCAGCTGGCCAGCTTTCCTTCTTGGATCCTGTCTGGGCGTTGTGTCTGAAAGCTCATCGCCATCCCCAGGGTCACCGAGACTTTCTCCTGGGTTGTCATCGAGGAGATCAGGGTTCGCATTTTACTTTAAGTCTGTGACCCACTTTGAGTGAATTTTCGTGAAGGGGGTGAGGTCCGTGTCTAGATGCGTTTTTCTGCAGGTGGACGGCCGGGGGGTTCGGCCCCGGTTGTCGAAGAGACGGTCTCTGCTCCGTCGTGTCGCCTCCGCTCCTTTGTCAGACGTCCGTCGACTGGGTTTCTGGGGCCTGTTTCTGGGCTCTGTTCTGTCCCACGGTCGGTGCCTTCTTCCGCCGGGACACGGCGGCGTGATTGCTGTGGCTTCGCGGTGGGCTTGACGTCGGGTAGTCCCCCTCCGGCTCTCGTGTTGGCTCCTCTGGGTCCGTGGCCTCCCGTCCATTGTCAATATCCATGAAGTGACTTCCTGAGATTTGAGTGGGGTTGCAGTGAAGCTACCGACCAAACTGGTAAAAGGACTGACATCCTGACAATATCGAGTCAACTAATTTAGGTCCACTTTTTAATAACAATATCCTGCTTCACGGGCAGTGTGGGTACCTCCTAATAACAAAACGATCGTAATTCTTCCCTCCTATCCCTGTGTCTCCTGCCTGTCTGTCTCCAGTCTTGGGGGCAGTAGCTTGCCCTGGGTGCCCCTCTCCCATGAAGCCGAGAAGAGTTGCTGAGTCTTTCAGTCTGTTCAGCTTTCACTTGTTAGGTATGTGCAGCAACTTCCAAGGTCCTTACGTGTGGAATCAGAAAATGACAAGCTGTTTGGTTTTACATTTTTTTCCCTGATAAATGCATGTGAAGCTGTGTCCTTGACCCTGGGCACCATGTAGACAAATCCATGGGTCCTGGGGGGACCACGCTCCCTTTGCTGTTTACTGTGTGTTGTGAGTAGCTGCTGTCCTCCATCTCTGACCCTCCAGAGGCTCCCTCTGTCTCTGCACCGTGTAACACATGTAGAGTCACCTGTGAGCGAACTACTGTGTTGTCAGTTTCCAGAGGAGCAAACTGAGCCTCAGAGAAGCTTCTGGACTCGTCAAGGTCACCTGGAGCTCACACCAGGCTGTGCACAAGTTCACAGCTTGAGCAGGGACCCTGAGCCCTGACTGACCCCCTTCCTGCAGCAGCCACCTGGTGTGGTGTAGGGGATGCCCAGCTGCCCGGGGCCAGCAAAGCTGACCTGCCTGTGGGGAAGCATGTGCAAAAATCGAGGTATTTCTAATGTGGCATTTCATCATCTAATCTATGAAGGGCTGCGTACGCAAGTTTCCAGAGTAACAGTTTAGATGTCTTGTTTGGAATTAATATCTTGCAGCTCTTAAAGCCCTGGAAAAATGGAATATTAGTCAGGTATTTAGTTGCTAAGAAACCAGTACAGAAGCAGGAGGCCCCATTTAGAGCCGACCGCGGAGCCTGAAAAGCTTGATTTGTGGAAAGCATAGCTCCTCCCACACCCGGTTTCCTGTTTAAACAAAGCAGATGCCTACAAATTCTTACCGCGGTCCCCTTATGCCTAAACCCAGTCCCTGGAAAAATGAAAACCAAGCCCGGACTTTCTCGCGTTGGCCCACGGGGAGGAAGGCTCTCTGGGGAGTCTTTGCTCATGGCACACGTCCCTCCACCCACCCTTCCCGGGTACCCAGGCTGGCCCCAGATCCATACTGCTTGACCTTGCTTCTGGCCACAGCTGGATGCACCATGATGTGGACCCTTGCACTGAGATGGGCAGGCAGAGTATGTGTCCTGGGAATTTGGACCCTGGAGATTCTTTTTTTTTTTTTTTTTTTTTTTTTTACTCCGCACCCAGCACAAAGTCCAAAGTGGCACTTGAACCCACGACCCTGAGATCAAGAGCTGAGCCGAGATCAAGAGTCAGACGCTTAACTGGCTGAGCCACACAGGTGTCCCTGGACCTGGGAGGGTTTGGGGTGAGTGTCTCCAATGCAAAAAGACATAAACTGGGGCCCAGCGGTGACTGTGTGCACTGCCATTGGTGGGGGCAGCAGGAGGTGTGCAGAAACCCAGAGCACTTGGGGGTGTTGCCGTTCTGGCCTCAGCCCTGCATGGGCCTGCCTGCCCCTCGGTCTGGGCCTCGGGAGACCTGGGATTCTCAGCCAGTCCTTTCTCTTCTGGCTTATGTGAGATCAGGTTCCTCTCCATTTCTTGCGACCAAAAAAATCCTAATTAATCCCCTTCCGCTGTTGGACCACATTCAGAACCACATTTACATCTCCTGCGCTCTCCCTGAGGACTTTGATATTTGCAGTCTTTGTTTTCAACCATTTTCTGAGTCTTAAGTCTTGGACACGCGGCCTCGACGCTGCTGGGCTGCAGGGCTCCCGAATCCAGGGCGATCCCCTGGCTTCTCCAGTCACCTGGCACCCCTGTCCCGGCCGCCCCACAAAGCGTGAAGGTGGGGTGCACTGTCCTCACCCCACCAAAGACGGGACGCACCTGCTGTTCTCCACGCATGCGGGGTGACTATAACCCCGTGTTCTGATGTTAAGGGGAGTCGAGTGAGAGTTTAAGAATGCGTTGGCGACGAGCTGGCTGGGGCTGAGTCCCAGTTCTCTGTTTACAAGGCCTGTGGCCTTGGGCAGATTATTTAAGCCTTTTAAGACTCACTTGCAACATTTGTAGGTTGGAGAAACTGATGCTATGTGGTTTTGAGAATCAAATAAGATTTTGTTCATTATCTTCCGGAGTTGAATTGTGTCCCCCACCCATTTCATACATGGGAGTCCTGCCCCCTAGTACCAAGAATGTGACCTTATTTGAAGATGGGTCGTCTTTACAGAGGAGATGATGCTTTACACGGCTCATGGCCTGGGGGGGCCCTGATCCAGTATGTCCTGGTCCAAAAGGGGGACCTGGACACAGAGGGGCACGCAGCGAGAACGGCACGTGGAGTGGAGGCAGAGAGCGGGACGCGCACCCACGAGTCCCGGCCCAGAGAAGATGCCCCCGGAACCCAGCAGGAGAGGCTGGGGCGGATCCCGCCTCTGGGTCCTCAGAAGGCGCCAGACCTGCTGACACGTCCATCTCGGACGTCCAGCCTCCAGACTGGAGAGAGCCCGTTTCTGTTGTTGAGGCCCTGGGTCCAAGTTGCAGTGGTCTGCAGTGGCAGACCCGGGCCTGGGGGGGAAGCGTCCTGCAGGGAGGCACGGAGCCAGGCCCACCGTGTGCTCCTGGCTGTCATTCCCTGATTTGCACGGGCCTCAAAGGCCGCCTTCTCAGTCAGATCCCTGTGGCTGATCTGGGTTCTGCCAGGAACTGGTCTTTCCTTCCTGGGGAAGTGATTCATGGAGCCCGCAAGCCCCGGGGCCAGGAGACACCCCTCATTTAGCTCAGGGGCACTGAGCTCTCTGCACCTGCACAGACAGAATTACCAAATCCCTGGGGCGCCTGGGGGGCTCGGTCGGTTGGGCGTCCGACTTGGGATCGGGTCACGATCTCATGGTTTGTGAGTTCGAGCCCCGCGTCGGGCTCTGTGCTGACAGCTCGGAGCCCGGAGCCTGCTTCGTATTCTGTGTCTCCCTCTCTCTCTGCCCCTCCCCTGTGCGCGATCTTTCTCTCTCAAAAATAAATAAACATTAAAAGAAAAAAAAAGAATCACCAAATCCTCAAATAAGGCTGTCAGAGGACAGTCTGGGCCAGAGACCAAAAGAATGAGGTCACCTCTGGAGGCCGCAGGACATAGAACGACAGGAGAGAAATCCGGCCCCCTGACAGCCTGGTGACCAAAGAGAAACAGACAAGTGACAAAACCACCCTCTGGACACCGGGTCTGCTCATCTGGTCCCGAGACTCACTCCTGCTTTGCCTGACAATGGATCAACCTTTTCAGCCTTTCTGGTCTGGGTGGCCACAGGGAGGCTTGCTGGGGGGAAGCCTGTCCCCAGCTCACATGGGACTTCGAGAGTCCACAGGGAGAGGTCAGGGAGGAGGAGCAGACAGCTCCCGGTGGGACGCATGCCCCCTGTGGCCTGCCGTGGGGGCAGGACCACGGGGCACCCTTGCGGGTCTGAGGTCCGAACCACACAGTCTCCTGGGTCAAATGCATCTTGGCTCAAGTCTCCCTGCTGACCAGCAAGGGACACGAGGCTCAGCATTGCAGGGCCTGCAAACCGTCTCTGCCCCCGGGTTAGGGAGGGTCAGCCCAGTGTCCTCCACACTGGCCTTGACCCGTCACCTGAGCTCTTGGGGGCTCCTGAGGTCTCTGCGTCATCAGGTGCACCCCAGATGGCCTGCTCTGCACTCACTGAAGACAGATGTCGCTGCGGCCGGTGATGGCTGTTCTGGTGAAGGCGGAGGGAGCTGGCGGGACACGTGCCACCTTGGCCCGTCGGGCCTGGACCGGTTCTTCTTTTCAAAACTTGTCACTTGGGCCACGTGGGTGCAGTGACATGACGGACTGAAGGGCTCCCTGGGGGCCCGTCCAGTCCCTCCTTCCCCTTCCCAGCCAGCTCCCAGCCACTCGTTTCCAGCAGAGAAAGCTGTGGCCCCCTCACCCGCCTCCCTGCTTCCCTTCTCTCCATCCCTGCGGCCCGGCCGCTGCTGCTTTCCCCCTCGTGCCACACACGGAGTGGCGAACAGGTTAAGATGCTTTGTGAAAATGTTTCCCATTCCTGAGAGTCAACACTGCGGCGCGCAGCCTGTTCCCATGGAGACGGCATAAACAAGGTGGGCTCTCTAGGTGATCAGTGTTGATCAATGATGCACGCAGAGTGAACCCGCACACATCCTCCCCCCTCGACCCGTGCGGGTGGCCCTTGTCTAAGCAGTCTGTTTCAGAAACCTTCCTGGAGAGAGGACTCTAGAAAGTTCTAAACCCAAAAGGATTCACCGGCTTCAAAAAGAGCAAAACTGAGTGCCACCATGTCAAAGTACCCAGTCTCCCTGTTGTGAAAACAAGCAGATCCTCAGCCATTGCGTTTTTTTTTTTTTTTTTTTTTTAACTTTTTAGCAAGATGAACAACAAAACCCCTGAATAATGTGTTTCTTCCTGCCACGGGGTGGGGGGGGGAGGGGCAGAAACGTGTGCACGTCATGATATTTGCAGATGTGAAATCTCAGTTAACTGGAGAGGACCCTCTTTGCTGTGTGGTTGGCTGAGTCATGGCCCCCTGAAGACGCCCACATCCTCACCCCCGGAACCCGGGCCTCGGTCACCTCCTAGAGGGATTCCACAGATGGAATGTCAGGGTCCTTGAGGGGGGTGTTCCCCGGGTCGGCGGGCAGACCAGAGGGTCATGAGGGGCAGGCAGGGGGGTCGGAGTCACAGGGACATGGGAAGGCGCTCTGAGTGGCTCTGAAGACGGGGCCGTCCTTGGAAGCTGGAGGAAGTGACTCTCCCCTGGAGCCTCCAACCGCACGCACCCATGTGCACCCCCACTTTGGGCTTCTGGCCACCAGAGCCAGGAGAGCAGGAGTTCGTGTTGATCTCAGGCACGAGGTTTGTGGTCGTTGCTTGTGGGGCCCCGGGAGGCGGTGTCCTCCCCAGTCCTCCTGTCCCTCACGGCCCCTAGAACGCCCTGGGGCAGACTTAGGGCTGCAGGCGAGGGGGCAGATGGCGGGAAGCAGAGCCAGGCCAGGTGACAGCCCCCGTGCTGGTCCCCACCGGCTTCACGGTCCCAGAGGCACCCTGAGCCATGTGCCAGACCAGGCATTTGTGCTGGGCTTTCCGGAAGCACGCAAGCTCTGTGAGAGCAGAGACTCGGTCTGTTTGCTGCAGAACGCACCCCTGCCCGGCCCGGCCCTGCCCTGTGCACTCCTGCCGAGAACATAGCAATCGCTCAGTAAATATTTGTCGATGAGGACACAGCATCTGCCAAGTCTCCAAGGAGAGCCAGACTCCTGGCCGTGTCGAGTCAACAGTTTTGTTTGCATCTGGATCAAAGAGAAATAAAATGAACGGGAGTAAAACACCTCCTGTGCCCGCCCCTCCCCCCCCACCCCCAGGACGCCAGACTCCCGCCCACCCCCTCTCGCCCCGTGTTTTCCTTCTGCAGCCCCCAGCACAGTGGGACCTGCTGTCCTGCGGGTGCCCAGGCTGAACCCCACAACCCAAACATTTTCATCAAGGGCATTCGCTCAGCTACCCATTATCACCCCTGGTAGCAAGTGCAGGGTTTCTCCGGCGTGAATTGCTGTGGTTAGGTCCCGGGATCTCCACAGCCTTGAGCACAGTTCAAATCATTTCGGGCACTGGGAGAGGCCTGGGCCTCCGGAGTCCCCCAGGGCTGTCACTCAGCATGAGCCGGTGGGCCCGGGCCTTGATCGGAGACACAGCAGCCTGCCCGGGGGAGGGACTCGTGGTGTTGCTGTTCAATAGAAGCGGCTTATAGACCCTCCCTGGCGACAGTGTAGACAGTGGTGGTGGCCATTCTAAATCCCCACAAGCAATGGTCTGGATTTAGCCAAAACGTGATCAGGAAAATGTTGAGAAGGTGTGTTGATGCTCATGCCTCGTGCTGAACCACAGCAGCATTGTTCTTTTCTCAGAACCTGACTCCCCCTGGGGAAGGCTCTTCTCTGATGCTCAGCCAGTGCTGGGTCTAACTGGCTCCACCTCTGGTTCAAGAGTAGGCGCTGAGAAGCACACTCCATCCCCACAGACACAAGAACAGTTAGAAAATTCGCATGCCAGGATGTGAGGTCCACAGCTACGCGGTCTGAGTGGGCTGGGGTCATTCTGTTGCCACCAGTGAGCACCAGCTGGGGGATATGCCCAGTGCACAGGTGGCCATGAGCTGAGGGATGCCAGAACCAGAGGCAGAGCCCTGGGGGCGTCCTTTGTGTCCTGGATCAAACCGGACCTGAAAGCGGACCCACCCCTGTAATCCAAGACCTTGCCTTTGTTTCACCTAACACAAAGGATCTAAACTGATGTGACACTTCCACCATCAAACTTTCTCCGCTACTCCGTGAGGAGATGGGAACTGAGGCAGGTAGAATGTGTTCCCCCCATTCCAGCCAGCTGCCGCAAGCTGCCTCGACCCCGCAGGCTGAGGCTTCAAGGTTTCAGCTCCAGCTATGCCTTTTCCTCCTACGTGTCACCAGAGAGTTTATAGATGTAAACTCAACACAGAGAAAAGCTTGCCTCAGATGGGGCAGCATGCCCTGTTAGGTAGTGAGTTCCAGGTCTGTAGAGGCATTCAAGTGGGGGGTGGACGAAATGCCTTTGTCAGTAAGCAGATGCCCTGCACCCTGGAGCAGGTGTTTTGATTTCGGGCTGTCGGAGTCAATGACATGATCTGAAATAGCAAAGGAGTGTCTTACGGAAAAACTGTGGTGTAGACTGAGCCCAGTTTCAGGGTCCCCCACCTACTTTCCTGCTTCTCCCAATCTCCCCACGTGTGCACAGGGCCTTCATTAAACACCGTGGCCCTCACCGTCTCCTTGACTCCCGTGGCGGCTCTGAGACATGGCAGAACGGACGGCACTTCTCTGTCTCTGCGCTCGGGGGAGGACGCTGAGGCTCAGGAGGGCCTGGGAGTTGCACAGACGGCAAGTGGTGGTGTGGGAACCACAACGGAACTGGTGCTCTGGGTGCAAAGCCCTGAGGAGGCGGCTGCCCTGCGTGGTCCTGCTCACATTCTGTGATCACACAGCCAGCGGAGCACGTGGTCCTGGGCACCCACGGCCGTGCGTCCGGCGGGCTTTCTCTCCCCCTGGGCAGAACGGTGCCGTTCTGCGACAAGCCGGCTGTGGCCCCTCTGTCCTTCAGAACCAGGCCCTGTCATGTGGGGTCTTCCAGGAGCACCTGAGAGGGGCTGCGGGGGAGGCTGGGAAGGCTCTGCTCCCAGACGTGCGTCCCCGGAAATGCCCCCCGTGAGCCCGGGGTCCTCGACGGACACCTGCACCCTCAGTGACCGAGTGCACTCTCCGTCGGCAGCCGGAGGCCTCGAGGTGCCGGGAAGACGCTGAGGATGTGTTACGAAAGGTGCATTTTGATTGGAAGAGGAGGCCGGGTTTTTGGAGGAAATGCGGGCAGCCTGGCCGTCTGTCCTCACGCCTGTGTCCCCTTGGCTGAGCTGGGGACGTGGGTCAGTCCTCGGGAAGCAGAGGGGAAGGGGCTCTCTCCGGGGCAGCTCTGCTCAGTGGGACGGTGTTGGGGCCCCGGCAGGAGCGCACTGGCCCTTTCTACTGAAAGTCTCTGGGGACTGCCCAGACGATGGTGGTGGGCTAACCCCTCCCCGAGGGGCCCCCGGGACTAGGCTCCGGCCTCCTCTCTTCCAGGAGCACAGAATTCGGCCCTCGTGGCCAAGCCTGTGTCCTCTGGGAGAAGTCCTTCCCACCTCCCCACCAGAACAGCACAGTTACCAGGGATCAAAATCATTTCCAAAGTGCTCTTTCCCCAGCTCTGGGGAGAGGGCACCGGAGGGATTCGGGCTGACAGCTCGTCCTTCTAGATCATTCACCGGTATCTGAGGGTCCCAGTGGTCCGGGATCGACGCGGTCGGGCTGGGCCACATCCACCGGAGCAGGTGTGCGCGGGGCCGCTCTCTGGAGACCCCGGGGCCTTCAGCAGCCTGGCTTGCACAGTGGTGCTCCGGGACCGGCTGCGGTGGCTGTGCCTGCAGAGGCCGGGACGCAGAGGGGCCTTTGGCAGAGTCAGAAAGGTGGAGATCCGAGCACAGTGTGGCCGACGGCGGGAAACAGGGCAGTGGAAGGTTGGCAGCCTGGGTGAAAATACTTCTGGAAAGTCGTGTCCCGGTCTGGAAGAGCCTACGGAGCTGGAACAGTCTGCATTAAGTTGCGCAGGACAACAGAGAGCGGGCGCCCGTTCCTTCATCAGGCAGGCATTTCTTGAGCACCATGCGGTGCTGGGGCCCATGACACCCTGGGAGCAACAAGAGAAATTCATGTGCCTAAACGGGACTTGGGGACGATGAGCGGAGTGGATGATAGAATAGAGATCACGTCGGGAGCCCCGTGGACGACAGTCTCCTGCGAGAAGGAAAGCCTCAGCGCATCCTTGGGCAGCTCCCCCTTATCTACAGACACGGGGGTGCGGGGACAGTGCTGGGGTCCGCCGTGAGGTCAGCGGGATGGCAAACACTTGGCCAGTGCCTGGCATACGGGAAACGCTCACACTCTACCCCACCCGGTTATCACCCACCCGTGTTTCGTCCCTGCCACCTTCGCGGCACACACATAGACCATGCATTTTGCGCTGGATGATGGCAAAGTAATAACGCACGGTGTCTGTTTCTCAGCAGAGGGGACAAGCGCACCCCTCGACCAATTTCCGTGCTTCTGGCATCTGTGAGTAGCATCTGGCGAGCCATTCTAAATATATCCCACCTTTCCACGTTGACTGCAGAGAGGGGACCCTGTGTCATTCCAAAGCTCCGGGGGGGGGGGGGGTGACGTGTCTCAGGCTCCTCTTATACTGGGGGGCGGGGGTCTGCCCCATATTCCAAAGATGCTGGCCCACGTCTAACACCGTTCGTGTGCGCTGAGGATGGGGAGATACGCGGTTACTTTTGAAAATGGGAAATCAGACGGGGTGGTTTCATAATTATCCAATTAGTGTGCCCCCATCCCCAGCAAACTGCATGTATAACTCCAAAATTAAAGCAGGAATGTAAAACAAGGAAATACATTATTTTGCTCCCTTAAGCACCCACTGCCATATGTACATGTTTGCAAAGATTTTGCTTCACCGAGCTTTCCTGGCAACCCATCGTTTCTCGGATCCTGTGGGTTCCCCAGAGGAGCCCTTGGGGGTCGCTGTTTAAATGAGGAGAAAATTGGTTATAAATCAAGTTAATTTTCAAAGATATTAATCCAAGGAGAACCCGATTTTGTGTGAGACGGTGGCTCCATTAAGGGGTACCAGAACTCGTAAGAAAAAGAAAGAAATGTGTCTCTTCAGTCGGAGTCAGAGAAACATTTTAAATCGTGGCAATATTACATTTTTAAAACTGTTTTCCCCAAACCCACTCCCTTCTTGGTTTTCATTTATTATATCAGCTTGGCATCCCAAAGTATCGCACACTGGAGGAATATGGCAGAAGCAGCGTTTATGTGTCACCCAAACCTTGAATGCCTCTGATCCTCTGCCCAGGGGAGGCTGCCATCCCCAGGGTGGGCTCTCGGGCAGAGGGCACGTGACGAGTCATGGTCACCCTGAGTGGGCTCCCACACTGTCCTGGAGGCACTTTTACCGCCTGACCTTGCCTCGTGGTGGAGACTCTGAGGCCCCCAGGTTCCTCCCCCCAGGGAGCTGTGGGGTGGCCACCTGGGCCCCCCTCCTGATGGACGAGCCCCGTCCTGGGTGGGGGCAGGGGGCCATGCGCAGCGGGAAAGTGAGAAGCATGTTGGGGGCATGACCTCTGATCCGAGGTTTTATTTGAGTCTGAAATTTGTTAATTATGCACACGGCTTTCCAAGATGTGGTTTCGGTGTCTGCTCTGAGCTCTTCATGGCAACCCCAAGGCAAGTCCCAATGTCTGGATAGCCTGGCCTTTCCTATTGTTTAATTTACTGGTAAGAATATGACCTTTCTTCTAATTACAAACGAAATTCACCCTTGTGCAGACATTTTGGAAAATGCAGGAAGTTCTTTGGAAGAAAAGTAAAGTCTCTGACGATCCCAGCCTTCCCGCACGCCTCCTTTCAGCGAAGCCCACCAGGCGTTGGGTCACTCGTGTGTGTCTGTGAGTGTGTGACACAACCCTTTACTCACAGATTTCTGTCTGGCTCTTCCCCTTGTGTTCATACAGCACGAGCATTTCCTGCATCCTCAAAATATTTGTTGAGAATGAATTCGCTAATTGTTTCATATTTCATCACGTGGCTGTTGTATTCGTGGCTTACAACTGGCGTCTTGTGGTAGAACATGTCGGCTGCATGGAACTTTCCACTGTAATTAACCCGTGTTGTAATGCACATCCTTGTACGTCCACCCCTGGCCGTGTCCTTTGGGTCAATCCATTGACACTTCAGAAGGAGGGACATTGGCTGTGATTCTGGGCTCAGGGGCTGGCCTCTGGCAGACGCTGCCCAAACTCTCAGCTTTGGCAGATGTCATCCCCCTCTGAGTGGGGTCTCACTCCTGGCAGAAGGTGGGCGCCGTGGCTTAGCCCACGAATGAGGCTGGGTGGAGAGAGGGGGGATTTCTGAAAGGGTCCCGGTGGCCTTTGGTTTTAGACAGTCCAAGCAGGAGGAGTGCAGTGCTGGCTTCCAGGTCAACAAAGTATTCTCAGAGACGTAACACCAGACAGAACAGGTTAGGAAGGTCACCGTCCACTTTTAACCGAAAGGGGAGAAAATGATCCAGGATAGTATGTATATCATTCAAAACACTAGTTTTCTCTTCTGGCTTCGTGCTGTGTCCTAGTGTTTGGACTGAGAGATTTCGGGACAGAGGGTCGGGAAAGTCTCATTAAAATCACTTAAAATCCATCATGAGAGGCAAAGGCCCCAGTGTGGCCAAGCCTCAAGCCCGGCAGGGCGCCTGGCTCAGCGATGTGTGATGGGAGGGTGGGATCCTAGCCCCTCCAGACCTGCCCAAGGAACACCGGCCGTTCAGGGGCGGACGAGGCAAATAGTCGGGCAGAACGGACCCTGAAGCTAAGGGCAGATGATCTTGGTTAGCAGGGGTGGGCATTTCTGGAAGGTGTGTTTCCCGGGACTGGATTTTGAAAGAGCGCTTTCCCGGGACCCACGGCTGGCGTCACAAGGACAGGTCTCTGAGGTTGGGGTCTGATGTTTGCCAACGGCTCAGGAAAGAAGGTTGAATTCGTGATAGGGACCCAAGGAGACACGATGAATCCCAAAATTGGCAGTGCTAGTGTCTCGTGGGGGTGAAGCCAGGAGTGGGGCTCACGGGGCGGGGTCCCAAGCTTCTACCCTTCCTTCCCTCTCTCCAATGTCCGATGCTTTGCTCCTCCCGTGTGTGGGGCCAACACGGCTCCCTCCAAGTTCTTCTCACTCTCTGCCATCAGATTAAGCCGCTGGCAGGGATGAACTTCCTTTGTCTCAGTTACAGGTTCTGCAGAGGGACACGCGGAGGGCTCAGCTTGGAAGGGGATCACCCGTGCTCCCGTGTCCTGTGGCCAGGACCACGGACCCAAACCCTACAGCTCCTCTGTGTCTCTCAAGACCTGCTCACCCCACAGTTCTCATCTGCAGGATGCATGGGAGTAACCGAGACCCCTGCTGGCCTGGTGGCCTTGGTCTCCGCTTCCCGCGTGCCTCCCCCTCCCCCAGTGCCCGGCAGCCAGAGCGGAAAATGAGGACCGTAGGAGGCTTCGGAATCCACAGGGCCCACTTGAAGCAGCGGCCGTGACAGTTACCTGCCCTCTTCGTTCCGGCTCTAACTGCAAGAGACGATGCTGCTTTTCTTGGAACCTTGCCTGACGATATGGCCCCTTGGCCCCTCCACCCCCTCCCCGCCTGTGTCCCTCCCCCTGTGATGGCCTCTTTGAACACGTTGGCCTCTCTGGGTGTGAGTTGCACAAAAGGTGTCATTAAGTGTGATTGAAAATCAAACTGCTATTTCATTAATGGACCATTATCAGGAAATACAGTGGCGTTCGAATTCCCGCATGCTGGTACCACGCACGCTCCTTTTCCTTCGTGCACTTCAAGACAAATAGTCTGCTCAGTGCTCCCTGGGCCTTGTGCACTGGTGAGTGTTCTCTGATAGACGTAATTATCCCGGGTGTGCTGGATGATCTTTATTTGAATTCTTTGAATTGATGAACCATGCTGTAAATGCAGATTGTAGAAGGGAAAAAAAGAACAGTGCAATTCATATCCTACCAGGTAATATTATTCCTTGAAAATTAAAATCAACTGTACATTATCCGTCCCTGACTCACAGAGGTGGCATGGTGTCATGAGGAAGGAGCTCCACAGAGAGGCCGGACTCGCTTCCCTGAAAATGCCAGGGGTCGAGACACCCTGGGACGGGCGGGCAGTGCCCTGGGAGTAACCAGGGCGGTGCAGGCACCGAACGAGGCCGAGTGCACGATGGGGAACAAAATGCCCCAAACGAGAAGCTGAAGGTACAGAGCTGGACTAATGTAAAATATTTATGGAATAAATTACTTCTTAATGTTCTCTCTTTCCAAGTCTGCAGAAAAGAAGCCAAGTCAGGCCCATAAATGTAGATGAGGAGGTCCTGCCGTGATGGGACACAAAGGCAATTATCCACAAAGCCTGTCCCCAGAGTTCCATCTCTGACTGAGTTGTGTGGAACTGGGGGCTCTGCTCTGTCACACTGGTGGGGAATACTGGGCCAGTGTCCTTCTCCCTATCGAGTTTTAAAGTCAAAGTTGCACGTCCACAGAGGAGCTTGTTCCGTGGCTCACGCGGACCCCACAGGTGGCAGGTGGTTCTAACGGGAGGCGAGGAGGACCCTCTGTGGGCCGGTGGCGATGGTGGTCCCCGGACAATGGTGTACCAGGAGTGACCTCTGAACTGGGCACACAGAATATGGTGCTAATGGCTTGGTGTCTCCCCCCCGCCCCCATGCCCACCAGAGAGCACGTGGGATGACTCGAACTCACATTAAATGTATTCTGATGACCTGAAGTTTAGCATAAATAACCAGGAGATCAGCAACCAGCCGATGTGTTGGCCTCCCCAAGTAGAGAACTTGAATATTTTACTTCTGACAGCTTTGGGGCCCCCAGTCGTGGGCTGTGATGCACAGGCTCCAGTCTGTGAAAAAGGGGGGAAGACACAGAACCTTTGAACTGCCCCTGGGACAGCATTATGTGGAGGGAGTGGGGCGACAGCTAACGGGAGGGACCCCAGGAAATGTGGACACCAGTACAAGTCCTGAAGTCTCAAGAACCTGCTGAAACAGGAGCTTTTTTCTAATGTTTATTTATTTTTGAGAGAGAGAGAGAGAGAGAGAGCATAAGCAGGGGAGGGGCAGAGAGACAGGGAGACCCAGAATTCCAAGCAGGCTCCAGGCTCCGAGCTGTCAGCACAGAGCCCGATGCGGGGCTCGAACACACGAGATGTGAGATCATGACCTGAGCCGAAGTCAGACGCTCAACCGACTGAGCCCCCCAGGCGCCCCCGAAGTGGGAACTTTTGCAGCTTGTGTTGGGACCGGCGGCTTCTCTTCTGCTCTGGGTTCAGGACGGCCCGGCGATGGCCTCAAGTCCGCCGTGCCGGGGGCCCCGACAGCTCTGTGATTGGCGAACGCTGCAAATGAGAGCTGGTTCCCGACGGCCCAGAGCTGTCGCCATTGACCCTTCACCGGCACACCGCTGACCGTGGGGACCGAGCGACGTCTGAAACTACTCTTCTGGGGAGTGAGTGCTCTACAGGCAGGCACTGTGCTTGCTTTTCACAGACTGCTCCCCTTAATCCCAACGCTGGCTGCTGTCCGAGAGGCACGTGTGAGCGTCTCCACGTGTCGGGCGAGGAAGCTGAGGCTCGGAGGAGGTGGGTCAGCTGTGTGGGCTGCGGCCGGGAGGACTCAGGGTCGGAACGAAGGCCTGGTGGTGAGCCTGGGCAGGGGGACCCTCCGCTGCAGCCTGAGGGCTCTTTCCAGGGGTTCCCCCCTGCACTGCCACTTCGGGGGTCCTCGCTGTCTCCCCACTGGCTCACGGTTGTGCCTGGACGTTAGCTTCAGCACAACAGCTTCTTCCGCTCAGTGTTCTTTGCCGATCTATCAATGTTCACCTGCGGCCGACTTTCCCCCTAAAGGACCAGATAGCACACGTTTTCAGATTTGCGGCCCAGAGGCCCGTGTTGCAACGAGTCCACCCCATCCCAGCGTGAGAGCAGCCGTAGCTGTAAACAAACACGTGCCAAAAAATACTTACAATTTGCGAAACCCCAGGGCAGCTGAATTTCACTTGCAGGCCCTGAATCGCCAAATCCTCTTTTCGTCAAAAATGCAGGCTGCCAAAACTTGAAAGTGTACGTTGAGTGCGTGGAGTTCAATAACGTTTCTAATTTTTTTTTTTTCATTTTGAATGAAAGCGAGGGACGTGTGAATCATTTTTTTCTTGAAATTTCTTCCCCTTTCCGTCAAATGCCGAAATCAATGATGCTGAAAGTGATGTCTCCTCTAATGTATAGAGTTGATTGGGACTTTTTCAATCATTTATTCGGCAAACATGGGCTCAGGGCCCATGCTGTGCTAGGCTCTGTGCTGGGCCCAGAGGACAAGGGCGCAAACAGGACTCAGAGCAGAGGCTGGGATGGGGTGCAGGTGCCATCTGGTGACCCTGGGAGATGCCCGTGCAGGCTAATTCTCTCTGCGGGTGTGAATACCCAGCGTCCCCCACACACGGGCTGCAGAAACACAGGGACGCTCGCGGGTTCCAGCTCTAGACCCCAGCTCTGCCCGGGTTTCTGTTCTGGGACCTGAGTGTTGGCTCTTCTCCTCCATCACTCTCTGAGCGAGCACACAGCCTCTTGGTCCATTCCATCCGTCTTCCCATATTTTTGGATGACAGCGGGCAGCTTTTACTTCCACGGTTTGCATGACCACCAGGGAGCCCCACGCGGAACGAGGGACCGCCTTCCAGACCCTTCATTCCAGCTGCACTGAGCACGTTAAGACTTGCTCGCCCAATTCTTGTGCAGTGACTGAAGGGTACTAAGTAAGGATTTTCAGGAGCAGGAGAAAGTCACCAAAGTGACGCACCAACCCCTGGCTCCCTGACTACTGCACGCGGTGCTGTTGCCTTTTTATCGTGTCTCCCAGTACAAAACGAGTACCGCAGTGTGGCTTCCGTGGTAGGCGGGCCCGTGGCATCTCAGGGGTGGCCGGCCGGGAGGGGCCGGTTCGGGGCATGAGCTCACACCCCTGGTAAACTGCTGGCTTCTCTGGTGTGGGGGAGCACATGGGGGTATTTCTCTGATAGATGCAGGGATGGGAACGAAAACGTGCCGTTGGCCCCGCTTCCCAAAGCCCTGGAGGTTGAACTTCGGCGGCGGAGAAGGGGAAAGACAACAACACCATGTTCGGAACAGAGTTGCTAGGCTGGAATCTGCTCCAACTGTCATTTTAAAAATAAAGTTGGTGTCTGGGAGGTGAGTTTGGCTGAGATCGAGCTGGCAGCTGCCTTTGAGAGTCAGAGAACACTCGGGGAAGGCAGATTAGCAGCTAAGCCTCGGCGTCAGATGGCTGTTTTTTAAGGAAGGTGTGGAAGTGGAGTTTTCGGTCTCATCTGTGGCGTCAGCTCTGTCCTCCTCTTACAGAGCGGCCTGGGTCCCCAGCGCGCAGGTGCCCAGCTGCACGGCCAAGCCCATCACACTGGCTGGCCGCCCTTCTCCCTCACTTTCCCAAACGGTGCCGGGATCCTGTCTTTTCAGGCTCAGCTAATGCCTACAGCTCAGAAAACGATACCACCAATGGATTTGACTCATCTTCCCCCCAAAGTCACCAGTGCCCAGCAGCCCTCAGCCCCCCATCGTCCAGTCGTCTCCAGAGCTCTCGCCACAGCCACCTACCTGCCTCTTTGATTCCACGCTGCCCCTCACACAACACCCAGAGGGTGCTTCCAAGCACCAAATTGACCGTATCGCTCTTTCTTAAAATTCCTCCCCAGCACCCCCTGTTGGTTCTGGGCCCCCCCCCCCCCCATGTTGGGACCCCGGCGTTCTGGTCTGCCTCATCTCCCTCTCTACCGTGGCCCTGGGGAGACCCCACTCCCTGTGGGCTTGTGAGGCCACCTCTGTCTATATTCCTCCTGGGCCCATGCAGTGCAGCCCTCCTCCGTGGACAGCACTGACCCACTTTCCAGGCTCAGCCCAGACATCCCTTCCCTTCACTAGGAAACCTCCTGGCTCTGCCCTGACGGTGTCCCAACTCCTGGCCCCCCTTGGAGACCAGAGTGGATATTGTTGGTGCTGCACCCACATCTCCTCCTTGCCTGCACCAGCACCTGTAGCCCTTTGTCCAGGCCCTTCTCTGGCCGCACAGCTCCCGCCTCTGGGCCCAGCAGACCCAAAGTGCCGGAGAATTAAAGCTGCCCAGGACAGCGCCCCATCAGTCGGTCTTGGGAGACCGTTCAGAAATACTCCCTCAGGCGGGAATGCTCCGAGGGGCACCCTCTCTGCTGGCTCTTGGGGGTCCCCTTGTGGGATTAGCTCCCGTGTCCCACAGTGGCAGCTGGCTTAATGACTCACTTTGTCTTCCTTCCCCTCCCTGTCTCACTTCTCCACTCCCCTGCTGGGCTTTCTTGGGCTTCCCTCCTAACTAAACCTCTTATGCTTGAATCCTTGCTTCAGGCTCTGCGCCTGGGGAAACTAACCGAAGGCAGAATCCCTTGCCCTATTGTTGTGGCTCCCATGCTAATCCTCACCAGGCGGGCGGGTTCCACCCGGGCTCTGCCAGGCTCTCGCCTACCAAGTTAACGGTTGCGTCGTCGAGTGTGCTGCCTGGCACGCGGCAAAGCTTCGGTAACAACGCGGTGAACGGGAGGAAGGCAGGCACGCTCACCCACATCATTGTTCAGCCAACCAGAGTGTGGAAAGGTGTTGGTTGTCTTCTGGGGGCCCCAACGTGCCTGATGGTTTGACTCTCGGGGAAACAGCAGCCACTGAGGAGGTGGCTGTGTCATCTTCTCTTCCCTCAGGACTGTGTGTGATGTGCTGAGCCTTTCACAGGACTTACAAACGGTAGAAGGTGGATGGGGCAAAACACACTTGCTTTGTCTTGAAAACACACGGCTGATCTTTCCCCTCCTCTGCTAGAGAAATTCACAAGCTCCTTGACATTTGGGATTGCTGCTGGTAATATAGCCTTGTTGTATATTCCTTCTGACTTTAATTAAATAGGGAATGATATCTCACCTGCAAGATAAAAGAGAGAGAGAGAGAAAGAGAGAGAGAGACTATGAGATGCTCTTTACTTGTTTCTTTCTGCTTCAGATCTCTATTGTGAGCACTTTTTTTTAAAAAAGAAAAAAAATTAAGGCTCTTTCTTGACTGAAATCCATAGCACAACTTTCTTCCTTTATTAATAATTACTTTTATTACTATAGAAACGGTACCCAAACAAACAGAAATTACCCACAATTTTCTGCTGTCAAAGTTCACTCATAAGATTGGGCAGTTGAAGTGAGTCCCCAGGAATTCTCGAAAAATTATATAATTATGTACAAAGTGTACTAATGATGCTGAAGCAAATGGCTTTTCATTTCTCTTGCCATCTCCTTGACCTCTTCGCACAAATAATTCCAGAGAGGGAGGCAGCGGCCACTCTCTCACTAATGGGTGGGGGTCACTGCCGTGAGGTCTGAGGCTATTTCTGGCAAGTCCAGATAATTAATTTCTTGCAACAGAAAAGAGTGGCACCATGTAGAAGGAGGGTGGGTGGATAAACTGTAACAGATAATGGTTGCTGTCTACATTCAGCTGAGGGAGGAACATTTATCGGGGCGGGTGCAAGGGCCCCAAATGCAGGGGTGTCTCCTTTTTCTTCCTGGGGAAGCTGGCTGGAGGTATAGCTGCTGATGGCAGGTTCTGGGAGGGGACTCTGCCTGGAAGGCTGTGTGACTGGGTGGGACCCAGAAAGTGCCAGCAACCAGAGGCCACCCTCAGCGAGCACAATTTGGGGGAGAAATGAGTTCAGTGGGGCATAATGGGAGAATTCGTGCACACTGAAGACAGAAAAGGAAAGAAAAAGACAACGTTCTCCATTGATAAATCTGTATTTAAGAACACCTCCCCACTCACAACTCCATCTGTAACTCATGCTGAGTTAAGTGATCTCCATGGTCAGCTGGGTGATTACGATGTTCCAGAAGCTGGAAGTTAATGGGTATCATTTCAGGTTGTTAGTAATGGTGATGGGGGTGATAACAATCACCATCGACGTGGGCCCATCCAGCCCACGAGGCACCCCCGTGTCCTCTGGCACCCCGCTGTCAGTGAGGAAGCTCATTCTAGAGGCGACGAGTGGAATAATGGCCTGAAGATAATTCAGCCTTTAATCTATTGTCATCAATCAAAACTTGATACTCTATTATTCATAGCTAGGAAGTCTCTTTTCACATCACACGATGTTCTTACTAATTTCATATACCAATTTTGGATCATTTTCAAATTTGGGAAGTATTTTATCAAGTTGATTTCATATACGAACTATACGATTCAGAAGAACTTTCCACAGACCCGCTCCCGGCTCCTTGAAGCTCCCCACCGTTGGCGCTAGGCTTCTGACGTCCAGTGCCAGAGCGGCTGTTCATATCACAGTCCAACTTCTGGACGTGCTGTGTTGTGTCCCAATGTCGGATGCCTTGATGTGGGGGAGGACAGAAGTATTCCTGAAAGACAACCTGCGCTAGAATGGCTGGTGGTAACTGTGGGGTGCCTGGGTGGCTCAGTCGGTGAAGCGTCTGACTTTGGCTCACGTCATGATCTCGAGGTTCACAAGTTCGAGGCCCGCGTCGGGCTCTGTGCTGACAGCTGGAGCCTGGAGCCCGCTTCGGATTCTGCGTCTCCCTCTCTCTCTGCCCCTCCCCTGCTTATGCTCTGTCTCTCTCTCTCTCTCTCTCAAAAAAAAAAAAAAATGGCTTGCAGTAACTTAATGGGAAGGGAAGACTGTCAAACTATATTATTTTTGTCACTTCTACAAAATTGTTTGAGTGTCCAGACATATTGCTAGGGTTCCTCGTGGGGCTCTGGAAGTGGTCTGTGCGAGTGAGGGTCCTCAGCCCCCCACCGCCAGACCCACGGACACCCCCTTCTCCGGGGATGGTCGTGGTTCCGGAAAGGAGAAGGGGAGGCAGGCCTGGCCTGCAGCCAAGCGAGGCATATTGTTCCTTCTTGAGTGCAGGTAGGTGGATTTGAAGGAAAACAGATCATTATTGCCCCTTGCCTAAGAAATGGCAGCAATTTTTGGCTGCTCATAAGAAACCAGGTGCAATCTGCTGTCCCTCAAGGACGTATGTATGAACTGTGATTTTTCCATTTCAAGAATTTGAGGAGATGTCTGGGTCTGGGGGTGGAAATGGGGAATAATTACCAAAGGGCTCACGGGCTCTTTCTGGAGGAGGATAGAAATGCTCGAAAGCTGCTTTGGATTGATGTTCGCACAACTCCGTGTGTTTGGTCGAAGTCACGCAGTCAGACATTTAACACAGGTGAGCCGTATGGTGAATCTTACCCCAATAAAGCTGTTCCAAATAATCTGAGGGAAGATAATGCTGGACATTCCAACCCCTCATCATTTCTCCAAGTTTACAGGGACCCCCCAGGGTGTTCTGCCTCTGTGTCCTGCCCCCGCCCTGGCTCGCTGAGCAGAGGTGTGGAGCCAGGCTCTGGGTGGTTTCCCACTGCCTGAGACCATATGGGTTTGCACCAACGTGTGCTGGCTGGCTCTGCTCCCGTCAGTCGGCCCAGGTGGCTGCAACCCGCAGCCGATGCCAAGTCCCCCACCCAGCTTTGTCACCTGTCGTCTCTCCAGCCTTGTCACCTGTTACCTCTCCAGCTCTGGGGCAGGAGGGGCTCCTTCTGAAGGTCACCTGCGCTTGGACCATCTTGTGAGCACCTCCACAAGCTTTGGGCATCTTGGGCACCATCTGTATATGGCCCGAGGACGACTCCCCGTGCCTGTCCCTACTCCTCAAGTCCTAGAAGACGCTGCTCTTAACTGGATGCTTCTTTGGCAACTTGGACCCCAAATCAAGGAATTGTTGTATTTTAACAGGCGTTGCCAATTTCCTGGGAGAAACATGTTCCTTTCAAAGTGAGCCAAGAGGAGGAGGGAGCACCAGTGGAAGGGTTTCGGGACTTTCCTGCAGACGCACGGGGCCGCAAACCCCTGCCGAGAGGCCCAGGTCGGTTGTGATGGGCTGGACACCTTACAGTAAACAGCTCGGACAAGTTGGAGAGGAAGCTCGCTTCTCCTGCTGCTGGAGCGCTGTGCCAGCCTGGGGGCTCCTTTTCTCTCACCCCCCTGGGAAGCGGGAGGGGGCAGAAGCAGGAGGCCTTCATGAGGGCCCCGCCGCGGGTGGGGTCCTCTGCGCCCAGAGGGATGGAAGGAGTCCATGTGGCGGGGCACCTTCTTGCCACGTACCCCACAGCAATCCTATGTGGCAGATGGCTCTGTTTTATCTCCCATTTCTCTGCTGGCTCGAAATTCTGGGTACTTAGTGGGTGAGTGAGATTTTGCAGGGTGTTAGGTACAAGAGGGAAATGAGGTGGGACACGGGGAGGTGGGGCGCAGCAGGCGTTTCTCCATCTGGGGTCTCGGGCAGCTGCTGGGACGAAGCTGCTGGCCTCTGGGGCCAAGGGGACGTAGGATGGGCTCGGGATGGCCTCGGAGCTGGTTGGAGCATGCATCCGGGCACCCGGCCTCCCTCAGGCCCCCCAGTGCTCTGGTTCCGCCTTCAGATAACCCTGGCAGTGTGGTCCAGCTTGTTATTTCCTCTCCTGATAAACAAGGAGACTTTGCCCCGGGGCTTTGTGAGCAGGAGTCAGAAGAAACTCCCAACGCGCTGAGCCTGGTGCTGGCCCAAGGGCGGTGCAGGATGCAAGGTCTGGATCATGACTATTACTTGTGTTATTATTACTATGATTATTACCAGTGCATTCTAGTTCTTAACAGGTAGTGAGCCCTCCGTCAATGTCGGATGTTAGCGTTCTCACTAATCAGCATTTCCCTGCGGTCAAGCACGCAGGAGCTGTGGGAGGTGGGTGAGGCCAGCGCTGCAAGAACGGGGCTGGTCCTGGGGGAGTGAGCGCACAGAAGACACAATGCAGGCCTCACTGCTCTCGCCCTTACCTGGATTCAAACCCCTCTCTGTCTCCAGGAGGCAGAGCAGCCTTTAATACGCTCCTCAGTGGTTCTCCAAGTGTGGGCTGGCATTGCCAGTGACTTCTTAGAAATGCAAGTCATCAGACCCCACTCCAGACCCCGTGAATCAGAAACTCTGGAAACCCTCCTGGGGATTCGGGTGTTCGCTGAGGCTGGGACCCTGTGCTCTGTGTCCACCTGGGCCCCTGATAAGCACACGCCTGGGGGATCGTCTCCGAGACGGCCCGGGGAGGGAGGACAGGAGGACAGGAGGACGAAGACGCCTTCGCATCGCAGGTGGTGACTTCAGTTACATAAAGAATAGTTAGATCTTCCAGGAGATGGTGAGAATGAGCAAAGAAGCAGAAAGGCCCCCGCCCAGTGTTCGATGACTCACGAATCGATGGCAGGTCCGTGCTGCTTTGCCGGGAGGCAGCACGGGCATCGCAGGAGGTGACGCGGGGAAGCGGAGTTTGCCCAGCGAGCGTCGGACTCCAGGTGGGAGAGCGTGACTTCTTCCTCACCTTTTCTTCTCCTTTCTTTTGTTCATTTTTTTCTTTCTTTATTCTTCAAAAAAAAAAAAAATCTCTGATGGTTTGTTTACTTTTCTTTTTGCCATGTGAAAGAGTGGGGAACCAGCCTGTAAGTATGGCAGAAACGGATTTCTTCGATTTTCAGCCTCGGATCTTTGTCAATTAACCCGGCCTCGAACACAAAGACTGAGTTATGGGAGAAAAAAAACCCAAAGCAGTCACTAGACACACTTCTGCCATTTGTCAAGTATATGTTTCTTGGGGCTTGGGGGAGGGGTGCGGGCCAGCAGACACCCTCCCCCCTCCCCCCTCCCCCGCCCTTCCCCCTCCCCCCCCTCGCCCAGGGCGATCTTATCAGTATTCAGAGATCAGTGAAAAATCAGGACACTGTACTACACTAGAATTTAGGGAAATACCACGTCAGCAAAAAAAAAAAAAAAAAAAAAAAAAAAAAAAAAAGGATCACCATTTCATACCAATCACACTTGCAAAAAGCGAAGAAAAAGTCTGAATGCTTCGCATGATGCCAAGGATGTGAGGAGGCAGGAAGTCACACAGCGGGCGGGGCGTTTACCCCTTGGAGAGAATTTGCAATTTGAGCACCTAAGACTGCTGGAGAAACAAATCTGTTCCCAATGGCTCTGCACCTAACACCTACCCTACTGGGGAGTTTATGCCTCTCCCCCTGGAGTGTGGCCAAGGCTGTCTGCCCACGGCTGCCTGGTCAGCGGGAGGGAGATGGTGGGAAAATGAAGTATCCTCACAAGCGGAGGGAACAGAGTCTGGTCTCACACGAGCGGAGGGAACAGAGTCCGGTCTACCAGACAACCCTTGACGCGGGTGAGGCAGTGTGCGTAGCTCCACAAACTGCATAGTGTACCGACTCAAGATACAGACAGATTCCCATGGTACAATGCACTTTGTGCGAATCTCAGCACGCCCCATAGAAGGCATGGGCCTCGGCATAGTTCTACAGTCTTGCTGGGTGCAGTTTGAGCCGAAGAGAAGCCTGGAAATGGGGTGGGGGATTTTTAATATCAAACTGGGACGCCCCCATCTTTCTGCAAGTTTGAATCTGTCACCAAAACATCCCATTTTATAGGTTGAAATTAATCAGAGTTATGACCCACCTTTGCATGGGAACCAGCCGGTCATGAGCAGAGGGGGCATTTACTGAGAATGCTTTATGGGCAGAAGACTTCCCAGGGCTTCATGAAGAGGGAATAAGTCCCCACTGTTGCTGCCCCTGGGGAGTTGTGACTAGCCGTGGATGGTCATGTGTGGACCGGCCCATCAGCATGTTAGCAGGTGCTGGCTGGTAGCTAGCCCACAGGGGCAGGTGCCGGGCGAGGCAGGCAGGGCCGCAGTCCCTCCTTGGGGCTGCGGTCCCTCCTTGGGGCTGTGGTCTGTGTGTGTGTGTGTGGGATGGCTGCCTCCCGCTCTCCACCAGCTCTGAAGCCGAGGGCAAGTCTAAAGCCAGTTGGAAGGGAGCTGCTGTCCTCGGTGGCTGCCGTCCCTTCTGCGAAGATGCTCGGGGGTGCTGGGTGTGGAGCCGTGCTGGGTGGAGCGGGAAACCCGCTTAAAGAACAATAAAACTACTGACTGAATGGGAGGCTCGCGTGTGTTGGTGTCTGAGATGAAAGCAGTGGTCTGGCTTCCCTGTAATTGCTGTCAGGTTTTAAGCGCTCCTCTGTTCAGAACTCTCCTTTTAACGCAGCCGTGAAAATTGTTACCAGGCAACGGAGCGGTCCGAGAGCCGAGAATCCAGGAGTAGCTGGTGCGGGGAAGGAGTGGCTGGTGCCGGGAGCCCCCAGCCGGAGCTGCGGCCACCGGGCCCCCAAAGCCCGTGTGGGCTCGCCTGCGCCACTGGCGAGCAGCCGGGGTGGTGTGAGGGCCGGGGGAGCCTGCGGGGTCAAGCATAAAGAGGTGGACAGATGTGTCCGGGTGCCACGGCGCCCCGTGGGGCTCACCTGCTGCAGGGCGAGGGCGTGGGAGGCTGTGTGTGCGCTCCGCTGGGAGAAATGTGAGTGCGCCAGCCTCGCCACCAGGAAGAAGTCCTGTCCTGGGGCTCCCCAGACTCATTCACCCACGGTGGACCCAAACCTCCAATTCAAGCCCGGCAGAGAACCCACCACTGGGGACCTTGGCCCAGCTAAACCGCCCTTAACCGTCCCTGCAAAGTCAATCAGCTGGTCAGGTTTCCTCACATCAGCTTGTCCTCTCTCAGCTCCGTGGTTCTGACTTGAACATCTCTGCACCTTTAAGGTCCTAGCAGGTGCGATTTACCTCCTGGACAGCACTGGTGTCTGTCTGGGGGAGTTTATGGACCCCTTCTTGGTCTCAGTCAGTCTCATACGTATATACATATATATATGTAAAATTTTAATGACTGTGTTTTATATATAAAATACATCATATATGTAAAATATTTTAATGACTGTCAATATATGATTTAGATTATGATATGTATCTATATATGCAAAAATTTTAACAACTGTTTTATAGATAGATACATAGATAAGTAGATGATAGATATATAGACAGATCTATGGACGGAAGGAAGGAAGGATGGATGGATGGATATATAGACAGGTAGGTCAGTAGATTAGATGATGATGATAGATAGATAGATAACGTTTATTTATTTAGTTACAGAGAGAAAGGGAGAGAGAGACAGCAAGGGAGGGTCAGAGACAGAGGGAGAAAGAATCCCAAGCAGGCTCTCAGCCCAGAGCCCGACCCGGGGCTTGATTTCACAACTGTGAAATTTTGACTGACCTGAAATCAGAAGTTGGCCACTTAACCAACTGAACCACCCAGGCACCCCAAGATAGATAGATGATACAGATAATCAACGAATGGAGGGATAGATAGGTAGGTAGGTAGATAGAGATAGATAGATAGATAGAGATAAATGATATAAATAGATCGATGACTGGATGGATGGATGGATGGATGGATGGATGGGTAGATGATACAGATAGATGAGTAGATGGATAGATAGATAGATACATACATACATACATACATACATACAAACATACATACATGATACAGGTAGATTAATGAATGGATGGATGGATCAAAGAATGGGTGGTTGGATGCATAGTTAGCTAGCTAGCTAGCTAGCTAAAATTGAAGAAAGGCCCATAGAGGCACACATGATTGATTAGAGCCCATGACAGACCTGCATCTCTGACTGCAATTGACCTGGCCAAGGGTGATGGGGGCCTGGGACTAGGAAGTGATGGGACAAGTCACTTGCCCTCTGGGACAAGAGGGCTCGGATTCCCCATATATTTTGCAGACAGCGCTGACCAGTTTGGAGGTGATTGTGGAGAAAGGACTGCCAGTGCTGACTTCCAGAGCTTTGCTGGGCAGTGGGGACCCATTCCTTTTCATCCAGCATCATGTGCCTCAGAGATTCCAAGCCCGCTGGGCACAGCTGTCCCCAGACAGACAGAGAGAAAGAGAGAGAGAGAGAGAGAGAGAGAGCTCCTGGAGGCTGGAACGAGCAGACAGGCAGGCGAGCTCAGGGCGAGGGAGGCCGTCTCACGTTTCTAAGGGGAGCTGTTACAATTCAAGCTGTCCCTTGGGGATAGAGATCATGCCCCCTGGAAGCTGCCAATGTGTAAAGGTGGCCCTTCTGACACCGGTTCTCTGCAGCAGCTGCAGGGAGGAGGGGGTGGGGGGGCCCGTTCTGAGGCGGGGGTTGTCTTTCCCGGCATCAGCTTCTCGGGAGCATTGACACCAGGGCGCTGCTTGCAGAGAGCCTTGATTGAGATCAAAGTGTGTGTGTGCATCATGTTATCGGGGCCTGTTTCCCTCCTGCCACTTTGAACCAGATTCCTGGCTGTTCCGGGCACCTTCAGAGGAAGCATCCCTCTCGCTCTGGCTGCCTTGTTCGGAGCAGCTCAAAGAGAAGTTACTTAAAAAGCCTCCTCGCCTGTGCACTGCTTCTGTGAGTGCATCTTGCTTCCCTGGGCTCCTGGCTCTGGCCTGCGACTCTCTGAGGCGTCTCGTTCCCAAGCCCTTTGTGGAGACTTCCAGCAGCCAGCTCGAACAGGAGCAATTAGCTCCGACGGGTAATTAGGCTTGTTTGCTTGTGCTGGGCTTGGGCTCTGGAGCGTGACCGGCTTTTATTTCAAGTCCACTCCGCATTGCCCCCTCCGAGCGTGAGGCAGACGAGATGGCAAGGTGTTTAGAAAACACAATTATGTTCCACTGGCTTCCAAAATGTTCACGGCATGTTCCGACGAGGCTTATTGCCGTTTGCTTTCAAGATGACTCTCTTTCCCATCTTTGGTATTCAACGTCTGCCTGGTTGTAAGAAAAAAGTGTCTCTGGGCCTACCTGTCTCCCAGCACAGGTGGGCTGCAAGGTGACATCTTTGGTACCTCGTGTGTGAGCGTCTACAGCGCAACGAGTGCAGATGAGGAAGATTATTCCAAAAAGTCTGCTCCACCGGTGACCGCTGGGACTGCGCTGCAAGTGGTCCTAGGGGTCAAGGAAGAGGAGTGTGGAAGGATCTCATGACATCAGTACCAAGATTCCGCCTCCTGGAGAGGTCACGGCAGCCCCCTCCTGAACCGTCAGGTGGTCCAGACCCCCCTCCTCCCCCGGCCACCTCCAGAGACAGGGGCCCTGCCAGTTTCAGAGGAGGGACTTTGCCGAGGGCTTGAATAACGCCTCCTGTCTGTCTCCCAGACGCTTTGCACTGATGGCTCCTACCTCTGGTCTCTACGACACTCGGGCTAGGAGTGAGCTCTCTGCCAGAGCCAGTGTTTGGGCTCATGATCCTCACTTGATCCTGACCTTCCATGACCTTGGGAAGCCTTCTTGTTGCCAGTCGTACACCCTCAGGACCCCCCAAAGGACCCAGTTCACACCCGCATCCCCAGCTTGGACAGGGCTGCCCCTGGCTGAGACCGTCGGTGCCTTGGTGCCAAGTAGAGGAAAGCGTCCGCCTGGACGAATGAAGTTGGAGAAGGTCACTTCCTCCGGGAGAGCACAGACCCAGGAGTCTCAGGCTGAGCTAAAGGATGACATTTCTGTGCAAAGAAAGAAGGGAAGCGAGGGAGGGTAGGGATCTTTCAACCCCCATTCTCCCCACTGGTCAGGGTCTTTGGACGGTCCCTGATCTGGCCAGTAATAGGCACTCACGTTTTGGAAATTGGCAAGTGGATGAGCTGGTTGTCAGGGTTTTTTTACCCACTGGGCGGAGCATTCGAGCGCCGTGGGAGCGGATTTGAGAGAACGGTCTAATGGACATTTTCACCTTGCAGTTTGTGTTTGTAGAAAGCGGAGACTTCGAGTGTGCTGGAATTCAGCAAGTCACAAGCACAGGAAATCGTAGGAAAATGCCATCATGCGGAAGGAAGGACTAAAGCTGGTGCAGAGTCTGGATGGAGTCCTGGCTCCGCCCCTGTGACACCGCCTGGGTCTCAGCTTCCTCATCTATAAGATGTGACAGGTTGGGGGCGTACCTGCCTCAGAGAGTTGCTGTGAGGTGTGAAGGAAATTATTTCCGTGGCGTAGGTTGCTACACCGCAAGGCCCCGTACGTGCTTGAGGTAGGATTATGTCGTCTAACTCGTGTTTGGCCAAGATGCAAAGAATCTTGAATTCGCACGCAGCAGAAGCATGCGGGCACACGGCAAGAAAACTGAAGGACTTTCTTCTCTTTCCAGGAAACGATCCAGATGCCAGGTGGATCTGTGAGGGCTCAGTGCAGGAAACAGAAACCCCTCAAAGTGGTAAAAGCGGAAAGTGACCTCATACGGGGAATGGGATCTGGCGAAAGCTCTGGGTGGGCAGGAGCCGTGGGCGCTGGAGAGTCGCAGACGGGCCAGCCTGCACAGACGACATGTTCTGCAGCAATGGCCCGCCAGGCAGAGACCACTTCGACCCTCGAGGAGGTGGGAAGTCAGGAGACCACCACAGAACTGTTGATCCCAACGACATGTGGAGACTGTGATCCTTTGGTTGGGCATTGGGGCTCAAGAACGTGCTGCCTCCGTCATAACTAAGACACTCAGACTACGTCCTGACCGCCCGCGTTGTCGCAGCCGCAAGCCGGCTATCTGACACGGGCTCCTGCTGACACCAGCCGAGGGAAGCCTGCAGACGACCCCCCTCCTGTCTTCCCCCTCTCGACGAGAACATCTAACTGGCAACTCTGGGTGCAAGGTGAATTCGTTCTCCGTCGCTGCTTAACAAATTACCACGTGGTTCCTGTGGGGCAACGGTCCATTCCAGGTGGGTGTGGCTTGGCTCCCGACTGGGGCGGGGTCTCAGGGACAGGCTCTCCTGTGGAAGGACCTGCTTCCAAACGTACTTAATCGCCGGTGGAATTCATTCCCCCAGGCGGTTGGGCTGAGGTCCTGGTTCCTCGAAGACTTTCACACGCTCAAGGGGGTCACTGGAGGCCACTTAGCATCAACTCACTGCGCAACAGATTCCAGAAAATGTAGTTTTCAGCTTGTCAACCTTGGCAGGACAGGAGGCACTCAAGGAGGAATGGATAGAGGCTAAGTGCCAGTTGACCACATCCAGGGGTCGAGAGGAAATTAAAGACACGCGGTGTCTCGAGAAAGACCCTGGATGTGGTAAAGGCCGTGATGGTCTGTCCACGTGTGTCTGCTGACAGGCAGACCTTTGTGGGCTGGGAGACAGCTCAGACGATACTTTCTACAAATGTCGCCAAAGAGGAGCCATCAATAGTGAGAGGTTATGAAGTGACAGACTGTCAACCTCGGAGCCATAGCATCCTATAGCGGGAAGGGTCTTCGGCTTTCGGACGGAGGCAGAATGATGGAGTCATGAACAATCCTTCGGGCCTGGAAGTCTCCACTGGCACATTGCATAGATCACTTCTCTGACCCCAGTGCCCTAATCTGATAAATGGGGTAATGATAGTCCTTACCTTCTAGTGTTGGGAGGGGTTGATAATTGCTTTTATCCATGAAATGCTTTCCAAATAACCACTCACATGGCATGTTGCTCAAAGACGTGGGATGTTTGCAGCCCCATACCTTCTTTTCCCAGATGGCTAATGTGACACAGATTTTCAACGACCCAACGGTCCTGTAAGAAGTTTGTGGCAACGGTGGGCCTAGAAGCTGGGTCCCTCGGCACCTAATCGAGAAAGAGGAAGAGATTTCCAGTAAAACAGACAATCCTTTCTCCTATTTAGGCTGAAACGTGAAATTGCTGTTTTATAGTTTAAAATGGCTGCTTGTCGACTGGTTCCGTGTCGGAGCCGGGCCCCCACCTGAAGGCGGATTTGCCTGGGCACAGGTGGGGTCGGCCACCCCGGGTCCACAGATGCCTGTGGCCTCTTGGTCGGGGATACAGCTATGCATCTAGCTCAGGCCAAGTGTCCGCTGATTTCACATTATGAGTCTGCACTAGCCACTGGTTCTGGTTTCCTGATTTACATGAAGTTCATGCTTCAAAGCAGGGTTTGGCTTGGCCTCTCTACCCTGCCTGCTGCTGTTTGTCTGACAGACGAAAGCTGGCATGACTTGCATGCTTCATTAACCGGGCTGGAAGGGACAGCGTTCACCGTCTACGCACCGTCAGAGGCGGATACGGCCCGCCGGCTGTGGCTTCTGCTCCGAGACCAACAGTCCTGCAAGCTTGCTGAGGCCCGCTGGGCTGGGTCGGTGGCCCTTGTGTTTGGGGGTCTGCAAGCCAGCCCCGTGAGGTGTGCTTTGGGGTCGGTGAGAACCCAAGTCAAGGTGTGAGCTGCTGGGGAATGCGTTCTGGCTGAGAGGTGGGTTTGGAACCCCCCTCCTCGAGCCCGGCTCACCTGTCACCCGAAAGTCCTTATGTGTGGGAACAGCTGCAGGGAAAACAAGATTCAGCTCAGTGGTTGGCAGGTGTGGATCGGGGTTCACTTCTACTCACAGGACATTGCTGGATCCTCTTGTGGGGACACCATATAAGACCTCCCCGGGGAGATGACATCCCATCACGAGTGTCAGGAAAGAGCTGGCTGAAACTCCCTGTTTAACCTGAAATCATAGGATGGGGCACCTGGGTGGCTCAGTCGGTTAAGAGCATCCAACTTCAGCTCAGGTCGTGATCTCGTGGTTCGTGAGTTTGAGCCCCGCGTCGGGCTCTGTGCTGCCGGCTCAGAGCCTGGAGCCTGCTTCCGATTCTGTGTCTCCCTCTCTCTCTCCCCCTCCCCTGCTCTGTCTGTCTCTCTCTCTCTCAAAAATAAAATAAACATTAAAAAAAATTTTTTTAAACTGAAATCATAGGGGAAGGGATGTCAATTCTGGCCACACATTCAGTTCACCCAGACCTCATCCTGGATGATGGTCCTGGATGGGGCCTGGTCATGTGTGTTTTTCTGAACACCCCGGATGATTCCAATGTGCAGCCAAAGTGAGGAAGCACTGATATATGCAAATACGTGCATGCCTGGAAAATCTCCCTGCACAGACAAGTTTTTATTCATTCATCAACCCATATTCACTTACCGTATTTGTCACCATGCCTGATGTGGTGACAGGGAACACTGCCCAGCCTCTGGCCCTGGCGTGGGTGGCTTCCAGGCCATTGTCACGCTGGGAAACATGTCCTTCCTCACCTCAAAGTGGCCGGACTCTGCCTGGGAAGCTGTTTTGAACAAAAGGAACTGGGTGAACCTGACCCATCAGAGGCACACTGTGGACTCCACAAGGCGGGTGATCTCAGCTTGGAGACTTGCAGTGGAGGGTGACAGCCACTCCCCCACAGTCGGGGATCCTGTAATCCCCAAGGATGCGCGGGGGGTGGAATTTGGTATCTGATGCGTGGGGTTGTTTGGAGAGATCCCATCACATGGTGGAAGATGAGCCAAGATGATGAAACATGGGCGGGAGGCTACAAATAGCTTAGCCCGTGTGTCTGCTTTTAGACACTCAAAGTGCATTTTGTTCATAGAGCATTTCCAGGGAATGTTTCCAGGGCGTGACGTGGTGATAGTTTGGAGGCATGGCTCGGAGCCTGTGGAGTTGAATGGGTAGGGATTGGCTGGCCTGCATGTGCTCAGAGTGAGTGCCTGTCTGCGTGGAGGCCGGTGGCTGGGGAGGAGGGTCTTTGGTGACAGACTGCTCTGGGTTCACAACTAGCTCCCCTATTTGTGGGCTCTACCGTGCAAGGCACACACCCTCGTCCATGAAAATGGGGCAATGACACCTGCATGTTGGCATTCCTGGGAAGACCAGAGCTGAGCCAGTAAAGAACCAGGCACCACGCTGACACACGACAGGTGCCTAAGGAGCGGTCACCGTGTTGGGTTTGTATCGGCTGCAACCTTGACACTGGGTAACAGACCAGCCCAACGCCTAAGGGCTGGAGGGAAGTAATGTGAGTCATGAGTGTGGGCTGTGGGACTGTTACGCTGATCCCAGGCAGGCTCAGCTGTCTCCAGTGGGGGCTCCTGTCTGCAGCCAGCTGAGGGGCGTCCACTCTCCTCTAGGGGTCGCTCACATGGTTTCCCTGGTAGGCATCTCTGCATATCTATGCAAGGCGCTGGTAGGGGTCACAGAGTGAAGGGAAATGCTCGACACCCTTCAAGTTTTGGCTGGAGTCACAGTTGCTGACATCCTGCCGGCCGACGCAAGTGACCTGGCTGAGCCCCGAGTCAGGCGGTGGGACCACCAAATTGTGGGCAGAGGATGGGAAGGGGCACCAGGAGGCCACCAAGGGGGCTATCAGGGCAACCACGTTACCACGCATTCTTGGGAAAAAGGACTCCGAATTGGAAGATATTCTGCAAATTCCGCTTGTCATTTCTCGTCCAGCTTTGCTACCTGACTTGGTGACGGTGGACAGTGGGGCAGGACCTCACTGCACTGGCAATAAAGCAGCTGCTCAGACCAGACGGGCGGGACCTGTGGGGAGGGTCTGCAGGGGCAGAAACGAAAATGAGACACCACCTCCAGTGGGTTGCGACCATGAACAAACAGCATGATGGGACATGCCTTCGATGGCAGAATGGTGGAGAAGCCTCATGTTTATAAGACTTTTCAGAATGTGTCTGTTGACTACACGCTTTAGCTTGCAGATTTCGCAACAGTAAACACTGAAATAATTGAACGTTTGCTGTTCAGAGATGCCCTTTGTGTGAACTAATAAATGTCTTCCAGCCTCGCATTTGGGGAGAAGTTAAATAAAAATGGTCACGCGTGGTTGATTCTGCCCACTGCCGAGACGTTAACTGCCTCTCTCTCCCCCATTTCGGAGTCTGAACAACGGGTCCTCGTGAGCAGCGCCTCCCTCGCTGGGGAGAGTGGTGGATGAGGGAATGCGTGGGGCGGAGGGGCACGCGCTTGGAGGGGAGGACCCTCCGCTGGAGATTGGGATGCTGAGGAGGGGGGCCCTCCAGCTCATCCGGACCCCCAAGCCTCCCTCCATCTGGAGACGCTCCAGATGGAGGCGTCTGGAGGCGTCTCTAACCTGCAGGCCATTTTTGGGGGGCAATGCGTTTTCTGTTCCCCATAAATCAGCCCCACTGATCACTTCGGGCATCGTTAGGCTTTATTGTGACGCGTTGCCGCCTTTGAGGGAATAATTGCCCAGTTTGGCCAACATGGGACCTGCGTCCTTTATCTTTATTTCCTCTCTGGGGATGCCCTAATTAGTATTTACTTTCACTTAAAAGAGGGAAATTTCTTCTGATGAAATCAACAGTTTCCTCTGCGTGCCAAGCTTGTTTTATGATATTAAGCATTTAAATAAAAAATTATAAACGTAGCATGAAATGCTGATGGGGGTGATTAATTTATTTTTATTTTGCACATTTTAAGGCAGTGGGGATTGCTGTTTTGACGCAGACCCAATTACAGTCTTTGAGTTCCGCGTAGACGCGAGAGAATTAGCCCCGACAGCGGCTGTGAGTGGGCGGCTGGGCGTCCCGAGCAGGCGGGGCCCACAGGCTGAGCCGCTGTGGCCCCTGGAAATAGCAAAGAAAGACATTGGGGACAGAAGGAGATTTTCAGTGCAAGCAGGGGGCTGGGCGGAAGGGAATCACCTTCCTTGTTCCCTCCCTCTTCTTCAGTCAATGAGCCTCCCAGGCCCGGCCGCTTCCTTCCAACCCCCACCTGTACCATCCGTCAAGGTCAGCTGACGCTGTGGCCACTCTGAGTCAGGAGGCCTGGGTCTGAGCTGTTACCCTGCTGCTCCTGGTCGCTTCTAGCTGAGTGACGCGGAACTTCATGCAAACCCCGTGAGCCTCAGTTTCAGCATCTGTGAAACGGACAGCTCCCCTGCCTAACCTGCTGGGGATGCTTGGAAGACCAGACAGTGACCCCGAGAACGTGAGGGCATCTGTGGACTCCGTGAGCACTTAACACCCATCAGCGTGGGCCCATGCCAACTTCCCTGCCCGGGGCCCCCTTCGCCGGGCTTCCGAATATGCTGAGTGGTTCCATGGCAACACTAAAGGAGCAAGAATTCCTTCACGGTGGCCAAAGCTGAGGCTCTCGTCAGTGAAGCCCCTTGTCAAAGGTCAAAGGCAAAAGTTGAAAGCGAGCTGGTCAAAGGCCGGATTTAGGGCTTGTGTGCAGACTTTTAGCCCACGCGGTGGTCCGCTGAGCCTGGCTGGGCTTACCCTTGAAGCAGGCCAGTGGGCCCATCGTTTCTTCCCCGGATGTTGACAGATCGCCCACCCAGCCCGCCAGCCACCTGAGAAATGCCAACCTGTGGTTTAAACGACAGCTCCTCACGTGCGGGGAGGGTGGGCGACACAACAAAACGCAGGTGAACACAACCCAAAACAGTCTGTTTTGCTTCGTGTGTGATGTTGTAGACCAGTATCAGGTTCGGGCTTCGCCACGATGTTCCCCGACGCCTGGCTCTCAGCCCGGAAGCCCATCCCGCGGTCCCCAGACACCCCTTCCCCGCAATGTGGGCAGCGGGGCCGACACGGGCGCCAGGACTCGCGTGGTGGGTCAAAGATGCAGAGCTGGGTCCTGGAAGTCATATTCCTGTTTGGTTGCTGTGTGATGAGTGTGTTCTCAGAGGATTATCACTTTGTGTGAGGAACGGACCCAAAGACCAGCCGATCCTCGGAGTAATGAGACCTTGTTCATAAACAATCATTCTGAAGAATTAAAACAAAACGTAAGAAGTAACACATTAGCCGACAAATGTGTGACACTATAGATTCTTTTATTCCAAACAACATGGTTTTCAGGTTTTTCAGTTCAAAGCTTGTGTTAGGGGGAAAAAAATGAAAGCCATCGTAACAAAAGAACAAAAAGGGGAAATTTAATGAGAAACATGACAGAAGAGCAGAGAAAACACAAAAGTTGAAATATAGCAGATAACAGAGCAGAAAAACATTAAATGGCTTTTAATGAAAGGATTACCCTGCAAAAATTGCAAGTGTGGAGCAAAAAGTGTTTTAATGATTGTATTACAAGGAGAAAGCAGATTAGCTGTCACCCCTAAACAAAATTAATCCGTACAATAAACTCAATTTGGAAAGAAAAGTTTTCAGTGGAGACTGCCTTGGACAGAAGCGCCGTGGGTGCGAGCCGATTTGCAGGAAAGAAAGTTGAACATTCCTCACCGACCGTATCAGATTCTTAAGGGATGTGAATGATCAAACCTCAGTTAAGCATCTGGTATAAACAAAAGCCTTTTAAAGGTCATGTAAAGTCAAGAGTAAGTATATCTAGGGGCGCTTGGGGGGCTCAGTCGGTTGAGCGTCTGACTTCGGCTCAGGTCATGATCTCACGGTTCATGAGTTCGAGCCCCGTGTCGGGTTCTGTGCTGACAGCTTGGACCCTGGAGCTGCTTCGGATTCTGTGTCTCCCTCTCTCTCTCTGCCCCTCCCTGCTCGTGCTCTCTCTCTCTCTCTCTCTCAAAAATAAATAAAAAAGATTAAAAAAAAAAAGAACAGCAACTTCATCATAGAGCTCTTCTGATTATTACATGAAAAAATATATATATAAGGAACAGTCTCTGGGGCGCTCAGGTGGCTCAGTCGGTTAAGCATCTGACTTCCGCTCAGGTCACGGTCTCACAGTTCATGGGTTCCAGCCCTGAGTCAGGCTCTGTGCTGACCGCTGGGAGCCTGGAGCCTGCTTCCAATTCTGTGTCTCCCTTTCTCTCTGTCCCTCCCCCACTCATGCTCTGTCTCTCTCTTTCTCTCAGAAATAAATAACAAACATTAAAAAAATTAAAAAAAAGAACAAGCGTATTTGCATTCGCTCTGGTGTCATGTGCCGTGTGGGAGACTCTATTTCATCTTTCGCGCCTTCTCAAATTTGAATGTCTCTAAGTCTTTTGTAAATTTTTTTTAATGTTTATCTATTTTTGAGAGAGACAGAGACAGAATGCGGGTGGGTTAGGGGCAGAGAGAGAGGGAGACACAGAATCTGAAGCAGCTCCAGGCTCTGAGCTGTCAGCACAGAGCCCGACACGGGGCTCGAACCCATGAACCGCGAGATCCTGAGCCGAAGTCAGATGCTCAAGCAACTGAGCCCCCCAGGTGCCCCCTTGAATGTCTCTTTAAACTGTAAAGAGCTGGCTTGAGTATTGATTTCTAGTTGGCCTTGAGCCATCTATTGGGGATTTCCCGTCGCACTCTCTTTCCGGATCCGACAGCGTCCTTCCATTCTCGGCACTCTCGAGGAATATTCCATATTTGTTAACTGTCCGAGCTGAGACCTGTCTGTGCCAGTCAGCTGCTGCTGGAATAATGCTGATTAACAAACTGCCCTCAAACCCAGAGCCTTGGAACAAGAAGACTTTCTTTCCTGAGTCAGCAGATCAGCCTCTGCTTATGTCCCTTCAACCTAAACGAGCAACATGCTCAAGCTTCAGCAGGGCCCAGGTGCGACCTGGCCCCAAGGGGCACAGGGGTGGGGGGATGTCTGTGGAACTGCCACCTGCTGTTTGGTGCCATCTGACCCCGAGGTTGTCCGGGTGCCTCGAGCCCCTCAGGAGGCAGCAGCTCCGAAGAGCCTGGATGACAAGTAATGGGATTTAAGCTCTGCGTCCGCTGCTTGTCAGCCGTGGGCCCTGGGCGGGCACGAGCCTCGGCCCCCTTGTTTCCAGAGTGGCTCCAGTGGGAAGGAGCAGGGCCTGGGAGCCACGCAGATGTGGGTCATGTGTTACTTGTCCGGATGAAAACAGCAAAAAGAACTGTTACAGGACACCTGGAGGAACCCCCTCGCTGATTTCATCTTCCCTCGCCACTTCAGGAAAGAAGGGGTGACGGGCTCCTGGGGGGCTCTGTCAGGTGAGCATCTGACTCTTGATTTCGGCTCAGGTCATGATCCCAGGGTAGTGGGTTCGAGCCCCATGTCAGGCTCTGTGCTGAGTGTGGAACCTGCTTAAGATTCTCCCCATCTCTCTCTCTCTCTCTCTCTCTCTCTCTCTGTCTCTCTCTCTGTCTCTTCTTCCCCACTCTCACTCTCTCTTCTCTCAAAATAAAGAAATAAGTATTTTTTAAAAAGGAAAAAAAAAAAAAGAAACACGGGGCAGGTGAGACATACATGAAAGTCCTACTGACTTCTGACCACAGCAGGCCGTGGTGGGGGTTACTCTCACCCTCGTGTTCTTGGTGCCAGAATGGAGGCTCCAAGAGGCTCTGCACCTTGTCAGAGTTCACCAGACTACCAGGTGTTGCTTGCAGAGAATTCTGTCTTTTCCAGGCAGGTATCTGGCCTGCTCAGGGTAAGGTACCACCCAAGAGATGCTCAGCTGGCAAGAGATGCTCAGGGGCACTTGGTTCCTATGGCCAGTGGCAGGGCGGTGAGGGGGACTCGCTTTGACAAACCCAAGCTGGTATCTTGCTGACCAACCACTTTTTCAACTCAGCCACAAGTTGCTCATGAACGCCAAACAGAAGGGAAGGATGTGATCACACAGCACCTGTCTTCTCCAAGTGGTGGCTCCCCTGTGGCTCCCCTGTGGCTCCTCTGTGGCTCCCCTTGTGGCTCCTCTGTGGCTTCCCTGTGACTCCCCTGTGACTCCTCTGTGGCTCCCCTGTGGCTCCCCTCTGGCTCCACTGTGGCTCCCCTGTGACTCCTCTGTGGCTCCTCTGTGGCTTCCCTGTGGCTCCCCTGTGCCTCCCCTGTGGCTCCTGTGTGGCTCCCCTGTGGCTCCTCTGTGGCTTCCCTGTGACTCCTGTGTGGCTCCTCTGTGGCTCCCCTGTGGCTTCCCTGTGACTCCCCTGTGGCTCCCTGTGACTCCTCTGTGGCTCCCCTTGTGGCTCCTGTGTGGCTCCCCTGTGGCTCCTCTGTGGCTCCCCTGTGGCTTCCCTGTGACTCCTCTGTGGCTCCCCTGTGGCTTCCCTGTGACTCCTGTGTGGCTCCTGTGTGGCTCCCCTGTGGCTCCTCTGTGGCTTCCCTGTGACTCCTCTGTGGCTCCCCTTGTGGCTCCTCTGTGGCTCCCCTGTGGCTCTTCTGTGGCTCCCCTGTGGCTCCCCTTGTGGCTCCTCTGTGGCTCCCCTGTGGCTCTTCTGTGGCTCCCCTGTGGCTCCTGTGTGGCTCATGTGTGGCTCCCCTGCGGCTCCTCTGTGGCTCCCCTGTGGCTTCCCTGTGACTCCTCTGTGGCTCCCCTGTGGCTTCCCTGTGACTCCTGTGTGGCTCCTGTGTGGCTCCCCTGTGGCTCCTCTGTGGCTTCCCTGTGACTCCTCTGTGGCTCCCCTTGTGGCTCCTCTGTGGCTCCCCTGTGGCTCTTCTGTGGCTCCCCTGTGGCTCCCCTTGTGGCTCCCCTGTGGCTCCCCTGTGGCTCTTCTGTGGCTCCCCTGTGGCTCCTGTGTGGCTCATGTGTGGCTCCCCTGCGGCTCCTCTGTGGCTCCCCTGTGGCTTCCCTGTGACTCCTCTGTGGCTCCCCTTGTGGCTCCCCTGTGGCTCTTCTGTGGCTCCTCTGCGGTCCCAGCGTCTTCAGTAGGAAGCTGTGTCACATGAAGTTGCAAGTACAGAGGCCTCTTTACTAGGGTGCCCTCCACGCTAGCCCAACATCCATCGGCCTCAGAGCCATGCTTGCACACCCAGACAGAGTCAGACATCAACAGGACTTGCCACTTAAGCCACAGACTGTCCCTGTATTTGGCGACGTGGGGCTACATGTGGAGGCAGGCTCCCGTCCCAAACCCAAGTTGTTGAGGACTTCGCAGTTTCAAAGGGATATTGGAAAAGTCGAACATTTAGCCCGGCCGGGCTGCCCTTTCCAGGGCCCGTGGACCTGGCTCACAAACTACAGGAGTGTGCTTCTCACGCTCTGGAGGCTGGAGGTCCAAGGTCAGGGTCCCTTTCCAGCAAATCCTCCAGAACACGTCCTCTGCTTCCCGGGCTCCCGGGGATCTACAGGACTGCATCTGGGACAACCGCTGTGGTCTGAGGCCTGGGGTTTGCCACCAGGCTCACCCGGCCAAGGCTGCCCACGGAGCTCAGAGTGCGGCTGTGACAGGCTGCTTTCCCGGGGAAGCATGGGTAGTGCGGCTGGGGAACGGGGAAGGTTGCTGAAGAGAAAGCAGCCCACACATCACGCTCTGCGGGAGACAAGCGAGCGAAGGCACAGGGGAGCAGGGTCCGAGCACACGAGCTCTAAGTGGCCTTCCGACGCCAGAGTGATTACATGGTAATTATTTATGAAGGCTCGACTGTAATTCGGGGACAGGGATGGGGTGCCGTGAGCCTTTTGGCACAAACTGTGCTGTGGGTGCTCGTGGAATCTCAGAGAGGTTTAGGAACTTGCCTCAGGTCACACAGCAAAGAGAGCAGGAGAACCCAGGAACCGAACCCTGATCTTTCTGATGCTCTTAACCACTGTCCCGTGCTGTCAGGCTGCTAGGGGGACAGACGGAGAGGAATGGGCCGTCCAGTCGCTCCCTGTGGTTGTCATCGTGATGGCTTCCCAAAGATGCCCACGTCCCAGTGCCGGAACAGTGACCCTCCTACGTTACAGTCACGAAGGCGAAGGGGAAGGCTGGAGGCGGAGCAGAGGCTGCTGGTCAGCTGACCTTGAGACGGAGAGGTGGTCCTGGAGCCTACAGGCAGGCGGGCAGACTCATCAGCTCCCTCGGAAGCCAGGAGGGTGGCAGGAGGGTCAGTGTGAGGGGCGTCGGGGACACGTGCCCATGGAGAACGGCACCGTGAGATCAGCCAGCACTTCAGCTTCAATGACGATGACGGCCTCTGAGCTGAGAGGGGTCCCCTCTCGCCAGACCCTCCAGATGGAACACCCGCACACCTGACCTCTGCGAGGGGACAGGGCAGACTTCTGACCCCCCTGCACTGTGGGGTCACGAATCTGCGCTGTTGGCACTCAGGCTTGTGGTTATTTGTCAAGGATGCCACGGGAGGGATTCAGCCCCGGCCCCTGTGCACAGATGGCTCACGTCTGCCAGTGAGAGAGACACATGGGACCGCGGACTTTGGGAGACGGGATGGGCACACGCCTGCCCCAGGGGCTCCCTGCCTGGAAACGCTGGAAGGTCACACACAGACCGGACGTATCCTCTCTCTCTCTCTGGACCTCCAGAACCCCCTCTTGCAGTTCCCTGGGCCGCCTTCCGCCGTCTGAGGGTTCCAGGCCTGCTGTGGGGTTTCTGAACCAGCCGACCTGGAGTGTGGCCCAGGAATATGCGTTTCTAGCTGCTGGTCACCCTCAAGAACCGGTTATCAGAACTTCTCTTTGCGGCTTGAATGCATCCCTACTCTGTTGGCTGGGGTCATTTGTGGGCCCTTCTTCCTTAATTAACTCAGCATTTATTGAGCACGTATTCTGGAGGCAAGGTGCTGGACTGGGCTTTTCATGTGCGAGATGATCTCCTGGGGTCGACACAACCACGAGAGCCACAGAATGGCCCTTTCCCCATCTCACAGATGAAGAAACTGAGGCTCGGATGCCCTGTCCAGATGCAAGGACAGTGAGTTGCATTCGAGAAGGTTCCGTATCCACTGTCTTATCAGTTGAACGGCTCCCCTGGGATCTTCCGCAGCTCCAGCCCCTGCGGCCCCTCCTGCCGCTCTGTGCATACTGAGCACTTACGGAAAGAGAAAATCCTACCTGAGTTTCAGTGGATCTCCCCATTTGTTTCCAAGGAGTATTCCTACAACATAAGACGGAGCTACATCCAAGGGACATGTAACCCAGGAGGCACAGCTGAAGCAGCAATGCTTGGGGAAGATCTGGTGCCTCGAAACGCAGGCCTCCCTCCTCCTCTGCCTACCCGGCCATTGAGATTTGACTCTGGTCCTTCCTCTGGGGTCCAGGAAACCCGCTCCCACGAGCAGGCAGTCCGATACAAGACCTTTCCTTCTTGGCTGAGGCCACCCGAGTGCAGGAGGCCCGTCTAGAAAGCGGCCTCCGAGATCACCACGGCAGAGCTCTCCCTCTGTGCGTCGGATTCTGGGGGAAGGCGCCACGGCGGATCCCGGTTCCTCTTCTGGAGCCCGAGGTCTCTGCATTGGCAGGGAGGCCTGCAGCCCAGCCTGCTGAGATCTGGCGCCAAAGCAACACCCGCCCCCAACCCCCCCAGAGGAGATCTACTCAGGTGCGCCGTGAAAGTCATTTCGTTCATCGTCTAATCGACTGTAATGAACTGAGGACGAGAAACGGGCCCAGAGGAAGAAGAGACACAAGGGACACAGAGACGGATTGCCAGGCGGAGCGCTGCGGGAGGCCGTGCGGACATCCCATTTCCCTTTTCTAAGGAGCTTCGTTAGCGTGCAGCGAGCACTCACGCCATCACCGGCATTTTTAGCTCGCCAGCTTATCGATACGGGGTGGTTCCGTGTCGATGGGCTGACGTGTTCCCGATACAGCCTGGAGAGGGGACGGTGGATATTCATCTCTGCGTGCCTGTGACCGTGACGGCAGATCGATGTGCGTCCGCATACCCCCGTCCTCTGCGAAACCGCACTCTGATGACAGTAATTAAGCTGTGAGAGGTGGTCTGGCTGAACCCGGCACCGCTCTGCTACAAACGTTGCTCGTTGATCAAACATATTCTATTTTTAATATCCACGGATTAGCCACACTCTCAAAACACTGCACTGCCACGGGCACGTGAAATGAGCCCTCGCCGCGATCCCAGGACTGTGCTCCTTCGGATCTGCTGCTGGACCGGGAGGGAGGGAGGGGTCCCGTGCAGGGAGGACTGCGGGCCGGAGGGGCCCCGCGTGTGGAGGTGCAGCCCTGAGACACAAGAGGGGCTTGGCCGGGGGCACGGGGGGCTCCCGGCTGTGGTCCCGACCCCGCCCTCTCCTGTGAGAGCCAGACCCGGGGTGGAGGAAGGCCGCTTCCGCGTGGGGACCGCGTGGCGACACCTGAGAGGCTCTGCACTGTCTTCCGCTCACACCTGCTCCATCCACACGGACCCGTCAGCCTCTGGAGCAGAGCATCTAAGTAGTGATGAGAGGGCGGTGGGTGCCCCGGGGTCTCTGCCCCCTGCACCCCTTCCTCTTCTGGAGCAGGGGACCAGGACAGCCCCTGGACGCTGCGACGGCTCAGGATGATGGTGGGACCTCACCCTCCCAGCTTTGCTTGGATCCTGGAAAGAGGGGCAGTCGCTTTGAGCTTTGTAGGCTTTCATAGGTGGGTTCACCTGGGGCAGATGACTCTGGAGCTGCAGACCCCCAGGTGTGCCCCCAGGCCCGTCGGCATCTCTGGGGCCCCGGACCCACCGTGCGGAGCCCAGCCGGCCAGCGGGCCCCCAGAGCCCCTCGGTGACCAGGGCCGGCGGCCCCCACCCACCCTCCTGTTTCCCCGTGAGCTGGTGTTGGGTTCTCTTGCCACAGGCAGTGGAGCCACCCGTGGACCGCGATGCCCACCAGGCTCTGCGCTGAGAGGAGGGACTGGGAGGCCGTCCCGGGCCCCGAGGTCCAGATTTTCAGGCGTGATAAACGAGAGTCACCCTGGTGACTGCGGGGTTTGAGGCCCGTGGAGCCTGGTGTCAGGACTGGACTTGCCTGTGTGCCCGCTGGTGTGGCCGGAGGAGCTGGGCCCTGGGGGTTCTGTGGCCGGCCAGCCACGAGCTCTGGGTCTGGCTGGATCCGTGAAAATGCGTCAGAGCGTTCTGGAATGGCAGGATGTGGGGTGGGGGGGAGGGGATTTTGGCAAACTGTCCCCGTCATTCGCGAGGAATGCCACTGTGTGCTGCTTGTCACTTTCTTTCTTAAAAGGTTTATCATTTATTTTGAGAGACAGAGAGCACAAGCAGGGAGCAGGGGAGAGGCAGAGAGAGGGAGAGACAGAATCCGAAGCAGGCTCCAGGCTCTGAACTGTCAGCACAGAGCCCGACGCGGGGCTCGAACCCACGAACCGCGAGATCATGACCTGAGCTGAAGTCGGACGCTCAACCAACTGAGCCATCCAGGCACCCCCATAACACAAATTTTTTAACAGTTCTATGGATTTTTTGTAAAGAACAATTAAAAAAAATTTTTTTTACTTATTTGACAGAGAGAGAAAGCATGAGTGAGGGAGGGCAGAGAGAGAGGGAGAGAGAGAATCCCAAGCAGGCTCCGAGCTGTCAGCACAGAGCCCGATGCAGAACTCAAACTCAGGAGCCGTGAGATCATGACCTGAGCCGAAGCCTGGGATTTAACCGACTGAGTCACCCAGGCACCCCTGTTGATTGATTGATTGATTGATTGATTTTGAGAGAGAGAGAGAGAGAGAGTGAGCACAAGCAGGGGAGGGCAGAGAGGGGGGGAAGAGAATCCCAGGCAAGCTCCACACTCTCAGTACAAAGCCTGACATGAGGCTTGAACCCACAAACCGTGAGATCCTGACCTGAGCAGAAATCAGGAGTCAGAGGCTAAACTGACTGAGCCACCCAGGCGCCTGCTTCTTGCCATTTTCTGAGATATTTGTGCCATTAGGTGTGATGTCCTGTGTCACTGTGATGGAGTCACCATTACCCTCATCTTTGGGGAGCAGCTGGCCGGGCAGGGGTGCATCCCGAGGCCAGGGTGCCGACCCCACAGAAGTCTGCGTGTCCTCGCAGGGTGAGGACAGAAAGGCCCCCCCGCCCCCCAGTGGCTCTGAGGCTGTCTGTCCCCAGGGGCCCCAGCTCCAGCCCTGGTCACCAAATCAACCCAGTGGTACCTGATGGGGTCCCTTAAAAACACGTCTGCTCTCCGAACACTACGGCTTGGGGCTGCCCTGTCGGGAGATTTCAAACCGCATTCTTGTCTGCGGAGATTAGAAACGTGTACCTTTGTATATCTTACTCGCTGAGAACTGCCTGGTCATCTAACACTGAGATTGATTTCCAAAATCCCAGTTGGAAAAATTAGAGAGATTATTTCTTGGGGAAATAACACAAATTACAATGTGAGAGCATTTTATTTCAAAGAAGCTCTTCTTTCTCATTTGCTCTGCCTTTAAAGTACACCCCCCCAACACATCTGGGATCGTGCCCGACAACCCTCATCAGTTCGGTCTCCGCCAGCCACGTAGGCTGTCAGGCGCCATAAATCACTGCGCGTCTGCAAGACGCGGCCGGCTGCAGGGGGACACGCCCCCTTTTCCCTCAGACGGAAGCATGGCATTGGGGTGTGGCCGTGGATGTGCAGGGGGCGTGTGCGTGTGTGCAAATATGTGTATGTCTTTTTTTTTTAATTTTTTTTTACCGTTTATTTATTACTGAGAGACAGAGAGAGACAGAGCACGAGCAGGGGAGGGGCAGAGAGAGAGGGAGACACAGAATCCGAAGCAGGCTCCAGGCTCCGAGCCGTCAGCACCGAGCCCGACGCGGGGCTCGAACTCACTGGCCGGCCGTGAGAGCATGACCTGAGCCGAAGCCGGACGCTCAACTGACAGAGCCACCCAGGCGCCCCAATGTGTGTATGTCTCCACGTGTGCACACGCGTGTGAGTTTGTGTGTGTGCACACGCCTGTGTGTGCAGGGGGTGGCAGTGCGCTCGGGGCAAAATGTCTTTGGCTCCAGGACAAATGCAGGAGCACTTGGCCCCCCAGCTCCTTCCTCTGAGCCCCTGGCCCCCTCCGCTGTGCCACCCAGGGTCGTCCTGGCACCACGAAAAGAACGAGCAACGTGGAGCCACCAGGCACTTGACCTGGTGTCCTGGCGCAGCCCCTCCCGTCTGCGAGGTGGACAAGGGCCCTCGGTCGTCACTTGTGACGTGGCGCTCAGGTCCTGTGCTGCTGGGGGGCGTGTAAGGGCTTCAGGAAGGGCCCGAACGCAAGCGTCTACAGTGATGGTAAGGAGGTGCTGTCCGGAGCGGCTCTGAGTCGTTACTCATTCACACAAGAGGCCTGTTTGGGAGAAGCTAGTGTCCCCTGGAGGGGCCTGGGAGCGTGGAGAAGACAAGGCTGGTTCAGGGACTCTGAGGGCACAGTGCCACTGGGAACGGGTCCACTGCCGTGGTGATGTGGCCAAGCCCCTGCCCTCTGCAGCCGCCCTCTGCCTCCATCCCCAGGACGCACTCTAGCCTCCCGCCCACCTCCCGCCTGCCGGGCGGTCCCGGATCGTGGCGGACTCCTAACCCGGGCTGGCCAGTAGTCACATCCTGTCCGCACCTCTGCTCACGTCTAAACCCCGTCCCCCGCGCTCCGGCCCCAACGGCCTGTAACCACCACACTGTCCCCCCCAAGCTCGTGCACAGGCCGCTCACGCCCGTTCTCGAAATGCCATAACCAGAGCCTGGTCACTGTGGTCAGTTCGGGACCCCGCGGCCCTCAGCATGGCCCAGGGAATCGGTGCACCGCGGTCCAGCCGCCACACGTCCCGGCCTCGACTCCATCCCGGTGCATTCCACCCGCCTCTCCCTGCAGCCCGATCTGGCCTGTGCTGTTGGGCTCCTGCCCGTCAAGACCCTTCTCCCGCCTTCACTTTCTCTTGGGCTCTGGGACACACACACACATTGTCAGCGGCCAAGAGGCCTCAACCTTGACGGCCTCTCGGGCTCAACGTGACTCCATGTGTCTCAGCCTCTCCATGGAGATGGCCCTGGGGCCTTTCCTTCCACAGCTAAAAGGTCCATTTACAACACATCCTAAATTAAAAAAAATCTACAGTGGAGATTAATTCATCCGCTTTCTAAAATGAATAAGCAGATGTAATCAGCTTTATTATTTTTTTGAAATTGCATTTTTCCCCACCGTGCAGGGAATAAGCGTTCCTCAAGCCAAAGCGATTTGGCAAAAGCTTACAAGGGTTGAAAAAAACAAAACAGCAACAAAGCTTCTCCCACAGCAACCTTATCACAGCAGCCTCTCGGGGCCGGCTTCCCACTGCTGTGACAACCTCAATCCCTTATTCCACGACCGGCGGTGGGCGAGGCAGCCCATGGAACCCACCCCCCCCCAAACTGGGGATGTTTGCCTGTGCCGGTGTCTGGGGTCACCAGCGATCTCGTCCTCTCCTGTGCTCTCTCGGTTCTTGCTATTTACAGCACCTGCTACCGCAGTGGAGAAATTTCCAGAGATCTCTTCTGCTGAACCAGAGTTTGTCACTGAGCTCTGCATGTGTCATCCCTGGCAGCCAACTGTCAAACAGAGGCATGGAAAACTTAAAGGCATCCTGCCTAAGCCCTTGGTTAAAACGGGAGCCTGAGCGCCAGGTCCCAGAGAATTCCGATCTCCAGCAGGGACTCTAGTTCCAGGCGAGGGAACGAAGGGCGTTTGAGGACGACGAGAGGGTCGAAGTTACTGCGTGGCCATTTGAACAGACACGCCGGGAGAGATCATAGAAGGTGAAAGCACACGACAAGATGCTTGGTATCACAAACCAGGAGGGAAAAGCAAATCAGGGCTGTGCTTGCACACCGTTAAAACCATCTATTGGAGTGGAGAAAATGCAAAAGACCGGTCACACCAAGCGTTGGTGAGGATGTGCGGCACCCGGGACGCCCACTTGTTGCTGATGGGAGGGCAGAACGGTGCAGCCAGTCTGGAAAGCAGCTCGAAGCTTTCGTAAAAGCGTTACCCAGACAATTGCCACGGGATCCAGGGTTCCTACTTCTTGGCATTGCCCGAGACAAATAAACACTCACGTTCACGGAAAAGCTGCACGTGAATGTTTGTAGCAGTATCGTTCATGATCACGCCAGACTAGAAAGAGCCCAAAAACTCTCCAGGGAGCGCTGACTGGATGAACACGTACGAGCAGCAGAAAGGCTCCACTCCTGATGCACGTGACGACGTGAGTGAATCTCAGACGTGTCATGGGGAGTGAAGGCAGCCAGACACAAAAGGCTCCGTACCCTATCAGCCACCTATGTGGCCTTCTTGGCAACGCAGGACTTTAGGAAGGAAATGTATGCAGTGGTCGCCGTAGAACGAGTGCCCCTGAGTGTGGAGGGGGCTGAGGCTGCCCCACACCCAGACTGTGGGGGTGGCTATGAGCGGCCCATCGAAGTGCACACCTAAAAATGTGAATTTTACTGTATGTAAATTTAAAACATTACCTAGAGGACAGCGGGGAAGGAAAAATTTCTTATGGTTTGTTTCTTACAGTTTGTCCAACTCCTTCCGCTTAAGCAGCACGACCAGTAGAGAATTCCACACTTGGGTACGAGCCTCCTCGTGGGTGGGCGTAACCATCCTGCTAGGTTGTTGAGCAACTGAGATTGTTCAGAGGATTGTGGTCAGCAAGGAGTGACGACTCATGATGAAAGCAGAGGTCTGGGCGGACGGATGTCCTTGCACAGGGTCAAGGCGTGAGCTTCTAACACGGACCTCTCAGCGCGGGGGTTCTAGGGATGAGAAAACAGTGTGTGGGTTCCTACAGGTTAGGAATCAGGGCTGCAACATTCCCCTATAAAATAAAACAGATGTTAAAAATATAAGATAAAATTATGACTCACTAGGACCAGGCTATATAGAATGTCTAATTAACCAGACTGTGTCTTTCCTCTTTATTTTCTGCTGTCCTCTCCTTGGAGACCAGAAAGTGGTAAAGAGTTTTACAAATCAGTTAAGGTTTCAACCCTAAGTCGCAGAACAACTGACCTAACAACCTGAAACAAAATGGAACATTTCAGAAGTTTCAGGATCACTGATCTAGCGATCAGTGACGCACTTAAGACTCTCACATTTTCTGTTCCCCCATCCTGTTGGCATTAGTTCCCTCATGGTCACAAGGTGGTTGCGACAGCACCGAACATCTCACTCTTAGACATCATCCCAGGGCAGAGAGAGACGACAGTGTTGTGTCTCCTTCTAAGAGGTAGGAAGCCTTCTCCAGGAGCCCCTTGGCAGACTGTCCATGCCTCAGTCCCGATTTGTGTGGTCGACATGCCAATTGTTTTAGAATACCTAAACTGATCACTGTCCAGAGGACTGGGTTCAACTAATCAAGATTTCTTGCCCTCCTGCGGCTGGAGAGTGGCCCTAGCTCCTCTAAATTACATGGTTACTTGATGCGTGGACGAAATAGGTGTTTGTTCTCTAAGCAAGGGGGAAGAGAGTGGGGCGTGTTTGCATCCACGGTACCTGCCAGCTTCTTTTGGGGGTTTCTTACAAAGTCAATTCCATAGACTTTTTTTGGTCTTTAGTGTGGCACCCGACTCTTCATTGTCACAGAGCTTCGGATTCAAGTGGGGAAGTGACTGTTGACTTACACGTAGGATGAAAAGTGCCTGACAGCCGTACGATGTTTAGGAGACGATTGTAGGAGGTGGGTGCTGATGACATTGGGGTGGGGGGGGCAGGGCAGCCTGGAGAGCCTACCTGTCAGGAGAAATCAAGATCATATAACGATCTCTAACCAACAAGAAGTCCGGTTATGTTCATTGTATGATGGTTCCTAAGACAGATGGGCACTTCTATATTTAGCAATATGTTCGACAATAGGGATTTCAGAGCAACGAGAAAAATGTTTGCTGATTACTCTTCAGTTAACTTTAATCATTCATTCATTTGGTTAACTAGAATATCTTGGCCAAACCCAGCCGTTAATTGAGACTTTCTGCCGTGGTTCTTGCAAAGCCAGTAAAGAAAATGAGAGACGGGATGGGAAAGAGGGAGTCCACGCAGCCCGAGAGGCTCAGACTGAACTGATTACAGGGTGGGGGCCATGCCCGCAGGGATAGCTACTCAATGCCTCCGATTCATTCTTTCAACAAATGGTTTTGAAATTCTCCTTTGCTTAGGGCTGTGTGCTGGGTACTTCTGGGAGACAGGAAGAAAAATCTAATCTAGGGGCGCCTGGGTGTCTCAGTCAGTTGAGCCTCGAGTCTCGGTTTCGGCTCAAGAAGCGATCTCACGGTTTTGTGAGTTTGAGCCCCGCGTCAGGCTCTGTGCCGACAACACGGAGCCTGCTCGGGATTCTCTCTCTCCCTCCCTCTCTCTCTCTCTGCCCTTCCCCTGCTCAGGCTGTTTCTGTCTTTCCCAAAATAAAAACAAATAAACTTTAAAAATTTTAAAAATCGAATCTAGCTGGAGGGCTAATAGAAGCACGCGCAAAATTATGACGCACGGTATTTGTGCTACGTGGCTGAAAAGGTTGGGAAAGCACGACTGGCAGGTTCAAAGAACTGAGGACACGTCCCTGCTGGGGCTGGGGCTCCAGGGTCAGCTCGGTGCACACCGCTCTGACTGACGCCCCACGGCTGATGTGTGAGTTTCTGGACATTTCCCGGATGGAGGGAATGGAGACACAAGTTACCTGCAAGAAGCAAGATGTGAACCGTTTGTGGCCTCTTATAATTCAGGCTGGGTTCTGTAATGACACAGGCCGTTCACAAATTTGATGGCCAACTGGTGACCAGCCGATCATCACGGTGAAATGCGCCTGCTCTAGCTCGCCTGGGGTTGCTCTTCCCCAGGAAGTAGAGGTGGCTTAACAGACTGTGATGGTGACGTGTGTGGGCTTTGCCATCACAAACCAGGAAAGATCGAGGTCAAGCCTGAAGGTTGAGGGGGGCGTCATCCAGCAGGAGTACTTTCTGCTTTTCTGGAAAATTCTTTAGCTAGTAGGCCATCACAACTGACATGTTGCTTGACCCCACACCTGGGAACGAGCTGGTCCAGATCAACCCAGGATTGGCCGGTGGGAGGAGGGGCCCACGTACTCACCTTGTCTGGTCTTCCGTGCTCCTGATTGCTTTCGACTAGCTGGCCACATAAAACTCTCACATTCTTGAATTTCACTTTGGGTTTAATTAAAAACACCAAGGTCATTCACTGACTATTCCAGCTTGTTCTGATGTCTGTTCAATTTTTATGGAATCCCATTAAAGTTCACTGCAGACATGTTAAAAACGTTAAGTGTTCTACAGAAAGTTTTAAACCACTTTATAATGACTTTTGCCTGAGGAACAAAGGACATCGGAACCTTCCTCTGTGACCCAAACTGAAGAGGGAGCAGCGAGTCTGGGGTGGGGTCCCAGGTCACTTGCATGAGGTAGGCAATTCCTACGGGAGACCCAGCCCCTCGGGCCCCTGTAGCCGCAGCCCCACGCTCAGCCCGTGTGCCTTTCCTTGCAGGCAGGTGGGGTCCAGGGAGCTGTGCCCACCTGTGCTGCCTAGATGGTGGCCAACGGTCACGAGTGACCACGGAAGTGGCACATTTGGGTTGAGAGATGCTGTAAGTATAAAGCACACACCAGATATTGAAGGCTTAGCCCAGAAAAGAGCATGCAAAGTATCTCATTAATAGTTTTGCATTGATTACGTGTTGAAGTACTTGAGCATTTGGATATAGCGGGCTAGATACAATACATTATTAAAATTAATGTTGCCTGTTTCTTTTTCCTGTTATATTTTTAAAAATTTTTTAATGTTTATTCATTTTTGAGAGACAGAGAGAGACAGAATGTGAGCAGGGGAAGGGCAGAGAGAGAGAGAGACACACAGAATCCGAAGCAGGCTCCAGGCTCTGAGCTGTCAGCACAGAGCCCGACAGGGGGCTCGAACTCACGAACCGTGAGGCCATGACCTGAGCTGAGCTCGACCAACTGAGCCCCCCAGGGGCCCCTCTTTTTCCTGTTTTAGTGTGGCCACTGGAAAATCAATCTCACGTGGCGTTGCTGTTCTGTGGGTGGGGGGTGGGGTCTCACCTTCTCCCACGACCCCCTGTCTCCCTTCCTCTCTCCAGCCCAGACTTTCCTGGTTGGAATGGGCTGGAAGGTGCTTCTCTGGGACTCCTCTGTGCCCCTCTGTGGGGGCCTCGGGAAACAATGGGACAGAAGCTCCCAGCCCCACATGTTTGTGTCTCCCCATGGATGGTGCCCTTAGCTCCTTCAAGCGGACAGTGGGCCTGGCCCTTCCAAGCAGGGCGAGGTCCACCTCCACCCTGCCACACTGCTCTATCAGCATCATTAATTCCCCTGCACAGATGACCAGGGACACAGACACAGGAGATGAGACCGTCAGCCCAATGTCTCAGAGTCTGAACCCAAGCCGATCTCTTGAGTGTTAGGAAGACGGTATTAGAGTCTGCCTCACTGATGAGCCCGGTTAATTGTGTTTTCCTTGCGTTCCCGATGAATTCCCAGCCCCTGGGACAGGGGCCAAGCCGGTGGCCTCCTCTGAGCACCAAGCCCCGTGGGGAATGACAGCAGCCCCTTATTCACGTCCCCTGTTGCCCTTCGCCCCTTCTTTCCTTTTCTGTCCTTTTCAAGATGACAAATGATGGCTGCACATCAGTGCCCCCCAAATCTCTAAGGGTTCATGTCTCCCAGGCCCTCTCAGGCTCTCTTCTGTCCCTGCCCTGCTTCTGCACGTGGGCTTGGGGCAGCCGTGCTCACGGCTGGTGGCCTCCGATCCTGCCTGCAGCCCAGCACCTGCTGGCCCAGCAGGCCCTTCCGCAGCACTTTCTGGACGGAGCCGAACAGCTGGGTCCCTCGGTGCCGCAACTCGTGACCGGGTAGTGGTGCTGCTTCCGGGCGGGTGGAGAAGGAGGCACCAGGGGGAAGCACACACCAGCAGGCGAGGGCCTGATGACAGAGCAGGTGGGTCTGGGACTCAGCTCCCATTTCCGGCATCTGGCTCCCTGTGCCGTGAGCTGGCCACCTGGGCGGGCGGGGGGGGGGGGGGTGTTGGTTGATCCAGCAACCCTCTGCGGCCACCACGTTCTGGTGGCTCCTAGTCTCCTGCTCTGCAGAGTCCAGGCCTGGCTGTGGTGCCTGCGGCCGAAGCTGCTCTGGCTGGAGCCCCTGAAGGGTGGCCCTTGTTTGGGACTCCCCGACCACAGTCCGCCGAGGGCCCTCCTGTTCTGCCAAGGTGGCCATCGGCCAGGCCCCTGAGGGTCCTGAGTGCGAAGCACATCTTCCTGGCTCTGCGGGGCTTGGGGTCCGTTCTGCTGGTGGCTGTGCCCCAGGGGTGAGCTTGGCTGGGGAAGGGTCCCGGTGTGGGTTCAGTGCCTGTCCCTGCCGCCGCGTCCCCGGCTCTGAAACCGCTCCGCTGTGCTGACCAATGACTGATGCTCCCAGCTCCAGCCGTGCTCGGGGTATTTTTGGAGATGCCCCGCAGTGGGCATCTGAGGACCTGAGAAGCTGGGGTGGGAGGCGTGAAAAGCCGCAGGGAGGGAGCATGAAGCTGGGGTGGGGGGCGTCGGAAGCCGGGGTGTGTGTGTGTGTGAGAGAAGCCAGGGAGAGGGTATGAGAAGCCGGGAGGGGGGCGTGAGAAGCCGGTGGGGGGAGGTGTGAGAAGCTGGGGGGGGATGGGAAAAGCGGGGGGGGGGGAATGTGAGAAGCCGGTGGGGGGGCAATGCTTTAGCTCTGCTCTGGTTCTCCATCTGAGATGTGGGAGGGACCAGTCTCTTCCAGGTTTGTGCAGGGATCCAGGGATGGACAGCTGAGCCTGCGGGCTTCCGATGTGCACAGAGGTTCAAGTTCCAGGTACTTAGCCCTAGTACCTGCCTGATCCCGGACAAGCGGTGGGGCCACACTAGGCTTCAGTTTCCACTGTGAGGTGGTGACTGTCCTCACCCCAGAGGGACATCCAGAGGGGTAGATGAGTAGTGAGAGCAGGGTCCACACTAAGCCGGGGTGGGTGTGGAAGTCACGGCAGAGCTCACGGACAGTGTCACAGTCCCTTGTCACACCCTCATAACCACAATACGCAGTGGGGTTTCCGAGAACAGCCACCTAAGTTCTTGATTGCCCCCTGTGTTCTAGAACATCGCTCCCCAAACCTTTCCAGTCGTGCTGTGGACAGACCGTGACAACCCTTCTTTGACTCACTTAATTGAAAGGCTGAGTCTGCTGGGAGCCGTCATGATCGGCCCGGGAGTTCCAACCTCCCAGCCCTGGCTGGTCCCCCGGGGGCCCAGGAGCTCGGTGGGTCAGCCACCGTCACCCGCTGGGGGTCCACCTCTATACTGGGCTCTCCAGGGCGGTTTCCGCATCTTGGCACATTTGGCATGGGGGAGGGGGCTGTCCTGCCCGTGCCTGTAGGCGGTTTCACAGCAACCCCAGCCTCCGCCCAGCTGTGACAACCACGTGAATACAGCTACATGTGCCCTGGGGGGCAAACCACCCCCCTGAGGAGTGCCCGTCAGGCTGATTCATGGGTATCATCCTTTCTCAGTCCGGAGCAATCAGCCGCGGGGCGGGGAGGGCCCACTCACTCTACATTTCCGACTGGGTCCCAGCAAGGCAACCAGGGCCGCTGGGCTCGGGCCACCCCTGGGGGGCTGTGGTCTCACCCCGCCCCGTGCCTCCCTCCGGGCAGGTGTCTGCAAAGACCTCTGCTGTCTCTTCTGTCCCCGGCACGACGTCCTGGATCCCACCGCGGGAGATAAGCCTCATCATCTCCCAATAAATGACCCAAGATCCCTGTTACCGATGGGAGAGACGGCCAGGTGCAGCCGGGGGCACCAGGCAGGAGCAGGGGGAGGCGCCAGCCAGTGCCATCCACCGCACAGCCTCTCCCGTTCCCGTCCATCTGGATTTGCTTTTAACTCCATTGCAGTCTGGGGGCCAAAGTAAAACATCTTGCTTCCCTAAAAATAACTAAGGCTTGGTAATCCTGAAAAGAGCTATTTGCATGTTTACTGTTGAGACCACATGGAAATTAAAGTTCTATCAATTATAACATAGAGGCTCTCCTTCAACGTAAACACCCACATGCAATTTACTCTGTCTGGGCGTGTGTGCCCACAACGGGTACCAAACAGTATTAAATGATCATTAGCGACAGAACGCCAGGGCTTTCAGGCTGGGGCCTCTTCTTCAGGCTGAACCGTCGAAATACGTGGCACCGAGTTCCACGCCCGCTCACGCTGCGTCTGGATCCGCATGGTTGGCCAGAAGTGAGTTGGAGTGACCGGCTGGCAGAGGAGGCCCTGGTCAGCCTGACGGGAAGCGCCCTGGCCACACCCGGCGGAGCCCCGGGGCTGTTCCCCGCAGACCCGAAGCTCCCGCCTCCTGGAGCACCAGGCTCCCCCCCCCTCCCCCACCTGTCTGGCCGCCTCTCAAACCCTGAGCGCCTCCAGGCTGGGGTTCCCCTGCATCCGCCCCCGTGATCTCAATCAGACCCTGACCTTCCCCTTTGTCACGTGCACCGTAGTTCTAGACTTAGACATTTTCCTGTAGCCACGTCCCCAGCGTGTGGTCTGACACAGGGTTTCCATCGCTCGTCCATTCGTTCTTTCATTCATTCATTCATTCAACAAGTGCTTCCAATACACCCGTTGTTGGTCTGCCAGCTTCTGTCACTCGTTAAAACTGAACTGAGTGGGGGAGATAGACAGGGAACAACGGAAAATGAAAGCGTCTGTGAAAAGCAGCACGAATAGAGGAGCGGGGTCCTGGTGTGGGTTCCGGCTCAGGGATGGGCCTGGCTACTTCCCAGGCTGGTCAGCGAAGGCCCGTCTGAGCAGTGGGTGAGGCCGGGCTGCGGGAGGCTGGGCGAGGGCTCCGGGGCCTGCTGAGACCCCCAGGGACGCACGCTCTCGACTAATCACGTCCAAGCGTGCGTTTCTGCGCCTCCTTCTCTGTCTGGGGAGCCCTGCCGGCCTGGCTGCAGGGAGGCCGCCAGTGCTGGTGGAGGCAGGTGAACCCACTCAAGATGGCCCGATCCTGCCGTCCACGCTCGGGGCGGGCTCAGGGCTCGGCCCTGGTTTCTTCGTCAAAACGGCCCCATGCACGATGGCCTGGGTGAAGAAATAGTGTCCCTACTGCCCACAGCAAGGGGTGAGGGAGGTGTCCCCGGGGGGACACGGGGTCTCAGGTTTTTTGCATCAGATGCGTGTCATGCTATCACTCCAAGAATTTTCTATGAAAACTTGGTGAAATGATGATAACGTGGAGCCTCCGGAAATACAACCAAAGACAGAGTCCAGGATGGCTGCTTAGGAAAGTGCACACCTGTTTTGTTTTTTTAAAATCATTTATTTATTTTTGAGAAACAGAGAGAGACAGAGTGTGAGTGGGGGAGGGGCAGAGAGAGGAGGAGACACAGAATCCAAGGTAGGCTCCAGGCTCTGACCTGTCAGCACAGGGCCTGATGCAGGGCTCGAACCCATGAACCGTGAGATTATGCTGAGCTGAAGTCAGTCACTCAAGCGACTGAGCCACACAGGCGCCCCTTTAATGTTTATTTTTGAGAGAGAGAGAGCACAAGCGGGGGAGGGGTAGAGAGAGAGGGAGACACAGAATCTGAAGCAGCTGCAGGCTCTGAGCTGTCAGCACAGAGCCCGACATGGGGCTCGAACCCACAGACCGCGAGACCATGACCTGAGCCGAAGTCGGATGCCCAAACGACTGAGCCCCCCAGGCACCCCTACCTGTTTGGTTTTTGAAGCATCAGGGCGGGGGGAGGGGTGCAGGCTCCCAGCTGCTGCACGTCCAAGGGCCGACGTGCTCCTCCCAGTGGCCGTGGCCCGCACCCCCGTGGAGCAGGAGAAGGCCCTGTGGTTGTCACTCCCTCCCTGCAGGCTGGCGGGTGGAGGGGACGCACCCATCTTTTATATTTTAATTTGAGGGAGCCGTATCCACTTCCGTGCCTTCCCCGACCTGCCTTCTAGGGGGTCATCATTCTTTTCTTGAGCATTATTTTGATAAACAAACAAAAACAATAAAAAAGGCCATTCCAGACAAGCAATTCCCCCTTTTATTGATTTGCCCTGTCAGGTCCTTTTATGCAGACATACATTTTATGATAAAACTTCAGTCTTGCCTTTTATGACAATAAATAATGCATTGCCTTTTGAGCGTTCCTGTGTCCACATGAGTTCTGCGCCTGCCCGCAGCCTGGTGTCCCCCTGCAGGCCCCAATCCTTTATGTCACCTGCTTCCACGGTTACTGTCAGCTTTCTCTTCCCGAAAGACGGTATCCAGACGGCCAGCCGGAAGCCCCCATCTCTAATTGCCAATTAAATTCCACCGGGTGCTGTTTGTATCGTCTCCTCTCTCGGTTTAAGGAGCCCCGTCCTCTGGGTAGAGCAGCCGATGCCTTGACCGGAAGGTTGCACACGCTCTCCAGCTCGGAACGCCCTTCCTCCCACCTCCAATGGCCCTCAGACCGGAGGCGATGGTCCCTGCAAGGGCAGGTCATGCCCCTCGAGCTTCCCGGAGGGAGAAACTACGACAGAGCAGAGGACACACAGGCACAGCGCACTCCGCCGTCTGCGTCCCCGTGAGGCGCTGGGGTTCTGGAACGGACGGTTCTTTTCCTGCCCGGCCCAGCAGCACTGCCTCCGGCAGAGACCCGGATGCCTGTGTGTCTCCCATCATGAGGTGTGGAGAACCCACATGTGGGTCCCTTGGGGAGGAAGGCGGGAGGGGGTGGCTGCGGGCTGGGCCTACCCAGCGTCCTGTGCAGGGTCCATGCACACAGGGGCGGGCAGGAGAGGGGCGGCGGGAGGGACACGCATAACTGGACAGGACAGCCTTTCTCTCCTGGGCCACCGCCTCCCTCCAGAAGGCGTTCACATCGACCACGAGGGACTACAAAGCCCAAATCAGTCTACACTGCTGCGTAGCAGTGACACTATTAAAGCTAATGATGACTCCCTGGAGAAGCTGGTCCCACCCCAAGGCCAGGGGAGATAGGATCGGGTCTTGACCCCTTGGCGGACTAGGCATGGGGCTGGGGGTCACCGCTGCGGGGATGGCTGAGCAGCCGCTGAGAACCCTCTTGGCCGAGAGCGAGTTCTTTGTCAATGGTCACGACCCGGGTGGCTCCCTGGACGGACTGATCACTTGCTGTGGTAGTAAAATGAGTAGTTCATCGTAGATTATTTGAAGGCAAATTACTTTAAGTGTAAGAAATAAAAAGACAAATTGGCAGTTGGGTTTTGTGTGAGGACTTAAGTGAATAATTGGCATTGGCCAGAGCATTAGGAAGGCAGCGTCCTGGGAAGAAAACGATGAAGCGAGGCTGGGCGGACACACTCATCTGGGGGCCTCTAAGCTTAACCCCAGAAGACCCCGGGCCAGAGGTCTGGGCTCCTTTGCCGAGCGGTTTGCCAGAGAGAATGACCAGGTTTCCTAACCGGATTAGCCTGGGAGGGACCTGAAAAGCATTGTCAACAACGCAACTGATTTTTAGGCTACACTTTTTAATGGGACAAATATTGATGTTGTCCGGAATAAGTCTTTCTTGGATTGTATCCAAGTCCCCAGAGCTCCCTCGATGGAGACCGTGGCTCTATTAGTTCCAAGTTTGCAGGGTGAGCCCAAGAAGCAATTGCTTCTTTAAATTGTCAAGGTCTCCTGGGACAGGACGTGCGCGGCAGAGCTCTGTCGGAAAACATTCACGGACAGCCAGCCCCATCCGCAGCGGGGGACGCTCCTCTATGATATTCCACCGTACGGAAAAGAGGCTCTGGGAACCAGGGATGGAGCTGCTCCCTTGTCTCCCCATTCTTTCTTCAACACACATTTTCTTAATTTTACACTCGGCTTGGTGCTGGAGGGTTAGCTACGTTCACCAGCCTTGTGCGGTTTACGGTTGAGCAGGAGAGGTATGCTTACTGGATGTGCGCATCTGGAGGGAGGGTTGAGATGGGGAGACGCTGGACGTGAGGACGGCTAGGAGGTGACGGGCCGGTCATGCTCAGTCCCTGCAAACACTGCATTCCATGGGGCGCCTGGGGGACTCAGTCGGTTAAGCGTCCGACTTCGGCTCATGTCATGATCTCACGGTTTGTGGGTTCAGGTCCCACGTCGGGCTCTGTGCTGTCAGTTCAGAGCCTGGAGCCTGCTTCGGATTCTGTGTCTCGCTCTCTCTCTCTGCCCCTCCCTCACTCGTGCTTTGACTCTCAAAAATAAATAAACGTTAAAAGAAACACTGCGTCGCAAATGGATATTGCAATCACCAGTGCTTTGAGATGGAAAGAGAGAGTCCATCTTTTTTTAAAAAAGTGTTTTGGTCAAATATATTTGGGAGCGTAAACTGAGGAAGGCAGGTGTGTTGATCGCAGGACTTTCCAGAGCCTTTCTCAAGGTGCTGATCTTCCAGGGCGGGCACAGGAGGTAGCGTTTCCCAGGGATGTCACTTACCAGGAAGCCCATTTTTCGCGCACGTTCACGAACACCTGCGATAGTCGATCTGTGACACACAAACACAAATGCACGAGTGCACACAGCCCTCTTCTGATGCTCCCTGGTGGCCCCCACCTCTGGTGACAGGGCACACACCATTTGCCAATGTCACCCAGGGCCACTTTCCATGCTTCCCTCTCTGTACATCACCCTAAACACCGTCTCCCTGAAGCTTCTTGCACCCAGCCCCGCCTGCCTCCTGCCTCCTGAAGAGCTGTCCTACTTTTTCTGCAGAATCTCTCTTGCAGAGCACAGGAACTTTCTTTTACTGCCCTCATATCACATGGCCCAAGTCCCCATGCTGCCCCAGTCATGCCACTTAGGACACTGGCCAGCTTGTTGCACCATCACGGGGATCATCCCACACGGACATTTGCGGAGTGTTCTAGGGGGATTTAGCAAGCACTCCGCGCCATTGGCCCATCATCTCCAGCTCCCCCAAGCTTATGCTTCTGTTAATGCAGCCCAACATCCATTAAATAATTTTCTGGCATCTGTATCATGTTGGTGACTTGAATAAAACTCAGAAGGTGCTTCTCAAACGCCGATCCTTGGCCACGAATTCTTGTGTCTGCTCTTGGCTGGCCGGGATTTCTCAGGCTTGGACTCAGGCTCTTCCAGCCTATTTCTGTTCGTCACTGACCTGCAAGGATGATGTGGTTGCTGTGGTCCTGAGCTGCCACCCCGCTCACCCGTGCTTTGCTCGCAAACTTGACAGGCGCTCTTTCGGAGTCCACGCCCAGGCAAGCGACAGGGAACGGGACGGGCTGGTGGCGCCTCGGAGCATTCTCTAGAGACACAGCCTTTGGCGAGTAGGAAGGCCACCGAGGCCCCACGGAACGCAGCTGCTGTCATCCAGGAGCATCAAGGTGAGTGTAGGCACCTCAGCCCCCTCCCCCCCCCCCCCCCCCCCCCCCCCCCCCGCCAAACACGATCTGCAGACGGTTACAGCTCCAGTGCTGAGGCCCCGCCCAGAGAAGACCGACCGCCAGCCTGTGCGTGACACCACCTGTGGTCCTCACCTTGCCCACGAGGCTACCTGGGGCATCTCTGCAATCCCGGGCTGGGACCCCGGTCCCACACGAAGAGGGTATTTACCGCGGGGGCCTCCGGGCCAAGCACTGGGCTGGGAGCCTGGCGATGTGCACGGCCCTCCCTGGGAGGTGCGACGGGAGAGCCCTTTCTGAGAGGGGACAGGTTTGAGCTCTGACAGGTCTGAACGGAAACTCAGTTAACTGCATTCCAAGACACGCCCATTCATGTTTTCCAACCCGTTGCTGCTCGATGCTCGGGTGTAGTGTGTCAGCTGCCCCTGGGGGTGGGGGCGGGGGGCTGGGGACGCAGAGGCGCTCTGTGCCCAAAGAGTGCATGACCGGACAGCCAAGTCTTAGGACCTCTGTCCCCCAGGCCCCCGGCAGAGGTGGAATGACTCTGCTAAGCGAGCCGGCATCTCCGGACGGGCTCTCAGATCCAGAGTGCTGACGTGAGGCCACAGGGCGCGTCGCGGTCGAGGCCGGCAGGCCAGAGACTGGGGTCGAGAAGACTCTCCACGAACAGAAGATGGTGCATCCTTCATTCACTCCTTCATTCATTCACGCTGCATTTGCCAGGTGCCCAGAGCCCTCACGGCACCTCCCCTCCCTGGTGCCACGTCTCTGTCTTCAGATCTTCCTGCCGCAACAAATTTTGGAGAACGTGACGTAGCGCCTGCCCCCGCTGACAGCGGAGACGATGAGGAATCTGGGGGAAGAGATCTGCCTTGCGACACAAAAGTGGGTGCTTACGCGTGGAATAAAAAAACCAGAAAACAGCTCATAGTCTTTGTGTCAGAAGTGGGCGGGGCTGCTCGCAGACCCGGAATCTGTTCAGACACCGGGGGCCCAGGGGTTCGCAGGGTCTTGACCCGGTTCCAGGTCTCCCGCTGGGGCCTCCCCGGCTCAGGCTCGACTCTCCAGCAGACTCTCCCCTCAGTTTGGGCAAGGTGTCCGGACCGGTCGCGGCTCCCGGCCAGCCCGCTCTTCAGGTCTCCCTGGGACCTCAGACGGGCCACCGAGGTCCAGGCGCCTGCCCCGGCCCCCACCCAGGACGGGTCAGCCCCTCAGCAGCACGGACATGGTGTGTCCGTGGGGCCGGGGGCGCGGGTTTCTCAGTGAAAAACTGGGCTGTTGTCACCGCGTTGGGGGCAACAGGCACCGCCACACCGGCTGACCCCCCCCCCCGGCCCCCGGCCCCCGCCCCGGGCTATCCCATCGAGTCCTCAGACCGCCCCTGCGGGTCGAAGGCACAGTGTTACCCCTTGGCGATGAGCAGTCAGAGCCAGTCGATGCCCAGACCCAGCCGGCCCGCGGGGTGGGGCAGGTGGGGCACGGGCTGCCGTCCTTTGCGTCGTGCGTTCTTGGGCGACAGCTGCATTTCATTAGGGAGCATCGTCCTCGCCGAGACCCGCGGGTGAAGCAGGGGGACGACCGGGTTATTCAGAGATTCCCACGCAGGCGTGACCTCGGCGATCCACCTGAGACACACAGACGGTGACATCTCCGTGATCCCTCGGGACTCCAGTGAGGTGCACACGTCGCCAGGCTGGGGACAGTGCTGGGCCAGCCCAGGTGACAGCGGAGTGAGTCAGGGGCCTCTGTGCCTGTCACAGAGGCAATGGGAAGCAGCACGCGGCAGCCCAGCGGGTGCTGTCTCCTGGCCCCTTAGTCTCACGTAGGACAAAGGACCACGGTCTACGGTCTACGGACGGAGTTGATCTACGCAGAAGAACACAACTGTGGTGTCGCCTGCGGTCATGCTGGCTGGTGCTGGGCCCTTTAACATAGATTCACTCCAAGAAATATTTTCCAGAGACCTTGCAGGTGGCAGGAGTTGCCTGTGGGTGGGACAACAGGGGAGCAGCTGAAATTCGTTTCCCGAGGAGCCAGGGGACCGTCTCATTGACGGCAAATCCAGGGGCGTCCCTCCCCCAGGCAGGCTGTGTGCTGGGCCCTGCCCCCACCCGGGGGCTCTGCTGTATCCAGCCTGGCCCCACCCCATGTCGGCAACAGCCCCGCTTCAGTGCCGAGGCTCCGGGAGCCTCTTCCCTCTCCCCGCCCGCCCCCTCCTCCCGGAGTTCACCTGGGAGCCTTTTTGAGATGCACACACAGATGGTCCCCACGGGTGTCTGGATGTCTTCTGTCCCCAAGTCCCCACGCGTGTCTGGTTGTCTTCTGTCCCCAACACCTAACAGCATGTGCTTTAGAAAAGGCATCCCGGGGGCGCCTGGGTGGCGCAGTCGGTTAAGCGTCCGACTTCAGCCAGGTCACGATCTCGCGGTCCGTGAGTTCGAGCCCCGCGTCAGGCTCTGGGCTGATGGCTCGGAGCCTGGAGCCTGTTTCCGATTCTGTGTCTCCCTCTCTCTCTGCCCCTCCCCCGTTCATGCTCTGTCTCTCTCTGTCCCAAAAATAAATAAAAAACGTTGAAAAAAAAAAAAAAAATTAAAAAAAAAAAAAAAAAAAAAAAAAAAAAAAAAAGGCATCCCGATGGGTCGTCAGTGCACGTAGTACAGTGGTTCCCACTATCGCAACTGGGTCCCCAGGGGACATCTGGACATGTCAGGAGACATTTTTAGTTGTCATAACCGAGGGGTGTGGTGGGTCTGCAGTGGGGACCAGGGTGCTGCTAAACATTGGATAGTGTCCAGGGCAGCTCCACGACGAACTCCTGTCCCCAAACGCCGCAGTGTGGAGGTGAAGAAAGTCGGCTACACTGACCCGTGGGCGCATCTGCGTCCTCGAGACCCTGTCCGTGTGGCTGAACAGCAGGGAGCTGGGGCAGTGAAGGGAGAGGGGAGGCTTCGGGGGACCAGGGCAGGGGGCAGCACTGGGGGCGGGGCAGAGCCGGTCAAAGGCGAGGCTCTGGGGCGGGAGCACGACGGTGCAAACGAGTGGGTGCGGGCGAGTGGGCCGATCCAGGGAGGCCTGGCTGCCGGGGGGCCTTGGGGGCTTGGACAGCGGCTTCTACCCCCTTGTAGGACGGTGGATGCTGGCTGTCCATCCGTCCAGGCAGCAGCCGGAGGGCGCAGGGGCTCCTGGTACTCTGCCGTCCGTGCACACCTGCCTGCACCTGCCGTGATCCCCTCCCCGCAGTCAGGGCTGCCTTCCACCTCCTTTGAGATGCCAGGGAGTCCAGGGCTGAGCAGTGCGGCCCCTCGGGACGGGCAGGGGTCTTTTCCAATCGTGCCAAGGGATTTGAATGAGCAGAGAAGCGGTACTCAGGGCGCGCGTGCACGGCAGCTCTTGCAAGGCTGGGGGCCAGCCCGTGCCTGCAGCGGGTGGCGGCTGCTCCTGCGTCCCCTGGTTGGTTTTCCTTCCACCAGGCACTGGGGGCTTTGATGGTTCTGGGCCCTCGCCGCCCTCCCGGCCCCCGCGTCACCGCCCGCCACTTCACAGGCTTTTCAGGAGCAAGTTTTTGATCAGATCTTGTGCAAGCTTCACACAGAAGCGAGGACGGACCCTGCTGGGCCCCCCAGACCTTGGTGCTGGTGCCACGGACAGAGCAGGCGATTCGCTGTCTCTGTGATCCGCAGCCAGGGAGAAAGGCTTTGAATCTCTGTTGGTCTCAGGCGGCCCTGCAGCGAAAGCCCCAAAAAAGAAGTGGCTGGGTCCCAGGGGAGGGGAGCGAGCGTGCGGTCTCCCCAGCTGACATCTGCCGGGCGCGTATGCAACCGGCTTCTTATCACAGCCCTACAGCCAAGTTCAAACCTGCCCCTGCCCGCCATCCCCGGAGTCCCCGGTGGGGCTGGTTCCTCCAGGTTTCCTGATCCACAGCGAATGTTCGGGGGCTCCCGCAGCCCCGACCTCCCCAGCACAGCCCTCCCCGTGCCCCATTGTGGCTCCCTCCTTCCTCGGTCTGCACTGAGCTCCAGGAGGGTGGCCGATGTCCGTCCCGATGAGGCTGCATTTCCTGCTTCAAGTCCGGCAGGTCGGAGGAGGCCATCCGCACAAGTGCAGAGAACTCGTGCAGCTAACGCCCTAACGTGCTGGCGGCCGGCCCCTCCTCCCCGCACGTGGGCCGTCTGGGCGAGGCCTGGGTTGTGGTCACTCTGTAAGCTGGGTGCTCACCGCCACCCTTGACCCAGCCCCCGCAGCCACAGGCACGATTTGTGTGCGATCTACACTCCCCATCAGCTCCGAAAAAGGCCTTGAGTGGATGACAGCTGGACCCAGGGCGAGAAGAGAGGAGACAGGGCCGAGCACAGGGAAGGAGGCAGTAATGGCCGCGGGCCGGCCCCTGAGCTGATCGGAGGACACGGGAGAGCACAGGCCGCCTAGTTTCCGGCAGCTACAGCACATAGTTTTTGTTTTCAGACAAGAGAAAGCATTTGTGGAGGCGAAGTGCTCCCAGGCCTCAGCTCCTACAAGAGGGGCTCCTCCTGTCTGCAAGGGATCGGGGCCCCACGGGAAAACCAGCGCCCTGGCAGGTGCATGTCCGGCTGCAGAGCTGGGCCAGCGAGGCTTGTCCATTTTGTGAGCAGGGGGTCCTTTTCACTCAGCGGCAGGTGTCCTGGGCCCCGGAGCACCTCGAGGCACTGGCTAGGTGCTCAGCAAACATCTCCTGAGTGAATAACATGAAAAGCGCCAGCCCTGACTTCGAGAACTGACCATGTGACTCTGTCCACAGAGGATAGTTGGTGAATGTGGAAGGATGCCAGCAGCCGTGGCCGGTTGTGTGATGTTCTGCTGTGGAACCTGGTGCCTGTGCCGGCTCTGGCCGCGGTGACACAGAGGGGGCAGAGTCAGCAGCAGACGCCCATCTCTCGTGGTCTGGAGGCCGGAAGTCCGCGATCAAGGTGTCAGCCGAGTTATTTCTCCCGAGGGCTCTCTCCTCGGTGCGTAGACGGCCGTCTTCTCCCCATGTCTTCGTGTGGTCGTCCTTCTGCTCATGTCTGGGTCCTGATCTCCTCTTCTTGTAAGGGTACCTGTCGTATTAGGTCGAGACCCACACTAGTGACCTCATCTGACTTAATCACCTCTCTGAAGACCATCTCCACATCCGGCCCAGCCCTATGGCACAGGAGGCTAGCATTGCCACGTGTGGATTTGGGGGCACACGTCGGCTCACAGCTGTGCTCTATGGGAACCATCACATCCAGTCCTCCAGCCACGGCTCCGTGGCAGGCCCTGCTACGGCTGATGGAATTAATGTGTGTCGTGTCACGGTGTCAGAGTGAGGCTCAGACTCAAATGTGCACAGCTCGGGTGTGCCACACACGCAGTGAAGACACGGCCAGTGGACCAGCCCGCTCTCCAGCCATAGGACCCCCTCCTCCCTCTTTGCGTCCCTGCATCCTGACCTTTGGGACGGACGATGTGCTGAGCCAGGGGTGGGCTATGCCCCTCGGGAGGGTGGCCACCCTTCCCCAGACTCCAGCCGACCGGACCTGCTGCTGAATTGTGGGTTTGGGCTCCTGGGGGGTCCCGCAGGGGAGGCTGTAGCCTGGCCGGGTGACTGTGAGGACAGCCAAGATTCCTTTCAGGATGTGCAAAGCCTGCGTCCCCACTGGGCGCTGAGCTAGGCTTCGCAGGGTGTCTGAAACACTGACACGCGGGGGCCAGCTCATCTGCCCGTGTCGGGTGAGCTGGGCTGAACCAAGCACAGGCAGATGCTCTGCCTTCCTCCATATAATGCGTGCATGCAGGCACTTTCTCCTTTCAGATTCCGGGTTTGCTTTATTGACCTGGAGCTTGCCCAGCCGGGAGGACTGTGTACATATAAATGTGCTGCTCGATGCAGTCTCTTATTACCGAGGAATAAATCAACTCTGATTTGGCTGTTTTCCCGACCGGGTTTAAACAAATAACCACATAGCTCAACCCCAGTGTTTTCGACCGATGACTCCAAACTGATTCTGGGGGCGCTGGCTCACCTGGGCGTCATGCTGTCCCCAAGGAGCTCAGGTCCCCATCGGACGACGGTGCTCGAGGGTGGACTTGTCCTGTCACTGCCGGGAAGGGTGGCCGGCCCCCCACACCCGGGGAGATGGAGGTGCCTCCCTTGGGGGAGTTTGTGGCCCTGTAAGCCCGTGCTGGAAAAGAAGGAAGATTGGAAATCAATCAGACGTTTCCATCTTAAGAAACGAGACCAAAAGAGCAATTTAAGCTTAAAGCAAGCAGGAGAAAGCAAATAATAGCTAGAGTAGATATTAATACAATTTAAAACAGAAAAACAATAGAGAAAATCAAGGAAACCCAAAGCCGTTTCTTTGGAAGGATTACTAAAGCAGATGAATCTGTAACCAGCCTACCCTGGTGGACGTAAACTCACAAATGACCGACCTCAGGGAGAAGTGAGGGGCCATCATTACTGAGCCTACGGCCAATAAGCAAATACTACAAACAGCTCTGTCCACAAATTTGATAGTTCAGATGAAATGGACCAGTTTCTCAGGACACACAACCACCCAAACTCACACAAGGAGGGAGAGAAAATATGAATAGGCCTACATTTATAAAAGAAAGTGAATCAATAATTAGTTTTCCAAGAAAACAAGCACCGAGATGGGTTCATTAGTGCGTGCTACCGAATATTTATGGAAGAATGGTACCAATTCTCCCCAATCTCTTGTGGAAGCAGAGAGAACAGTTCCTAACTCATTCTGTGTGGCCAGCATTATCCTAATACCAAAACCAGATAAAGACATTACACAAAAGGAAAACTCTAGGCCAATATCTGTCGTGAACATAGACACAACAATTCTCAGCAAAATATTAGCAAACGGAATCCAACAATGTATCAAAAGAACCCTACACCATGACCAAGTGGGATTTATCTCAGGTATGCAGGAGTTCAGCATTCAAAACCAATTAATGGAAGCCATCCCATCAATAGGCTAAAGAAGAAAACATGCAGAAAAAAACATTTGACAAAATCCTGCATCCATTGGTGTAAATAAAGCCTGGCCTAGAGTAATCCATCGCCCAAAGGCCATTTAAAGTTGTGATTTTAAATGTATAGTACATGGCCTTCTATTTTAAAAGTCCACTGAGAATCTACCCGGTTAATACTCCGGTGGGTTTAAAATTCCGCTGAGTGATGCGTAGACCGCTTCCCACAGCCCCACAGAGCTCGCTGTCACTCCTGGACCCACCTGTGCACGCTGGGGTGGGGTGGGTCTAGGGGTGAGTGCATGGGCGTCAGGGCCCGGGCGAGTCTCATGATCGGTCCCAGTTGGGACGCACAAGAACGCAGAGGGAATGAAGTCCGGATCAAAACCACGTCAAGAACAAAGGTGCAAAGAGGCATCCAGATAAAGGTGCACGGATGTGAGACAGAAAAGCAAAAGCAAAAGCAGGTTCTCAGCACTCACCCACCGTCACCTGTAATGACGGGTCTGGGGCGCGTTCGCGTTGTAATTGTCACATGGGTAAAGCAGCAGGGTAACACCACAGGTGAATCCGTTGTCCTGACACCAAAGACCTTCCCTGTTTCCAGTCATTCTGAAACTTCCACTCCTTGAGCATCCATTGAGTGCCGTTGGTGTCCGCGGTGCCCACTCGGAGAGGGGACAAAAACGAGGATGCCAGCCTGGGCTGGCCAGGTTCTCACGGCAGTGACGATATACTATTACACGGATTGCAACAGTCACGACTGTCCGTCCCGGCGGCAGAAGTGTGGCAATAGATAGACTGTCTCTCTGATTAGACGGACAAGCACAGGCCTGGTTCGGAATTTCCCTGGGCACTTTTGACTTTGTTTCCCCCCGAGTAGAATGGGTGCCCTGGGCCCAAGGGGGCGCGGCATGCGCTCTGCAGGGTCCCCGTGGACGCATCTGAGTCTGTGGACGGTCCTGGCCCTCCCGGAGGGGCCGCGGGGCCATCGTTGATGCGAGCACACATCTCCCCTCGCTTCCAACGGCAGATTAATGATCCGAAGTCGGAGGAAGCTTCCTCCCCTGGGCTCACATCTAGTTGATCTCGTCCTTCAAAACGACTTTCTCTGTCTCTGTCCCTGTCTCCCCTCTCCCTGCACCTCCTTCTTCCTCCCTCCCTCCTCCCTATATTTGTGCCTACACGTCTATACATGATTTTGTCTTTCTGTCTGTCTTTCTCAGGCTTTATTGGCATTTTCAAAGAAAGGTCCAGAAAAAGAGAGTCAGGCAGAGGTTGCCATTGTGGATCCCTGGCCCACGGCTGGCCTCGCTGCCCACGGTCGCTGCTGCAGGATAGCCAGGTCCTGGGTCCCCGACGTTCCATTCTGAAGGTGGTGCTGGCAGTGCGGGAGCCGGGGTCCTGCCCGGGCCCATGCTCAACCTGTGGGGATGAAGGACTGAGGCCACGGGGCTTGGGCAGACCCGGACGCTCATGGGAGACCCCAGTGCTCCCCACTCTCAGGCTCCCAGGATCCTTGTCCTTTATAGGTAACGAGCAGCTTTCTTTTCCTGCTCTGGAACATTCTGCTGCATAAAAACAAGTATGGGGACTTAACAGGACCACTGCTCACTTGTCCTCAACAGACGAAGTGGTTAATAGAGTAGACGCGTCAGGAAATCTCAGTGAGATGTTAATGTGTGTTTTAGTTTTTGAAAATTTCCTTCTTGCATCTGAAAAAGGAAAACAGCAGCTGCTGAGGTCCCGGGGCTGATCTGACCTCAATGTTATGACAAACTGTTGCGATGCTCACAGAGAAGCCGCGTTGCTCTCTGTCGACCATGAACATAAACAACCTGGGGCCGGGTCCATGGCCCACACAGGCGCTGTGCATCCACAAGCAGGCCCCTCCCAGGCGCTGCCTTGCTGGTGAAGCTCTATCCCCCTCCTCTCCTTCCCGCCCATGGACATGACTGCCGGCTGCCCCCAGACAGAGAACCACCCCCCTTTCCGACCACACCCAGGCCTGAGCAAGACTCCTTCCTCAGGCCCCCCTCGAGCCCCCAGCCCCACAGTGGTTCTTTCTGTCCCCTTCTCATGGAGGTGTCCTGACTCCCCAGGGTGGCCGTGTCCCTCGCAACCTGCTCGCAACCTTGCTTGTCTGGGTCCTTGGCTGGTTGGACGTGGACGTCACCTGGACATCACGTGGACGGGGCCAAGGACAGAGCTGGGCCCATGTGTCTCCTTCCCCAGCAACCCCTGCAGGGCTGGGGCAAATAGAGATAGTCTGAGGATGATTTTGTTTCTGATTCAGCATCAAAGTCTAAGCAGCTTATCAGCTTCTGTGGTGGTGACCCAGAAAGAAGGGGACAGAGAGACCATCTGAGGGCAGAGGGGAAGGGAGACAGAAAGAAGGGAGGAAGAGACAAGGAGATAGGAGAGAGAAAGACATAGAGGCAGGGAAGAAGGGTTGCAGGCCTGGGGTCCTGGGCCATAGCTCCTGGACAGCAGAGGCACTGGGGCCTCTAGGGGACGTGGGAGCTCCCTGGCTTGGTGGCTCCCATCCTGGGCCAACGTACCGTGCGTCCATGTGGCCCAGAGGCAGTGGTGCCCAGGATTTGATTTACCTGCTTAGACAGAGAGCACACCAGCTGTGGGTGGCAAATCCTGAAGACCAGGGGGGTGTCTCTGCTATTTGTTTTGCTTTTCCTAAGATCCCCCGTGTTCTTTGCAGGACCCTGGGGGTTGGAGAGAGACCCGGAAAAGGCTGGGCTTTAACTTGATTACATGTCACACACATCCGAGTTTGCAAGTGCACGGCGTTTACTGCTGCCCACGGCTGGGCCTTGCGAGCAGCTTCAGCGGGAGAGGGACCCCGTCATCCCCACAGCTAGCGTCTTGCAGAATAGAAACCCTGGCTCTCCATCGCAGAGTGGGCAAGACTGCCTCTTCCTGACTTGTGGAAGCTGTCTTGACTCGATCATTAAATCTCACAATGAGCGCATCTTCTGAGCAAACATTTTGTGCCAGCTGCAAATTGTCTGTTGCTGGGAGCGAGACGCCTATGGCTGCGGCATGGCCAGTGGCGGTACTGTTCACGCAGAAGGAAACCGGTCCATCATTGGTTGTTCAACAAGCCTTCCCTGTCAGCGAGAGCCCTGCCTTGTTAAAAAGAGGCACACCGCTGGCTCTCATACCCCCAAACCCTTTGAAAGCTGCAAATTCATAAACAAAGCCCAAAATAGAATTTGAACATGAACTGCCTTACCCAAGGTGTGAAACACTTAGCACTAAACAAATCCGCTCTCTCCTAACTGTTGCATAAACAATGGGATTAAATATAAGACCGGATACATCGGGCCCCGGGAAACAGTTGCAGGGATTTGTTAATGCAAAGCACTTACGGTTCCTGCTCAACCACTCGTGTCCGTGGACAATCACCTTCGTATTTCGGGTGTGAGTTTTCTCCTCATTGCCTGAATTTACAAAGCAGCGATGGCAAATGTAATTTGATGGGTGGATTTAGAGGGATCCAGTCTAAGCTCGCGGTGCCTTCAGCGCGAGCGGGAAAGGGGGCAGCAGGATCCGAGCGTGGCTCAGTGAGTTTGAGAGATACACCGCACGCCCCCGGAGGTGCTGTCGGCGACCGACGGTGGCAGGAGGGCTGGAAGGTCTCTGTCCCTGATGCAGGGTAACACCAGCAAAACGAACTAACGAGAGCCCTTGTAAATCATTCCACCATACAGCTATACGTAGAATCAAATCCTGAAAAGCACAAGCATGTTTATTATTTTGGGGGGATGGAGGGAGAGGGAGAGAGAGAGAGAGAGAGAAGAAGGGGCGTCAGCTGAGTCCCAAAGGCCTGACTTAGATTAGAATTCCCTTAGTTCCCCATAAATAACTTACATGCAAGTCACATTTTTTTTTTTTTTATAGCAAAGGAATAAATTTACAGCTCGGCTTTCGGGTTCTCCCTGGAAATTCATCTCCATAAAAAGAGTAAGCATGTGTATAATATTAAACATGTCGTTAAAAGGTATTTAGAATTGCCATTTTGAATCCAAAGGCTTGCCAGAACATTTTGCCCATGCTCGCCCTCACCGGGAGCCTGAAAAGCAGGCGTCCCTTTATCTCTCCCACCCCCGCCCCTGCGGCGGCGCGCCCGGCCCATTGAGGATTTTATCACACGCCAAGTTAGAAAGCACAATTTGCTAACATTCGGTTCTTTTGTGTTGCGTCCAACTTTGCACCTCAGAAAAGCATTACTGGGTTTATGTGTCTGGAAGTGTTTTTCATTATTCATATTTAAATTATGTCCCTTTGAGAAGGAGATAAAGGCTGGAAATTTTTATCAAGAGACAAATGATGTAGGTAGGGAAGGATCTCAGCCTTTTATTGTCGACGGCATAAAGCGTTCCAAGAGTAACCAAAATACTTGAATAACTTGAGGTCTGAATAAAACACATTTAATGATGGAAGTAAGTGCAGGGTTAGCTGGAAGAAGCCTGTTCTTTTAAAACTTTCTTACTTCATCAGGTGGACCAGATGGCCGGCTCTGACTCGGGAAGCGTTTTGCTCTAGGTCTTTTGGGGAAATTCTCAGGTGCACCTGTCTCTTAGGCACAGGGTGGGCCTCACCTGCCTGAAGGTCGCCCAAACCCAGAGCACACACATCAGAGACAGTGTGGCTTTTTTACACGGAAAAATTTCCCCTGGAGAAGGGAAAGAGAGTTCCAGCTAATGCATCCATTACTGACTAGGCACTTTCAACTCAGAAAGGATTTAATAAGGAATAAAAGCAAATAAACATATCTTTTTAATCCTTATAAAAGTCATAACTCAGAATAAGCTCTTCTTTTTTTATTAAAAGCTTTTTTTAAAAGTTTATTTATTTTTGAGAGAGAGAGAGGGAGAGAAAGCGGGGGGGCGCGGAGAGAGTGGGAGACAGAGAATCCCAAGCGGGCTCTGCACTGAGTAGAGCCCAATGAGGGGCTCGAACTCGCAAACCGCAAGATCATGACCTGAGTGAAAGCAAGAGTCGGACGCTTAACCGACTGAGCCACACAGATGCCTCCAGAATAAGCTCTTCCTTAAGAGAAGTTTTAAAAGTAGTTGAGTTTGTTCTCCCCCCAAAAAATGACAGCCGTAGAAGAATCCATCCGGCAGCTCTGTGTGGAGACGGTGGCTTCATCGATTTGCTTTGGCTAAGTGGCGAATCTCCAGGATGACTAGAATCCTTTGTGGAAATGTCATAGGACAGAAGCCAGTGGTTTGAGTGTTCACTAGGTGCCTGGCCCGCTGTTCCCACATGTTGGGGTGCATCAGAGCCACCTGGCGCCTTGTTAACATGGGGGTCCTGGGGGCGCCTGGGTGGCTCAGTCGGTTAAGCGTCCGACTTCGCCTCAGGTCATGATCTCACAGTTCGTGAGTTCGAGCCCCGTGTCGGGCTCTGTGCTGACAGCTCGGTGCCTAGAGCTGCTTCGGATTCGGGGTCTCCCACTCTCTCTGCCCCTCTCCTGCTTGCACTCTGTCTCTGTCGCTCTCTCTCAAAAATAAATTAACGTTTTTTAAAAATGGGAGTTCTGATTTGGCACGTCTGGAGCTGGTTGAAGGCTGTCTTCCTACCAGGCTCCCAGTTGAGGCAGAACCTCCTTGTCTTCCAACCACACCCTGGAGAACGACGTTCTAATGCTTTACAAGCAAGATCTCTTACAGACTTTGGTAGACTCCGTGAGGAGAGCAACGTTACTGCTTCCGCTTTCAAAATGCAGAAACTGAGTCTCAGAGAGGTGAAGAAACCTTCTGCTGGGGGTGATGGCCCCCCTCCCTCAAAAGATAGGTTCACCTGGAAAAATAAGTCTTTGTGTATGTGATTTTTAAAAACATTTAAAAAAATTTTATAACATTTATTTATTTTTGAGAGAGAGTGAGCGAGCGTTGAGCGGGGGAGGGGCACAGAGAGAGGGAGACACAGAATCCGAATCGGGCTCCGGGCTCCGAGCTGTCAGCACAGAGCCTGACGCAGGGCTTGAACCCGTGAACGATGAGATCATGAGATCATGACCTGAGCCAAAGTCAGACGCTTAACCGACTGAGCCACCAGGGAGCCCCAACGTATGTGATTACATTAAAGATCTCAAGGTGAGACTATCCTGGACTAACCAGGTGGACCCTAAGTCCAATAACTGGTGACCTTGGAAAGACAGAAGAGGAGAGACACGTGGGGAAAAGCCACGTGGAGACAGAGGCAGGGGTGGGAGCTGAGAAACCCCAAGCCAACGAGCACTGCAGCCGCCAGAAGCTGGAGGAGGCAGGAAGGAGCCTCCCCTGGAGCCTCTGGGGGGAAGCAGCTCTGTGACACCCTGATTTCTGACTTCTGCTCTCTATGCCATGAAAGAATCCGTTTCTACTCCTTTAAGCCACCTTGTCTCTGGTACTTTGGGTCGGCAGCTCCGGGAGACCAGCAGACCCCAGAGGTGCCAGCTTAGAAAACGCTGTCCCGGGTCCTGCCCTCCTGCCTGTGGGGGTGGGGCCCTCCTGGCCCTCCTGGGTCCCGCAGAACCCCTCCCCGTGCTTCACAGGCACCCACGGCCTCACCGCACGCCCCTTCTGCAGGTAGCCCCGCCCCCCCCCACCAGCCGCCTCCAGGCTCTCTCCAGCTGCCAGCCCTCCCTGCTCCCCTCCTGCAAGTCTGCTGGGCGGGGAGCAGAAAGGTGACGGTTCATCTCTGCACTGGGAGTGAGGTCACTGCCTCCTCTGATTGCTGAGACCTTGTTGTCTTCCTTCTAAAAGGCGATGCACCTCAGGTTTGAATCATCTGGGAGACCAGAGAGGTGGAAGTAGGGACAAAAGAGACGTTCAGCCAACTCCACGCCTTATCTGGCAGTCCCAGCCGAGGCTGTGACAGCGTGAGGCGGGGACGGAGGAAGGGCTCGTCCCTTCCCAGAGGCCTGCTGGTGGCTCTGGGCTGCAGAGCCCCCTCGACCAACCATCCCAGGCTTCCAGCCCGGAGCCTGCAAAGCGCCCAGAATTTCGGAGCGCACTCCCACCTTCTCTCTGGCGGTGAGGATCTTCCTTCTGTGGGCGGATGCCGCTGCATCCTGTGAAGCATGTGGGGAGCTCGCGGGACTCCTCAACCCGGGACTTTGCTATTTTCCAATCCCACTGCCCTGCAAAGCTGCGATGCCAACGGAAAGGCCGTGTCCGAGCGCCCGGTGATTCCTGTCGCATTCCGGCCACATCGCAGTCAGCCGCGTGACGCAGGTGCTGTCCTATCACCCATTTCATAGATGCAGACACAGAGGCCCAGGGAGGTGAAGCCCGTCCTCCAAGTATTTCCCAGCCGGCACGAGGAAGCTTCCAGATACGCACCACGCTGGCCAACCGCTGAGCCTGTGGTCGGCCCCACATGACTCCCTCTGGGGCTTGATTCCAAACAGGAACTCGGGGGTTATTTACCGGTGATCGTTCAGGAACTGCAGGTGAAGAAAGAATTCTTCAGTGACATAAATAGACCAGACGTGTGCCTGTCAGAAGGGTTCAGGCCAGAGCCACTCGAGGGGACTCACTGATGAACCAACCGCCTGGATCAGCCAGATGCCTGGGGAGCTGGCTAACGGCGTTGCTCCCGGTATCACCCCAGACTCGCTTGGGCAACGTGCCCCGTCTGCGGACAGGACCCAGTGACTGCCGTTTCGCCAGGGTCCTGGGATGCTGAGCCCACTGCCTCGTCTCCGTCATTGCCTGGAGGTAGGGGCCCCGCTTCCCTCCAGGAAAGAAGTTACAGCCCAGGTACGCCAACGTTGGAGGACGGACAGTACGAGAAGCCCAGAAGATGAGTAAAATCTCTGGAGATGAAATGTGAAAAGCCAACATTTTTATGAAATAGCACTTAGCGGCAGCGTGAAAGACAAAATGCAAATTGCACAGGGGATGGGGTGGGGGCCGGGCTCCTTCTAGAAGGTACAGGCAGTTCCAGGCTGGCCTCCTTGGACCCTTCTCCCCTGAGAGAAGCCTCAGATAAATAACCCCTCCAAGGTAACGGATCAAAAGCACTTGAGTGCAGATAAAAGCACGAAATACACCTGCCATTCTTTGTTACGGGATTTTGCAGGGAGACTAAGAGCCCAAGGTTAAATTATTTGAAAAAAGCCAAAGGAGAGAAAAAGAAATGGATGATGGAAGCCCAGCAGTAAATGAAACTGTGGCCTCTGAGAACAGGCACTGTCGTGTGATGCGGTATCTTTCTGATTTTTACAACAACGCCTAGAACGGCGTTCAGGGTCACCGCGGGCCGTTTGACTTCTCCGTCAGCCGAGACGTGACATTGCCCGGAGCCTCCCACGTTGCCCACGTGAGAGCATGTGCCACCAGAGAGCGGTGGGCACCCAGGGCTGCCCGGGAACGCCCGCAGGCGAGGGGATGTCGCGGCCGCTGAACTAGTGCCCGGAGAGAGGTGCCATTGGAAATCGAATCTTGTTCCTTGTTGGGAGATGATCAACTTCACCTTGATGCCACTGTCTGCCCCCTTCCCCCGTCCCAGCCACGTGGCTCACCATCCACCAAGATGGCCAGTGAGATGAGCGTCTCCGAGCTCTGTGTTTGAGCCTCTCCTCCGTGGGTTTGCCAGCTGGTTCTGTCGATTCAGGGACTCATGCCAAGGGGAGCTTCACGTCAGCTTAGGGCCACTGGCTCTTGCGAATCTGGCCTGCCTCAACAACAAAGGAAATTCTCACGCGCCCAGACTTTTCCTCTCTGCTGGGAGAGCTCCCGATTTTGTTGCCTCACATCCTTTATTTCCCACTGGCTGGGCAGGTGCACGTGGGATCCAGAAAAGCTGTCCCCATGAAGACAGATGGCCCAGGCTGTCCACTGTCCTCCAAGTGAACTGTTTTACTTGTCACGAATCTTTTCTCCAAGTCCTTTTTCTGCCTATTTCTGTCTGTAAATAAGGGTGGAAATGGAACTTGTTTGAGAATTAAATGGGATCAGTCAAGTTAAGGTTAACGGATAAGGTACAGGTCCAGCAAGTCTGATAGTGGAGGAGATGTTCTGTGTGTGCACCTGTGTCTGTGTTTCCAACCATCTGGATGTAGATTCCTCGTTCATAATCTGTCCTGGATAGATCATAGAAGGAGGCAATCAGTTGCTCTCAAAAACATCCTATTTTAATTTTAATTTCATTTAAAAAATCAGTTCACTGAAATAAAGCCTGAAATAAAGATTATGTGAATGAGCAAAGCAAGTCTTAAATTATGAAACATTTTCTATTTTCTATAGGAATCATAGTAAGACAACTTTGAAGTTAGACGAGGGCGGTGCCCCTTAGTCCTTCCGACCCTTTCTGCCTTCCCTTCCCTTCCGTCCCCTCCCTTGGTCACTTGGTCCTCATAGAGCATGGGGAAAGACACCCTGCCTCCGGGTGACCATCTGTCTCTGGGCTCCTGCACCAGAGTGAGTGAGAAAGGGCATTGGTGGGTTTCCTTGTTCCCCGGGGCTGGATGTGAAGCCGAGGACTCTGTCCTACATTTTGTGCTAATTCTGTGTTTTGTTTTCTACCGTGTCTACCTCTCCAGAGCCTCCAAATAGATATGGGAAAGTGGAGAAAGACGGCACCCACTTGAGGCCCATCCATCAGAGGGGTCGGCAGTCAATGAGCACATCAACAGAACTGGCTTTGTGAGTGTTTACAACACATGAGTAACGAAAAACCACTTGTCTCCCCCCTGAAAGGAAGCAGCCCAGACACCCCACGGAGCAGTCCGTTTTCAACCCTCTACCGACGTGCCGTCCTCTTTATATTAAACTTTGATTCTTCAGAACGCACTACTCATCGAAGACAAGCACATGTCAGAAGTGAACCAGTGGCTTCATCTGAAGGGAGGCATCATGGATGTGCTGGCAGGTGGAACCACTGGGATGTTCATCCCAACACCGCTTATAATGGAGACAAAGGGAACAATGTGGATAAGGTAACGGAAGGATGCTCTGACCCCATGATTCCAAAATAGTGTGTGCAATGTTTCACTTTATTTTTTTTTCAATATTCATCCTTCTATCTGAGAGAGGGGAGGGAAGCATGCAAGGTACCAACAATGAAAATCTTCTGGGTGATGGCTCATCACCCATTTTCACTTGACCCCATTTTGAAATCATTGTAGATTCAGGTGTACTACGAGATCCCATGGGCCCTTCACCTAAATTCCCCAACGGGAACATCTTGCAAAATGAGGTCACACCAGGATGTTGACGTTAAGCGATCCTTATTCAGATTTCACCACTTTTGCATGTACTGTGTGAGCACGTGCATGCTCACTTTTCTGCAGTTTTATCACACATGAATCCCTTTGACCACAGTCAAGAAACAGAACCATCCATCACAGGGATCCCTGGTGCTGTTTTTTTATAGCCACACCTCCCTCCCTCTCACCCTCTCCCATAATCTCTGGCAACCACTAATCTGTTCTCCACCCCATACTTTTGTGATTTCAAGAAAGCTTTATAGACAGAATCGACATTAGCTAACCTTTGGGGACTGACATTTTTTTCCTTAGCATAATTCCCTTGAGCCCCATCCAAGTTGGTGACTGCATCAAGATTCCACTCCTTTTGATTGTTGAGTCACGTTCCACGGTGTGGATCTGTGCTTACGGTTTGCTCAACCATGTGCTCATGAAGGACCTTGAGGTGGTTTCAGTTTGGGGACATCGCATCCAAAATTCCTTTGGCAATTGATGTGTGGGTTTTGGTGTGAGCTTAAATTTCCATTTCTCTGGGATAAATGCCTAAGAGTGCCATTGTTGGGTCATATGTTAGAGCACATGGTTAGTTCTAGAAAACAAACAGATAGCAAAAACCCCACAAACTTTGTCCAGAGAGGCTGTACCATTTCACGTTTCCACCAGCAATAGGTAGGAGAGCCAGCTTCTCCACATCCTAACCGCCCTTGGCTTATCATCATTATTAGTTTTAAATCAGCCCTTCTGATAGGAACCTACTCCTTTCTCCCTGTGGCTGTATTCAACATCTCCTTGATGGCCAGCCGTGCTGAACATGGTTCTGAGCGCCCTTCCCCATCTGAATGTCCTCTTCAGAGACAGCTTCTTCGTGTCTTTTGCTCACCTTCTAGCTGGTTTGTGTGTGAGGGTGTGTTCTACTGTTGAATTTTGAGTTGCTCGTACATTCTAGGCGGGAGTCCTCTCCCAGCTGTGCGGCTGGCACGTGGGGTTTTCCAGCCTGCAGCCTGTCACTCTGTCCTCTTCCTGGGGACTTTCTTAGAGCAAATTTTAATGGGAGGAGGTCCAATTCACAGTCTATCCCGTTGTGGAACGTGCTTTTGGTGTCAAGTCTAACCTCAGGTCCGACTTTCTCTTGCGCTGTTGCTTTCTTGTAGCTCATGTTGTACCCTGATGTTCCACACCGACGCCCACGACCCAGTTGAGCTGAGTTGTGCACACGGTGGGGCTTCGGTCACGCCTGCGTGTCTGCCTGTGGCACCCACTTGTCCAGTCGCTGAGGCACCATTTGCTGGAAAGGTCATCCTCCCTCCATCAAATTACGTCTGTACGTTTTCCCAAAATCCGTTTGGGCATATTCGTGTGGCTCTACTCTGGGCTTCCCTTTTCTGTTTTCTTGATCTGCGTGCGTCTGTTCGCCGGCCGAATCCACAAGTCCTGGTCACCACAGCTCCGTAGTGGGTCTTAGTGAGTAGGGTGACTCCTTCCACTTTGCGCTTCTCTTATGAGATTGTTTTTAGCTCTTTTAGGTTCTGCATTTCATGTTTCTTAAGTGGTGAAAAGCTTTTGCTAGCATGAACCAGGTGTTATGGAAAAAAAAATCAAAGAAAGTATTCTATATCCAAAAAAACCTCTTCAGTGTATAAGGGTATTAGCTGGAACATGAAGGGTTGCTAGAAAGTCTGACAACAAATTAATCCTGAGAAGTAAGTGAGCCCCAAGCTGGTGTTTCCTCTAGGATTACACCTGCCGCTGAGGCCCAGAGCCCTGATGGAGAGTCCCCGGCAAAGGGGACAGGTGCCAATCTTGACCCCCCCCCCCCCCGAGAGTGGACATGTGAGCTGGGGGACTCAGCCTAACATCAGACTCGGGAGGGCAACCAGAGGAGACTAGGCGAGGACTCGCTTCATCCAGGGAGACACCTGTCCCGGCCTCAGCTCTGAGCAGAGCGGGTGCAAGGAAAGGGCCACCAAGAATCCTGGCCACACTCCATCCCCGGGTGCTCTCGGGGCTCAGCTGTGGCGCAAGGGGTCACTGCACTGCTTTCTTACTGTCTTTTCAATCTGCATTGTGCTTCTTGCTGTGTCTCTTGGTTAGCTAATTAATGTTAATGTTGTTAATGATCTCACTGTGGCCCCTTGTTCTTCATCAATCTTGCTGTCTTTCATACAGCAAATGTCTTTTTATCTTTTCGAAATTCTAAAGATCAGAAAAACGCCCGGGAAAAGGATCTATTACTAAAAAAATAACTCAAAAAGAAATGCAAAACGAGACTATAGAGAAATCCTATTTCACATCCTGTTCCCCAATTGTCGCTGGCCGTGACAGGTCATTTTGGCCAGGCTATGTGACAGCCTGTGTCCTCACATACAGCTTGCGGGCGTGTGAACAGAAACGACCCCTTTGGAAACAAGTCAGTGCTACCTGGTCAGGTAGAAGCACCCATGTGTGACCCTGTACTTCCACTCCCACGTGAGCACCTGGTGAAACACTCGTTCACGCGTGGTGGGAGAGATACGACCCCCCTTGATAACCGTGCGGTGCGGAGAGCAGAAATCTGGGCACAACCCAGACGTTCAGCAGCGTCCGAATGGACATTTAAATCGTGGGGGTCACAGTGCAAACGAGTGAACACACCAGTCCCTGCACCACAGCTGACCGTCAGAAAGACACCGTTGAGGGCAACAAGTTACCCAGGATATGACGATGTTTTCTCAATAGATTGTTCAATGACGCACAAGACAAAATCAACATGGACAGATGCACATAGTTGTAATAAAGCCAAAAAGTGGACTGTGTTTTATATATTATTTATTTTTATATTATATTATTTTTATTTTTTCTTATTGTTACTATTATTTATGTATTATTATTTACTGTTATTTATTATTGTTATTATTTATTACATTCTTGGACATTAAGAGGAAGTGGAGCCTTGCCTGTGTTTGACGGAGACACTAGGAGGGGGTAAGGCAGCTACGGTTCCCATGGACTCTCTCCACTTGCACGGGGTTCCCTGTGCCTTGACTCCGGGACAACTGCAGCTGGGACACACTGTCCCTGAAGAAGTCTTTGTTGTCCACTTGAAATTCAGATTTAACTGGGTGCCTCGTATTTTCGTTTGCTCATCTGGCAGGCTTAGTGCCAAGGCAGGTTCATGGTGCCCCAACAAGCAGCTGGCAGGGTGGGGGGCACTCTTACTGCTTTCTCCAAAAGATAGACCCTCTCCCCCCCACCCACTGTCCCCGCCTGACACCCCCCGCCCCCGCCTGACATCACACAGAGGGCAGGAGACCACCCTCAAGACGAAATATCCGGCTATGAACAGGTTACACCCTCCATGAAAGTCGGGCTGACGTGGGACTATCTGGGCTGGTTTTGGAGCTGTCGGGTGGCCGCTACTCAGTCTGTTCCGACTGAGTTATATTTTGCAACAAATCTTTTAGGGGCAGCCTCTGCCACCGAACTGTGGGCACGGGGGTGGCAGACGGGTCTGTGGGGATCTGCCGGGAGGCTGTCAGAACTGTAAAATGTTTAAAAGGCAGGTGCGATTCAAGGTTATCTCTCTGATAAGGAACATAGCTCATGGAAGACACAAATCACGAAGCCCTCGTAAAAATGACTCGGCCGGCGGGGGCGGGGGGGCGCTTTTGCCTTCTTGCTCAGCTGACCCTGGGGAAGCATGGGGTGCCCGGCTTCCAGAAGGCACTCCTGGCTGGCAAAGCCGGGCCGCACAGAGCTGGGGAGTGATCGCCGGGGCTGCAGGAAGCTCTCGGCTTGGTGCCGAGTGGGGAGAAACCCAGGACAGGTGCCGGGGTCGCCCCTCCAAAGATGTGCGTGATAGAGAAGGCTCCTCGGCTTTCTGGGGATCAGCTTCCAAGGCTGTGGCAGCTGGGGGGCAAACACCCGCACGCGTCCCACGGAAAGGTAAGCATCTTGCGCAGCAATGTTTGCAAGACCGTCCTTCCTCGCTGCCTGCCTGCCATTCTCACCTGATTTTGCACAGAAGGTCGTTAACACCCGGCTGCTAGGGTGACCGGGACTGGCACTGGCAGTGTTCTGCAAGGCTGGCCGGGCGGCTTGTGAGGGTGCGTGTTCTTCCCAGAGAACGGAGCTGGTGCGCAAGTGTGCTTCGGATACAGGCAAGTGGACTCACCACGTGATTCGAGAGCTGGTTTATCGTATTTCCAGAACATACATAGACTCATTAGTCAGTTATCACCTTAAAAGACAAAAGACAAGATTGAGAAAAAAAATGGCACAGTAAAGTGGGAATATGTTTCTAAAAGATAAACGTGTTTGTCCTCAGCAGGGACCAGCATTGCCTTGTGGGTCTCACCCGGGGGTGGCACTCTGTCACTAGAGAGTGTTTGCAAATATCTTCGCGGGGTCTGGGGGGTGCTCTCTTTGACTGCAGGGAGGCTCGGCATTCCAGCCTGCAACTGAGAGAGAAACACCCTACCACAAAGCCCATAGGGCCCCCGCTGCAGAGCCCGGGAGGGCAGGGCAGAAATCTGCACACACACTCTGTGGCTTTGCTGCCACCAGCCCCAGCAAGCTCTCTAACAAAAGCTGTAGCCCTGACCACAGGCAGCCAGTCAGTTAAAGTATGTCTGTGATTCTGATGTGTATTTTCCATTGGTTGATCCCACATTTCACAATTGAGAGGCAGACGCTCTGGAGAGGGTGGGAAATCTCATGTAAATAGTTATAAGCTAGAAACCCAGGTGTAGAGGGGAAGGGCGTTTGCTAATTAGACTTTCCTGCGGGGCTGACTGGGGACAAGGTGCCGTCCAAGCCGTGACTTTGGGGGACAATCCCCTGGTTCTTAGCCCAGCAGGTTTGAACGGCTTCTCCCCCAGCGCATCAGTCGGCCACCTGTGTGGTCGATCATAGAAGCTCTCAAGGGCTAATCAGAGAAGAAGCGAAAAGCCGTGAACCAGTCAAGGAGGTCCATAACCACAAGGGAGGAGTGGAGCAGAGATTCCAAAGCAGCGCACTGATCTCTCCTAATCAAAGGGATTTTGGAAGGATAAGGAAAACTCAAAATCTAGTGGGGGATGCCAGTATCTCCCTGGTAGTAATATACAATAATAATGACAATCATAGCAAAAACTACCATTTATAGAGCACCTGTTATGTGTGCAACATGATAGTGTTTTTTTTTTTTTAAATGAAGGCAACATCAGTTTTTCATTACACCAATCCACCCAACTCAGAATACATATCCTCATTTTAAGGTAAAGAAACTGAGGCTCGGAGAGGTCCGTACACTTACCCAAGGTCACACACTGCAAAGTGTGGAAGCAGGGATTCTAACCCAGAACCTCGGGAAGGCATAGCTCTTGTCTCATCCACACTCTTCACTGCCACCGTCCTGATGTGTTTGTGCTTCAAGAGAGAGCTCAGGCGCAGAGGCCCCAGGCTGCCAGGGTCAGAGTGTCTGGTGCCCCCTTTATAGGAATCGCAGGGTTTACAGCCTGGTTTATCATTTTCGTATTGTCAGCCATCAATGCATCAAAAACAAAAAAGTGATCAGAGACAGCACAGCACTCCGTCACCCTCCAAAGCCTCATCTGGTTTGACTACAGGGCTGGGGGGAACCTGGTGTGAGCTCTCCTTCCAGCAGATGGACGGGGAAGTCTCATTTCCTGTAATGTCTACCCATGAAGATGAGCGTCTGTCTCCACGGCAGCAGGCATAAACACACTTATCTTCATGGTAGAAGGGGCTTCACTGTGGCTGGCGTTTAGACATAGTAGAAGTGGGACGTACCGTCTACGCTCCTCGACAGGGGGTCACGGCATGGAGAAAAGTCGTAGATGTCTCCTCTCAAGTGGAAAAAAAAAACAGAGCATTTGGAATGTTTGCAATATTTCTTTTTCATTTTTGTGCTCTAGAAACACAAGCTATCAAAGCTCCTAGTTGATAGATAATAAACACTAAACCCTCTGAGGGTGTTAACTGACAACTAGATAATTTGAATAGCATTTCATATCAGACCAAGATAACCTTAAGGTCGTTTATCCAGCACACATACTTTGAGTGTTTACTGTGGCTAGGCTTTGATCTAGGCTCTAGAGATATAATGATGAGCCAAAATTGGCATGGTTCCTGGGCTTCTGAGGCTTTCAGCCTTGTGATCAATTATTAATCAGATAGCCACACAGATGAACATTGGACACTTTCCCTCTGTGATTGGGAACGAGGGTATGGTGTGCCACCCTTACCACTTCTATTAACACTGGTCTGGAAGCCCTAGCCAGTGTTATAAGGCAAGAAAAAGAAATGCAAGGCACACAGAATGGAAACAAAGAAGCAAAGCTGTTGCTATTTGCAGCGGACATGATTGTGTACATACAAAACAGTACAACGTGTGCAAAAATAGCCATTAGAACTAATATGTGGTTTAATGAGGCTCAAGATACAAGGCCAACATGGGGACTTGTTCTTGCTGTGAGCTGTGGCTGCTAACAATGTCTTTTCTTCCGCATTGGTCCCGCTGAGAGGAAAGTCTATTGATCCCCATCCTTGAATCTAGGTTGGCCTTAGTGGTTAACTTGGCCAATAAAATGTGGAAGTGACATCCTAGAGCTGGGTCATAAGAAGAGCCCTTATGGGTTGGTGTCCAACCCATGGGACACCCATGTGTTGGCGGGGGGTGTCCAACCACCATAGAAAGGCCAGACACCCTGAGACTGCTGTGCTATGAGAAGACTATACCACATGCAAAAGCACCAGAAGATGACACAGAGAAAGAGACAGAAGGGATGTCAAAGAGCCCCCAAATGCCATGTGAGTGAGGAGGCCCAAACTGGGCCCAGGCGGATCAGAGCTGAGTCACCCAGGTAAGCCCTTCTTGAATTTGTGGTATACAAAACCAGGAGTAGAATGTAGCAGTTGTGTTAAGCCACTAAATTTGGAGCCCTACCTGTGGCTAGTGGCTGCCATGTTGGATAGCACAGCTCTAGAGAACACAGAGGAAAAAATCTCCAGGACGCCATCAGGCAAAGATTCTTTAAGCAGGACACAACAAGCATTGGCCATAAAAGAAAAACTTGATTGTTAAAAAATTTCATCAAAGTGAGAAAAAAAAATTGCCCACCAAAAGAGACCCTTAAGATGATAAATAGGTCACAAACAGAGAAAAAAACATTTGTAACATATACACTTGACAAAGGACAATTATCCAGGCTATACATAGAACTTTTATAGATCGACAACCACAAGGAGAACAGCTCAACACAAAAAGGGCGTAACAGCGTCAAAGCAACTTCATGACAAAAGCTGCATAAATGGCCAATAAGCACAGAAGGAGGTGTTCAGTGTCATCAGCCATTGGGAAAATGCAAATTAAAACCACAATGAGATGTCATTTCACATTCATTGAAAGGGTTAAAGTTAAACATCAAGCCAAGCCAAACCCTGATCTGGTGAATACAAATCAGACAGAAGTCTGCTGGTAGGAGAGCAAAATAACACAACCCTTTGGAGAATGGTTTGGCAGTTTCTTGTAAAGTTAAATATGTGTCAGCCCTATGACCCAGCGATTTCACTTTTAGACATTTGCCCACAAGGAATGAAATCATATATCCAGAAAATGACTTGGACAGCAATTCCCAGAACTGTGCTGTTCCTGGTGGCCAGGGGCGAGGAACAAGGAACACCCCCGTTGGAGGACGGGTGCAGGGGTCCCGCTGCGCTCCTCCTGTGGGCCACCCCTCACGCACTCGCGAGGAGAAGCTGCTAGGACCTGCGGCAGCACGGGGACGGGTCCACGAATCAGAATGCATGCTGCGTGGTTCCGTGGAATTCGAGCGAAAGTAAGTAAAACTGATCCGTGGTGATAGAAATCAAGAAGGTAACTACTGTTGGGCAGGGGTGGGGCCTGTCTTTCACAAAGAGGGAAATTTCTGGGGGATAAAGTCATTGCAAAGCTTGTTTGGGGGGGGGGTGGTGGCTTTATGGGTTCGTGCAATGATCAAAAGTTAGTGAAGGAAACACACTTTAATGTGTTCAATGTATACCTTGATTAAAAAGAGAGTCACATGGGGAGCCTGGGTGGCTCAGTTGGTTGAGTGTCCGACTTTGGCTCAGGTCCTAATCTCATGGTTTGTGAGTTCGAGTCCGTGTTGGGCTCTGTGCTGACAGCTCGGAGCCTGGAGCCTGCTTCGGATTCTGTGTCTCCCTTTCTCTTTGCCCCTCCCCTGCTCATGCTCTGTCTGTCTCTCTCTCAAATTTTTTTTTTTTTTTAAAGAGTCATGTAAACGAATGGACCTGGCAGCACTGGGAAGGGAAAGAATGTGTTTCTGGAAGCCTACAGTGGGGAATCGGCCAGTGTTCCCTGAGCAGCAACCTGGTGCTGAGATGTCAGAAGGTCTGGGCAGCAGCTCAGACAGGTGCCCGGGGGATGGGTTGCTGGGGAGGGGGGGGTTGCTGCCCCGGGAGGAGTAACACGTCTAAAGTCCTGCACAGGGGAGCTTGGTATGTTTGCTGGTGAGAATAGATGGCACAGGGCTGCCTTTGACCATCCAGGGTTTTGGTGAAGATTCTGTTCCTAAGAGTACGGGAAGGCAATGCTTCTGGCACAGAGGGGCTGTGGCCAGCTTTATATTTTTAAAAGATCATCCTGGCTGCTGACAGCAGACCAGGCTTGGGAGACTCGTCCAGGGAGGAGGAGTTTTCTGTAGCTGGCAGGGTGGGAGGTGATGGATGCTTCTGGATGGAGAGAGGCAGAAGTGGACCCGTGTAAGGGATGCACACAGGCAAGGGTATGAAAGATTTTTCCGGTATTTGTAATGGGGATTGAATGAGGGAGACAGAGGGATGACCTTGGCTTTCTGGCTTGTGGGAAGGAAGATGTCGCCTTTCTGAAGGAGGGAGCAAGCACAGAGGACCAGGTTTGGAAGAAATATACAAGGACTAAATCCTTTTTAGAATGTGTGGCCATCTGACTTGTTAATCTGAGGGAAAAAAATGCATTTCCCTCAAAGTATTAGAATTATTATTAGTTTTATCTTGTCAAAGAGTTGATATTTTGCCAAAAAAATGTGCATTGCTTCATACATACATTTTTAAATGTGTTCAGATGCAGAGTAAGAAATAACACCAAGATGAGGTGCTTGGATGGCTCAGTCGGTTGAGCGTCCGACTTTGGCTCAGGTCATGATCTCATGGCTCGTGGGGGTTTGAGCCCCGCGTCGGGCTCTGACAGCTGGGAGCCTGGAGCCTGCTTGGGATTCTGTGTCTCCCTCTCTCTCTGCCTGCCCCCCTCCCCTGCTCATGCTCTCTCTCTCTCTCTCTCAAAAATAAATAAACATTAAGAAAAAAAATTAAAAAAAAATAACACCAAAAGATCCCCTATGTCCTCACTCGGTTTCCCCCATGGTACCATTTTGCACAATCATAGGACAAGATCGCAAGCAAGATGTCAGTGTGGATGTGATTCACCCATCTTTCCACATTCCCCCTGAGCTTACTCGCTCATTTGTGTGTGTATGTGTGTGTGTGTATTTGATCTATACAATTTTCTTCTTTATGCTTTTAAATGTTCTGTCTCTATTTGAATTTTCCTCTTTTCCTAATAATTTTACAAATTAAAGGAGAGGGATCGACAAAGAAATTGCAAGCGCATATAGGCCGTCCCGTTAAATTAATGATGTGGTACCCACCCATCGATCTATTGTAAAACTTGAAATTTCTTAATTGAAATGGGGACTAGGGGAAAAAATATAAAATCCCACCGTAAAAGCTAATGGTATAAATGGATTTCTAACGTCCAAATTATTTACGGCTATAATTAAATGAACTCTGGAAGGATGAACTTTGCTGTCGCAAATGCAAAGCCACCACAAAAATGGCTTCCCCTGACGCAGAGGATCAGCACCCAAATTCCCTGTCTTAGCAAAGCCATTCATGTGGGCGATGCCTCCAGGGCTGGGAGGCTGGAGGGGGAGCCAGCACCTTATTTCAAGAACAATATGTCTTCTCTGGAGACACAATCCTAAGGTACAATATTTTCTCAGGAATAAAATTTCAACGGTGATATTGATGAAGATGTTTGACAATCTCCCTTTTTAGGGCCCCCACTGAGCACTCCGTGCTCACATAAGGAATCTTCTGTCACATCCAAACAACCTTACCATGAAGAAAACCAAGGCCAGTGAGGGGCAGTAATTCCCAGAGTGCCCGGTTGGGAACAGACAACGTCACATTTTAAACCCAAGTCCACTGAACTCTTGGGTCCGACTTTTTAGTTAATATGGCATTTACCTCTATTGTGTTAATGTAATTAATACGCAAATTAATTCAAGACTGTTTGGCCGCTGACGGCGTGGCTAACTGATGTCGAAATAATACCCCAAGTCTGAAGGTGGGTAAGTTCCTATGCCTGCATAAAATTTCCACGGAAAAATGTAAATCAAGAGGTGTTCTTTCTCTCACACTGACTTTAAAAAAAAATTTAAAAAGTTTATTTATTTTGAGAGAGAGAACATGCGTGCCAGTGGGAGAGGGGCCGAGAGAGAGGGAGGGAGGGAGAGAATCCCAAGCAGGCCCCACGCTCAGCACAGAACCTGATGCGGAGCTCTATCCCATGACCCTGGGATCATGACCTGAGCTGAAAGCAAGAGTTGCACGCTTAACTGATGGAGACACCCAGACGCCTCTCTCTCACACTGATTTTCAATCCATAAATATATTGTGACAGGCATGGAACTGACTGCTGTTTCCACCCACACTGCTGCAGAGACCCCTGGACTGGTCAGTGGCATCCACATTGTCCCTGTGTCTGCTCTCCGCAGCTGGCAGGGGGAGGCTCCCGGAGGCAGTCCACACACCCCTGCTCTCCAGACCCTGTGGCGGCCCCACCCCACTCAGAGTCAGAACTGGAGTCCTGGCCAGGGCGCACAAGGCCCTGAAGGGTCTGGCCTCCTCCCTGTGCCCTTGGCTGCCCCCTTCCCTCCTTCACGAAGCATCCGGCCTCTTGGCTCTTTCCCGCACAGGCAGGCACAAGGCTCTCCCAGGGCACTGGAGTCTGCCCTTCCCTCCGCTGGGAGCACTCCTTTCCAGACACCCCCTCAGGGCTCACCCTCTCACCTGTCCTGGGTTTCTACTTTGATATCACCTCCTGGACTTCGGAGAACACCCCTCCCGGGCCACTACTTCCCCACTCAGGCGGGTGCATTGGCTTCTGGACACCCTATCTTTCCACCCTATGGCACTGCCCGCTGGCTTTCAGGAGTCTGTTTCCTGGAGGCAAGCTGGGCTTTCCCTGGTGGTGGGGGTGTCACTCCTGCCCTCAGCAGCTCAGCGTCCAGGAGACCAGCTTGGAGAAGCAGGCGAAGCAGGCTGATTCATGTTCTTTTTGATCAGGGTCATCAGTACCGTCAGGCCTTCGTCACTGAGGTGCAGAAAGTCCCCTCAGAGAGGGCGGTGGTGATCAGCACAACTTTGCCTGCCGGGGTCCAGGGGCTGATACTGATAGAACATTCCAGTGGGACAGGGGGATGCTGTGGACAGGCTTGCAGATGGCCTCCTCCCACTGTTAACTTTTCAGTAAAATTCAGAAAAAATGCAGGCCGTCAGAGGAATCCTGACTCAACCTCTTGAGCTCCCATATTTATGGCCGACTGCTCCCACCCTCCTCTCCTCTTCTGCTTCCCAGGATTCACATGGGTCTTCTTGTCCAGGGTCAGGTCCCTGCCTTTGTGTGCAGAGCCTGGTTCCCTCCAAGGACCAGGGTCACCCTGTCTGCAAACCCCATCTCTACTGACTCTGTCTCAGCCAGAAACTGTGTCCCCTGCCCCACCGTGTGTGTGTGTGTGTGTGTGTGTGTGTGTGCATATGCAGGTGACATGTGTATGCGTGTGTACCTGTGGGTGTGTGCAGGTGTGCATGAGTGTGTGGGGGTGTGCATATGTGTGCATGGGTGTGAGGCTAGGCATTGAAGCAGGTTTGACATCCCTAATTCTTAACCCATCTGCTGCATTGCACAGAGTCTCTTAAAAAGGTTAATTCTGGGGCGCCTGGGTGGCTTGGTCGGTTAAGCGTCCGACTTCGGCTCAGGTCATGATCTCACGGTCCGTGAGTTCAAGCCCCGCGTCGGGCTCTGTGCTGACAGCTCAGAGCCTGGAGCCCATTTCAGTTTCTGTGTCTCCCTCTCTCTCTGCCCCTCCCCTGTTCATGCTCTGTCTCTCTCTGTCTCAAAAATAAATAAACGTTAAAAAGGTTAATTCTGCCCCAAACCCTCCCCTAGGAAACCACCCAGCGGCTGACACGGCCATGATTTCCTCCAAATTCTAAGATGACCGGGCTCCTGTTTAAAATCTTCTGGGGGTGCCTGGGTGGCTCGATTGGTTAAGCATCTGACTCTTGATCTCAGCTCAGGTCTTGATCTCAGGGTCTTGAATCAAGCCCCAAGTTGGGCTCCACACTGGGTGGGAAGCCTTCTTGAAAAATAAAAAACGAAAACTAACTAAATAAATAAATATAACCTTCTGATATTCCATGTAGCACAAAGCTCTGGTCCCAACATTTCTGTCTCAAGATCCAGGTACACTCTTGGGAATTATTTAAGACCCAGAGAGATTTTGTTTATATGGGTTATATCTTTTTCTCAGTTTATGTGGACTCTGTATTTTGGTATTTGTCATATTAGAAGTTAAAGCTGTGGCATTAATATATATTTATTTAAAAATAAAAGTAAGAATCCCAGTACAGTTTAACACAACGTTTGTTTGGTTTTTTTCATGAAGAAAAAAGCCTAAGTTCTAAGACAAAACATAATGAGGATGTGTACTCAAGGGTTGAGGTTTAATAAAAGTAACATTTTTTTTGCGGCTACATCAAGGGCATTTCAAAGTGAAATTGGCATTTCTTTGCAAGTACGTGTGCTCACCTGCAGGGTTCGTCCAGGCCGCCTCCACACATACCACTGGTGTCTGGAAAGGCAAGTAAACACTGTTGCAGTAACTGTGCAAATAGCCTTGACTTCAGGGTCCAGGTTTCACATTTGGGGAACCATATTTGGAGACGGCTGGCCCAGAACGATAGCGTCTAAGCCATCATGGTATTTCTGGCCCGTGACCGCGCCGCTGCCAGATTCTGCCACCCCGTGGCCGGCGGGGTAACGTGGCGCTGAGGTCTTACGCACTTCCTGCCGTGGCTTCGTGCACGTGGCTGTTCCTACCCCAGCAGCCCCCCAAGCCCGTCCCTGTGCCTGGCTACCACTCCCCGTCTTCATCATCACCTCATTTGCCAGTCGCCCATTGCTGTGAAGCAAACCACCCATATCTTAGGGGCTTTAGGTGACACCAGTCATTTACTGTGTACATGAACTTTCTATGTGGGAGGACGCGTGGGGACAGTTTGTCTCTGCTGTATGTGACATCAGCAGAGGTGGCTTGGCCCGGGCTGGAGGGCTCACTTCTAATATGGCTTCTCATGTGGCAGGTGAGCAGGGCTGGCTGATGCCCCCTCACTCCAGTGTCTCCACGGGGCGACCTGGGTGCCTTCCCCGCATGGCGGCCGGGTGCCGAGAGGGGGCATCTCCAGAGACCTGTGTGGAGGCGGCCTCACGTTCTGGGGCCTGTCTCTGGAGTCATCCCTTCCTTGGCTGTCACCAGTCTGAGCAGATTCAGAGGGAGGAAACAGAGACCCTCCTCCTTGCTGGAAGGAGCCTGGAAGTCACCTTATAAGAAGAGCCTGTGGAGTATCGTTGCAGCCAATTTTGGAAAGTGCCATCTGCCACATTCCTCCGTGAAGCCTCACCCACCTCCACAGCCAGATGACTGCGCCTTCTCGGGGCTCCCGGGAGACCCAGCGCGTCTCCAGAGGACACCCACCACATGCCAATGAGATCCTCTCCACAGGTCAGCGCCTCATGCCCCCGCCTGCCCGCCTGCCCGCTCCCACCTGTGAGCAGCCCTGCCTGGCGGGACAGGTAAGGTTTCTATCAGCGAGTGAGTACTTGAGTAAGTGAGTGACACACATCTTCTCTGTCTTCTTTTCTATTTGCCTCGTTTTGAGCAGGTTGTTCAATGGCTTTGGTTGGCAGCTTCCTCATATTATGCGCGAGAGTGATGAAGGAAGTGCCCAAGTCACGGGTGTGGCGAGAAGCCAACACCATGACCAACAGAAAGACAGATGGAACAGAGCAGAGACTCGATGGATGCGTCTGAACTTGAGGAGGTGGCGATGGGCGGAGAGTTTACTTGATGACAAAGAGGTCCAAAGAGCTGGATGAGGCACCGAAGGAGCCCCGTGGGGCTCCCTGGGAGCGACACCTGGACTTGAACCTTGGCCGGAAGAAAACGACGGAAGCTTTTTAGACAAGAATCACTTAGAAAGGGCAGGAGCTACTTTATTTGAGATCTGAATACGCTTCCCATAATTAGTTCTCCGCTTAGCTCAATAATTCCCCTGTAAGCATGTAATTCATTATAAATAAATATTACCATGGAGATGCAATGATTATAATAATTTTAGAGTGTTTACTCTATATGAATGCTTTGTAACCATATGCACTTACCATTGTGGAGTAAAGCTCTGAGCCTTCTAATGAGCAGGCCATTTAATGTTTGTATTCTGACTATTTTCTTCATAAGCAAAGTCGTGCAGACCAGGGTGGACATCTGGGACAATGGACATTGGGATCGTGGGGACATCTGGGACAATGGTCCAGCTGATTCTTTGATTTCCATCTAGGCCACGGGTTCTCAGGATCGGTGAGGACAAACTTACTTTCACAACAAAACCAAAGGTCATCTACCTTTCTCTCATGTTTTAAATGAGTGCACAGTGGAGTTTTCTGGAGGCCTCGTCAGCTCGTATGACATTGTCACTCCGACACTTAAGGGCAGGTGTGCTTGCAATTCTCTCAAGTTTTAAACTTTTCTCAGCTTTAATGTGGTAAATGTTGACAGACAAAAACAGAAGCTCTTTGGAGTTCTCCCTAATTGTGAGAGTGAAAACAGGTCCTGAGAACATGAGCCAAGTTGTATCTGCTGCACTCTTGCCCAGATACCACCCATTCTCTCCCTGGAAGGGCAGCCGCAGACCAGGGCCTCCTTGGCTGGATTTAGGACACTGTGTGGAGAGATAGAGACAGAGAGTCAGAGATGAAGAAGGGAGAGATCGGGGGCTGTTATGGGGTCTTCCCTAGCTAACCCTTCCTGTATAACAAACCATTCCCACATTTCATGGCTTAAAACAACCACCTCAGACAATTGAAAAATGGGCAGAAGACACGAACAGACACTTCTCCAAAGAAGACATCCAGGTGGCCGACAGACCCATGAAAAGAAGTTCAACATCACTCATCATCAAGGAAATGCAAATCAAAACTACAATGAGATACCACATCACACCTGTCATAATGGCTACAATCGACAACACAGGAAGCAACAGGTGCTGGTGAGGATGTGGGGGAAAAGGGAACCCACGTGCATCGTTGGCGAGAATGCAAACTGGTGCAGCCACTCTGGAGAACAGCGTGGAGGCTCCTCAAAAAGTTAAAAATAGAAACACCCAGGAGCCAGTAATTCCACTACTGGGTATTTACCCAAAGAATCTGAAGACACTAATTCAAAAAGGTACATGCACCCCCATGTTTATAGCAGCATTAGTTACAACAGCCAAGTTATGGAAACAGCCCAAGGGTCCATCGATTGATGAATGGGGAAGGACAGTGTGGTGGATATATTCACTGGAATACTGCTCAGCCACCAAAAGGAATGAAATTTTGCCACTCATAACAACACGGATGGATGCAGTGGGTATAATGCTAAGTGAAATAAATAAGACAAAGGCAAATACCGTATGATCTCACACATGTTTGGAATGTAGGAAACAAAACAAAAGAACAAAGAAAAAAGAGACAAAGGAACCCAGCCTCTTAAATACAGAGAACAAATTGGTGGTTGCCAGAGGGGAGGTGAGTAGGGGTTGGATGAAATTATTTTTTTTTTCTTAAAGACAAAAGACACAGTTGCCTCAGATGCTTAAAAATGATTTATCTAACTCTTGATTCTGAGGCTTGGTGGTTGAACTTAGCTGGGTGGCTCGTGTGGTCGCAGCTGGGCTGTCTTCCCTCTGAGGTCCACCGCCGGGTCCTCGGCAGCTCTGTCCTCAGGGGTTGGCTGGCATTGGCCACGTACCTCGGCTCTCCTCTTCCAGCAGGGCAGCCAGGCTTACTCTCATGGACAGCGCTGGGGTCCAGGAGAGTGAGCAGAGTCTCTCAAGGCTCTTAAGGCTTCGGAGTCACCCCAGCCAGTCACGAGTCAGTCCACTGTCAAGGGCTGAGGGTGTAGACTCCACCTGACATGGCGGGGCTGCAAGTTCACACAGCAAAGAGCATCTTTATAGCACCCAGTGAAGCTATCTTTGCAGACTGTCTGCCTCCCTCAGAGCCACTGGCACACAGGCCCCTCTGTTTGTCACTCAGGTCTCACACCTGTCCTCCGCCCAAGAGGCACAGACCGGCGATCATCACCACTGATGGCCGTTTTCTGAGTAGAGCAATTGTTTTAGGCAAACATCAGACTTCATCTGCACAACATGAACTCTGTACTTCTCACTTAAGTGGTGTTATTTGTTAAGAAGCAGATGTTTGGAATTATAACCTATTTTTCTCGGAATCAAGGACAATTCAGGTTCTTTAGATTGCTCTCTGAGACGTGCATCGTGCTGACAGAATTTGAACATTTCCCATATGTTCCAATTCATAACATTCTGCAGGAGGGTCCACAGAGCCCCAGCAGTGTTAAGTTTGACTGGCACCAGTCAACTTCAAATAATTTTTGATACATGGATGCACCTGTAAAAATGGTTAAGGAAAGGTAAAAGCTTTGAAAAGGAAGATAGCTCTTTTCTCAGGGACAAAGTGGGCATTTAACAGTAATGTCCATGTGGCCAGCTGCGTTTGTTCTAAACTAGATTGTTCTAAACTAGATTGTAAAACCCACAGTGCTGTGGTGATACGGTAGGCAGGGAATATAGAATCTTGAGGAAAGAAAAGGCACTGATTTAATGGTCATTATTTTCATACATTCTTTTTGGAAATTGGAATGTTTGAGTTTAAAATAAATGTTAGCGTCTGTAAAGGTACCATATTGTCAGCTCTCACTAAACCGCTTTCCCCAATTCCAGAATTTCTGAGAGTCTAAATCTCAGAGCCACTCTGCGTTCATTCAGTTAGCTCTGACACACACCCAGTGTGCCAATGATAGCAACCTCGATGCCAATTGCTGGAGTATCATTAGGAGAGTCCACACAAATATCCTGGAGATGAACCACTTCTCAAATCCGGGAGTCAAGGAAAATTCCCCAAAGGATGTTAGTGCCCAGAAATTACAAGTCTGTTCAAAAAGAGCATCATCATACCTGTGCTTTCCAGAAGGCTCTCCCGGACTCGTGAGTTATGCTGAGGTTAAGACAGATTAGCTGCATCAAGCTGGAAGTGGAATGAAATACGCTTTTGCACCTTCAGGAACCATCCATTTGACTTACCACTTGTCCGATCCATGGCTGTGGGTGAATTTATCACACCAGCATGGAATCCAGCAGGAGCCTGTCTCCCACTACCTGGCTTGTAATCAACAACCCACTCTTGGAGATTTTGGGCTGCCTCACCTGGTTATGCCAATAAATCTGGGTGTGTAGCTCCTTGATTTGTTATTGATTTTCCCACGGACGAATCTGAGGCTGCATTTTCAGTGATAGGTCTTCAGACCGGGAATGCGGTGCAAAGGGACCACTCTGCCAATATCGGGAGGCTCACGGGGTGACCTCCTCTTTGTGATCGAAGTTCACCATCGGGGCTGAGCAAATGCTGTGGGTGCAACTCGCTGGCACTTAAGCGGAAGGACGGTGCGGAGCAGGCGGGCCAGAACGTGGTCATGCTTGACCATGGCGCTGGGAGCCTCAGGACACCAGTCAAAGACGGCGTCCATAAAGCTTTTTCTGTGTTATCCACGACTGTTATTGATTTTGCTTAAAAGTACTCCATTGCATACCAAAGACCCATTGGTGAAAAATTTCAACATGTAAACACTCTGTACGGTGTGGATTGAAAGGCTAGAATGTAAAGGCTTGAGTCAGCTTTTCTGGGATCCTGGCTTTGAGAAACACTCCGGTTGGAATTCTCAGACTGTTGTCAGGGGGTATTAGTCTTTAGATCCTGTTTGGAAATGGGTCGTGTTGTAAAATTGGAAGAGAATGAAACAGATCTGCCAACCGTAATAGAGACTCAGCGTCCTGCCAGCGGGTGCGTGGGCACAACACCATCAGTCAAAGCGAACCTCCCTCCTTCCAGGGAAAAACCAACCTGCCCACTCTGGCAGGTTTTGCTCAGCAAACCTTTCCACTCCCAATCATTGCTGTTTATCCGACTCGCACTGGCTTCCAACGCAGTTTTCTCTGTCTCCTCTATTTTTATTAAACAGATTCTCATGCCGTCTTCTAGCTCATACGTATAAAAGCAAATGTTCATTGGAAGAAGTTTGAACATGGGAACAGAGGGCTGAAGAATTGTTTAAAAAAAAAAAATCCTTTGAGCAGGGAGGTGTTGGAATTTCATGCCGAGTTTCTGAGGCCACTTTACATGGCGTTGTTTATGGAGTGCACATGACCGGCCTCAGATTTCCGAGGCTCCCAGAGTGTGTGTGCTCCTCTGTGGTGCACATGTCCTCTGCCTGCTTCCTCTGCCCAGAGGTCCCCCTGGAAAACTCCTCTTATGGGTGATCTCGCCGAGTGCACTCTAAGAGCCCACTAGATCTAAGAGGAAACATTCGTGTAGTTGGAGTTTTTCAGATCTACTATTAGATACCCACGGGGTATTCTGGGAACATGTATTGAAAAGAATCACTGCTCAGACATCAGGGTTTCAGACGTGAGCTCCTAAGTTCTGGCAACGTGGAAGAAATGGGAATTTGAAGCTCGGTGGCCCCCTTGGCGAGTGCCCACGGAGGCAGCCTGTAACCCTTCTCAGCGCTAAGGAGTTTTTAGCAGCCAGCACGTGCTTCTAGAGGAAGTGCTCTACAAACCTCTCTCTCTGCAGAGCAACCTCACCAAAAGAACCTGCAGGAAGGAAGAGCCTGGTAAACCTTAATTCACCTGGTGGCGATTTCCAGGATTTCCCCCATATTATTAAGGAGCTCTCCAGCACAGGCCCTGGGAAGGAGAGCAGGGGAGGGGTGCAGAACCCACATTTGCATATCAAAGGAGCCACAGGAAGCTCAGTCATTTTTGTAAATCGCTTATTAGATGTTCTGTTTGTAAATAGTGGAGCCGGTCTTGTCTTTGATTTGGGTTGCTCGAGTAGTCTGAACACCCCTATTCTTTTGAAGATAAAACCTAGAGTTTTCTTTACTTATGTGCTAGATAACGTCTGCCTGGCACAGAGCAGCGTGAAAATATCACTCCCTGCCCCTCAGGGTACTATCCTCTCCAGTCCCCTTGCCAATCCTCTTTCTTTCGCAGAAATAAGCAAGCTCGGTCAAAATGTGGAAAGTCAATACTGAAGGTGGTTTTTAAAGTTTAAAGAAAAAGGTGTAGTGTCCACTACTCCCTTCACACGGACACAATGGCAGAAAGAGCATGGTTTTGAGAAGAGAACAAATCTCGTTTTGAAAGCCAACGATTCTGTGACCATCGGCAGCTGCTTCGAGCCCTGTGAGAGATGGGAGCCTTGGTTTTCTAGCCGGTTCTCTCGCGAGAGAGGACTGGGACTACACTGCAGGGCCACCGTGCAGGTTACGATGAGACCTGTCCTCCCAACGAGCCAGTGACACAGAGAAAAGGCAGGCACTTTTCTCGAGCAAGAGATACTCAAGTGACCTGACGAACAGATGTGACTCGTGCGTGTTGTCTGACTTGGATGTGGACAGACCAGTGACAAGAAGACATTTTGGTCGGGGTGGGGGAAATTTGGACATGGATGTGCTTTGGATGAGATGAAGGAAGGATGTTGATTTTGTTCTAATAATAGCATTGTGGTTTATGAGCAAACGTCTGTTTCTGTAAGGGATGTGCCCTGAGGGCTTCAAGTACAGCCGAAATGTCATCCTGTCAGTAATTCATTTCTTTAATCTAAATTTTAGTTAGTTAACGTAAGTGCAATATTGGAGAATTTAGTGATTGATCGCTTACATATGACGCCCAGTGCTCATCCCAACAAGCGTCCTCCTCAATGCCCATCCCCCATTTAGCCCATCCCCCACCCCTCCCTCCATCAACCCTGAGTTTGTTCTCTGCATGTAAGAGTCTCTTATGGTTTGTTTCCCTTTCTTCTCTTTTGTGCTCCCCTTCCCATGTGTTCATCTGTTTTGTTTCTTAAATTACACATATGAGAGAAACCGTATGGTATTTGTCTTTCTCTGACTGACTTATTTTGCCTAGCATAATACATTCTAGCTCTATCCATGTAGTTGCAGATGGCAAGATTTCATTCTTTTTCATAGCTTATTAATATTCTGTTGTGTGTATGTATGTGTGTGTGTGTGTGTGTGTGTGTGTATATATATAGTTTAGCTATTGGTGCTAGTGCTGTTATAAACACGGGTGCAGGTACCCCTTTGAGTCTGTAATTTTGATCTTTTGGGTAAATACCTAATAGTGCAATTGCTGGATTGTAGGGTGGTTCTACTTTTAGTTTTCTGAAGAACCTCCATACTGTGTTCCAGAGTGGCTGCCCCAGTTTACATTTCCACCATCATTGCACGAGGGTCCCCACCAACACCAGTTGTTTCTTGTGTTGTTAATTTTAGCCATTCTGACAGGTGTGAGGTGGTATCTCAGTGTGGTTTTGATTTGCATTTCCCTGATGATGAGTGATGTGGAGCATCTTTTCATATGTCTGTTGGCCATCTGGAGGTCTTCTTTGGAGAAGTGCCTGTTCATTTCTTCTGCCCATTTCTTAACGGGCTTGTTTATTTTTTTTTTTGCTGTCGCGTTTGGTAAGTTCTTTATAGATTTTGGATACTAACCCTTTATCCTATATGTCATTCGCAAATATCTTCTCCCTTTCCGTCGGTGGCCTTTTAGTTTAGTTGATTGTTTCCTTCGCTGTGCAGAAGCTTTTTATCTTGATGAGGTCCCCATATGAGGCAGGAAACCATCAAACTCCTAGAGGAGAACACAGGCAGCAACCTCGTTGACCTCGGCCAGAGCGGCTCTTACTGGACACGTCACCGAGGGCAAGGGAAACCAAAGCAAAAATGTCAGTAAGTCATTTTTAAAATGCTTAAGCAAAAAGCAGTTGAGGAAACATGGCTGAATAGTAATACTCAATCCGAGCGGCATATGGAGGTTCATCGTGCTACCCTCTCTTCTTCAGTGTTTGTTACCATCTTCACTGCGAACCTTGACATCATCCCAAAGGCCCTAGCATGGGCCTAGGACGTGACAGGGGCTTGGGGTGCGGCATCCACCCGTTCTTCTGACAATCAGTGGGTGCATCTTGCCCTCTCTTCCCCTTGCTGAACAGAGGAAAATGGGCAGGATGGGCAGGCCTGTGCCCTCCAGGACTTAGCTCCTGTGTGGAAGGCAGGCATCCATGCTGGAGTTGACAAACGGGATGGGGAGACACGCCCCTTGGCTAAATTCTCTGCAGTTTCCCCAAGATCGAAGTGCATGTGGGTCTAATCAAGCGAGATGCAGGTTTGAAGTGAGTACAGGTTTTACCGAGCCTCCCTGCGCATCAGGGCAGAGAGAGTGGCTCCCGACTCCTGGTCCCTGCTGTGGCCTGACTCCCCACCTTGGATGGGTCACTTCGCAGTGCCCGGCCCGGACTCAGATCCAGAGAATGAGCCCAAAGCACGTGGAAGCTGGGAAGGGCACGGGGGGGGGGGGGGGGGACGGGGGCGGGCCTGCTGCGGATGGAGAGGCGTGGGGCAGACCTCGGCCGCCTGCCGCTCCAGGCTGAAGCCGGCCATTGCCGGCAGACACCCAGCTCCAACCCACGCCTGAGTGTCTAGGCGGTCATTCCCGGCAGGTGGCTGGGGCTGGGAGGCCGTGGGTTCTGCTTCTTCCTACGAGTAACTTCACTACCTTCGTAACACACACATCCATTAAGGTACTAGAGATAAAGAGGCTCACAAGCCAACGAAAGGATGAGGATTTTACAGGCTGGGAGGCCTTCGGGAACTCTCCCCTAGGGCCTCCCGCTTGCTTTGGGCAGGGTGGTCTGAACGCCCCGGTGTCTGCGTGTAGCGGGGGCTCCCTCCTGGAGGCGGGTGAGCGAAAGGCCCGCGCGGGGGCCGTCTGTCCCACTGGTCCATCGCGAACAGTTTGGCTGAGCTTCAAGGACGGTTTCGCCTGCACAGGATTTTCGGCCTCGCAACCACCGCAAGTCAGAAGTAAGACCCCACCCCCGGCACACGAGACGGGGAGTGGGGCTGAGTCCTTTCCAAGGGGAACGTGACCGGGAGGAAACGGCCAGAGGCAGCGTCCCCTCCGGGCTGCATCTCTGCAGCGGTTATAGCTGAGCTGGTACCTCCTTGCTGAAAGCAAAGCCTCGCTCGGGGACAAGTGGCCTGAGCTCACGGGGGACAAGGTGCCCCAGGTCTGTGCACGCCCCTTGGAACGCGAGTCCTCACGGGAGGCCTGCTGGAGCGGGCGCTGTGGGGTGGAAATGTGTTGTGAGGGCCAGTCCAGCGGCCCCTGTCCTGTCCCTTTGGTGACAGTATCCACGTGTCCCAAGAAAGAGCCCCTGTCCCCATTCTCCGTGTGGGTTGGAAGGGGGCCTGACCCCAGAGTCGTCACAGCACAGGAGTGGGTGTGGCATGGGGACCTGGCCCTCGTCGGCCTGACTGAAGCCCGGGAAGACCCGGCGCCCGCTGGCCTCTCGGAGGAAAGCAGAGCCGCTCAGGCCCCCTCTGTCCTGGTGGCCGCCTTGCCCAAGCCAGGCAGGTGGTGTGGGGAGACCAGAGGGAGGACGGCTGTCAGGGACCGGGCCTCTGCCACACCCCCTGCGTCTTAGAGGCCCCGGCCACAGCCTCTGTGCTGTGGTGTCTGTCACCGGCCCCTGGGTGCATTTGGACCCACCCCGAGGTTTTCCTTCTCCAGGGTGCAAATGGCAGGACTTCTGCTGCCTCAGAGACCAGCAGGGGTGCGGAGCTCAGACCAAGGCAGCATCCTATGTCCCTCAGCTACCCGCACGCACCAGCCAGCCAGCGCTGCGGCCGAAGGGCCCCTCGACATCCCTCCGTGTGTCTTAGAGCTCTCTCGGGTGGGGCAGTCTCGTCGCCTCATCCCTGCAAAGACAACGTCTCAGGCCCGCTGGAGAGTCAGAGGCCGAACCTCCTTCCACGGCTCTGTGGTCTGGGCAAACCCACGTGCCCCGGGCTCTGGCTTCTTTGTATCCACTGTCATTTATTCCTTCACCTACCCCCAACTTCCTGAGGGATGACACATCCTGGGCCCAGATGTGTGAGCAGACTCACCCTCTTGGTGGCTCCCGAGCAGCTCACAGCCTGGGGACAAACGAGCAGATCAGTGCATGCAAGGGGGGGGGGGGGCGTAGGGGGTGGGGTTAGAACCAGGGCTGGGGGCTGTTTCTGGACGGGCCTAGAAGAGGGGGGTCTCCGGTGTGTGGCTCGCTCGGGACAGCAGGGCCAGGCAGAGGCTCAGGCCCTCTCTGGGAGCATTGGAGGAACCAGGGACCAGGGTGGCTGGAAGGCCCTGAGCAGGTGGGAGCGAGGTCCGCCTGAGGGCAGGAGGTAGGCGGGGCTGGACCCAACAGGGCCTCACGAGTGAGGATTGGATTTCTGCTAAGTGCTCCAGGAAGCCTCTGGAAGCTGGTAAGAAGTGAAGCGTGTGTGCACTTGCGCGAGTGTGCACGCATGTGCACAGGCGTGTGAGTGTGTGCACTGTGTGTGTGTGCACGTGCGTGCCAGCACCTAGTGTTCCTGGGGCCTCTCTCGGCTCTACAATTCCACACTCTCCACGAAAGCATTTGCCACGTCACTGGGCTCCGTCCGCGTCTCCTGGCTTTGTGCAAAGGGGGGACGTGGGCAGCAGAGAGGGGAGTCTGAAGGCGCCGGGGTGTGGATGGGTCTGTGTGTGTGTGGCTATGACTCCACAGAAGTAATTATTACACTTCCTGGATGTTAGTTCCATGCCGGGGCAATACTTTACATGGCTTTTGTCATCCAGCCACCCAAAATGGCCCTGAAGTTATCACCTGCCGATTTTACAAATGGGGAAACTGAGGTTCCAAGATACGAAGAAGCCTCCTCCAGGCTGCACGGACAGTGAGCCGTGGTGCCTGCGGTGGATCTGGGCCGCTATCCGCTCTTCTCGTTACTGTGCTTCCCGATTGGGGCCTTAAGTCTTCAGCCATTAAATTTCTTAAATCAGCTTTGCACTCCTGGAGAACCTGACGAAGGGGCTTTGTCACCACATGTAGGGTAGCTGTGGAGGCCGCCGGAGATGCGAGGAGCCCCGTCGCCTGTACCCCGCTCTGCGCCCCACGCCATGGGGAGGCCTCACGCCCAGAGGGTCACCTGGGAGCCCGCGTAGGTGGGAGGAAGGCCCTATGTTCTGCGTGGAGTTGCAATTGTGTATGCCGGTAAGAAAAGGCCACTTTCCTCCTTTCAAACCCTCCCCGAGGGGGTGGAAGCCACAGCTCATAGAAGGAGAGGGGAACGAGACCCCCAGAACCTCCAGCCGCAGAGTCGCTGGGACACCCGACATTGGCTGCACGGTCCCCCCATGAGCCCCGGTCCCCGGGTGCTGGCCCCGTGCCCCAGGGCGTCGGCTGGAAGGTGAAGAAGGAGAAACAAGTGACCCCAAGGCCGGAGGAGGAGGACTTCCTGGAGAAGGCATTTTCTTCACGTAGAAGAGAAGGTGAATGCTGGCGTTTGAATGCTCCGAGCTTCTGGCTGGAGCTGGAGACACGAAGAGCTGGAGGGATTTCCGAGTTTCTCAGATCTTGAGCTTACAAGAGCACTTTTATTACGAAAAATTTCACACGTACAGAAGAGAAGAGAGGATAGTGTCGCGAACCGCGGCACAGGGGCCCCCATGTCCCCTGTCCCCGCCCCCTCCCCTGCTCCCTCCCTGCGGTGTATTGAGGTGTGCCACAGACACCTCGGCATTTTCTCTTTAAATGCTGCAGAAGTACGGGACGCTTCTACAATAAACGCAGTAACGTGTTCAGTCTACGGACCTAGGGCCGCGTGAGGGCCACTGGGTGACTGACTAACACATCGCTTCCAGGGCCCCCGGCTGGACCCACTGAACCCGGATTTCTGTCGCCACAGTCCTGGAATGTACATTGAACGCATCGCCCCCAGAATCTGGGGCACCCTCTAGTTCAAGACCCCCGGAACCCCTTGCTCTCAGCCCCCGAGGGAGGAGCCCCCGTTCCCAGGACCTGCAGCTGTGTGTGGCTGGAAGCTGCTCGTCGCTTTGGAGCCTGAGAGATGGAGCTTGCAGCCGGGTGGTGGGACATTCGTGGCTGTGGTCGTCCCAAGCCCTAATGACCCTGCGTGTCATTAGTTAACATGTTTCCAAGCCTTGCCTGGGCCTGGGCCGCTCTCCTGGGAGGGGGTGAGGACGGCAGCTGGTGTCTCCCACCGCCCCGTGATCAGCAGGTGTCTTCAAGGAAGCCGGACCGAGCCACGGAGGCGGATGTGGGAAGAAGCAGCCTGCCGGACAGCGGGGAGCCGCCCGGAGAGCCCGTCTCCACTTTGTGTGCTTCTCCAGCAGCAGCCGGCACCTCCGGGGAGCATCACAGAGCCGCGGACAAGCGGCGGACGGCAGACCAGCTTGCAGCAGCCGCCGGGAGCCACAGACCTCAGGTTGAGACTCGTAACGTCCTCCGTGGTCAACTGTTACCACTAATGAGGGAAGAGGCTTGCGTGAGGCGAGCGCGAGTTAGTGTTTACTTAGTGCTTAATGAATGCCAGACACAGAACTCTGCTCCTTACATGATGTCTGTCGTTTAATCCTTCCAACAGCCCTGCGGGGTAGAACATTATAATTTCCGATTTCCAGATGAAGAAACTCAAGTTCAGAAAGGTTCAATAAATCTCTCAGAATCAGCCGGCCAGGAGGCGGGGAGGTACAGGTGCCCTGTCTGTAACCATTAGCAGGGAGCATCCACCGATGGGGCAGAGTGGGGTGATTTTCAGCCTACGATTATTTTCCTTTTCTAAAAAACCGTACATCGTGCGCACGGCAGAGCCGCTGACTTCAGAAAGCCGGCATTAGCTTCTGCAGCACAAGGTACAAAAATTTAAATCAGATTAGGAAGCACGGTTGCTATGGTACCAGGAAGGTACACTTTCATGCAAAGCAATTTAATGGATGTGGAAATGTGTCCCTTCTAACAGGAACACTATACTTTAGAGATAAAATCCTCCAGCAGGCAGAGGGCTGATAGTCCTCTCCCTCGTCGGAGGCCCGGGCCTCGCCTGCCATCCCGGCTCCTGCCAGGGAGGGGCCCGGGGTCAACGGGAACGACTTCCCGGGGCGCCTCCGTCTGCTTCCCAACAGGAGTCAAGAAAAAAGATGCTACGCTCACCCCGCCCATCTGCGTTATGTGTTTAGACTGGTGTCAGTCCGGCTCTCTGGGGCCCGAGGAACGAGCCATTCAACTGTGGAATCTTAACCACCTCCCTGCTGCCCTTTCCCCCCACTGCCCTGCCTGTACGGCCGCCTTGGGGGCTCTGAGAAGGAGCGTCACCTCTCACTTCTCTGTCCCCGGCGGCATCGATGCCCGGGCATGTGAAATTGGGGCACCCAGTCTGTGATGGGGGCTTTCACTTGCGCCCAGAGTCGGCTACGTTCCGTCTGTGAAAACTTGGACAGGACACTCACCTTGGGTCTCCGTTCCCTCGTCTGTAAAATGAGTCCAATAATTAACATGCCTTTCCCCCTGGTTTTGTTGGGATGTAATTGACATATAGAGTATAATTAATAGTTTTAGGTGCACGCCACGGTGGTTCGATATTTGTGTGTATTTCAAAACGATTGCCACAGTAAGTTTAGTTGATCCAAGATCTATCACCTCGTGTACATAGTTACATTTTTTTCCCCTTGTGATGAAAAGTTTCAGGATGTAATCTGTAAGCACCTTTCAAACACTTCAGTCGCCGTGCGGTGCCTGAATCTGCTGGTGAGACGGTTGAAAGACACCAAACTCTGGCCTTGGTGCCGGGTGCGTGGGACGGACTCACTGAAGGGCGACGTTGAAGTTTCGGTGCCCCGGGTGTGTTCGATGTTTGAGGAATAAAGGCAGCCACGCGTCCGTCCTCTCTGCCGCCCCCCTCTGCTTGCCCAGCGCCATCTCTCTGGCTCCGTGGTTACTCCACGACACGCCGGCACAAGCCCGCCCACCCACCAGCTGTGTCCCCTGCCCAGAACCTCCCCCACCCCAGATGCCCACGTGCCCGTCTCCCTCTCTTCCAGATGTTTGCTCCCCTGCTGCCTTCTTTTCAAAGAGGCCTCCTGGCCCCACCCACCGCCCATCCCGGACCCTCTCTGCCCCTCGCCCTGCCCTCCGTCTACCACGTGGGTCTCCTTGCATTTCAGGGAGGCTTCTGACTGTGTCTATGGCTTTCTGTCTGTCCACACGGGAACTGTCTGCCCAGGCTGTGAGAGTCAGACATCTTTGCTTCGATGGATCTTAAGTACCCAAAACAAAGCAGATACTCAAGAAGTATTCCATTGAATGAATATCCAGCAGTTTGAATAAATTTCCTTCTCCAATAGCCTGAATGTGACTCTTGCTGGAAATCGCCCTATGTAGGGAAGAAATCCCAATGAACACACACTCACCTTCACAGGGAGGCCCTCCCTCCCCACCCAGCCCACCTGCTCGAGCTCCTACCTTGGACTTCCTGCCATCCTGGGGGCCGTGTATTTCACTTACGTGTTGAGTTTCTTGATGCGTCCCCTGAAACCATGATTTCCAAGAGAACAGGACTTTTTATGGGGTTTGTTGTTGTCTGTATCTCCAGGGCGTAACACGTAGTCAGAGCACAGTAAATACTTGCCCGAGGAATGAGCTCCCAAGTGAATGGCTGGGCCAGCCTGGCAGTCGTGCCCACAGCCATGTGGGAAAGCTGAAGCCAGAGAAGGTGTCACTTCTCACCTGAGGCTCCAGAAGCCAGGTGAAGCTGCACATTCCTGTTCAAGGCGCTCACTGTGACCCCAGGTCCACATGTGTCCCAGACACTCACTCATCTGCACGTACATTGGTGGGGAACACCTGACGGTTACCTTTTCTGGAATTGTATATTCCATGCACGCCTTTGCAAGACCACAGGCTGGAATGATCAGGGAATTCGGAGGGATGACCCAGGCCGATGGGAGGAAACTGAAGGAGCAAACAGTGTGTGCAGTGAATGGTCTAGGTCACTAGACCATTGCTCCAGAAGGAAGCTCCCCTTCTAGCCACGGCCTTAGTCAGCCCCTCCTTTACTCCTGCCACAGAGCCTTTGAATAAGTGTTCCCTCAAGGAAATGTTCCTTCTTTTCTTCACCTGTTCAGGCCGACCAACTCTTCAAATCTCAACTCAAATGCCACTTCCTCCAGGAAGCCCTCCCTGACCTCCCTGACTAGGTCAGGTCCCCATTAAGTGTCCTCAGGGCTCGATGTCCCTCTCCTTGGTAGCTCTTGTCACAGTCATTGTGTCTTTTGCTTGTTAGACTCATGTTTGTCTTCCCCATCTAACTTGTCTGCTCTGTGAGTGCACAATTTGAGTCTGGTGTTTCTTCATGTTTTGTCCGCATCTCCTTGCAGAGTTGAGCACAACAGACACCCATGACTATTGCCGAATGGGTGGTTGGATGGTGGGATGGATGGATGGATGGATGGATGGACAGATAGAAGGAAAGCTGAATATAAGGTGAGGACTGTGTTTATCATGGTTCTCCAGAGAAACAGAGTCAATAGGATCTACTGATCTATCCGTCTATCTATCTATCTATCTATCTATCTTTTCTATCTATCTATCTATCTATCTATCTATCTATCTATATCTATCTATCTATCTTATCTATCTATTTCTATCTATCTTATCTATCTATCTATTTCTATCTATCTTATCTATCTATCTATCTATCATCTATCAATCATCTATCTATCATCTAAGAGATTTATGATGAGGCATTGGCTCACATCACTGTGGGGGCTGGGAAGTCCCCAAGGGCTGCTGTCTGTAAGCTGGGGCCCCAGGAGAGCCAGGGGGTCAGGTTCAGCCTGGGGGCAGCTCACGTTCAGACCGAAGGGATAGACCCCACCCCCCACCGCCTCCTGGCCTACCCAGGCCCTCAGCTGAGTGGACGGGGCCCACTCACACAGGGGAGGGCCAGCTACTCTCCTGAGTCCACCAGTTCTAGGGCTAACCTCTGTGGGAGACACCCTCACAGACTCCCAGTACATTTAATCTGGGCACCCCGCGGCCAGTCAGGTGACATAGATATGAGATCAGCCGTCCGAGATATAGATTGCGAAGTGCTCTGCTGGTCCTCGAGGTCGTGAGCAGGAACAATATCAAACATGTGGACCTGAGCGCAGACAGCCAGTGTGGAGAATGTGTCCACTGTGAGTGGACGTGTCCTCGAGAGGCGATGGCCTGGCGGCCTCTCTGCAGAAATCTGCCGTTTCTGCTGAACCCCTGCCCCTCACTCACCTTTTCCAGGAATCGGGCTGCGGACTGTCCCTCTGACCTCGGGCTCCAGGGGCTCGTGAGGGAGGCCAGCCCATCCGGGCTCATCCAGGAGGGAGGTAACACCTGTTCCGGCTGGTGGACAGAGTCAGGACAGAAGTGCAATGTGCTTTCTCCCCCGGCTCTGACTGTCCCTGCAGGAGGCCTCGCAAACACCCTGAAGAGGGCAGAGAGTAGAGTGAGGCTCCTCTCCCGCCCTGGAAGGATCAGTTAATTCTCCTTCGGTCCGTGGGAGTCTGTGTGATGGGGACAAAATGAGTTGGGTCACGCAAGGTCAGCCAACACCCCCAGGCCCAGATGGCTCATCTCTGACGGGAAAGCCACCCGTGCGCGGCTTCCAGAGCTCAGGACCCCGGCTCTGTGTGTAACGGCCTCTCTTACGGAGCAGACTCCACGGAGGCACCTGTCACTCGGGCGCTCTCTCTCACCAGGTAAACACGCCTCGGAACGGGTCAGCCCCGAATGGGCTCCACGCAAGGGACAGGAAGATAATAAACAACAAGGAGTAATGTCATGTAAGCGCGTGCTCTGTGCCCGGCGATGTATGCTTTACCCTTTTAATTTTTATCGCAGCAATTTTTACCCACATCAGAAGGGTGGTTTCTCCAGCTTTTCCATTTCATAGATAAGGAAATGGAGTTTCAGAGGGACGCTGTTCCTAGCCCAAGGTCACCTATCTCAGACATGTGACTGTGATGTCCCCAGGGCTCCCCGATGGATACGATCAGTCATGATGGGTCTGCAAGAGAATAAAGAACTACCAATAATGGGAGCTGCAGGCCGTCCTGAGCAGGCCTGTGGTCGCAGGCTGAACGCGGAGGAGAAAAGCAAAGGGCACATGGGGGACGGAGCCTGGCTTCTCTGGGGTGGGGTGGGGCGGGAGGCCACAGGCAGGGCCTTTCTGGCCAGGCTCCCTCTATAAAAGGGGATCCTAATAATAACATTGACCCGAGGGCCTGACCCGAGGAATACCACGGCTCTGGCACAAAGAGACCTTCCAGGGAGCATGGGTTCGGCAAAAGGACGGACAAGACAACGGTGGGAAGTGATGAGCGGTTCCCACGGAGGTGGGGTACTGCTTATGCTTTAAGTGAAATTATTAAAAACAATTTTTTTAATGTTTATTCATTTTTGAGTCAAAAGCATGAGCAGCTGAGAGTCAGAGAGAGAGGGAGACACACAGAATCTGAAGTAGGCTCCAGGCTCTGAGCTGTCAGGACAGAGCCCGACGTGGGGCTTGAACCCAGGAACCACGAGATCATGACCCAAGCCGAAGTCGGACGCTTAACCAACGGAGTCACCAGGCGCCCCATAAGCGAAATTAATTTCAGCATGAAATCACCATTTCTGATTGAATACACACGTATTGTGTGCTGCCTTTTGGTCTGTCCCATGCAGTATTTATTTTGTATGTGTTCTTTTAATTAAGATTAGAAAACAATCTAGGTGAAAAACTTGTAACATAAATACTTTCTGGCAAAAGCTAACACTTCCCGTCTAGCAGGAGTGAGAAGGCCGGCCAGCTGGTGGGTCTTTGGAGTGTTTGCAGGATTCCGGATGATAGAAAGGTCCACACGTGTCTGTGAGGCCTGTAGGCTGCGGGCTGGGATGGCTGGACCGTGATGCTGTGTGACTTTGGGCAGATTCTTCAACCTCTGGGCCTTGGCATCTTCATCTGTAAGATGGGAATGATACCAGCCCGTGTCTCAGTGTTGTAGGGTGACCATGAATGCAGTCCTTCCAATAGTTGTGGCACACAAGTTTTCGCTTTTGTTTTTGTTTTTGTTTTTCTCGTCATTGCTGATAAATGAGAAGCTTCTGATTTATTTGGGGCCGAAAACACATTTCTGTGGGTCTAAGAGTTCAGGGTTGAGGGTCAAAGAAAGCTTCTCGATTCAATGTCCCCATTTATCGGTTCTTCCCCTCCACTCTCTGTGGGTCAGCCCCATCAAGTGGATCTGGAATGTGAAATTATAAGATCGAAGTGTATTGGTTTTGTATGAAGTATTGTTTTTGACACTAGATAGAGGTTGCAATTCAGTTACATAGAATTGAAACAAAAAAAAGAAGAAGAGAAAGCCAGGCATTCTCTGGCAGGAGACAGAAAAGCGGGAGAAACGGCGGCACACAGAAGAAACAGGGTTTCTTGGGCTTGTGTCATCGAGGTCGCAAGACGGGTGTCAGCACAGGGGGTAAGTCACACAAAGTGACAGGAGACAACAGACAAAGGGGTCCTGCTGGAGGAACTGGGGGTGACCCTGGAGCCCCGGGGCCGCAGGTGGAGCGAGGGTTGTGGAGTGTCGAGGGATGAGCATAGGCGGGGCCCCAGGACACACGTGTTAGGGGGAGACTGGACCCCTGGTCCGTGATGAGCAAAGCAGGACCGTGAGCTCTTAACTGGAGGGTGAAGTCAGGCCCTTCTGCTGCCCCAGCAGGCTGCTTACTTGCACGTGGAGCCCCACAGAAGGTTCTGCAGGGTGAGGACACAGGTGTGGACGCTGACCCAAACCACCCCCCACCCCCCACCCCCCACCCCCCGGTGCAGCTGGTTCTCGTGACGGGCTCCTGTCCCGGGTGCTTGCTGTGGGGTCAGGTGCTGGGCACTAGGACACGTTCATCCACATTCTCTCCACAGGGAGCCCGAGCCAGGGGCCCTGTTATCACCCCATTTGACAGATGGGGACTCTGAGGTCCAGAAGGCTTATAGGACTGGCTTGAGTGGAGACTTGCCTGAAAGTGACCCAGCCAGGGCTCAGACTGAGAATGTGTGCTCAGAACTTCGCACACTGTATGGACGTATGGGGCAAAGACACAAGCCACTGAGTTTGTATGACCCACTGAGCAGCTCCAGTCCTTGGTACCTGCTCAAGAGAAACAAAAACGAGCCTATCTATGCAAAGACTTGTTTACAAACCTACAGTAACCCCACACTGGAAACAACTGAGGTGGCCATCAACTGGTGAACGGGTAGACAAAATGTAGCATGTCCACGCCAGGGAACATGGTTCTTTCATAAACAGGAATGAAATTCTTTTTAAAAATTTTTTATTATTTTTTTTAACATTTACTTACTTTTGAGAAACAGGAGAGACAGAGCACGAGTGGAGGGGGTGCAGAGAGACAGGGAGACACAGAATCAGAAGCAGGCTCCAAGCTCCGAGCTGTCAGCACAGAGCCCGATGTGGGCTCGAACCCACGAACCGTGAGATCATGACCTGAGCTGAAGCCAGATGTTTAACCGACTGAGCCACCTGAGCACCACCCTTTCTTATTTTAGAGAGAGAGGGAGAGAGAGAGAGAGAACAAGCATGAGTGGGGGAGAGGCAGAGAGAGAGGGAGGGAGAGAATCCCAAGCAATTTCCATGCTTAGCATGGAGCTTGATCCCATGACCCTGGAATCATGACCTGAGCCAAAATCAAGAGTCAGACGCTTAACCAATTGAGTCACTCAGGCACCCCCAGGAACCAAGTTCTAATACATGGGTGGACCCTCAAAAGTTGGGGTGGATGAAAGAAGCCAGACACCAGGACCACACATCGTACGATTCTGTTGATAGGACGTGTCCAGAGAGGGCAAATCTACAGAGACACAAAGCACATTGTTGGCTGCCTGGAGGGTGGGGTTGACCACGAGGGTCTTCTGTGGGATGGACACGTCTAAAACTGATTCGGGGTGACGGTCCCACCACTTGCTAACATCACAGCCAATCACTGAATTGTACCCTTGAATGTTACAATATGTGAGATTCAGCTCAACAGCATCATGTCGGGAAAATAAAAGCAACCCTGTGTGTTGCATTGGACGATTCTCTCCCTTCGTTCAAAAAATGAGGTGCGCTGGCTACTGGCACATCCCCGATGTTTCAGAGAATGTTCCAGAAAATGAATAAAACATAGCGTTCCCTTCACATGGTGTTCTCGGATGACATTTCCTGGGAAGCGGAGCGCCAGAGACCCACGCGACAAGACAGCCTGCAGAAGGAAGTGTGGCGTGGGTGCGGGCGGGCGCGAGGGGGTGCCCGCTGCTCTGTGTTCATGCTTGCTGACGTCAGGAGCCGCGACTCCAGCTTCAGGCGGGTCGGCCCCGTAGCTGGACGCACAGGCGTCGCGTTGGCCTGGTCTGAGTTTGTGTTCTCAGGACTGGCCCCCGGCCTGTTTATAGAGTGAGGGTGGCACTCGACTCCCGGCAGGTCTGGCTAACCGCCGTCTAGGTGTCGCTGCGCCTGTAGGCGGTCGCCTGAAATAGTCGGAGAGGCACAAATAAGGGAGCGCTCCAGCCGCGCTTGGCTGAAATGGGTCAGCAGCTGCCTTCCTGCGCCCTCCTACCCCCGCCCGGCTCTCTGCCATGCCCACGGCCCTGGCAGGGGGGACGGAGGAGGGCTGTGGGGTCCCCCAGGGCCGTGGGCATTGCCGGGGGTGCCGCTGCTCTGTCGACATGATGCCGTCCCTCTGCAGGAAATGTCCAGACCGTGGACCTCACGTCCTCTCTTCTGCTCAGCTGGCAGGTCGCCGTGGTGACACCATTTACCACAAAACTGTCGGACAGCCAGGCCCGAAGACGGCCGTGTCCCCACTGATCGGACCAGACGGGGCTCTTTCAGTTGTGAGTGACAGTGGAGACCAGGAGACAATCACAGGAGTTTGTAGACTCACATAACTGAAAAATCCAAACTGAAAAGCCCCCGGCCGCACGGTACCTGGGGGCTCCAAAATGTCACGGTGCCGCTAAGCTCTGTTTCCTGTCGGTGGACTTCGTCCTCAGTCACGCTGTCCCCCTGGGGCCACAGGCCGATGCACGATGCCAGGGCATGTGGAAAGGTGGGGAATCTTCTCTCGGAGACCGATGTCTGGTGCGGGTCGCAGGAGGCCCCTCTCTGGAGCCGGGGGGCTGCGGGCCCCAGAGGGCCAGGCCCAGAAGAGGGGAACAGGGTGTTCAGGTCCACCAGAATCAGCAGAGGCCACGAGAGCAAGCTGGGCAGTTCCTGCCGGGACCTTCCAGAAAGAAAGTGGAAGGGGTACCAGGTAGTGAAATACCACTAAGCCCACGGGGGGCCATCTTCCACGGACGGGCACGAGTCTCACGTGGCACCACGTGCAATGTCTTGGCGGGACCTCCTTTGGCCGAGTGTGGGTCCCCGGCCCCCTGGGATCCGCCGTGGCCTGGGGGTCAGGACCCGTGTTTGTCAGGGAGACGAGCTGATGGGCAGCGAGCCTCAGTCCTCCAGGAAGCACAGCACCTGGGGTGACCCCAGCACTTGGACATACCTCAATGGGGGTCAAGCTGACGGTCGCCGTCCTGAAGCAGGAAGGACTCTGTTATATGGCACACGCTGAGTCTCTGTCCCTGTCCGCACGTCCCCACCCCTCCCTCCCACTCCCGGATCGAAATACCTTCACACTGGCTGGCAAGAGGCCTCTGCTGTGAGCCCCTCGCGTGCCCACACCCCACTCTGCTGCCCTCGTTCCCTCCGGACCCACAGTCACTTGGGATCCACAGCTAAGTGCCCAGATTCGATGCTGTTCTGGGTTCTAACAGGTGTTCCGTGTGACCTACATTCGACCCCCATTCAGGACATGAGCACGTGTGGTCCCTGCCCCACTGTCCCTGGATGCCGTGCACAGCCTCCGCTCATGGCTGGTCTCCCCACTGATGCCCTTTCCGCACGCAGGATGCCCTCCCTGGAAAACACAGACCCATGAGAGTGCATCTCAATCACGAAGCAGAAGGTAAATCAAAACTCAGGTTGAGCTGATGTGAAGACAGACACGGGGGTGCAGGGCGGGGCCTCTCACCGGCTGGTGGGTCTGAGCGCCATTTCTGACCTTGACAAGGAGGTCGGGCTGGAGGGAGATTTTTCAGGGTGTTTGTTTCAACCAAAAACCGATGCAGAGAGGTATCTTTTGGCAGCTAGCTCCTTATTGTGTGTGGGTAGGGGGTGGTTTTTGTTTTTGTCTCGTTTTGCTTTTCCCTTTAAAAGATCTGGTAATGCTACCATTTGTTTCCGAGTGTGCCAGAGACATTTGGAAACATTTGGAGACCCTTCTTTCTGTTCTGCCTGTATCTCCAGCCCAAACAGCTGTTCTAGACTTCAGTTGCCTTTTGAAGAGCTATAAATCAAAGATGCAAACAATGATATGCTGAAGGTCTTTTGCTCAGACGAGTCGCCCTGGGCCTTGGGGCGCTCCACTCACTGGACATCTGTGCCCTCGTTACACGTAATCATTACGTTTTGAGGGCGAGTGGGGTCTCTGAAGTCGTCTGTGACATAGCCCTGTTTATTAGCTGAGGAAATCCGACTGAACGTGTACTTCTATCTGGCACAATTTAACCAGCCCTCACTGGGTAGATCCCTCACAGGGTGGCATCGCTGTGTTCAACCAACCATGTCACAAAGTCTGCGACCAGGTCCTATTTAGGGGTCACTGAGGAGCAAGAAGAAAGTGTTCTTTGGCTATTTGTCTGCAACATTGAAAAGGATGCCCTGGCTCATCGAGAACTAACGGGCTTTCCTGGAGCCCAGGGCTACAGACTGGGGGATGGGAGGCACAGAGGTAGAGGGGGACGCGGCCCCCGTGTCCTGGGGCTCTTGGTTTTGAGTGGAGAACAGTTCTGTGAGCGTGGGTCAGGAAAGCAAAGTTGACCGGAGCTTAGACAGGCAAGACTCTGCCCTCTCTGTTCCGGGTGCATTCAGTTCATCGAGGACCCGGTCCCCCAGCCCCTGAGGAGTGGACCCAGCTGCAGGCGGTGGCCTCTGTGGTCCGAGGTCACTGGATGGAGTCACACGGCCATGCCCGGGTGTGCCTGGGGGGCAGCCATGCCTACCCATTTACAGGTTGTCTGTGGCTGCTTTCAGAGTGAGCAGTCGTGACAGAAGTCCACAAAGATGAAAATATTCACTTCCTGGCCCTCGACACAAAAATGTTGTCAACTTCCACTTTTTTTTTTAATGTTTATTTTTTGAGAGAGAGAGCGCACATGAGAGAGAGAGAATGTGAGTGGGAGAAGGGCAGAGAGAGAGAGGGAGACACAGAATCCAAAGCAGGCTCCAGGCTCTGAGCTGTCAGCATGGAGCCAGATGCGGGGCTTGAACTCACGGACCGTGGGATTATGACCTGAGCCCGAGTCGGACGCTCAATGGACAGAACCACCCAGGTGCCCCTGCCAACCTCCATTCTAAATGAGCCCGCTCTCGCCCCTTCCTCTGGCGTCACATCATGTTACTCTCAGTTTGCCTGAGAGCTCAGTAAACCACACGGAGATGCCGATGTCTTGAGACAAGGGGTGCAACTCTCTGGACAAGGATGTTTAATCTGGAAGGAGCATTTGCCTATTAGGTAAATGTGATTGCTCTGTGCTCTTGGCTTATGAGAAAGTAAAGCGTCTGTTGAGCAAAGACAAGATAAGAGTTATGACATCCGTGTTTCAGAGAACTTCCAATTTATGGCCTGCACGTCAATTTGCTTCTAGCTTACTTAACACCCGTGGGTTGTCATTACTATTAATGTGAAAAGTCGAGTCCCAGGTTGTGATTCCCATAGGTTTTCCCAGTGGAAATACCGAGCAACAGCAGACAGCATCTGGGTGGAGAGACTACGGAGTCTTGAATGGGGAGTCCACACAGACTAACAGACCATTTTTCTTGCTCTCTCTACGTCTCGGCAGTGTCTCCCGTGGAAACCCCATCCCCGTCACCACCCAGACGCTGGGCATCCTGGCCGCAGCCGCCTCCCAGCCGCCTCCTGGAGCCGCGTGGGTGGCTGCTTCTCCCCAGCACAGCCAAGATGTGAGTCTACTCGCAGAGCCATACGGGCTTTGGGAGTGCAAGCAGGGGAGGGTTCGTACGTCATTCACCCTGTCTCTCTCAATGTGCACGCAGCTGGAGGCGCACAGAATGGTTTTAGGGAGTCCGTGAACACACAGCTGGGCTCTTTTCTCCCAATGATCAAATAATGACTCCTTAAATGTATCTTTAAAAAATATTTTTTTAACATTTATTTATTTTTGAGAGACAGAACATGAGCGGGGGAGGGGCAGAGAGAGAGAGACACACACAGAATCCCCCCACAGTGGGATCCAGGCTCCGAGCTGTCAGCACAGAGCCCGACGAAGGGCTTGAACCCACGAACCGTGAGATCATGACCTGAGCCGAAGTCAGAAGCTCAACTGACTGAGCCGGCCAGGCGCCCCCCTCCTTAAATGTATCTTAGAAAAAACTTCTAATGAACAAATCAAACCCTTAATTTGATTCATATTATAATTTAGGATGAGGCTATATATATTCGAGTTAAAAAACACAAGTTGATTTAAAGGAAAATATTCAGCAAATAATAAGATATGTGCAGCGTGGACAAGGCAAAAATGGAGAAAGGGGTCCACGAAGAGTTGCAATTTGACCTCATTTGGCAGGTGGGGAAAAAGAGTCAAGGCACATAGCTTTCCTAAGCCTGCCTGATGGGCGGTTAGCAGAATTGAGGGTAGAGCCCCGGTCACCTGGCCCCAAGTTCATCGCTGTTCCTTTGAATCGTGCCGATGTGCTATTAGAACATCAGCCTTCCGAAGGCCAACGGGGGAAGGGCACACAGACCACAGAATGTGCTTGGTCCCTGCTGAAGGTGCTTTACATGTATCAACACTTTGAATCCTTCAAGCAACCGTCTGTGAAGCAGGGATTGCCATCATACCCACTTTACAGATGAGGAAACTGGGGCAGGAGAACATTGAGTGACTTATCCATAGTTGCCAAGCTGATGAATGGTAAAGCCAGGGAAAGAACCCAGGGTCCCGAGTTCAAATCTTTAACGACTAGGAAATACCACATCTTACTTGTGATGAACGCTTGCCTTGAAATGGTTATACTTTCATCAACTTCATGGAGGTGTAATTTACGTTCCATAAAAGGCAGATTTCAAGTGAGCAGTTGTATGAGCTTCGGCAAACGTACATACCCTGAACCAGACCCAGAACTTTTCCATCCATCCAGAATTTTCCCTCGTGCTCCTTGGCTGGCAGTCCCCGCCCCCCAGCCCCATAAGAAGTCAGGTCTGCTTCCGATTGTCCTGGCCCGGTGGTGTTCCTTCCAGACTCTCGCACACACGGAATCAGACAGAAGGTACTTCTTTGCGCCTGGCATCTTTCACACAGCTTGGTGCTGATTACTTCCTTTTGCTACAGGTACCAGAGGATGGGTCCCTTCTGCTGATGCGTCATATTCCATGGGTGGTACATTCACCTGTTGATGCTGGGGTTGTTTCCGGTTTTTGGCGATGAATAAAACAAGTCTGTTTGGGGGTATATTTTATTTTCAGTTCTCTTGGGTAAAACGGAAGAGTTGGGTGATGGGATAGCTTTTTTTAGACCTGCGCAAAACCGCCAATCTGTGTTTCGAGAGGTTTTGTCATTTTGTATTTCCATCCGCAGTGCAGGGAGTTCTGGTGACTCCATCCGTGGCCACCACGGACGAGCCACTCCAGTGGGGGGAACAGGCTTTTCTGTGTGGACCAGATGTGTTTTTCCCTGATCACTGACTACACTGAGCACCACCTCGTGTACTTACTTCTTAGCTATTTGTACACATCCTTTTGTAAAATGCCTAGTCAGGTCTTTACCTATAAAAGTTGCACTGTTTGTCTTTTTATGATTGATTTAGAGAAGATTTTTTTTTTTTTAATCCATACAGGCTTTTTCTCAGGTATGTGTGCTTGTGAATATTTCTGAAGCAGACTTTGGCTCATCTTTTCACTTTCTCAACAATCTCTTTTAGAAAGCAGACGTTTTTCACCCTGAGGAGGTCTGATTTATTAATTATTGTAACTTTCAGATGATGTTGAGGAAATCGGCACTTCTCCCCAGCTCACGAAGCTAATCTCTGCTGTTTTCCTCTACAAGATTTATAGTTTTAGTGTTTATGATAGTGTATAATCGGTCTTGTGTGTATTTTTGTGTATGGTGTGAGGCGGGGGTTGAGATCATGGTGCCGATGATGATGGTGATGATGATGATGTCTCTACATCCAGTTATTCTGGCCCTGGCAGTGGAAGAGAATTTTTTCCCCAAGGAATTATCTTGACACTTTTGTGAGAAAAATAACCCATTCTCTCTACATGGGTGGGCCTCCTTCTGGTCTCTGTTCTCTTGCATCAACCAGTTTATCTCTTTATGCGCATACCAGAGTCTTGGTTATTACAGGATAATAAATGATGAAAGGAGATAGACTGAGATCGCCAACATTTTCTCCCTCTTCTTCCTCTCCTCCTTCTCCTCCTCCTCCTTTTCCTCCTATTCTAGTTCTTTGGCTAGTCCAAGTTCTTTGCATTTCCATATATATTTTAGAATCAGCTTCTCAGTTTCTACAAAATGGACGGCTAGGGTTTTATAAAGATTTCATGGCCTGTAATCAATCTAGGGGGACCTGTGGTCTTCACGGAATTGATCACAGCATATTTTCCCATTTACTTCAGGCTACCGTAGTCTCTCTGTAATGTTTTCTAGTTTGGGGGGGAGAGTTCTTGCACCTTAATTAAATTTATGCCTAAGCATTTCTGAAGCTATTATAAATGGTATTTTTAAAATATTTTGTCACGCCTGATTTGTTGCTCAGGCGTAGAAACGCCATTGATTTCTGCGTATCGACGGCAGCGGGTACCGCGGTGCACCACCCAGACCCTCCCCCATGAATTAGGAGTAGAAGCACTGATCCCCTGGGTGCTGGAGTGTTTGCACCGAGAGCTCTCAGCCGGGTCTCTTGCCTTCACCTCCTTCCTCCCGCACCCAGAGGCCCAGCGTGGGTTCAGTCTGCTCGCATTCATGTGGGAGAGCCTTGGGAGCCGTGTGTCCAGCCGCTCTGATCTCAGTGCATCTCCACCCCTCCCTGGCCATGTCACCTGGAGGCAGAGCACGTCCCCTCGCTTTCCTCAGCTGGAGAAGGGGTGAAGGACCTTCAGATGACTAAATGCAACCATCTGAAGAAAGCTGTGAACCAAGTACCTGGCAAACAGTGAGCCCTAGGTGAACAGCATTATTAACGGTAAGAGCCTCTCATGCAAAGAGACCCTGCACTTGACCCTGAAGAATGGGAGGAAGCAGAGGAGGATCTGGGCCCCAGAGCCCTTGGTGCCCAAGGCCCGACAGAGAATAGGCTTCCATGGGGAGCCCCCAGCCGCACCCTTGGGAAAGGTCATGGGAGCTCCCAGCCGCACCTTGGGAAAGGTCATTTGTCTGGTTTGTCCTTTGGTGCCTTCTCTTTACCCTGCATGCATGGAGCTCAGAGGAAGCACCCATCCTTGATTGGAGGCACCATGCTGGAAACTTCCTGTCCAAGAAGGAATGCAGGCCACTGTCTCTATGCCTTGGACCACATTCTGTTTTTGAATCTCTGCTTAACTCCTCTTTTCCCCCCTGCTTAACTCTTTTGAATGTAAAGGCCCTTTAAAGCTATTTTTGAATCTAATTTTATATTAATCTTTAATGGGATCCAATTTAATCACAAGTCTTAAATCTCTCACACTGAATGTGCGAGTGTCCATCAAATCCTACTCTGAAACGTCGTTAGGTGAGTTTAAAGAGACGTGTGTCTTTGTGCTCTGAGAACTGACCTTGTCAACCAGCTCCGGCCGTCACTCTCTGCCTGGCACCGAGCGGCTCGCACCCCGGCCAGCACCCGCCTCTGCGGGAAGGGGGAGCCTGCACCCTGACGCCACTGTGAAGGTGAGCAGGGGGACCGAGTGAGCGTGGGTCTCTGCACACAGGAGCTGAGAAGCCTTCCTGACCCGGAGCTGGGAAGTGTCCAGAGCAGTATCCGCGGTGTCCCCGCTTGTCTCTAATGGCACATACGGCCCATTGTCCCCATTAAGCTGTGGCAAAATCAGAAGCCAGCCCTGCGTGGTTCGAGGTGCTCCCTTCTGAGCACGCGGTCCCACCTCCGCAGGGAGAGGTTTGTCTCTCAGGGGACACCTGTCAGTGCTGGTTGTCAAAACGGGGGGGACACCTAGCAGGGAGGCCAGGGATGCTGCTCAACACTCCACAGATCACAAGACACCCCACAACCGAGGGTCCCCTGCCCCGGAGTGTCACTGGTGCCACAGTGGAGGAGTGCTGACTTACGTAAGTCACTGAGTTTGATTTTGATTTGATTTTTGAAAGAGAGTGAGAGTGAGAGCGGGGGAGGGGGCAGAGAGAGAGGGAGACACAGAATCCGAAGCAGGCTCCAGGCTCCGAGCTGACAGCACAGAGCCTGACATGGGGTTTGAACCCACAAGCCGTGAGATTAGGCTGAAGTTGGACGTTTAACCGACTGAGCCACCCAGGTGCCCCAAGTTGCATAGACTTCCATAGCAGGAAGTTTTTCGCTCCCATGGATACAGTCTGTGACTATAATTTTACGTGTTGGGACGGTTGAGCTTATGTGTCAACTTGACTGAGTCACAGGGTGCCCAGATATTTGTTGAACATGTCACCGGTTGTGTCTGTAAGGGGACTTCAGATAAGACTGAAGCAGATTGCCCTCCCCGTGTGGGTGGGCCTTGCCCAATCAGCTGAAGAGCTGGATGAGCAGAGCAGCTGAACTTCCCTTAGAAAGAGGTGGCTCCTCTCTTGCCTGACTCCTTTCAGACTCGGACACCATTCTCCTGGCCTTCGGTCTCACACAGAATTGCCAGTTCTCCCTGGGCATCACGCCGGCCGGCTGGCTCTCGGACTGGAGCCATGCTGTCCACTCTCCTGGGCCTCCAGCTGGCTGACTACAACCGTGGGACTTCGGCTTTTATAACCGTGGGAGCCAATTCCTTGTAATAGATCTCTTTCTGTATGTATTCATGTCCTGTAGGTTCTGTTTCTCTGTAGAACCGCGACGAATACACATGTATTGATTTTTTGAATCCACATTTATTTCTGAACACGCTTCTATTTTTTTCACGGCATTTTCTCTCTGACCACGTGTAGTAGGTGTGGCTTCCAGGGTGTGTTGTTGTTGTTTTGACAACCAGGATTCCGTCTGTGGGGGACCCAACCCCTGTCCATTCTCCGTGGTTTGGGGAGGGGGCTCGATCATTTCCCACCCACATCTCATCTGGGTCATGCCATGGCGATTAGTCAAGGGTATATGTTACTCCCCAAATGAAATACTAGAACCTACCTACACACATAATTTAATAAGAAATCAATTTTATGCCCTCGCTGTACCATAAAGGTCAATGGGAAGGAAAGTTATTTATAATAAAATACGTATTTTAAAATGTAAATGTTCGGGAACAGCCACCCAGGAACACTCAGAGAACACTCAGGGTCCTTCCCAGGGCAGACCCCAGGCAGAACGGATGCAGACTGGTTACCTGGGAACCCAAACCCGCCAGCCCTGCTGCTGCTGGAGATGCGAGTCCAAAACAGTGATGCCGCAGTGAAGCCCCACCACCACGGGAACATTGTAGTCTTTCCCACATTCACCCAGAGGTTATGTTCCCGGAAAATTCTGCGTGTATCGCAGATGTTCTGTGTTATCTGAAAACCGGCATCAGGACACGAGGCTCAGACAATCATTAGCAAGCTGCTTCCTACACGATTGTCCGGCTGGATGTGTGAATGAGGCAGAAGGGTGCAGGGCTTGTGCTGGGCTCTCCTGCACAGGGCCGGACAGCAGGTGTCCGTGAGTCCCCCACTCCTCTAGCCAATGCCAGAAGCACCTGCTGGTTATTGTGATGCAAGAGATGCAAAATGCCTCCAAGGGTCCAGACACCCAGCTGAAAACCACAGAGTGGGTACCTTCCCTCAGCTGGAAGTGGAGGCTGCATTCCCTGCTGGGCCCATAAGCGGGAGGCTGCAGGGCTTGGGCTGCTGTCGCTTACTTTGTCCCACACGTTGGAAGTCTGAAAGCCTGCAGGGGTCACGACAGCAAGCTGAGACCTGAGCTGAGACACGCAGAGAGGAGAGCATACCAATATAGCAGCCCCTGGATCCAGCTGTACCTGAAGCTGGACCCACCCCTACACCTAGAGCTTTACGAGCCAAATGATTCCTTCCACTTCTGTCAGTGCAACCAAAGGAGTTAACCAGTAGCAGCGTGACAATGAATTTCCTACCAACATAAAGAATATTAAGACATACGCATTTAGACCCTGGAACCAAAGCTTCCTCCTCTGAACCCCCCATTGCACACTCACACCCCCCCCTACACACACGTTTCAAATACAACTACCTGGCCACACTGAAAACTCCCATTTTGATCTTAGTGATTTGTTGTCATGCTTTCCCGGGGCCGCATTTCCATCCCCAACACCAATTAGTCTTAACAGTTATTTTCACAAAACCTTCACGCATAAATCCAGGGGCAGGTGTGATCTAGGATCAGGCAGTTATTTTCGAAGTCATAAGGAATACCCATTTCATTCCGGAAGGTAGACATCATGCACCCTTCCTTCGGAGGATGTGCATTAATCTTTCAACGTGCAGAGGAGACACAGGGTCTGTGGTCTCTGCCTTGGGGTGGAAACATCCCCGCGAGCAAATGGGCTCTGGAGCCATGACAGCTGTTTGCAGGATGAAGAGGCGTCAGAGGGCCGAGGCAGCGGGGCGGCGGGCGTGCACCGTCACCGTGTCTGTTGGCACAGCGCTCGTGTTTGTTCCTCAGGAAGATTATTCTAAATCCCCAATACTCCCCTGCATCTCTGCATCGGAAAAAAAAAAACAAAGGCGAATTCCTCTTTAAAGAAAATCAGCATTCTCGGTTTAACCTTCTAGCGTGATGTGCGTGCAGAAGCCACATCTGTCCCTCCCGAAAGAAGGCCGCGTTCTTCCCCATAACGCGGTAATGAGAGGTCGTGCCACAGAGTCGCTGGAAGCTGCAGGAGGGAAGGCTACGTTTTCTATTCCTTCCACCAGAACCAGGCAAAAGATGATGAGGATTTTCCCCAGGTTGTCTCTGCTGATAATTAACCACGGCACAGAAAACTGGAGGCAAGTGAGCATTTTGTAATTTTTGTTTGAAGTGAAATGCAATTTTCAAAACTACTCATGAGAAATCGGAGTCGTTAGTGTCCATGCATCATTTTGTACATACAATCAGCATCAGGAAGGAACAATACAATCAGACCGCTCGATTGTGTGTGTGTGTGTGTGTGTGTGTGTGTGTGTGTGTTGAAACTGGATTGAGAAGAGCTGCCTTTTCTTAGGAAATGTTCTAACATTTAAAAATCATAACAGCAAACCTCCCACGTACACAGGCAGACCGTAAGATACCTGGAAATCACACAACCCGTTTTCAGCAATGTAAATAGTACTTATGAATCTGTGTGCGTTGCTTAACAAGAAAAATACAGTGGGTATATTTTAATTCTGTAATAAATGTCTCCGTAAGAGAAGGGTTCTCGATAAAGAATAATTCTCTCTCTCTTCCCAGGACCAGAATCCAAACATATCACCAGAACTGGGTAGGAAATTTTCATGGTGTCAACAAACTTGCAGGGAGACAATTTGCAGCTGAGAAAACGTCTCCGAGTTTTCCCAGAAAAGTTTAAACGGAAGCATTTGAATCAGGCGTTTTGTCACTTTCCAGAGGACATTTTTTTTTTTTAACGTTTATTTATTTTTGAGACAGAGAGAGACAGAGCATGAACGGGGGAGGGTCAAAGAGAGGGAGACACAGAACCTGAAGCAGGCTCCAGGCTCTGAGCTGTCAGCCCAGAGCCCGACGCGGGGCTCGAACTCACATACCGCGAGATCATGACCTGAGCCGAAGCCGGACGCTTAACCGACTGAGCCACCCAGGCGCCCCACCAGAGGACATTTTGGATGTGCTCCTTACAAATAAGTTGAATCCGATACTTTTCCAGATGTCTCCATACCTGTTTGCTTACAGCAGAGCCCCTGCTTGACTTCTTGTTTTAAGGGTGTTTTTCGTTGGGTTTATCATGAACCAGTGGCTTTTCTCAACACTCCCACTTTCCGGCACGGCGTGGTATCTAAAAATATTTGAAGCTCCTTACTGTATCTGTCTTGAATACGTCTTTTTTTATACTGAGTCACTGGGTGCATTGCAGGGACGGGAGAGCCTAGGAAAAACTTTTTTTTTTCCTTGTTACTGGCTTTTAGGAAATGATGGTATCTGTAGAGAATCTGAGACCAAGGGAGGAAAAAGTCTTCTCCGGCCTTAAATTAGATCCTTTATCTTTAACAAGTTACACAGAACTTGCTGACGCCTCAGTTTGGGGCCGCGCAGTAACCCCCCAGCCGCCGTGGCGTTAACTGACTTCGGTCCTCATGTTGCAAGTGAGTTACTCTCCCCAAATCTCATGTCTGCCCTTCTCAAACCTGAGAGGGCTCATTGAGCCCTCCTCAAACCTGCTCCAGAGAACCTCTTTATTATGAAAATCACCGGCTTCATTATGGAGGCTCCGTCCATCTCCGGAGCCCGGTGAGAGCCAGGCTTTGATTGATACAGCAGAGAGGCTGGTTTGGGGGCTGCTGCTGTTTCCACCCGGCTGCCCCTGGAAGGAGCCTCAGGCTCCCCCCCACCCGCCCCCCAGCCCAAGGGAGCACCACTGGGATTCTGCACCCAGGCTCCTGGATGCGGAAGGAGGAGGTCGTCTGCTCCCGGGAGGATGCGAGCAGCCCGGAGAGTGAGAGAAATGTTGGCGGAGGCCCCCGAAGCCGCACAGGGTTGGCTGGATGGGAAGGATGTTTGCCGGGGAATCTCCTCGTCAGGTGAGGACTGGGAGCCTGGCCACTGTCCTTCCTGAGTTACAGCCCTCCATCCATGTAGATGACAAGGGGGCTGGACCGGGGCATGTGGAAGCCACTCTTCCCTGCATGCACTTTGTAATCCTGGACGAACTGACCAGACCGGATTTGAGCCCCTGCTCGCACACACCTGCTGGGGAGCCCCAGCACGTTTCCTGATGCCCCCGGTCCTCAGTTTGCTCATCTGAGAAATGGGGATGACAAATACTGTTAGCTGCCAAGAGAGTGCCAGCAGTTTTTTTTTTCTCCTGTTGCCATCCACTCCCGTGGTTTCCTCTGATGCATCTCATGCCCTCCACTCTGTCCACATGGGTCTTGGTGAGCACCTGTCCTTACTCTAGCCGGTTGATCAATGAATGGCCCTGAGCACCTGGATCCAGCTGAGCCTGAAGCCAGACCCTCTCTGCATTTTTCTATTAGTCAAACCGATGGACGCCCCATTGTGTGCCTAAGCAGGTATGGGTTTGGTTCTCATCACTTGCACTTTAGAGAGTGGTTCTCACACTTGAGCACGCCTCAGTGTCACCTGCAGCGTTTGCTAAAATACAGATTGCAGGCCCCAGATCCGGTGGTTCTGATTCAGCAGGTCTGGGGTGGGGCCTGCAAATTTTCATCTCGCAAAAGTTCCCTGGCGCTGCCGCTGTGGGTGGCCTGGGGACCGCACTTTGAGAACCACTGCATCGATCCAAGCTGTCTTGTGTGGCTGCTGGGAGGGTTAGATGACTGGGCTAGTTCTCCCCGACCCTCGAGGGCAGGGCCGACACGCTGGGTGTCACCTTGGGGTCCTCCGTCTGCTCTCGGTCGGCTCATAACAGCAGCGGGCGATAGGCGTCACCAGTAGCAATCAGGTTGGTGACAAAATCGTTCTAAGGCTTTGCTATTTGGGGAAGGGGGTCCAGCACAGAGAGCAGGGGACCCTGTAGGGCAGCCCCACCTTCTCACAGGTGCACCTGAGGAGCGCAGTGGTGGGTGGCCGGGGGTGCCGCAGCCACAAGGCTCTCCAGAGGAACAGAACCGATAGGATACATATGTATATGTGTACTTTATGTGCAAATATATTTTAACACAAGTTTTTATGTGAGAGATTTATCTACAACACACACACATACATATACATATACATATACATATACATATATATATATATACATATACATATATATATACATATATATATATATATATAGGAGATTTGTATCTAAAGGGATTTGTATATAAAGGAGTTTATCATGAGAAACTGGCTCACGTGATTATGGAAGCAGAGAAGCTGATTCTATGTCTTCTACGAGCTGGAGACCCAGGAGAGGCAGGGGGTCCTTCAGTCTGAGTCTGAAGGCCTGGGGCCTGGGGAAGCTGACGGGGTGCATCTCAGTCCTGGAGCAGGAGATGACCAACATCCCCGCTCAAGTCACACAGGGAGGTGACCTCCCCCTCCCCCCACCCTTTTGTTCTATCTGGGCCGCAAAGGGCTGGGGGAGGCGGCTCCACACTGGGGAAGGCTCATCTGCTTTACTCAGCCGCAGATTCAAATGCTGAAATAACTTTTAACCAGATACCTGGGCGCCTGGGAGCCCCTCCAAGTTGGCAGGTGAGCTGCGCCTTCACACCTGCGGGTGAGGAGCTGGGTTGCCTCGTAGGGAGACCAGGGGCGCCCCTGCCGGGGGGGTGGTCAGAGGTGTGGGCGCAGGGCCGGGGGCAGGGGCACCAGAGCAGCGGCCGAAGCCCGGTCCACGTGGCCGGATCAGGACGAGGATGGTGTTCTAGGGGATGCAGAACACCCCCTCAAAACTGGGGGGCCAGTTTTTCAAATAATTCCTCACTTGAGGCCAAGTGTGAATGCTTGATAATAAGTGCATGAGGTGAGAAAGTAAGAGTCATACGCAGTCCTCCGCTTCTCTCTCTGTCCTTCCGTTTCTATGCAAGCAAGGTCCCAGAAGTTATTGATCATGTGACAAGCCGGGATATTTCCAGTCCCCTGCGTGGTTTCTGAGGCCACAGGAACGAACGTGTCCGATCGCACTTTTTTCTTCCTCTCCTTCTTAGGCGGCGATTTGCTAAAAAGCTCAGAGGTCGTTACTTCTCCCCCAGTGGAGCTAGCGACTAAAGGGTGGTCTCCCGGCAGCGGCCCCTCTGGGGGACACGTTCCATGTGCAGACGTGCACGACTGTGGCTCCCGGGTTCCAAGCGGCCTCTTCAGCTGAAGGACCCTGAGCGTGAGCAGGCTTAGTTCTGTTCACGTTTGCAGATCAGAACGTCCACTCACATTCGGTGCCATTGTTCTTGGCCTTTCCAACCAGGTTGGAGACTCTAAGTGACTTAGAACCTTCCTGGTGAGCCGACCTAAGGAAACCCCTCACAGGGACGTGGCGTTGCCAGCTTTCCCGACGGACTGGCTTTCCCGCTAAATGTTATTCTTGTTGTTCAAGTTCACAAGCTGCTACATATGAGTGGGGCTGTGTTCTGTGCATCTGTATCCATCCACTCTCTATCCAGCTAACCTAGGCTATCACCAACGTGGCTATCCAACTCATAAAGCACTTTGTTACAATATGAAGATCTCCCTGGTGGGAAATTTGATTCGACCCCTTGCCTCATGTTGTTCAAAAATGACCACTTCTGGGCCATGAGCCCTTTCTCCCTTTACCCTCAACAATGATGTGAATTTGTTTAAACTATTATGTCCTACAACTAAAGTCTTTTCTTCTTTGCTGTACATTGTATCTCTCTTCAAAGTACTCGGCGCCCTCTGTGTCCATTTATCCAGCTGAGTGACCCAGGAAGGACAGTGAATAAATGCATTCTATTTTTGTGTCATGAAAGTAATCAAATTTCAGGGATGGGACCGCCAGCCTACTGCCCCCATTCTCTTATTTTCTCCTTGACACTCTCAGTGGAAAGGACGGGCTAAGAGTGTAGATGTTCGTTCTGGGAGGACCTGGTTTTGAACCTTGGCCGGTGATGGAGGAAAGTCCCTTTCTCTCTCTGGGACTCCCTCATCACTTGGATGGAGTTGAAAGCAGTCCCTTACTGGTGGGGAACGTGAGTGACTGTTGGCCTTCAGGGTACTGCTCACGACAGCCGGTGCGCTGGGAGCCTGATGCTGCTGGAGAAGCGGCCTCCTTGACTGACACAGCTGCACACTGGTGGTTGCCGCCCCGACTCAGGAAACTCCACTCTTGTTCCAGTGGCGACGCGTCCAGGACGTGCCCCTGATCAACCAAGCCTCCCCATCTTCATACCACGGTTCCCCTTTGCCACATGTTGGCTTTTTGGAGGCCATGAAATGACCTGCAGCTGACAGTGCACAATGAGGAGAGAGATTCCAGGGAAGGTTGAAAGGGGTCTGCTCCCTGGTGGAGAAAGACTGAGACGCTGCACCCTGCTCCTCCCCATCTAAGCATGGTTGTGGGTGGATGGGTCACTCGAAGCTGTGAAAACACAGAGCAGCACAGCAGGACCAGCTGCCGACCCGCCGAACAAGGCAGAGAAAGAGCAGAGGAAGAGGCTGCGTCCTTGGTGGACCACTGCACCACACCCGGGACTCTCCTTGCAAACTTCTTGGTATAGGAGATGGTTACACGTCTTTTGTGTTTGACGACCTCTTAGCTGGCGATTCCGCTTCCCGCAACTGAATACATATCCCTAATGGATAGAACTACACAACCAGACTTTCATTCTCTAACCAGCCAGCCTTTTTTCCTTTCTGCCCTCTCTCTCCCAGAATTACTTGTATGCTCAGAGCCTGACAGGCATGACTGAGACTCCTCCAGAGCGGGTCCCTCTCCATCCACAGCGACAGGGCTTGGGAACACGAAAGAGTGAGTCAAGGGTGACAGAGTAAATTAAGAAGAGCTCGGCCATCCAGCTCCCTCAGGCAAGTTCTTCTCCTGCTGAGCTCCCTGCGTTCTTTTGGTTTTTCCTTGGTTCTTAATGAAGTACTTACTTGGGCAAACTGCCTAGAAACTTCAGTTGGAAACTTGACCCTGGAAAATTCCTTAATCAGAAATAATGTGATTAATGACAGGGCTTGTGTTTGCTAATAAATAAACTCCGGCTTCAGATACAACTTTTGGATTCAGGGGAAAGGGTTAATGGCTTTGCTTGCCTGGGAAGGTCGGACACTCCCCTCCCTTCGGGCTGAAGAGGAAGAGACTAAACGTAAGTGGTCCAGGGCTTAGCTCCTGGGGGTGGGGGTGCTTAGTAAACATTTCAGGGATTAGTAAATAACAAGGCAGACGACTTTTCACAATATGAAGCAATTAATAAAACACGGAAATGGAGGAGGACAGTAGGGTTTCCTGACTTGGGAGCCTGGGAGGTGGGATTGGCTCCTCTGGCGTGGACTCAGGGCCCAGAACAGGAAAGCAGTGGACATGGGGGGCAGCTGGGGCCGAGCCAGGAGAAGGAGGGCAGCAGGAATGTGGGGGGACAGCAGGCAGGTGGCCTGAGGCCTCTCCCACAGAGTCGGGAGTCAGGTTAACCTGGCCGGGAGGAAGTGAAGTGTTCACCTTGTAGCAATGGTTCTCCACGGGCACCCTGCGGGCCGCTAAGGGGCCCCTGGTCTCTTTTGAGGGGTCCCTGAGGGCAACACTGTTTTCATAATCCTACTGACCCACGACTGGTCTTTCTCACGGGGCCGACCCGGGCGCCGATGGGCGGAAGCCTCCACGCTGACCCCACCAGCGCTCTCACGCGGATCCGGGGGGCGGTGCCGTGCTGGCCGTGCTCTATTCTTCACGGTCGTGCGCGTGAGTGAAGCTAAAGCATGCCAAGTGCACTTAGGACTTTCCTTGCTGAAGGTGGTAAAACATGCTAATTTCATTAAGTCGTGACCTTTGCGCGCTCTTGAACAAACATTTTGAGCGGTGATACAGGAAACAGGCACAGAGCACTTCGACCTACGGCAGGGCGATTGTCTCCAGGAAGACTCGGTGGGGTTGTTCGAGTTGTGAGCCAAATCGTCCTGTTTCCAAACAGCACTTCTACGTTTAGAGGGTGTCTGACAGATAAACTATGGTTATTTAGACCTGGGTATTTTGCAGCGATCTTCCCCCACATGAACTAAGTCAAATCTCCTGTGCAAAAGAATTTTAAACCCCATACACAGACGCCTGAGCCTCAAGAAGGCAGAACCTAATGCCCTGCGAGGTGTGGACCATGTAGGGAGTTTCTTCCCAAGGACACAGTGTGGATGGAGGCAGAACACAGGGAAGGGGCTTGACAGTGAAGTTGACAAGTGCTCCTTCCGTCAGGTGATCAGAGTCAAGGCCCACAGGCGACACTCCGGACCCAGGATGTGATGCACTGGAGACGGGAATGTACCTCTGTGGTCTTCCCTCCAAACCCCCAGTCTGATCACGAGAAAAAAATATCAGACAGATACCGGCAGGAAGACATTCCATGAAGCACCTGACCGGTGCTCCTCACACCGTCAAGGTCACCAAACACAAGGAGAATCTGAGCATCAAGCAGACAGTACTGAAGGCTGGCAAGAGTGTGGCCTGTGAAGTGGAAAATGCCTCTGCGGACAATAGCTGGGAGTTTCTTGTGAGTTTCTCATAAGCCTATGGAGACAGGACAGCTAAATGCCACATGGTATTCTGGGACAGCAAGAAGGGACATTAGGTAAAAAATTAAGGGCATTCAATAAAGCATAGGGACTTCAGTTAATAATAATGAGCCAATACCTGTCCGTGACGTGTAACAAAGTTACCACACGCGTGTAACGTATTAACAACAGGAAAACTGGGCGCAGGGTACGTGGGGACTCTGCACTCTGTAATTTTTCAGTCGATCTAAAACTCTTCTAAAATAAAAAGTTTACTTACATATATGAACTAAGGAGCCTGTCACTTCAAGGAAAATAACTGATGGTCTTTGTTCCGATGATAAAATGTGAGCTCTTCCAAGTTCCGATTCGAATTTTGGAAAACTTGTATGGACGCCCCTAAATGGCTCCCTCCCAGAAACCTAACTTCTGATGAGATCTGATGATATTCACAAGTGAGACTTTTAAGAATGTTTAATTTTAGGGGCGCCTGGGTGGCGCAGTCGGTTGGGCGTCCGACTTCAGCCAGGTCACGATCTCACGGTCCGTGAGTTCGAGCCCCGCGTCAGGCTCTGGGCTGATGGCTCAGAGCCTGGAGCCTGTTTCCGATTCTGTGTCTCCCTCTCTCTCTGTCCCTCCCCCGTTCATGCTCTGTCTCTCTCTGTCCCAAAAATAAATAAACGTTGAAAAAAAAAAAAAAAAAAAGAATGTTTAATTTTAATTTAATTTTTAAACATAATTTATTGTCAAATTGGCTTCCATACAACACCCAGTGCTCACCCCAACAGGTGCCCTCCTCCATGCCCAGCACCCACTTTCCCCTCCCCCGCCCCCCATCAACCCTCAGTGTGTTCTCAGTACCCAAGAGTCTCTTATGGTTGGCCTCCCTCCCTCTCTGCAATTTTTTCCCCTCCCCCATGGTCTTCTGTTAAGTTTCTCAAGTTTCACATATGAGTGAGAACATACGATTATCTGTGTTTCTCTGACTGACTAATTTCACTCAGCATAATGCCCTCCAGTTCCATCCATGCTGCTGAAAATGGCAGAAATTCATCCTTCCTCATTGCCAAGTATTATTTGTCAGTTGATGGACATTTAGGCTCTTTCCATAATTTGGCTATTGCTGTAAGTGCTGTTATAAACATAGGGGTACATGTGCCCCTATGAATCAGCACTCCTGTGTCCCTTGGGTAAATTCCTAGCAGTGCTTTTGCTGGGTTGCAGAGTAAAAAAATAAATAAATAAAAGAATGTTTTATGATGAAAAACCTGCATAACATTTGGAAGTATTGTTTCCCCAAAGACCAATGGGGTGTTGCCAAATCACTCATCGGTAAGAGATTCACTGAAAGTCCAAGGTAGATGAGTGGATTTTTCTCTCTCTTTTTTTTTAAATTTTTTAAAATGTTTATTTTTGAGAGAGACAGACAGAGTGTGAGTGCAGGAGGAACAGAGAGAGAGGAAGACACAGAATCTGAAGCAGGCTCCAGGCTCTGAGCTGTCAGCACAGAGCCCCATGTGGGGCTTGGACCCACCAACTGTGAGATCATGACCTGGGCCGAGTCAGACACTCAACTGACTGAGCCCCCAGGCACCCTGACAAGTGGATTTTTCTAGAGTGTGAAAAGCTCTCTGAGGTACCATCAGATTTGCACCGTGTCTGACCTGTAAGGAACTACTGTGTGATGTCTTTGGTGTAATACCAAAAAAGAATGCTCATGATTTTCTGGAAAGACCATTCAACACAGCTCCCTCTTCCAAATGAATATCTACGTGGGGCTACATTTGTTTCATATGCTTCCCACAAAGTAACATCTCACAACAAACAGAGTGCGGAGGCAATGGGAGAACCCAGGTTTCCTCTCTTATAAAGCTGTATTCCCCCCTCCCTGGCCTTTGAGTTGGGCCATCTTGGCTACAGTGGGTCTCCTTCTGGTAAGAGCTCTTTGGAAACCAGGAACGGAGGTGGAGGCCTCCCAACACATGATCTTTCCTACACAGTCACCTCAGGCTTAATTGTTTACAAGAGATACTCTCAGATTTGCAAAGTGTCAGGTGGACTGAGTAACAGTGTGTCACCTGTCCAGTTTGCACCTGGGATTGCAAAATTCAACGCTTCCAACTACGATGACTTAGATAAGCTCACCTTTGGGAGTCATTTGATTTCAAAGTAAAATTTCAGAATGGGGGCACTGGGGTGGCTCAGTCGATTGAGCCTCTGACTTCGGCTCGGGTTCGTGAATTAAGCCCCGCGTCGGGCTGTCTGCTGCTGGCACAGAGCCCACTTCGGATCCTCTGTTCCCCTCTCTCTGCCCCTCCCCCACTTGCTCTCTCTCAAAAATAAATACATTAAAAAAAAAACTTTTCAGGATGGATTTAGGATCTATGCACATTTTCATAGCAATTTTCCTTCTACTGGAATTACTAATTTATGCGCCTGTCTTCAATGCAGGGAGATGATTAGTATTTCTGGCTCTGGAATAAGACAGCTAGAGTTCAATTTTGAGGCATTCGGTTATGTGCTCTCTGTTATGTGCTGCTCAAGTTACTTTATTTGGCCTCTCCGTGCCTCAGTCTTCTCTAAAAGGCGGCGGTGGTGGGACTGACCACAAAGTCCCGTTGCGTGGTTTCCGTGCCATGAAACTTGTAAATATTGGATGCATTTCTCTCTGTATAAATAATATGTGTAAATATATGTATAAACATAGGCAAATATTTACACAGGTTACATCTATTTGTGTATTTATGCACAGACTCGTGCGTGTGTTAGGTGTGTATGTGCACATGTTACACACTTACATTTCTATCTTTGGTATTACAATTTCTACACCATTTCCCTGCGACGTTCTGGGAGGTGAGGCCATGTCTTAGCTGTCCGGCACGGGGTCTGGCCCCAAGTGAGTCTTCAGTAAATGTTCATTCACTTGGATTGCTGTGAGAGGAGAGTTTCATTATGAACACTGGAAAACTATGCTCAGAACAAACCCCTTTCCCTTCCTACAGGGGTAGCTGCTGTTTCCACTGCCTTTGGGCGATCGTGGCTGCCAGTGCAGGGCAGGATGAGGGCCACCCAGACAGCAGCGGCCATGGGGAGGGAGCAGGACTCCCCAGGAAGGCGAGGTCCGAGAACAGCAGCTCTCTGCAGGGCCTGGCGATTTTGTGCATGGCCGAGCACATCCACGGCTGTGGCCTCCTGATTAATTTCCATTTTGATCTGTTAGCTTAGCTATCATAGGATGTGAAGAAAGCCAACGCTGGTGCTCCTCAGACCGACCAGGACAGACAGGCATATGTGCCTATGCACATTCTCATGCGTGTGTGTGTGTGTGTGTGTGTGTGTGTGTGTGTGTACGTGTGAGGCTGTGTGGATGCGGGGAGTGTCCGCATCAGCAGGAGAGCGCAGGACCCGCCGTGGAGGCCCCAAGAGGCAGGGGTGCTCTGCAAAGATCACAAAAGTGAGAGTCAGATCTGGCCTGGAACCCGCCACTTAGGACGATGCAGACTGGGGACAATCACTTCATGTCCCCCGGAACGGAGTTATTCACAACCAAATAAAGAGACTGGACCTGGGGCGCCTGGGTGGTTCAGTCGGTTGAGCGTCCGACTTCGGCCCAGGTCAGGATCTCGCGGTCCGTGGGTTCGAGCCCCGCGTCGGGCTCTGTGCTGACAGCTCGGAGCCTGGAGCCTGCTTCAGATTCTGTGTCTCCCTCTCTCTCTGCCCCTCCCCCACTCACGCTTTGTCTCACTCTATTTCTCAAAAATAAATGAATGTAAAAAAAAAAGAAAGAGAGACTGGACTTATGACCTCTGATCACCTCTGAGCACCCTTATAGCTCAGTGGTGTCAGGGGCCTCGCTTTCTCCCTGTGCCTCTGTCTCCTCTGCTCAACAAAAACAAATCCGGACTTCAGTTAGGAGAGGTTTTATTTGAAAAGACGGTTGCAGTGCAGGGAGGGGGCTGACGTCCCAAACCAGTTCAGCTAGTCCTTCAAGAGGCCAAGGAACCTGGAAGGTGAGTATCTGAGCTGGTCACAGGCATACAGGGGGCCCCCGTGAGCCTTGACTAAGTCATATTGCAGGAAACCATGTCCCGGGACACGAAAGCTGGGGGTTTCTTTTACTGCTGCTGTTTTCCAGGACACGGGGCTCAGGTACAACTGAACGTTTTCTCCTCAAAGCCAAATCCGTTTTGAACTCGGTGGTGTGGGGTGACCCACCAGCTGCCCCGAGCACAGAAGGTTCCTGCGGGAATTGGATGCTGATGCTGGTTTACAGGGTGAAGATGAGTGCCTGTGGCCGAACCTTCTGCTCTGGAGGCCAGATCTGGGAGCTGCATCTCGGATCTCTCTCCACTGTCAGTAGGGGGAAGTTCTACCTCTTAATCGAGTAAAGGTTTGCTTCTCTGGGGTTGAGCTGGAAGGTCGTGGGCTGGTGGGCCGAAGACATAAAGGACCAGGGCCCCTCCTGTCTTCCTACTTCTCCTTCCTGGTGTGTGATTTTCATCTTCACGGTAGAAGGACGGTTGTTACTCTTGTGGGCATCATTCTGCATTCTGGGCAGGATAGGGCTTTGCCGTTTTATTCAAAAAGTGATATCCTTTTTTACGGACCTCTGGGCAAAGCTCCCTGGCAAGAATTATGTCATATGGTCATGCCCAGCTCCATGCATTTGTGGAAAGTTAAATATAGCATGAAAATGCCCCATCTCGTGGTGAAATTCCTTGAATATGGAAGCTTTGTCTTAAAATATCTAGTGAATTTACTCTACAAGTCTATATTTGTCTTAATATAAAAATAATATTTTAAGTATTTATCAGTTCAATAAGCCTTCCCCCCCCCCCTCCCACACTGGACCAAAATTGAGGACAGGCCTTGTCCACTTGGTGACCTTGAGCACAGCAGGACACAAGCCAGCCCCCTTGGAGCAGTGCTCACTTGGGCCCTCCCAGGATGGCCAGCTAATTATCACTTTATGAACTCACAGTTAATTGGACTTTGTAGACTTGAAAACATGGAACCCGGGAGGTCTGAATTCAGAAATTATGGATTTTCAGTCCAGAGAAAACACGTGTTTAGAGAAAACAGGTTAAGATTAGTCATGGCTGAAGCTGCCCTAAAGAGAGATATTGATTATCATTTGATGCATCAAATAATAACAAAATTGCCAGATATCTCAGGATTTTCCAAAACAAAAGCCATGATTGAACAGCATTGGTTTCTGAATCCCTGTCTGTGGCCTGGAGAACCGGCTCGGGCTTGGAAGCCTGGTGGAGAATCCGTGGTCTCCTTTGTGGGAGAGAATTGCTCCTTTTGTATGAAGGTAACACAGCCGGCCCTCCGATGTCCAGGTTGTGGGACAGAATTGCTCTGACATCACAGAGTGTCTTGTCCCTTTCATGTTGGTGCATTCACTTAAAATTGAATCGCTGAGACCCGTCCACACATCAGACGCTCTCCTAGGACTGGGGATATGAGGCATACAGCCCCCGTCCTCAGACAAGTGCACAAGTTACTCTTACAGAGGGACAAGCACCCACATTAAATAAAATCTGGTGATGATTACATCAGAGAGTGATTCTGGGGGTCAACCTCAGCCAGGGTGGTCAGGGAAGACTATCCCCAGCCAATGATATTCAAACCGGATCCAGCTCTAGCAAAGAAGAGGGCATTTCTATGCAGGCCGTGGCAACTTTGGATTTTAGCTTGGACTTTGCATCCGTCTCTCTATGATATTTTTATCAATTACTCTGAGTTCTGTTCTCTGACATCACACAGAACTATTCTCTCCAACCTTACTGCTTTCAAGTAAACGAACACCTGTCCCTGTCAACAGCCTTCCTAATCACCCATTCAATAGTCCCTGCCTGTGTTTGGAGCTTCTCCAACCCTGATGGCTCCCTTCCAACTGGGGACCCTGTGCCCACAACCGGCACCACAGCTTTGGCCATGAGGCCTCAGGAGCCGTGTGGATGTGCCTGCCCCCACCCTCCCCCCGGGCCTTGCTGGTTACCCCCAGCAAGTGGCTCCGTCCTGCCTCGCTCACGCACACTCACCGAACTCTTCCAGAGACGCTCATGTGTTGAGGACAAGCCTGTGCCTTTGAGCAGAGGCTCCAAGAATGCCTCAGGCTTTGTTCAGGCTGAACATTCAGATTTGCACAGTTATTCTCATCCTTTGTAATTCGACCCAATTCAAAAAAGAACAAAACTCATAAAAAGCATTGTAATAAAAAAAAAGTGAAGGAAAATAATATGTCTCTACACTGAGCCACAGAGAGCTCGGCTTTAGTGAGATTTCCGTCTGGGAAAGGTTCAGGTAAGATCCCATTTTATCCAAACTAGGTCAATCTTTGCTTTTCTCTTTCTTGCTTAACCAGCCGCTTGCTGGCTCATGGCTTCTCCAGGTGCCTGTAATGAGAAATGTGTCCCAGTGTAATTACAAAGATAAAGGCTCCGTGAGCACGGGCCCGGAGAGCAGGCATTAGGAGGGACCGTGTGCTCAGGGGCTGGTCCCACTGCTCAGCTCCAAGAGCCCAAACCGAAGGTATGGAGCGTCTCATGGGCAGCTTGTCTCAAACCTCTTTGCCAGGGAAGCCAAGGATGGCCTTTCCTCCTGTAAAGAGGAAGCCCTGTCTGGGAAGTCAAGTGAATTTGCATTTGTTGTGGTGACTGGCCACAGGACACCTTTGAGGCATTTTAGCTGGAAGATAAAAGCTTTGGGTGAACAGCATTTGCCTCCTTCTGACTAGGCTGTCAGTGCCGCCATTAGCCCATCCATCAACCTATCCACCCATTCATCTATTAATCCATTCTCCCTCCCCTTCAGTCATCCAGCCACCCACCTCTCCAATCCATCCATCCATCTACCCACCGACCCGCCATCCATCCATCCATATGTCCATCCGACCACACATGTAGGCCCACCAGCCTCCCTTTGCCCAGTTGTCACTTTCCCTAAAGTGCCTTTTCCAGGGTCCCTTCCCCCACTCATCTGGGGATCTAAGGTGCTCTCTGTGTTGGGGAAGGTAGGCGAGGTGTGCAGCCCACCTCAGCCGGGGTGGGGTCCGCGATTCCGATGACCCCAGTGGACACTGGTATATTATCATCATAACTATGCTTGACTCAGTGCTCTCCACGGGGCTGGACTCCCATCATGTGGAATCGTTTTGACACATTTACGAGGTAGGCACTGCAATCCACACTGTACTGAGACCAGCTTGGAGGACTTAAGGGCTTGCCCAGCGTCCCGCAGCCACGAATGGGGGAGTCCGCAGTCAGACCCATGCAGTGTGGCTCTGAGGCCTGGGGTCTCTGGACCACCGCCGCTCTAATCTCTTCCCTCCAGGAATGAGTGAGGTCCCAGCTCACACCGCTTCAGGGACCGCCCACCCACCCACCCAGACCCCATTACAAGCTTTCCAATTAGCCGGCTCTCGGGAATAAGCCACGGCCATGGCCACGGCTCGCCACCTGGCCGCCGGTGTACAAGGTGCTGAAGTCCTTTGCACACTGTTACCATGGATACCGCTCGGCTCCTCAGGTAGGGATATTGCCGTGCGCTGCCTGGAAAACAGAGATTCAGCTACACCGGCAGATGACTTTAAGACAAAGCTGTCCTTTGCTAGAGAGAAAACAAAAAATAAAATAAAATAAAATAAAATAAAATAAAATAAAATAAAATAAAATAAACCATCACAAATTCTGAGGTATCATATTCATTTGGCTTTTGGTTTTGTGCTTAGGATTCATTTTTGTGTTGAGCTGGTGCTGTTGTGGAGTAAGATATCTGAGCTCTGACTTCCAGAGACAGTGCAGCATCGGGGTGACATCTGTCATTATGGGTAGCCGTGGCCTCCTGGACAGGAAGCGGGATGAACTCAGTCACGTCCTTCCCTTCAGATTGGTGGCTGGCGGTGGTCCAGAGTTCATCTGCGCTGGGATCGCGTCCTGCAAAGCACCGGGCCCTGGCTGCCGAGTTGGCTTCTGGACATTCTATGTACAAGCGGGTTTTCAGAGGTTCTGTGCCAGCCACCTGCTGGGAGGGTCCCAGACATGACTGGCAGCTGGGGATCAAGGAGGAGCCCGGTGAGCGTCCGGCTTGTGGAATCCAAGCCGTGTCTGAGGGACCCCACCTTCTTTGGCAGTGGCTCGAACCTGCCTGGAGCAGCTCAGGGACACCTGGGAGGGACAGATCCCAAACCCGGCTGAAATCAGAGCTGCTGGCTTAAATTAGTTTTTAAGTTATTATTTAGATACAGTGAGGTTGTATCTTTCTAGTATGTAGTTCTGTAAGTTTTGGCAAATGCATACAGTCACGTAACCACAGCTACAGTAAAGTTATAGAACGTTCCTTTCCCCCCTCCCCAGCTCCTGGCAACCACTGATCTATTTCCTGTCCTTAGAGTTTTGACTTTTGGGAACGTCCTATAAACCGAATCATACAGTATGTGATGTTTAGAGTCTGGTTTCTTCCAAGGAGCATGATGCGTTTTTGATTTGTCCAAATTGTTGAGAGTAGGAGGAGTTCCTTCCTTTTGTAACTGATCATTTTCCATCAGTTTGTCTATCTACCCATTCCCCAATTAAGAGACATGTGCATTGTTTCCTTTTTTTTTTTTTTTTTTTTTTGGTGAATTTTAAAATGAAGCTGCCATAAATATTTGAATACAGTTGTTGTGTGACAAAGATCTTTTTTTAATTTTTTTTAACGTTTATTTATTTTGAGACAGAGAGAGACAGAGCATGAACGGGGGAGGGGCAGAGAGAGAGGGAGACACAGAACCGGAAGCAGGCTCCAGGCTCTGAGCCATCAGCCCAGAGCCCGACGCGGGGCTCGAACTCACGGAACGTGAGATCGTGACCTGAGCTGAGGTCGGACGCTTAACCGACTGAGACACCCAGGCGCCCCCGATTTTTTTTTTTTTTTAATTTTTACTCCGATAAGTTCCTAAGTCTAGGATTGCTGGTTGTTAGGTAAGTTTAAATTTGTAGGAAACTCCCAACTGTTGTCCATAGTGGCTGTGTCGTTTTCCATTTCGCTGGTAGTGAATGGGAATCCCCATATACCACACTCCTGCCAGCATTCAGTTCTGTCTGCTTGGTCGTGTTTAACTGGGCCGTTCTTGTAGGGTGTGGCGAAATGCTGTTGTGGTTGTAGTCTGCATTTCCCTAACGACTGCAGATGTCGAGTGTCTATCATATGCCTATTTCCTGTCTGTACACCTTTGTGAGGGAAGTGTCCATTTACACTCTTATTTTGCTGCTTTTAGTTGTGTATGTATTGAAGTGGAGAGAAGAGAGAGTACAAGAGAAATTACACAGCCTGGGGGAGCCTGGGTGGCTCAGTCGGTTGAGCGTCCGACTTGGGCTCAGGTCATGATCTCACAGTTCGTGGGTTCGAGCCCCACGTCAGGCTCTGTGCTGACAGCTCAGAGCCTGGGGCCTGCTTCGGATTCTGTGTCTCCCTCTATCTCTGCCCCTCCCCTGCTCACACTCTGTCTTTCCCAATCTCTCAAAAATAAATAAACGCTAAAAAAAAGTTTTAGAAATTACACAGCCTCATAAAAGCTGTTGGGAGTGCAAGTAGAAATGTGGCCTTCCAATGCTGCGTCTAGTACTTTGTCCAAAATTCCAGATGAAGGTCTACATCCGGTTTATTTTAGGATAATAACAACGGTGTGGCAGGCACCTCCCCAAACAAAGACCCTGTTCGTGGCCACTCTCAACTCCATCCTCCGCGTTATGTTTAGAGCAAGCCGTCAGTATCTGATCATCGCTATTGGTGCACAAGACAGATGATAGAGCTTTAATTATACCAATAGATTTCATATTATTTACACTACCGGATAATGAACAGCTCATGTTAGTTACTCAATAAACACTCGTGGAGTACTTATAAAATCCGGTCCATGCCACCTTGGACTGTGTATTTGGTTTGAAAAACCAACACTGAAGTCATCAGAGAGAGAATTAAAGACATAATTGGTGACACTAACTGTTGAAAATGGGCACCAATAAGAAGGAGGGTGAATTTTATGCAGTTACGAGGGTCCACTTGGGAGAAATGGGGCTTGTGTTGGGTGTGGAAGGGAGATGGGCAGAGAAGATGGCGAAAGAGAATCCACCTGAAAAGGGCAGGTGTGAGCAAGGTATGATGGAGACGTTGGGGGGGATGGGATGATGGGAGATGGGATGATAGGAGATGGGATGATAGGAGGATGGGAAGATGGGGGCTGGGGCCATAGGGGGTGGGGGACCCAGGCCACCTAGAGCCGAAGGCTCACACCAAAAGCAGCACATGGTTGTGGGGTGGGGGACGTGGAGGCTAAAGCTACAGAGGCCAAATGTAGCCTCATCCTCCCACCTCCCACCCCCATCCCCCATCCACCCTGGTGTCTGTGTTGGATCAGGACTTACACTGTCCAAGTCCTCCATCCACTTTGGCCACAGACTAGCTGCATCACTGAACTCACCCAGGCGAACACACCTGCTGAATGAAATGCCACCCTGTTGGATTTCTACTAGCAGGGAGACATCACTCCAACAGGAAATGTCTAAAATTTCATCATATAAATCAGCTCAAACCAAGAGCTGTGTGACGCTGGTCAAGAAAAGAAGAAAAATCCTTAGGCTTCACCAGAAAAGAGGCTCAACGTGGAGCTCTCATTCACCGAGATGACTACTGTAGAATTCCTCCTTAATCACGCGCCTCAAGACCTGCGCACCCGCGGGCTGCGGTAAATCACATTCGCCGCACAGTTCTGGCCATTTCTCTGGCCCCTTAAATATCGCCTCCTTGGTTGCTTTTATTGAACCAACAATCCATATGTACATTGATTAGACTGCAACAGGGACAGTGCTTTGTTCAGCTGATCGTGGAAACAAAATCTATTTGTCAAGACTAAGTCCACGGTCTAGACGATGACCAGATCTCCCAGGAGCACCCCAGTGAGGGGTGGCATGGATGCGTCCACGACTGGGCTTCTGACCCTCAAGGGCAAATGAGGCTGGGTATCAAGCTCCACTGGCCAAAGGGCTGGTTCCCCACCCCCCAGCCCTGGTTCATACAATCCCTCAGGGGTCCCACCCCATGCTCACAGCAATACGCTCCTTCTGCCTCAATTGCTCCTTCAGGATCGCTGGGCTCCTGGCCTCTGTGTACCTGTTCTGATGTCACCATGAAAGCTTTGCTTGCTGAGACCTGTAGAGGCACGAGGAGGAGATAGACTTTGATGGCTCACAAGGATGGGCCTGTGGTGAAATAATCGCTTCATGTCCCAGAAAATAAAAGATAAAAAGAAAATCAACAGACACACGGGAGGCCCACAGCGCTGCACAGCCACAGAATCATGGTGCCAGGGATACGTCCGCAGCTCCTGAGACTCACCTTCCAGGGGAACACCCGACATCCACACCTCCACGGAACTCTCCCCGTAACCGATGCGTCACCACCCTGTGGCCCTTCTGTACTTTGCAACGGTTCCTTCAGAGCTGCTGGTCGACCCCATGTGCAGCCCTCACAAGGTGGCCTTTGTCTCAGACACCAGCCTGGGTAGCGACTCCCTCACCTAGCCCCCAGATCCACCGGCGTTGCCTTTGGGATGTGTTTTTTTTTTTCAGTTTCACTCCACACCCCCCCGGGTGAATGTGGTCGAGGGTTTCTAAAACACTCTTCTAACGCTGATGCTCTTGAGACCAGATCTACCCAACACCTGTTTTTGTAAACAGAGTTTTATTAAAACACTCGTGTGTGTGTTACCTGTGGCTGCAGCACAGACGTCTGGCCAGCAAAGCCTACAGTGTTGACTCCCTGGCCCTTTGCAGTACTAGCTTGCCGATTCTGGGTTTGATAGTTGTGAGCGTCTCGCGGTAAGTGTTCGACAGCTCTACCCTCAGGAACGCCTTCGGTGCTCAGTAAACGCCCGCGGTGGGGTGGGGGGAGAGCCGGAGGGCCAATCTGCAGGGGCTCCGAGAACAGGGCAGGGTCCCGCTCTCATCTCCAAGAAGCCTCTTGACTCCTAAAGGCATTTCAGTGATTTCTCCCGTTGCAGACGTGATGGCTGAGGGCCTTTGGCATGTTCCCTGTGGTTTGAAGGAGCTTAGGAAGAACCAGAGACCTCTTGGCCCTCTGATGCCCTCCCCCAGAACTCACCCCCTAGGCTCCTGGCTTTCTCTTTATTGGCATCCTTGTGAGATTCATAATTGTGTGAAATTGCATGAAATGTGCACTGCATTTGATTAGCTCTGCCTGCGGCTAACGGTAGGTACAGTATATGTATATACAGTGATTTTGAATTTAATGATTTTTGCAGTTAAGCCCGCTAGAGCTGGAGGGAATGTACAGTCACCAAGGTGAAGGCAGCAATTTACGGGGCAGCCTCTCCTCCTTCTCGCGCCTGGTGATCCAGCAGCCTCCACGTACGGTTGCCTAATTGGGAAAGAAAGAGAAGGTTTTGAGCAACTCGTTTCTATTCCTGAAGCAGCCCTCATTTTCCTTCACCACTTCCCCTCTTCTGTCCATCGAGGTGAGTGAGGGGGCATAAGTGGGGAAGGCTTAGACCGCCCTGCTCGCGGGCACTTTCTGGGCACAGAACACAGGCTCCCAGTGGTTTTGAGCTCTGAAGGGCCAGGCCCGCCTACCCCGAACTTGCCTTATCGCGAGGCACCTTATTGCCGGCCCCTCTCTGGTGATTCTGATTCGGTGGTTCTGGGGTGGGGTCTAGAGCCTGCATTTGTTTGGGCATTTCTGGAAATCCTTGGCAGGTTTGGGGGACAATTGGATTTGTCCGTAAGCAGAGGATAATGCCAGCTGACATCTTTCCTGTGCTTCCCTCGTTCATCTGTCCCTCTTCTTCTGAGCAGGTGGCTGTACCCCGTGTCAGAGGGGAGCGAGTGGGGGCCGCTGAGTGGGTCACCTGTGCAAGGGTGGGCCTTCTGTGTCCCTGGAGCTCTCCTGGGGCTCACGGGAGGCATGACGGGTGTCCCGTGTGTCTATGGGGCCTCAGAGAACAAGGGTGCAGAGAAGCCCCACGGAAGGCACCTTGGATGTGATAAATGGGGCATCAGGGAGGCTTCTCTTCCTGAGTATAGGCTCAGGAAGAGGACTGCTGCCACGATAAAGTGCCCGCGAGGGGCAGGCTGGATCAAAGGTCTTGCAGAGATCAGCATCACGAATGCCCGGGGACAAGGCGTGTGCCGGGGCCTCTCAGGCTCGGAGCTCAGACGGGGGTGTTCACAGCCCGGCAGGACACTTCTGGCTCTCGGCAAGGTCTTTGCAGAAGAGCCGGAAACGGACCGATTCCTGGCCTGCCCACTGGGGTCGTCGACTTTTCTCCAGCCCGGCCACGTTGTGAGATGCTTCCGCTCACTGGGGCCGGGCCGGGGCCACATTGTCCCTTCATTGTGGGAGGTTTCCAGCAAGTGCAAAATGACGCATCTGGGTGGGTTTGGAGAGCACGTGTGAATTTAGGCTCATTCGCCTTGCGGGTATGTGACACAGCAGCAGATCATCTGCACAACAGGTGTCATCGAATCCACAATCCAGGGTGACGAGAATGCAGCACAGGGCCCTTAGTGAAAACGCAGTGGCCCAGGATGATGGCAATGTGGACGCTGTTGGAGGTAGGAGGGGAGGGGAGGAGCCGTGACCCCGGGGCCCGTTTGGCTCACTCAGAAGCTAACTGCCAAGCCCAGGAGTCTGTCTGTGGGCCCGTTAGAGTCCTGGATTTTTTTTCTTTTTAATTTTTTTTAACGTTTATTTTTGAGAGAGAGAGACAGACAGAGAGTGAGCAGGGGAGGGGAAGAGAGAAAGGGAGGCACAGAATCAAAGCAAGGCTCCAGGCTCTGAGCTGTCAGCACAGAGCCCGACGCAGGGCTCGAACTCACGACCTGTGAGATCATGACCTGAGCTGAAGCCGGACGCTTAACCGACTGAGCCACCCAGGCGCCCTGAGTCCTGTTCTTAACGAACCAAGTTAGGACCAGACCTGACAGACACAACAAGAAATCAGCCCTACATGCCGGGGAGTCTGCAAGGGGGCACGGGAGTCCTGACGGTCTCTTCCTGGGCCTCTTTTCAAAAGTTGGAGGTGGATGTGCCAGAGGATACCTCTTGGTATCCTTCTTGGATAATTACCCAAATTTGGATCTCGTTGCTTTAAGGTTTGTTTTTTTTTTTTTTTCAGGGAGCTCAGGAGAGAAGCAAGTGTCATAGACGTTTCTGTCATCGCAAAGCTGAGGGTTTATATAATCTTGGGCGCTCCTGTGCGAGATCACTTGGAGGTGAGCTCTCGGGCGAGGAGGCGGGCACCTCGGGGGAGGGAAACGCAGAGAACACGGCCCCCTTCAGTCCTCTGCACCCTGGAAGGTTTCTTGAAGACATCATTGCCATGGTTTGCATTCTTGCCTCTGTTCCTGTTATATGTGTTCAAAATATTATGCCAATGCCCCCGATGGTCGTAGGCTTTCGTGTATTGTGGTTGCTCGTGATGGTGACACTCCCAGCCACCCTGCAGGTGGGAGGGGCGGGAGGTGGGAGGGGCGGCAGGTGGGAGGGGCCTTGAGCTTGGAGTCGGGCGTTCAGTTAGGGAGTTTGGTCCCTGGCTCTGCAGGTGACCGGCCTGTGCTCACGTGGCCTCTCTGTCTTTGCAGGCTGGACACCCGCTTGCTCACCCCTCGGGGTTGTTGTGAGCCAGGATGTGTGCGGACAGTTTGGCGATCGGCTCTGACATGTCCAGCTTCCCAGGCCTGTTTGTTTCTGACCCTGTTCTGCAGACTGAAGAGAAAGGTGTGGGGAAGCAGGGGTGCGGGAGAGAGCACTGAGCACGGGTGTGGTCCCAGCTGAGACGGTCAGCCTGATCCCCACCGGAGCCCGGGAGCAGGACACGTGCCACAGCGCTGGCCCCACCGTGAGGTGTGGGTGTTTGTCAAGGGCCACTGTTGGGAGGCACAGAGGCCATCCTGAGAGCTGCTGCTTTGTCCAGAAAGGGGGCCTCTGGGGCCATTGGCCGCCAATGGCTCCAAGAGCTAGGTGTCTGCACCCAGTGCACTGACGGGTCCAGCTGGGCACCAACGGCATCTCCTGTGCCCCTGGATGAGTTGTCACCACAACACACAACCTAAACGTGAATTTCGTACGGTTTACAGTAATACTGAGCGCAGTGTATCATAATCCTTGTGCCAAAAAATAATTCACAGCGAGGGGAAAGACGACACCCTTTTTCCTGTTTGCTCATCGCTCCTTGATTGAAATCCGTTAATAAACTTTGTGGAGAGGAGAGTGTGGGACCGTATCTGGCTCCTTCCATACCCCGCCACCCACATCAATCCTTAACGTCCTGCGGTCCGATGCTGTCTGGAGACCAGGGGGCCTCCTGACCTCTGCCTCGTGTGCAGGGCCCCCCAGACGGTCAAGGTCAACTGACTTGCTGAGACTGCTTCCTAGTGCAGAGCGCCTGGCAGACGTGGAGCCCTGAGGTGGGCGCTCCCTCTGAGTGTGACCGGCACGTGGACATGTGAAGCCAGAGCCGCTGTCTACAGCTGCACCCCTACGTCCGCCCACTCAGCAGCCTGTCCGCCCTCGTCCCAGATGGAGTCCAACCTACCTGTGCCCATTGCCTCACTTCCCCACGTTTCTAGCCATTTCTTTAAAATTTTTTTTAACATTTATTTGTTTTGTGAGAGACAGAGAGAGAGAATGTGAGAGGGGCGGGCAGAGAGAGAGAGAGAGACACACAGAATCCGAAGCAGGCTCCAGGCTCCGAGCTGTCAGCACAGAGCCCAATGTGGGCTCGAACCCATGAACCGTGAGATCATGACCTGAGCCGAAGTCAGACATTTGACTGACTGAGCCACCCAGGTGCCCCGATTCTAGCCATTTCTCACCTGGATCACCACACGTGCCTCCTACTCCCCCCTGCCTTGGTTTCCCCCATAAAACCCTCTCTCCTTAAGATCGCCAGATGGAGAATTCTAGAGTGTATCTCATGCTGTGCTTCTGTGCACGAAGTCCTTCAAGGGTCCCCTTCTGAGTTTCTCAGTGCGGGCAGCCATCCCAAAGTGCTGCAGATGGCGGGGCTTAAACAACACGTTTCCCACACTTCTGGAGGCTGGGAACCCAAGGCCAAGGTGTCGGTGGGGCTGGTTCTGCTGACGCCTCTTGTCCTGGCTTGCAGATGATGTCTTCTCACTGGTCCCCACATGGTTGTCCCTCTGTGCACACATCTCTACTTCTCCTCTTCTTTAGCGGACTCCAGTCCTCTGACTGGGGCCCCACCGATGTGACCTGGTTGAACCTTGGTTACCTCTTTGAAGGCCCATCCCCATTCATGGCGGGGGTAAGGGTGCCTCTTGGGGAATTGGGGGAAGATAACCCAGTGTAAACACCTGATATGGAGGTAGAGTCTGCTTATTTCTCCAAATGCCGCTCTCCTGGCCCTTGACCACCCCCGCCTGTACCCCATGCCCAGCCATGCGAGGGTAGTTCAGACCCTAAAGGTTTCTCAACATCACCAACTGTGCTTTTGCACAAGTGACCTACAGCCCATGACCCCCCACCCCCATCCCGGCCTGTTTTACTCTTGCCCCAGGCTCAGGGCTGTCACTCGGCATCGTCCGCTCCTGGTCCCAGGATGGCACCCACACCCTTTCCTTTTGGCCCCACATCACAGTCACCAGTGGGCAGTCTCTTCCTCAGAGGCCATAACAATCCAGAGGCAGGAATCTGGCTTGTTCCTCTTGTATCTTCAGATGCCAACCCTACAGCCCTGTGCCTGGGGTCTGGGGGACTCGGCAGAAAGTAACTGGGAAGTGCTGATGACTGGTGCTTCTTACCCCTCACTCCACGCACCCATTCTCGGCCCTGCAGGCTGCTTGGGGCCGTCGGCATCCACCACCGCCTGTGAGGTGTGAGGTTCGCTCTCTCTGCTTCACAGATGAGCAGTCTGACACTCAAGGATGTTACAGGGCTTTGCCGTGGCCACACAGCTGGGGGGGCGGCAGAACGGGGGTGCCATCCAGGGCCACCAAGGATGAGAAAATCTACCGAATGACGGGAGGCTGTGCCAGGGCGTGACCAGTGTGGACAGTGCACGGGTGGGGTCATGGGTGGGTGAAATTTCAGCAGGGAAAGCAGAGGTAAGTTGCAAGTGTCAGGGAAGGCAGTCACCACCTCCTTTCCGCCCATCCTCTATCAGGGGCTGGACACTGTGCCTGGGCCAGAGGAAGTCACTAGTAGCATCTGGGCAGTGGGCAGTGGCCCCAAAGCCATTCTAGATACTGCTCTGTTCCTTGCTACGAAAGCAACTTTGCAGGTTTAGCCAGTAGCATTTGAAGGTATCACTTCCCGTCCGTCCTCGTCTGTGCAATGTCGGCAAAGCACGTTCTCCCGTATTCCTCACTCTGCACTGAGAGCAACAGTCAAGTGTTAGAGCCACGTGGCCAACGCAAACAATTCTGCTGCACACCTGTTGAGTCAGAGCCTCTGAAGGCGGCGTCGGGGCACAACTGGGAACCTCTGCTGGCCAGCTGTGGAAAGTGTTTCCTGGGTTGCATGGTAGGACTCCGGGCTCAAGGATAAACTAAACTATTATTCCTAGGAGTTGCTCATGGGAGGTTAATGAATTGGACTTCATGTAAGGGTACAGAAGTGAGGACCAGGTAGCAGGGAACGGTCACCAACAGCTAAGAACATCCTCCTAGCACCTACTACTTCCTCCTTCCTTTGACTTCTCTGACTTGGTTGTTAGAACTCCTTCATTCTCTGTTTTCCTGTTTTGTATCGACACTGAAGGATTGTTCTGTTCCATCAGAAAGCTCATGATTCACAATCCTTTTGAGAATATGGGCAAGAAGTACAATCTGATTAAAGACAAACCCAAAGCAACATCTTGTTCAAGCAGGTGGCCCCAAATATGTGCAGACGTATGGAGAAGACCACCCCCAGTGCTCTGCCCCACATCCTTGCATATCTTATCTGGCAAGATTTAGGAGTCCAAAGAAGAAGAAAAGGGGGTTTGTGTAGGAGAAAAGAAAATTTTCTAATTATGATTTGCTTTATGAGCGACACTTAGCACCTTCACCTGATGCACTTCTGGTGCCTTCCATCAGGACGGGAGTCGGATGACCAAGCCTCTACCTCACTCTAGATGCCCCGGGCCTCCTCCCCTCTGTGGGAGGGTCTGATGGGGCTGCCAGGAGTCTCACTGCCTCGGCTCAGCTTTGTCTCAGTACATCGGGTGGGGATGAGAGCCACTGCGAGGTTTCCTCATGGCGCCATTTTGGAGTGGGTGATGTGTAGACCCCGGAGCTGGGTTCCTTGTGCTCGGGAAAATGGTAATGGCAAACACACATTGCATGTCAGAAACTATTTTAAGTTGTATTTAGGTTCAATCTCCTGACTCTCCTAAAACCTTTGTGAAGTAGGAATCCCCCCGTGACCCCCAAACTGCATGCATGAGGAAACCGAAGACTGAGTCATGGCTGGTGAGTGGCAAAGCTGAATTAGGGCCGGGGCCATCGGCCCCAGGGGCCGTGCCTGCAATCATTGCACTACACTTAGCAGGAAATGGAAAGAGAGGGTTCCTAGAGCAACACTGCTTTCCTAAAGGCAACAGAAACAGGAGGCATTTTCAGGCTCCTGGAAGGAAGCAAGTTACTCATCTGCCTCCAATGTTGTATTCAGCCTCCTGAGCCTGGTGAGTCCCTCCTGCTTTTCGAGGAAAGAGAGCAGCGGAGACACAGTCAGGACAAGGGGGCAGGACCCGCAGACAGAGGAGGGACTCAAAGCTGAGTAGGCCTCAGGAGGCTGACCACCAGCTGCACGGAGAGGCTTGAGGGAAGGGCTGGCTTGTGAGGAGGGGCTCAGCCCACCCCCAGCCCTTCTCCCTCTGCCTTCGTTCCGGCGGCCTTCTGCACCTTCCTCTTGCTCATTTTTCTGCGGCACCAGACAGGCCCAGGCTAGCCTCTCCCACAGTCGTCAGGTTGGCCAAGGCGGGGCCCCTCCCCATGGAGACCTTGGCACCCTCCGGGCAGGGCCATGGTCGGAATGGCTCCTTTCCTTCCTGCAGGGCACAGCATGCTCTCACTCAAGGCTGCCCCTGTGGAGACCCTCTTACTGGTCCTGTGCCCTCTCTCCCTTTGGGGTCTGGCTAAGTTTACCTGGAGCCTGAGCCCCTATAAGAGCTCCTTCTCTGGAAGCGCTCATCAAATGTGCCATTACTCATTTGATTCTGTTCCCCTACAAGCTTGTCAGCAGCAAGAATGCAGGGCTGCACCGTTCGCTGGAATCTGCCCTGTCAGTCTTCGTGTCTGCATGCAACAGTTGCTCAGTAAATGATGCAGACTTTGCACAAGAGGATGAATTAGTGAGAGAAGGGCCTAGGGACAAACGCCAGCCAGACCATGCATCTTCTCCCAGTCCTGCAGACCTGGGGGACAGAGATTCTCCTGTGGAGCCCCAGTCACGGGCCCCAAGAAGGTGGAAGCTCCCTCTGCCTGAGTCCTGAATCTTCCAGCTCTCGCATGAAGCCCTCCCTGCCTCCTCATTGTCCCCTTGGCCCCTTGGCCTTGAAATGGGCCTTCTTTATTTCTGTTGCCTTCCTAAGTGTTCTGACTTAGCTGGTCTGAAGTGCACCCACACAGGGAATCTCTTCAAGCCCCGAGGCTAAGACCACCTGCTGAGTTCCTTGAGCAGAGAAGGGAGGGGTGTCCGGTATCCCCACTTCCACCCCTCCTCCTCACCCACTCCCACAGTCCCCGTGGAAGAGGATGGGATTGTCCTTCTCTGTCTCCTTTGGTTTTCTCCACAGCCATTCTACAAGAAAGTACCTAGTGCCTCACATTTGCCAGGTCGTCTGAGCCCCGAGTGTGCAGGATGAAGGAGACAGCCCCTTCCTGGCTCCCTCTCAGCCAGCAGGCTAGCAAAGACCTGCTCCTCCGGGACTGGCCAACAGGCTGGTGTGCAACTCCCAGCGGCTTCTGCCAAGTCGTCCAAGTGCATAAGAAAGTCTCCTTGCCGGAGAACCCTCGCCATAGAGAGTCCCTGGCTTCCAATGTCTTATAGCCTTTCTAATATGAGGGAAATTTCAAGTGAACGTTGTCAGTAAATTCCACAATGGACAGAACCCTCCATTTATGCCTCTGTCTTCCACTCAGCTGGGAACATGATGAATAGACCTGCTGCAGGGGAATCTGAAAGGAAACTGAATTTAGTAGCCACACGGTTCATTATTGGAAGTGAGAGCTCTGAAGAGAGGAGAGGAAGGGGGTTAACTTCTCCCTTCTCTGATACCTTTCCCCTGAACAGTCCTTGGAACCTGCCCTTGATAAGAACTTACCCCTTCACCACCAAGAGTGTTCAAGGTCAAGTCAACCCCAGATGCTGACTCTCAAAAAATGCCTCCAGCTTCCACACTTGAACCCATGAAGTCATGATGGGATTACAACATAGCCCAAACTACTACAAACTATTGCAAACTATAAGGAATCCAGTGTTGGTGAGTCCAACTTTGGAACCAGGCACAGCGGAAGGCTGTGACATGGTTGGTGATCTACGCAGCATGCTAAAAGTTCTCTAGAAAGGAAATTGTGTGACAGACAGTAGATTATTCAAAGTTGTCCTATAAGTATGGATTGAATCATATATTGCTTTTAATATTTGGTAGATCATCATGAATCACATTTTCACAAACCACAATGGAAGTTTAGTAAAGGCTTTCCGAATGTGTTGGGTTATTATTTTTTTCTTCACCAAAATCTTCCATTAAATAAAGCATGGAATCAGTTGTATTTTATTCTACTATATATATAAAAAAATCAAATGTCATCGAGCACTGATGCTGCTGGATTTAGTCCAAAGTACAAAGGACAACTTTAATTCATATATTACCAGAAGAACTCAAATCATGTCCCAAAAGAATCAAGTGCACATGCTCCTTCCCTCTTGATTTATTTTGTGATTTTAAAGAAAATTGGTTTGAAGGTTGATAATAAAATATGATATGACACAAGAAGAAGGTTTATATAGCAGAGTGCTCAAGGACCAGAATGGAAAATGGCTTGATGTCCTGTATATCAGGTCACATGCTTCCCTATCCATTAGCTTCCAGCCAACACAGGCATATTTTCAGCTGATCAAGTGTGTATAGTTGGGTCATGAGCTCCCAAAATATGTATGAATTTGAACCTTGTAATTCAACTTCAAGTCAGATTAGTGAGTCTACGTTTAGATTGATGAGTCAGATAGACACAAAGGAAGAAAACAATGTAGGACAGAATGACCAACCTGAGGAGCTCGTAATTTTTTTTAAGTTCAATTTAATTTAATTAAAAATGTTTATATATAATTTATTGTCAAGTTAGCTAACATACAGAGCATACAGTGTGGTCTTGGCTTTGGGGGTAGATTCTCATGATTCATCACTTACATACAAAGTGTATGCTCATCCCAACAAGTGCCCTCCTCAATGCCCATCATCCATTTTCCCTCAGCCTCCCATCAACCCTCAGTTTATTCTCTGTATTTAAGAGTCTCTTATGGCTTGCCTCCCTCTCTGTTTGTAACTATTTTTTCCCCTTCCCTCCCCCCATGGTCTTCTGTTAAGTTTCTTAAATTCTGCATATGAGTGAGGACATATGATATTTGTCTTTCTTTGATTGACTTATTTCACATGAGAGTCAAGATTAAATGGCACATGCACAATCTAAACAGAGATTCCAACAATTCCTGCCACTGAGGCTACTGTTCACCCACTAGGAGACCCGCTGATTCCAGTAAGCTCAAAGACAATCTCAGAATTTTCTATATAGTTCCTTGCACTGGATCAGAATTTCATCCCTGAATTAGAGGATTGTTGAGTACCAAGACTTTTGTGCTGAATGGGCTCAGTAGAAGCTTGGAGGACAAGAATCACTGGGGAGGTTAGGCAAGGCTGCAGCTGAGCCTGGAGGAAAAGCAGGTGCCGTTGGGGGATGGGGAGGGCAGGGGGAGGGGCACTAAGGTGTGCAGTCACCGAGGGAGGAAGGAGAAAGGCACGTGGGAGCTAGCAGATAGAAGTCCAGATGTGCCCCGGATTGTGCAGTTCAGGGAGATTGTCTGTGAAGTTGGATGTGATGAGGGACAACCTGGGAGCTCAGCAGAAGAATCAAGACGCAGTGAGGATGTCAGGAGCCACTTGCGGGTAACTCAGTATGGGGCTGATGCCAGTGGTATTCTGAAGGACTAATGTCCAAGGGAAGAAAGTGCATCATTGAAGGATGCATCTGTGAAGCTGTAGCATGACCAAGTGACAGCCAAAGAGCCAACTGCACCCAAGGGAACCTGGCTTCCCTCCAAAACCCTGCTCCAACCAGCCTGCAAAGGCAGAGTGGGCCAAGAATAGAAGGGGGTCTAGAAATTACCCCAAGCCTGCAGATACATGGTCTTAAGATGGGCTTGGGGCTGGCCATTCTGAAACTGCTGCGTGTGTTCCCTGGAATTACAGAAGTACCCACACGGACGGCAGATGGTGAAGCCAGGTTGCTCACTGTTGCGCTGGGAGGTTGTAGGTAAGCAAGGGGAGGAGGCTGGAATGACCCTTGTGGCGATGGATTACAGCAGAGATACCAGTGTGAGTTCACACTGAGTTCATATAGATGAAGATGTGCACCTAGAGAAGTACAGATGTGTGAACACACATCGATTTGTACACACACAAAAATCTCCTTGTGCTGTCAGCTGACTGAACCTAGGTGCAGTGACACCTCAGTAACAAGGGACACCTCTGGCACCTGTTACTGGTTCCTACTACCATTCTCTAGCAAAAAGAGCTGGGATTCCTCAAGAGAAATGGTTGGTTCCAGAACCAGGACACAGAATATTCAAGATGAGCCTGGAACATCTTGAGGTGCTAGAAAGTAAGAAAGTGCTCAAAAAAACCCCCACATTAATGGGGATATGTCACAGGGACACAGGCACCAACTGGAAGAGTTTGAGCCAGAAAACATAACTTTGAGACAAAGTTGGTAGCTTTGTTTACCAACTTTGGTTGGAAGGGTTAGGTGAGCAGAGGTTTGGGGACCTTGCAGCGTGCACCATGAGCAAGTTGAAGACAGATGAAGTTAGAAAGATTAAAAGTGGGTCAGAAAGAGAGGATCTGGGGGAGTGGCTTTGGGGGACAGAGGACCAGGCTTGTGGATCATTTCGCAGATCAAGGAAGATTTCAGAGGGAAAGAAAGACTCGCTTAGTCTGAGGAATATGGCACTTCCATCCCGAAATTTCTCATTTTTCTGAGGATTAAAATTTGCTTCCATTTTTCTTTCACAATCATCACTTGACATTTTCTGGGGAACGAGGCTGTTCTCCCCACCACAACTGTGTTCCCTAAAGAGTGGAAGGGTGCCCTTTTAACCACGGTCATGCTGCAATTTGCTCCAAAACAAGCCAGCCGGTTGTGCCCATGTAAGACATCAGTGTGACTGACACCGCACCTGCTCTCCACGCTGTATGTGCCTGTTGGGAAGCCAAGTGATAATTAGCGTGGGAAGTCCTGCTTGAGCCATAAACATGCCAAGTGGCCCCATGACAGGGAGCCAGCTCCCGGGGCAGCGCCCCTATGCTGAAAGTCTCCCCCTCCCCAAGCCCCCAGCTGGGTGGGAGGGCCAGTTGTCTGCTATAGGGCACAAGAGTTCTTCCAAATTCCCGGGAGAAAGCTGAACATTATCATGACAATAAAGTTTCCATAAGACACAAACCTAGATGCAGTTTGGGTCACCTTTTCTCTGCGTGCACTGTTTGAAAAGAAACAAAGACGCATATCTTCAGAAAATTCTTCCTGGTGGAGATTTCAGAAACGGCAGGGCTGTTCCGTAAGTGGGAAAGGAGGGGAGCGATCACAGGGGAGCCTGGACTCCTCCAGGTGAACAGGTTTCGAGAGGCTGAGCCCCATCCGTGAGCCTGCCACTCAGGGACAAGTCTTCTCTCCCAGCCCACATGAGGGGCAGGCTGCAGGTGCTGGGCAGCCCCAGCCATGGACACATGTGACTGGAGAGAAATCCCCGGCCCCTCAGGTGTGAGGTCATCCTGAGGTGTGCTCACTGCTGCATCCTGGAGTTTGCAGTGGGATTGAGTCTCAGCTGCTCACACATTTCTTTTTGAGTAAACTCATTTTGTGGTAGAATTATATTTACAGAAAAGTGACAAAGATACTTGGATGTTCCCATATATCCCATGCATTGTTAACATCTTACCTGTGTAGGTTACCTTTGTCACAACCAATGGACTGATATTGATGTATTATTATTAACTAAAGTCCATATTTCATCTGGGTTTTCTTCTTTTTTTTTTTTTCAACGTTTTTTTTTTTTTTTTTTTTTATTTTTGGGACAGAGAGAGACAGAGCATGAACGGGGGAGGGTCAGAGAGAGAGGGAGACACAGAATCGGAAACAGGCTCCAGGCTCCGAGCCATCAGCCCAGAGCCTGACGCGGGGCTCGAACTCTCGGACCGCGAGATCATCGCGGGGCTCGAACTCACGGACCACGAGATCGTGACCTGGCTGAAGTCGGACGCTTAACCGACTGCGCCACCCAGGCGCCCCTGGGTTTTCTTCTTTTTTAACGAATGTCCTTTCTTCTGCCTCAGGATCCCATCCAGAGTAACACCTTACATTTAGCCATCGCGTGTTTTTTAAACTCCATTGGACAGATTGTTTCTCAGACTCTTCTGGATTCTGATTGACTTGACCATGTTGAGAGGTACTGGTCGGTTACTTCACAGGATGTCCTCCAACTTGGGTCTGTCTGCTGGTTTTGTTTTCACGGGGTTACACTGGGGTCGTGGTTTTTGGAAGGAAGACCAACAGAGGTAAATTGCCATTCTTTTCCTATCACATCAAGCGTACATGCTATCAACCTGACCGATTGCCATCTGTGTTAACCTTGATCACCTGGCTGAGGTGGTGTTTGTCAGGTTTCCGTAGATTGCTTTTCCCCCAGGTTTTCATGGTCTTGGGAAGAGAGTCATTCTGCACAGTTCACATCTAAGTGGTAGGGAGTTACATTTTACCTGCTTGAGGGTGGAGTATCTACATATATATTTAAACATTAAAAAATATATTTAAAAAATTCTTCTACACAGGACATTTGTCCTTCCTTCCTTCCTTTTCTTAGTAAATCACTAATTTACACTTCTTTATTTTGTAAAAATTGACAAACTGATTTTAAAGCTTATATGGAAAGCAAATGACTTAGAATAGCCAACATGAAACTGAAGAAAAACAAAGCAGGTGGCCTGACACTAGGCAACTTCAAGACTTACCACAAAGCTACAGTAATCAAGACAGAATAAAAGAGTAGATGTATGGACCAATGGGATAGAATAAAGAGCCAAGAAATAGATCCACAGAAATATGGTCAACTGACCTTTGGCAAAAATCAAGGCAATTTAGTGGAGAAAGGATGGTCTTTTTCCAACAAATGGTGTTGGAACAGTTGGGTGCCCCCATGTGAGAAATCAATCAATCAGTCAGTCAATCAGTGCAGACACAGACCTTACAGTTTTTGCAAAAAAGTTAATCCAAGATGGATCATGGGTCTAAAATTAAAGTGGACTAAAAATAAAAATGAAACAAATTACTATAAAACTTACAAAAGTGGAAGAAAACGTAGGAGAAAACCCAGGTGCCATTGGGTTTGGCAATGAGTTTTTGACATGGCAACAACTTTCTTTAAAATCACACGCTCTGTGAAACCAGCTATGGAGAAAATGAACAGACAAAGCGCATCTTGGGAGAGATACTTGCAAACCATGTATCTGATAACGATATCTCTAAAATATGTACCCAGAATGTAAAAAATCTTAGAACAATAAGGCAATAGCCCAATCAAAAATGGGCAAAAGATTGTAACAGATACTTCACAAGCAAAGACACCCAGATGGCAAATAAGCATATAAAAAGATCATGCTCAGTGTCATTCTTCACCAGGGCATTTCTACACGCCTGTTAAGATGGCCAGACTCCAAAGATGTAACTGACACCAACCACGTGGTAAGGGTACAGAGCCACTCATCCCTGGTAGGAATGCAAAATGTACGGTCACCTGGAGGACCCTGGGGCAGCCAGAGGAAGTCTTACTACACGACTCAGCAATCACACTCCTAGGTATTCACCTGATTGTTGGGAAACTGTGTTCAAGAGGAAACCTGTGCATAAATGTTTGCAGCAGCCTCATGCATAGTCATTGAAAACTGGACGCAACCCAGATGTCCCTCAGCAGGGGAATGGATAAACAAACTGTGGCATCCAGTGGAATATTATTCAGTAATAAAAAGAAATGAGGTGTCAAGCCATGGAAAGTCACAGAGGAAGCTTAAATGTAAAAGCTAAGTGAAAGGAGCCAGTCGGGAAAGGTTGCATGCTGTATGATTCCAATTACATGACATTTTGAAAAAAGGCAAAGTGCACATATCAACAGTCTATCCACCAGTGGTTGCCAGGGGTTAAAGAGGAGGGGGCAGGAAGAAATGACGTCAGGGTATTTTAGGGGAATACAACTGTAATGTTGGATACATGACATTACAAATTTGTCAAAGCCCATAAAAACTCAACAGAACAAGACCTTAATAGGTAACTGTTTAAAAATCATGTAAATGGTTGAAAGATCCTGGGAAGGAATAAACTGTCCCAAGAGAAACTGCCTGTGTTGCAATGGTGTGGAATGACCTCACTGGAGGGGATGGGCCAAGGTGCTGAGCTCAGTAACCAGAGTCTGTAGGACTAAAGGCAGAGGATTTGGACATGATCTCTGTTCTCTAGTGGATTAAGTTGCCTCCCACAGGGGGTTGGGATCATACTCCCAATACCACATACATCTACACTGAAATTTAACAATGTAAATAAATGGGTGTCAGAGGGAAGGATCCCGGTTCTCGCTGCCAGGGTGGAGACTACCGAGAAGCGGGTTTCCGTGACCCATGTGGTTACGGATCAGGGTTGGAGACACAGTGTGAACTCGTGTCTGGCTTCACAGAGAGGCAGAGGTGGGCATTTAGAAATATTTGCAGATTGTGTGCAGACACACCACTTAGCATACAGACATCTATTTCTTTCTTGGTCTGTCAGCTGAGAAGACCTGGAAGCAGTTCACCCTGATAGAGACGGGCAAGCCTAGCCTCCAGATCTTAGTTTCCAGTACTGTTCTCCCTGGGAAAATGGTTTATTCCAGGAATGTGCCTGGAGCATCTAGGGGAGCCAGAAAGAAAGCAAGTGCTCAAGCAAACACACACAAAAAACAATACGTTGACGGACTATGTTGAAGGTCATAAGAACCAACAGAAAGGCTGCCAATGGCCAAAGCCGGAATGATATGAGCAACAAAACACATGAGGGAATATCAGATTATAACACAAGTTATAAAATAAATACCCATTAGTCCATATTGATATAAACTAATGATTAAATAAATAAAGGAGAAGAGACAAGTCCCCTGTGCAAATTCTCTGCCCCCATGACCTGGAGCACAACTCCCTACTCCTTAACTGGCAGCTGCACAAAGGACGTCCTTCCAAATAGCACAGTACAGAAAGGGGGAGAAAGAGTAGCTTTTCAGCAGAGAACCCTGACAAACATGGCCTCAGCAGGTGGTCAAGGTCAACACAGGTAGGGTTAAGTCATGCTGACATATCAGACCCTTCATAGGATGTGATAGGAACAGAACTGAACTTCTGTGATCTTCCAAAAACCCATAACCCCAGTAAAACCAAGAGGAAAACATCACACAAATTTCAAGACAAGGCGTCTTACAATATGCCTGCCCAATACTCCTCAAAAGTGCCAAGGGCATTGAAAACAAGGGAAGTTGGAGATGCTCTCACAGCCAAGTGGAGCCTCAGGAGGCGAGATAAATAAATTCGGGTTTCTGGGATCTTGGAACAGAAAAAAAAGGGATATTAGGTGAAAACTGGGGGGATATGAATAAAGCATAGACTTTAGGTAATGATGTATCAACATTGGTTCATTGATCAGGACAAATGTACTATAGTAATGTCAGATGTTCATAATAAAGAAAACTGGATGAGAGGCATATGGGAACTCTGGTACTGTCTTCCCCATGTCTCTGTAAATATGAAACTATTCTAATAAATAAAGACTATTATGTAAAAAAAAAGTGTTCTCTATTTGAAGTAGTCAAGATAGACATTGCTCAATTCCAGGTAGGTTTTCCTGATAGGTGTAAATTTTGATTACTTTTCACATAATTAGAATTTATTGAATGCCTATGAACACACACACACACACACACACACACACACACACACTTTGCCCAGCTCTGAGAACAGAGCAGAGAACAATGAGACAAGTTTCTCACAATAGTTGTGGTCTGTCCTTTGGGACTGCCCTCCTGGTACATTTAAAAAAATTTTTTTTGAATGTTTATTTATTTTTGAGAGAGAGAGACATAGAGACAGAGCATGAGCAGGGGAGGGGCAGAGAGAGAAGGAGACACAGAATCCGAAGCAGGCTCCAGGTTCCGAGCTGTCAGCACAGAGCCCAACATGGGGCTCGAACTCACAAGCTGTGAGATCATGACCTGAGCTGAAGTTGGACGCTCAACAGACTGAGCCACCCAGGCGCCCCAAGGTACATATATATATATATATATATATATATATATATATATATATAATTTATCATGTTAGCTAACACACAGTGTATACAGTGTGCTCTTGGTTTCAGGGGGTAGATCCCATGATTCATCAGTTACCTATAACACCCAGTGCTCATCTCAACAAGTGTCCTCCTCAATGCCCATCACCCATTTCCCCTCTTCCCCACCCTTCCCCATCAACCCTCAGTTTATTCTCTGTATTTAAGAGTCTCTTATGGTTCACCTCCCTCCTTCTCTGTTTGAAACTATTTTTTCCCCTTCCATTCCCCCATGGTCTTCTGTTAAGTTTCTCAAGTTCCACATATGAGTGAAAACATATGGTCTCTGTCTTTCTCTGACTGACTTACTTCACTCGGCATAATATCCTCCAGTTCCATCCACATTGCTACTAATGGCAGGATTTCATTCTTTCTCATTGCCAAGTAATATTCCATTGCACATATAAACCACATCTTTATCCATCATTTGATGGACATTTAGGCTTTTTTCCACAATTTGGGTATTGTTGAAAGTGCTGCTATAAACATTGGGGTACAAGGGCCCCTATGCATCAGCACACCTATATCCCGTGAGTAAATTCCTAACAGTGCTATTGCTGGGTCAGAGGGTAGTTCTATTTTTAATGTTTTGAGGAACCTCCACACTGTTTTCCAGAGAGGCTGCACCAGTTTGCATTCCCACCAGCAGTGCAAGAGAGTTCCCGTTTCTCCACATCCGCGCAAGCTTCTGTCTTTGCCTGAGTTGTTAATTTTAGCCACTCTGACTGGTGTGAGGTGGTATCTCAGTGTGGTTTTGATTTGTATTTCCCTGATGATGAGTACATTTTTGAGTGACACTTGGGTTGTTCACTTGTACATGTGTTTCTTTTGCCCTCTCCTACAAATGCACTACCCATTTTAAGGACTTCAACTGGCCAGACTCATGTGCCAATGCCCAGTGAAGTGCCTGACAGAGAACCTGTACTTAATAAATTCCACTTTGCATTTCTCAAATGTTTGTTTAACATCTGTTCTGTGCTGGGCACTATACTAGGCCAGAGGTATAGCCAAAAAATATTATGTAGACAGGCTCTAATTCCTCCCTGTGGGACCATATGCATATACCCAGACAACCCATGAATTGATCACAACCAATGTGTGGCTTGTGCCAAGTGCCTCTGGAAACGACACGTATGCAGATGGTTTCCACGCAGGGAGAATTAGGCATTCAGTACATGCTATGCCCCCGAATGTAGTGAATTGTTTGGAGAATGACTTTGTTATAAATAACTTGCACTAATAAGAGAAAAGAAGGAACTAAATTATTGAAGATGCTCAGGGAGGCAGGAAGGGAAGGAGAGATACCACAAATTAACCTTTTTTTTTCATGTTCCTCCTGGTCAAGAAAGGGCCATATCTGAATGGGAAGAACTGTAGGATTAGGAAAGTTTTATTCCTGTACAATGCCCTTCCCCATTTTCCCCATTAATCAGCTGCCATGCCTTGATTTTGTGACTGATCTGTTTACCATAAATCATTTAGGTTTCAATGTATATTCACATAATTCACACCATTTACTTCCTCATTTGATAACTATTTATTGTGGCGGACCATGAGAGAATTGTCCTTGCTTTCATGGAGACTTCAGTCTCCTGGGAAAGATAGACAATGAACCAATAAGCAAATAAATGAGTATTTTTAAGATAGTTCTATGTGTTGGGATGCCTGGGTGGCTCAGTCAGTTGAGTGTTGACTCTTGATTTCGGCTCAGGTCATGCACTGAGTGTGGAGCCTATTTAAGATTCTCTCTCTCCCTCTGCCCCTCTCCCCTGCTCACACACTATTTCTCTCCCAAAAAAATAAATAAATAAAAAATACAGGGCAACTGGGTGGCTCAGTTACATGTCCATCTTCAGCTCAGGTCATGATCTCACCGTTCGTGGGTTCGAGCCCTGGGTTGGGCTCTTGCTGACAGCTCGGAGCCTGGAGGCTGCTTCATATTCTGTGTCTCCCTCTCTCTTTCTGCCCCTCCCCTGCTCCCTCTCTCTCTCTCTCTCTCTCAAGAATAAATAAGCATTAAAAAAATAAAACAAAATAGTTCTACATGTTAATAGTAATATTTCTTCCTGTGACCACTAACTTTGCACCTTTGATGAGGTAATTGTTCCTTCTCTTTTTGTATACATTCCCTCCCATGGATAATCATTGTATGTCGCTGGCTCTCTACCACCCTCATGGCCTCCCCTCCTCCTGCCCACAGAGGCTGACCCACCACGGCTCCTTCTCAACCTGACATGCCATGCTGCCCTTCCCACACCACAGCATCCTCAGCGGTGGAGTTCACAGTGCCTGGAATCACCTTCAATGCCCTGTCTCCTTCTCACCATTTTGGTGTTGTGATAGACATTGCTTCTTTGGTGAAGGCTTCTCTGATAATCTCTGTGTAGGCATTGACTCCTCCTGGCTTTGGAGGTGAGAAATCTGGGTTTCAGCCTTGAGTTGGGTACACTTGTGGGTGCAGCTCTGAGACATTTCCAGCTATATTAGAACTGTTCTGTGAATTAATTATCTGTACCAACTTCTGTGAGATTTGCATTTTATTTGAAGCTTGAATATGGGCCTGAGTTGGGACCAGAAAACCGGCGTGTGGAGAGCAAGTCTCAGCTGGGACGAGAGCCGGGTAGATAGCCAGACCCAGACTGTAGTTTATATGATCAGCCAGGACCAGGTGGAGCAGAGGCAGGAGAAGGGAACTGCATTTGTGCAGGTGAAGCCAGAAGGGCAAGTTTCAGGGCAAGTGGAATCTCCTCAAGAGCCACTGTTCTCACCACCATGGAAATCCACTTAGCACCTTGGACAGCTCCTGGGGGCCAAGAGCCCAGACAGATGGGAAAGGACAGCTCCCTCCACTTCTAAAGGAGCAGCGTCCACTGGTGGGATAAAATGCAGGCTCATTGCAGCCCATGCTGAGCTCTCAGTTTCTGACACAGGGAACAATTAATCATTCACTTTGCTGTATGTTGTTTGAGAGCCGGCCAATGCGCTAAGGACCCTCTCGCATGATGCAGGGCTCCATGGGATGCTAATGTCTGCGGTGGAATATGGGGCATCCTGCCTGAGATATCACCTCATGGTGGGAGAAGCTTCTGGAGCCGGGGGGCTTGGCCTCATCTCCCAGCTCTCCCACCCACAAGCTGTATGGCTTTGAGACAGAAATAAAATAATAATTAATAAAAGCACAGTTAAAAGCGACTCCTCCGGTTTCAAGCTCGTCATCCATCTGTAATGCTGGTTGTGGAAAGGACACGTAATGATGTTTGTGAAGGATCTGGCACCTGAGTGTCAGCCATTAAGTGTGCTTGTGAGAACTGGGGAGGGGGTTTCAGCTTCCCAAACCCTCCAGCCCATCTTGCCAAAACCACAACATACGTCATCTTGATGGTGCAACGCACAAAAGGAGAACGTAGGTTTGATTTTATTGCATGGGGTGCAACCACAGGTTCTGTCTGCCTCCAAACACAAAAACAAGCCCCCATTGTTTCCTGGCCTGCTACACAGCACTCAGCGCGGCCCCTATGTGGGAATGACAGGTCCAGCTGGCCTCCCTTATCAACATCACATAATTAATACACAGAACCCATCTCACAACATTGCCTTCCCAGGGCTCTGTCCATCTTTGTAAAACAAGGTTGGCAGCTTCCCCGTGTGAAGCCCTGGGAGGTGTTCACCATGGTGGTTATTCCACCTTCACCACCGTCCACGGGGACCAGGAGGCTGCATTCTATGGAGCCGCTGCTCTGTTCCCTGTCATTTGCCTGTCACTGCTGAGTGTGTGTGAGGGCTATGGTGAAGAGCTCTAATTGTTTCCCGAAACAGGAGGGTTGCCTTAGAAAGCTAAAAGCCCCACCAGGTCCTCATTGAGAACACTTGTGGCTCATTCCCCTTAAAATATGTAAATATGTCACAGCCTCTGTGTAGAATGCACAGCCTGGAGCTCTCCAGGCTGAGTGTTCAGATTTGAGGATTTTCTGACAGTTTGAGCACTAGAAACGGTATGTGAGAGAGAGGCAGAGGGGGGGAGAAGAGCAGGAGAGAGAGAGAGGTAGTGGGGGGCAGACAGCACAGAGCATTGCATTTCTCTTCCTTAAAAGAGGCACCAAAGTTGACAGAACCATCCTTTTATTTCCGTATTAGGATCTCCAGAGCATTCTTATTTAGGTAGCAATCTTTCAGAAAAGATACCATTTTCAGCAAAACACACAAACACCTAATTCACTGGGGTGATATTTGCCATGGCGATTTTGTAGATGAAGAGCTATTTTGTAGTGTTTTGTGAACAAGCTATTTTTAATAGTGGTAGGCTGATTCTTTCTTGGAGGAAACAATCCCATGGCTCCTGGCAGATTCCTGAGCTTTTGTCCCTACTCCTCTGTAGAGCACGGGGCCCAGAACTCCTCCCTTAAATCCTAAATGGGGAGGTGTTGGGGCAGGGTGGTTAAATCCTTTTGGATATCTGACTTTCCTGAAATAGGTGCCCTGCCTGAAATGTCACGGGCTTGGGAAGTCCTGTCTTGGTGGGACCCAGGTCAGGTGTATGTCAACACAGCAAGAAGATACGACAGTTATAAACATCTACATACCCAACAACAGACCAGCAAAACTCATGAGGCGAAGACTTACAGAATGGAAGGGGGACGTGGGTCTATAATAATAGTTGGAGGTGTGAGCCCCCCAGTCTCAGGAATGGATGGAACAAGCAGACATGTGTGGAACATGCCTCTCGACAGCGAGAGTACACATGTTGTTCCCAGCACACACGACACTCTGCGCCACAGGTCACAGGTGAGGCCACAAGTGGAGTTTAAATATATTTTAACGGATAAATCTCATACAAAGTCTCTTCTCTGACCACAGCGTGATGAAGTTAGAAATCACCCACAGGAAGAAAGCTGGGAAACTGGCAGATTTGTGGAAATAAAGCAATGGACCCTTAAACAGCCAATCAATCAAAGAAGAAATACAGGGGAGATCAGAAAATGCCTAGAAACATGTGAAAATGAAAACACAACATGCAGAAACTCATGGGAGGCAGCAAAGCAGTGTTAAGAGGGAAATTTATAGCTATAAATGCTTGCACTAAAAGTAGCAGAGATCTCAAATCAACAACCTAACTTGATGTGAGGACCTGGAAAAAGAAGTGCAAACTAAACCCAGAGCCAGCAGAAGAAAGGAAATAATGAAGATCCGATGAGACATCAATGAAACAGAGAAGAAAAACAATGGAGAAAATCAATGCAACTGAAGGTTGGTTCTTTGTAAAGATCAACAAAATTGGCAAACTTTTGGACTAGACAAAAAAAAAGAAAAGATCCAAATTACTGCAATCAGAGATGGAAATGAAGATGTTGCTACCAATTCTACAGAAATAAAGACTATTGTAAGAGATACTATGAATAACGGTATGCCAGCCAATTGGATACCCTATGTGAAATGAGCAATTCTTGGAAACACAAGACTCTCCCCCGCCCAGGACTAAACCATGAAGAAATAGAAAATCTGAATAGATCTACAACTCATTAGGAAGATTGAATCAATAATCAAAAATATCCCAACCAGAAATTTAAGAAATAAACAAGCAAACAAAAGAGACAAATGAAAAGCAGACTCTGAATACAGGGAGCACATTTGTGGTTGCTGGAGGGGAGGTGGGAGGGCGTTTGGGGAAAATAGGAGATGGGGATGAAGAGTACATCTACGGTGATGAGCAAGCACTGAGTCAGGTATGGAAGTGGTGACTCGCTGTGTGCAACACCTGAAATTCACAGCACGCTGTACATTAATTACACTTCACTTAAAAAAAGAAAGAAAAGCTTTTGACCAGATGGTGAATTCTACCAAATATTTAAAGCACTACTTACCCATCCTTCTCAAAGTTTCCCAAAAGGTTGAAGAGGAGGGAACACTTTCTAACTCATTTTACGAGATCAGAAAAGACACTAACAGGAAAAGAAAACTCCAGACCAATGCCCCTTATGGACGTTGATGCAAAAACACCCCACAAAACCCTGTCAAACCTAATTCGGCAGCATAGTAGAAGCATTATACACCACGACCAGGTGGGATTTATTCCTGGGTTGCAAGGATGCTTCAACGTATGAAAGTCAATCAGATTAATACACCACATTAAAAGAACAAATAAAAAAAATTCCACATGGTCATCAGAATTGATGCAGAAAAAGTATTTGACAAAAATTCAACATCCTTTCATGATTTAAAAAAAAACATCAAGAAACTACGAACAGAAAGAAACAGACTCAACATAATAAAAGCCATGTGTGAAAACCCACCGGGAGCATGTTCAAGACTGAGGGCTCTCCCTCCAGGATCTCTGATCTAACTTAAAGGACAAACAACAATTATACAACTATGTTGATGGGTATGATGTATGAAAATGTAATTTGTGTGGCAATGATAGAAGAAGGAGGGGAAAGAAAAGAAAGTTGGCCTAGAGCAGTTTCAGACTACCATTGAAAGTAACTTGCTATTGGGGCGCCTGGGTGGCTCAGTCGGTTGAGCGTCTGACTTCAGCTCAGGTCACGATCTCACGGTCCATGAGTTCGAGCCCCGCGTCAGGCTCTGGGCTGATGGCTCAGAGCCTGGAGCCTGCTTCCAATTCTGTGTCTCCATCTCTCTCTGCCTCTCCCCCGTTCATGCTCTGTCTCTCTCTGTCTCAAAAATAGATAAATGTTAAAAAAAAATTAAAAAAAAAAAAGAAAGTAACTTGCTATTAATTCAAAAGAGATTATTTCTTTTTTTTTTTTTTTTTTGCTTTTTTTTTTTTTTTGCTTTTTTTTTATTTTTTATTTTTTTTATTTTTTAATATATGAAATTTACTGTCAAATTGGTTTCCATACAACACCCAGTGCTCATCCCAAAAGGTGCCCTCCTCAATACCCATCACCCACCCTGCCTTCCCTCCCACCCTGCCCTCCCTCCCACCCCCCGTCAACCCTCACTTTGTTCTCAGTTTTTAACAGTCTCTTATGCTTTGGCAAAAGAGATTATTTCAAGTTAGGATGCCAATTGTAATTCCCAGGGAAACTACTAAGAAAATAATTTAAATGAAATAATAGAGGAATTAAAATATTACACTAGGAAATATATATTTAGCTTTAAAGAAGGCCATAATGACAGAAGAGAGGCATAAAAAGACATAAGACATACAGAAAACAAATAGCAAAATAGCAGATGTAAATTCTACCTTATCAGTAGTTAGATTAAATCTAAGTAAATAGAACACTCCAAATCAAAAGGCAGAATAGAGCAAATCTGATCCAGTATACACTGTCTACAAGAGAAGCTTATGATTCAAAGACATAAACAGAATGAGAGCGACAAGATGGCAAATTATTAACACGCAAACAGTAATCAGAAGAGAGCTGGGGTGGCTAGACTAACATCAGACACAATTCACCCTAATGCAGAAGAAAACTGTTACTAGAGACAAAGAGGTATATTTTATAATGCTGAAAGAGTCAGTCCACCAGAAGGACATAATGATGGTACACATATATCCACTTAACAACGGAGTCTCAAAATACACCAAGGGCAGTGAGAATTGATGCAAGAAACAGACGATTCGACAATAGCTGCAGACTTTCAATAACAGATAGCCCACATCAGCAGAAGACCTGTAAGGAAACAGAAGACTTCTTAACGCTATAAACCATCCAGACTTTGTATAAATCTGCACAGCACATTCCAGAGAGAGAAGCAGAACACACATCCTTGTAAAGGCCACATGGAGCCTTCTCCAGGATAGACCATGTCATTGGCCAGAAACCAGGATTTAATCATTTTAAAAGGTTCAAAATCATTCGAAGTAGGTTTTCTGACCAGAACGGAGATAACCAAAATTAATAACAAAAAGAAATTTGGGAAATTCAGTAGTATATGGAAATTAAAGCACATTCCCCCGTATAACCAGTGGGTCAAAGACGAAATTTCAAGGCAGATTAGAAAGTACTTTCAAATGAACGAAAGCAGGACACAACAAACACCACACGTCAAAGCTATGGGATCTGGCTAACGCAGTTCTGAGATGTTTTTAAGAAAAAGATCCTCGATTAACAACCTAAAGTTCTACCTTAAGAAGCTAGAAAAGGCAAAGCAAACCAACTCCAAAGCAAGTGGGGGTTGGGGGGGGAAGGGCATAGTAGAGATTAGACTGGAAATAAATGGAACAGAGAGTGGAAAAGCGGTGAGGAAGGTCACTCTGAAATTCCCACCGGAACAGCGGGGTGTGAGGTATAGGTTTGTTCCATGGAAATCACTCAGAGAATGTGGTGGGAGAGGATGTGTGTGCACAGGGAGGCTCTCAGGAATTTAAAGGAAATCACTACAGAAGGAAGCCCCAAAGGGGTTCTTTGCGTCTCTTCTTGTGCACATGTTGGAGACAAGCCTGTGTGTGCGGCGACAAGTACACACGGGAAGAGGAATTTTCTCTGGGCAAAGCAGTTGTCAGGGCCTGGAGAACCTTCGGATCAAAATGCAGCATGTTCTTTCAGATTGCTTCCACTCATTACTCTTACCTTCCATGTAGTTTTGGCCCCGTGATGGCCATGGATAGGAAAATGATGTAAATCAATGCGGGTTTTTATTTTATTTTTTTTATTTTTTTTTATTTTTTTTCAATGCGGGTTTTTAAACGTTGGTAACATTTGACAAAACTACATTCAAGGAAAGTTGCCGGCTTATTTTTATTCATTGTTAATTTTTCCAATCTGATGAGGGGAAGAAGGTTTCCTCTTTTGTTTGAAGTCACATTTTCTTGATTAATTCAGATCAGAGGATTAAATTTATTTCCTCTTTTGTCAAACAGATGTTTGAGATCATTGCCCATGTTTCTATTGGACAACATATGTTAAGGTTATTTCAGTGCTAAGGATATTATCCTGTTGTCATAAGTTCTGAATTTGCCTTTTAACTTGAAACCTTTAAAAAATGTTTTAATGTTTATTTATTTTTGAGAGAGAGAGAGAGAGAGAGAGAGAGAAAGGGAGAGAGAGCGTGCACAAGTGGAGGTGGGACAGAGAGAGAGGGAGACAGAGAATCCAAAGCAGGCTCCAGGCTCCAAGCTGTCAGCACAGAGCCCAACATGGGGCTCAAACCCACAAAGTGTGAGATCACGACCTGAGCTGAAGTCGGACACTTAACCAACTGAGCCAGCCAGGTGTCCCAACTTGAAATCTTTATAATGCGCGTGTGTGTGATACAGCACTTTGATTTTGTCAAATCTATCAGTACTTTTTATATAAGATTGCTATTGTCATGCTTGGGGTCTTCCGGCAAGATGCTTACTCTACAACTCAATGTTCTTCCAGCACTTTGAGAGTTCTTTTTTACATTAACCTTTAAATGTATCTGGAATTACTCAATTATCGTAAGGAATGGAATTTTGAAATGATTTTGGTTTTTTCTCCAAAGGTTGATTAATCCCATCATCATTTATGTGTTGATGCCTCCCGCGTTAACATGGCTGCCAAGTCATACACTAAATCCTTTCAATATGTCGGAAGGGGGTTGTGTTCCATACTTTGCCACAATTTTGTTTTTGTTGTGGCAAAACGCACACAATATTTACCACCTTCACCATCTTCAAACGTATAGTTGACTGGCATTAAGTACGTCACAATGAAGTACCGTCGTTATCACCAGGCATCTCCAGACTCTTCATCGGCAGAATCTTTCCCACACTTTCATGTTAGAATGCATCTGATAAGACACTTCTATTATTTTTCTCTTTCAGCATTTCCATTTCTGATGTTTCTTCTTCCCAATGAAACTTGAAAATATTTTATTAGATGTTCCCTCAAAAAAACCTATCTTAGGAATTTGGCTGGAAACGGATTATTGAGTAGAGTTCTCATTTCAAAAACAGTTGGGGTTCCCATTTCAAGATGTGGTATCCTACTATGTTCAGTGCCATGTCACTGGTAACGTTTGTTGTGGATACTTATTTATTATTGTCTGCACTTGCTGAAAGGTCCCAGAGATGCTGGACACATCCATGTTGTTCTTTTTTGCATTTATAGTACTTGATGCTGGCTGGCACGTTATAGGAACTCAGTAGGCACCTAATACGTTAATGAATGATAGATGACATATTGTTATGTGTGATTTGTCCTTCTTATTTTATTTAATGGATATTTGGTGACTGGTGTTACTGCCGTGAATGAAGCATGATTTACTGGAGACTATACTCCACTAGATTTGTCAATGTTCTGAAAGGCCATCTGTTACAGATGGAATTTTGTGTCCCTGAAATTCATATGTTGGAATCCTAGCCCCTAGTACCTTGGAATATGACATTATTTGGGAACAATGTCGTTGCAGATGTATTTACTTAGGATGAGGCCATCATGGACCAGAGTGAGCCCCAATTCCAGTATGACTGGTGTCCTTATGAAAAGGGGAATTTGGACACAGGCATGCATACAGAGAGAAAGCCATGTGATGCTGGAGGCAGGGATCCAGGAGGCATGTCTACACAACAAGGAACACTGAAGATCGCCAGAACGCTGGGGGCAGTCATAGAATAGATTCTTTCTCAAGCCCTCAGAAAGAATCCTCCCAGCCCACACCTTGATCTTGATGTCCAGCCTCCAGAACTCTGAGGCAATAGAGCCTCGGGGTCTGGTATTTTGTTATGGAAGTCTTATCACACAGATTCAGGTTTGGTAGGTTTGGTTTCTCCTGAGACATGTCTCCTTGCCTTGCAGATAGCCACCTTCCTGCTGCACTGTCATGTGTCACATGCCTTCTCTCTGTGCACATGTATCCTTGGTGTCTGTCTCTTTCCTTATAAAGACATCAGTCCCACTGGATTCGGGCCCCACTCTTATGGCCTCATTTAACTTTAATTTTCTCCATAACGGTCCCGTCTCCGAATACAGTCACATTGGTGGGTTGGGCTTCAACATATGAATCTGGGTGGGAGCGGAGTACGGGTACACAATTCAGTTCAGAACATACATCATCCTTCAGAATCTAAGTATGTGTCTGAAAGCGTCCTGGATTAGGCAGTGATGTTTTAGCTATTGCTTTCACCTACAAGGATCTTAGAGAATTGAAAATTGGAAACGTTCCTTTGGAATGGATATGGAGGCGAGAGCAGAGCTGGGAGGAGAGGCTTAGACACAGTGGGTTCTGTTTGTGGTGACAGAGGCATTATGAAACCTGTTTCCATTTTCTCTGTTTTACTCAAGGCCAGCTTGCTGGCTGGCTTCTCTTCTCTGGATGCTGGTTTCTCCCCTAAAATGTGTCTGGTCATCTCACAGAGGTATCCAAGTGACTAAGCCACATCACATACTTGAAAGGGCAGGATGCCTCCTTCCTGCTTGTAAAGAGGAACCAATTTACAGAAGAGGAGCATTTTCTAACAAATTTCTCTTGGCTACAGGTTTGGCACTTAACAAATTAATTATACAAGCAAAAGATGCATAAATTCTCTTGAGAGAAAGAGAGAGAGAGAGAGAGAGAGAAAGAAACTTCCAAATAAAAGTCTCTCTGTGTTTTTCTAAGCTTTAAAAATATTTTTGGGGTGCCTGGGTGGCTCAGTTGGCTAAGTGTCCAACTTCAGCTCAGGTCACGATCTCATGGTCTGTGAGTTCGAGCCCCGCGTCAGGCTTTGCGCTGACAGCTCGGAGCCTGGACCCTGCTTCGGATTCTGTGTCTCCCTCTCTCTCTGCCCCTCCCCCGCTCGCACTCTGTCTCTCTCTGTCTCAAAAATAAATAAAACATTAAAAAAAACTTTTAAAAAATAAAAAATAAAAATATTTTTATATACATTTATGTATTTGCGTAGAAAAATACATACTTTAGTCAATCTGAATCGATCTGAAAATCCTCCCTGTGCTCCATGTGTTGTTTAGAGATCCATCATGCTAATGGAAAAATGTTCTTTCATTTTGAAGTGTGTATGGTCTTACATTGAAAAAGCATTGGCTACTCTTAATTTGGCCACTTTGCTGTCGACAAAGTCTCTCCCGCTTTTTTCCCTTTCCAAACCATGATGTGTGTGTCCTGAGAATATCTTGCCTTTAATGGGATTATGTAGTTGCAATACATATTAGCCTCATTTTGCTGTAGGCTTTAGGTGAAAGTTTGGTTTTGTTTTAATGTTTTGATCTTAGAGCAATTTCTATACGATTTCTTTATTATTCACTTCTATAAAATAACTGCATTACGTTTTTAATCCCAAAGTGTACTTGGTTGGGACAAAAATGAGTTGAGTTCCAAAACAGCCCCACCCATGTTGTCTAACACCTGCGTTTCTAGGAAGATCATTTCAGCAGGGTCCTGTGTGGCAGGGAAACCTAAATGTGCCCCTGACTGGGAAGGGAGGCTTGCTGTGAGGTGACTTCTGTGACAAAGGAGAACGAATTACCTTCAATAAATCAACGCCAAGATGTATGCAAGGAGCCAAACCAATAAGTCAAGCTCAACAGCTCTGGAGAGAAGCTTCAGGCTTACCCCTTCCTCCTCTGAGGTTCCGGCCGTGGCTTTTCTCCATGCCGGCCGCAGCAAGGGCACCAACTGGAGATCGGTGGAGATGAGAGCTCAGGCTTGATGGTGTCCAACTGGCCAACCAAGTGCACGGTGGTCTCTATCCTTGAGAATCACAAGCTCCAGGGGTGCCTGGGTGGCTCAGTCAGTTGAGTGTCTGACTCTTGACTTTGGCTCATGGGTTCAAGCCCCACATTGGGCTCTGTGCTGACAGTGCAGAGCTTGCTTGGGATTCTCTCTCCCTCTCTCTCTCTCTCTCAAAATAAATAAATTCACATTAAAAACCATTACACGTTCCAGCCATACCACCCAAACACGGGTGTGGTACAAATATGTAAGGGTGCAGACTGTTCTCTCTACCTTGAGTGATGCCCTTCTTCCTTCTCTCTGCCTGGTGTGCTCTACCTGGCCTTCCCGGGCAAGGCCACCTGCTGCTTCTTCCTTGATGCAGGTGATGGAATCATTCTGGTTACACAGCACTTTGGACTGAGTAGAGACAATCACCGCCATCATCGTCACCATCGTCCTCAGGGCCATCACAACCGCCACCAACCCCCATCACCACGCTTGTCATCATGTCTTTCCCACTGATGGCCACCCTGTCAGCTTGGGTTCTTACTCTGGGTGAGACATTCTGCTCAGAGCTTACCTGGGTCATGTCATTTAGATCTCATACTCGTGGCACAAGGTAAATGCTATTATAGTCTCCATTTTGTACATGAAGAAACTGAGGCACAGAACGGTGAAGGAACTTGTTCAAGGTTATATGAGGATCTCAGCCTCTTGATTCATATTACAGTAAATCCATTGGATAAGGATGAATTTGTTTCTTGCTAACTTAATTTGAATATTCTCATCTCATTTGGACTCAGTTTTCATGGAAAGCTCAGCTATAATAATATTATCTCTGCTCTTGACTCTTAAAGTGTAGTCCCTGAACAGCAGCATCAGCATTATCTGAGGTCTTAGTGTAAATGCTGGTTCTCAGGCCCCACTCCAGACCTACAGAATCAGAATCTTCATTTTTAACAAGACACCCAGGTGATCTGAGAGTCCACTGACATTTGAGAAGCATTTCACAAATACACCCCCCTCTGTCCTTGTGCAGACGTAGATCTGAAACAGGCCTCTGGCTTGGTCCTACAGAGGTCGGGGGCACCTGCCAGCCTGGTCTTCCATTGTCCCAATCTCATAGGCAATATTCAGAATGTACTGGGAGGGTGTTACCAATTACTTGCATTTGCAAAACAAAGGAACATGTAGCCAGTGTCTCCAGGGCAGCAGGGAGGGCTACAGGGTAAAAATTCTCCTTGGAATTGGAGTAGGGGATGAGATGCCTGCTAGACCTAACCATAACCTCACCCAGTGAAAGACTCATTCACAGCTGCCTCCCTGCACAGACGCAAGTCTGCTGACCCGCCTCCTGCTGTATGCCATGCTGTCCATACAGACACTGAGCCTTTTGCCGACATCAAAGGAAAGTGGTCACGGGTCCCGTTTGTCGGGCTCTTTGGGGCCTTGGATTCTTCACACATAGGTTGGGGTAATAGAACGGCATCTGCCTTCATGACAGGATCGTGGCAAAGGCCAAGAACCAGTCAGAGTTCACGTAAGAGTGGGGACACCTGAATAGAATAAGGTCTGTAATGTAGTTAATACTATCGCCCTAGTGTCAAGTTTTGGTTTTGACGTGGTGCCACAATGATATAAGATGCTTCCACTGGGGGAAGCCTTCAGGAGACTCCCTGTGCTAAAGTCTGAACTTACACACAGGCAATGGCATCATGTGGGGACTTGGCTTGTCAACCACACATCTCACTCGGGCTGAATCGAGCCAGGAGGGAAATCTTTGGGAGGATGTGGAGGAGCTTATCAGAGCCAAGGAAAAATCAGACCGCACAGGGCGACAGGGAAGGATGCCGGCCTTCTCTCCAGAAAGCCTTGCTGGCAGAAGCTAGTTAATAGTCCTGTCTGGGAGACCCTGCTAGAAAGCATGTGCCTTGTCCATTCCTTCCATTCTTTCCTCTGTTTGTAGCTAGCCTGGAAGCATACAAGTGGCCCAGCACTGGCTTCCTGCTGGACCTGTGGCCAGGGAAAGCAAGATACCCTGGCTGAGATCAGGAGGGTCTTCAAAAGGATCTGGAGGTATGGTCACCAGAATTTCATAGGCAGCCAGACACGTACCCAGACCATTTTGTGCCTATGGAATTGCTATCAATGACAGCTGAGCTTCTGTGTGGGGAGGGCCTTTCATGACCCCACCTGTCCCGGGCACAAGGACGTCCTGATGCAGGGATACAGGAGATTTGGTCTCAATAGTTGGGATCCACAGACGTCTGTTTATATGCGCCTGTGTTTATACTGTTACCACAAATTTTAGTATGCATGGATTGATCTTTTTCCCACTAAATGTTTATTTCTTTATTTTGAGAGAGAGAGAGAGAGAGAGAGAGTCTCAGGCAGGCTCCATGCTGTCAGCACAGAGCCTGACGCAGGGCTTGATCCCACAACCGTGAGATCATGACCCGAGCTGATATCAAGAGTCAGAGGCTCAACTGACAGAACCCCCCACATGGCCCTGGATTGACTTTTTTAAAGAGGAAGAACCAACAGCTATAATCCCTCCCTGCTCATATTAACACAGTTGTGTTTATATCCTCCTAGCTCTTTTTTATGCGCTAATATTTTCTCAAGCGTTTAAAGCAGACACGAGGAATTAGAACCTGCAAGTGCCTTCCCCGTCGATCACTTTATTTTGATTTTTAAATTCCCGATGGAAGCGATGTCGCTGTAATTTTCCAGCCCAGCATCCCCAGGGTGGACGTGGAAGGACCCCTCTGTCAGTTTACACCCGCACAATGACAGCTTTCAGAAAACTCAGATGCTTGTCTCATAAATATAGTCTAATAATCGTGTGACACGTGGTCTCCTGGTGTCGGGAGTGACTGGAGCATCTCATTTTTGAAGAGTCGCAAGAAAACAAAATCTTTAGGAAGCATCCAGAGTTCTCGCCCCTTGCCCCTGCCGACATGGTGATACCTATTACTGATGACAGCTGGGGCCCTTTGGAGACGGGGGATGCTAATGCAGGGGTGACGCAGCATCATTATGAGGTTCGTAAGAGCTAAGCCAATTGTCTGGGGGGCGAGGTAGCCAGGGACCCAGCATGGGCTGTGATTCCCCCCACTCAGTTCCGGAGCACAGGTGTTGAGTTCTGGGAAGAAATAAGCACTTGGTCAGCATTCCACTCTCGGGGAACCTGGGCTCCGGTTCTCAGAATAGCAGCCCCTGCCAGGTGACTTTCTGGGAACACCGCTCCAGGGCTGTGATGCCAGCGGAGAGCAGTGTCGCTGCTCCTGCACATTCCCTTGGAGCCTGGCCTTTGGGTGGGCAATGCCGGCTACATCACTCAGAGGGGGCATCGGCACACCCACTGCTGCCAACCGTGGGGGAGTGGTCAGGAGCCAGACTGGACGAGCACACGTCCTCGGCCTGCCCTGGATCCCTGACTGCAGAATGACCACCTTGCAGGGCTGTCCTGAGGACTCAAGGAGCCAGTGCAGGCTAAGCACACACAGGCACCCGATGGAATGATGGAAGGAGCTACTGTGGTTGTTGGGCCCCGTTGAGCCATCCTGGGGCCGGAATACAGGCCTGTAGCTTCCGACTGGTCATGCGTGTGTGTGTGGATGCCACCAGGATGTGTCCCACCACTCCCTCCTGCCTGCCGTCACCTCCCACCTCTCCTGGCTCACTCTGCCACTCGTCCTGGACTCCCCTTTCTCTGGTCCTCAGATCCTTTACCCTTGGTCGTCCTTCTCCCTCTTCAAGTTCAAGCAGCTCATTCTTACCATTCAGGTCCCAACCCCTTCCCTTCCCTGCCCCTGGGTCCCTGCCCCACCCAGAGATTCTCTATTGTGTTCATGTATAAAGGATTATAGCACCTACTATCATCTGAAGTAATCTCAGTCATTTGTTTCCTTGCGGACAGCTTTTCTCCTGCACGGGGACCATATGCTCCACGAAGCTGGTGTTTCTGTCCGTTTTGTTCATTCTTTGTGCCTCTAGCGCTAGGACAGAATCTGGCCCCCAGTGGGGAGTCCAGGTATATTTGTTAAATGAATGTGTGACTCTGAGATGCAGCTTCCTCATCTGCAAAGCGGAATGAACAATGGTACTTGTAGCTTGGAGGTTTCACGAGCACCGAATTGTGCAGGGTGTGGAGGCATAGCAGCCAGACCAGAGCATGGTCATCCAGACCACCCAGCCTCCTGACTGTATCATTAATAACGTGGGCAAGAGACACGCACAATTAACCATGATATATGGCAAAATGAGGAAAGTGACAAAGAAGGACACAGTACAATTGGGGCTCAAAAAAGAGGAGAGGCCAAGAGGGCAGGAGAGTGTGGGGACAGGATGGAGAGACCCAGCGGGAATGGGGTGGAGGTTCAGCTGCCTGGGAAGACACAGAGAAAAGCAGTGGTCGCGCTGGTGAGAATATGGAGGGCGTCTGTGTTTCGAAGGCTCCCTTTGGTGACTCCCAGAGACCAGACGCAGAATGGGGCCTGGGGGCGGGGTGTGAGCGCCAGAGAAGTCTGAGAACCCAGAATAGCCTCTCTCTTGGGGGTCAGACGCTCAAGACAACCACCAGGAAACAAACACAGCTCCCCGCTGTGGGAAGCTGGGAAGGCCATAGACATTCGGCATTTCTCCGCACTGAAAGGTCTGGCAGATGAAGGGGCACAACGCGGCGTGAGGAACTTCATGAATGAGCTTCCCACGCACTGTCCTCGGAGCGGCTCCCCGCTCCAACAGGAATCACTGGCTAGTGCAGAGCAGTGTGATTTAAAGGGCTGTCTCTGGACTCGAGGTTTGCACCTGTGGATTCCGCGCACGGGGCGAGCTGCAGGTGCATAGACATAATTGCATGTCAGACGCTGGTGCCTGGTGGGCAATCCATCTTCCTTTTGGATGAAAATGCCTCATCACATAATGCGCGGCGAGGGCTGCTCCCCTCCTCCCACGCACACCTCCTTCCCACTTTCCCCCCAGTTAGTGCAGGTGTGCATTGGAAGGCCACCTTTGGAACAACTGAGGCTCAGTGATGTATTTCCAGCATGAAATCTGGGAAGGGATCGCCTGAGAGGTGAGTAAAAAATAACACAGACCTCAGGAAAGCTAGAGACGGACAGCGTTGAGGCTCTTGACAAGGACAGAGGTGGTAGGGGAGAGTGGGGGCACCCGACCCTGCAAGTGCCTCCCTTCCTGGTTTCCAGAGGAACAGAGCTGAGAGCTGTCTAGCAGCAGATGCCGTCTCATAAAGAAGATCTGGATTGCAGCCGCCTTGGCCACGGCCTACTCTCGATCCCGCTGCGAAACCACAGCAGCTCCTACATAATCCATTTTTCAGCAAGTTACGGAGCAGGGGGAGCAGTCGCTCCTGGAGGCCCAGCCATGTGTTTCCCCGGGACTCGCTTTGCTAAAACCGTTATGACTGCCACGATTTGTGTAGCCTCAGTAAAGTTACCACGGCCTCGCCATAAATCAGGAGCATTTTAATGACCTCACTGTGAGAGCTGTTTGCAAGGGAGGAGAAAGGTGCTGGCTGGGGGTCTGTCGGGTGCCCCTAGGAGGGGACGCCTGTACTTCTGGCCCTCATGCTCACGCGCCTTCCTTGTCTCCGGCTCCCTGCCTTTGTCTGGGACGTGAGAGCAGAAAGTGCTTTCTCTCCCCCTCTCCAGAACACATGACCAACTGGAGAAATCCCAGTCCCCTGGGCTGATGGCTGAATGGGCTTCTCCCTTGCAGAGCGCCATTCTCCAGCCAGAAAAGGAAAATGCGGCTTGCAGTGCGAAACTTTCAATAATTTGTGATGAAATGGGGCACGGAAACTAATGTTCACATGCCCTAAGATGCAATGTGAAACTCGATGTGTGTGTGTGTGTGTGTGTGTGTGTGTGTGTGTGTGTGCATGTTTGAAAGTAGAGTTGTTCTTAAATCCATTAGGGCACCTACATCCTTATAGCTAAGTTTATTTGAATCACTCTTTGGGTAACTTTTTTTTACAATGGAAAATTTTAAATATACATAAATTAGAGAAAATAGTTTAGTGATCCCCATGTGCCCATCATCCTGCTCCCATGCTGGCACTTGGGTCCTTTGGAAAGTCCTTAATTTTAGAGTTCTCAGTCTGCCTTCTAAACTCGGGTCAAACGGCACTGTGGACTGTTCCCTTCTGTGGGGGCTTCTGTGACTCCCTTAAATACAAGCTCACACCACAGTCTAAAGCCTCAGTCACCTGAGCTCACCTAAAGCTCTTCTGCTTGGTTCTAAAGCTGAAACCCAGAGGGGAAATCGTCACCCCAGACCGCTGCGTGGCATCTGCTTGGAGAACGGCCAGCACGTTGACGGGATGGAGGCCTGATCAGGAGAGCAGAGTCCCGGGTGCCTCCGGCTCCCGGTGGCCGCCAGATATCGCCCGCCATGAGTCATGGGGAGTTCGGGAGACACACTGTGGCAGGCGAGTGGGAACCGAGGAATGCAGTCACCTGGACTGCGGTTTCACCTGCCAGAGTGTGACCTTGGCAAGCCATGTGACCCTCTGTCTGCAGACAGGCAGGCCCCGCTTGACTCAGCGTTGTGGGCGTGAACTTTTGCCTCAAGCACATGACGTTTCTCCTGAAACCTGCAGACAGGATCAAGTGGAAGGAGAGGCTTCAACAGGTAGAGGAACATCACAGGAGGTAAACTGAGGAAGAGCCGGAGCCCCCTTACCGTGCCTTGAATTGAAGGGATGTGCTGAAGACACGGGCCAGCCGGGCAGGACGGGGACTGACCAGTGTGGCGTCCTCCCTCATTGTACAGAAGCAGCGAGCCTGCACCTGGTGGTGGGGCTCGAAGGGGGAGCCCTGGAGGCAGCCTTCCGCTGACATGTTTGTCATAAGGAGAGGATGGGACAAAGGTTCCAAGTGTGCGTGTCAGGTGGCTCATCGGCGCTTTACTTACAAAAACAAAAAAACTTGGGAACCTCTTAAGCTTCCCAAATAAGCAATTGATTAATATAAATTAGACTTTGTTCATATAATGTCGCATCATGTTATCATTCAGGAAGGATCATGAAGGTCTATACTTAGTGATTAGAGACTATTTTCATGGGATATTGTTCAGATAAAAAGTACGTTGCTGAGAAGCACAGCACAAAATCCAATTTTGTGATCCACGCGCGTCCCTATCTAGGTATCTATTTGTACTCAGAAAACAGGAAAAAGGGTATGAAAAAAGGAAGAGTTTACATGGTTATAGCTAGGTTTCAGGGTTTGGGGACCTATCTACTTTCTTTTTTATAACTTTCTATATTCTCTGAGTAAACACACACTCGTGACAAAAAACACCTAGGTTTTACACAGAAGTGGCATTTATTTTAAGTGAAAATAAATCTCCCAATCTTACTAGAAAGACTGAAGACAACAAGACACTCTGATGGGCATTTTAGCAGAAGACAGAGCAAGCGAGCATTCTGGGAACCCCGTTCCTCGCAGGTCACATCGTGTCTGTCTTCTCCAGTACTGAAGTCGTTTTCCACAAAGCTGCTTATCCGATCGAGGTATGTTTTCCACAAGCATGTCTGCCATTTTTTAACACCTGTCAACTCAGATAGAAGCATCAAAACACGCGTGTCTCAGTGTCTCTGCGTTTACTGCCGACTACTCCAAGAATGATCTTTCCCCTTTGCCTGTGGAGTTAGTGGTAAGAGAAGCCTGGAAAAGTGGAGATAGTGTAGCCTTCTTGGCCCAGCTTCCTCTTTCCCAGAGAATGGTGAGGGATTTCTGCCTAACACCTCCCCTCTCTCATTTAACATGCGGATCTGAAGCCGTCACAGGTGGCTGGTGTTCGCTCCATGTATCTGCCTCATCTCATGAAAAGTCAGCTCAGACATCAAGGACATTATTTGGGGATCAGCGATATCTGTTTAAGGGGGAGCTCTGTCTTTCTGCGGCATGGGAAGAAGTTCAAATCCTGAGGGAGCAGATTCTGAAGCAAAGGAAACTATTACCTAAATTAAGCCCTTTAAGACCATTTTTAATGGTGATAAATTAGGCAAGTTGCTAAATTGGACTGAGACCATAATTCATGTTGGATGGTATGAAGAAGAATTTAATTTACCTTTATCTTCTTAGAAAAATCCCGAAAAAAATACCCCACAAACTGAAAATAGTAGTTCTTAGAATGAGTTTCAGAATCAGTGCATTAGCTGCCTGAGACAATGGTGAGCACTGAAGCTCTCCCCAAAGTCACGGCAATAAATCACTTAAAGCAAAGCAAAATTTTCTCCAGTGGGCCTACTTACCAAGTGACAAACTTAAAAGGCCATATCGTGGTCTGTGCAAGAAGCTTGAGGATGTTTATTTGTTAGGGAGGATTGAACTGGCCTAATTCTGCTCAAATGTATGTGATGTTGAATCTTTACACTTTTTATCAGTGTACTTCCCAACACCTCCAGATCAAATATAATCCTCACTTAATAGACTAGAAGCTTAGAGATGCTTAAAGCTGTCTTAAAACCATGTCTGGTTTCGGAAGACCTGTATATGGACCCCGTGAAGTGTTTATCAATGACTTGCCTACAGACCACCTGTCTAGGAGCCTGATCGTAAGGAGTCCCTTAAGTGGCTTACAAGTGTGCTGAGTTGAGGAACAGAGGACCAGTGAATACGTGGAGTTAACCTTTCTTCCTCTGCAACAGAAGTTGCCTTACTCCTTTTGCGAAGAGTCAAATAGTAAATATTTTAGGCTTTGCAAGGCATACAGTCTCTATTGCAATTACTTGGCTGTTGCAGTGTGAAGGCAGAGAAAAACAATACATAAAAAAACACGGGCATGACTGTGTGCCAATAAAACTTTATTTGCAAAAACAAGAAGGGAGCCAGATTTGGCCCACCGGCCATCGTTTGCCAAAACCCATTCTATAGACAGGTTCTCATGGACTTTAGCTTCATATCTTCGTCAGCATCATTACAACATCATTGCCATCATCTTTATTGTCAACACCATCATTGTCATCGACAGCTTCATCACCACTATCACCGTCATCGCCCCCATCATCACCGTCACCATCATCACCATCATCATCGTCTACAGTTATCATCAGTGTTCAGTGATAACCCCAGCAGCAAATGGAGATAGCATGTTCTCAGGGCTCAGTGCTACTGTTCTTGCTTGGGATACTTCTCTAGGTCCTTTAGAATGTCATCTTCTTTTTATGATATTTAAATTATCCGCCCTCCATTGCTAATTGCAGTCAGCCACTCTGAGTAGCTGAGAAGACCCCCTTCAAGGCCAGGAGATTCAACCTGGAAAAATAGACTGGTCTGACACAAAAATCTTAAGGAAATTATATTCATCATTATGTGGGGTATGCTCTGAGCCTACATGTCAAATTCCTTCTAACTCTGTTGTTTGCTGGGGCTCCCTAAGTGTGATCTTCTTGTCTCCCATTTATGAACCCTCAGCTTCAGCCCCCATCCCATGCCAAGAGTTATTCTGACCTTTCTTTGAACGAACAAATAAACATTTAATTCAAATAGCAGATTAGGCATTTCTCAGTGGATCAACCCCCACCCCCCGCCCCTATCCCCATCGCAAACAGCACATCTGAGCACTTTCAGATCTCCCGCCAGTCCATGGCCAGAGAAGATCCTCCTTCAGCTGAGATGATACAAAATCTGAGTTAAAGGTTTTCAAAGAGTTTCCTCTCAGGAATAATGCTTGAGGGCTAGAAGCTTTTGGTATCTTCAGTTGAAGAAATTGAAATCTTAAAACCCCACTAAAGTAGTCAACAAGCACTAACTGGGATCCTCGCCACAATATAACAATGCCTCACACGGTCTACACCAGCACCGAGCATTGGACTGAAAGCCCTTTGGCATTTTGCTGTTTTAACAGAATTAGTAACTTGCCTGACTGTGCACTTTTACATACTCATCATGCAGTTTTCCACATTCCATCTTTCTTTGGTGCCTGCTTAACGGTTCTCTTGCCATTGATTACCTTTTGCTCACAGCAATTTGAGCATCACTATGCACATATAACCCGACCCTTCAGCTCAATATTGCTCAATGGATATTGCTCCAAAAAGGTGCTTCTGGTTAATTTTACATACTCACCAAAGTTTGCTCGTGCATCTGTGGAGAGGACTATGGGACTCTCGGTTGCCATGACAACTGGAGGAGAATCAAGGATCTGAGGATTATTGGATCTCTGTTCCATGAGGTTTTCCCCATCACCCATGCCCGATTTCAGGATTCAGAGCTAGTTGCTTTGTAATGGATACAGATCCCTTAACATTCAATGCAAAATGTAAATGACAGTAATTAGATTCTTTGGAAGCCAACAGGAGAAAAGAAACCGATGTTTCTTGACTACCCTCTGTGCCCGAAATTGTGTGGAGTATTTTCACAAATTTTGTCATGAGATGCACCTGTCTTCTATTGTTGTTCCCATTTTGTTGAGGCTGCACGAGGTTCCCCCAGCCAAGGCATAGGATGCAGTGGGGACCTTCAGCCAGAGCCCATGCCTTACCTCTGGGATGCCCATGGTTCCTTTCTTCACCAGCTCCTGGGACTCCAGCACACAGAAGGGACTGGACTGTTGAGCTCTAAGACCCCCTTGAGCTTTTACCCTGACGCTATCCCCAATGTTAGTGAAACAATTACTGAGTCTTCTCCTCTAATATGAGTCTTTGCCAGGCAAGAAAAAACCTGAGAGACAGAAGACACTGGATAAAAAAGAGGAGGGAGGAAAAGCTGATGGATATAGGCCATCTTTAGCATCCTCGTCTACCACATCCACAGTAGATGTTTCTAGAGTGTTCTCGGCTCCTTGGGCTCCACATTAGTCCTTTGAACCAGGGAGGGTGCACACCAGAGACGAGAGGCCCAGCCCAAGGGGTTCCCAGATCCCGCTCCAGCTGGGGCACGGGGTCTCCTAACCCCAACCTGGAGATCCACTGGAGCCTGGCATGGGCACAGAGCTGCAGGGCAGAGGTTAGGGTGGGGTTTGGGGGAGAGGCCAACTTCGAGGTGAACCCTGGTTCTGCCGGCTGGCCACGAGGCCGTTCTCCCGCCTTTCTGAGTTCCGTTCCTCGGCTGTGCAGTGGGAGAGCCAGCAGTTTTGCTCTGAGAGGGTTACCTGCAATCAGGAAGCTCTTAGGGTGGCACTCAGCATGGTGCCAGGCCTGAGGACAGCAGTGGCATCGATACATTTATTGATTGAATGATTGCAATTTCCTGTATGTTTTGGTGGCAGGAGGGAATACATTCATTTTGGGGGCTACACACCAGGGGTGGCTTAAAACAGCAGAAATTTCTTCTCTCACAGGCCAGAAGTCTAAAACCAAGATGGGAGCAGGGCCGCACTCCCTCTGCAGGTGCTGGAGGAGGGTCCCTCCTGCCTCTTCCAGCCTCTAGTGGCTGCGGGTGTTCTCTGGTTTGGGCTCGCTTCACCCCCACCCTCTACCTCTGTCTTCTCCTCTGTGTGTCTGGCTTATAAGGACACATAGGATTGCATCCAGGGTCCCCCCAGATGATCCAGGACAATCTCCTCCTCTCTACACCCTTGACTCTTTTGCCATAGGAATAGATGTTCACAGGCTCCAGGGCTTAGGACGTGGGCATACGTATTTGCGGGCTGACATTCAACCCACTACAGGGGGCAGGGAAAAGAGAGGGAGGGAAGCCAGAGGGCACACTTTGCCAAAGACCGAAGAGAACTCAAAACAAGGAGCTGCAGGTCTCTGGAGTAAGCATGCTGGGTCTCCCTCTGCCCCTGTGTGGGTTCTGCAGAGATTCATGGGAAGACAAGTGCGCCCCGAAGTCCTGGGCTCAGAGACCACGTGGAGACCACACCCGTGAAGCCAGCACACATGAATCGCTTCCTACGAGCCCTCGTGTTCTTTCAGCAAGCTTCCCTTTCTCTCGATAGGCCCCTGTGGGCCCCAGCATTTGAGTGGGTGTAAATTGCACGGTCTCTTCTGGGGGTTGAGCTGGAGAATGAGGAAAATGATAGATCTTCCGAGGTTGGTCGATTTTGCTGATGGAAGCGTGTTTCCTACCTGAGGCATACCGGGGGTCCCCCGAGAACTATCAGTTACTTCTTAGGCCAGAAGACATATTTATGGCTGTGGAAACGGCCCCGCATCATCAGAGGATCCTCCCTGCTGACTCCCTGGGTGCTCATTAGTTCGGTATATCAGAAACTCCCCCACCCTTTGCAGAAATGAACAGTTCAGCATAAAACAAACTCATTTAATTCAAATTTAATTAAAGTTGGAGCAAATGTTTTTTATTCTTCAGTCCTAATTAGAAGAATGCTATTGCACGTGGTAACACTGAAAAACACGGGGGTTTCCAAGGAGGAAGAGCGTCTGGGACGGTGCTGGCTGATGCCGGAAGAATGAAGAAGAAGGAGGCTCATTTTCCAAGCCTCAGAAAGTTCTGGTAATCAAGGGTTTTCTAACAAAGCACCTGTGAAACACGGCAACAACAGATACCAAGGAATGAAGTTAACAAAAGAGTACGTGTGAAGGAAAACAAAGTTATAAAGCAGCACAAAGGAGCATCAAAGAATGAGTAGTCCTACTGAAGGCCGACTGTGTTCCCTAGTAAATCTCAGTGTCTTAACCCCATGAAAGTTACTTCTTACCCCACGAGTAAGGTAACTCAGGAGTCCAAGATTGTTCCTTATCGGGACGACACCTGTTGCAGGGTCCAGGTTGGACCACCGTAGCCTGAGAGCTGAGCCCCACCCACGGCGCGTCTGCACAAGGCACGTTGTGCGGGAACCAGTCTCACACATCCAGGTGCGTCCAGGTGTGTCCAAATGCATCCACGTGTGTCCAGTGGCCTTCGAGGGAGCCTGGACACCAATTCTACCTGCTCACCCCAGCTTCTGGGGAGAGAGGAGGGGAGGGGAGACAGGCAGGGAGGGGGGTGGAGTAGAGGGGAAGAAGGGTAGAGAAGTCCGTGGGTCGTCGGTGGTTGAGTGACTTGTGGGTGGCCTCCCGGGGCCCGGGGAGGAAGCAGCCCTGCTCCCCACAACAGCCTTGTCTGCCGTGGGGATGAAAGATAGTGGGCTTTGCCCCAAGGGCCCAGAGACCCGGCATTTCCCCCGTGTTATCTTCACACAGGACACAGACCCTCAGGACCAGGAGCCAAGTTCAAGCTAGCTGACTACAGATGCTGAGAAGCAAGTTCTAGACCGTTCTCCACCACCCACTGGCCTTGGCTGCTTCCCGGCCTCCCCTCCCTGACTGCCTGGCCTTCTCCTCACTCTCAGATACCAGGATGCTTTCCAGTGTGTTGTGTAGGAGTCAGGCCTTCAACTTCAAGTCCAGGCTCTAGCCCCTACTAGCCTCGTGACGTTGGGCCAATTACTTACTTTTTCCAGCTTTGGCTCGTCTTTGACAGAATAGTGATAGGAAGGATTAAATACGAAAATTGTGTTTAGGGCACAGTGTTGGACACCCAGTAATGGCTCTGCAAGTGTTAACGACTTTTATTCTTCTCGGAAAACCACACCAGGGGGTTGCCTCGGCCGGGAAGGGCAGGGGACTCAGGACTCAGGACACCTCAGCCATTTTGGGCTTCTTGTTTCCTGACCGTAACAAGCTGGTTCCACCTCAGGGCCTTTGCACTTGCCGTTTTCTCTGCCTGAATCCACTTTCTCGCCTGCTTTGGCAAGTGTGGGTTCTTATCATCTGTGAGGCTCTAGTTCAGCTGTTTCTCACTAACAGAGGATGTGCCTGACCACCTGATCACAAACGTCTTCACTGACTTCTCGCTTCTTTTCTCCCAGCCGCTGCCACAGGTCACACAGCCTCCTTCATTCTCCTATGGCATTATTACTAATGATGATCATCTCCTTCACCAGTTAGTTCGGTTCGCCTTTGTGTCTCACCCTTCCCAGAGGTAAACACGAGAGAAGACCCCACGAAGGCTGCTGGATCCCCAAAGCCGTGAGCTGGCCCAAACACAGAGTGGAGACCCAGCGAGTCTTTGCGGAAGAGCTCGGGAAGTCATGAGTGGGTCGGCCGGGCCATGGTGGGGCAGTCACAGAGGGCTGGAGTGAAGGAAAGAGCTTGAATGAAGACCACAAGGCACTGGTGTGGGGACCGTGAATGAAGGACTCAGCCGTGGCTTGTCCACTCCTGGCCAGAGAAGAGAGTACTTGTGGGCTGCGTGCTGCTGGCCAGGTCCCCTCCCCACCACCCACCCCCCCCCCCCGGCCCTTTCCTCGCAAAACCGATTCAGTGGCTGTTCTCATGAGTTCCCTCCTCAGCCAACCGAGCTGTTTGGAGCAGAAATGTTCCCGTGGCCAGCGGAGCTGCGTGGCGAGTGACTCATAGGGTAGTTTCAAGAGGACATTTAAGAAGAAGACATCGCATGGAAAGGGTTGCAGTGAATGTCCCGAGGTCAAAAGAATCGAGGAAATGACTTCATGATTTTTCTTTTATAAAAGCAACACAAATAATCAAATAACAGATGTGTGAAGCCCAAGCCCCTTTTCTGCTCTGTGTATTTTATGCAGCCTAAAAAACATGTGTTTGGGGGCGCCAGGGTGGCTCAGTCGGTTAAGCGTCTGTCTTGACCCAGGTCATGTTCTCACAGTTCACGAGTTTGAGCCCCACGTCGAGCCTGGAGGCTGCTTCGAATTCTGTGTCTCCCCCTCTCTCTGCTCCTCCCCCACTCATGCTCTGTCTCTCCCTCCTTCAAAAATAAATTTTAAAAAATATTTTAAAAAACCCCATGACTTTGGAGCTCCCTTTGAGTGATTTAAAAACCAGATGGAAGGCAGCAGACACATTGCATCGGCCCCAGTAATGCGGCCATTTATTTCCTGGGTAAGTGAGTAGAAATGGCGTCCGTGTGCTTCTTGCCGAGCGCCGAGCATTTGGCCTCCAGCGGAAGCCTGAATAATTTCCATGCATGATGAATCCTTCCAATAACGAGGCCCTGCAAAGGCAGGATCCAATCATAGTCATTAGCTCCTGGAGCTCTTTTCAGACGGATGCCTCAGAGTCTTTGCAGCAAGCACCCCAATAGAAGGTGAGGGGCTACTTACAATTTCATCTGGCATTTACTACTCTTTCTTGTTCTTTTGGAAACGTGACAGGGTAAGTGGAAACGTCAAGCGCGATTGTTGAGAGAGGCAGAAGGATGTCAACTGAGCAGAATTCATCACCCAGGAGCAGGTGACGGGCCGGGACACCCCACCTGGGGTGACATCCCTGGGGCTGTTTGTTGTCGTCTGTGAAAGCAGACATAGCAGTGCAAGACTGGCCGAAGGAAGGGACACCCTCAGTGTCCCTGGCTGTGGCTGTGCCTCAGTTGCTCTCCACAAAAGGGACAACCAGCTTCACCCCCGCGCAGCTGAAAGGGGTCTTCCCCGTAAGCCCTGGTCACACGACTTCTCATTTCTGCCCGCTGGGTCTACGCGGGACCTTGTGCTGCCCTGACATTCCTTCCGTGAGTCACGCGTGTGCAGCCCTTGTTAGCTAGGACGCAGGCTTCGCTGAAGAGTCTTCCCCAACATTTGTCTGTTTCTTTATTGGTCTTCCTCCCTTTTGCTTGCTGATCTGCGAGTTTCCTCTGCATTCTAGATCCTAATACTGTGTCAGCTATTTACATTGTAAATTCTGGTGTCAAGTATTTATCCATTGAAAGATGAGATAAAAATAACTTGTAGGCAAAGCTTGAAGTTCAGGTACCTGTTGTGGCATCTTCTGAGTGTGGGACGTAGGACGAACCCTCCGAACACCTTTCCTTCAGTGAGCAAACTGGATGAGTAGAAGAATACATGGAAAAGCAGAGTGGGCTCACAGGGAAAGCAGGAAGCAAAATGGACCTTTTTAAAATAAATCAACTCTATCTCAGCCACTGCCTGGCCATGTGATCCGGGGGAGGGTCCTCACCTATGCTGACCTCAGATTTCACTTTTGCCTCCCAGGGGGGGCGTAGGCTGGGGACACCCAGGGAGCAAAGAGCCAATATGCCACATGTGTAAGGACTTCTACACAGAAGGTGGGGCTTTTGTCTGTCTTTACCTCCAGCATGAGATGGAATATAATCGATATTTAAAATAAACCCTGGAGCCTGAACAAATTTAGACAGATGATATATAGAAAGAGAGATGATAGAAATAGACGTATAGATGACAGAAAAATGAATAGACAGAGGATAGATAGATAGTAGATAGATAGATAGATAATACAGATCAACGGATGGATGGATAGATAGATAGATGGATGGATGAATGCATAGATAGATAGATAGATAGATAGAGCAAATGAACCACTCCCTAATTCCTCATTTATTTTTTGTCTTTCCCTTATAGAAATGGAAGTGAACTTAGCCATTAGGTGAAAATCAACATTTAATGGCATTTTAATAGGATGAACATAGCATATGACTTATGGTTTCATTTTGCCATACAGCAAATACACAATGGTAAAACCATATCTACATCTGTGGATGTGTGCACGTGTGTGTGTGTGTGTGCGTGTGTGCATTAGCCTCCCCTCCATCCCATGCTAAATGAAACATGCAAAACCGATAATAGCATTGACTTTTAAGTGTTAGGATTATAATTCAATTGTATTTTTTCCTTCTGCTAAACATTTTCCTATTTTCTCTAGAGTTAATATGCAATTACGTGCAAAATAATAAAAAGATAGCGCGTACTAAAATAATATTTATGGAGCATATAACATCTTAGAAAATGCTTGCAATAGGTTAATGAAAGAAACCTGTTGCAAAGTCGTATATCCCACTGTTATTAAACCAAACAAAATACAGACGGGTAGGGAAAACCTCCAAATGCTGGGAACCCTTCTAGCTGCATGCTGCTAGGTTTGCGTTTCTCTTTCCATTGTTTCTCTCTCTCTTTTGTTCTTTTCTCTTCTCCTACCTTCTTGTCTTCTCCCATTTTTGTTCTTCTGAAATGTGTTCATTAACCACATGTTATTTTACCTTGTTTAAACCACCATAAAAGCCTGTAAAACTTTCAATAGTATGATGACCATGATTTCAAAGGGAATTCTTTAACCAGCAAATCCCATATCCCATCCCTCAAACTCCAGGTTCTGCAGGATATTAAAATAAAATTTGCTGACCTTTTCCAAAGCTGGAGGCCCTGTGAAAGCTCGAGCAGGGCCCCATTTGGGAAGCCACTTGTGTGTGGGCTAGGTCAGAAGACACATGCACATCGTGTGCACACACCAGTGCTTCCTCTGGTTCAAGCCACGTGGGCACCACTGTGTCACCCGGAGAACTGCCCAGGCAAACACCCCACTTTGTTCTGTCGGCCTTGGTCAGCACTGTGACCAGGCAGGATGGCTGCCATTGTTATGGACGCTCCCCCCTTTTCTCCTGTTCCTCCCGGTGGCTTCACCTGCCATTCCACTCTTAGACGGTCCGGCTCATCCCCTGGGCTATGGCGTGAGCTCTGTAATCTCCTTAGGGGCAAAGGGACTGGACCCCCAGAGGTGCAGGGAGCAGACAGCCACTACCCTGGACCTCCAGGATGCCTACTGCCTGTGAAGCCACAGAGCCTGTGTGGTCTCTGCCTAACCCTAAAGCAGAGCAACACTGATCTGGGTGCAGGGCCTTGTGGGAAAAACGAGTCAGCTTGGGCTTTATCAGGAAAGCCACTCGCGGGAGCAGTGGGATGGAACAGCCTCCTTTCCATCCAGCAGCACTTGCCAGTCCTGCCCTGTTTAGCCCACAGTGTTCTTTGAGAGGCAGACATCACGGACCCCAGGTCCTTACTGCCAGGTGTGTGCTCCCCAAGTCCGGACCCTGTCTTCACCAGTTGGAAAAGTTCCTCTCAGGACCAGCCATTGTTTCATCCTTGTACCTTTTATCGTGATTTTTTTACATTGAGATATAACGGACACATAACATTGTGTAAGTTTAAGGTGTATCATGTGTTGACTGGATACGTTTATATATCACAGTACAATTACCTCCACAGTGTGAGCTAACATCCCTATCACATCACGTAATTATCATCTCTTTTTTTTGTGGTGAGAACAATTACAATTAAGGTCTAGTCTCTTAGCAACTTTGAAGTTTATGATACAGTATTTTTGACAGTGATCATTAGGCTGTACATTGGATGTCTGGGTCCATCTTCTTGTTCCAAGCTGTACCCTTAAACATCTTCCCGATTCCTCTGCCTACCACTCCCTGATAACCCCCACTCTGCAATCTCTTTCTATGAGTTATGAGTCCAGTTTTATGGATTTCATGTCTAAGTGATAGCATACAATATTTGTCTTTCTTCGTCTAACTTATCTCACTCAGCACGGTGTCCTCAAGTTCCATCCACATTGTCCAAAACGGCAGGATTTCCTTTTCTCATGGCTGAACAATATTCCATTGCACATATACACCAAATTGTATATGAATTTACCCATTCATCCATGATGGACACTTGGGCTGTTCCCATGTCATGGCTGCTGTGAATAGTATTGCAGTTAATATGGGAGAACTGGTGTCTTCAATGTCCTGTATTAATTTCCTCTGGATGTATACCCAGAAGTGAAATTGCTAGATCATGTAGTCTATTTTTAAGTTTTAGAGGAACCCCCATACTGTTTTCCATAGTATCTGAACCGATTTATATTTCCATCAAAAGTGCACAAGTGTTCCCTTTTCTACACATCTTCTCCAACATTTGTTATATTATCTGTGTGTGTATGTGTGTGTGTGTATAATGTTTATTTACTTTATTTTTGAGAGAGAGGGTGAGTCAGGGAGGGTCAAAGAGAGGAAGAGAGAGAGAGAATCCCAAGCAGGCTCTGCACGCTCAGTGCAGGGCCCAGTGCGGGGCTTGAAGTCACCAACTGTGGGATCTTGACCTGAGCTGAAATCAAGAGTCAGACACTTAACTGACTGGGCCACCCAGGTGCCTATATCTTTTGTCTTCTTGATGACAGCCATTCTGAAAGTTATAAGATGATATCTCCTTGTGGTTTTGATTTGTGATTCCCTGATAACTAGTGATGCTGAGCACCTGTTTATGTACCTATTAGCCATTTGGATGTCTTCTTTGGAAAAATGTCTATTAAGATCCTCTGCCCTTTTTAAAAATTGGATCATACAGGTTTTTGCTGTTGGGTTGTATGAGTTCCTTATGTATTTTGGATAATAAGCCCTTATCCAATATCCGGTTTGCAAATAATGTCTCCCATTTTCTAGATCGCCTTTCTGTTTTATTGACTGTTTCTTTTGTTGTGCAGAAACTTTTCAGTTTGATGTGGTCCCACTTATCAATTTTGTTCTTTTGTTGTCTGTGCTTTTGACGTCCTTTCCAAAAAATCATTGCCAAGGTCAATGTGAAAACACTCCTTCCCTATGTTTTTTTCTATCAAGGTGTTTTAAGTTTATTTTTTCTCCTGTCACTTGTTAGTGTATATTCAGATTATGAGATGGAATGTAGCACACCATTTGAACCAAGGATTGGAGCTAGACAGCCCCGGCGAGAATGCCTGCTCTGCCACTCACCAGTGTGCAAATGTGGCACGCTGTTGGAGCTCTGTGTCTCAGTTTCTTCATTTCTAATTGGGAGCAAATACAGGTCGCTATGAGGACTGAATGAATGATTACCTTCAAAGTGCTTAGAATGGGGCCCAACACAAAGTAAGTGCTTCATAGATATTAGCTACAACCGTCATCATTATCATTGCCACTACCAACATCACCATCACCATTGCCATCATCACTTCATCATCACCATCATCATCCACCATCACCATAATCAGCACGCCCATCATCATCACCATCACCATCAGCAGCACCATCATCATCACCATCATCGCCATCACCACCATCGTCATCATCACCATCACCATCATCACCATCAGCAGCACCACCATCATCACCATCATCACCATCACCATCATCATCATCATTACCACCATCACCATCAGCATCACCATCATCACCATGACCATCATCACCATCGTCATCACCACCATCATCACCATCACCATCAGCAGCAGCACCACCACCATCATTACCATCACCATCATCACCATCATCATCACCATCACCACCATCATCATCATCACCACCATCACCATCACCATCAGCAGCAGCAGCAGCACCACCATCATCACCATCATCACCATCACCACCATCATCATCATTACCACCATCACCATCATCATCACCATCATCACCATGACCATCATCACCATTGTCATCACCACCATCATCACCATCAGCAGCAGCAGCACCTCCATCATCACCATCACCATCATCACCATCATCATCACCATCACCACCATCATCATCATCACCACCATCACCATCATCATCATCATCACCACCATCACCATCATCACCACCATCACCATCATCATCACCATCACCATCACCATCATCATCACTACCATCACCACCATCGTCATCATCACCATCACCATCATCACCATCAGCAGCACCACCATCATCACCATCATCACCATCACCATAATCATCATCATTACCACCATCACCATCAGCATCACCATCATCACCATGACCATCACCACCATCACCATCAGCAGCAGCAGCAGCACCACCATCATTACCATCACCATCATCATCATCATCATCATCACCATCACCACCATCATCATCATCACCACCATCACCATCAGCAGCAGCAGCAGCACCACCATCATCACCATCATCACCATCACCGTCATCATCACCATCATCACCATCACCATCATCAGCACCACCATCATCATCACCATCATTACCATCACCAGCAGCAGCATCACTATCATCACCATTGCTGCCATTGTCCTCAGCGGAGCACCATTTTCATCACTGTCACTGTCATCACCATCGTACTGATGGTAGTGTGGTTAAGAGTTAGGGCTTCAAACTCTGACACATTCTGGTTTAAATCTCAGGTTCACTACACAGTAGTTATGAGATCCGAGGCAAGTTTCTCCATGAAAATAGCATATAACACCCTCCTGATGGGGGTTGTTATAATGACTAATGACCCTTATGTTCTGATCATAATACCAGGTACATGGCAAGTGCTTAGTAAATGATATATAACAGTAATGTACAATTACATGTAGTTATATTAATGATGTTAATATTATATTCATACATTAACACATAATATGTATTAGTAAGTTTACATTTGTGTATGTAAGATATATTTTATATGTTGAGCTTATATAATTATATTTATGTATTATATATAAGTTTATATATTGTGTATATAAATGTTATATATTAATATATTACTAAACATATTATAATAATATTTTATTATTGACATATAATTATTTGATAATTATATTTATTCTGTATTATTTATTAATTACATTAATACTATATATTACATATAAACTCAATATATATCTCACGTATATATACAAAAACACATATTCCTCTATACACAAACACATGTGTATGTGTATGTCCTGATCAGCTTTTCCTGTCATGCTTTAACACTGTGAAGTCTTATAATTATAAGCTGTTATTTTGCTGTTATTACTGTGTTTTGAAAACCCCTCACCCCCTTTTCTCATGGGCTCCCCTCCTACGTGATTAGTTCCAGACAGCCTGTGAGCTGTCTGTTGGAGGACGCAGGCTTCGTGGCTTTGGAGGACCAGCCTCTGGTGGAGGTGATATGAGCACGTTAGTAAGTACAGCTTCAGGGCGTCCGAGGCTTGGTGGCACAGTATCCCACTCTCAGCAGGAGCGAGGCCCTCTGGACCTTGGCTGGTATTTGTTCCTGGTACCTGGAGCCACCACACAGGCTCTGCCATTTTATCATGAGTCACTTACATTTCATCGTTTTTTTCTGCTAAGAATTCTGGGAGCCTTCTTGAAAGCACAGAATACCTCACTTGTTTTTAATTTTGAATGCTTGTTATTCTTTTCTTCTGCCGCAACGCATCTGCAAGTCACTTAACCATTTGGAGCTACAGTTTCCTCTGGAGAGCGCGGGCGTAGGGGTGAACTGGCTAAGCATCCCTGGAGAGCCACCCATTAACGCATGCATTTACTGTTCACTGGTCATCTATGTTGTCCCGGGTGCGGTGGGAGCTGCTGTGCGTGGACAAGTGAGAGGGATGGCTCCCGTCTGGAGGAAACTCATTTTAATGGGAAATGTCACCGAAGTGGTAACATACCCAGTAAGTACAGAGGCAGCTTCTGTATCTCGGGAGCACGGAGGAGGCGTGAACCAAGTACAGTCAATAGGAATGAACGGAATACAGATAGAAATAGTGTGAAGATTAAAACACAGAGTGATACATATGGAGAAATATAAATAGATCCATGCTGCTGGACCGTAAATTGCGATTCATTAATTAATTCATTAAACAAGTATCTGTCGGAACACCTGTTATGTGTGGGAATACGGGGAGGAGTGAGAGATGTCGCAGAGAGGCAGCCCTGGGTCACCTCCTCCATCCTGTTGTTCCTCAAAAGGCATGGTGATGAAATTACCTGGGGCAGGGTAAAAAAAAAACAAAACAAAACAAAACAAAACAAAAATCAGATTTCCAGACACCTTCCCTGGAGATTCTGATTCAGTAGATCTATGTTGAGACCAAAGACTCAGCACGGTTAATGAGCACCCCAGGGGATTTTCATTACCTAGAAGGTTTGGAAGCATTTTCAGCCGGCAGCGACAAAGGTCATACATTTTTAGCTAATGTGACACCGGGCCTCAGGGGCTGGACGGGGGGCCTGGGGGGCACCCAAGAAGTAGAGCATGTCGGGGAATCCAGAAGGGACAGTGGATCTGAGACAGGGGCAGAGGCCGTGTTGGGTGGAAAGTGGTGGGCAACAATGGTGGGGGCGGGGCACACGTTCCAGCTTCTCCGATGGTGACCATCAGCTCGGCACCGTCTGCTGAGAGAGAAATCAGGAGGAGGAGCAGACTATACAGGACCCTGGTGAGTGCATTTGTGGACATTTGGATTTTCAGTTGAGTTCTGGGATCTACTCAAAACAGGAATGACCCCTACTCTGTCCTGTAGACCATTCTCTAGTTATTTTAAACACAACATACAAATGTTATCAGGAATTAAAAATGCATAAAGACATCCTACCCTGACTCCCTTTAAAATATTTTTTTAATGTTTATTTATTTATTTATTTATTTAGAGAGAAAAAACATGAGCAAGGGAGGGGCAGAGAGAGAGGGAGACACAGAATCCGAAGCAGGCTCCAGGCTCTGAGCTGTCAGCACAGAGCCTGACACGGGGCTCGAACTCACGAACCATGAGATCATGACCTGAGCAGAAGTTAGATGCTTAACTGACTGAGCCACCCAGGTGCTCTTATTTGACTCCTTTTTAAATGAACATCTGAGAATATTTAGATTCTGTCCACAGGGCCTCAGCCCTCTGTCCGGAAGTGGAAACTTCAGTTCCATGAGTGGTCTCATCTGTGTGAGGGGTTACCTGCGGAGGGTGTGAGGTCTTTCTTTCCCAGCTGATCGCCTTTCCCGCTCCTCATCCCTTCCACGTATTTCCAAGGACAGTGCTGGAGACAAAATTAACTCACAACTTCCTTAGAGTTCCCTTCTATTAGGACAATGGCTGTCGGCCCTCCCTATCCCTTGGTCACCTGAGAAACTTCTAAGCACACGGATGCCCAGAGGTTGCCTGCAGTGATGCTGGTTTAGTTGTTCTGGAATGAGTCCTTGGCATGCAAACCACACTAGTTGCCAGGTCATTTTAACGTGCAGCCAGGCTTGAGAGCCACCACAGTAGCCTGTACCCTGCCAATGTCTTTCCGGAGGCATATCCTATTAGTCCTACACTGGGAGACAGTACTCTCTTTAAATAAATCTGATTTCCAGGCTGAACTGGAAAGATTCCCCAACAAAAGCAAGGGCCTTCCATGCATGATGCTTTTTCCTTCGTGCAGACATGGCTTCACTTCAAAAGGGCGCAGTGACCTCTGGCGTACTTTCCTTGGAAACTAAAGACATACACGCATTTTGCGTATTTCTTGCCATTTATAGCATTATCATTAGGACTTAACTCTTAGTTGCTGTTCAGTAGAAACAAGATTGGTTCATCCTTTGCCCCTTGTGGGTCTATATGTTCGTTGAGTCTAGAGAGGATTTCCTAACGCTGAACAACGGTGAGGCTACCTTGAGAGGGGCTAAGGATGGTCTGCGGATGGAGGGTGTGTTCTCGCACGCATGCATACACCATCCGTCCAGCACGTCGGCACTGGGCAGCTACCTGCACTGGGCAAGGCGTGGTCCAGTCCTCATGGGCCCTGGGTTAGCGGGGCCGAACTCTGCAGTGACTCTAGCCTGCCTCAGGGAAACCACTATGGGGGAAGCATGATTATGACATGGTTTCTACAGTGCCACAGAGCCTTCCTTATCTTCGTCCCGGGTTGGTTCCACTCACGGAAATAAACCTGAGCCCCCCTCCTCCACGTTGGAGTCCCCGCTTCAAACACACACAGCTCCAGGAAGCCGCACCACTGGCGTGAGACTGTATCCGTCACTGCAGGCAGTGTATGGATTCCACAGGACACAGGTCCTGACGTCTGTCCTCTCTAGCCCCAAACAGGGCAGGGCAGGGCGCGGCCTCATTACCAGCTTAGTGCACACAGGACGGAAGGGATGTCCTCCAGGAGGCCATCGGAGCCGGTTAGGGCAGGGGCTGCTGAGTCGGGAGGTGCTGGCCTCTGTCTTGTTCATTTGCACCATCTCAAGGTAACAGGCTAACTGCTCTCTCACCCTAAAATCTTTGAAGATTTTGCATGTGGGGAATATTGGCCAGGAGTGGGGAGTAATCAACCCAAGTTGTTCCTACGGTCAAAGACACCAACTGGGTCAGTAAAGTTGCAGTAATGAAGACAGTGTTTTACATCAGTCCTAGTAGATGGTGCTTTTACTTGTAACCTGTTCCTTCTCTGAGAAAAGTTCCAAGTCATTGGCCAAGGCTCCATGTGACAGAGGCCATAGACCGCCGACGGTCTTGGTTGATTCTATGTGGGTCTATAGAACTCAGGAGAGCTCGGTGTGAGCATCCTGATGCTGTGACAATTCCCTCCAAGACACTAAAGAAGGCCATTCGAGTTCTTCCCTTTACGGCATAGCATTGACATAGAAAAACTCCACAACGGTGTTTGCAAGTCCCCAAAACATGTCTCCAGGCTTGGAATACTTGTCACCTTTTCTCTTTCCCGGTAGCTCCATTTAATATTTCTGTTCCTCGTGCTAATGCTTTGTGCGCTTTGTTTATAAGCCAGAGAATCCAAATGAAATAAGGAGAAGGGGATGATGTTCCTCAGGGAGACCAGCAGCTGCTCCCACAGAGCCAGATTTGTGCTGATTCCCTTCAACGCTCGAGCCAGAAAGCATTCACCACCACTGAAATGAGAAAGAACTTAAAATTCATAAACTGTTGTTGAAAATACTTGCATCTAAGCTCATCCCGTGGCTCTTAGAAGACTTCCCCGAGTCACTACTCACTACTGCAGTTGTAGGTAAGATGATACCTTTGGTCAGGGCTGTTGGCCAATCTCTTCCTCCAACTGGGTTGTTCTCCAATGGATGGGTTGCCATGTTGGAAAGCACTTTGAGGCCAAAGTGGCTTGTAAACATCATTTATCTTAATGGTTGCAGGGCCCATAGCCATTGTGTGAGCTGCCAGGAAATACCACCCTCTGCTTCCCTGTGTCCACAAAGTCTGCTCTGGGCCGGAGACTAGACCTCTCAAACCCAGGCGGAAGGCCAGCTGGGCCTGAATGGAAGCTTTTTATCTTGAGCTCTGAACTTGTGCTCTGAGGTTCTGCTTTAACCCAGATTCTCATATGTTGGGGAATCAATCATTTGAAAAGAACATTTGTCAGAATCAGTGTGATTCCTAGAGAAAGGAGACTCAGCACCTCCAACCGCCCCCTCCCCCTCCCAGCAGGTGCTTGCACTTATTTTCCAGGAAATCTGGTCTGAAAGAAGAATCGCTTTGATCCTTATCCCGAAAATGTTGTGTCGGTTTCCCTGGGGGGAATCCCTCACTCCTCGGTTGCCCTCGAACTTTCAAATACCTCAGGCCGAGGGTTTTGAAAATCTGCCGGTCTAGGTGGGTTTGTGGGTATGAATTTTACGCAGAGTCAAAAACTTCATGGGACGTGTGTATGCAAAAGTGTAACTTTATTACCTTTTCCATAACGCAATTTGAGTCTATCATAGGCTCACATTTTCCTAATAACAGAAAATTAATGGAGTCGCTTATAAGTGGGTTCTAGCCAATAATGTATGTGTTGGTTAATTCAGGTTTAAAACCAGTCAAGGTTCCTGGCACCCCCTTGGGTTTTTCTCTCTTCCTCACCTCAGGGCTAATTTTTCTCCCCTGGGAACTCTGGAACATTCCCCCCAGGGATTCCAGTGGCTTCTTGCGCTCATCTGTGTTTGCCCTCTGTGCCTTCCCACTTCAGGTGTAGTTCAGCCTGCCATGGCTCTCAGTGTCCCTGTGCCCCACTGCATGTGGCTCCTGCCAGGTTGCCCTGTGCCTTCCACATGCTAACTTTAAGCTCCATGGGCTCAGTCGGCATCCCAGACAATCTGAGACCTTCTTTGGGTGATGGAAAGCCTTGTCTCTTCCCTTGAGTCTTTCCCGGTGTTCCTACCTGGAGGTTGCCCAGGCTGGAGGTGGCTTCTGGAGATGGAAATGGAGGTATTTGCATGAGCCCCCAAGAACACAAGGCTCTGAGCTGACATCAGGCTGCACGGATATGTCCCTAAGTCTCTGTTATGTCACTTTCTTCAGAGGTGTCAGACCACCTGCGACCAGGATCAGGGGTTACCTGGGCCTAAGAAAGGGAGTGGTGCATTGTAAGAAAACAAAGGCGTGGGGGTACCTTGGACCTGGGGGTGGGTAGCTGCTCACGGGCACTGGCTGGAAGGGAGGCACGTGGGTTGAACACCATGGAACTGGTCTGCGAGGCTGCCTTCAAGTTGGGCCTGAGCGTCGAGTCCATAACAAGTGCAGACGCAGGACCAGGGGAGGCCGTCCCTGATGGTGTGGGAAAAAGATCGAACCTCCAAAGCCCTGCTCTGTGAAGGAGCCCTTTGCTCCCAGAACGCGGGTCAGCAGGCATGTTCTTGGCCCAGGCCAGTCCCCACCATTTTCCTCAATGTCATGGTCAAAATACATAAACCAGCTTTTTAAATGTATTCCTGGAATTTGGAGACTGGCTTTCAGAAACAGGGAAAATGTGTATAAGAGGCAGGAGGGAGAACAATGTCTGTTTGAGAAAAGTGATTTTGAGCATCATAGCCCCGCATCTCTGTGTGCACAGACCCACTGCTGGAACTTGGCTGGGGACCGGGCATCTCTTAGCCTGCAGCCCGGCTGCCTGGAGTCCCACCGCGCAGACGTCCCGCTGGCCACGCCAGTGATGGCAGAATCTCCCCACGCCTGGGGTGCCCACACCGGAGCCCTGGCCCCTGATGTCCAAGGGTGGTGAGGTTCAGACTGCACCAGCTGGATGCTAATTGCGCATCAGAATTCCTATTGTTAAAGCATTATTTAAAATGCATATTTTAATAAAATTATGCAAATGATGTTGGTTGATTGGGATTTGTATTGAATCAGCAATATTTCTAGCAGCATTTCACTGAGGGACTTACAGGAATCTACGGCCTGGTAAAATGCTTTGTATGATCATCCCAAAGGAAGGAGACCTCTCCCTCTCCTTTCCTGGTCTCACAACGAAACATCTGAATTTCTATGGGTCCTCGAGGGCTTGGGGATGTTGACAAACTCCATTCTGATGATTTAAGTGTGGATTTTCTAACAACGATGGTCTTTATTTAATCCCTGTGCAATCACAACAATGTGTTCCTCTAAAGAAAAAGAAAAGTTTTAAAAAGAACAAGGGCTGGAAATTATTTTATTACTGTTTGCCTCAGTCCACAATGATCTAAACAATCATTCTAACTAGAAACATTTAAGAATATGTTTAAGTATAAAAACGATGAAACACTCAAAACAATTATGGCAAATGAGCAGAAAAGCTCTTTAAATCACAGGAAGCGTCAGAGATATTAAAAGAAGAGACGTTCGGCGGATCAGGAGCGAAGTTGCCACGCACGCCTACAGAGCAGAGACTGTTGTGGAAACCCATTTCCGCCGCAGCAGGTACAACTTCTGGTTCTAGAAGTTATTCAGTGTTTGTTGAGTGAATACGTGGCAGATCCTGAGGAAGCAAAGCGCTTGGGAGAATTGGGTCAGGGCATCAGCAGCCAAAGGGAGCAGAGAGCGTCCCAGACGCTGCCATCTGCCTCCAGGATATAGGGCTCAGTTTGGGAAGCTCTCAGGGGCCAGCTGTGTCCTGAAGTCTTGGTGTCATCATTGAACAGAGCGCTGCCCATGCGAACACCTTCCTTCTGCCTCCCTCCATTTGTCTCTCTGGACCAATTCTATCTTCTGGCCTTATTAGCTCCTGCTAAATGTCAGGGTGTTTTTCAGGAGAAGCAGAATGGCCCCTTGTGCCCTGGCTGTATTCTCCAAGTGGCCCCAAGGGACAGGAGTCCCTGGCACTTGTCTCTGAGACCAGGAGGCACGCCGGCTTCAGACGGTGCTCTCACAACACAAGTGCATCCCCTAGGTCGGTGTGGGGCAAGTTCTCACCTCTCCCCTCCCAGTTTACCCATCCCCCGAGATGAACCGGTAGTGGAGTCTTAGGCAAAATTAACTGGCAATTCAAGTCTGCAAATGCAGACTTCGCACCAGATTCGCAGCTCATGCCGTCTGCTGCCCTCTGAGCTCTTCGCTATGGAGAGGAAGCCCTATCAAGCTAACAGGAAGTGGGTCAGGGTCTTCCAAATTGTTGGCCCAAAGTCATGATTCAGGACATAAAATTGTTCTTAATGTCCAGCCCCAGAAGATCAACTGAATCCAAGATTATATAAATTCTAGTAAGAAATAAGCCTAAGGTGAAGAATGTCATCTCTGTCTCACTATCACTCACACATACACACACGCACGCACGCACCTCTAAAATACGCTCTGGTACAAGGATAACGGGCTCCCAATGATGCCCACACCCTAACGCACAGAACCTGTGAGCATGTTAACCTACCTGGCAATAGGGACCTTGCAGATGGCAGGTGGGATTCAGTTAAAGACCTTGAGGTGGGACACCGCCCTGGATCATCCAGGTGGGTCCAGGGTCACACGAGCATCCTTATAGGAGGGAGACAGAGGAAGAGGTCAAAGTGAGGCAGTGTGGGAAGGGTTCGATACATGTTGGCTTTGAAGATGGGGGACGGGCCTCGAGCCAGAGAGCGTGTGGGCACCTCCAGGAACTGGAAAAGCAAGGAAACCTCATTGACCTCTAGGGCTTCCGGGAAAACACCTTGATGGGAGCCCACAGATACCCATTTCAGACTTCTGGCCGCCAGAACTGTAAGAGAACACATTTGTGTTGTTGAAGCCACTATATTTGTGGTCATTTCTTTCAGCAGCCACAGGAAATGAGCATGTGCCCTGAGAAAGGTAGCCAAAGGGCAGTGAGACTTTCTTTTCCTCCTCAACTGGGCTCTTGTAAATTCAGAATAGCCCTTGGGTAAAAGCCCGGATTTGTTTCCTTTGGAAGAATAAGCTCCAGAGACAAAAGTGCAAGAGAAGTGACAGAGGGTAACAAGGCTTGGGGCTAGAGGGCAGGGCACAGGAAGCCTACCTCAAGGACACCTGCATTCTCCCCCAGGGCACCCTGAGGACAGTTGAGTACCTGGCTTTGTCATTCTAACTAAGAGGTTTAACTGGTTTAACTGATCTTATTAACCAACAGGGCGTAAACCAAATTCCTTCTGTGGGACATTTGTAATTTTATGGCGAAGACTTTAAGACCAGACTGTCTTCAAGGCTCAACAGAATAAAGCTATCACAGGGGCGCCTGGGTGGCTTAGCTGGTTGAGTGTCCCACTCTTGATTTCAGCTCAGGTCGTGATCCCAGGGTCATGATCTCCAGCGAGCCCTCGGTGAGCGTGGAGTCTGTTTAAGATTCTCTTTCTCTCTCCCTCTGCCCCCCTCCCTGACTTGGTCTCTCTAAAATAATAATTAAAAAGAAGGATAAAGCTATCATAATGGAGTGGCAGGCAGATAGGCTCACATTTCTGAAAAAGAGTCTCTGAGACTCTGACACACAGCCCTGCTGGTCTCTGCTGTTAGCACTGACCCTCTCGGAGTAAGGAATGACCCATCTAAGGCACAGTTTTATCTTAACCATATCTTCTGAACCAAACATGAGAACACCTGGTTCAACAATGGCCGGGGACATTTTACTCAGGCTGCCCGATGCAATCTGTAACTCACAGTTACTTTGAATGAACTTGAGGCTGATAAAAAGAATTTTCTTAAATGCTCCCCACTGTGTATTCTCTGCTTGCTTTCAGGGGCACACTGCATGCGACCCTAGGCTCTGATGTCCAGGGCACTGGGCTCAGACTCCGTGGCTATGGCTGCGGCCGAGGTCGGGAATCTCCTGTTTCCTGTTGGGAAGCCTCAGTTTCCTGGTGTAGACAATGCAGGTGATAACAGCACTGGCACATGTAAGTGTGTGAATCAGGGAAGTTAGTAAATGCCACGCCTTGGCACAGTGCTGGCTGCTGGACACACAAGGACCCAGTGCCTTTCCAGACAGTTCTCTCCCACCGAGTGCCCAGTGAGTATGAGATGCTGGTCTCCAGGCTGGCTACCCTCTGTCCAGGACACTCCTGTCCTCTACAACAGCTCCTGGCAAGTTCACCTGTCCTGGGAGAGCCCTATTTTCTGTTAACCTGGCCATAAACTGGGGGTGTTAGGTTTTCATGTGGTGCGGGCGGTAAGGACGGGGTAAAGCTCAGAGGGAGCCCTAGGTCCTCAGACAGACCCAAGGGGACACTCTGAGGCTGGTGGAACCACCTGGAGGTCTTGTGACCCTCTCCATCAGACCGACTCATTCACCTTTGTCTCTGGAAGCTGTCCTTAAGGAAACAAATCTGGGCTTTTACCCAAGGGCTATTCTGAACATCGAGAGCCCTGTTGAGGAGAAAAAAAAAAATTAAGCGACTCTTCATGCTGTGAAAATCCTTCAGAGTTACTTTTCCCTGAGGTTTCCATAGCGACCCCTCTAGAGAAAATGAGCCCCTGGCCGTGGGCCGGGGTGGGCGAAACACACAGCAGGATCGGGGGACAGAGAGGCAGGTTAACCGCCAGGACCCTTCTGTTTTGTACGGAGATCAGAGGAGGGGAAACAAGGCTCGAGGGGCAGTGGCTGCCAGCTGTGGCACCCCAGCCTTCCGGGAGCTGTCCCCATCGTGCAGGCGTCAGGAATGACGGTCCAGGGGCATGCTGGCCCCCCGGGAAGCCCTCTGGGGCAGCGACCGTGTTTCTCCCACTCGAGCATGGGCCAGAGGACGGTTGAGCCTGAGGACCGCAGGCCTCATTCGAGGGTCCCGACTCTGTGTCCACCTACTGTCAGTGGTGTTTATAGAAGAGAATCACCAAAGTGAGGGCCGGGGCAACAATTTCCAATCCCTAGGAGGCCAGATGTGGGCAGCAGGCTCCGGAGGTGGGTGCCGGTGCGTCCCAGGGGGCACCCGGGATCCGAGGGCGGATTGTGTATCCAGGGGTCAGCGAGGGAGCGGCCAAGTCCTTAGAAGACACGGCGGCCCGCGGCGGTGCCCTCGGGGAAGGTACCTGCTTCTGGGGAAATGAAGCCCTGGGCGAGGGGCAGACGGCAGGTGCCGCAGGGGAGTGCCAGAGACGCTGGGGCTGGATGTGGGGCTGGAGACCTTCCAGCTAAGAGCTGCTGGGGGGCTGCCTTCGCCCGCAGCAGGTGCAGCGCAGCGGCTCCGGGACTGACCTGGCCGCTGCACATGGCCTGCGGTGGGGTCGCGGGAGCTCCTCTTCTCCCTCTGCGCCCCCACCCTCACGGCACAGCAGTCGCCCGGCCGGTGTAGACGGTGTGCACGCCCTCCCAGTCGTGGCCAGCAGCGCTCACCCTGCAGCGGGCCTGGAAGCCGGTCCCAGGGGAATCTATTCTGGAGAAGGTCTGTGTCCCCGTGGCCCTCCAGCCAGGGCCAGACCGCCTCATGATGGTTAACACAGCGTCTCTCCTCTTGGGAGGACTGGGTGCTCCCGTTTTGAATGACACTCGTGGGTTCCTGAGCCCACACTTTCAGGGCACCCCGATCTGACTCCCTAGCAAGTACCCCCAGCGACGCTCATGCCGACGTGAAGCCTCTGTCTTGGCCACGATTCCTGCTCCGGAGGAGTGGGGGGGCGGTGGGGGGGGGGCGGTTGGCTGGCCTGCCAGGAAGGGCTCACCTGGCCTGACACTTGGAGGAGGCTCAGAATACATTAGCTGAATCGGAATCAAAGTTTGCTTGTCGACACAGGGCTCCCTGCCACCTGCTCCTCCAGATCAGGGCTCTGTCAGCCGGGTGTCAATCAGCCCGAGGTGGCAGCCTCGGGCGAGTGATTCAGGACAAATGCGGTGAGCTCCCACGCAGCACAGAATCCCTCTCAGAGGCCGAGAGAAGAAACTGAATAATTTACCTCCAATTTTGTCACCTTCTGTTCTGTGTTACCGAAGGGGACGATTCCTGGGAACACGGCACGTTGCAGACTTCCTTTTCGATGCGCTCAGAGGTCCAGAGTCACCGGTGTGAAGGCACATTAACGGAGGCAACCCCTTCTGCTGTCTTCTCTTGCCCTGCCACCTGGGGGACCGTCACAGGTGACTTGAGATGCAGGGCAAGCCTGAGGCTTGGGGGCGTCTGAGGTCACAGGACATGGCGTGGCCAAAGAGAGGGCTCAGGCCCCGCAGAAGGAAGGCAGTGGGAGTCATAGTCTAGTGGGGGAGAGACTCAGGAGGGGGGCCTGGGAGGCCGAGTCTCTCAGGACACCTCCACCTGGGAATGAGCTGGTGCACCTGTGACCAGGACCAGACCAGGCCTCCAAGAAAGCCCTGCTTCCAAAGAGTTGATGCCTGCTTCTCCCCCACCCCCCATGCACTGTCCCTGAGGGGCCACACCGCTGACTTCCTCACCACCTCCCTTGGTCTCTGAACCTCGTCTCGCTAATCAGAGTTCTGGAAGCTAGGCCTAGACTGTGTATATTAGAACACGGTCAGGTGTCCTTCCTCCAAACCCAGAGGGTTGTGGACAAGCCTGGCTTCTCGGCTTCATGGCATGGGTCCAGTGGTGGGTGCAGACTGACTTCTCCAGACTGCCCTGACTCACTCCTCAAGGTCGATGGCGGGTCCTCTCTGACCTGTTCTGCCGCCCGCAGAGGAGTGGCTGTCCTTACAGCTCAGACACACCCCTACCTACATGGAACGGCCATCACACTGTGACTCGTTTTTTGTTTTTTGTTTTTTTCTTTCAGAGAGATAGAGAGAGAGGGTGGGGGAGAGGTGCAGAGAGAGAGAGGGGGAGAGAAAGAGAAAGAGAATCTTAAGCAGGCTTCACGCTCAGCACACAGCCCGACACAGGGCTTGATCCCATGACCCTGGGATCAAGAGCCAGACGCTCAACTGACTGAGCCACCCAGGCGCCCCACACGGTGACTTTTGAAGCTCTTTCTCTGTATACCACAAGACCCATAAGGGTGCACGCTGAATTATGACACTATGCCTGGCATATTGGAACCAATGAATTAACAAAACCAAGCGTGTACATATGTTTACTTGCTGGACCCAGAGTCAGTGTCAATGCTGTAGGCTGGCCGGCTCTTCTCTGACAACGGGCTTTAATTCTACCAGCTTCCTCTGCCCAGTGCTCTAGGCTTGCCCCCCACCCCCACCCCCCCATGCAGAAGGAGACCATCACTCTTGAATTCTGGCCCTGGGCCCTCATCTTCCAGGAATAAAGGAAAATAACGTGTCCCTCATGAGCCCCTGGCAGGTGCAAAGCACTGGCCTGGAGTCTAAAAGTTCTAAAACGTGGGTGATTATATCCATTCCCCAACGCAATGCGGCTGGAAATATGGGAACTGGCCAGGTGTAAAACATGTGTCAGATTTACTGGAAAGGTGGCAGGTATACACACGGCATTTCAAAGACGGCTTTGTGGATTTAGGTAAATGGCTAGAAGCCTGGTATTTGTTCTCTAAGAACTGTTTTCTTCTCGTTTGTAGCATGCATCAGAGTAGGACTTTTATTTTTATTTATGTGATTATCTGATGATGTTTATATTCCCTGCTAGTCTGTATGATCCTCTAGGGCATGACTATCTGCTTTTATTCAACCCGTATAACTGCTGCCCGTAAGAGGCAGGCACAGCATAGATGTTAGTTTATTTATTGAAAGAATGTCTATTATAAAAATCTTTATCAGCAGAACTATCTTATTCACCATACACGTCTACACTGGTAGTCTCCAGATTCACATTTGTTGTCTAATCGTAGGACAGTGATAAGAAGTGTCGTTCTATACGCAAGGCTGTTTGAAAATTGTTTTTAGAATTCCTTTCTCTAAAAAGAAGTTGGGATGGTTGCATTTTTCTTTCAGGGTATGAGACAGTTTATTTCCCAAGGAAAGCCTATGAATCATCAAAATAATTTTTAAAGTTTGCTTTCCCCTAATCAAGTCTCTTTAAAAATATTTCTGTTTTTTTCCAGTCTATTGATGCCATATTATTGTAAAACTTAGGAAAAGAGAAACACAGGAGAGTTTAAAAAAGGAAACACAAAGACAGATTACCTCTGATTCTCTCACTTGGACATTGTGGTGTTTTTTCAACGTAGGAACTCTTCCACATGGTTAAACCTTCTTCCTACCACTGTTTCTAACAGAAGGTTATATCTCATCATATATACACACTTGTATATATATACATATATATACACATGTATACATATACGTATACACACACACATATATATATATACATGTGTATATGTATATATATGTGTGTAGATAGAGATAGATAGATAGATAGATACACACACACATACCAGCACTTACTTAATAATAGTCAAGTGCAGGGACATCTAAGTTACTTCCCAGTTTTTCTATGTTATTTGATGTTGAAATAGTTACCTGTTTGTATAAAGCCTGGTGAGGACCTTGGATTGTGTCTCCATGATGGTTGCCTGGTAACACAACACAGGGAGGGGTCTCTTACTTTGTCCTTCCTTCCTTTTCTTCTTTGCTTCTGAAGTCTATTCTTAACATATAAACTAACAAATATTCCCCCATAATTTCTGCGGTGAACGTTTCAATGGAAGTTAACTGTGCATGCGGTGAAATGTGCCACCTTTGTATTCAGTGCCTGGTGAATTTGTTCAAATGAACACGTGGGTAGCCACTGCTCACATCAGAATATACGACATTACTGTCACCACAAAAGCCTGCCTTGTGCCCCCGCTGACTGACCGCCCCTCAGACGTGCCCTCCTCCTACTTCCACCACGAATGTGCACCGCCTGCTTTGAACTTCACATGGCGGACTCATGCACATCATTTCCTGAATCTGGCATTTCTCACGGAAGCCCACGTCTGTCTGATTTACCTGCACCGTTGTATGTAACGTTTTGCTATTTTCTATTACGCTGCAGCAGGTTTGGCAAACGATGGCCCAGGGGCCAAATCTGGCCCATCACCTGCTTCTGGATGGCCCACCAACTAAGAATGTTTTTCTATTATTAAGTGATTCTTTTAGTAGCTATGTTATTCTTGGTTTTGCTTACTGGCTCGCCAAACCTAAAATTTGGTCATTTATGTTAGAAGGCTGTTCACCCTGCACTATACTATCCCATACTGCGCATATGAACGTCTCTACTGACGACAATTCTTCAGATGGTTCCCAGCTTTTTATCATAATAAATAGTACTGACTTCAGCATCCTTATAAGTACCTATTGTTACAAACAGGTGTGTATGTTGGTTAGGACCCCAGACCATTGTGCCATTTTCAGCTTCAGTAGATACTTCCAGTTTTCAAAGTGGTTGTACCAATTTATGCCCTCGCTTTAATACACCACGGGTAATGTGAATAATAATCACATTAATTAGTATTGCTAGCTTGTTCCTGATTTTGGCATTTCACCACCAAATATGATTTTGATATATAGTTTTGTCAAAAAAGATACTTTTTTAAAAATCAGGTTTAGGAAGTTCCCCTCTTTCCAGTTTACCGAAATGTTCATTACAAGTGGGTGGGGATGCTTTTAGGACAATTTCTTTTCTTTAATGTTTATTTATTTACTTTGGGGGGGCGGAGAGAGAGAGAGAGAGAGAGTGAGCGAGCAGAGGAGGGGCAGAGATACAGGGAGACAGAGAATCCCAAGCTGGCTCCATGCTGCCAGCACAGAGCCTGACGTGGAGCTCGATCTTGCCAACAGTAAGATCATGACCTGAGCTGAAGTCAAATGCTTAACCGACTGAGCCACCCCGGTGTCCCTTGAATACTTTCTTGATATCTGTTGAGATGATGACGTAGTTTCCCTCTCCCCCAATTTTGGCTGCTGGTAATTGATTTTTGAATGGGAAACCAAACTTTCTATTCCTGAAATAAATCCTGGATTTTATTAATGATTTGTTTAGAATGTTCATGAGACTAACTCATCTGTGATTTTCTTTTGTTGCAACGTCCTTGTCAAGTTTTGTATGAAGTCTGTGCCAGCCCATAATGAATTATCAAGAACTTTTTATGAGTGATGTGATCTCTTCCTTAAATATTTGGGAGAATAAACCAGTGAATACGTTTGGTTCTAGAGTTTCCTTTTACAGATGGTTTTAAATTATAGATTGTATTTGTTTAATATATTAAGGATTATTCAGATTTTCTATTTCTTCTTGTGTCAATTTTAGTTAAGTTGTGGTCTCTAAGGATTTTTTTCATATACATTTTCAAATTTATCATCCAGAAGTTGTTCAAACAATCTTGCCAACTTTATTAGTGTCTGTAGGCACTATGATAATGTCCCTCTTTTCAATTCTGGATTATTCTGGTTTTTTTCTTGAACTGCTTGGGTAATGATATATCCCTTTTATTAATCTTTTCAATTCATCAAATTTGACTTCATCAGGATTTTCTCTAACTTGATATTGACTCCTATTTTCACTTTTTCTTTTTTTATCTTATGTTAAATTGGTGTTTTTTCTAGCTTCTGTATATAGAAACTTAAATTCTTAATTTTCAGACTTTCTTATTTTTTTTAAAGTTTATCTATTTATTTTGAGAGAGAGAGAGAGAACAGGTGGGGAAGGAACAGAGGGGGGGGGGACAGAGGATCCAAAGTAGGCTCTGTGTTGCCAGAAGCAAGCCCTATGTGGGGCTTGAACTCATGAACTGTGAGATCATGACCTGAGCCAAAGTAGGGAATTTAACTGACTGAGCCACCAAGGTGTCTCTGACCTTCTCCTTTTCTAAGACATATATCTAACATTAAAAATTATCCTCTATGCATTTGCATTTGCAATTGGATTCAATTGCATTTCAGATTTGGTGTGCATATTTTCATCATGATTCAGGTCAAAATATTTTACAGTTTCTATTGTGATATCTTTGTGAGCAAACCACTTATTGAATTTATTTGTAATTGCTTTTTCACCAAATATTTGGTCATTTTCTATTGATCTCCTTGTTATTGGTTTGCAGCTGACTCTTCATCAACATCGGGATGTCCCACACCCTTACTGCAGTCTTCTGGCCCCTCCTCTCTTGGTGGCATCCAGATTCACGAGGGGGATGGAGACCCTGGGGACCGGCACCATTGGCTAACCCTCCTTTTGCCATCTCCATAAACAATAAGCAGTCTAAATGTACAGGTGGGTGGTTGTATTTTCACCAAACAGATTAGTCAGGCTCCAGTGTGTCTGTATCTGTGTGTGTGTATGTGTGTGTGTGTGTGTACATACATGCATATAGTGTATCATATCCATATAGGCATATCACAAATATGTCTTTGTGTGTGCTTGGCACAGTATAGCAGGGTCTGCAAACCATAGTGGACCCTGAATTTCCACCTCTTTTTCCCAGAGCTGTGGGACCGTCAGAAACTCTGCCTGGCTTGTTAGCCTCTGAACTGCTGCTTTCTGACTGGCTTCCAGGTGGATCAGCTCCTGCTTCCAGAAGGAATTGGTAAACATCTTGGAGGAAACTTGCAGGCAGAGTCCTCCAGTCTCAGTCTCTGTGGTCCCCTGCCCTGCAGAGTCCGTGGCTGGCAAAGGCTGGAGGGAGCAGCAGAGGCCGGTGCTGGGCTCCCTGTGGTGCGCGTCCAGCAGTCTTTGTGTTTTGAGTTCTGGTGTCTTCCCTTGCTGTCAAAGCCTTTTCTGTCCTCTCCTCCCTCCCTCCCTCCCTTCCTTCCTCCTTCCTTCTGTTTAAAAACTTCTATGCAGCATTTCCAGTTGCTTCCAGCGACACGGTTAGTCTGCTCGGAGCGTCCTGCTAGGGCTCAAAGGGATGTGCGCGCCTCACGGTTTCTACCGCTGGGTCGTGGTTTTCTGCCTTTACTTTGAACTCCGCCTGGGCCGTCTTTGGTGAAAATGAGGATGTGCTGCATGTTGTTCCCTACAATTGGTCTTCTGTTCCAGACACCCTCTTCTGTACAGATTAGCAGTTACTCTTATCAAATAAAATAGTTTATGTATACTGGGGTTTATACCTAAGTTATTTCTATTTTACGTTATTCTCCTCATGCCAGTACCAACCCTTGTAATTATTGTGTTTTTTACAACATGTAATCTAATCGTATCTGTTCATTCATCAGGTATTTATCGAGGGCCAGGCATTCTGCTAGGTGCTTTTCATGGATTCTATTTTCAGTCTTCACATCAGGCTGATATTGTCTTTTTTTTTTTTTTTTTTAAATTACAAAAAGGGAGCAGAGAAAGGTTTGCTAAGGTCCCCTGGCTGGTAAGTCACAGAACTGGCATCCACCCATACTTGTGGCTGACTCCATGGGTGAGGTCCATGCAGGAGACGGGATCTGAGGCCAGGGATCCAACCGGAGGTGCAGAGAGTGGGCATTTGGGCTGTCGACTCGGTTCTCAGACTTAGATGCGCCCTGTGATGACGCAGCGCGCTCCCCGCAAGGAGCAGTCTCGAGCGCCCTTCCAGAGGCCAGGTTCAGGAGATCACAGCAGGGGATTCCTACTCAGGCCGGCGCGAGGACACTCCTCTCAGCAACCCCGCTTCTCATGTCTGTTCAGCGGGGAGGTGGCACTCTGGAAGTAGGTGAGAGCCTCTGGAGACCGGTCGGAAGGCAGGTTAACAGCGTGTATTCCAAACAAAACACCACACTCGGGGGCTTCAGTGATGGAAATGTACTGCTGCTCCCCATCCTGGAGGCTGACAGTCCCGGATCTAGGTGTGGGCAGGTCTGGTTTCTTCTGGAGTCTCTGTGCTTGGCTTGCAGACGACCGCCTTCCCGATGGGTCCTCAGCGGCCTTTGCCACCCCAGCGTCTGTGTCCGAAGCATCTCTTCTTGTAAGGCCAGCAGTCAGACCCGATGGGGGCCCACCCTGACCGCCTCATTTCAACGTAACCCCCCTTTTAAAGACCTCATCTCCAAACACACGCCCATTCTGAGGTACTGGGGACTAGGGCTTCCACATATGAATCTTGGCGGGGGGTACACAATCAGCCAACAGAAAAGGGCCAGGCTGAGGCACAAAATGGCCAGGCAGCAACTTGCTATTCACAGTCTCTTACTGGCCCCAAAGATGTGCTGGGTGTGGTGGTGCCCAGAGCGACGGGGCCCCCAGCGTGGTTGGAGGGCTGATTCGGGTCACCTGGAAAAATCCGAGATGGGGCACGTCTGGCAGCAGCCAGCCTGGCGGAGCGGGCACGGCAGGTCTGGGTTCTTCCCGCTTCAGCCTGCGTGGCGAGGACCGTCCGTGGAGACTCGGCGGTGAGTCTGCCCTTCGTTAACCGATCGGCAGCTGACCCCTCTGTCCTTCTCTCTGTCAACACGGGACGGGGCCCCACCTGGATGCCCACAGACGGCGGCCCACACTCCAGTTGTCCAGACCCTTCCCCTTCCTCCAGCAAAAGCGCCTGCTTCACAAGCTCCCCTGAGTTTGTTCTCAAATCACTTTATGCAACGGGGCATCTTATCACGATTATGTAATCTGACTAAATACCGTGTGAGCCAATGAAACGACAACGCAGAGAGAGGGTTGTTCCTATGAAAACTAAGGTAAATGTTTTGGAGAGCGAGTCACCCAAGAGAAAGTGCTGTCAAACCAGGCAAGGAAGCAAAAGCTGTCAAAGATTGGGGGACGTGCATTAGAAAGAAGGACGTGCCCTCTGGTTGATTTGCAAGTGATTTTAAGTTATCGACCCTGCCAGAAGGAGGCCGGATTGCACAGCATCATCCAGCCATTACGCTGTTGGTTAGAGGCTTATGGAAGACGAGCACTAAATACAGTCAAAGGGACTTAAAGAAAAGGCTTTGGTCTTAATGTCGAAATATTGGCTAGAAAAACACGCGTTCGCATGTTGCAAGTTAAAATAAATATTTTTAGATTGTGTGATGTTTAATGAGCTCTCATTTTAACTGACATTTCTAATTAACCTACATGCAACTGTTCGGACTGGAGTCAGCTAAGAGGGCGAGCGCCGGGTGGGAGGGGAACCATATAAGGTGATGGACAACGAGCCCTGAGCCCAGCTGGTCAAGGCGAGTTCCTTCAACACCTTCCTGAAAAGGACGGGGCTTCCTGGGGGCTGAGTCCCTGGGGCAGGTTCTTGCCTCCTTAGTAAGTAAGAGCATCATCCACGATTGATTTTCTTCCTAGTAGTGGGTTCAAGGGGGCTTTGTGAACATTCTGCTTATAACCAAACTCACGTGCGAAGTAAGCCAAAAGCTTAAAACCAAATAAAAGCTGAAACCTAAGTAGGAGAAGAGGAGAAAAAGGCCAACACTGGATGGAATTAAGTGACCAATGGTGTGGCATGCACTGTGAGTTTTCGGAGGGGAGGCTGGATTTTCTTTCCCCAGGAAATTTTGTTTTTGTGCACTTTCTTCTTAGAAACAAAGAAGCAGATGCCAGTCTGAGTTTCCTATGGGGCCCATGGGGAGCACATGGGGGCACACAGCCTCCACCTTCCCTGTGCTACGTAAAGTCACCCAATGGCTGCTGCCCAGCCCTCCATGACTGGTTCCATGTCACTTGGCCGGACGCTGGAATTCTCTCTGAAAGGGAGCTGGTTAGCCTTCCTGTTTCCATGGAACCGAGCTGAGCGTTCAGGGTTCTGGCTTCACAGGAGAATAAGAAGGCGTCGCTCTTCAAACCTCGATCTGTCACCTGCAGACAGCTGGGACTCTCCGCTCCTGGAAATGCTTCCTCCCGTGCCCTCCCAGCCTCTTCTTCAGAGAGACCCCCGGCCTGCAGCCTTAACTCTGCAGATGAAAACACACATCCCTGAACAGCACTGATAGATGCGGGTACGTTAGAAAAAATCATAACGTTCTTTGCAATATTTCACCCTTAAGCTTTACCAGAATAAATCCGAAAACACACGCACACGCACACACCCAATCTCTCATAACAATATTGCAGAAAACCCAAAGTGTTTCATTTCATGGTTAATTTATTTCGTAATTATAGATCTGTTGGTAAACAGTACAATAATATTTTTTTCATTTTGCTTACTTATGCCATTTATGCTCTAAATATTTCCACTATGGTGTGATAGTTGTTTGTGAAAGAAGCTTCTAACTACATTAATTCAAATAAAATTATCTGCACTTCACATGTACGCACAGACACTGTTTATGCATAATCTGAACTCCTAGGAAGGCTCTCTATTTTTTTTTAGGAGGGAAGACAATGCGTATAATCCATTTTTTATTTTAAATTAAAAATACTAGTTAAAAAGCAATATTAGATCTGCAATGCCCAATTTAAAAAAATTACATTAGCACAAATATTTTCATTTCCAATCCTGGGATTTATAAGCCTGCATATTTTACAAGATAAATAGCACAAGATAAATAGCTATCAGATTTTTCTCACTGCGATTTACTTTTTTTTTTAATATTTTTTTATAATCATGGGCTTGATTCCGAGATAATTAAACGGAGAAAAGAACACACACACACAAAGGAAGAAGAAAGAAGGGTGCCCACAACCCCATGTTATCAAGCCTCGTCTCTGGGACGTAGGACAGTGGCCGTGACTGTATGCGTGTGTGTGCATTTTTCTTACAAGAGGGGTGTGCACACGATCTTTCGGCCTGTTTTATTTCACCAGTGCTACGTGCTGAAACTGTTCTGCAATAAATATTGTTCTTTTATTCTTACAGGGTGCCTAGCCACCCATCCACCTGATGGGTGGACACCTTGTTTTCAACTCTGCATACAACAAATGCCTTCTTTTCCGAGCTGAAGTCAGTACAAGCATATGCTGTCCTGCATTTCTGCCTTTTGATAGTTTTTATACTGGTCGTGTTAACGGACAGGGTACATTCTCTCATTATGATGGATGTAGGTATTAACCCTAAAAATGCCAGCTATTTATAATTTTTACCTTTAAAGACAATGCTGCAGTGAATAATTTTGTGTCAATATACCTTTTTGTTCTTTGAATTATTTATTGTGTGTAATTTTTGAGAAGTGGAATTTCTGCCTCAAGGTTCTGATCATCTTGAGGGTTGGTGGTTTGGGGAGCTCTTTCCTTTCCAAAAGGGCTTATTCTATGTTTGCCACGAAGGAGTAAACTCATTTCACTGCAGCCTTCCTAGTGTCGGGGAGTGACCATTTTATTTTATTTTTTTCATATAAGCTGTTTTCATGCAGTTGACTCTAAATTCAGGTCTTCAGAATTCAAATGACTTCCACACAGACGTTGGGATTAAACGCTTTCCCTGTGCCGTGAGCTACATGGCCCCACTCAGGGTTCAGGGTTCTCAAATGTGAAATGAAGGCTCACCTGGCTGTTTTTCCATAGTCTGAAGTTCTATCGGCAAAATGTTATTTTAAAACTTTTTCTAGTCTGAGGACAGGGACTTGCTCTGAGGCTAACGGGAAAAAGGTAGTGTAGGTTGTGCTGGGCTGGCTCTTCAGGCCAAGACCAGGTGAGCAGGTTTCTCTTCTGGTGGATGGTACCCTGTGGGCCTGGGGGCTCCAGACGACAGCGCAGGGCAGCTCAGGGGGTCTGAGGAAGGCAGCTCAGGTCTGGACTCTGGGAGTCTGGAAGCCTGGGGATGAGGAGGTCAGGGGGCGTGGTGGGGGGTGGGGGAGGACAGACTCTAACAGTTTAGAATGTGCTGCCTCCCAATCACGGCAGTAAACAAAGTCGCCTCTAGAAGCGGTAAAGCCACAAGGGGAGGTTTTACTTGTTCTGTTACAATGTAAACATCCTGACTTTTCATCCCAAAACAAAGGTGAACTCTGGCTCCTGTCATGTGTCCTGTGGTCTCCCTGCATCTAGGATATGGATTGCTAACTGTCCATCTTTTTTGGTTTTTATTTTTTGGGTTTTTATTGCAAGGGAGAGGTGGCACACGAGAAAACAATTTTTCATGAAGAGTTATGTGCCACTCACAATGTGTATTAGAAAAAGTGTTTCACCGGGAGCCTGAGTGGCTCAGTTGGTTAAGAGTCTGACTTCGGCTCAGGTCATGATCTCGTGGTTCTTGGGTTCGAGCCCTGCGTCTGGCTCTGAGCTGCTCTGTGCAGCTCAAAGCCTGGAGCCTGCTTCGTGGATTATGTCTCCCTCTCCCTCTGCCCCTCCCCTGCTTGTACTCTGTCTCTGTCACTCTCTCAAAAATAAACAAAAACATTAAAAAAACCTTTTTTTAAATGTTTTACCTATTACTACCAAATTCACCATTTTATGTCTATCATTTATCGAGACAAGGGTATTTTTAAAAACATCTTTAAAGAGTAAATATCCTTAAAAGAGCCAATGTAAGGTTGACTTAAGGAAAATGCTTCCGTAGCTGAGAATTTGTGGGGCATGCTGGCGTGGGGAGAACATGAGGGCAGGCATGCCCTTGGGGAGACTTTGCTGACCGAGCCCTGATGCGTCCTGGAGGGCGCTGCCCACGTGTGTGCTGTGGTAGCCTGCGGTCGGCGATCACCGGTCAGGTTCGGGAAGGGAAGCTGACCAATGTGTAGGTCGTCATAAGCAGACCCACCCTGGAAAGCCGGGTGAAATGCTGAGTCATCCTGGGCCTTGGAGTCTTTGACTCTGAACCAAGGGGACCAAGCATCCACTTGTACCTTGTCTGTACCTCTCCGATGTCCTCCTTCCGTGCTGTCTGCCGCTCCCACCAAGGCCAGCCCGCCCTGCAACGCTGCATGCCTTCAGCTGCCTTGGCTCCCTCCCGGACTCACGTTTCCCGTCTGCCCTCCCTGCCGCCCATCTGTGCATCTCCTCGCCACCGAGCCCCCCTGCCCCCACCCCTGCCCTCCCTACCTGACGAGTAGCTCGAAGCTGGTCCAGCAGCAGAGATGCAGGCAGTGAGAAGCCCCCCACGCTGCACACTCCTCTCTGCCCCCGCTGCGCTCCCACCGGGGACCAGCCCCCTTCCTGCTGGTGGAACAGGACCCTGTTCCCGTCCCCCCCCCCACACACACACACACCTGTCCCTCTCCAGCAGGACTGGTGTGAGCTTGTGAGAATGCAGAGGGAGCCGTGGGGGAGCTGTTTAGGTCAAGGGGGTTGCATTCCTCTTAAGCCTACACAGGGTGCGCCCGGGGGAAGCCAAGGTCCCGAAGGATTCTCCTGCCCCCAAATGCTCAGAGCCTTGGCTCAGAGCCCCCTTGGTGGTTCCAAGCCTCAGTCCCCTTGTTAGCACCCACCCTTCATGTTCTCCCCTCTGTCCCCCAGTGACACCTACCATTCTCACTCCTCTCTGTGCATTAGGCACAATCTCCCCCTTTTTCTCTGATTTAGTTACTCGGGCTCCCCAACTCCCCGCCCCTCACTCCTGGAGGAATATTGCCTCCATTTGGTATTCATTCATACCTTCTTTGTGACATGTTGATGTTCTTGTTATGTTTACTTGTCTTCCTCCCCCCCCCCCCACACACACAAAACAAACAACTTTGTATATTTGCTGAAGTTAAAGACTGTGTCATAAATGTCTGTGATTTCCTGTGCCTGCTCTGGAGCCTGGCACCTGTAACAAACCAAGTGTCTTTGTGTGAAAGATTTAACAACTGCAGTCACCACGATGGCAAGAAGGATGTGGTGCTGGGATGAGGTGGCCACCGTTCGTATTTTCCTGGGAAGCACTCTCACTTAATCTCCACGTGACTCTAAGAGGTGGGCTCCACTCCGAATTTGTAATCCGGATGACCTTCCAGAAAATCATGGATGCAAATTCAGGCTTTGCTGAAATTTCTCTTTGTGCCCTTGGGCGAAATGCCCGATCTTCTTGGTTGGCAAGATAAGCGAGACGCCACAAAGTTGTCTGACCAGCAGGAGCCATGCCAGCGAGCATACGTATTCCCCAGCTCTTCAACTGCTGCAGTTTGGGTGTCTCCTTCCTCTGAGGACGGAGCCCAGGGCCACTGCACCCCAGGTGCCCTCCCCTCCCCCCCCCAAGTCACCTGCCCTCCCATCCAGGCCCCTCTTTGGGGCTGGTACAAGTCAGAGGGAACAGTGCCATCTGCTGGGACTCTGGCTGAAGTTTGCCCTTTCACTTGGGAACTTTCTGGAAAACCCATTTAGGGGACAGGGGAAGGATGTGTCATAGGGCAGGGACAGGGCCCCCTCCCACAGGAGCCATCATGAACTTCCCTACCTCAGAGAACTAATTCTCAACCACCAGTCCAAGAACGGGATGGAAGGCACTTGCCACCTGCTTGCCCCTCCCCCACTACCGGAAACCTCTTTATAAAGAAAGAGGACGGGAGAGTCTTTCAGGCGCCAGTTTACATGAAAGTAGGAGGTTGCCTCTCTCGCCTTGTAACAAACTATATTCTTTATGAGCTGTTCATTTGTTACATGTTTTATTAATGGCTGTGCACTTTGAGTTTATACGAGCAAATGAACTGGCGCATTGAGTCGTGTATCCAGTCCTTCCCATTAAAATATCAAATGGCCTTTCACCAACTTTCGTCTCTCTCGCCTTGTCCCAGCAAAACGGTAAAAAAAAAAAAAAAAAAAAAAAAAAAAAAGTATGCCGTAATTACTGACTTGGGAGCTTCTCAGTAAGCAATTGGACTTCGACTCTTCATATAACGAGTCATCGTTAGGGACAGAGACTGGACCTCTGACCCGGCCACGGCTTCGGGTCACCCTGTCACATCCAGGAGAAAAGAAAGACAAGCTAGCACTCTCAATTTCATGCAGAGACCAGGCGACCTGAGCCCGGAGAACATGCTGATTGCAGGACGAGGAGCGGAACGGGCGGTGTCTGTGCTGAGAAGGGACGGGCACCTGACAGCCGTGTCCCCACCCGCAGGGACGCAAGGGAGCCGCCAGAGGAATCAGGTCACTTCTGTTCCGCCCGAGCCTCCTGTGGACAGAAACCGGGTCTGCCCTGGTCATTGTGGTAAAACCAGCTGGGTCTGGTTCCACAAATAGAGGAAAACACCAAACTTGCCTTTTTAGTAAGCAGCCATCCTTTCCGGGCTGTAGGGTGTGGTTATCTGTCAGGTTTTGGCCGGTATCTTTCCAAGGCCTGGAAGCCCTTTCTTCTGTGAAGTCCTCGTATCCACATTGATGGCGACTCGAAGAAGCGTCTGCGTTTGGTGCGAATCTGTCCCGTGAGGCTGGTCTCTTCCTCCTGGTTCGCCTTCCTTTCCTCTGTGTCGGGACTGGGCTGGGACCACAGGCGTGGGATGGCCTGACTTCTCACGTCACACTTCCTACATCCGGAAGGGTCCTGCTACAGAAAGAGCTTACCGCACCCTGACTTGTCCCACCGATATTACGAGATGATGAATTTCTGTCCTGACGCTGTCCCTTCAATTAAATCGCTGCATTTTACCAAGCTTGACTTTAAAACCCTTGGGGCGCCTGGGTGGCTCAGTCGGTTAAGCGCCCGACTTGGCTCAGGTCGTGATCTCACAGTTCATAGGTTTGTGCCCCACGTCCAGCTCTGTGCTGACAGTTCAGGGCTTGGAACCTGCTTCGGTTTCTGTGTCTCCCCTCTCTCTGCTCCTCCCCCACTCATGCTCTGTCTCTCTCTCAAAAATAAATAGACATTAAAAAAAAAGTTTAAAAAAAAATAAAACCCTTGATTCGGGTCATGGTGATGACCATCGGTTATTGGACACCTACCTTACGCTAAGCACTGTGTTCAGCATCGTCTTTCTAAAGCTCTCAGCAACCCTACAAAATCAATATTTTAGTTAAGGCAGCTAACTGGATGTTGCATTGTTCCGCCTGAGTTGTTGAATCCAACTTTCCTTTGGTCAAATCACTGACACAGCATCACACGGGGGCTAAGAGCAGGGGCTTCAGTTAACAGCAGACTCAGTTTGGGTTTTGGCTCCAGTCCAATCTTGAGCCTTGACTTTCTCCTCTGTGTATTGGGCACATGAATATCTAATGCTCAGAGTTAGTGAGGGATGGAAACAACTTTATGTATGGAGTCCTGGGAGACTCTGTGCTCAGTAGATGGTAACGTTCATGATAATGTCATTCCCATTTTACGGATTAAAAAAAAAATGTCTTTGGCTCAGAAAGGGAAGGCAGCCTCTTTAGCATCACGTAAGAAAATTAGAAGGAGGGCCGGGATTTGAGCCAGGGCTGGTCTGACTCTGACTTCTCGCACATTGGAGGCCCCTGTGCCACCTCCTATGATGCCACATGGCTCTTTGCCACGACCCAAGGTGCATCCCCGAGGGCTGGCTCATCATCTCTGTCTCACCTGCTTTCATGGCTTCAACCGCCCTCCATATACCGACGATTCTCAGATTTGTACTAGACTATTCATCTGTTGACAAGGCTCAAGTGTCTCAAACTTAGTGTTCCCGCGTCAAGCACAAAGCCAGCTCCCCCAGTCCTCCCCTCGCCCATGGTCCCACCATTCCTGCTCACTTATGCTGAAGCCAGAAATCTGGAAATCATCTTGGATGTGAATAGTGCCAGGCACTGAGTGAGTGCTCAGGAGGAATTAACTGTGAACAAGGAGGAGGACGCAATGGCGATGATGATTTTACGGTCCTGCCATTGCCCTTGGGCTGTCTCCGGGACGGGCCCTTTCCCTACACCTTGTCCCCATGCCACTCCTGCCCAGCCCCCAACATCCTAACATTTTGTGAATGGATGCAAGGGCTTCTGCACCGGCTTTCATGCATTTATCGCCATTTCTAGAAATCCTTTCTGCATATTTTGAGCACAATCATTGTTCTGAAATACATATCTGATCACATAACTCCTTTCACTCAGACTCTTCCTGGGCCCCACCGACATCCCGACAGAACCCACAGTCTTTCTCCGGTCCCAGGGCCCGTGTCCTCGTCTGCATTTCCAAATGCATATCCTGGTGGAGTCTCCGGGCTATCTTCCCTCGTGTATTTTGGTTCCTCCCAAAGTCTTCACTTCCTTACACATCAAGCCATTTGCCCGGAACATTTCCCGTTGACTCCCAGCGTTGCCCTCGAAGCCTCAGATGAGGCACCAAACTGCAGACGCTGGAACACAGACGACAGGCTCTGTCTTGCACCTGTTATCAAAACAGAAGGCACCCAGGTAAACGGTGAGCCATAAAATCCTGAGACAAACGCCACACTCCTGTGTGGAGGAGGAGCCTGGGAGCATTTTCAGGCTGAGTGAAAAATGTTCCGAGTGGTTTCGCAGGAGGACTTTGGAGGGACACTAACGTAATGGCTGAGAGCAGGTATGAGGGTCTCAGCTGCAGTTCACCTGCCCTCGGGTGCATCCTGTTTGTAAATGAGCACATTTCTTTAAACATCTGCAGGCCACCTCTGGGTGAGAAACAGCTTTTACTCTCCTCTCTTTTCTCATCTTTCACACTTTCTTCAATTCATGACTTGTTGTTTAGATAGCTCTTTGGAGAAAAATCATTCTTGGTGGATTTTGAACATGGGTTTGGACCGCCAACTGAATTTTAGCAGAATCTAGTAAGTATCGGCGCTCATTGAGATTCTTTTGAGGGTGTTTCACGAGAGCTGGAAAAGGCAGAGGTCAGCGTAAAGTCAGTATGTTTTTAAAAAAATTTTTTTAAATGTTTATTTTTGAGAGAGAGAGGGGGAGACAGAAGATCTGAAGCGGGCTCTGTGCTGACAGCAGAGAGACCCATGAGGGGCTTGAACCCACGCACGGTGAGATCGTGATCTGAGCCAAAGTCGAACGCTTAACTGACTGAGCCCCCCAGGTGCCCCAAGTCATTGTGTTTATTACACTTGGCGACAGCATCCTGAGCATATTTCTGGCGTTGAACTGGGGGAGGTAACTCGGCTTTGAGCAGGCGGGCACTGTCCCTGAGCACGAAGCTGTCAATGAGAAGGAGAATCCATACTGCTCAGGTGTATGGAAAAGCCATCAGGAGGGTTCAGGGCCCTGGAGAGCTCAGGGCAAGGGGTTCTAAGTGCCCCAGAGAAGACCTTCCTCCCCCAGGAGGTGAGATTATGCTGGGATCCCAAGGATGAGCGGGAACGAAGGTTGTCACGAAAGGAACGCATTCATGGCTTTACTGGAGGAACTGGAAAAAGTGTCCAGTGTGCCCAGACAGACAGGTAGACAGGCAGGCCTGTGTGCCTGGGCGAGGACTTTAAACTTTGGAAATTGTTAAGGGGAGTTCATCGGAGGATCGCTTCCTGGGATTGACATGGTTGAGGTTGGAGGGAGGCAGGGCTGCCTGGGTGGCGGCCTCGCAGCACCAGGGAAGGAGGTGGAAAAGAAGGAACATTCAAGAGGGTAAAAGTCACATGTGTGATGGGACGAGACCACAGAGGGGCACTCAAAGCCTTAGAGGAGGCGTGTCCACAGAGAGGAACCAGCAGAAGAGTGGACTGTGGTGCCTCCACTGAAGTTTCGATGCCTTTACTGGGGAATTCACTTCCATGGAAACTGAAAATTCCGAGTGTCAGAGAAATCCCTTCAAAGTTCTCTGGAGTGGAAAATAATCAAGTCCGTGCACATCCGCATGTTACGTTTCAGAAGTCTGGAGCATCTATATTGTCTGAGGATGAGTTTTCCTTGGTTTGAAGTAAAAGAAAAACGCTCTGAATTTGGGTTTCCGAAGGAAGTCCATGAAACGAAATCCACACCAACGGGTGTGTCTTCTGTACAGGAAGGGACTGACTTTGCTCCAGGCGGGACTCACCCCGTGCCGCGCCAGCCCAACCCGGGCTAAGCCTTCCGTGGTCTATTGTAAGGGTAAACGGTAAGAGGGATTTTTTTTTTAATGTTTATTTCTGAGACAGAGAGAGACAGAGCATGAGCGGGGGAGGGGCAGAGAGAGAGAGGGAGACACAGAATCCGAAGCAGGCTCCAGGCTCTGGGCTGTCAGCACAGAGCCTGACTCGGGGCTCGAACTCACGGAGGGCGAGATCGTGACCTGAGCTGAAGTCGGACGCTCAACCGACAGAGCCACCCAAGCCCCCCTCTGATTTGAATAAAACAAAATGTACTGCCAAACAAACAAACAAACAAACAAAAACCAAACCACATTTGTTACGATTGGCAATCCTAAAAGACGCTCGAACACAGGTTCCAGTCACCAAACCCAAAGAATATACATATTACTGGTTCTGAGTTTATTCAAGATGATGAATTTAAAGCTGTCTCCTTTCCCCTCTACACTTTCATGAACAAGACTTTGGACTGGATAGGCAAATACCACCAGGTACAAGGCATGATCCTGCAACATACAATTCATTATTGGTGCCACCAAATACCAGTGCCTAGAGAAAACAAATGACGGGCCCCTCCTGCTGCAGCCATGAGAAAATGATCAATATTTCATTATATGGTGCTCTTCAGACATTTGAATGGCTCATCTGTCCTATTTATGCCAGTTAAAATGAATTCAACCTATCAGGGCCAAATGCATTTTTAATGTGTCTCGTTACCTTGCAGGGAAGTGGCAGCAAAAAGCCATCTCCCTGTTGGCCTTATCTTTCCTTCCATTATTCGCTGTACATAAACTGTTTGCGTGCAAGTGACCTTTCTTTTATTGGAAACAAAGCTTGTGTATGTTAAAAGAATAAACACATAAAAGGACCTGGGGTGGTCGCTTTGGTGAGCATGAAAATGGTGTGTCTTTTTTTGAGGGCTCGCGTGGGAATAGAAGGCAGTCTTTCCTGGAGAGAGAAAAATCCTCCCCAAAGCCTGACGGGCTCTTGCACGTGGAGAAGTGGCAAAGAGCATCAGGCATGACAGCTGACGCTTGGAGAGGACGCACCGAGTGCCAGGAACTGGGTGGTGGAGTTTTTTGTGCATTTGTTAACTTACCCCGGGAGGTGATAGGCTAAGCGGACACAGTCTTGAATTTTGCCAAGAGGTTACATAACATCCCCCCTTTCCCTACCAGGTGCCACAGAGACAGGAAACGGATGTAACGTTCAGGCTGCAGGGCTCCCTGATTGGCCATTAGTCCCTTTGAATGATGATTATTTGTAGAGTGATTAATTCCTACGGGGGATGGCAGTTTCCCCGGGGACAAGCTTTCTCAGAGAGGATTTTGTCTTAATCAGAGTGATCCAAAGGAAGGGAGAGATGGGGATTAGCAGCCGGAGGCTGTTTGTTGCTCTGCCTTCCTTGCAGCTCTTGGCCGGGGAAAGCAGAGCCACAGCATCCTTCAGGAGCCCCCTTTTCCACGACGCTTACTCCTCGGCCACATACACCCGTGTCTGGTCCTGTGTTTCCATCTGATAGCACGACGCCATTCCATTACTTGTGACACTCACGTTTCCCTGATAGCGTGCGCTCTGATTTCTCTGATAGCTTGCGCAATAAGTGAATTTTGAAGACTTCAGAACTTTGTGTACAGATTGCAGAAACATATTTATTAATGTTTTTCCTTCCCCATTAATGGAAAAGGGACTCGCAAATGCAGGTGGGAAATGAGGAGAAGGGTGGTTATCTTGCATGGAAAGTTTTTCTCTATTCCTCAGAGCTAAATATATAGATTTAATGGCCCTGCTGTCTCCCCATTCATATCTGAGAGAGATTTCATTCTCCACTAGCTGCGGGAAATTAAGGCTTTACATCACACTTCATTGTCCAGGTGTGCCCTTATTTATTTTGAAGGCTGATTATAGTTTGTCAATAGGAAGAGACGATTTGGCACACAACTTAAAATTATCGTGTATCATGCTCAAAATAAATCTCAGATTATTCACCTTCTCAGCAAACATCTGAAAGGCAGTTATTCTGAAGACTAAGGAGTGGCAAAATAATTCTTTAGCATGCACATAAAAGTGTGATAACAAATATGTCACCTTTAATAGAGCATTTGCTGGAACCTTGAAACATGCGGCACGTGATCGATCCCAGAAGAGTCCTGGTTACCGTGCGCCACGGTGTTTGGTTACAGGGAATTCTTATCGTGAAGGCCAGGGGACATTGGAGGCCAACACGTGCACATCAGTGAAGTCACCAGTGACTCTGTTTTAGGCCCGGTGGAATGGGCGGGGCTGTGGACGTGTAATCTTGAGAAGGAACAGACCTCACCCTCTCCAGGTTTTACCCAACTCTAAACAGCACTGGGTTGAAATACATGGAGTCTTTAGAATTATTTGGGTGTCTTATGACACACCACAGCTCAGGACAACAGCATTTGGGGCCAGGCCACACGTCGATTCTCTTAACACTAATGAGAAGGAGCTTCAGAGCCCAAGACCCGTCAGAGATGATGTCGGCCCTTTGTTTCCCGTCCACACTAAACAGCACTTGGTATTGCCTCCATGTCTCCTTGACTGTCTACCAAAGTGGGATTCTGAGCCAGGGTGGCTCTTAGTTCTAGGACAGACAGAGGGCTTTCCTGTCCCCCAATGCCAAGTCCCACAGACATGGACCAGAGACAGCCAGGAGGGAAACTGTCCTCGCTTTATGAGTACAGAGATAGGAGCTCCCAGTGATGTATCAGGATTTCTTATGTGCTGGACACAAGCAAAGTTTGGCTTATTTTTCCTGTTCTGATAAGAGAAGGCAGATCATGTGATCCCTGAAGGGGTTCATGGATTTGGTCACAGTAAGTCCCTGGCTTATGATGGTTTGACTTACGATTTATGACTTCATGATGGTGCAAAAGTGTCCTTCACTCAGTAGACAATGTACTTTGAATTTTGAGTTTGGATCTCTTCTCCGGGTTAGTGATGCAGCCCAATCCTCTCCTGATGCTGGCCAGCAGCAGCCCCAGTCAGCCACACGACCACGAGGGCCAATAACCCATATGCAGACAACCACCCTGCACCCAGACATCCCTTCTGTCTGCCACTTTTAGGACAGTCTCCAACGAATTCCATGAAGCAGTTAATATTTTGTTAGCAAACAGGCTTTGCGTGATATGGTCCTGCCCAGCCGTGGGCTCACAGGAGTGCTCTGAGCATGTGTAAGGCAGGCCGGGCTAGGCTGTGACGTGCGGTAGGTCAGGTGTATTCATGCATTCAAACCTACAACATTTTCAACCTAGGACAGGTTTATTGGGAGGCAATCCCATCATAAGTGAAGAAAGATCTGTATTATTTTTTGGATTTCTGAGCAGAGGGCGGCCACGGACTGAGATGTCAGAAAGCCATCACCATTTGCAAGCCCCACCATTTGCATGAGAAAGTAAAAAAGATGACGAAATAGTGAACATCAGGGGACCTTTAGGCCCATGAATGGGGCCGGACGAATGGTCACAGAAGGGTGACCTGAGTGTAAAAGTCAGCAGATACGAAAATGTAAGGCTTAGCACTCTCAAGTGAACCCTCACCAGGAACCCAAACCATAGCGTTCCTCCGGACCGTTCTCTCTGTCTTCCAACTTCCAACAGGCCCCCATGCTCAGAGTTGATGACCTAGCTCCTTCTTCAAGGCAAAAATAGGAACAGGCAGAAAAGAAGTGATTTATCCCCACCGCTGGCCTGCCGCCCTGTGTCTGGGCACTCAAAGCCCCATGTGGGCGTCCTTGACCTCCCAACTGCTTAACAATGTTGTTTCTGTAATTATGTGCTTCTTTCCTGTCTCTTCATTTGTGTGCATGTCTGGGAACATCAGTAAACACCTTCCATTTCATCTCCTGCCTGAGAAACGAAATCCTCACCATCAGTCCTGAGCTGGACACAAAATATAAATCAATAGTCTGGAAACTGACATGCATATTTACAGAAATGGGACAGACGGGGAGGTGGGGATAGCGGTCAGAAGAAAAGAGGCCATGCAGCAGAGGGTAGGGGGCAGCTGGTTGTGCATAGGAGCAGAAGCTGGGTCAGAATATCCTGAACTCACATCCCTGCAAAAAGCAACTGCAGGGGGATTGAAGACCTAACTCTTGGGAAGAGACTTGAAGTATTAGAGGAAGATATAGGAAAGTATCTTTTTGACATTGGGGGTAAGGAAATAGTTCTTAAACAATATGACAAAAATCAGATTCCATAGCTAAAAGATGGATAAATGAAAACATAAAACTTGAGGCCCCTGGGTGGCTCAGTCAGTTAAGCATCCGACTCTTGGTTTTGGCTCAGGTCGTGATCTCACGGTTCATGAATTCAAGGCCAGCTTCAGGCTCCATGTTGCCAGTGCAGAGCCTTCTTGAGATTCTCTGTCTACCTCTCTCTCTCTCTCTCTCTCTCTCTGCCCCTCCTCTGTTTGTGCTCTGTCTCTTTCTCTGAATTAAATAAATAAAAATAAACTTAAAAAATAAAATGTGTGCAAAAAGGGCAAAACAGTCATAATTAACAATAATGATAAGCAAAATAGTACGCAAGCCAAAATTGAAAGAAAAACCTTTCAATGAGCATACTAAAAAAAAAGATTAATACCCAGAATATGTAAAACAAACCAATATGAAATAGATCAAAGCACATCAATTTCCCAAAAGGCCATTATTAGAAGTGTAAAAAAGATGCTCAAATTCTTCAGCCGTCAGTTTAATTGTTTATTTAAAATAATGAAAAGATCACATTTCATTTCTACCAGATTGATGCAGAAAGATGATTGGGTCTGATGATGCCCGATTCCGGTGAGATTAAAGAGTAAGAAAGCCTCTCTGCTCCGGCGGCGCTGAAGCGTGTGCCCGCAGCTTGGAGGGCTGTTCCTCACGTCTGCCCGAGGCAAGCTCGCACACGCCTGTGCCTCGGCAGCTCCGCTCCTAGACTCCCTCCTGGACACTCCTAGATGCCCAATGGGAACTCTCTGCACGTGCAAACGAGATGGTAACAGGGTGTTCACTGTGCCTTCTTTGTGATCGCGAATATTGGGAGGCAAGTCCATCAACTGGAAGATGGGACCACACTGTGGCATGTACTCATACTACGGAAGACTAAGGCACAAGGAAAATGAGCCCAGACTTAGTCCACATATAGCAACAGAGATGGTCCTTAAGAACATCATGATGAGTAAGGAGGGCAAGAAAGGGCGGAATATGCAGCGTGCTACCTACCGTCTATACACAAATTCAAGGCGCACGGAGCGATCCTATGAACTCCATAGAGACATGTATCTGGAGGCATAAATATAAAACCTGTGGCAGGAAAAGACAACTTCCGGTCAAGGCAGGGGAGTGGCTCCTTGCCGCTTTCCCTCTTCTGATTGGGGGAAGCTGCAGACCGTCCCCAGAGGTCATGGACCTGGGGGGCTGGGGGGCGGGGCTGGTGTACCAGCGAGGAGAAGCAGCAGACGGACGGAAGTGGTGGGTGTTTTGGGGAACGATGTTTTTCTCTGCGCAGGCAAACGCTAACAGTGATCAGGCTGAAGGTCAGCACTGCCTCTCTGTCTTTGCTTCTCCCAGTCGCACCCGCCGGGACTTAGCACGACCTAGCTGGAGGCGTGGGTCCAGCTCACACCCGAGAACCTCTTCTCTTTCATAACCAAGATTGCAATGGTTCTCTCTCTCCCTGGTTATTTAGTTTCACAGTACTAATCCCCTATCTCCTGCTTCCCTTTTCTCATTTCCTCAGTTATCTCTTTTTTCTAACACAATCTAGCTTCAATGACACAGCAAAAACAAGAATAACCAAACAGTGGGTGCTGACTCAGTGCTGGGAGTTTCTTGTGCACCTTCCCATTGAATTTCCACCAAAGTCTCATTTATCCCAGAAGAAACTCTGGATTCACAAACTCACTCAAAATGGAACAACAGTATTGACAACAAGAACCAAGGAGCAAGGAGAGGGATGTGTTGGTTTGGGTACCTGGGACGTCTCCAAGCCCTGAGCTGTGTCTCCCATTGCCCCGGACTCCTCCTACCTTTGTTGACTTCATTCTGCAGAGAGCTTCAGGCTCACACTGTCCAGTCTGCTCAGATTCCAGAGAAGGAGAGAGGGCTTCTCTTTCCCAGATTCCAGCGTAATGTTGGGAATGGTGATGATTTGACCACATTCTATCACATGACTGCTCCCGAATCCCAGGTGACTAAGAGGGGAATTGTCTCACCACCAGCCTGGAACATGCACATCACCTTGAGCCCAGGGCTGGTGGCTCAGAATCCTGATTGACAGCCAAGTAGGACCATGTGGAATTGGGGCAGCAGTTTCTTAACCAGAAGGCTGTGTTCTTTACAGAGGAAGAACAGGATATTAGGCGCACGGAAATCAGCTCCACGTTATTTAATGGCAGGGAAACGGGCTTATGAAAGGCCACTTGCTAACAGGCACACACGCTCACACATTGAGGAGGCAGAACTTGGACCTGGGTGTATCCGAGCCCAAAGAACTTGTTACAAAACTTGCAGTATACTTTCTTTATAATTGTGGGGAAAAACACACAACATTAAATTTACCACCTTAACTGTGTTTAAGTATACAGGTCCGGGGTGTTAACTACCTTCCCACTGTGGTGCGAGAGATCTACAGAACCTTCCGTCTGTAACACTGAGACTCTCTCCCCATTAGACGTTAGTCCGCTGCCCTGCCTCCAGCCTTTGCCAACCACCACTCTACCTTTGGTCCGTATGATTTTGACTACTTTAGATACTTCATATGAGTAGAATCAGTGCTTGTCTTTTCGTGTCTGGCTTATTTTACTGAGCACGATGTCCTCGAGGCTCGTCCGTGATGTTGTGTGTTCAGGATTTCCTCTTTTTTAAGGCTGCATGATATTCCACTGTATGAACGGACCACATTTTCCTTATCCATTCATCTGTCTGTGGACATTTGGGCTGTCTATTGGCTGTTACAACAATGTTTCTGTGAACATGAGTGTGCAGGCATCTCTTCAAAAGTTTGCTTTCTCTCTTTTGGGGGTTTATACCCAGAGGTGGCATCACCAAACCATATGGTAATTCTGTTTTTAATGTTTTGAGGAACCCCCCCCTTTTGTTTTCCTCAGTGGTGGCGCCATTTTCCATTCCCACCAACAGTGCACAAGATTTCTAATTTCTCCACATTCTCATCAAAACTTATTGTCTCTTTTTCTGACAGTGGTCATCCCTGATGGGTGTGAGGTGTGCAGTGGGCTTCTTGAGGGACTTGGGGTTTATCTTATTTGACAATGGGTCAGATGAGGCTGAGGTGCAGAGAGGTAGCTGTTCCCAGCACAGCCAGAGCGTCCGAAGAAACGGTAGCTTCTGATCACGTGTGCGGGGTCCTGGAGTGAGGGCTCAGATGAAAGCTTTTGGATCTAAAGCCACTGTGCCAATCCCAGGCTTCAGAATGCAGGGGACCGAGGTCGTTTACCAGGCCTCGCAATGAGTGGGCTTACTTCTCTTCCCTGTCCGTCTCTATCAGTTGGGATGTCAGTCTTTCTTCAGGCTTGGGGATCTTCCTAAAGGTTTTCTTTTCTCTTGGCTAAATATCCTTTTTTTTTTTTTTTTTTTTTTGCCACAGAAAACTACTTCATGGGGTGCCTTGGTGGCTCAGTCGGTTAAATGTCCAACTCTTGGTTTCAGCTCAGGTCATGATCTCATGGTTTCATGGGTTTGAGCCCTGCATCGGGCTCTGTGCTGGTAGCGTGGAGCCTGCTTGGGATTCTCTCTCTCCCCCTCTCTCCGTCCCTCCCCCACTGGCACTGTCTCTGTCTCTCTCAAAATAAATAAATGAACAAATTTTAAAAAGAAAAGAAAAGAACTACTACAATGCCCTTGTCATATCTCTCTAATGCTCTAATGATGCAGCAATCCTCAGCGTGGAGAAGGAGAAGGTGGATAGATTGCCAAGCCACACGGAGAAGGGAATCCATTTCCGGAGCTGCTCGATAAATTGCTCTCCGGTTTGCACCCATAACATCCCGCGTTGGGGACGTCATAAAGAATGATTCCTGACACGTCTGCCAGAGTGCGGGGCACAGAGGAGCCGTGAGCAGAAACCTGTCACAAGACATGTTTCTTCTCACAAACCAAGAGCGGACAAAATGCGAAGGGTGTGTGCTGTCGTCATGTTTAATCACGAGTTGAGAAACACACACATTACGAATTGGAGGCAACCAGGAAAATGAAGTCAGGACACAGGTCAAGGAAGGAAGATCTTTGAGGCGTGTTTCGTCTTTTTCCTCCTCGACCGTCTCTCCAGATCACATTTCTTTTGTGTCCGTTCCTTGTTTCTTTTAGAATCTCGAGCCCTCGGAAGGGCCACCACAGCCATGGGACACACCAACTCCGGGAGGTCCCCTTCTTAACCACAGTCTGGGCTGATTTAGGTTCTCTGAATATTAAATGCCTGTGTTATGAATAATTAATTGACAATTTCATTTGCGGCTCAAACTTCCAAATGGTTCGAGTCCAATGAGGCTTTATTGGGCACATTGAATTTGCAAACCAGCGGAGCCCCCCTGGAACGTGGGATTCTCCGCAGCTCAGGGACATCAAAAGAACGTGGCCCCGGCCCCAGTGCGACAGACGCTGCTCTCAGTTGCTCTCGCATTTGGTCTAACAAACTCGTCGGAGGCAATGCCTGGGGAGTAAGTAGAGGGAGAAATTTCTGAGGGAAATTCCTGAATTTAAGCATTTTATTTAGTTATAAGACCTGTCTTCAACACATGCACTTTCTTTCATGTCTGATTTTCACATCTTATAGCCAAGGTCTTCATGTTCCTTGTGGAAAAGGAAAGCTGCCTTCGCATGCATCAGTTGGCGCATGCCGGATCATTCCATTTTGCTCTTTCACAGGTGGCGGGTTTCAAGCCAGGCCAGAAAGTGCAAGTTCACTTTGGACACTTTTCCCGTCTGCCGCCACCAGCGGTGTTGCTTGAGGGTGCGTGTTACTGGGCCTGGCTCAGGGCTGCCCTCGCTGCAGGTGACGCTGAGGCCGGCCGTCCTCCAGTCTGATGAGCCTCAAATACCTCCTCACACAAAGGAAGGAAGGAGTATTTCCTCCCCCTTGGGTAGTTCCAGCCTTCTTCTCTGTCCAGAGTACGAGTGCCTCCTTCCTGCCACAGGTAAAGTCTGCCCGAGGCTCTCTGCACAGTGATGTAAGCCTCCATGCTCTGGAGCCCGGCAGAGGCCGTCGCGTTCTGTTTTATTTATTTAAGGTGCGTTGCCGGGGAGCATTCTCTGCCTCCTTGATTGTTTTCCCATCTCTGTTTTCGAGGTTAGCCAGACTGAAGGGAAACCCACCTTTATTCTTTGGGGTTTACACATGATGTGACCCCCCACCCCCAGCTGTGCTGTTCAGAGACATGATCCTGCTTCCCCAGGGGGACAGCCCCTGCTTCACTTACACTTGCTTCACATTCACATCAAAGCCACAAGCGAACGTGGGGGGAGCCTGAAGTTCACCCACGAGCTCTCTCAGCGGAAGATGAATCTGAACTAATTGCCAAACAAACCCACATTAGGCAGGGGGTAGAAAAGCGGGGAGGATGCTTGAGTCCAAGGAATGGGGACTCCAGGGGGCGGCTAGGTGAGACACAGGCTGAAGGGGAGGTCCCACACCTCCTCCAATGAGGCCTTCGCCCTCCTTTCTCTGGCTCTGAGTCTTTTTTTTGTTAATGTTAACTTATTTTTGAGAGAGAGAGAGAGAGATCGTGAGTAGGGGAGGGGCAGAGAGAGACAGAGGCACAGAATCTGAAGCAGGCTCCAGGCTCCGAGATGTCAGCACAGAGCCCGACACGAGGCTCAAACCCACAAACCGTGAGATCATGACCTGAGCCGAAGTCAGACGCTTAACCGACTGAGCCACCCAGTTGCTCCTATTTGACTCCCTTTTAAATGAACATCTGAGAATATTTAGATTGTGTCCACAGGGCCTCAGCCCTCTGTCCAGAGGTGGAAACTTCAGTTCCATGAGTGGTCTCATCTGCGTGAGGGGTTACCTGCAGAGGATGTGAGGTCTTTCTTTCCCAACTGATCGCCTTTCCCACCCCTCATCCATTCCACCATTTCCAAGGGCAGTGCTAGAGACAAAATTAACTCACAACTTCCTCAGAGTTCCCTTTTATTAGGACAATGGCTGTCGGCCCTCCCTATCCCTTGGTAGGAGCCCTGATATATACAGTGTATATACACATCTCAAACACAGGAAGACTCTGGAAAGTGGAGAGCGGAGGCAGACCACCAGGGACCTCCAATAACAATATGGTCATAAATGACTCTCTCGATCTTCTCTGGGCCTCATCTATCCCAGACTGAGCACCTGAGAACAAGTGCACACAAAAACATTCCCACCAGAATGCATTCTCTCTATCTGGAGGGTCAGGAAAGCAGAAACCTAGCATGACAGAAAACCTAGAAGACAAGTACTCAAGCACTGGGTGCTGTAAGTAAGCAATGAATCATGGGACTCTACTCCAGAAGCCAAGAGCACACTGTATACACTGTATGTTAGCTAACTCGACAATAAATTATATTAAAAACTGAAATAGATCCATTAGCAAATAAATGACCGATAAAAAATTTTAAAAGAGATTAAAAGAAAGGAGACAAGTGCTTGACTGCAGACCACAGAAAACTCTTAGCAGTACCCCCACCCACACCAGCAAAGGCTGCAGGGAAGTCTGGACTTTTGTCCCCAACAGGCAGTAATGAGGCAGCCCAAGACTGCTTTGCGATCTGAAAATCACTCACTGATCCACGCTATTGACAGGCTATAGGAGGAAAAACCACTAACCGCTGAAAAGAAAAGGCATTTGGCAAAACTCAACACCCAGTCATGGGGAAGAAAGGAGAAAAAAGCCCCTAAAAATAGGAATAGAGGGGAATTTCTCAACATGAAAAAGATAATGTACCAAAAAAAACACCCCAACTATGGCCAACACGGTACTTGATGGTAAAAGAGTGCATGTTTTCTACTTAATATTTGGAACAAGGCAAACATATCTACTCTCACCACTTTTATTGAACATATTGCTAGAAGTTGTGCCCAATGCGATAAGGCAATAAAATGAAATACATATGCATAGGAAACAAAGAAATCAAACTGCCTCTCTTTGCAAAGGACATGATTGTTCACTGAGCAAATCTGAAAAGAATCTACAAAAAAATCTCCTAAAATGAATAAGTGAGTTCACGGAGGCTGCAGCATATGTGATAAGCATTCAAAAATCAGTTTAATTTCTATGTATAATACCAGTTACAATGCCAACAACACTCACATGTGGGCATCAAAATTAAAGTACAATACCATTTGCAGCTGCTAAAATACGCAAGTAGGGATGTAACAACACATGTATGAGACTCGTATGCTGAAAAGTATAAACGCTGTTTATAAAATAAATAAATCAAAGAAGATCAAAATAAATGGAGAGACATAGCGTGTTCATGGATGGGAAGACTCACCTTGTCAATAGGTTAATTTTCCTCTCACCAATAGGCAGGTCTAACACAATTCTTATTAAAATCATAGCAAGATTTTTGTAGATATAGACCAGATCATTCCAAAATGCGTACGGAGAGGCAAAGGGAATAGAATAAGTAAAACAATTTTGAAAAAAATAAAGTGGGAGGAATCAGCCTACCTGGTTTCAAGATGTATTTGTAAAGCTGAAAACCAACAGAGCAGAACAGAGAACTCAGAAATAGACCCTGACAAATCTGCTTCTTGACACAGATGCAAAAGCTACTGAAAGAAGACAGCTAGACTTCCTTAAAAGAGAGACAGAGGGAGAGAGAGAGAACATAAAGAAACAAACAACTTTTGCTCTGAAAAGACCCTTTAAAGAGCATGAAAAGTTGAGAGTAGGGGCAATATTTTCCAACCACATCTCTGGACAAAGGCGAGTATCCAGAATATAGAATGAACTCTCAAAACTCAACTAGGAGACACAAAAGATCCCATTAGAAAATGGGAAAACGACCGGCAGAGACATCTATGCCAAGGGCACACATAGCGCATGACAAAGGTTCTTCCCGTCATAAGCCCATTAGGAAAAGGCAGGTTGAAGGCACCATGAGATCAGCATGAAGAGACATCACCCCACATCTATTAGAACCACTACATTAAATGCAGTGATGACAGCAGATGTGGAGGGACTGGCTCCCTCGGTGTCTCCTGGGGGTTGAAGATGGTTCAGATGCTCTTGGAAGAGTTTGCCGGGTTTTTCTTAATAAAACTAAACATGCAATTAGCATATGACCCAACAATTGCTGTCTTGGGCACTTATCCCAGGGAAATATAAACTTATGTTCACACAAATCCTGTATGTGAATGGGCATCATGGCTTTATTCACAGGAACCAAACTGGAAGAAAAAAACCCCACATGTGCTTTCAAGGGTGAGTGTGAAACGAACTTCGGTGCCTCCATACTGTTACAAAACAAAATTCAACTGAGTCTATTTGAAGATCTAATTGGCTTTATTAAGCGATTCATGAATCAGCATCCCATCTAGCAAGTCGAGGGGGCTCCAAGGAGCTGGACAAAAATGAAAGGATTTCACGGGCAGAAACAGGTCAGGAGAGCTAACAGAAGGAAACAAAGGATTCTTTCAAGAAAAGTCATCTTCCCTCAGGGAGAAACCATGGGTCTTACGATGCAGATGAGCTCATCTTCCTCTGGGGGGATGGAAAGAACCCCTTGCAACAAGTCGCCCCATGGGTGTAGACCAGAAAATTCCTGACTGACCTGTTAACACCGCAGTCAGGTTGGGTATTAAGCCCTAGTTTGGTGAATTGGCTTTCACCATGTTGGGCCTGTGGTGGTTCTTTTTAACAAGACTATGGAGGGGGGCCTGGGTGGCTCAGTTGGTTAAGCGTCCCCCTTCAGCTCATGTCATGATCTTACAGTTCGTTGGTTCAAGCCATGCGTTGGGCTCTGTGCTGACAGCTTGGAGCCTGGAGCCTGCTTCCTTTTTTCTCTCAAAAAATAAATAAACATTTAAAAAAACAGTTAAAAAACCAAGACTATGGAACACTGTTCTGCAATAAAAATAAAATAATGAGCTATTGAACACTTAATAACGTAGATGAATCTCCAGAGATTCCTGCTGAATAAGAGCTCTCCAAAGTTAGGTACTAGGTTATACCACCTACACAAGCTTCTTGAAATGACAAAAAAAATTACAGAAGTGGAGAATAGATTAGTGGTGGCCAGGGGCTGAGGAGGGGTCGGGGTAGGTGGACAGGTGGTACAGCTCTGAAGCGCAACATGAGGTATTCTTGCCACCATGGAAACGCTCTGCATCGTCACTGCATCAATGTCAGTATCCCGGGTGTGAGATTTACTGCAGTTCAGCGAGATGCTGCGTTTGAGGGCAAGTCGGCAAAGAGCACAGTGAACCTCTCTGCATTATTTCTTTTAACCTGGTGTCACCCCACCATTATGTCAAAATAGAACACTTAAGTTTGTAAAAAATCACTGATATGATGGGTTTTTATACGGCTGATATAAAAATCATTTCTGAACCCCAACCTCACTCGCATTAAGTGTAGGCAGAGGGTTTTCAGGGACAGAACTCAAGAAGAACTAAAACATGGTTTTTACATGGGACCAGCCAATATTCAAAATGTGCACTCCTGGTGAGGCTAAAATATGTCTTCAGGGAACCAGAAAAATGCAAATTCTGGTTTGTTTGTTTTTTTTAATTGTCTAGAGACCTAACCAGGAAAAAAAGAAAAAAAAAAGGTCCAAGAAATTAGAAAGGGCCATCTACCAAGTGAACATAAAAGCTAAGAGCTCTTTCTTTCTCTTTCTTTCTCTTTCTTTCTTTCTTTCTTTCTTCTTTTCTTTCTTTCTTTCTTTCTTTCTTTCTTTCTTTCTTCTTTTCTTTCTTTCTTTCTCTCTCTCTTTTTCTTTCTCTTTCTTTTTTTCCTTTCTTTCTCTTCCTTCCTTCCTTCTTTCCTTTTCTCCTTCTCCTCATTCTTGTTCTCATTCTTGTTCTTGTTCTGATTCTATTTTAGAAAGACAGAGCATGTGAGTAGGTGGGTAGGGGCAGAAGGAGAGAGAGAGAGAGAGAGAGAGAGAGAGAGAGAGAGAATTTTAAGCATGTTCCACACTGAGCATGGATCCATCCCATGACTCCGAGATCATGACCTGAGCTGACATCAAGAGTTGGACACTCAACCGACTGAGCCACCCAGTCACCACCGGAGGCTTCTTTCCAATGTGTGACCTGGATGCCTTCGAAAGAATGATCCAAACTTGTCCGGCTCACACGGAGAACGTTTCACTCAAAACATGGTTCGTTTCATCTGGATCAAAGTTCTCTCAATTACGTAGAAATGGTGGTGAATAATTGGATAAAAGCTTCTCCGTTTTATTGACTGAGACATCCTGGTGTTTAAGTATTTGGGGAGAAATCAGGTTTCTCTAATCAGTCAAGGAGGAACTGTTGTAATAGGAATGGCTCTGTGACTTTTCCTAAATGCGCTCACTCCACACGCATGTAACGCGTGCGCCGTCTGTCCTCATGGGGCTCCTAGTTCGTGGGGCAGTGTGCCTCATTTCCTTTCCATAACAGGCAGCTACAATGATTATCTGTATTTTACAGCTCGGTGCTTGTAGACTGTCAGTGATTCTGTCCTTCTGGGCACAAGGGGTGATGTCTGGAGACATTCGTGGTTGTCCTGACTATGGAGATGTTACTAATACCTAATGGTGATCAGGGATGTTGCAGACCCCCCACCATGCACGGGGCGGTCCCACGAGAGGGAGTGACCCAGCCCTCCATGTCATGAGTGCCACAACAGAGGAACTCTGTCACAGTAGAAGAAACAGCTACTGGTAAGTCAAATCTTTTTCCAGAAGTGAGCCAGCTGGTCTGAGACAGAGCGCAGGTTTGAAGCCAGGTCTGTCCTGCTCTCTCGCTGTGTTCTCTCATGTGGGACTCAAAGCATCAGCAACCTTGATGGCCTTGCACAAAAAGCTTAACAGCTGGCCACCTGCACAGTGCGTGGATATCAGAGGGGCAGGTCCAGATGTTGCAAAGTGCACCAGGATCCCAGGTGAGTGCACGGAGAAACTCTTGCAGGGTCACCTGCCGTTGACCTTTTCCTAGACTTTTACCACCTTCAGACATTGACTTCCTGCTGGTCAATGACCCCTTGCTGTGATCTTTAAGTCCGGCTTCCGCTTTTTGGGACACCTTGAGGGACAGAAGTGAGGTTGATATCATTCTAGCCCCCAGAAGGGAGTGGCTTGCCCACAAGATAGGTTATTTTTCTCCCTTCTCAAGTGGACTCCATCATCTTATATATATATTTTTTTCCCTGAGTCTGAGCACAAAGATGGGACAGACGGAACAAATTTAAAACTAATCTAATCATGAAAAACAGAGGTCACCACCACCTCCGCCCAGAGCAAACAGCACTTTATTACTTTTGTGTGTGTCTGCCATTGAACCTTAAATAGTTCAAAGGAAATAGAGGGTGCTTTCCTGTTTCTCTCTCCCTCGCTTAAACAAATAGTAGCATTCTCAGAAGAGAACTTGTACCACAGTGAATTACATTATTTTCAATAAATTCTAACAGTGCTGCTATAGTAACTGTCTTAGCCGTGATTAATGGAAGAAACATTAGGAAAGCGTGTTATTATTATTCTAAATTAGGTTTTGCTTGAATTAATTTTTATGCATGGTTACTAAGACGTAAAGGAGTTTCTGAATTGCTAATTGTAACATTCCTTCTTTGGAGATAAGATGAGATGGGGTACACAAGGGCTCCCCACTGAAGGATTTTTACTTTGAATATTTGCCGAAGGGCCAACATATTATTTAGTCAGAGGCAGGCTAAGGAGCTATAACTTGACACCCATGGAGCCTTTAGTTCAAGATTTGCTTTTAGCATCACCCACCTGAATCTACTTGCTGGAAAATGCACAATTGTTATTAATATCATATCATTTCCACAGTGTGGGGTGGGGGGAAGAAAGGGAAGGAGGCAGCCCCTGTAGAGCCAACGGTACTCTCTGCTCTCTTGTCAAGTCTCCTTCTCACCAGTGGTGATGGGGAGGTATAAACAGTAACATTAAGAAGCGTGGACTGAGTGTTCACTATGCTCCAGCTACACACGTGTTTCCCTCCCACTCACTTCATGAAGGCCAACTGTCCCCCTGTGCTGGACATGGGGGGTGCTGCTGATGGGTGGGAGCACACTGGCCTCTGTCCTCAGGGGATTTACATTTTAGGGGGACTGACATCAGGTGTGGGCAAGGGAGAATGTGCTTGGAGGTGAATCAGAGACAGGTAAGTGTGTGGTCAGACATTGTAGGGCCTTGCGGGATGCTGGGGCATGAGTTCTTTCCAGGGCCACAGAAGGGACTTTGATAAACTTTCACACGTTTTTGTAAAATTTGCAAAAGGAACATATTTTAACCATAATTAATCAGTTAAGAGACCGGTTTCTTCCCATTTTGACTTTCTTTGCTCGGCCATACTTGCCATTTTGTTGGTGATATCTGAGCAAGGTCGCGGGCCATCTGGGGATCTAGCTTCAGGGAGTTTGGGGACACACGTGTCTAGAGTTTAGTGGAAAATAGTTGTATGACCGAGCCACTTGCGTGAGGAGTGAAGTTACAGCTGGAGCTCCAGGGTGGGAGTGGTTTCCAGGTACGCTGCCTTCCCACCATGCCCACTCACACAGCGACCGTCCAAGGGAGAGCACCAGAGGCCATCCTTAATGAGAACCTGTCCTGTGGTACCCAGCACCAAAGGTGGTGGCAGAACAACCATCGAACATCTGGAAAGGGAAGCTGCACAGAATGTATTTGTAATATTCAGAAGCAAGCACGGAGCTCAGAGGCCGTGCGTGCACGGAAACTTAATGTACAATGAAGATGACGATGCAAATCGGTGGGGAATGCTTTATTTAGTAGATGGGGTGAGAGAAGCGGCTCGCATTCTGGAGAACACTAACATAATAATAATAAAAAAAGATCCCTATCTAACATCGCATTAAAAGGTTGACGCCAGATGGATTAAAGCCCAAAGTGTGAAAAATAAACTATAAAGTTATAGGAAGAATGCTGGTTAATATCTTTGTGACTTTAGGGAAAGAAAAGTGGTTTTTCAACCACAGTGAAAACCACAGTCTGTAAGACAAACAAAGAGACGAGCATTGTGACATAAAGTTGAAGAAAAAAGGGGCTTGTCCGTGGACTGAAGGCCCCATGTGATAGAACAGGGATGGGAGGTGTTGTGATGTGTAGTGAGAGATTTCCATGCAGAACAGAAAGAGACGCCTGCAAAACAACTTGAACTGAAAAGCAGCTCTATTCGAAAAGTGGACAAAGGTTTGGAGAAGGTGACACACCGAAGTCCCTGTCACGCAAGTAATTAGCAAGTCGAGAAACAGGAAGTCCCATGAGGTAGCTGTGTGTTAGGAGGGGTCCCACCCATGAGGACAAGGATGTGGGGACCCCACTGGAACATCATCGGGAACCGTGGACACAACAATCCTGATGGGCAGGTGACAGAGACTCATCAAGCTAATTACGTGAATACGCTCAGAACCAGCCATCCCGCTCATGGCCGTGGATGACAGCAAACTCCTCACGTGGGCTCGCAGCAGGATACAGGATGAAAGGCAGGATGTGGTGGGCACATATCACAGAGGACAGAGGACCAGACCTCGTTCAAGATTAGATGCACATGGGTGCCTGGATGGCTCAGTCAGTTGAGCGTCAGGCTCTAGATCTTGACTGTCAGGTCATGCTCTCATGGTTTCATGGGATCGAGCCCCACATCAGGCTCTGCACTGACAGTGTGGAGACTACTTGGGATCCTCTCTCTCTCCCTCTCTGCCTCTCCCTTTGCTCATGTTCTCTCTGTCTCTAGCAAAATAAATAAATAAACTTAAAAATATTTAAGGAAGAGAGAGATTAGATGCTTACCTCATGACATGGAAAGGTCTGTAAACGTAGGGCCAAGCCAAGTATGTCAGGAGGCAGACACGACCCAGGGACAGGTGTGAGCCACAATGCACCTCCACAGACTGACCCAAGACTCTTCACACAAATAGTTTGAAAAGTTTTCTCTTACTTTTAAGATTCTATGTGGTCTGGGACTTTGTCACTGGAAAGCTGGAAACAAGAATGTGAAGTCCTTAATAGCTCGGCCATGGCTACCTGGGAGCTGCTATAGTGTGGAAGCCAGAAAAGTGCCTGGAAGACAGAAGTTACTCAGTCGACATTTGAAAACAGCGATTAATATAAATGAATGAGAAAAGTAAGCATTTTCCTCATGGATGTGTCCTTAAAATCCCCAGATGGTTCTCCAAGCATTTCTGGCCTTTGGCCTTACTACATGCATGTGTACTGGCTTCCCCGCCATGAGCAATACTCTGTACTTAGAATGTTCCCTCTTCCCCTTGCTCTGGATAGTGTCCACACTCCTGCTAGTCCTGGGAGGTACTTGCTTCTTCCAGGAAGCCTTCCCTGACCTCTGACCTCCAAACCAGGTTAAGCTCCCTGTTATGTTTCCTGTTCCCATCGTCCATTTTTTTTTTTTTTTTTTTTTTTTTGCTGTTGACTTCTCACTACTATAATTAGGGAAGTTGTCTCCAGTTAGTTTTTAATATCTGTCTCTCCTGTTAGATCCCGGAGCCCAGAGATTCTCTCTGATGTTATTGGATCCCTGTACCAGACACCTCATATGCAATTTATAAATTTTATTGCTAGAATAATGAACTGTTTGAATAAAAAAAATGAGAAGTGGATCATTTTTCTTCTTTTGAGCATGTAAGTAAAAGGCTTTAAAAGGGCAGAGCGCTGAAATGGGAGAGCTGTCTTTCTGTGGATTTCGATTCATAGGCCAGTCCTTGACCCTCGTTAGTACCTTCAAGGGCAAGCTTGTTAGTGGGCCCTCCGAGCTAGCCCAGAAAAGCACTTTTCTCCCCTGAAGTCTTCCAATATCTAGATGAGGAGGGCAGACAAGTCTCTGTTTCAGATATTAGGGTCTATTCCCTTAAAGCCCATATAAAATTCTTGATCATGTGCCTCATTTAAAATAGAATAGTTTGATAACTACAAATTTAAACTCTCAGAAGGAAGAATATGATTTATTTTTTTTATTAAGTGACAGCTTATTTTTAATGTTTGCTGTGCAATGAGGATCTAAACAGTGGTGGGGTGTGTGTGTGCACATCGCACGTGTGTGCGTTCTGCTTGTATTTTTCTAGTGTCCCAAGGAAATATTTAAATTCACTAGTCATTTGGCCTCCAGAGCACAGCCATTTTCCCGACTCTCCCGGGTCTAGGGAGCCTACACCTAGGATGAATGGCGAACGCCCAGGAGCCAGAGAAGCTCAAGTCTTCTGGTTCTAGATTTGCTGAGGTCCGCTCTGTTCCCCCATCCACTCTTCCCAGCCTTAGCTCTGAGACAAGGGCCACAAGACATTGGCTTATTTGTCTCTGCTAATTAATTGCTTTCTATTATGTGCTGAATGGAATAATTATGTGCGCAATCCGCTAAATTCGGCTTTTATTATTAACACTTTATCTCAAGATGGTTTTCATTGAATGGGTTTTAGGAGTGACTGGTGTGTGCGTGTGCACGTGTCCAGCTTTATCTAGCAGTAACTGATCTGTTGCCAAAAATTAAGCATCATAAATTTGGGGATTGGGAACATCCGGTTTTCTAGTCCTGAACCCAATGACCTTCATTACCCTTTCAGATCTACTCTGTTTTCTTATATGTTTCTGTCAGCTTTTACATGGCCTTTGGGCAATTTTTCACTTTGAAAACATACTTTAAATTGAATGCTATTTTGGCAGTATACAAGCTATGTCTTCAATGTTAAGTGTGTATGCTCTCTTCAATACATGTTATATTGAGAGCTCGCTTGAATGTCTAGTGATCGGATATCATCCTTGAAGACAAATTTAAGAATGGGTAGTTCCCTTTGCTTTTCTAAGCAGACATGATCTGGATGTTAGCCTTCCTCAGAAAAGACTGATCCAGCTAATGGCCCTTCTACACTGTTTTCAGTTTAAAAAAAAAACACGCAGCTGTCACTCAAGTGCATTTATCAAATTTTCTTTATCATCTTTAACCTTGCAAGTGGGTCACTGGTATAATAATGGTGTAGATTGTGGGGTATTGAAATAACTCTGGTTGGGGCACCTGGGTGACTCAGTCAGTTGAGCATCTGACTCTTGATTTCGTCTCAGGTCATGGTCCTGGGGTTGTGGGATCAAACCCTGTGTCGGACTCCATGCTGGGGTATGGAACCTACTTAAGATTCTCTCTCTCTCTCTCTCTCTCTCTCCATCTTCCCCTCTCCCTGCTTGCTCTTTCTCTCTCTAAAAAATAAAAAATAAAACAAAACAAAATAAAATAAACCTGTGTTCTATTAGTTAGGAAGGAAGGAGTTTCACCAAGTGAACCTAATACAATCCCCATCCCCCACAGCTTTAATTTAAAACTCTAGGAAAAAAGCATAAATAGCAGCCATCAGAGGATTTGGAGAAATAACCGACAGCAGGCAGATTGGTAGGGGAGAGTCGAGGCTGGATAAGATCCCGTTGTATGCATACAGCACATTGTCTTAATCTGTTCACCTGTTGATGGGCACTGAGACTGTTTCACAGGTTGGTTATTGTGAATAATGCAGCAATGAGCATGGGAGAGCAGATATGTCTTTGAGATCCTGATTTCAACTCTCTAAAGTAAATATCCGGAAGTGGGATTTTGGGGTCATAGGGTAGTTCTATTTTTAATTTTTGCAGATCCTCCATACTGCTTTCCAAAGCAGCTGCACCATTTTGCATTCCCACCAACAGTGCACGAGGGTTCCAGATTCTGCACATCTTCACCAACATTCGTTTCCTTTTGTTCTGTTTTTTTTTTTTTTTTTTTTGATAGTAGCTGTCCCAACAGGTGTTTGGTTGTACCTCACTGTGGTTTTGATTTGCATTTTCCTGCTGATGAGTGATGTTGAGCATCTTCTCATGTACCCAGTCTCCATTTGGATGTCTTCTTTGGAAAAATCTCTATACAAAACTTCAGTGTATTATTATTATTGTTGTTGTTGTTGTTGCTATTGACTTGTAGACATCCCTTATGTATTTTGGAAATGAAGCCCTTTTCTGATACATGGTTTGCAAATATTTTCTCACATGCTGTAGGATGCCTTTTCACTCTCTTGATTATTTCCTTTGCTGTACAGAAGCTTTTTAGTTTGATGTAGTCCCATTTAATATTCTTGCTTTTGTTGCCTCTGAACAATATGATCGGTATCATATCCATGGGATCGTTGCCAAGACCAACATTGTGGAGCTCCTCACTTTTTAATGATCCCAGTTATCCAAAGGATGTGGCAAGCACAATGTGGGGAAGGGGTCTTACGGAAGCAGCAAGCTATGGAGGCAGAAGTGGGGAATGGTCAGTCTATGGAAGCCACGGGTGCTCTGAGCCCCGTTTCCATTTGCTCTTGAGGTCTCTGTGAAAGAAAGTCGGTGCATCAATGGAGAGCCCCCATCTGCCTAATCTGGAGTGGAGGACAGCCTGGACCAGGGGCAGAACCGGGGGATCATACATCTAGTACCTGTCTTGCTGATACAGACGGAGAGGCCATCAGGGGAGATCAATGTTGGAATACGGGCTGATTCTCAACCCTCCCGAGCGGTCCATGAATTTAAAAAATGAAAATCTTGCCATCACAAGCAATCAGAAGTGAGTTCACTCACTTTTATCATACCGAGGGGAGAGATCAAATTTGGTGATGTCCTTGGCATGTGGTGCTTTTAAAAACAGACCTCTATGGCAAATAGATTTGAATGAGTGTTTAATCTTCTGTCTCCCGCTGTGGGCCCGGGAGCCAGGGCGGGGTCCAGAAAGGAATAGGCTATTTCTAACCCGGGCGAGCTCGAGCACAGGACACTTGCTCCACTTGGACGCCACTCAGCAAACATCCTGGATGCTTTGCACTGACAAGGGCCTTTCTCCGTAAACAGCAGAAAGGTCTGGGCAGCCTCAGAAGGAACAAGTGTTTTCACCAAACAGAAAAGCCAGAGGAAGAGAAAGGAAAGGCGACGAAATACTGGGATGAGATTTCTGTTCAAAGTGCCGTGGTTGTTTTTAGTTCTGTTTCCCTGAATTACCTGGTGCATGTTAGTAATTGCTGTTTCAAAGGAAACCTTACTGGAGCAAAGTGCTACATCACTTGAGCTAGCCTAGCTTTTACCCTTTCCAGAAAGTGACTTTTATCTGGAAAAAGCTAATGGAACGGCAAATACCTGGGACTCACGGCAGGGAGGAGATCTGCCGGGCAGCTGCGGTGTGCAGATCGAAGCCCACGGAGAAGTTCAGTCCAAACCTCTACGTGGCCAATATCTGTAACGCCCATAATTGCTGCTAAAAGTTCAGGGTGGCATTTTGCTGATGTGCCTAAAATAGTCTTCTTGGGGCCGTTGGATGCCGTTTGACACTACTTAAGTCATAAGGGGCAGTGATCCAGCTGAAATCTTGTCCAGTCATTTTGAGAAGTGAACTGCCGTTGCCAAACCTCCTTAATTGCTCCCACATTCTTCAATAGTTCCGTTTAGCAGGGTCCTTTAAAAGGTCATTAATCAACCACTAAAGATGTGAAGGTTTTACATTTTGCTTGCTTAACAAAACACAGCCCTAACAAAATATCTCCCATCTAATTTCAGATTAGCTGATACCAGGGTGCCTCTACTAATAAGCCGTCAATCTCTTTAACTGTGCATTGGAGAATGTATCTCTTTAGCTCTGGGTCGATGGACAGAGGACCCGGAGTTTAAGGGCTGGGAAAGAAGCAGGTCTTTTACAAGGGCACTGGAGGGATCAGAAGGTGAATATCTAAACTTTAGGATGTGGGGTCATTTGATCTTAAGTTTGATGAGGAAAAAATCTTATGCACACCTGGAAAGACCAATAAGTCTGGACAATGTGACTTACACACAGCATAGAGGTATATTTGCAACTTGGTTCTATTATGTTGTGGCAATATCCAATGACCTCCTTCCAGAAATAAGCCAACAACTAAGTTCAATCTTAACGTCATTGACCTGTTGGACTGGATAGCTCTCTGTCATGCGGGGGCTGTTCAGGGCATTCATTGTAGGATGTTTAACCACATCCCTGGCCTCTCCCTCAACCCATCATTAACAACCAAAAATGTCTGCCGACATTGGCGAATGTCTCCTGGGGACAAATTTGGTCCTAATGTTGAAAGCCATTGGTCCAGATCACAGAAACATTCTTTGTCCATGTGTTCCTGGAAACAGTTAATTTATCAAGATAAAAATATAAAGTGTATTTCAATGTGTACTGTGTCTCCTGCACGTTGGTGAACCCTTTAGAACTTCCCTTTAGAACCAGCACAGATTTTTTAAAATTTATTTATTTTTTTATTTTATTTTTGAGAGAGACAGAGCGTGAGCAGGGAAGGGGCAGAGAGAGAGGGGGAGACAGAATCTGAAGCAGGTTCCAGGGTCTGAGCCGTCAGCACAGAGCCTGACGCAGGGCTTGGACCCACGAACTGTGAGATCATGACCTGAGCCGAAGTCGGACGCTTATCCGATGAGCCGCCCAGGCTCCCCTACATACATCACAAGTATGTTTAAATGTGTGCACTTTCACATCTACGTACCAAAACCAACCTGTCTCTTGGTAGGCTCTTTATCAACTTTTCTTTGGGGAAGAAAAAAAAAGAACAGAGTAATTCATGCGGCTAACAGAGATGAAAACATAAGTTGGAATGGTGACGCAGCAAAGTATCCAGGGCAGAAGTCCAGCCCGAAGCCTGTGCTCTCAAATTAGGCAGATCAGGTTTCAAGAGCTGGCTTCCCCACCTGGCGACCCGGTGGCCTCAGGAAGGCCTCCTAAACTACCTGCCCTTGGTGTTCTCTTCTTTGCAAGGGGGGCGGTCGCAGTCTTGCCTCTGGGGATGTTGTCGGTCCCGGGTGTGGTGACACAGGTGGGGCTCTTGGGAGCGGGCATGGCTTGGAAGATGTGCCCAGGCATGCTGGTTGCTGTCACTGTGGTGGTCATCCTCACGGCTGCCGCCTCAAGGCTCTGTGTTTCCATCCGTTTACTCATCTGCCTTCCATATCCACCTGCGAGTCTCGGGAGAGCAAGGTCCATGGGTTACCTGTCGCTGTCTGTCCAAAGCCTCACTCAATGCCTGGCCTGGGAGGCTCTCGATACGTGCTGATGCAGCAAATGCCAGACAGACAGACAAGGAGAAGGAACAAGCGATGGAGACTGAGGCACAGTTTGAGCAAGAGACAGTTGCTGGGCGAACGCAAGATGCTCCCCTACCTGCTGGAGCCCAGGTGACACCACTCAGGTTCCAAACAAGGGACGACTCAGGTCACCCAGCACAGCTAGGGTCCCCCCGCCCCCCCCCCCCCAACTCTTGCCAGCCACACACTTCCTGGGCAGGAACAGCCTGGAAAGGACATAATCAGCCACCTAGGGTGTCCAACTGCTTATAGCACATAGTTCTCCTTGGAGAGCCACGATGCCTGGAAACATATGGGAAACTTTCGCGACTTGCTCTAAAAATAACAAATAGTAGGTTGATCTTCCAGGGGACATTAGGAAACTGAAGTCCTTTCAGATTAACAAGCAGATAGGGAGCACAGTAAATATTTTTCTGAGAACGTATTTGTTTTAAAGGAAGAGATAGGCTTCAGAGTGATTTTGCAGTATGTTTCCTTTTGTTCCCTTCACAAGTGGAAATTATAGTCATGGAGGTTTTGCATGCACTATTCTGCAGCTTGTAAAATTGTGAGGAACCGGGGAAAACCATGAGATACGGCAGGTTTTGCTCTGTTCTCCCGGAATCCAACACAAAACAGAATTTTCAATGTTAAAGCTTCAGCAAGGAGGGAGGCAAGAGGTAGGAGGGGAAGGACGTTGCCTTAAGTAGAAGCAGGAAAAGAAAGCTCCTTTGTAGCACTGATCCACGCAGAGAGCACTAATCATGGGGCCCCTCTCCTCCGAAGTCTGCCCGTTGCTTTCCTTTCCTGAAGAGGAGATGGAAGGTGGGTCACGTCCTAGGGTTTTCAAGAGTCCTGAGGTTATCTCTAACAATATAAATATTCCAGCAAGATCACGCACCTTCCTTTCTCCAGCTTTCATTCCAGCTCACTGCCACGGAAAGCAAACGCCCAGTGGTGTATATTGGGGTCCCTGCGATTCTTGAAAACAAGCAATTGTTTGGGAGAGAGACTCCCTTACCTGATGTTTGATCATGAATAAATGAAAAGTCTCAGGATCACAGAGGAATAAGACAGTGGTTTCTGTTTGGAAAATGGGAGAGGGTTTGAATCCTTTAGCTGCCCTTTGTGTGTGTGTGTGCGTGCCTGTGTGCCTGTGTGTGCCTGCGTGTGTGTGTGCGTGCGTGTGTGTGTATGTGGCGAAGGTTGCTGGTTAATAATGCATTCACTTCTCTGCTTTCAGTTCCAGGTCCATTATTATCTAGAATCAGGTTCTGATTTAAGTGCAGGTAAATTGACGTTGACAAGCACTGTTGATAGCAGGCTATTTCTACAACTTAAGAGTGAAACAGGTAGTCCCATTTGCAAACAGATGCAGAGGCGGTAAACCAGAGACCGGAGGTCACTACTGCGGGGGCTCCAAGATCGTCAGGACCCTTGGCCGCAGGCCCAGGTGCCCTCCAGACGACACTGAGGCCCCAAGTCCGTTTTCAGGAATACGTGTTAGAAATCTTTTGTGCTGTTGCCTCATGTGGACTAGAGATGAACATTTTAGGGTCCACAGAGTAGCACGGATTTTCTTACTCACACCTTTATTATGAACGTGGTCAATCTGAGAACATAATGAATCAATAAACATATTTTCATTCTAAGTGAAACAGTACCGAGCGTAGGTTGGGCCCACGTATTAAACATCGCCCTGTACTTATGTAACAAAAACTCAGAACAATGAAGTGAGTTGCTTCAGCCCGAACAGCTATTTAGAGATAGAGCCAGGCCCAGGATGCAGGTCTCCGGAGACCATGTCTAATTATCTTTCTCTTGATCGAGAGGAGAATTTTATATCCACAAAAATAAAAGAAAAGCAGAAATTATGTCACTGTTTTGTTTTTGTTTTTGTTTTCCACATTACCCCCACGTAGTAATGGCTTCACATACAGAGAAAAATGGCACACGTTTGAAACACACACACACACACACACGTTTAAAATAAATGTGTCATTTCTTTTGTTAAAGTGTCCACGTTCACATGGTTCTCACTGGCTGCAGTGCGTTTCTGTGTCTTCTGGGGACCCTCTTGAACTTGGACCACTCTCCGGAGCTATGGGAGCTAACGGAAGAGAAGAACATTTTCATACAGCCCAAGAGCGCGAGATCAGATAATTTGATCATCGGGGGCCACCAGGCTCCTTCCCTGCAAGCTTTGAGGAAAAATGACATGAATAAGCCAGAATTTGATTTTCTTAATCACGCCCTGAAGGATGAACCTGGATGCCTCGGTGCTTTATTGCATGCCCTGAGGTACATTAAAAATGAGTTTATCTTTCTCTAGTTGGATCCCTGACGTACGGACAGAAGCAGGCCCATGTCTCTCACTGCACGCTGGGGGTGCACAGGTTACGGGCAGTGTCGGGGGGAGCCCGCAGCAGTCGATCCAGGACAAGGAGTGGCACGGGCGTCAGAGGGTCCCGGTAAATGCCGGGAGGGTTTGGATTGCTACCTGCAAATCAGACGGGGCGGCCCGGGCATCACGGGATGCTGGGTACAGCTCAAGTCCGCATTATTGCATGAGTAGCCACTGATGTGCCTGAACTGGGCTGTTTCCCTCTCTTGGTCTTCTGTTCCGCTCCAGGAGGAAAAATTGCAAAGATCACCGGTGTGAGTGTTTCTCTCACTGGCAGGTCGTATACCCTTGCCACGTAGCTAAATTGAGGAATTCGGTGTTCAGTTACGCATTTATGTGTCTGAACGGAGCTGTTCTGAGCCTGGGGCTGGGCCACGCCTGGAACCGGCTGGGGGTGGGGAGACTCGGACGGTGGGTAGAAACTGGGCTGCAGGACCCTGAGCTGGGGCGCTGCGGTAGGGCAGGAGAAGGACACCTGGGAGGAGGTGCCAAACCCCAGGGGCTCGCGGGCCAGGCAGATGCACCATCTGTGCTGGGTTGGGGTGGGCTTGGTGGCCGAAGCTGGGAGCTGTCGCGTGTCCACTTGCCCGCAGGTCTCCCTGCTAAGCTCCCTTCAGGTGGACGGGAGGCTGCAGGGGTGGGGGAGGGGGATTTCACCGGCTGTAACATCAAGGGAGCCTCTGAGGACATCACTTGGTGTTTGTTGTTTTTATCCCTATGGTTACCTTGTTATTACAAATGATAATGATTTTTAATTTATATGCATTTTTCTTTTAAAACAAATGTTACAAGTGATACAGGCATTTCAGCTAGAAAGTGAAGTACTCAGTAGTGGCTGTTTTGTGCATGTGATGAGCGCGTATAAGACGCGGAGGCCCTCACCCCTTGTCTCCTGACTCCGGGGAGGTCCCAAGAGCAGGGGACACAGGTGTCCGGGCAGGGCCCAGGGGGCAGGGTGGGGACGCGAGGGTGACGCCGTCTGTCCGCAGGGAATGTGGGGCCGGGCAGAGATGCCAGCTAGTGCCGCATCCAGCCAGAGAGCTCGGCAGGGGAAGGAGCAAATGCAGGGGCCAAGGGAAGGCCGTGGGTTTCCTGGTGCGAATGTTCTCGCAGGGCCACAAGTCCAGGATGTGGGCAGCCACTTACTGCTTAGTGGCACTTTCTACACTAAAAAGCAAATCCTCTGAAACGCCCCATTAGTAATATAAACATCAGCTCACATGTCTTCTCATTTGAAAGACAAATATCAAAATGTCAAACGCTGCATTGTTTTCTAAATTCAAAATCCACACAAAACTCTCTCTGGGGGTAGAAAGGAAAGGGGGGCGTCTCAGGGAGAGGCAGGGGCCAGAGAGAAGGAAGAAGGCGCGAGGACAGGAGGGCCCCTGGGAGAGGGTCTGGGCTGGGGACACCCTGGGAGGCACAGTCCTCCTGGAGCAGGACCTCAGGGTGCTTCACCCCCACAGTGCATGACCTTCTAAACTCGCAGACCCACTGGCCTCCTCGTGCACGCGGCTGGGGTGCATGTGGAACACGCTCCGGATCTGGGGACAACTCGGGGCATCATAAATCACAGCTTCTAAAACATTCCAACCATTTGACACAACATTTCCATTTCTAGCAACTTTTCCCTTGGGAAATACTCAAGGAAGTACAGAAAGGTGTATGTAGGAAGAGACTCCTCAGTGTTTTCATGACAGAAAAACAGGAAACGGAGACTCCTGATGAGGACATGGTTAAATAAGTTACATTTCTGTATTTTAAACTGGGCCATGGAGCGCTTGGGCGGCTCAGTCGGTTGGGCGTCCGACTTCGGCTCAGGTCGTGATTTCAGGGTTCATGGGTTCAAGCCCCACGTCGGGCTCTGTGCTGACAGCTCGGAGCCTGGAGCCTGTTTAGGACTCTGGGTCTCCCTCTCTCTCTGCCCCTCCCCTGCTCGTGCTCTGTCTGTCTCTCTCTCAAAAATAAATAAACATTAAAAAAATTAATAATAATAATTTTAAACTTTGGCCATTGGAGGCGCTATTTTGTTTCAACTATTTTTGTGGAATCTGAAAACCTCCCCAGTTATTTACTTAGGATTTTTTTTTTCTTTAAATCTCTTTATTTTAACTTAAGTAGTGCTTAGATCTAATCCTAAAAATAATTCTATGCAATTATTGGCTTGATATGCTACTTCTATAATTTTTCAAGCCAAATTAAAATACATAATGATTAAAATAAAGACATTTTTATCCGCATACTACTGAAGATCACTCGGAAATTACCAGCAGTTAAAATATCCCATTTTGGGAAGTAATTAGGTATCACCCCGTGTGTCACTTTGCAGCCATTGACACAATGCTGTAGTTAATTGATGGGGACAAGCTTATCCCACAGCTATTACTGAGGGGTTGTTACATGGTGGCATGTTTTGTCCTGGAAACAGAGAGTGAAATTTCTGAAAAATTCCTGATGGAATAAAAACAACAGATTACAAAACAATGTACCATTATCTCATTGTTGTAAGAAACATGCTGTCTCTTTCTACACACACACGCACATAGATGCACACACATATGCACACACGTATGCACACACGTACACGTATGCACAGACACGCACACACGCACACACATGCACACATATACACATAGATGCACACATGCATGCACACACAGGTTCACAAATACACACATGCACATACATACACACTTACGCACACATATGTACACACATATGCACACACATGCACACACACATGCATAAGCACTACCAAAGGCCTTGAAGGAGAGACCCCAGTGTTTAAGTGTGGTTTGCTGTGCACATCACAGGTGATGCTCTTCGTATGTGGAGATGTTCCACTTTACCTAGGACAGATGACTACTCACACTAAAATGTGAAACACTAAACACAGTGAAATAGACGGATGCCTCTCTTCTCCCCGGCTTCCAGGAAAATCCTCCGCTTCCGAGTTCCTGTCACATTCAGTTGATGGCATGTGTGGGACCCTCCATGGTGACAGCTGGTTTTTGCCATTGACTCTGATCCTAGTTGGTGCTCTCTGTGTCTAGAGTCCCCAGTTACCAGAATGCCTCTACTTGTGGGGTACATGGGGGCAACACTTTATTTTTATTTTTTTTGAATTTTTTAATTACATTTATTTATTTTTGATAGAGAGAGACAGAGCACAAGTGGGCGAGGGGCAGAGAGAGAAGGAGACACAGAATCCGAAGCAGGCTCCAGGCTCCGAGCTGTCAGCACAGAGCCCGACACGGGGCTTGAACTCATGAACCGTGAGATCATGACCTGAGCCAAAGTCAGACACTCAACCGACTGAGCCACCCAGGCCACATGGGATTCTTGTAGGTCAAGTTCCGGGTTGCCACAAACTTCAGTGTCCATGCTGCCTCACTCTGTTAGTGAGGAGAAAGGTCGGGGCTGGGAAGGCTCCAAGTTCTGGCCGATATTAGATTGAAGGCGGCTTCCCCATTTCACTGACCACCACATGAAACTATCCAGGGCACCCTTATGTCACTTTCTTTGCTTCCTAGTGCCAACTGGAGAACAGAGAATCCCAGTAAGACCTCCTCCTAGACTCTCAGCAGAACATCTAAAATCTGTCAAGGGCTTCTGTTATGTATTCTGCATTTAAAAAGTAAAAAACAAAATACAAAGGGAATTCTAGGAGCCAAAGAACCTGGGAAGAACATGATCATGAATTCTCCTCTTGTCCTAAACAGCCACCTTTGCCTTCCCAAGTGCACTTCGGCCCATTAACAACTGGGGGTTCTCATGAAGAGGAAAACAGGGCTGTGATGGAGGCCCCATTTGCTGTACCTTGGGCACGGATCACTGCGGTCCTGGGCCTTGGGCGATCACTGTGCCGTTGGCATTTTCTTTTAAGAAATGAATATTTATGCTTTTAGCAATAATCTTAGATGCTGGTGGTGCTTAGGCAGCGGGTGGTTGGGAAATTACAAGAGGACTCAAAAGATTCCACCCTGGTGCCTGGGTCCTGAGAAATGCCCTACTTTTGAGTGGCAGTGGGACCTGTTTAATATGATAGGGGATGTCACTCTCGTGATTAGGTTATGTTACCTGGCCAAGACGAGGGAATTATGTAGGTGATAGAGTCAAGGGTCCTAATCAAGTGACTTTGAGTTAATAAAAGGTGGCTTATCCTGGTGGGTCTCATATAATTAGATGAACTTTTTAAACACGGATCCAGAGGTCAGAGATGGAAGAAATCGAAGAGATTTGAAGGACCAGACACACTCTCCCGCTGCCCTTGGAGAAGCAAGACACCATGACGTCTACCGCTGGAACCATCCATCATCTGAGCTTAGGAGTGGACCCTGAGCCTCAGGTGAGAGTCCAGCATGAAAACATCTTGATTTCGGCCAGATGAGACCTCAATAGAAGCCCCAGCTAAGCAGAGCTTGAACCACTGAGCCAAGAAACCGTGGTAACGAGTTAGTGTCAGTGCGAGGGCTGCCGGCATCCGCCATGTTCACGGACAGCTCACAATCTGCCATGTTCATGGACAGCTCACGCAAGGAGCTCACTTCCTCCCTGGGGCAGCGGTGTGCCAACAAAGGCCTTTCCATCCCAGCTGGATGGATGGGAATTTATCCCTCCCTCACTGGACTCTGGGATCCCAGCTGTGGTGGGGAGGTCTCCGCTCTGGGCTTGCCTGGATCCGGGGCCTGGAACTGTTCCCTGGAACCCACGTGGCAGGTTCCCAGTATGAGAAGAACTGAGTGTTCAGATGCTGTTGAAGGACCTACCTGCCTAGGCTGTTCCTGTTAGCCAACCATCAATTCCCCTTCTCTGCTTTTTGGTAGTTAGAGGCATTAATGTGCGGAAAGTCATTCTTACTGTGGATCAGAAGCTCGCCTATTTCTGTGCTGTTCCTCTCCCAGCTTGGGAGGGTTCTCCCTCCTGGGTGCCTCTTCCCGCCTCAAGGCTGACACGTCTTCTTTCTGTTTGTCTTTCTGGTCTCCTTTCTCAACTCTAAACTTTTGTTTCAAAATGAGCAAACAACAGCAAAACAAAGATGATGAACTACCCTTCGTTGTTGGAAAGTCTCCAACAGCACCCGTGTCACGGGGCAGCGATTCATGCCAGGAGGCGCTCCTCCACTGGCCCTTCGCCTCCCTCAGCCACGCCTGGGCTCTCTTTCCCCTGATTGCACCAGAAGGAGAGAAGAAGGGAAGAGCTTCATGTCATTATAAAGTAGCTACCCCGAAGCACACTCTAGCCATTTTCTCCAACAGCACTCCATTTGACAGCTTCTCCCTCGGGCTTGGCTGACCTCTGTGTGGCAGGGCCTGTGCCCAGCCCTCTGTGGTGTCTGTGGCACATACCCGTACTAGATTCTGGTAAGTCACCCGGAGACCTCGAGACCCAGGCACGAAAGTCTGCCTGCGGGGAGGATGCAAATTTCTAAGTAAGGAGTCAGGGAAAGTGGGAGCCGAAATATGAATATCAGGGCTTTGGGGATTATTTTTAGGGTCTGTACTTTTTAAGTGGAAACAACTATTTCAATACAAAGGTGTTGTTAGAATGTCTTCACATTGAAAGGCTAAGACCCGTCTCTTATCTCAGGAGTCAATGGACTTATTTTTAAACCACCACATCTCACCTTTCTCTGGAATCACACCTCTGAGTTCACGGCATAACCGTGTTTGGGGATGTGAATTAAATGTTCCTTTAGGGCCTCGTTTAGGGCTAATGGGAAAGACTCTGATAGAACCTCTCTGGAGAATCCAGCGCCAACCCCTGTGATTAGCTGAATTAATTTAACTGAACGCATCAGGGGAAAGCTATGCCTCTAGGTGAAGTTTGTGTGCGAGCCATTCCCCCAGGAGCTGGGAGGATCTACAAGGACAGACTGGGCCCCTTCGACATGAAAGTTCTTGCTGTGACAGTGTCCTCAGAAGAGACGTTGAATGTGGACAATGTGCCATGTTACGTGTGGGTTCACAGACACTGAGCCAGCCAGTGTAGCACAATGACCACCAACCTTTATGACAATGTGCAAACTACAGCCTCTGGTGGCCCTGACAGCTGCCAGGACGCTGGACACTCAGTTTCTCCCCCGAATGTTCACATTCCAGAGGACCGTGTGAGACATAACCAAATGGAAGGCTACAGAGAGGGCCAGAAGCCCAGGGTGGGAATGGAGGTGGGGTGGGGCTGGGTTTCAGAGCATTGTAGACCTACACCTCATTCCTGCCTCCACCAGCTCTCAACCAGACTCCTCAGTGGGTCTCATCTGTGTCTGGAGCTAATGAAAGCACCTTCCTCCTCTTAAAACTATGAGTGGGAATTAGCCAAAATGTTCTGTGGCCTGACAGCTGCAAGTGGAAGTTTCCCCAGAGTGAAATCACAGCTTGGGTTCGACCTCCATTCTCCAATCGTTTCCACCATCAGTCTCCAAGGATCCTTGGAGAGAAGTGGCTGATTCTGGGACTGGGGCAGAAATACACAAGATGAGCCTAGAGCTTTGTGTAAGGCAGAAAGTCAGAAAGTACTAAAAAAAAAAAAAAAGAAAGAAAGAAAGAAAAAGAAAAGAAAAAACAGAAAGCAACCAAAGTTGAAATAAGCCTTCAATGATGGGGGTGTGTCAGAGACACACAGGAGCCGTTGGAAGGATCACCCAGTGGCCAATGCTGGGCAAGTGTGAACAACTAAATAAAGGAGTATGGGAGTGTAACACGAATAAGGACGCACAAGTCCATGCTGATGTGATACATGTTGTGTAAATAAGTGAGAGAGGGAAGACAAATCTCTTATGCAGAAGAATTCCAAACGAGTGGATTCAGAAAATCCATTCAAGGAAATGGAGCATAACCCCCGACCCTTTATGTCTGGGGAAAGTACAGCGTGGAGGGGAGAAGGGTGACCACAGTGGAGAAGCCAGGCAGGCACGACCCTAGGCTAGGTCATCGAGGTCAACATCAACATGGTAAGTCATGCCCACAGCACACACCCTCGATGTGTATGACGTGATGAAAGGAACTTCTCAAAACCAATGCCCTACCGGATGACCCAGCAGTTACACTAGTAGGTATTTATCCAAAGGGTACAAAAATGCTGATTCAAAGGGACATATGCACCTCAACGTTTATAGCAATGCTACTGAAAATAGCCAAATAATGGAAAGAACCCACATGTCCATCAACTGATGAATGGATAAAGAAGTGTGGTGTGTGTGTGTATGTGTGTGTGTGTGTGTGCACACACACACACACACACATACACACACACACACACACACACATATATATATATATATATATATATATATATATATATATATAGGCTTTTTCCAAATCTTGCCATTTGGAATGATGTGAATAGAACTGGAGGGCATTATGCTAAGTGAAATAAGTCAGTCAGAGAAAGACAAATATCATATGATTTCACTCATATGTGGAATTTAAGAAACAAAACAGATAAACATAAGGGAAGGGAAGGAAAAATAAGATAAAAACAGAGAGGGAGCCAAACCATAAGAGACTCTTAAATATAGAGAACAAGCTGAGGGTTGCTGGAGGGGAGGTGTGGGGGGGAGGGCTAAATGGGTGATGGGTACTAAGGAGGGCACTTGTTGGGGCGAACACTGGGTGTCATACGTAAGAGTTGAATCACTCGGTTCTACTCCTGAAAGCAATACTACACTGTATGTTAACTAACTTGAATTTGAATAAAAAAACTCAATACCCTTAGCCTAACCATGACCAAAACATCAGACAGACCCCATTTGAGGGATGTTCCACAAAATCTCAAACTGGTGCTTCTCCAAACCTTTAAAGTCATCAAAAACAAGGGAAACTCACAGCTAAGAGGCATTTAAGGAGACATGATACGTACATGTAATGTGGTGTCCCAGACCTGGTTGTGGAGGGGAAAAAAAGTAAGATATTAGGTAAACATTAAGAAAACCTAAGTGTGGGATTCAGTTAATAATGATGCGTCACCACTGGTGGAGGGACCCATGCGCCATGCTAACATTAAGACATTTATGACAGAGGAAACTATGTGTGTGTGGTACATGGGAACCCTGTGTACTGTTTTCACAGTATGTCCATGAACCTAAAACTATTCTAGAAATAAAAAGCCCATGTTAAAAAAAAGCACAATGTGAGTTGAGCTATTATTATATTGTACACCTGAAACTAATAGGCAACTATTAATTATACTTCAATAAGAAAAGCAAAAGAATCAGGGAAATTTGTTGTTAAAATTTCAATTCATTCCAAACGTAATATATTGTACTTTTCCCCATAAAATTCAGATTCAAAAACTGATCTGGAAAATAAACATCGGTGGTTCTTGAAGGCACATTTTCGGTAAAAACAAAACCACAAAGACAAAAGAACCACGGTGAGGACTGTTTGGGACAATGTCCTGAGATTATCTTAATAGAAATATATTTCAAATATAATGACTGCCTTTTATTTTGGGATCATGCCCGGGTTGCCAGAGGGCGGGTCTGGGAGGAAGGCCTTTATGGGCTGTTGAGGACAGTTCTCGACAGCCTTCCTTCCTGAAAGTTTTCATTGTGATGATCTCTAAGTGACGGATGACAAGACTGAGGCTTACAAAGGTCAAGTGCAAAGTTCAAGGCCACCCTCACACTGTGAGGAAACAGCTCCATTCTGCTTGCACTGTTGGCTACAAGATCATTTGGATGAAAATAATTATCTTTAAAAAAATTTTTTTTAGGGGCGCCTGAGTGGCTCGGTCGGTTAAGCATCCGACTTCGCCTCAGGTCACGATCTTGCAGTTCGTGAGTTCGAGCCCCACGTCGGGCTCTGTGCTGACCGCTGGGAGCCTGGAGCCTGCTTCGGATTCTGTGTCTCCCTCTCTTTCTGTCCCTCCCCTGCTCATGCTCTGTCTCTCTCTGTCTCAAATAAATAAAACATTAAAATTAAAAAAAAAATTTAATGTTTTATTTTTGAGAGAGAGAGAGACAGAGTGCAAGCAGGGCAGGGGCAGAGAGAGAGGGAGACACAGAATCCGAAGCAGGCTCCAGGCTCCGAGCTGACGCGGGGCTCGAACTCATGGGCTGTGAGATCCTGACCTGAGCCAGAGTCAGATGCTCAGCCTACCAAGCCACCCAGACGCCCCGAAAATAATGATCTCTTCAATGAAGATGCTGAAGAGAGGAATTATTTAAACAGGAAGTGAAAACACTTCCTTCTTTTGAAACATGTTCTCGTCTTGGCGGTGGGGCGCTCTCTCTGCCCCTTCAACCTCAGCGGGTAAGATTGGGAAATTACTCCTGATTGTGTAGTGGTGAATCCATTACGGAGCGTGCTGAAACCCACTGTATGGCTTTATGGGACTGAACATTGTTCTTTACGTCCTGTCTTACTGAGCTATTAAAAACTAAATACCTGGGATGATAGTATTGAACAATTACAGAAGTTGCCGCGTACAAGGCCATCACAACGGTGTGCGTGCGAGAAGGCTCCTTGGAGCCCCGCACCCGAGCATATCACGGGGCGTCGTAACAGGTGACCGCACTTCCCCGCCGCTGTTGCCGGTGGCTGTGTGGGGACAGGTGCGATCACCCCTGCCTTTGCTTGAGCCAACACCCACACGGAACTCAGCGGCACGTCTCACTGCGTTTTCAGCCCAGAGACGTCTTGTGGTGTCTGCAGCTTTGCCCACTGAGAAATGAGCCATCAGACTTGATATTATCTGACTTTCTGCAAAGCAAATTTGCAGTTCCGAGTGCTGTGGGGAATGTTAATGTCCAATGATATATGGTGGATGATTCAACCTGGGATAAGTTTTGGAATGTTAACTTAGGTTCCCCCCAGAGATGGTTTATTAATACATGCTCTAGTCTATGGGATCAGGATTATAAATCAGACTCTATTTAACTTGGTTTAAATTGTGCTACTGTGTCTGATCCTATCTTTGCACAGTTTCTAAATCTGCCGAGAAACTTCTTGAAAAATATAGAGAAAATGAAGTTTCTATGGCAAAGTAATTTGTTTCACCCCCGGAAAACTGGGAAAGAAAGAAACCATCCTGGCCAGCCTCTGTCTGTACAGGTTCTCCTCCCGCACAGGGCTTTGACTCTGCTCAGTGCACAACGGTGTGAGGGGTGTGGGCAGCTCCATCAGCCAAGGATGGAATCCAGGCAGTACTTAGTAGAGAGAACAGACATGGTGCTCATTTTCCAGAATACATGACGACTCATCAGGGTCACACAAGTCATACAGAGCTACACATTCCCATTGTCCACATTCCATTCAGTACGTTGGCACCCACCCCCCCACGACACCATATTTCCCAATGTTGGAGAAACACCAGTGATACACGTGTAAGTTCAGTCAGTGAAAGTTAGGTAATTCTGAGGCTTCATTCTCAACACCAGCCTTCCATCTCACGTGACCTGAAAGGAGACTGTGGCCAAATGCAAGGGAACCTACTTTCAAATCTGAATATCCACACTGTCCTCAGAATGAGACAAAAATGCCAAAGGGAGAGAGACGCTGCCCTCTTTTTTTATTAATACTGTTGACATTCGAGATTTCAGGGGGAGCATTTTGCAATGTGACAGCGGGGTCCAGGTTTTCAAGAACAAAACAAAATTTCAGGTCCAAGGGTGCAAAGCAATAAATTCTACCAGACAGTGCTGTCTGCTCCCATCAGCCTTCGGGAGGGGGTGGCACAGAGCTTGGAGTTTTACCTTCTCTGTGCCTACTCCTCCTCCAATTGTCACAGGAACTCGCCCGAGGAATATGCCCCTGTCCCCAGGAATTTTTTATCTTTAGCTGTTTGTCCTGACCAGGCTGGGGTGAAGGCATCTCTACCCAATGACTCCAAGGTGTGGCTGAGAAGTGGCCAGATACACAGCTGGAGCTCAGCTCGGGGACAAGCAGAGCTCAGAAGTCTCAGAGCATCTCTGGTTGTCTGTCCTGTGCCCTCCACTGACTGGGAAACCCGATTTGGGGGCACTGCTGCATGGAAGGGTGACCCCTCTTCCTCCCTGGCCCACAGGACAGACCCTCAGAAGCTGCAGAGGGTTGGATCAGTGGAGATACCTAAACTCAGCCTGGGGAATCACATTCCTGCCCTTCAGGAATCTGGAATTGTAGGGTGGGAGAAAAGGAGCTGTCTTTGGTCCTGAAGAAAATAACGACATAGTAGGTAGAACCATTGTGTCGGACGAGAAGGAAGTTTCTGTGTAGCGAGCAGCAGGGGTGAGGAAGGCCCTCCCAGAGCTGGTCCTGACTGTCCGGAGGCTCCACTCTGCTGTTTGCAAGCACCTGGGATTCACGAGACAAGACAAGCCCTCATAGTTGGTCCATCTTTCCACTGCCTGCGACAAGGTCTGTGCTCCCAGGGTTCCATACTCTGCCTCTTAAAGCAAATATCTGTTTTGGGGCTTCGAGTCAGCAACCACCAAGCCCCCAGCGCAAGAGTGGGGGGCCATCTCCCAAGGCAGGTTCACTGGCTATTGTCCTGAGAGGAGGCGCGAACGAAGGTGGGGCCAGCCCGCAGCGGCTGGAAGGCTCGGAGCCCGGAGTTTCCCTGGTGCCTCTTTCACCAGCCGCCTGTCCCACCTGGTCTTGGTTCAGGGTCTCGGAAAGATGCGGGAGGCCAGGAAGCTGTGGCCAGACCGTGCTTCAAACAGGCAGATATGTGACCCGGGAACGGCATGTCCCCTGCCTTCTGTGCCCTCCCTCAGTGCCACCACGTCCACTACCAGCATGGCCACACCCATGCCACGCGCTCTGCGCAAGCCACTCCCTCCGCCCAGCAAACGTCCTCTCCCCAACAAGTAGTTACTGAGTAACCCAGTGCGATCAGCGTCCCGTGACTTCACTCATGCCTCCGTGACACTGGCATCATCTTAGCCAAGGGTTTTGTGCCCTTACTAGATGTCAGCCACTGCTCTAAGTCTTTGTAAGAATTAACTCGTTCGGGGGCGCTCGGTGGCTCAGTCAGTTGAGCGTCCGACTTCGGCTCAGGTCATGATCTCTCGGTTCACCAGTCGAGCCTTGCGTCGAGCTGCCTGCTGTCAGCATGCAGCCTGCTTCAGATCCTCAGTCCTCCTCTCTCTCCCCCACTCTCTCTCTCTCTCTAAAATAAATAATTAAAACATTAAAATAAATTAAAAAAAAAAAAAAGAATTAACTTGTTCAAGGGACCCTGGATAGCTCAGTGAGTAAAGCATCAAACTCCTGGTTTTGACTCAGGTTATGATCTCATAGTTCGTGAGTTCAAGCCCCACACTGGCTCTGCACTGACAGTGCAAAGTCTGCTTGGGATTCTCTCTCTCCCTCTATCTCTCTGTCCCTCCCCAGCTTCCTCTCTCTCTCTCTCTCTCTCTCTCTCTCTCTCAAAAAATAAATAAATAAACATAAGCAAAAAGAATTAACTCGTTCAATCCTCAAGAACACTCTGTGTGATTCCCGTTGTTACCTATCTACATTCCGAGGACCAGAGACACTCAGTGAGCGGCCTGACAGTGAACAAATCACAACAAAAGTGAGCATATGGCCCCCGAGCAGGAGTGGCTGATTTCTAGAGTAACCCTCGAGACTCCAGGGTAACTTTGATGGCGAAGGCCCACATCTTGTCCTGGGCTTACTGTCGCCAGCCGTGCCTCCCTACCCATGCCAAGCTCCTACATTCGGATTCAAAACACGTAATAATCACCAAGCATCGCATAGACGTCTGGTTTCGGCATACACTACAGGATCAGCCAACTGTGTCTTCCACCATGCCGGACAGATTATGTTGCCTTTCCCCTGGCAGCCTGAGCTGAAATTTGCCACTGAAAATGTAACGACTTCAATTCTCAATAAAGGTAAAAAGGAAGTGGAGAACACCCCCCATGCTCCTTATAGTTATTTGGGTGCGTGACAGCAGACAGAGGAAGACAGAAGAGACCGTAAGCTATTTCGAATCCTCAGCCTTATTGGATCAATTAATACTGCCGATCTGCACCAAAACCCATCATTCATTCATTTATTCACCCCTCCATCCACCAGGCGTTTATCAAGGTTCTATGGCGTAGAAAGCAGTATTCCAGATTTTCTGAGGACAAATGGTTCACGATTGCATTGAAGACCTGTTCTCAAGAAGATCACTGTTCAACAGGGAAGAAAAAAATGCATCTGTGTGGACACATACACACACACACACACACAAGGCACGGCAGAGCTGTGTCACTGGACGTGGAGAGAAATGCCTGTAGAATGTGGGGTCTGCTTCACCTGGGAGCTGGGGAGGTGTGTGTCACAGAGCCAGGCGACACTGGCATTTTGTTTTTATATCAAGTTAGTTAATATACAGTGTAGTCTTGGCTTCAGGAGTAGAACCCAGTGATTCATCTCTTACATAGGACACCCAGTGCTCATCCCCAAAAGTGCCCTCCTTAATGCCCATCATCCATTTAACTCACCCCCACCCAGCCACCCCCTCCAGCATTCTCCACAGAGCTAGAACAAGCAATCCTAAAATTTGTATAGAACCACAAAAGACTCCAAATAGCCAAAGTAATGTTGGAAAAGAAAACCAAAGCTGGAGGCATCAGAATCCTGGACTTTAAGCTGTATTACAAAGCTGTAATCATCAAGACAGCATGGTATTGGCACAAAAACAGACACACAGATCAATGGAACAGAATAGAGAACCCAGAAATGGACCCACCAAGGTACGGCCAACAAATCTTTGACAAATCAGGAAAGAGTATACAATGGAAAAAGTCTCTTCAGCAGGTGGTGTTGGGAAAACTGGACAGCAACATGCAGAAGAACGAACCTGGACCACTTTCTTACACCAGACACAAAAATAAACTCAAAATGGATGAAGGACCTAAACATAAGACCGGAAACCATCAAAATCCTCGAGGAGAGAGCAGGCAAAAACCTCTTTGATCTTAGCCACAGCAACTTCTTACTCAGAACATCTCTGGAGGCAAGGGAAACAAAAGCAAAAGTGAAGTACTGGGACCTCATCCAAATAAAAAGCTTCTGCACAGCGAAGAAGACAATCAGCAAAACTAAAAGGCAACCGACAGAATGGGAGAAGATATTTGCAAATGACATATCAGATAAAGGGTTAGTATCCAAAATCTATAAAGAACTTATTAAACTCAACACCCAAAAAAACAAATATTCCAGTGAAGAAATGGGCAAAAGACATGAATAGACACTTCTCCAAAGATGACATGCAAATGGCCAACCGACACATGAGAAAATGCTCAACATCACTCATCATCAGGGAAATACAAATCAAAACCACGGTGAAATACCTAACCTCACACCTGTCAGGGCAGCTAAAGTTAACTCAGGAAACAGATGTTGGTGACGATATGGAGAAACGGGAACCCTCCTGCACTGCAGGTGGGAATGCAGACTGGTGAAGCTGCTCTGGAAAACAGCATGGAGGTTCCTCAAAAAACTAAAGTAGAGTTACATTACAACCTAGCAATTGCACTACTAGGACTTTATCTAAAGGATACAGGAGTGCTGATTCAAAGGGGCACATGCACCCCAATGTTTATCGCAGCACTTTCAACAATAGTCACGGGCATGTTTGAGTGCAGGAGCAGCAGGAGGATGGCTAATGGGTCAAGAAGAACAGGACTTGTTCATGTGGATGAAGGGCATTTTCCTTCTGTGGGATCACACACGTGAAGGCAGGTTTAATTCGTTCCTAGAAGGCTTACCAGGCTAAAGAGGTTATATTGTATTCAGTAGCTTTACAAGTTTTTGGATTTTTTTGGCGACAATAACTTGAGTGTTTCCTTAGATTAATTTATCATATAATTATTCAGAAACTTAATATGGTAAAATGGAGTAGGACAACAGTGGCCAGCTAGAAGTCCTTTCTGTAGACTAGGAGGGCTGAAACAGACTTCTGTTTCATTGCCATTGCTTAAGCAAAGAAGGTAGTTTATTGAATAATTTGGTTGGGAATGCTAAAAACAGGGTTTACTTCAAGCATGGTTGGATCCAGGAGCTCAATACTGTCAGGCATTGGTCTCTCCCTGTCTTGGTCCTGCTTCCTTCTCTGTTGGCTTCATTCTCCAATAGACTATTTCAAAATGGAAGCAAAGATGAACCCTGGCTGCTCTGGTAGAAGTAGTGATGTTTCCCTTCCCAGGATCCACATCAGTCTCCCAACCAGACTTGACCTGCTTCAGCAGGATGGACCCCGTTTACCATGCATTCATCCCTGGACCAGCCAGAGTCCAACGGGGGAGGGGGCTCTGGCTGGCTGGGGTGGAGGGTGTGCTGACCCTCACAGGGGAAGAAGCAGGGCCTCAGAGGAATTACATGAAGCCAGCCAGAGACATTCCTCAGCTCAGCAGTTAGAGGCCGGCTTCTTGCCCTTTAAGGCTAATGTCTCCATTTTCTACATTCCTATACACTTTGTGAATTGCCCATCTTTTCCAGTTTCATGATGGTTAATTGTGTGCCCATGTGTTTGCCCAGCTAGACTGTGACGTCCCTGAGGGCAGCACATTTTCTTGCTGACCCTAGGTCTCTAATGAGCAAAGTGCCTGCATCCCATTAGATAAAATGCACACTCTTCTTGAAATCCAGGAGGGCTTAGGGGCAGGAGCATTGGAAGAAAGTCTAAAGGAAGGATACAAATGAAATAGATTGGGTGTTCTAGGAAATTCGAGCCTCAGATTCTAAGAGTTGAAGAGGTCCCTGAAGGCATCATGAACGGGCCTCTTAGAGACCTGGGGATGGCCTTCTGAAGGCACGAACTGGACACCGCAGCAGAGTGAGTACCAGAACCTCTGTTTCTGACAAGCAGCAACACAGAGAAGACGAAGGATCTGAGTCTCGCAAAGATGCCGCATCAGCGATCCGTGTGGCCCGTGGGGAAGAGCCCGAGACAGTCTTCCCTGGGGGCAGTTCCCGCGTGTCTGGCTGCGGATGCCCCGGGACATCCTGAGACAAGGGTTTTCATACCACCAGCACCGTCTCCTTAGAGAAGTGAGTATCTGCATGTGCCAAACGGGGCAGGATTTACCCAAATGGGCTTGTCTGAGGTTTATTTTAGCTCTGTTGTAGCCCGCGGGCCCACGACTCCTCTTACGTCTTTATTCATAGCTCAGCAACAAACCTGTGTTTTTTAAATTTTTTTTAATGTTTATTTATTTTTGAGACAGAGAGAGATAGAGCATGAACAGGGTGGGTCAGAGAGAGGGAGACACAGAATCTGAAACAGGCTGTAGGCTCTGAGCTGTCAGCACAGAGCCCGACGCAGGGCTCGAACCCATGAACTGCGAGATCATGACCTGAGCTGAAGTCAGACGCTTAGCCAACTGAGCCACCCAGGCGCCCCACAAACCTATGTTTTAATGAACACTTTAACCTTAGGATGGTTTTAAAGTTGCAGAAAAAAAATTAAGCAGATCGTGCAGAGAGTTCCTATACATTTCAGGCAGCCTCCCCCATGATTAACGTCCTACATGAAATATGGTCCATTTGTCCCAATCAATAATCAATACTGAGAGATGATTATTAATGGAAATCCATACTTTTTCAGATTTCCCTAGTTCTTGTTTAACGTTCTGTTTCCTCTCCCAGGACACCAGCCGGTACACATGTTACTTTCAGATGATCTATTTATCAGCCTGAGACCTTGGAGCAAATGCCACCAGCTGGGTGGCTGGAGGAACAGACACTTACATCTCAACGTTCTGGCGGCTGAAGCTCCGAGGTCAGGGCCCGGCACGGCTGATTTCTGGTGAAGCCTCTCTTCCCTTCTCGCAGTGTCCTCGCACGTTGGAGAGAGGGCGAGCTCTCTGACGTCAGGGCCCCCCCAGTTATGATCTCATTGAAACTTAATGATTTCCAAAAGGTCTCGTGTCCAAAGACAGTCACACTGGATGCTGGGGTTTCCATGTAGGGCCCTGGCAGGACCGTGACTCAACCTGTAGCAGATGTCCTGTCTCCTGAGTCTCTTCCTGGCCGTACACATGTGGCAGTCTTTCCTTGTTTTGGGTGACCTTGACAGTTTTGGGGAGTACGGGTCAGGTTCTTCGGAAATGTCCCTCAGTTGAGATTTGTCTCACGTTCTTCTCATGGTTACACTGGAGTGATGGGTTTTGGAAGGAAGGTCTTGCAGGGAAAATGCCATTTTCAATACATCTCGCGCTAATCTGTCAAGGGCACAGGATCGAGATGACTTGTTGATGACCTTGGTCGCTGACGGAGGTCATGTCTGCTAGGTTTCTGCGCCATCAAGTTATACGTTTCCTTCTTCACATCCTGTGCTTTCTGGAAGGAAGAAGCTATGTGCAGGGCACGCTGAAGGAGGAGGGAGATTTTCTCCACTTCCTCGGGGACGAGTGTCTACACGAACTAGGTGGGACTCTTCTGCACAAGAGATCGGCCTGTTCTTTTCACTCATTCATTCAATCTTTTTGTTGGAGAATGGTTATTAGAACAAGACCTACTACTAGGTTTGTTTGTGCCTACTGGGTATTATCGTTTCTCGGTGGCAGAACAAGGAAATGGAAGGTGTAAACTGATCCTGTGTACACATACCTGCAACTATTATCGTTGTGTGTAACCATCTTCATTTCCATTATCCTGAATATGAGTTTATACTGATATCTCCAGCTCAGATCCATCCCTATTTTAGACCCCGCCCCTGGCTTTCCTGTAACTTTCCACCGCAACAGCGAGAACCTGGCTCCCGGCATCTATCGTCCACTTACTCAACTGTCCAGCATCCACGGAGAGGTGCATCAGAATCACAAATTCGAGGGGACATGATTCAACCCATAACAGGCAGTATCCTTGGCAGCCACCAGCGGCTCCTGGGTTGGCCGAGGGAGACGTTTAGACTCGGGGCTGGAAAGGACACGCTACATAATGTATGGGGCTCACTGCAAAATGAAGAAGGGGGACACTTGTCTAAAACTCATCAAGAGTTTCAAGAACGTGACAACAACGTGTCGAGTCAAACCCAGGGTCCAGTGGGACTGCCCAGGCTTCACACTCATGATCCAGCCGGGTCTACAGAAGCAGGCAGATAAGCTCTGTGAAGAAGAACCACATGGAAGGAGGAAACGTGGAGGACAAGTTCCAAGTGGACCCTTTATTCAACACCACTTAACTTCTCCTTAGCATTATCACAAACACAGTCACAGAGAGTCTGCAAACACAGGGCGTTGTTTCAGGGTGAGTTAGGTGTGGATACGGAGCTACTTGCTGTATTGTTCTCCATACTCTTATGTCTTAGACATCTGAGGACGGCTTCTCAGAGACGTCCTACCCAGAGTGGCTCTTACGCCCTTCCTCACGCTCTGTCTCCCTGTGTGACTGCCCAGCCCCTGGTGAAGCCCCCTGAAGTGGACACACACGAGGTCTTTGTCTTTTTCCGTCCTTGGCCTTCGAGGTTTCCCACTTGGAAGTGTGTGTGCATCTTGCCTCGTTCACCTCAGCAGTGTGCTCTCCCAGGTATCTTACCATAAATAAGCCTTGTTCCCCCCTTTCTCTGAACAGAGATTGTCTCACCCTGGATGCTCCTTCCCTCCAGGGGTTGGGGGAGCTTGTAACTCTATCGTTTTGTGGGGAAAGCTTTCAGCAACTGGGCAGGCCACTTCCTCCCCCAGGAACTTGGATAAGTAACATAGGATGAGACGGTCATCTCGGAGTTGAACCACGACACTAGGAACAAAGCTGAACAAAGCTAACGAGTTACCAGAAACTGCCCCAGCAGGGCGTGGTTTCTGCTCTATGTTCCCGAGATGCCGGCTGCATTCTCCTTCATAGTCAGCTGCTCATTAGCACCAACCCCCAGCAACTGTTGGCAGGTGGTAATGAGGAAAATTGGACAGCATTTGGGTTATGTATGGTGTTTAAATTAATTCCATCACACATCGATGCATGCGAGCGGCCTCTCTTCTTTAATTGATAATTGTACTCCAATTAACTTACTTCTGAGGGTCATTCTTGACTTCCAGCCACATTCCCATCACATCCCTGGAGATCCAAATTCATTGCAGATTTGATAAAACCTGCTCTTGTCCCTGCTGGGACTCTCAGGCAGTTATTCTACAAGGAGCTAAACGCTGGTGACTTGGACGTGTGTCCCCCCACTCCCCCCATCCAGAGTCCCCGGCGGGTATATGCAATTATTCCTGGGCTTCCGTGGACATCTCCTGCTAGCCGTGTCCAAAGCTGAACGCATTATCTTCCCAAGAACGTTCACCCCGTTCTCTCCAAACTGGTGGACACCCAGCCCCCCGCAAGCTAACCAGTCGGAAACACATTTGCTGTATCCCTCCAGCCTGCGCTCCGGTCAGTCACCAGGTCCCGGGACCTCCTGCTCCTCCTGGTTCTTCCATGGGCTACACCACCATCCAGCATCCTTCTCTTTGCCACGTCCTCACCAATTCTCCTTCATGACGTGTTGTAATCTCCCCACTGTACCATCTGCCCCCAGGTTCTCCCCCCATCAACTCTTTCCTCACACTGCAGCCAGAGAACTACAGAAATATCGTCTCGTGCCCCAGCGTGCCTGACTCCAGGAAGGAGGCTAGTTTCTTATGACGCTGAACACGCATCTACCCAATGATTGAGGCATTCCACTCCTAGGTCCTCACCCAACAGAAAGAAAAATGTGCATCCATATAAAGACCTATACATACTTGCTCCTTGCAGCCTATTCTCTGTAGCCCCCAAATAGGAAAACTCCATATGCCCACAAACGAGAGTATGGATAAAAAGCCATGGCCTGTCACACCGTGGACACCGCTCAGCAGTGAAAGGGAATGAATGTGCACCATGATATGATGCACGCGAGTTATGGCATCGAGGGAAGGCAGCCCGTCACAGAAGCATGCGTGAATTCCGTGTTTGCAGTTCCAGAATAAAACAAATCTGATCTGCAGAGACAGAAGCAGATCAGTGGTTTCCTGGGTGGGGAAAGGGATGAAGTCAGATGGAGATTCTGGGGACAACGAAAATGTCTTGTGTGCTATATGTTTGTGGAGGGGGAGTTACACGGGTGTAGACATGTGTCAAAATTTAGTGAAATGCACAATTCAAATGGGTGATTTTGTTGTGCATGAATAAAAATCTACCTCTGAGACTAGAACCAGATTAAAATTTTTTTTGTTTATTTATTTTTGAGAGAGACAGCCAGAGCGCTAGCAGGGGAGGGGCAGAGAGAGAGGGAGACACAGAATTGGAAGCAGGCTCCAGGCTCCAGCTGTCAGCACAGAGCCTGATGCAGGGCTCAAACCCACGGACCATGACATCATGACCCGAGCCGAAGTCGGACACTCAACAGACTGAGCCACGCAGGCACCCCAGAAACAGATTTTTTAATATGTCTACACAGCACCATGACCCTGTCCCTGCCCTGATATCGGGGTGCTTCCCTTGAGTTTTTTCCTGCAAACACAGAAAGTTCTAGAACACACATGCTGCTTTCCATCTTGGCCTTTGCACACGTTTCCCTCCTCCTGGATCTGTCTGCTGTGTGCTCTCTCTCCGGCTGTCTCCCATTTGTTCTCAGGCCTGTGCTCAGATGTCACCTCCTCCAGGAAGCTGCCTCCCCTCGGAGCCCCCATGACCGAGCCAGAAAATGCTGCAGCACCAATCCCGCCGTCACTCTGGACACAAGACTCCAAATCATTGCCCGATGGACTCAGAGCCTTGATAGCATGGTGGTGTCTTTCAGTGGTCACGTGCCGGGAGCCTGGCCCAGCACACCATCCAATGTCATGGTCAGGGGTTCTTTGTCCAGGGAACGTATCAGTGAAACATCCGTGAGTCTGTTAGGCAAGGGAGAAGCTGTACTTACGTTCTGTGGTTTCAGATGCCCTGCCCCAGTCCCCTCCACCATCGTTGGTGTGATGACCATTATTCCGAAGGCCTGTGTTGGGTTTCCTCACCAGGGATACCGTGTGCTGCTCCCCAGTCTCCGAGAACGCATCTCAAATACCACCTGCTAAAACCTTATTGGTTGGCTGTCAGGCTCACCTCCTCTGGCCTTGTGACTTCAAGGCCACCAGCTCCAAGGTGAGGGTCCCAGCAACATGGCGTCCACCGAGAGAGGTTCTGTGAGTCCAACAGCTTGGGGGATGGGCGAGCACACGAAGACAGTGGCTTTCTGGGGGTGAGATCAGAAATCGTTCCATCTGGTGACCTCTGTGACGGAAGCATGCCTGGCAGCCCACCCTCGCCTGTCACGGAGCTCGGGAGGGTCGGGGGCCAGCGGTCCAGCCTGTGGGCAGCGTCCCTCACAGGGGGAAGCGAGCAGTGTGCCCCTTCTCATGTGCCCTCCCGCAGAGACAAATGCTGCTGATAACGTCTGGTTTCTCAGGACAGGACGGCGTTGTCCTTTAATCTGAAATCTCTCTAATGCGACCCCTAGTACAAAGGTTTTTAATTTTTTATGAAGAAAAACATAAAAATTTTAAATTTCAACTATTTGGAGTGACCTTCTGATAAACAAACACCTGGACCCGCCAGGCCCCACTCAGGGGCTTGCACGCCTCCCCCCGATGGCCCGGGGTCAGCTGGCCAGGAGCAGTCTCGGCTCCAATTAGGGCTGAAGCGGCTTTGGGGGGTGGGCTCGGGAAGCACTGAGAGGCAGGTGTCAGGGCATGCTGGCATCCTGAATGCTCACTTTGGGTTGTATTAGCTTGAATTTTTTATGTTTGCCCTCATGAAAAATTCAACCAGAATGTTCTTACCCTTTAGCGATGCTCTTTATCATCAGGATTGATAAAGAAAGTGAGTTCCAAGGAGCTGAGAAGCACTTATAATGTGCTCACGATGTGTGGGGCGCTGAAGGCAAGAGGAAGCTGGGTCCCTTGTGCCCGGCTTCCCCGTCCACTCCCGCCAAAGAGAGCCCGACTGATGTCAGGCAAGGCCAGCAGCCTGCGGCGGAGACCGTCCACGGATGGACAGGGGCCATGGGAGTCACGCAGTCTGTGAGCCTCGGCGCTCCTCGAACAACGCAGCAAGGAAGGTCACGATTCTTTCCCAGCGTGGGGTTTCCCTCTTCATTCATGTCCGCGTGATGATGCCAGATCAGCCCGAGCTGCTTTCTACCCCAACACAGTGACAGGGTGGCCATTTCCCTGACAGAGGGCAAAAATCCCCACCGCAGCAGACAGAGTGATGGCCCTCGAAAGATGTCCACACCCTAATCCCCATAACCTGTGCATGTGCCACTTTCCGTGGACGGGGGAATTTGCAAGTGTGATTGTTACACGTTTTTTGAGATGCGGGTCATCTGGTGGGTCCTTGGAAGGGAGGCGTGAGTGTCAAAGGCAGAGTGACGCAGCGGGAAAGAGACTTGGCAGGTTGCTGCCGGCTTTGAGTTGGAAGGGAGCCGTGATCCAAGATACGGGGGCAGCCTCCCGAAGCCAGGAGAGGCAAAGAACAGGATTCCTTCTAGAACCTCCGTGTGCTAGTCAGGGTCCCTGGAGAAAACGAACCAATAGGATTCATAGAGATATCAATACACACACACATAGACACACACACACACACACATACACACACATGAATGAATACATATAGTGAATACATATAGTGAATACGTATTTTATAGATACAGGATTTGTTATAGGAATGGGCTCGTGTGATTATGGAGGCTGGGAGTGTGTAAGATGAAGCCCCAGGAGAACCAGTAATCTAACAGTGAGTCCAGAGGCCCCGAGAGTCAGGAGGCTGATGGCACTCATCGGAGGGGAGTCCGAAAGCATAAGAACCATGAGCTCTGAAGTCCGAGGGCAGGAGCAGAGTCACATCTCGGCCACAGAGAATAGAGCAGACCTGCCCTCCCTGCACCTTCCCTTTCTATTCGGCCCCATGACCTCCGCACCTGTCGGGCGTCTTCTCTGCGGATTCACATCCTAGTCGCTTCCAGAAACACCATCCCAGGTGCAGCCAGAGTGAACCATTCCCCAACTAGCTGGGCCTCCCTTCCCCTGTCCCGGCAAGCTGACCCCAAACTGAGAATCACACCCCAGAAGGGCAGCAGGCCTGTCGCCCCAGAAGGGCCCCAGAAGGGCCTGGGTCCGTGCCGCCAGACCCAGTCCAGACTTCTGAACCACGAGGTAGCAAACCCGTGTCGTTTAAAGCCACTGAGTTGGGGGTAATTTGCTACAGCAGCCACAGAAGCAAACACACGCACTTACCCCATACATGTGTGACCTGACGATGTGCGGAACGTGGGAAGCCCTCCTCCTGCGCGGAATTTGTGGCTGCTGGGCAGGCCGGGCAGGGGCTCCGGCCCGAGTTCTCTCCGCTGAGGGGCCTGTGGTCCTGGGCACATGGGCTCAACTAAGTACATTACCACTTTCTCAATAAATACTCACTGAATGAAGGGATGAGTTGTGGGAGACTGTTATATGTACCGTATCCGTTGCATGTAACAGCTCTGAAGGACGAGGGTCTCCCCACACGTGACGATAACTGAAGGTCAGTTAGATGAGTCCGGGGTAACAGAGCAGCGATGGTCTGTGCACTGTGCCAACTGTGTCCCCAGCACACTTGCTCCTTGGCGGCCCACTGTGTACTTTGTTACTGTCTCACACTTGTCAGGTGTGTGCAATCCGCTCCCCAATCTGTAAAGTGGGCACCACAGAGGTGCACACGTCCCAGGATCAGGGAGGCGCCGTTGCTGAGATGGTGAATGGAAGACGCTTAGGCTTGTCTCCTGCAGGGGAGGCGCCCACTAAACTTCACTGCCCCTTGCAGTCAGTTCCCTGGGCCAGAGATCACGTCTTTACTTCCCACTGACCCAGACTGGCACACGGAAGGATTCCATGTGCATTAAAAAAATACACACCATTATAATGAATTCCAAGGCCTATCATCCCACTAGAATTAATATACAGAAGAGACAAGAACGGAGCAGAACGGAGGCAGCCCAGGGAGAGAAGGTCGAGGAGGTCTGGAAATCTTACCAGAGAAAGTGAGTTCCTTCCTAGAAAAGGCACCTCCAGAAGGACATCTCTGCCCCTAGGGATGCACAGGCTTCTCCCTGAGGCATCTGGGTGAAATCGTGAAGGTGAGGGGTTTGAACATGAAGAACGGACGGCATTGTGTTGGATCTGATGTGTCAATCTTAACACATTGACGTGCGCTGTCACTAACACAGCTGAGGTTGGAGCGAGACCTGTGCTTTTCCCAGAAAGATGGGATCTCCTGGGCTTTGGGATAGACGATGGTTAGACAAACCACCAAAAATGCACTCTTATTTTTTAATGTGGAGGAAAGAAGAAGCTAAAAGGAGGAGAAAACACAAACGAAGGAGAGTAGGTAAAAGCTCGTTAATTCTGAGGCTAGTAACCTGAAATTCGTGAGCACGACAACGTGGGTCAGAAGGAAGCTTCCTCTTCCCTTGTTAAAAATTGATCAGCAGATGAATTGTGAACAGAGACGGTTGCAGAAGGTATATGTTGACATCTGTAGAGAACAAATTGTCTTCGAGGTTATTGTGGTCACAAACGGACAGATCAGAAGAGAACAAATAGGAATTCTATTTTGAGTTTCTCTCCTTAGCAGCAAGTTTCTTGACATGTTTCCTCAAAAAGCATAAAATAACATATATCTACGGGCGTTTTCTGATCCACAGCTCTCACTAATTAACACTGATCTTCTAATGTGGCGAGATTATATTGCGCGCCCGCTTTTCTTCAGAGGATTCTGTAGGTTTATGTAGGCGTGCGTGGCAGCCTGAGTCTGGAGAAAATGATACGTGTGGTGAGGACGTGAAGCTGCCTCTCTGGGAGTTTTAGGGAGGAAGATGAGGAGAAGGGAAGAAACGAGTGAGGAGGGTTGCCAGTAAGGTCTCGGGGGTCAGGCAGAATAGACAGGGTCTGGGCTGCATTGCCAAACCCAAGTGTGAGCTGGTCAAGGGTCCTGACCGCAGTCATGGATCAAGTTCTGGAGAAGAGGATGCCGGAATGGGGTTCGGTGAGCGGTGGGATGATTAGAGAGTGTGTCCTTAGGATCCACCCCTGTGCGGGATTGGGGAGAGAGAGGGGGAAGGAGGGGAAATGGGAGGACAAGGCGGGGGGGGTGAAGAAGGGGAGGGAGAGGAGGGAAAGGGGGGAAGGGGAGGAGGAGGAGGAGGAAGGGAAGATGGAGGATGAGGAAGGGAAGGGGAGGAGGGAAGGGGTGGGGGAGGAAGGGAAGAAGGGGAGGAGGAGAGGAGGGGGAGGAGGAAGAGGGGGGAAGAGGAAGGGAGGAGGAAGGGGCAGGAGGGGCAGGAGGGGTGGGGAGGAGGATTAGGAGAGGAGGTGGGAGGGGGAGGAGGAAGAGGAGGGGAAGAGGGTGTTGTGCTGTGGGCTCGTGGTCAGCAGCCCTGACCGGCTGACCATTAGGCAGCTCTGGAGCTAAAGCAGCCCATTAGAGAGCCCCTCACAGGGCTGGGTGGCCGGGCCTTTGCATGTCCGCATCCACCAGTTATCAGACTGTGCTGTATGGGGAGGGGTCTGACTTCAGGGAGGAAGCTCCCTGGACGTGAGGTGGCCAAAGGTCCCCGCCCGCAGCCCAGCGGCTGTCGGAGAGGGTGGTCTGGATGGCTCCCAGCTCCCCGCATGTCCACCCAGACTCGCGTAGCTCCCACTTCTCCTCTCCGAGCCTGGGATACTGTTTCTGCCTCTCTGGGGTCCCGTGGGGTCTCGAGCGGGAGGCCAGACACAGCGCCCGGTGCAGCGGCTGCTGCGGACCGAATGCTTGTGTCTCCCCGGAATTTGTACCGTGAAAGGGAGCCTCCGTGTGATGGCATCTGGGGATGGGGCCTTTGGGAGGTCATGAGGGCAGGGCCCCCACGGACGGGATCGGCGCCCTTGTAGGAAGAGACCAGAGAGCTGGGCCTTGGTCTTTGCACCAGCTGAGGATAAACGCGGAGAAGGCGCCGCCCGCCCGGCGGAGAGCTCTCGCCGGGACCTGCCCTTGCAGGTGCCCTGAGCTCACACCTCCAGCCTCCGCACGGTGAGGAGTCAATGTCTGCTGTTCGAAAGCCTCCAAGGTTCCGTAATTTGATAAGGCAGCCTGAGCTGACCGAGGCCCTGTGATGATCTGTCGGCAATGACTTGACAGCAGTGATTCCTTGCTGCTCAAGGTCACAGTGGCCACGCCCCTGCTGTTACCATGGTTCACAAGGCTTCACGGCTGCTGAGGCGAAGGCTCTCTGAGGAGTCGTCATAGCTCAGCCCATCACCTGTGACGTCCACGGTCCAGGCGGGGGGCAAGGCCGAGCAACAGCGCCAGGGGCGGTGACCCTGGAAGCCGGGAGAGAGGATCACAAGTCTGCTTTGACATTTTCGTGGCGCTCATGTCGTGTAGGCGTGGAGATGGTTTTGCGAGGCTTCCTGGTTCGCGCTGACTTTTCTGGTCCCGCTGGAAGGGTGAGCCGAGGCAGGTGCTGTGAACCTCCGTGACGCCGTTTCTAATAGACTGGAGAAAAGACCCGTCCTTCCCCTGGAAGTCACCCTCAGAGGTCGTGAACTCCCTCGGCACCCCGAGGGACCCGCCCCGGCAGCGGGAGTGTGGTGCACGCTGTCCCCGTGCGCCGAGGGCATGGCAGCGTGTGATCGTCTAGAAATTCAGCCACGCTCCAGCTGCAGCACAGAAGGAACAGCGTGTCGGTGGGTGCTTTTTATCCTCATGGTACCCGCATTAGAAGCACATACATAATTTAAAAACTATATATTTTCAATTATTGTGAGTTTCCCAAACAAGAGACGTTTTATCGTGTGACCGTTAAATGCAACCAGGTGATCATTAAAATCTTGCTTGTGTTGACATTTCCTTCAGCTCTGAAACGAAGTTAAATTTTCTTAGTAAATGAGACCTCTCGGGAAAAGTGTTTCAAAAAAAAAAAAAAGATTTAAGCTATTTTCTGGCAAAGGAAAAAGAAATAGAGAATGGAGGGGGGGTGGGAAATAGGTTTCAATTTTACTACTTGTTTTGGAATCAGAGTCAGAGCCAATATCCCACTGAGATGAAAATTGTTCCAGGCTGGAAGAACGAGGTTGGGAATGTGTGTTTCTGTGAAATGTATTGACATTATGATCTCACTAATGCATGTTAATATCCCGCCAACACCAACCATATAACCAGAAGCACTGGGCAGCGCTATCTGAAATATCAGATATATATTCTGATATGATCTCATTATTACAAAATTAATTCAGATCCTTGTAGGATGTTTTGAAATGCCTTCCAGAAATAACAAAATTGACAGGCTGATAAATCACATCTCAGTGGCACCTTCGTGAAAAGTCAGAAGAAATCAGCTTGATCTCCTTAGATGAATAGTTCAAGGCTCAGACTCCTTCCAGCCCTCAGATTTTACGCCTGTAAAAATATCACATAACAATCAGTGCGGCTGAGGCATGTCAGGCCTCACATTACTCCTGATTAGAATAATTGATTCCTCATTAAACTCCTATACATACAGGTTTGGTTTCTTTCGAGTCAGATTTCATCCCCCGCACCTGACTTTTCCAAAACTCTTCTTAAAATGTCTGTAAAACAGAAATTTTAATTCATTTCCAACTTAGAAAGCGAAGAACCACCTTAAACTTGACAAATGATACCTAACGGCACGTGCTAACGGCTCCTGCTGATGTTCTCGGGTGGTTGGCCTCGAGTGCTTGGACTCCCAGCTGTTTCCGGAGACAGGTGAGGAAACGGGCCGAGGCGAATGTCTCCTGTCTCTGTGGAGCCTGATGGCCACGCACATCTGTGCGTACGCAGGTGTTGTGATAAACATCGATGTTGTGCCCAGATGGCAGGGTCCCTTTACAGTTTTCCTTGTCACCCAGGTGTTTTGGCAGTAAAAACAAACAAACAAACAAACAAACAAACAACAACAACAACAACAACAAAAGCTACCTAGCTTTCTCCAAGCAACTCTTCTACTCTAGAAATATTCCACCTATCAGTCTTTGCTGCATTCTGGATGTCTCTGGTGTATTTTACTGCATCACAGCTGTCTTGGCTAGAATTTTGTGTCTGTGTCTTACTAACCGTGGGATGCAGGAGGAATCATGGAAACTTCCAGTCCTGTCATCTCCTCCCCTGTGAAGTGCAATTATCAACAGAATTGACCTGGTGGGTTTTTATCAAAATAAAATGAAGGAAGAGTGACAAAAGGCTCAGAGCTGTGCCTGGCACGGAGCACACACTCAGTGTGACAGCTATTTATAAGTATTGCAATCAGTGCGATGTAGGGCTTTCATCCGTGGTTTTGGTTTATTTCTTTGAAGATTCTGTGACTCTCTCCAGGTGGATGGGCAAAAGAAGCATTTTGTCACCTTTGATAAAATGATCCTACCTGATCACATTTTCATCTCTTTGTCCCAAGAATCACACCTGATTTTTTAATCCTCAGGCTTTGATACAAAGTTCCACATCTGTATGGAGGGAGATTATTCTAGCAATAAACGCTCATTCTTTTCCAATAACACAGAGGGGCATCGAGTGCAGTTTAATGGTTGTCGAAGAAAGAGGCAGCACGAAGACAGGGAGCTTTGAAATTAGGATTTGGACTTTTTATTAAAGCGTGGGCTTTTTTACCTTTACCGACATATGGATCCCTAATCATGTCTTCTAATTTGTTCTATGTGCTCCTTAAATTTCCCAGCACAATGTTGAGCAGAACTGGTCCATTCAAAAATGTGTCTCTTCTATTCGTGGGTCCCAGGGTGCTGGCAGACCTCCACGTGTCGCTGGATGTTGTGTGGCCTGCGCTCTGGGCCCAGTGAAGCATCAGGAGAGAAGGGGTGACTATGAGAGGAGCTGCTGGGTCAGAGAGGGGGCAGGTCCCCCAGGCCCACAGCCAGAGGGCTGGGGTATGTAGGCTGTGGTGGTGGTGGGGTGGGGGGACAGGTGGAAAAGGTGCTTAGGAAACACTCTGAACGGAAGCATCTCAACTGAAATGTAATGATGGACCGGAGACTTTCAGCTGCAGATCTGGGAAGTGAGGCCCAGCCCGAGAGGCCACAAGTGCAGGGTGCTGGCATGCGTGTGTGTGTGTGTGTGTGTGTGTGTGTGTGTGTGTGAATGATGGGTAAAGAGAAACAGACACAAACCACGGTGGATGGACTGAAGGACCCATTTCCCGCCCTCCCTCTGCTCCTGTCCCACGGGTAAGGCCAGCTCGGTGCCTGTGAGGTCTTGGCTTGGGGCCCAGCCTCCTGGTGTCAGGTCCCAGGACATGCACGCATTCGTGATGCCCACCTTCCTAAATTCTCCCCTAACGATTATATTAAAGTTGATTTTCTAGTGAAGTAAACTTACCTACACATCTATAATATTTATGTGTCTGACATGTTTCTTTTTTCGTTTATTTTGAGAGGAGAGAGAGAGAGAGAGAGAGAGCACAGGCTGGGAAGAGGTAGAGAGAGAGAATCCTAATCAGGCTCCATGCTGTCTGTGTGGAGCCCAGCATGGGGCTCGAACCCCACGAACTGTGAGATCATGACCTGAACCAAAACCAAGAGTCAGGCACTAAGCCACACAGGCTCCTGTTTCCTTTTTTAAGGCATTAGCTTGCATCACCAGGAAAAGGTGATACAGTAATGTTGACTTAGGGGCTCTGGGCTTTTCCAGCATGAGTCACTCTGTCTCAAAGGTAGGCATCATCCCAGATGATGTTTTGAGATAGCTGTTGACACATTAAAGAAGCTCACGTCCACTGCCGTTTTCCTAACACAGCATCTCCCTCCACATAATGTCATCAGGCCCTTCTTGGCACCTGTCACAGCTACATCTCTGCTGTCCTCGAGCCCGTTAATATGATTGACATCATATGGTTGTCGTAGATACCTTGTGGCTATCATTTCATTTCTGGAATGGAGTCTATTGGTCAGTGTGTATCTTGGACTCTTTTTTTTTTAACATTTTTATTTATTTTCGAGAGGCTGAGAGAGACAGAGCACGAGCAGAGGAGGGGCAGAGAGAGAGTCACACACAGAATCCAAAGCAGGCCGTCAGCACAGAGTCCAACGCGAGGCTCGAATCCACGAACCTCGAGATCACGACCTGAGCAGAAGACGGGTGCTTCACCGACTGAGCCACCCAGGCGCTGTGACATTTTAATGCTTAATGGAACTAACGGATATTTTATGAATATGTTTTGCATCTTCCTTCATAAGTGACAGCTAACTTTTCCCCTCTCTGCTCTATCCTTATCTTGTTTTGGTTTCAGGGTTATTCTAATCTTACAAAATTAATTGGGAATATTTTTCATCTGTTTTATATTCTCAAAAAGAAGGAAATCATCTCCTTTTTTAAATAAACTGAGGGGTGCTGGAGGGGAGGTGGGTGGGGATGGGCTAGATGGGTGATGGGCATTAAGGAGGGCACTTGTTGGGATGAGCACTGGGTGTTGTATGTAAGCGAGGAACCACTGGGTTCTGGTCCTAAAGCCAATACTACACTGTATTTTAACTAACTTGAATTTAAATAAAAAAAGACACTTGAGAAATGTTCTTGGATGGGAAGACTTTCTCCTTAAATTCATCTGCAAATCCAGGGCAATCTTAATACAAATTTCAACCAGATATTTAAAAAGAAGAAGAAGGAGAAGAAGGAGGAGAAGGAGGAGAAGGAGAAGGAGAAGAAGGAGGAGAAGAAGGAGGAGAAGGAGGAGAAGGAGAAGAAGGAGGGGAAGGAGGAGAAGCAGAAGGAGGAAGAGAAGGAGGAGGAGAAGGAGGAGGGGGAGGAGAAGGAAGAGGAGGAGAAGAAAAAGGAGAAGGAGAGGAGAAGAAGGAGGAGAAGGAGAAGGAGAAGAATAAGGAGGAGAAGGAGAAGCAGAAGAAGGAGGAGAAGGAGGAGGAGGAGGAGGAGGGGGAGGAGAAGGAGGAGGAGGAGGAGAAGAAGAAATCATCTTCTTGAAAGTTTGCTAACAGTCGCTTGCAAGTCCACTCGGGCTCGGGGAAGGGTTAGGAACCGGGAACGGCATAACGTTGAGATTTTGTGGCTCTGAGAGATGTCAGTGGATTCGGGAACATTTCTATTTGCTTTCCTTGTTTGTGAACAGTCTCTGGTTCTGTCTGTCAGGGGGGTGGGGGGAAGCCACGGTCCTGGGCCCACCACCCACTGCACGTTGCTCAGCTCCCGTCTCAGCTCAAGCCGTCACCGAGTGCCATAGAATGAGCGACCTAAACGACGGACACTTATTTTGCGCAGTTTTGGAGGCCGGGAGCCTGAGGTCAAGGTGCCGGCAGATTCGGTTCCGGGTGGGGGCCTTTTCGCTGCACCCTCCACGGAGAGAGGGAAGGGCAGCAGCTCGAGTCCTTCTTCTAAGGACATGAATCCCGTCGCGGGAGCCCCACCTTCAGGGGTCCCTCAGGGGACCTCACCTGCTCCTGGTCACCTCCCGAAGACCTCACCTCCCAATCCCATCCCCCTGGGGTTCGAGCTTCAACATGTGACTTTGGGGGACCCGGGCATCCAGTCCAAGACACCACCTGCTGTGACACGTCATCTGAAGACAGGGTGATGGAGGCCCAGGTCTGCCCTGGAGAAGCCAATGGTCCGCAGGGAACTTAAAAGGGAGAGAGCAAAAACGGGGCAGCACCTAGTTTGGGGCCACGGGACTGGTTTCAGTGGCGGCTTCTGAAGGTGACACCCTCTGGGAGAAGAGAGCAGTGGCTTCCTTTGCATTGCTGATTCCCGGTTGTTCTGGGTCGAGTATGGGTGTCACTCTCTGGGTCCCTCCCGCCAACCCTGGTTACCCCGTCCTGCAAGCCCCAAGCAAATGCCCCTGAAGACACGGAGAGGCCTTTCCTAAATTACTTGACTACAGGTTCAGCTGGGGGATTGGTTGCTATGGACTCAGATTTACTCAATATTGGGCTGCAGGAAGTTCTCCCAGAGACCTTGAGTGACAACCTGTTCATCTGGAAATGGCGGTCCAGAGACTCGGGAGGCCTCCCCACGGCCAGGCCAGCTGGAAGCAGAGGGGTCTGAATCTCCACCTTTCCCCCTAGAAACTTACAATGGATGATTTCAAATCAGACTCTTTTCTTTCGCTTGTTTTCATCTTGTTGTGTTTTGCATTGAAGAAACTTTTAACTTGAGAAATTAAACGCTTTTGCAAAACAACAGAATATTTTCCCCCAACGATTTTCCCAACTGTCGTATTTACTAATACTTTTTTAAAAGTTTATTAATTTATTTTGAAAGAGGGAGAGAGAGGGAGAGACAGGTAGAGGGAGAGAATGAGCAGGAGAGGGGCAGAGAGAGGGGGCCACAGAGCATGCAAAGCGGGATCCAGGCTCTGTGCTGACAGACGAGAGCCGGATGTGGGGCTTGAACTCACAAACGGCAAGGCCATGACCTGAGCTGAAGCCAGACACTTAACGGACTGAGCCACCCAGGCTCCCCATGATGTGTTTACTAATATTTTTGCCTGCTGACCTCTCGGCCGGTTTTCCCAGCATGTGGGTGATTACTGGGGCCGCTTACCCTCGAGCCCGGGTCTTCTCTCCCTTGGAGCTCGGAGGCTCACACAAATGTCCCCCGCGTTTCCAGTTCTTGCTGTCACTCCCCACAGCAGCCGCCTCTGACGTGAAGAGGGAATAAATCGCACGAGAGCAGTACACACTTCATTTCTTCAGCTACACGATGAACACATGTAACCCTTCTCATTATGAAATGTTAAACATGGCAGGGGCATGCCGAGTGAAAGGTTAAAACCCCTTTGAACATGATGCTCTCCTCCTGGGCTGATCTCTAACCTGGAAAAGGCAGACATGCCTGTTTCCAAGGCGTGTGGCCACAGACACAGGCTCACAGACCTACACGTCCCTTTTTGCCGAATGTCAGGAGTTAAGACAACCTCCCCCTCTGGTCCGATAATCCTACTTGGTACCGTAAGGATCAGTGATTCTCATCCAGGAGTATTTTGCCTCCACCCCCCTCCCATGACAGGGAGCATTTGGTGATGTCCGGGGACATTTTCGGCTGCCGTGATGCTGGGGGATGCTGCTGGCATATAGTGGAGGTCAAGGATGCGGCTAAAAGTCCTCCAGGACCCAGGACGGCCCCACGACGGAGCGTCATCCAGACCCCAGTGTCAGGTGCCCCGTGTGTGGATGCGAGTTAGCCGGGCTCTGGTGGTGTTCTGGTTCACCGCACAGGTGATAGATGTGGTGGGCATCCGGGAACACGTTCTCGGAGACATGAGAGGCACAGTCTTGGGCCAGACCCAGCTCCCTGCTGAACCGACCATGCTGTCATATGCTTCCCACTGTGCCTTCTGTTCCTTGGGACTTTGTCCCCCTTCTCGTTTGTCCAGAACATTCCTGCTGTTCTTCAAGCCTTACCTCCTTCAAGACCTCGTTCTCTCGGACCCTCCTAAGATCCAGATGCCTCTTCCTTCCCCCTGCGGTGCTGTCGGGTCAGCCTGCAGCCTCCAGGAGGTAGGACCCACGTCGGGCCACCCACTGCACCACTCGCTGCACAGGGCACACAGCTGGGCACTGCGGCAGGTGCTAGAGATGCCCGTCTAGTGAATGAACATGGGTCAGCATCTATGGCACAGAATGCAATTGTTTACGTGTGTCCCTGTCAGCTTCTTTGGGCCACGCCTTCCTCGGGGGCAGGGGCGGTGTTCACACTTGTGTCCTGAGGGGCATGAACACAGGAGTGAGTGTGGCCGGCTCGCAATGAGGGAGTGAGTGAGTGAAGGGTGTCGCCCTCTCTGATCTGTGCTCATCCAGGATACTTCTTCTCATCTCCAGCTTTGATCCCAACCTCTGGATCATTCAGACACCCTTACACACACTCTGTTCTCACCTCACGGTCTTCTCATGTGCCCAGAACACTCCCCGTGTTCCTGTGCCTGCTGGGCTGTTCTCACGATCTCAGCCCCAGCTCCCATGTGCCTTCTCTGTTAGACCATCCCCGGCCTGCCTGTGTGATGCACACTCTTCACCATTCACCCCCAGAGAGCCTCTAGAAAGCTTAATCAACTCCTAGAAGGTGCTCCACAAGAGGATCTTGTCTGTCTTACAGAATCCCCAAAGGCAGAGGCTCCCTGGTCCTGTTTGCTACCTCCTCATTTTTAGAACACCGCCTGGTACCCGTTGGGTACCCATAAATATTTACGGAGTGAACGCATTGTCTCCCTGCCTGCTATGAATTATGTGAGTCTAGGACATCAGTCTCATTCATCCTACCTTTGCGTTACCCAGAAAGCCTGGTACCCAGAAAGCCTGGTAAAACCTTTCCATCAGAAGACTCTCCATAAATATCTATCGTTTGAGGGGATCGTGTGAACGGATGGGTTTGCGCAGGCTGCGTCTGGTTCATAGTATTTGCTCAGTGCAGAAAAGGTAGGGTCTGAGAAGAACTCTGATTTTATACTTTCGGTGTCTCCCCGTGCTCGCTATATATTATTCTCTTTCATGACTTTCCATATCTGCATACTGCTAGCACCATCCTTTCTGTAACATTGTTTAAAATAACTCAGTTTTAAATCTGTATCAATTTATTTAGCAATAAAACCTTTATTATTATGGTAAATGGAAAACCGGTTTCATTTGTTACAAATAGCATGTAACCTTTCAAGTGTAATAAAATACAATACTTACTAAATCTTAGCCACGCAACGGAGGACTCTGAGCGTGCGCCCGGTGCTCTCTCTGTGTTGTCAGAGGAGACCGGGTATTGAATTTGCACTACGGTTTCCATGATGCTGCCGTCGGGGGAAACCAGGTGAGGAGGACACGGGGTCTCTCGGCATCATTTCTCACAACTGCCCGTGAATCTGTAGGTACCTCTATACAAAGTGAGAGTTTAAAAAAGAGATGAGCAGGGTTAGGAAGAGGTGTGTGTGATCCCACCGTGCTTCATGCCCTTCCTGTGCGCCAGACAAGATCATGTCGGCAAAGGCCAGTTGCGTGTGGCCCACGCCTTGGGAGGCGCTGGCGTAGGAGGATGCACAGGTGCAGCTGGAGGGCGGTAAGTGTGACGTCCTCGGCAGGGGCCTCGGGCCCTGACCCTGTGCGATCCGATCCAACAGCCCCCGGAGCCGGGTGCACGGGCACCCAGTCTCTGGCGAGGAACCCTGCGGGTCCTGGGAACCCTCACTGCTGGGGTTGTGAGGCACTACAACCACTGGGGAAGCCGGGTTGGCGGGGTCTCATGCTTGGCCTCAGCATTTCAGTTTCCAGATACGCACTCAAGAGACAAAAATATATGACCATACAAAGACTTGTACGTAAATATTTATCTGTAATAGTCAAAAACTATTAAAAAAAAAAAAAGGTCCAACAGCAGGTGTTAGATGAATGCGTAGTGTGCTTTCATCCAATAGAAGTCTCCTTGGCAGTGAGATAAGGAGCTGCTGGTCCCTCAAGGGCTCAGATAGAAACCACAAGCACTGCGTTGAGTGTAAGAAACAGGACGCACAAAACACGTTCTGTAGGATTCCAGGCGTATAAAGTTCCCAGACGGGTAAAGCTGATCTATGGTGGTAAAAGCAGATGGATGCTTGTGTGGGGCAGCCGTTCACTGCGAGGGGCCATGGGGGAATATTCCAGAGGGCCGGGCCTCTCTTCATCCTAACTGGAGCCGTGATTTCACTGGCACCTACTTTGTCAAACTCATTAAACTGCACTCTTAAGATCCGTGCGTTTTATTTGATGCACGGGTATATCAATAAAGTTGTTGGAAGTAATCCCATCAGGCCACACTTCAGCCCAGACTCTGTGGCGGCTTCTCTTCACACTCAACGTGCGATCCGCCAGGACCCAAGGGCCCCAGAGTCAACTCCTCAGGGCTCTACAGCGTGTCTACCTTCTCTCCATGCACCTACCCCCTCCGGCCTTCCCAGTTTATTGGTCCCCTCAGCAGAAGGTCCTTCCCTGGACACACAGACGAAGGCAGCCACCCAGACTCTGCCTTCCAATTGCCTGATTTAAATGCTCCAGCCAGAACCCACAACTCTCTGGGGCTCCTGTGTCTTTGTAAGTCTTATCTGCGGCTCCTTGTGTGTTTCACACCCCTAACCTCCGTGTCCCCAACACCTGCACATCTAGAGTGTCCTTCCATATGTAATTGTTGAATCAATCAGTGAGATGACTCGGGCCATGTAGGATGAGTTATTAGCCAGAATCAGGCTTTCCTACCTCCAGATAATGGAGAAAACCCACCTGGGATTAGGAGGAGAAAGAGGGAGAAGGAGTCAGAAAAGAGACCTTGACCCTGGGCTGAGGATGACAGAAATCACAGAACCATTTTAGGGATGAGATGCAGAAACCCCACACCAACATTAGGTGCGACCTAGGAAATTGGCATGAGCCCAGAGGATCCCCCACTTACCTGGGTGGCCCCAACATGGCCTTCGACACTGATGAGGCCAGTGTGTTCCAGGCAGTCCGTTGGGCTCTGGACCATTTTCCTAGGCTTCTGAGGGTAACACATCCCGAGTGGACTCCATATTGGGGTCTCAAGGTGCCATGACATGGTGCCCCTGAGGGGTAAGGGAGCAGAGCCTTGGAGCTCAGCAGATGGCTCCATGTGAGATGCCAACCAGACACAGGTCGGGGAGAATGGGGATCCTGAGCCAACTGGCATACCCTCTCCACCTCCTGTAAAAATGGGAGATTGACATGGAAATTGAGTTACTGTAAAGTAAGTCAAGGTTTTTCCTGCACACCTGAGTTTTGTGGAGTGGAATTTAACTTGAAGCTTGCTTATTTGACTGAAGCTGATGAGAAGAAAGAGACCAAGGAACCCACCTGGGAAAGCTCTTGAATCATGAAAGGAAGGGTCAGTTGGACTCATCCATTAATGCCTGTGGTCATTCTTCATTCATTCGTCAAACAAGCACTGCACACCTAGCATTCTCAAGACACCGGGATCCTTCCTGGGGTTACAAAGATGAACAAAAACCAGGCCAGGTTGGGGCCACAGGAAGATTCTGGACACCAGCAGGCACTCTCTGAGACCTCACTGAACACCAGGCAATGTCAGTCATCCCTTCTTTTCAGATGATGCAAAATACATGATTGATAAAAACGAAGTTCTTTTCTAAACAGCTCCTGAAATGACTCAGCTCAGTTTAAACCTGTTCTTTCAGGAGAAAAGACATTTCTGAGAGTGTTGGTATGCTTTGGAGGCAACACCTGTCAAAGAGAAGGCCGTGTGTGCGAACGGAGAGCAGTCCATAAGGGTGAAGAGTAGGGCTAGCGTCTGCAGGAGATGGGGCAGGGGAGAAGGCACGCACCCCATCGAGACCCCCTTTGCTTTGCTTGCGAGCTCTCGTGCCTTCTAAGCACCAAGCCCCAGGCTAGGTGCTGTGCAGGGTACCGGGACACATGAAATAAAACACCTGTTTGCAAATAATTTACTGAGCAGGCAGTAACTATGGCCACCGTGGTACTGCAGGTGACCCGGAGGCTAGTGAGCATATGACCTCCAGGTCCCGCAGGGCAGAAGGTGGTGCAGCTGTGACTGTGGCCGATGCCCTGTGTTTGGCCCCTAGTGTCACAGGGACAGGGAGGGGTCCCGGCAGCGTGTGTTAGCACAGCTTCCACGTGGCTGAGTCGTGGCCAGGTGGCACTGGCCTGGCTGCTTGGTGTCAGGCTGGATTTCCTGCCTCCCCGGACATGCTTTCCCCTGCCCCGGTCCTACAATGAGTTCATTTCCACTTGAACTGGCTCAGCCAGATTCTGTTGCCTACAACTAAGAACTCTGTCTGATGGAGTGGCCAGAAACAGAGGTTTGGCTGGACCACCCAAGCCCTGTGAAGGTGGCTTCACCGAGAAGAGCCAAGTGCTGTCCCGTCAGCCTTAATGTCACTTGGGCCGGTTCATTTGTTTTGTCGCTTGTCTGGTTTCCATCAGCACCTGGGCTGGACTCTGGCCTGAAACCGCTTGGGCACACGGCATCTGCCCCACGGTGGTCACCAGAACCTCTTTACAGCTGACCACCTCTCTCTCCGCCTTGTTTGTCTTTCCTGAGTGCTCTCTCAGTGATATAATAAAGTACTAAAAAAAAAAGTACATTTCCCCTTATGTTTCAAATGCATAAAAGCAAGCAAGAAAATTAAACAGGTAGGGTAAAAGGAAGATTGATTAGAAACTTCAAAATAGAAATAGACCTTTTCTCCTGATGAGAAATGCCAGCTTCTAGTTGTGGGCTATTAATATGCCATCTGTACACTGGAAGAAGATCACGTTGGCAGAAATTAATCCATCGTCTCTCTACGTGGTGACCAACACTGTCAGCCTCACAGCCGCCAAAAACCTGATGATGTGGAGTAAAGGCAAACAGCAGTGTAAATAGAGAGATACACGGTGATTCTTCAGATGCCTAAGTAGATTAACCTCAGTATCGATTAGCTGGCTCATAAATTAATGAGTTATCTGCATTAATTATGTGTGTGTCTTCATAAACGTCCTCGGAATCTCTGGTGATAAAGTGAGCTAAGAAAAAATGCATCGAGGACGGCACAAGACCACAGAGCCATTTCTGTGGGCGTCTTCTCCCGGGTGACACGATCACTTTTCTGTCTGTCCCCACACCCACGGGGCATCCATTCCCCTGGATTGTCAATCCACCTCCAGACTCCACTTCTTCTGACAGCTGGCCCTAAAGGTGATGAGTATCTAGATAACCCCGACATCTTTCCTGCCACTCGCCATCCCCAAGACCTTGGAAATGCAGCGGGTTCCTAAGGTAGCCCGTCATGGCGGCAGTTTCTTGGAAAGGAATCAGGCTGTAAGTTTTTGGAGAGTAGAGTCTACGGCAGTTGCTCCTTGAGGTCCAGACAGGGCAAGACGCGTGGTGGGGACCTCACTATTACTTGATGAACCACGTTTCTATCATCAAAAGTCCTTGGTACGGGCCAACCCTAGGACTGGCCTTCGGGATCATGCTACTCCGACCGGGATGATCCTGGCAGTGAGGGCTTCCTGCTCCTAGAACACCACTTCTTTGTCTATAAGCTGCAGAGTGGAGAGGAGACGGGTCACTGGGACCCTGCTGGCTATGAAACTCTCACTGGTTTGCTTCCTCACACCCAACCCCCAGCCCCCAGGGCCTCCCGCCTGTGCTGAGCATCTGTACTTCTGGCTCCTGCACTGGTCCCATTTCTTACTTCCCCACCAGGCATCTCCATCTCTTTTGATGATTCACCCAGATGACCCAGTCCTTTTTGTCCTCTGTCTTACGTGAACTCTTTGACATTTCAGGTAAGTGGATTATACCCTTCTCTGATGTAAGTGTTTCCCTACTTTTAAAGTATATTTTTGAATATTGTCATGAAAATCTGGGAAACGAAGAAAGGTAAGAGTTGGTGATGAGCATCCATCATGCAATGGGAATCTTGGCCAGGAAGTACTTTGTAAATTCAACTACACTGGGTCAAGCATGGAGAACCAGAAATGATGACGAGTTTACCTTCAGGTTGGCACACATTCCCACTGCTTGAAAGCTCAGTTTCCTTGGCTGAGCTCCCAGAGCTTGCATTTGCTTTTTCACCACACTGATTTGGCCTGGTTGGCATGGGTGGGGGTGGCATGAATCTGTGGTGGCACAGATACTGTCTGCGGCACTTGGCGGAGAGTGGGGAGGAGAGAAAGAACAGAGTCTCTGGCTGCGATCTCAGCCCTGCCTTGGACCACACCTCCCTCCATCTTGGAGAGTCAGCTGCTTTTTCCTCCAGAGTGGAAGAGTGTAGACAGCACCATCAACAGGGGCCCTGCCAGCTAGGAAATTCTATAATTCTGTGGGGCTCTAATGAGAGAGCTGCTGCAGGGGTGGATTTCTACACATGCTCTGGAATATGCAAGGGCAAATGCATGCTTTGGCTGTCCTTTGGAAATGGGTTTCAGGAGGGCATCACTGAGAATAGAGTGTGAACAGGACGGAGTGCTACCTATCTGAACAGCCTCTTCTCTGTGCCTGGGGGCTGCTGCTGTATTGATGAGGACCATTTATCTTTTATCTTGCCTCTGTGAACAGGCATGGAGATCCAGAAAAGACAGCATCATTTGTTGTATTCAAACTCAGAAGGCATCACCAAAAACAAACAAACAAATGTACAAAAAAACAGGGGAGTGGGTTCCTGACCTTTTTTTTTTTTTTACTATATATGTTTTTAAACTTTCATTTTGACTTGAAATTGACCTAGTTTTGTTTCCTGCTATGGATATGGAGGCATCAGATAGGGAGAGTCGACAACTAATAACTCAGTCATCTTAGGTGAGGCAAATTCTCTGAAAACACAGTAAGGGGGCCGGTTATGACAGGCCGAAGGAGCACAATAAAGGTCTGGTGAGTAGAAAAGTGGACCAGTGCATGTAAAAAATAGGGGTCCTCTAAAATTGTGATTTCTGGGAGCCTCTGACTCTTGGTTTTGGCTCAGGTCATGATCTCACGGTTCGTGGGTTCAAGCCCTGCGTCGGGCTCTGTGCGGACAGTGGGGAGCCTGCTTGGCATTCTCTCTCTCTGCCCCTCCCCTGCACTTCCTCTCTCTCTCTCTCTCGCAAAATAACAAATAAATAAACCTAAAAAAATAACAACAAAAATTGTGAATTCTGGATTTTCCGGCTGTCTGATCAAACAACCAAGTGATGATCTGGCATGTTTAAGCCCTGATGAGAGCGTGTGGTTTCTGCAGTGCTGATGCTGGCTGCCAGCCAACTTGGTGACCAGACAGTGGCCCAGAGAAGGACAGATGTGCCCCAGCTTTGCTTATCACCTGATGTGCTTGTAAAACATGAAGACGCCCAGCCCCCTCCCGTGTAGATTCTGTTTGAGCGAGTCTGGGATGGGACCTCGGGTCTCTACACCGCGGTTCTCTATCTTGGCCACACTCTGGTATCACCTGGCAAGTTGTAACAACCATGGGCACCCAGCCCCCGACACCAGGCTGTGGAGTCAGAGACCCCATGGATGGGATCCTGTGGTTCGTGTCTAATAAGCCTGTGGGTGATCAGGAAGCACGTTGGAGTCACCGTGCTACTAATTCTGCACGGAAGGGGATGGCTGTGCTCGGCACGGGGCCCTGGGGACCGACCACCTGGCAGGGACGTACGAAAGAACCAGCCAATGACACCAGAAAGGAAAGCAGGAGAGGTAATCAGAAGATGGAAGTTCTCCCCAGATGAATGCACAGATTCAGTGTAATCCCAAACAAAATCTCGCAAGTTAACAGGGCTTGATGGTTGATTCTCAAAGCCCCATAACAGAGTCTGGGGCCAAAGACGGATAAGGCGAGGGTGAGGAAGAAGCCAGCAGGGCTGACCCCGTGGAAATCACGGGGGCTGCAAGACACGTCTGTTTGATGAGAGCATCATCTCACACCGACGGGGGCTGATGGGCCGTAATGACTGGTGTGGAGACAATTGGACGGACATATGGAAAGGATATATTTAGATCCGTACATAACACCATATACAGAAATATATTCCAGATGGATTAAAGGCCTAAATGTGAAAAGTGAATGTTTAAAAAGGAAATATAGAATAATATCTTTATCTCACTGGGATAGTTAAAAAAAATTCTTAGGAGAAAAGATTGATAAATTTGACTACAGCAAAATTTAAAATATTTGAGTGATGAAAGCCGATCTCACAAACTGGGAGAGAGTATTTGCAACATGCACCAGAGCAAAGTGTGACACCCAGAATATTCAGCATGAGAAAATAATAACATTTTTTTGAAATGCTGGGGGTGGGGGGCGGGGAGATGCCGGGCCAAATATTTTAACAAGAGACCCATGGAAGAGGAAACCAAAATGTCCGATAAACCCCAGCATGCTTGGCTGGTAAGCACGGAGGGGATGTGACGGGAAACGTTACTGTGCCAGTTTGCACCAGCCGGGCAGAAAGGAGCGGGGGGCACCAGCACACCGCATTCACCGCTGGCAGCTGCCGTGAGACTCCCATGCATTCACTAGCTTGAGACAGCAGCACTTTCTGAGCTCACAGTCCTGGTCAGCGGTCGGGAGTCACTCTCCCTGGGTTACAGTGAAGGCATCAGAAGGTCTGGCTCCTCCTTTGGCTCCTGGGCGGTTCCTGCCCTTGCCTTTTCCGGCCCCCGGAACTGCATTCCCCACACCCTGGGCTCCTGGTCCTCCCTCCACGCCAAAGCCAGCCGGGAGACATCTTCAAATCTCCCAGCTTCTGTCACATCACCTCCTATCTCTCTGATCTCCTGCTTCTGTCTTACGAGGACCCCCCGTGATTACCTCAGACCCATCTGGATAATCCGGAATAATCTCCCCATACTGAGATCCTCAATCACGTCCGCAAAGTCCCCTTTGCCATGTAAGGTGACATGTACGTGTAAGATTCCAGGAGGTGCGTGGGGGTCTCCGATCACCCGGCCTCTCCCCTGCATCCCCCCTGTGCAGAACCCCTCTGGGGCGCATCTGCACACCCTGCACCATGGCTTACTACAGCCCTGCACGAGCTACCCGCAGGCTTCAGGGAGCCCCGAGCAGGTGTGGCCCAAGCATCCTGGCCTGGTTCCCGCCCTGTGCCTTGGTCCCATGCCCGTACTGCTTTGCTTCCTGCTTTGGGGTTTCTTAACTGTCCGGGATGCCTGTGGAGACCTGGGCACTCATCCACGTGTGGTAGAAAGACCGGGGGTCAACATCTGTGAGGCCGCCCCTGACAAGTGGGAGCCGGGAGATTGGCAACGAGGGCTCCCCATTCTGACTGGTGAGCAAACAGCCACGAGATGCATTGAGTTCAGTGCTGAAGAAGGCCCCCCGGGAGGGAGCCCCCGTCACAGCAGCGTGTGGCCAGCTTGCACCCACGTCCCTGCTGCCGTCCCCGTCCCTCAGCCCTACTGTCGGTGGCCAAGTTCCTGGCGGGCAAGGCTTTGCCTCAGCCTCTGCTTCTGGGGGACCCTGGGTCACTGGGACCCAACACTCACTTCTGTTTTATTTTACTGTGGAAGCTCTCACGCAGGTACCACGGGAGAGAGAATCCAGAGCGCCCTCCTGTCACCATTACCCAGCGGCAACACTGCACGTGGCCAACCTGGTGTCAACGACAGCCCCCCCCCACTGGGTTTGCCCCGGACGAACCCCACGCACACTTACGCTTCACCCTTAAACCCTCCATCCATACCCTCCAAGACTCAGTCTCTCCTTTAACAGAACCTAACGATGACATCACAGCCAGAAGTGCCGACAGCTTCCTGATGCCATGAAATAGTTAAGGACTGATCGACTTTCTTGGGGTTTCATAAACAAATGTTTATATTTAATTTGTTCCCATCAGGATGCCCAACAAATGTCCACCCTGCTCTCGTCTCTTGGATGCCCCCCTCCACCCCGTCCCCACCCCACCCCCCGCAACCGCTGACACACATTTCTGGAAGGAGCTGAGGCTTTTGTCCTGTACAATTCCCAGCATTCTGTATCTTGTGGAGGAAACCTTCATGGTGGCACTTAGCACGGCTTCTCTGTCGCCTGTATTTCCTGCAAACTCGTGAACTGAGAATTAGGTCTGGAAGCTTGACTGCATTCTGGTATGTGTGTGACGGATGTGTGTGTGTGTGCCCGTGTTCCTGTGTAGTGAGTGTATGTGCATGTGTGTGTGTGTGTGTGTATGTGAGTGTGTGCGTGTGCACGTGGTGTGTGTGTGTGTGTGTGTGTGTGTGAGGAACACTTCACCCCCACCCCAGTGCTGTGTTCACCCTGTGGTGTGTCCCTCGACATTGTCTGGGGAAAATCAAGACCAAGGCCAGTGTCTCCAGGGACGGAGCAGAGCAGGAGTAGCCCTGAAGCTGAGAGCCTGCCATGTGGGGGCTGAGCCTTCCTGGGCCTGAGGGGGTGGCCCTGCTGGATTCGGAGAATGTTCCGGCAGGGGACGGAAGTCAGCCCCGGTCAGGAGTCCCCCCCACCCACCCCCCACCATTGCTTCTGCAGGGATCCTGGAAGCAAGGGCTGAGCTCTGAGGGCTCCCGTCAGAGGGAGGACAGAGGGAGGACGGGAGGAAGACAGAGGAGCCACTCTGTGCTCAGCGGGGGCAGGGCGGCGGTAGCGGGATCCCTCCGGCAGAGACGTTCCATCACGTCCTTCGTGATGGCCCGACGTCCGCCGCTCATCTAAATAGCTTCCCTTGCAGGCTTTAAATGAGGTTGTGTGAAATACCAACGTGTACACACCATTACGGGTGTAATTTGCTTCTGAGCATAGTGATGTGCGCGCACACGTCCTCAGAAATAGCCTTTTCATTAATTGTACTTTGTAGTTGGCTTATTTTGAATAAATTGGCTTCCAGTGTATTGTCATGTTTTGGCAGGAAATTTGAAATAGCGGGGGGTGGTTCTGCTACACGGTACGAAATTCATTAATCAGAACTCACTTTTAATGGGTTCTTCGGAGGGGTCCGGATCAGAAATCGGGCTATAAATAAACACGGGCTCCGGGGAGCCACAGGCCTGCCTCCCGCGGCATCTGGCGGCTGCTGAGGGGACGGAGGGGCCCGGCACCCGGGGGCTGTGGCCTCACGCGCCCTCCCGGGGCAGGCGGGACCCACACGCTCACGGCCCTGAACCGCCAGCGTGAGGATACAGATGGCAACAGGCCAACGGGGTGCGGAGCCTGTGCTCAGGGCCTTCACGTGCAGTCCAGGCCAGCACCACAGACATCCACGCACGTCCATCCTGCGGGGACACAGGAGAGAAACGGGGTGTCCCCGCTTGCTGTCCGCCAGGAGGTGCAGAGAGGGTCAGTGTCGCTCACGCACCCCCTCCCCGATGCCTGCCACCTGCCATGCTCCAGAGGGGGTCGGGGGGACACAGGCACTCAGGGGCCAGTCTCTTGGCTGGGCAGGGCTGCAGGAGTGGGGCTCGCCAGGGAACGGGCCCTGCGAGTTCTCACCCCTCCCTGGTCTCGCACCCATTTCTCTCTCAGGCTCTGGACTGCAGCTGCTGGGAACTGTCCCCGTGGCCTGGGGCAGAGGGAGCCCCTCTCCATCCGGTGGGCTCCTGTTTCTAGAACTTGGCCTGTTTTGAGAAAATCTAACATGGGGCACCTGAGTGGCTCAGTCGGTTGAGCATCTGACTTCGGCTCAGGTCATGATCTCACGGTTCATGAGTTCGAGCCCCGCGTCCGGCTCTGTGCTGACAGCTCGGGGCCTGGAGCCTGCTTTGGATTCTGTGTCTCCCTATCTGCCCCTCCCCTGCTCATGCTCTGTCTCTCTGTCTCTCTCTCTCAAAAATAAATAAAGATTAGGGGCGCCTGGGTGGCTCAGTCGGTTAAGCGGCCGACTTCAGCGCAGGTCATGATCTCGCGGTCCGTGAGTTCGAGCCCCGCGTCGGGCTCTGTGCTGACAGCTCAGAGCCTGGAGCCTGTTTCACATTCTGTGTCTCCCTCTCTCTGACCCTCCCCCATTCATGCTTTGTCTCTCTCTGTCTCAAAAATAAAATAAATAAACGTTAAAAAAAAATTAAAAAAAATAAATAAAGATTAAAAAAAACTTAAAAAAAAAAAAGAAAATCTAACATGACTCCATGGTCTAAGTTTGCCTCCCCTCCCCCGAGTCCACACGGCCTGCACCTGTCCTCCACCCACAGCAGCAGCTTGGTAAGCAGCTGACTCGGTTCTCCTTGCAGAGGGAAAACGTCAAACAGACTTGGGGTCTTGTCCGCTGTGGTGTCCCCAAGGCCTGCACATGGCCTGAAGACCAGGAGGCCCCCAGTAAGTATTTTACATGTGAGTAAAGGACTGCATAGGGGCGCCTGAGGGTTCAGTCGGTTAAGGTTCAACTCTTGATTTCGGCTCAGGTCACGATCTCACAGTCTGGGAGTTCGAGCCCTGTGTCTGGCTCTGTGTGGAGCCTGCTTGGGATTCTCTCTCTCCTGTGCGCTCTGCCCCTCCTCCACTCATGCTCTCTCTCTCTCTCTCTCTCCAATAAAATAAACTTAAAAAAAGGAATGCAAGAATGAATGAATAAACAAATGATATTATTGTGCCCTTAGGTTTCTAGTGTAGAACATGTGTAAAAAATAGCAAAGGAGACAGTGTGGATTAACTAATAAGTTGGCTAGTGTAGTAGAAAATGTTCATTGGCTGATAAAACAGTCACCTCCAGTCCCTTTCTCCCTCGATAACATGAACATGAGAAAATTAAATATTTATTTTCTTACCTCACCACATCAAGGGCTGGCCATGAGACAGACTTCTGGCAAGTAAGAAGTAAGTGGAAGTATGTTAGGAGGTTTTCAGGAGAGTTCTCTACTTTCTTGTAAGAGACGCAAGTACGTTTTCGGTGCTGCCCTCTTTCCCAAGGAGCTTGGATGTGATGGGTGGGGTGACGGCAGCCATCTTGTGACCATGTGTAACAGATGTGATCAAAGTGCATACGCAAGGGAGGGTGGTACCAGAGCAGTAGGACAGAATAAGCCTGGGTGTTCAATAGCTCTGGTAAAGCCAGTAAGGTATAACCAACAGCCAACTACCTCTTGAACAACTTATAATGTGAGAAAACAAACTCTTGATTGATTTAGCCACTTTTCACTGGGATCTCCCATTAGTCACCGCTAAACACATTTCTAAGTGATACTGAGGATTGACTGGGTGATGTACCTGGCACTTGCTTTATGTTTATTTGTGGACCATACTATGGGTTAATACTATGCTGGGGTGCCAAGCAGAAATGGGGAAGGACTGGGGCATGGTAATCCTTGATGGACTCACCACAGGCATAACAGCATCCCTCCGATCACCCTGGGGGGGGGGGGGGGTTATGGACACCACGGTAATTGCTGTAACCAATGACTTGTTCTCTGGTTCTGCCGCCTTGCCTCTTAACAACCTTGCCTTGGGAAAGATTACAGTTCTTATTAGGTTCCAGGAAAACTCAGGACCTTGAAGACACTCTCCAGGCTCTGTGAATGTCTGTGCCTGGGGGAAAGCCCCTCACCTCCCCCTCACGGTCAGGGAGTTTCTGTGACAAGAGCTCATCCTGATCCACAAGTGCCCATGCCCATGGGCTCTCCCTGCCACTCATTCAAGGATCCCTCATGCCTTGTTCCTACGACACCTGCTCTGGCTGACCAACCACAGATGGAATGAGCCACGGTCACACCAGAGCCGCCCATGCACCAATGCGCATGGATCCCAGGCTGCACTCTCCCTTGTGCAGCCGCGAAGTCAGTTTTGTTTGAAAACACATCCCTGATCCCTGAGTCAGAATGGTTGCACTGGCTCCCACAGAAGTCCCCAGAACCTACAGCTCTGTGTGTTAAAGAATCCCTGCTGTCAGCAGGCACGTACCGAGCCTGTGCAATGGGTCCAGGCGCAGTGCCCACGGTGGGGGTCGGGGGGACACCACAGTGCCCAGCCCCCCGGAACCAGCTGGGGAGGTGGATGCCAATCACATATCCTCAAATGTGAGCGGAGAATTACAACCACAATTAGTGCCACGAGAAGTGAGTTTGGGGAGTATTAACAGAGCACTTGCTGGGCAGAAAGGTCAGAAACAGTTGCTGGGAGGAAGAGATATTGGGACGAGGTCTAAATCAAGGCTCCCCCGGTTTGGCATTACTGGCATTGGGGCCGGGTCCCTCTTATGGGGCCGTCCTGTGCGCACTGTTCAAGGTGGGGCAGCCCAGGGGATGTTGTACAGCATTCCCAGCCTCCACCCCGAGGAGGCCAGGAACACCCACTGCCTGGTCATGACCACCCAAAGCATCTCCAGACATTGCCAAATGTCTCCTGAGGGCAAGCTCCACCTTGGTTGAGAACTTCTGGTCTAGTCCTTCCCTAGCTGTTTGCTAGCCACTAACCAGGGGAAATGGGGTGGGGAGGGGGGAAGATGTCCCAGACAAAGAAGGCTAGGGGACCAAGGCCCCCGTGGCACCAGGTGTGGGCAGGAGTGAGGTGCACGCACGTGAGGTGGGCAGAAGGTCTTGGGGGGTCTAACAGGCCACATGGCAAAGCCTGGTCTTCATCCTGAAAGCAGGGGGGAGATGCTGATGGGTGGTCACCTCCCTATACCCTTGGCCTCATCCTTTGACCTGTTGGTGGACACATCCTAAGGGCACAGCACGTTCAAAGTCACCCTGACCAAGCACCTTCGCATTCAAAGCCCAACCAGGCCAAGGGCTCACATCTCCGGGGTCGCTTTTCCCAAATGCTTGGCCCATTTACTATCTCCCCCACTGTCCCTAATAGACACACCCACAGACGCCAGGCCACGGTGCTCGGGGCTGAAGCGCTACCACAGCTAAGGCCTACATCCTTCCCCACACCCTGGTGCCCTTCGGCCTTTGTGGATTACCACCCTCCTTTGTGGTCTCTGGGTCTCTCCCCTCTCCAAACACACAGATGGAAATTGACAACCAGCATGGAGGGAAGCCGTGGTCCTTGAATGGACCCTGGCGGTTACATGGCCAACGAGGGGCAAATTCCATCCTGGTCAGTGATGGGCAAAGCACCATAAGAAGGTCGAGGTCTTTCACAAAGACATCGACTGGGTGGTCACAACGCAGATAACACTGAGACGGACTGGGGCCTGAGCAGCCACGACCGTGTATGCACGGATGCGGAAGGTGATAGGAAGGTCTCCTCCAGGCTTCCGTGAGGCTACCCGAGAAGCAGCGTGGAATCCTAAGTCCATCTTTTGGAACGGCCGAGGGGGTTTTCTGTGAGATGTCCCCCGGCAAACACCAGCCCCTCTCAGTTGTGCCGAGGGCTACAGGACAGGCTTATTTTGTCCATGCTTGGACCACATGACGAGGAACTGAGGTCCCCAGCCACGCTGTAAGAGTGGGTCTGGAGGCAGATACACTGTCCTCAGCCCAGAACTAAAATATACACTTTTTAATATGTATGTTTGATTAATTCTATAATATAGAAACAATATAAAGAACTAATATACAGTTAATATACATTACATATTATTTTATGCTTGAACAAAATGTCACAGGCTGGGGGCTTTAATGGCTTAATGACAGAATTTCCTCCTCACAGTTCTGGAGGCTGGAAATCCATAAGCAGGGTGCCTGCGTGGGTAAGTGTCACCATTTCCCACTGAGTCCTCAAGGGGTGAGGAGGGGGGAGCTCCGGGGTCTCATATAAGGGCACTGACCTCATCACGGGGCTCTGCCCTCAGGGCCTACTCACCTCCCGAAGGCCCTACTGCTCACACCATCACTCTTGAAGGGTAAGATTTCAATGTGAACCTCGGGGGCGCACAAGCATGCAGACCACAGCAACATCCCAGGAAGGCTTTGAATCACGGACACGTCCTCAGGTCACGACGCCCAGCAGGCCAAGTGCAGAGCCAGTCAAAGGTGGGGGTTCCTGAGGGCCAGCACGTTGGCTGGTCGGTTTCCTAGAAGCTGGTTTGTTCACAACTTGAGAAATTACCAAAAACATAATAAAACCAACCAAAAACAAATACAAGAGAAGAAGAAAAACTGGGGGTGGGGGGGGTGCGGGGTACTTTTTCTAGAAGCAGGAAGACTCAACATCTCGCCAAGTGGGGCTGACGTTCATCTACCTTCTCGAAGGTTGGACTCTCTTGGGTTTCCCCACAATGTCTTCTCCCCCATCTCCTCCGCCCTGGCCCACCATAGAACGTTCAAGGATAAAAACAATAATGAGGTAAGAGGCGGCAGGGACAGAGTTCGGTGATCAGAGCCCTGCAGTTACACAACACAATTCATTTCCTTAATTACACCGAAAATCGTTTGCTCTGCGTGTTAACACATTTCTGAATGGTGGGGTGTGCAGAAAGCCTGTGGAGCTTAATGAATTATGCAGCATAATTTCACCAGGATTAGTGTTTATGGACAAGTTTCCTAAACAAACAAAACATGTTATTTTTAGAATCCGGGGTGGGAGCTGTCTGTGGAAACTGACCTTGTCTTTGAGGATGACTTCTTTATTCAATTATCTTTCATCAAGATGCTGAAAATTGATCTTGGGATGAACTTCCTTTAGCCAATGTCTTTTTAACGTTCCCCTTTTCAAAACGTGAGTGTCCCAGGGTGCTCACTGCAGGGATGTGATGGCTCTGAAATGAAGCCAGAGAAAGAGAACAGTGAAACGCCATAGCCTTTGTAGCCATGTGGGGAGGGAGAAGCCACCACAGGGAGGACACAGGACAAAGGCCACCTGAGGGCCCAGGCGGGAGGTTCTGGAGGAGACAATCAGTTGGGCGTGACGGGGAAAAGCCATGCAACGATCTCTCGGGAAACCGTAAAGTACATGTTATGATGTGAACAAAGGGCACAGAATCTGTCCAGGGTTTAATCCTTCCTCAAATCCACACACAATTAAAAACTGTGTCTCTAATAAAGATTAATTTCTGTGGTCTTTTGTTAGACCATTATTCTTGGGCTCTGGGGCAAACAGCAATTAGGGCTGGGATTAAGGAATCTCCTCCTCACGGCACCCGCTGGTGCCCCACTGTGGGGGCTCCCAGGAGAGTCCAGAGTGCTGGTTCCTTCACCCCAAACGGGCGGCTTTCACGCAGCACACAGCTCTGTCCCCCGCCCTCCAGTTGCTGGCTGGTTTGGCAGCATTTCTGCGGTACTCAGAATCCTCACATGTGGGGACTGAAAAGCACACTGATGGTGAGCCGGCCCAGGTTCCTATGACATTCTGTCTTTCATTAAAAGTGTCCATCTGGGGGTGTCAGGGAGGCTCAGTCGGTTAAGTGTCCAACTCTTGATTTCCGCTCAGGTCATGATCTCACAGTTGGTGGGGTCAAGCCCTGTGTCGGGCTCTGTGCTGACAGCATGGAACCTGCTTGGGATTCTCTCTCTCTCTTCCTGCTTGTGTGTTCTCTCTCTCTCTCTCTCTCTCCCTCTCTCTGTCTCTCTCTCAAAATCAACCAATCAATCAATCAAGAAAAAAAGTGTCCATTGTCCATTCATTCTGTGCACATCTCTCTCTGTCTCTCTCTCAAAACCAATCAATCAGCCAATCAATCAATCAAGAAAAAAGTGTCCATCTGTCCATTCGTTCTGTGCACATCTCTCTCTCTCTCTGTCTCTCTCTCAAAACCAATCAGTCATTCAATCAATCAATCAATCAAGAAAAAAGTGTCCATCTGTCCATTCGTTCTGTGCACATCTCTCTCTCTCTCTCTGTCTCTCTCTCAAAACCAATCAATCAGTCATTCAATCAATCAATCAATCAAGAAAAAAGTGTCCATCTGTCCATTCGTTCTGTGCACATCTACCCCACGTATTTGCCACGAGTTGCTGGAATCCATATCACAGTGCTGGGAAGACACTGTATGCTAATAGACTTTTCAAGAAAACCAGAATGTGCTGGAAATGGGGGGGCAGGGGGTAGCCGGCCTGAGGACCCAGGCGGACAGGTGAGAGAGGCAGGCATGTCCTGGGGAGAATGGAGCCCCGTGAGCCTTAGAGACATGGGCAGGACACAGACTGGGACCTCCTGGGTTGGGGCTGCCAGGCCACACGGCAAGAGGAGGTCTCAGCATCGGGGTGTGTGGGGACGACAGGGGTCCTTGGAGGCCAGTCAGGGGCAGAGGAGGAGGAGGTGGGCCATTGCACACTCAGCACTTACTCTCCAGAAGCGTTCAGTAAAAGAGAAGCAGGAGGAGGGTGGCTCGTGCAGCCAACAGAGGGGCCAGGGGGACATGCCAGCCCTGCCTGGACCGCCCAGGCCGGCCACCACCTTCCCTGAAGGCCACATACTGTGCGGGAGTGAAACAAGTGGCCGGTCCCTGCCCGTGGGTTTCCCGTGTCTGCACCACAAGACAAGACAGACGAGATAGGAGCAGGACCCCCACAAAATGCCACGCGCGCGAGCCAGGACTGATGTCGGCAATGATGATAAAGCTCCATTCACTGCACGGTCACCCCATGACAGGGACCACGAGCCATCTCGAGTTACCCCGTCCAACCTGTTATCGACTCCGTTTGACTGTGTCACAGGATGACTGTATGCATTTCCCATGGCTGCTGCAATGGATGACCACGATCTCAGTGGCTGAAACAGCGCAGAATGATTATTTTACGGAAGGGAGGTCCTACATGGGTCTTACGGGCCAACGTCAGGTGTCAGCAGGGCTGCGCTCCTTCCGGGGGCTCCGGGGGCCAATCGGTCCCCTTGCTTCTCCGGGTGGCAGAGACTATCTGCCTCCCTTCCCCCATGTCCCAAGGGTCCGGCCCTCCTCACACCAGTCTGGCTCTTTTCTCTCTCTCTTCCACTTTCCAGGGCTTGTGATTACATTGGGGCCGCCCGGATAATCCAGGAAAACCTTTGTATTTTAAGGTCATGGATTAGCAACCTTATTTCCATCTAGTGCAGTAATCCCTCTGTGCCAAGAAACCCAACACAGCTTCTGGGGAGTCACGTGTGGGTACCTGTGGGCGGGCCATTGTTCCCCTGACCCCAGCAACTCAGTAGAAGTATCAAGAAGCATCAAGCTAGCCCTGGGCCGTCTGCCTCCAGTGAGCACAAAATTGGGGAGCACAAGAATCACCCAGTGAGCTTCATGCAAACAGGGTTTCCAAACTGGTACGATGGCTAAGCATAACAGTTTGGGGATACCTAGTCATATCCATCAGGCACAGCACCTCCAACAACAGATGAGATAAAATACCGAGAATGTACCCTGGAGAAGCATCCAGAGCCGCTTTTCCTTAGGATGGACAGTCTGTGGCTGTTTGTTAAACTGCTCCTCATGCAGGGTGCCTGGGTGGTTGAGCATCCGACTCCGGCTCAGGTCATGACCTCATGGTTCGTGGGTTCGAGCCCCACGTTGGGCTCTGTGCTGACAGCTCAGAGCCTGGAGCCTGCTTCACATTCTGTGTCTCCCTCTCTCTCTGCCCCTCCCCCTTTGACCCGTGTGTGTGTGTGTGTGTGTGTGTGTGTGTCTCAAAAATAAATAAACATTTAAAAAATTGCTCCTCATGCTTTAAAAAAATGTTTATTTATTTATTTATTTAGAGGTCGGGGAAGGGCAGAGAGAGAGAGAGAGAGAGAGAGAGAGAGAGAACCCAAGCAGGCTCCGCCCTGTCAGCACATAGCCCGACGCAGGGCTCAAACTCACAAACCTCGAGATCATGACCTGAGCTGAAATCAAGCGTCGGATGCCTAACCAACTGAGCCACCCAGGCGCCCTTTGTGTATATTTTGAATGGTTCATAATGTTTTCTAATACAAAATCATAGGCTTTCTGGCCTGATAAGTCTGGATTGTTAGTAAGAAGGCAAAGTTTCTCTGAGAGGGAACCCGTGAGCCAGGCTCCTTGTTCTCATCTACACAATAAAACAAACTGGGGGGCGCCTAGTGGCCCGCTCACCTGTCCCGCCCCCAGCCGGGACAGCCGAGCTCCCATGTGTCTGCACGTCCACACCCGCCACTCAGAACTAGGCACTGCCGTGAGCTGTGGCCAAGCCGGTGAACCACTGTGTTTCTGATTCAATGACCACACGTATCGACCTCGGAGACAGACCCGGAAAGGGTGCACTGTCTTCACATCCTCCGCCGCGTTCCATCAGCCTTTCCTTCCAAAACGCTCGAGTCAATACAAGCCCATTGACACAAAGATCTTGCACTAAGCTTAACAGTTCACAAATTACATGGGTTTTCATTTTCAGTATCAAGGGGCTGCTAGGGTCCAGAGCGACAGCAATCCAGGCCGGTGTGACTTTGAGAAATGTCGGTGCGACTGCTTCGAATTGCTCCTTCTTCCTCATTATTGAGCACAGATGCCGGTTCCCACTGGAACTCAGGGAACCTCAGAAAGCCTCAGCCCGGGGGCTCCTGGCCCTCCAGGGAGACCCAGTGGCGTGTCCGCACTCAGAGGCTGCGCTCACGCTGCAGGAAAACGCGGACCCCGCAAAGCCCGCACCCTTGAAAATGAGAAGCTAACACCTGCTCCAAAAGAACCCTCCTCTCTGAAGTGTGAACAGGTGCCATTTGCACGTGGGGATGTCCGGGTTAAGCGATCTGAGCCTCACCGGGGGTCAGCGAGCTGGGGGACGTCCCCCCCAAGGGTATGGTAGCTGTCTGCCCGCCCTCACTGCCCAAGGGGTGACAGGGAGGGGTTGGGGGTGGCTGAAGACCCTTCCAGCAATAAATGCCCCTTTTCCACTGGTCCATTTCCACTGGTCTCGAGGCAGAAGGCACACCAGAGAGGGCTTTGGAGGGCCATGGGCCAGGACGAAATGTCAGGTCGTCTCCCGGAACAGAAAGCTCTGGTCTGGGGTCTGCATCAGGGACCAGGAGGAGCCTGGAGGCCCCAAGGCCAAGGGTACTTCCTTTAAGTCCCTGCACAGAGCTTGGGATGTGTCTTGTGAGCAGGACACTCCGGTCCATTGGATGGGGCCCCGGGTGGACTTCCTGCTCACAGAGGGGATACTGCTTTGATATTAAGTCCCTTCCTGACACGATTACTTTTAGACTATGCAGGCGATTTGTTTAAAGGAGGCAACATTAGATGAGTGGCAGACTTGGGAGAAATACTGTAGGGACTGTTTTCACTTTTCCTTCCGTTTGGAAAAATGTGAACAGAATGCAAAATGTAAGGGAAGGTCCCCACCTTTTTATCACCAAAAGGATTCTTTTGAAAATACACCCTTTTCTCTTGGCCTGGAGGCTGGAGCGACAAAGAACTCCAGGCCCACAGGGAGAGGCTCTGAATAAGGGAACGAAGGTGCTTGGGCTGTATGCTCAATGCATCTGTGGTTAAGAAATGAATGCTATCCAGAGTAAGAAATTAAGTGGCTGTGGAAATAGAATAAAAGCCCAGGGGCACCTGGGCGGCTCGGTTGGCTAAGCATCCAACTTCGGCTCAGGTCACGATCTTGCGGTTTGTGGGTTCAAGCCCCGTGTTGGGCTCTGTGCTGACAGCTCAGGGCCTGCTTGGGATTCTTCCTCTGCCCCTCCCCCTCTCACACTCTGTCTCTCCCTCTCTCTCTCTCTCTCTCTCAAAAATAAATTAAAAAAAAAATTTTTTAAAGCCCAAAGAGAAAAATGTCCCATGAGTAGAACTATACAACATTTAAAACTAAAAGCCAAAGGCCAGGGAGGGATGTTCTGGATAAACAGTGAGCGTTGGGGGACCTCTGGCCAAGAAGCAGGGACGCAGGAGCTCAGACTTTCACGGATGTTCACACGGCTTTTCTCTCTCTTCGAATTTAGCACAACACACAAGACCCTGCACTCATCATGAGAGAGCGGGCCGGCCTTTAAGCTAAGGGAGGAGGCATGGCGTTCAAGGGATATGATGAGTAGTTTGCGATGAGCCTCCTTCCTTCCCTGCTGTTAAATATTATTTTAAAAATATTTTGTTCCACTTACGCTCACCAGCCATCTGCTCACTCAAGTCACCACGAGCTCAGAGGAACAATCGCAGGCCAGCAGCCCCCGGCCGTGCAGTGGAGCAGTGAGGGTCCTAGCAGAGCATCCCCCAGAGTCTGAAGACGCTGTGATCAGCGTTCTGCAAACTCACAGATGCTTCTGGCAAGGTTGTCTGTTCCTTCTCTCTGTCCCCTGTGGCTGGGGGTTTTCAAATGGAGAGGACTCTCATGTCCTTGCCACCACTGGATCCTTCTCTTTGGGGACGCCTTCTCTGGCACAGGTGCCCGGCGAAACGGCCAAACACATGCCCGGGACCCCAATCCAGAGCGTCCTGCTTCCACGCTGGTCACCTGCGTCCTCCCGGACCGGTCCAGCAGGGGCCTTTTCCTGGAGCTTCTGTCCTGCCCCGGCCCTCACACCCGCATGCACCCCGCAGGGACGGGACGGGACGGCAGAGCGAGACGTGTGCACGGATGCCCGGAGGCAGCACAGCCAGGCAGCAGAGTGGGCTCACACTCGGGCCTGGAGGAAGTCCCTTTGGTGGCAGGAACGGGAAGTGTCCAGCTTGTCCCCGGCCCTCCCCCTCCGCACTTCCAGCCCTGGGCCCCAGTGAGATATTCCTGCCTCCCTACAACAAGTCCACCCTGTGTCCCCGCAGCTACTTTGAGGGGCCTCCTTTGCCTCTGTCTGAAACAGCTTAGCCTCTGTCAACGGACCCACTGATGGGGGCCGCCCACCAGCCTGTGACGTACGCCCAGAGTCCCGCCCACGGCCTTTCAGAGGGTTCTAGATGCATTGCTTCCGTATCTGAGTCCCCACTTGTGTTCCCAGAGCTTGGGTGGACTTCTCAGGCCCAGAACACACCCCACAGGCCTCGCTCCAGACTCGTTCACTCCCAGAGCTGCGGCCCCTTGGGGGTGAGCTACCCACATTCACTTCCTGAGGCCAAGCAGGGAGGGTTCACCTGGGTCTTACCCAGGGGAGAGAGCTGACAAGTGTCCAGAGAAGATCCCACAGGGGTCTGGGCTCTGTCGAGTAGCAAGTCGGGTTCAAATGACCCTTCAGCTTGCACAAGTGGGGCTCACTTTGGAATTGCTAGCATGTTGCATTGACTTCTTTAAAGGGCTCACTCAGCCAGCCTTGTGCCCTTCCTCCCAGTTCTGTCTCTCGTGCTGTGTCTCCTGGGTGATGTTCTGTCCTGACAGTTTCTTGTAAGGCCTCAGAGTCTGCTGAGCCCTCCCTGCTGGCCCGGCCCCCATGAGAGCTCGCCCAGTGCCTCCCGCTGCAGATGAAGGTGCTGCCCACTCCCACCCCCCCTGCTCAGGCCATGCCGGGGTGTCCCCACAGACCCTCTGGAACACTGCCTGCGTCCGACCTGCTGGCACATCCGGGATTTGCCCACGCCTCTACTCCACGGCCGTTGTGTTGGTCCATCCGGGCATCAACTGCCTCCGGGGCAACTGTGACGGCCTCTTTAAGGGTCTCCTCCGTGCTGCTTGTTCTACAATCCCAGATGCCCCGAAACACACCCCCTGCTAAAAACCCTCCAATGACTCCACGTAGTGCTGGGAACAAATCCCAGCCTCCTCAGCGTGGCCCACCCCCCACATCTGCTACCCCTCTCTGGCCACGACAGGTCCTCCTTCAGGCACCCTAAACGTGTCCCCGCTCAGCCTTCTGGACTTGCCTGTTGTCATCACCTCTGGCTGTCTGTCCTCCAGGTTTTGCCCAGGTATCTCCTGCTCACTCAGGCTCTGCTCAAATATCACCTCCTCCAAGAAGCCCTCCTTGCCCACTCGAGTTAAAGAAGCTCTCCACTCACTCTGTCATCCTCTCTGACACCCTGACTTATTGCCTTAATGCACGTCACTGACCTGAAATGGTCTCACTTAGATATTTATCAAATTGTCTCTCCCCACTCGGATGGGCAGCCCAGCACAGCAGGGACAATGTCCGCCCTGCTCACTACGTATCCTGGATCACACCCAGCACGAGTGATCTGCTCAACACACAGTTTGAATTCACAGTTACCTACCCTCCTTATCCCTCCTCTTTGCTTAGTTAGTCCAGCTAGAGGTTTGTCAATTTTATTGAGCTTTTCAAAGAACCAGCTTCTGGGTCCATTGCTTCACTCCACTGATTCCCTGTTTTCAATTCCACTGATTTCTGTGTGAGTCCGGATTATTCCTTTTCTTCTGCTTCCTTGGGATTTAATTTGCCCTTCCTGTTCTGGTTTCCTAAGATGGGAACTTCAATGATTGACTCCAGGTCTTTCTTCTTTGCTAATCCGTGCACTCAGTGCTATGAATTTCCCTCTAAGCTCTGCTTTCACTACATCCCCCACGTCTTTGATAACTTGTGTTTCAATTTTCAGTTAGTTCAGACTGTTTTTATATTTCCTTTGAGATTTTTCCTTTGGTCCGTGAGTTTTTTTTAGAAGTCTGTTGTTTTTCCTCAACATATTTTGGGATTGAAAATTTTTATTTCTCGTATTGACTTCTAGTTTTGATTGCATTGTGGTCTGAGAACAGACATTATTTGATTTCTATTCTTTAATTTTTTTTAATTTAAATTCAAGTTAGTTAGCATACAGTGTGGTCTTGGCTTCAGAAATAGACCCCAGTGATTCATCGCTTACAGGTAATACCCAGTGCTCATCCCAACAAGCACCCTCAATGCCCATCCCTCATTTAGCCCAACCCCCACCCACCTCCCCTCCAGTCACCTCCACTTTGTTCTCTGTCTTTAAGAGTCTCTTATGGTTTGCCTCCCTCTCTGTTTTTGTCTTACTTTCCCTTCCCTTCCCCTATGTTCATCTGTTGTGTTTCTCAAATTCCACATGAATGAAATCATATGATATCTGTCTTTCTCTGGCTGACTTATTTATGGCCCAGAATGTGGCGTATCTTGGTGAATGTCCCACATGAGCCAGAGAACAATGTATACCCTGCTCCTGTTGGATGAGGTAGTTTATGGGTGTCACTTATACGCAGTTGGTCGACTGTGCTGTGGAGTTCAACCATGTCCTTGCTGATTGTCCGTTCCTGGATCTGTTCCAAGAGGTATGTCGGAATCTCAGTTATGATCCTGTGTTTATCTATGCCTCCTTATGGTTCTGTTTTTGTCTCACGTAGTTTGACATGTTGTTGTTGGGCATGTAGTTGTTAAGAACGGCCATGTGATCTTTGAGAACTGACCCCTTTATCATGTGGAATGCCCTTCCTATCCCTGACAGCCTTTCTTGCTGTGAGGTCTGCTCTGTCTGAAACTCCTGCTTCCTCTTGGTTAGGGTTAGCATGGCATATTTCTCTCCAGCCATTACTCTTAATCTCGATGTGTCTTTATATTTAAGTGCATTGCTGGTAGATGACATATAGTTGGGTTGTATTTTTTGACCCACTCTGACGATCTCTGCCTTTTAATTGGTACATTTAGGCCACTGGCATTCAAAGTGATTTGTGATAGCTCTGGACTAGTACCTAGCATATTTATTACTGTTTTCTGTGTGTTGCCCTGGTTGGTTGTTTCATTTTTGTCTTCTACTCTCTTTTTTGCCTTTTGTCATTTTAACTGAGCATTTAATGTTATTTCACTTTTAAATAACCACTTCACAGGTAGCATGAATACCTTAGAATAACAAAATAATCCTGATTCCTTCCTCTTTCTCTTGTATCATGGCCGTTAGTCATTTCACTGATACATAAGTCTACATAAGCTTATACACACACACACACGCACACACCTATATACACACACACACACACACACACACACACACTGTCCAGATGACAATGGGTGTGCTGTTTACCCCATGCCTGGGTCGTGACTGGTGTGCTGTAAGAGTTTACTCCTGCTGCTGGGGTGCTTCTGAGAAAATGCCTCATCATGAAAATGCTGTATGGCTCTGGAGTGTTGATAAATTCCATGGTGAGGATATAGGGTCTCATCCATATTCTGAGGTAAAGCACACAATCCGTGGTTATAAAGGCACAACGGGGGGTTCCTTCTGACAGTTTTGATATTTCCCTATCCATCTGTCTTATTTTCTACTTCCTCAGAGGCTATTGCTTATTATTATTTTTATAAATACATCCCCAGTGAAGATAAAATTAAATATGCATGCATTTCAAAATTAAGCATGCATAACAGAGTTCTAAAAAATGCTTTAATGGAATCAGTCAGCCAATATTTCATGAATATTGTAATTTTGGGGTGGCCCAGTTCAGGTAACTTATATAATGGTACTTGTGTTCTTAATTAAAAAGAAGTTAAGGGCTGGGGCGGAGATTGAGAGTGTTATGCGTACGTATATACGTGTTCAGGTGACATCTAGCTGCCATTCATGCCCCTGAGTGAGATGAAAGCCACAGGACTGTAAATGACCTTGGACCATTCAGGGGTTTTAGAGAAGTCATCCTCCTCTTTTCAAATTCCCCCGAATTAACTTCTTCCTGAAACAAACCCTGGCCAGTGGTTCTGAGATCTGGTGTATGTTAGAATCACTTGGGGAAGTGTTAGAAAACACCAGTGCCTGGACCTCACTCCCAGAGTTTCTGACTGTGTTGCTCTTGGGTAGAGCCTGGACACTTGCAATTTGCAAAGCACTGTGATGGAGAATGAGTTCACGTGCATAGGACTCCACCTGGGCCCCAGCGGACATCGTGAGAGAGAAGGAGCCGCGGTGCTCAAACGCCTGCACTTATGGAAGTCTCTTGATAAAAAAAGAGCTCCGGCAGTACATCCTCCCCCCTGCAATACCACCTTAGAAAAAGTGACAAGTTTTGCTATGAACAAATACCTTTTGTGTTGATGCAGAAGAAGCCAGACCCTGAACTCCAACATGCACTCACCTGCTCGCTGGGAGACACCGAGCTTTGCTCTCAGGGCTGCCCACAGCAGTGTGCTGTCCAATCCCTACTGTTCCAAGAGCCCCATGGGGACCTTGGTGCCGTGTGGACTCTGAGTCAGCAGCCTAGGGGGCAGCCTGGGATTGTGTCTTTCTGACAAGCTTGTGGGCGATGCTGACGCCTGGTCCACAGACCACACGCTGAGTGAGTCCACGGAGCACTTCAAGGCAGCTGTTTGGGACTCCAGCCCAAACTCCACAGCACTGCAGCTTGATGACTGCCCTCTCCTCCAAACCGTCACCTTTCAAGAGCTACTCCTGGTTGGGGTAGAACTTGGGTGCCAGAAAAAGTCATCAGCGTTGTGTCCCTTGTCCCTTGCTTTCTTGGGGAAGTGGAAACACCTTTCTCTTCTGCCTTCTGCTCCCAAGAAGTAACAAGTGGGTGCATCGAGTTACCTGCTTCGAGCAGGTGACACGGGTTGTTGCTGCTCTTGTGGCCAGTGGGAGGGGCCCCACATGGCAAGACTGCAATGGGTTCCATCTTCAATAGACTTGCAGAGTCAATAGTTTGCGAGACGAGGAAGAGAGAGACAAGGAATCCAGTGATTTTCCCCTGAGCGTTTCTGAGTTGCGTAAAAGGTTATTTTCACCCAATAAAATAACTACAATTATATTTAATAAATAATGGCTGTTTTAATAAGATACACACTCCAATATTTTCTTTATTCGTAAATATGTGTTTCCTTTACACACTTTCTTACATCTAGGTGAAAAATGAGTGTGAGGTTTGAAGGTCTTACAACAAATGGAAATATTTCTCACTGAAATAAATGGTACTAGCTTCTTTGTGCAGTTCTCTTTCTCTCCTAGCTGGAGCAAATTAAGTCGGAAATGGGTGCATGTGCGTGCGTAATGTTTTGTCCAACAGTGAGATTGTTTGAAGACAGGGCAGTGGACTACAATCCACCCTCATTATTCATGATTCTATACTTGTGAATCTGCCTGCTCGCCAAAATTCATTTGTAACACCCCAAATCAGCACACATAGCACGCTAGCAACCATCCGCAGACGTGTGCGGGGCGGTAAAATTGGAAGCCATCGGAGGGCACATTCCCAGCTGAGATAGAGCAAGGGAAACCCCACGGAGATGACCAGAGGACGGAGACAAGAAGGGGCAGCGTGACTAATGCAAAAGGGCCCAACCCTGGGGCCAGGGGGATCAGGGTTTGAATCCCGACTCTGGCACCTGTTAGTGGGTCGGCCTCAGGCAAGTCACTTAATACACCTGAACTTTGTTTTCTCATTTACAAAATAAAGAAAATAGAATGTACCAGGTGGGTTGTTTTTAAGATTTAAGGTGATTATCTATATGTGTTACGTGTAAAATATATTTCATACAGATAGAATATTCTACCTGTATATAATCACCTAGTAACAACTGCTCAGCGTTCACTGGTTCAGTGCTTGGAAGGAATTGTAGAACAGCCACCGCAAATAATGAGCCTTGACTGTATAATCCTCCGCTTTTCTTGCAGCAACATTTCCCCAAAGTGTAGTCCACGTTAGTACCACAAGATGCCTCACGAACAAGAAACCGTCCAAGTGAAACACGCTCGGCGAGTTCTGAATAATACATCTCCTTAAAGATTCACAGCCCACGTTAGTATATTAAAGGCTCTGAGAAGTCTTGCAGGGACATCCATATTTGGCAGTGTTCAGATATATTCGAATACCCCATAGATCTTCTTAAAGGAAGTTCTGTGACTTGCACTAAGTCCAAGGGACACTTTGGGGGAGTGCTGACGACTTCGCCCGCAAAACAATGGAAATGACAAATTGCCCATAGTTATGGTTGTTTCCGGAGAGGTAGGAGGACTCCTTGCTGGGAAATCTTGATCATTCAGGCATCGGCTCTGAGGATGTCCTAGTGGAGTTTTTCCACGAGACGCTATTTTCCACAGGATGCTATTTTATGGCGGTGAAGAGGAAAGGGCTCAAGTCAGATGGTCCTGGGCTTGGATCCCCGCTCTGTCTCTTTCCAACGGAGAGGGCCAAGGTGAATTATTTAACCTGCCAGGCTTGAGTTCACTCATCTTCAGACTGAGTATAATAAAGCAATCCGCCCTCTCAGGCGACAAGGAAGGCTGTCAGAGGCAAAGACGTGTGGCACCATGACTGGCAGCCGCACGGCGGGTGGAAACCACGGGTGTTTCTATTTAGACGTGGTCTCTGTGCTCTGGGTGTCTGTGATTCTGGTAGTGCTCTCCACAGTCACGGAGGCTCAAGTGGAAAAGTCCGAGTTGTCAACGGGGAAGACTTCTTCACCAAGGGGGAAGAAAATCACTCTGAAATTCTAGAAGTTGTGGTCTCTGGGCCTTGAGAAATACAAGCTATTCCTCACCGCTGTTGTTACCTACCCAGGTGGGGGAAGGGACTCCTTTGTGCAGCCGTGGCTGTCTAAGGCTATTTTGTGTATTGCAGCCATTCATGTCAAGGTGCAGCCAAAGATAAACAGTCGAAGTGGAAGAGAGGACTGGGAGCAAAGCTGAATTGCAGTGCATCTGAGAGCCGGGAGATCCCACCCCACGAAAATGGATTTAAACAGCCTTCCTAAGCAGCAGAATAAAAACGCATGGTCCTTATTATGGGGCAGTGCGGGGACATGTAATACAAGCATGAACAGAGCCGTCAATGAAAACAGATAAAGGGATTAACATATGTATCGACCCCAAGCCCAGGCGCGAGCTTACGCTACCAAAATCGGATGGAGACAGCAGTTAAGGATTTATTTTACTATTGTCCTCCAGGAAGCAAATTAGTCTTCCAGCCACAATATCTGAAGCAAACTCCCGCCTTGCTCGGTCACGGAGTATAAAATAAGGATATAATATGCCACTATAGTCCCAGTAAAACAAGAGGGTCTGGGTTCATCTGCGTTGATGGGGTTCTGTGGGGAGACAAAACCCCATTCACCTGCAAAGAACTGTCAGAAGCTGAGCTGTGTGTCCTCTGTCCCCTGTGATAAGATGCACAGCCAGACACAGAGCAAACATCAGAGACAAGCAGCTGAGGACTCTGCCCACAGTCGGTCTTCCGTTTCATTCCTGTGGCCCTGAGTCTCGTCCTGCAGAAAAATGTCTCTTGGGTCGTTTGACATGCTCCTCTCCAACCAGACAGAAACCTTTTCAGGACAAAACTTGGATTTAAGGCTCCATATCCCTTAAAGTAGCAGGGATCATATTCCAGAAATCAGCCAGAAAATATGCTCCTGTATGTATGAAGTTACTGAAATGGGCAATGAGACACAGTGAAATGAGAACTGTTTCAGAAAATCCCAAGAGCAACAGAGGTCCATATGTAATAAATATTTATTCAATGGCCTTAAAAATTGTATGAATTCATCCCTCAAATCACATCTGTTTGAGCGTGATTTTACTCTTCTGGTTAATATGCCTTTTCAAATCCTGCTTCCAATTTAGGACAGGAAGAGAAAGAAACATATTTTCAGTTCTGTTTAGGGACCAATTCCAGCTCAGCAGAAAGCTCATAATCCCACAGATCTAATTTAGAAGAGGTAAGAGTGGCTTCTAGGGTTTCCAGATACACCACCTTATTCTGTCAGGCACTTGTGTATTCAATATGGCCATTCGTCAGCCTGCCTTCCAAGTGGGGTCCAAAAACATGCTGAGGCTCCGACGCTCCTCCAGTAGGGGAAGAGGCAGTTTTGAAGACTGGCCAGTTTAGGGGAAATGGAATAAAATCCCCAGGGGCCTATGGACAGCACAGAAATACACTTCTCAAGAATGCCAGTCAGAGGAAGCCATTCTCCTCGCGACACGCAGTCTTCTGTGTGGCACATGTGGGCTGACACTGGTCTTGGGCGGGGGGGTGGGTAAGTCCTGGGTCCTTGTCCGGTGCCCATGCTGAGCCAGCCTCCGTTTCCCCACCCGTGAGGTGAGAGAGCCAACCTACAGATCCTTGCCCATCCAACGTTTTGATCAGCAAATCCAGCCTTCAAGAATGAGAGGTTCTTCTCCTGTTCTTTTTCCAGTCTCGAGACAAAGCAAATTTGATTTCTCTTCATTACTCAAATTCCTGCCTAGATGAAGCATGGACAGCCCTATGTTTATAAATCCAGTGCCTTCAGACTAAATGCATTCAACCAGGAACAGAACAGTGCCACTGTGGCCTGGCAGAGCAAACATAATTGTTGGCACAGGTAGAATGTCTTGTCCCATCTGTCTCTCAGACACTCCTTGCATGGCAGGAAACAAGGAAGAGGAGACAATGCTCTAGATGTAAGTAAAAGGTCCCAAGATTATTGCAGGTAACCAAGGTCCTAAGGAGAGTTACAGCCAGTCTGATGTAACCGGCTCCTCCGCCAGCCGTCCTCCTCCTCACTCTTCTATGGGGGACATTTGTCTGCATAAAGCCACAGTCCTAACAGAATACCATTGCCTTGTTGAGACCCAATCTCCATGCATCTTTAGAATGTTTTCTAGAATAGCTTCCATGGCTGTGGTGATGGTTAATTTTATATGTCACCTTGACTGGGCTAAGAGATGCCCACATAGCTGGTGAAACATCATTTCTCTGTGCGTGCGCGTGTGTGTTTGTGTATGTGTGTGAGGTGTTTCTGGAAGAGATTGGCTTGTGAATCAGTAGGTTGGATGAGAAGATGCTCTCACCAGTGCAGGTGGGCATCACCCAATCCACTGAGGACCTACAGAGAACAAGAAGGCAGAGGAAGCATGAATTCACTCTCTCTGCTTGTGCTGGAGCAACCATCTTTTCTTGTCCTTGGACTGGAGCTCCTGGCTCCCAGGTGTTTAGACCTGGACAGAGACTTACATTACTGTGTGCCCCACCCCAATTCTTGGGCCTTTGGACTTGGACTAAATTACACCATTGGCCTTCCTACATCTCCAGCTTGCCGATGGCAAATTGTGAGATAGCTCAGCCTCCATAATGGTATACACCAATTCCAATAATAAATCTGCTCATGTCTGTCTATCTATCTATCTATCTATCTATCATCACCTATGTATTATCTGTCTATATATCTATGTATTATCTATCTCTTTATCTATCATCTATCTATCACCTATCATCTCCTATTGGTTCTCTAGGGAACCCTGACTAATACAAGAGATCAACCAGAATTTCTTAGAATATTGGCCATAACTTCACCATGCATCCAGCCGATGGTCATATCATTCTCTTGTAAACCTAAAATAAGTAATTATGATGAAAATGTGTCTTATGATAACCTACACATTTGCACACTTCTTTAATCTAGCACTTACACAGAACAAATGCACTCATTTCCAAATGGCACCATTCAGAAAGTTGATGACAGTCTTTGAATTAGCCTGGGCATCTTCTTTGAGAGAAAAATAAGCTATTTTTTCTAATCTCTTGTCTACATGGGCTGATCAGATCTACTGTTGTAATTGGGACAACAGGGGATTCAGTAACTATTTGGCTTTAATCCCGGAGCTGGTTGGGCTGATACGTTCTATTCCGTTATTTTGCATAAAAATAGGAGCCTCTATTTGGATAGACATTCCTCAGGCCTGGTCCTCATAGACTGGTTTCCTTTCCAGGAGTGGACTCTCCCTGGGTGGTTCCTGGGCTGATGGAGCAGGGAGGGTTGGAACAGCACCAGTCCCCCAGTTGGCAGATGCAGAGATGGATTGGTTTTGTGTGACAGAGCATATTCAACACATAGATGTTCACTTCAGTCAGATTCAGGAGGGAATCATTAGCCCCTGCTGAGGCACATGGTATGTTCCTCATGATATGAGGGACAGAAATGTAGAAAAACCAACTAACAGCTCATGGTTCCCTTGCTCTCAGCACTGGAACTAACCACAGTAACACCCAGCTCCTTCACTGCCAAATGACATTACCGATGCACACACACAGTGCGATTGTGAGGTCATGCACACAGATTGCACCACACAGAGCCCGGCACATAGGAAGGGCTCAATAAACTGTTTAAATAGTCAAATGGTTTCTGTCCATCTGAAAATATGCCATGCAAATATGGCTAAAGTCATTCTCACAAAATTTCAGAGGTATACTTGGAACAGTCCGGGTTAAATTATATGCCATGTGATACATAAAGACCAACATAGAAGCCTCTGGGATAACACTTAAATGAGGTAGAACAGGGATCTGAAAACTGCAACCAGGGGACCAAATGTAGCCCAATGTCTGTTTTTACAAATAAAGTTTTATTAGAACACAGGCACACTTGTTTGCTGGCACATTGTCTATGGCTGCTTTTGAGCTACACTGCAGAATTGAGGACTTATGGCAGTATGGCCATACGGTACTCATGGCCCCTTACAGACAGCTTGCTGACCCACACTTTGGTACAAGTGAGACTGGAGTGGAGTGAAAAGCAGGGTCGCTGCTGACCTGGGAAATTCCCCACAGGCTAAACCGCGATGAACAGAAATGTAAATGGGAGTCAATAGTAGGAGTCCCAGACCTTCCTGTCTGTATGTGGTGAGGCCCCTGGAGCACAGGGCCTCCCCAGCTGGTCAGCTCCCCACACAGTGTGTTTCACGAAGGGTGAAAAGCAGAAAGGATTTAGTAATTTAACAATAGTCGATGCATGCTTTCATGGATCCTGTTGTCCTTGAAATATTGAGCACCTGGGAAGTGCTAGTTTCTGGGAATAAGCAGGGAGTAAAATCAAGTTTCTCCTCCCACGGAATTCACATTCCGCAAGGGTGGGAGTTGCAAATGTGCACCCTAAGAGCCAGAAGCATATACGAATATGTTTCAGTGTAAGGAAGAATTCATCAGGGACAGTGTGTTAAGACATGGAGGTTCTATTTAAGGAAGACTTCTCTGCAGAGAGGACATTTGAGACAAGAGGAAATGAGCCTTGCAAATGGGGTGGCGAGTTGTTCCAGACAGGAGCAGCAGCAGGTTCAAACGCATGAATTGAGAAGCTATTTATTATATCTGAGAAATGAGATCAGTGCCATTTTAGTGCATTGAGCAAAAGGGGGAACATGGTAAAGGGATACAGATTTGCATTGACCAAAGAATTAAGTATGGGGCTTATGCTTTGTTTCAAGAACAATGGAAGCCTTGGGAGTATTTGTGTTTCAAAAGGATCACCTTTGGCTAAGTTTAGAGACTAGACCATATGATTCAACATAACCCACCCTCAGGAATAATGGGAGACTCTTGAATCATGAGTTGAATTCATGAGTTATTCCTGAGGACTGTATATGTGCAAAGCACACTTCTAATTGTGGCTTAATATACCCTGTGGCTCTTACAGCTCTCACCTAGGATAGAGACAGCTGGAAAGAACATTGCTTCCACTCATAAGAATAAAAAAGGGGACGCCTGGGTGGCTCAGTCAGTCAAACAGCCGACTCTTGATTTTGGCTCAGGTCACAATCATCTCAGAGTTCATGAGATTAAGCCCTGTGTCGGGCTCTGTGCTGACAACACAGAGCCCGCTTGGGATTCTCTCTTTCCCTCTCTCTGCCCCTATCCCACTTGTGCTCTCTCACTTTCTCTCAAAATAAATAAATGAACTTTAAAAAATAAGAAAAAAACTATCTACAAAGTCATAACTCCACTTGAATCCATCACAGAATTGAGATTGGAGGGCAACCAAGAAGATTAAAATCCAACAGATGAAAAAGCAAATCCGAGGAAGATGGCTTCTGAGAACTGATTTACCTGGAGCACACCACAGGAATAAGATGGGTTGCCACACGAGTAGGCAAGTAGAACTGAGTTAAAAATGTTCAGTGAATTCGGGGCGCCTGGGTGGCTCAGTTGGTTAAGCATCTGACTTCGGCTCAGGTCATGATCTCACAGTCCGTGAGTTCGAGCCACGCGTTGGACTCTGTGCTGACAGCTCGGAGCCTGGAGCCTGCTTTGGATTCTGTGTCTCCATCTCTCTCTGCCCCTCCCCCGTTCATATTCTGTCTCTCTGTGTCTCAAAAATAAGTAAACATTAAAAAAAAAATGTTCAGTGAATTCATCCAAGAAACAACCCAGTTAAGAAATGGGCAGAAGACATAAGTAGACACTTTTCCAAAGAAGACATCCAGATGGTCCACAGACACATGAAAAGATGCTCAACATCACTCATCATCAGGGAAATACAAATCAAAACCATGATGAGATATCACCTCACACCTGTCAGAATCGCTAAAATTAACAACACATGAAACAATAGGTGTTGACAAGGATGCGAAGAAAAGGGAAATTTCTTTCATTATTGGTGGGAATGCCAACTGGTGAGGCCACTCTGGAGAATGGTATGGATGTTCCTCAAAAAACTGAAAACAGAACTACCCTATGACCCAGTAATTGCATTATTACGTATTTACTCAAAAGATACAAAAATACAGATTTGAAGGGGTACATGCACCCCAATGTTTATAGTAGCATTATCCACAATAGCCAAACTATGGAAAGAGCCCAAGTGTCAACGACTGTTGAATGGATAAAGAAGATGTGGTATGTATACACAATGGGCTATTACTCAGCCATCAAAAAGCCATCAAAAAGAATGGAATCTTGCCATTTGCAATGACATGGTTGGAGATAGGAGGTATTATGCCAAGTAAAATAAGTACAACAGAGAAAGATAAATACCATATGATTTCACTCATGTGTGGAATTTAAGAAACAAAACAGATGAATATATGGGAAGAGGGAGAGAGAAGAGAGAAACAAACCACAAGTGACTCTTAGTGTTAGAGAACAGAGGGTTGGTGAAGGGAGGTGCGTGGGGGATGGGCTAAATGTGGGATGGGTATTAAGGAGGGTACTTGTTGCGATGAGCACTAGGTGTTGTGTGTCAGTGATGAATCACTGAATTCTACTCTTGAAACCAATATTGCACTGTATGTTGGCTGACTAAAAGAAAATATGTTTAGTGACTTGCTAAAGGCCAAGTGTGGAATAGTCAGAGTACAGATCCCCTAGGGGCTGCGGACGTAAGGGGAGGGCATCCACTTGCAAACTCTCTTCCACTGACCTCCACCTGGAGCTCAGGAGAAAGAGTGAGGGGAAGAGGCTGAAGAGAAACTCTCTTAGTGCTGTGGTCTGCAGAAGTGGGATGGACAGCATAGGTAGGGGGGCAGCACCTAATCCTGTCTGAACTCTCCTCCCCAAAGAACAAAAGTTTTAAAACGCTGGGGGAGGAGAAGCAAACCCTGGTAATGCTTGGGTATAGATGGAGACTCACTGTGGTTGGGGGGAAGGAAAAGAATACTCTGTCCCTGGAGAAGTGGCAGGAATCCATCACAGGGACAGATCATAATGGGTTTCCTGATGCTAAAAGAGAGGCAGGACTTCTGAGGAAGCCCCATCCCCCAAACCCAGGGACACAGTGCCTTTCTAAGACTGTTGTTGGACCAGAATGTCACAGAGCTGCCTCTTACCCCCAGACTAACAAGCACAGAGGAATAAGCAACAGCAATCCTCAGTGTGGCCCAGGGGAAAGGAATAGAGACTCTTTTGGAGGCACAGACATCCAGGGAAGTCCTACAGCAGAGAGTACAGCAGTATCACTAAGAAAAGCTCTGACAAACCAGCCCCCACCTGAAATACAAGATAATACAGAGAAATTTTAAGCTAATAACCATAGCAATAACAAAACCCAAACCAACTCAATTTCTAGCTAGATTGGCTAAGCACCACCACATTAACAGCCCAGCAGAGGAAGGAGCCTGCCACATCCAAACATAAGTACTATTTACCTGGATCTCTGCCATCTTACATATGGCATTCAGGGGTAACTAGCATGCATGTACAAGCCAGAAATTATGAGACAAACAGAAACTCTGCCAAGAGACAAAATAATCAATATAAGTAGGCTCAGGAGTGGCTCAGATGTTGGAAATATACATAATTTAAAACAGCCATGATGGAGGCCTTGCAGATGCCTCCACCACCCAGAAGCCCCCTACATTGCCTAGCCATGGTCGACCCCACCATGTTCTTTGACATCACCACGGAGGGTGAGTACTTGGGCCATGTCTCCTTTGAACTGTTTGCAGATAAAGTTCCAAAGACAGCAGAAAACCTTCATGCTCTGAGCACTAGGGAGAAAGGATCTGGTGATAAAGATTCCTGCTTTCCCAGGACTATTCCAGGATTTATGTGCCAGGGTACTGACTGGCAGCAAGTCCATCTATGGGCAGAAGTTTGATGATGAGAATTTCATCCTGAAGCACATGGGTCCTGGCATCTTGTCCTTAGGGAATGCTGGACCCGACACAAGAAGTTCCCAGCTTTTTGTCTGCACTGCCAAGACTGAGTGGTTGGAGGGCAAGCATGTGGTCTTTGGCAAGGTTAAAGGGGATAGATATTGTGGAAGCCATGGGGCACTTTGGGTCTAGGAATGGCAAGGCCAGCAAGAAGACTACCACTGCCAAATGGACAAAACTAATACATTCGATTTGTGTTGTATCTTAACTGCCAGACCGTTCCTTCTGTAGCTCGGGAGAGCACCCCTCCGCCTTCACCTGCTCAAGATCCCCTATAATCTTTGTGTTCTCACTGCAGTTATGTGGGTTCCATGTTTTTCCTTATTACCCTCCAAGTCTAGCTGGATTGCAGAGTTCAGCTTACAATTATGAAATTAAAACTGAACACCACCACCACCAAATAGCCATGATGGATGTGTCAAAAGTTTTGGAAGAGAAGAAAGACAGAATTCAGGGACAGTTGGGGGATTTCAGTAGAGAGATTATAAGTAAAAGTCATGGTAATGGAGATAAAGACTTCCTTGAATGATGTACATGGTGCACAGGCAGATTATGATCCCTGGCTGCTGAAATTTGCAGCCAACGAGAGAAACGTTGGTGTGATCCCAGACTAGGACAGGTAAGAAGAGGGCTTGGCTATCTCACTCAAGAATTTTGACATTCTGGGGAACCATAAAGGTCTTTGATCTCGGATATGAAAAGATGTGATCAGTGCGTTTGAAAAATAGTGCCATGACTATTGCCGACAAGGAGGCTCTCCTGGAAGCCAGTGTGAAAGAGACTGAGTGGTGGGTGAGGGAGGGGGCAGGTGGAAGGGAACTGACTCCCAAGATGCAGGGTGAGGGACAGGGAGGCCTCACCCTCTCTCTGAGGGCTCCAGCTGCACGGGCTGCTGATGCTGTGGTCCCACTTGGGATCTCAGAACTTTTGTGGAGGAGGAGAGAACGTGGAGTGAGTTTCCACAGATGCTCCGGAGGTCCCCGTGGGAGAAGTGGACACATGTGGTCAGTTAGGGAAAGAGTGTTAGTGGTGGAGAAGCACCAGTACCCCTGAACAGAAGAAGGTGGACTCAGCAATGCGGAGGTGTCTGTCCCGGCTACAAGATCAGAGGAGACGCCCAGGGAGAGATGGGTAGGAAAAGGGTGAAGATTATTTCTTGCCCTTACATATTTTCCCCTAAACTGGAAATAACTTGATTTCTTACTTTCCCTCTAACCTGTGATACTTTATCTTCTCTTGCTTTTTATTTATTTTTTACTTACTTAATTTTTAAGGTTTCCTTATTTATTTAGAGAGAGATAGTGAGAGAGTGTGGGAGGGCCAGAGAGAGAGGAGAGAGAGAATCCCAAGTGGGCTTCGCGCTGTCAGCACAGAGCCCACGAACCATGAGACCATGACCTGAGCCAAAATCAAGAGTCGGATGCTTAACTTATGAGCCACCTTTTCTTGCTTTCTCAATAAGCATGTCACAGGGAAAATACACAAACATGTCCACGTGTAATTAAATATTTCCCAAAGAAAGGCGGGCTGCTCTTTTGTATCGACAGTTCCCTTTCTGCTGGTTGCTGTGCTCGGCCTCCTTCTTTTAAATATTGTTCAGACTGTATCTAGCACAGTGTCAGCTCCTCCGTGGTGCCCGATGATATTGGATGATGGTAATTATATGCGTCACTGGAACAGCACTGCTGTAAAGCCAGCAGCCATCCCAACCCATAATGTCAGAGTTTAAAAAAAAAAACAACAACCTTATTCTTCCTTTATATTATAGCACTGGATCAGAATCACGGGTTTCAAACCGAATAATAAAAGTAATTTCCTATGATGAAGATAGGGAGAAAAATAGTATTCATTAGACACCTCCTATCTACCTTGGATTGTGTTAAACAGATAGATAAATGCCATAACGTAGTATAGAGATATAAAATATGGGACGCCTGGGTGGCTCAGTCGATTAAGCATCCAACTTCAGCTCAGGACATGATCTCGCAGTTCGTGAGTTGGAGCCCCGTGTCGGGCTCTGTGCTGACAGCTCAGAGCCTGGAGCCTGCTTCGGATTCTGTCTCCCTCTCTCTCTGCCCCTCCCTCTCTGCCCCTCCCCTGCTCAAGCACGTGTGCTCTCTCTCTCTCTCTCCTCTCTCTCTCAAAAATAAATAAACATTAAAAGAAAATTTTTAAAAAATTCACCACAGTGTCAGGTGACTCAATGGTGGCATGAGAAGTGTTTAGCCCTTTCATTTGCTAAACTGCATTTCCTTTTTAAAATATTTTAAATGAACACAATTACCTTTAAAATGCATTTAAAATCTCTCTTTCTCCCTCTCATTATAAGAGGATCTACTCGAATTTCCACATCAGCTTACTCTAGCACATTCCACATCCCAGATTTGTTCTGGAAACATCCTGGGAATTGAGGTACTTATGCTGTTCTCTGCCATCTTGTGACGCACAGGTATGACCTGTTTGGTCTTCTCTAAGATGTTTCCTTGATGGAGCTGTTTGTCTGAAAGGATATTTAACCCAAATCCTAGGTTGTTTTTCATTTCTTTCATTTTTAAAACATTTTGCTACTATGCATATGACACAAACAGAAAACCGTAAAAATTTTAAAAGTACATCTGAATGATCGGTTACAAAATGCAATTGACACGGCCATCCAGACCAAAACAGAATAGTTCTGCATTCCAGAAGCCTACCTCCTGTGCCACCGAATGCCCTCTCCCCACTTCCCTCTCCACATCTTTATATCCTCTCTCTGCCTTCTTCTTTCTAGTTTAATCACACAAATATACAGCTCTATATATTACAATTTAGTTTTTTAAAATATTAGATAAAAGGGATGACAGTCTGACTTCCCTTGTGTGATGAGAGCAACTGTAGCATCTCCTTCGGTGCTGGCATGGTGATGACAGAATCGCTCAGCTTATACCAGAACATGTAGTCACTGTCTCCATGTTACAATAGGTTCTTGTTTTGCTGGGTATAGAATTACAGGTTGGTGCTTACTGTCTGTTAGTCCTTCTCACTGTCTTCGGGCTTGTACGTCTCCTGTTGAGAAGAGGGTTGTCAGCATCAGTTCATATTGTCATTTTGAAGAAAACTTGCCTCTTTCTTCCAGCTATTTTTAAGAATTTAAAAAATTCCCTTTGCCTCTGATGTCCAGAAGCTTTACTGTAACGTACCCTCATGTGTAATTTTTAGAATTTACTGTTTGGACCTGCAAAGCTTCTTGGATCTGTGATTTTTGTTTTTTATTAGCTTTATAAAGTTCTCAGCCGATATAATATCACTTCTGCCCAGTTTTCACTCTTCACTCTCTGGTATTCCAATTACACACACGCTGGCACTCCCTCAGTACCCTTGGGGTGTTTTCAACCTTATCCTGTACTTTCCATAATTTGTTATTCTGTGATATCTTCTTGACTTTGACATTTGATCTATCTCCCACTTCACTAATTATTTCCATGTCCAATCTATATTAAATCCTCCAATTTAATTCTAAATGTTTATGTATTTTTCTATTCCACAATGTTCAATTCTTTTTTAAAAGAATTTTGTAGGTTCTTTCGTAAGAATTCTCAAAGGCTCTGTTTCCTTGAACATGATCATCAGGTTCTTTAAAGTCCAACAACTCTGGGGTGCCTGGGTGGCTCAGTTGGTTGACCGTCCAACTCTTGGTTTCAGCTCAGGTCAGGATCTCACAGGTTGTGAGTGTAAGCCCTCATCGGGCTCTGAGCTGATGGTGTGGAGCCTGCTTGGGATTCTCTCTCTCTCTCTCTCTCTCTCTCTCTCTCTCTGCCCCTCCCCTGCTCTCTCTCTCACAAATAAATAAACTAAAAAAAAATATGGTCCTCCAACTCCAATCTCTGGATCCACTGTGAGTCTGTTTCTGTTGCCGATATTTGCTGCTGATTTCTGCACATGTTGTCCTGCCATGTCAAGGTGCCCAGTTATCTCATGCAGTGTGCCAGAAGCTTTACTTTTTACAGAGCTTTGCAGAAATTATTCAGGTCCCCGTTGACGGATTTATGTTTGCTATAGCAATCCCAGAGCAATCCCATTTGAGAGATCACTAGAAGCTAAGGTGCAGAGGCTGTGGTGATCTGTTGACTTCTAGTCTGCCCCAACGACCTTAGAAGAGAAGCATCTCCTGATGTCAGCTTTCACTCCCACATCTCACACCCGCCATCCTTCATTCTCTTACTTTCTGTCGCAATCTCGCAGAGTTTTTAATATGTTGTATGATTGGTCTCATCTACTTAGTCTACCATTTTTAAAAAAGGTTCTTTATCGGGGCGCCTGGGTGGCTCAGTCGGTTAAGCGTCCGACTTCGGCTTAGGTCATGATCTCCTGGTCTGTGAGTTCGAGCCCCTTGTCGGGCTCTGTGCTGATGGCTCAGAACCTGGAGCCTGTTTGGGATTCTGTGTCTCCATCTCTTTCTGCCCCTCCCCTGCTCACGATCTCTCTGTCTCTGAAAAATGAATAAACCTTTAAAAAAATAAAAATAAGAAAGGTTCTTTTTCGATCCATTAAATAAATATCTGTTGAGTCCTAGTCTGTGCCAGACTGTGTGTTGCATGCTGGATGTTCACTGGGGAGCCAGGGAGAGAAACACCACCCATGCGGCATTCATAGTCTAGTGTTTTAAGATTTAATTACTTGACCTCTGGTCCTATAGGACCTTATAAGGGCAGATTTGAAATGAATCCAGAAAGTACCATCATGGTCCACAGAAATGGCTGATCTGACAGAGAGAGCAGAGTCCTGGAAGGACGTTGAGGGATCTTGCTGAAATACACAGAGGAGAGTCCTGGTCATGTGACCGCACGTATTTGTTGGGGCAGGAAGTCCAACGTGCCCTCCTACCCTTCCACCAGCACTGCCACCTGCAGACCACGGTGACGGTGACTTCTGCGTTCCTGACCTGGCCCGCTGATGGTCTGGTTGTGGTAAGAGGACAGAAGGGGAGGAGTTGAAAGAACTTACTTAAGAGCCATTTAAAATTTAAACAGCGTTCATAGCCATCAAAGCCTCGAGGTGTTCTAAAGCAACACTACTCCCTCAGAACACTATTCCCTCATGTGTACACGATCTCTTCAAAGGCCCATTGGATCTAAACCTTTGATGTGTGACCGACTACTTGAGTGGTGGCTTTTTGTCAGCTCAAATTTAAATCCAGTGGGGAAACGGACAAATTGGCTCTTTTATCCACCACTTTCAGTATCAACTCACAATGAACCGGGATATTTTCCCCACTTAAAAGCTACATGATGAGTTTATGGGCAGGACAAAGCGAATAAATATTCTGCCCAGGAGCTCCACTGGAACACAGAGTCAGACTTTCGGGACCAGAGCCGTGCCCGACACTCTCCCCCAGCTGAGCCTGTCTGATTCCATCTCTTCCTTGGGAACACAAGCACAGCGTGTGGAGAAGCCAGTGTTCTGGCTCCGGCCAGTGTTGGGGAGGGTCCTGTGGACGCCCTGGCCCTGGGCTAATGCAGGCGTGCCGCTAAACTGAGGAGCAAGGGTCCTTCCGTAAAGGCCAGGGGACGATCGTTGCTGGAAGCGAGCTCGTGACGTAGAACTGAATCAACCCATTTCCAGCCCCCTTTGTTCTCTTGGACCAAACCGCAAGCTCACTGTAGATGCTGCACACACCTTTCTTTCTCCAGACGTCAGTGCTCGCTTTGGAAGGGGCGACCCAGGTGTGATGAGCGGGTTTGCACTGGGGACATCCAGTCACCTGCTGGCTGCCAGTGCTGGCGTCTCCTCTCCTGGTACTTCCTTGAGAAGACGTAGCATCCCTGTGAAAGCTAGTTTACCCACTGAAGAGGGTGCGGAAGAGAAGACACACGTAGAAAAATCTAACGATGGAATAATTCACACGTCTAGAGGATACATGGAAAGCTGTGCTTTTCAAAAAGTCCTCTTGTGGGAAATCCTTTTATATTAGTCAGCTCAGGCTGTCATAACAAGAGACCCCGGACTGGGGGGCTTAAACGCAGAAATCTATCTCCTCACCATCCTGGAAGCTAGAAGCCCAAGACCAAGATGCCAGCAGGCTTGGTTTCTTCTGAGGACCAGGAGACTCTCTCCTTGGCTTGTACACAGTCATCTTGCTGTGTCCTCACACATCTTTGCATCTGTGTCTCCACCCCCTCTGCTCTTGAGGAAGGACACCAGTCATATTGAATAAGGACCCATCTGTATGATCTGCTTTTACCCTCAGTGACTCTGAAAAGGCTCTATCTCCAAATACAGTCACAATCCGGGGAATTGGGGGTGAGGACTTCTACACATGAATTTGAAAAGAATACAATTCAGCCCATGACACCTTTCTAAAGATGATGCAGAATCCTAAAATAGATTCCCAACTTCAACTAAATGAAATCAATTTTTAAAATTCTGCAGCATAAAAATCACTGTAACAAAAGTAAAAAGGCAGATGAGAAACAGTGAAACACATTTGCTATTTATGTCACAAAGGTCTAATTTTTAAAAATACAGATGGATCAATAGATAAAGCCAGTTGGGAAAAACCAAAGTCCTGTAGGAAAATGGGCACAAAGTCTAGAGCGTTCACAGAAAGGGAAATAAAAGCTGTTTTTAAATGATGGCCAAAATGAAATGCAACTATAAACAATCTTGAAATCACATTTTTTCCCCACTGATCACAATGACAAAGGTTTGATAACCCAAACTTGACCAGAGTGGAATGAATGATTTCATATATATTGTAAGTTGATAGGGCCTTCAGGTCAGACATTGGGCAAAATCTATCACCACTGCAATTATACAAAACCTTTGACTGGCACTTCTCAGTCCCACAAACAATAGGCCTTCCTACGTGTCAAGTGACCTACATACCAGAACACTTGCTGCAGGGTCGTACAGGATGGCAAAAGATTGAACACCTCTAAGCAGGAGTCAGTAGGTCTGTTCCCAGTGAATACTTCATAGCGGTCAAGGGATGTGGGACTGCTCCGTATGAACTGATTCGGGACCATCGGCAGTCTGTATTAAGGGCGGTCAGTGTTTGTGAATGCTATCATCTGGGATAAAATATTCACCCGGATGGATTGGAATGTTTCTGAGAGCACACACAGCCAACCTGGATGCCCCTAGGGGAGAGTACTTAGCACCCGGGAGGCGGAATAGACAGGACACTGAACACCGGTCCCTTCTGGGACTAAACACCACGCAAATGTTTCAGCACAGAGCCCCGAAGCAAATATGACAAAATGTTAATATCTGTTCCAAGGTGGGTGCGTGGATGATCTGTTCTATTATCTCCTGTCGTTTCGTGCTCATTTGAAATGTTTCATAATTAAAATTTAAAAATAAAAAATCACATCTTTTTGCCTATTACATTTTAAAAAATGATTCCCACACATACGCACCTAAATTTGTCCATACTTTTCACTGTTCCTTCTATCTTACTCAACCTCTCATAATTGCAAGGGAAAGAAACACACGCCAACAGGCTTTAGACAAACAGAGAATTTAGTGGCTCCTATTTCTGGAAAGGCCTGGGTGTCACCTTCAGGTCCGATTGGATCTAGGAGCCCAAATGATGCCGTCCCTCGTGTCTTTCTCTTCCTCAGGCAGGTGATGCTGTTTACTTCTTACTGGTTTTTGTCAGGAAGCAGGGAAGAGAACGTTGCTCACCGATGGTCGTGAGGACTGTCACCACGTGGTCACAGTTGCGACTTCAAGATCTAGCCATGCAAATGCGTATTCCTCCTTTGCAAATAGCAAGCACGGTGTCGGTATGTACTTTGGAACTGAACAAAATCCTTTCCCCAGCAAGCTCCTTCATGGCTGTCGGCATCCGGAAGGTCCTCACCCAGATCGGTTATTTCACTGGGGATTGTCAAGGGGTGATTTCCTAATTGTGTCGTCCCTTCCTCATTTATCACCTGCTACTTTTCCGCAAAGAGTTTTCCTCATTAACAGAGGATAAACTGGTTCTGAGCAAATGCTTGATTTTTTCCCATTGGTGATCAATTTTCAGGGTAAGAAGTTCATTATAATTGTCCCTCGCAATGGTGGCAATCTTATTTTTCCCTTTTTCCATATCACAGTTAGGGTTCTCCACAATCTAATGTGGAGTTGGAGTTTGGGGTGCAGGATGTTGATTAGAGAGAAGCACCTGTAAAGGGGAGGGAGCACAGGGAGACACTGGAGAGTGCTGTAGGCAGATGAAGCCCCCCCCAACCCCCAGGGCAGAGGGCAGCTCCCGGGTGGGCAATGCCCTTCAGAACCAGGCAGCTGCCCATGGGTCCGAAGCTGGGCTGAAGTGCTGGGCCTTGACGCCCCTCCCCACTCGGCACTCCCACCACCCAAAGAACATCACCTTGAGCCGCAGTTCCCTGAACTTGAGGCAGGTCCTAAAGGAACCACAGCGGATGCCCTCTGCTGACCTGCATTCATGGCACCAAGTACTTGTAGGGCACATCTGGAGAGCATGTCCTCACCTGCCACTCTCTCCATCTGTGTGTTTTATTTGAATGTGTATTTATTTTTGAGATAGTGGGGAGGGGCACAGAGAGAGAGAGGGAGACACAGAATCTGAAACAGGCTCCAGGCTCCAAGCTGTCAACACAGAGCCCGACGCGGGGCTCGAACTCACGCACCGTGAGATCATGACCTGAGCCGGTCAGACGCTCAACCAACAGAGCCACCCAGGCACCCCTCTGTGTATGTTTTTAATTTCGTGTTTGGTTCTGCTTTGCTTTATATTTTAATGACATTACGGGCTCATGTATTTTATGTTCTATATCTTACAATAAAAATGTTTGATTTTGATGTTCAAACAATCTCACATTTAACCAGTGGAATTTCCTATGACACACCATTATGTCTTTGAGCCCTATTTCCTTCTAATGGGAAACAATATGTATAAATTCAGATTTGAGCTTATGTGCTACTGCCCCGAGGTGCTTCTAAACTCTCCATGGAGCGAGTGAGGATATGAGTGTGTGCGTGTTAAGTCATGAGTTTTTATTACTATTTTCTATTCAAATTCAGCATGACAAAGTTTATTTTCTTGCCTGTTTTGACTCTCTGTCTATATATTCCCTAATAATATTAATACTGTTATTTATTCTAAAAGATACATAAAAATGGCATCAAAATTATGATGCCAAAATCACCACTAACAATAAAACCGCTGAGTGAATTTTAAGATTCATCTGGAGTTCTTTTTATCCTTAGAGTATAATCATCAAGGATGCGGAGTCAGGGTGCTGTTTTCAGAGATTACTCGGAATACTGTTTCTCTGTGTTACTATGTCACCACTTTGATACAAAATTAGGCCCGTTTGTTTCTGCTTACTTCCAGTCTGGGGGTTTGGGGTGTTTTTTGGTTTTTCTCTCCTTTTTTTTTTTTTTTTTGATTTGCTTTTTGAATGCGTAAAGCATCTACAAGCTTCAAATCATTCAGAATACTTTGACATTTTTTTTCCCCACTGAGATTCCTTTTTTCTTCCTTAGTTTTGGGGCTTCTAAAATTGGCATATTTTCAAATTTCTTATCTGGGTACATTGGCATTTGTTATGTACATGGGGAGTAGAAAAGCATTTCCCTGAATGTGAATTATGAAACACCGCATTCGTGAGTTGCTTCTCGAACAACAAGTTTGAGAAACTCTGTGGACCACCCCCCCCACACACACACACACAACTAGATTCACCTAACGCAGTAATGTATAATGGGCGCCAAGAGTGTCTTCAGTAAGGAAGGATGCTTGATTTCCTCCACCACAAATTACCATGGATGTTTGATCCCGGAATGCCCATTATATCACGCACCGGCATCCTGCGGAATCAGTGCTGGTTCGTCCTAACTTAAATGCAACTCGTTCTAAGCAAAGATGAGGGATTCACGCCTTCTCATCACATCTTTGTTATGACTCCCAGGCCTTAAAATACTGGCATAGAAAAACCCATTATTTGGGTGTCTCTCAAGAAACGGCTAATGCCTCATAAGCACATACGTGGAATATAAGCTCTGTCAGAGGAAGTTGGGTTTTTTGTTTTTGTTTTTGTGTGCCTCTGCTGACATAGCGCACTAAGGACTGCATTTGGGTGGCACGCCTCAGGCCCTTGAGGCCACGTGGTGCATGAAAGAACGAGTGAACTGTCACTTTCTTAAGGAACGAGGCTTCACGTACGCTGACAAGGTAAAGATAGCATCATATGTTTTCTTCGCCACCTACGTTTTGAAAAATCCATAACTAAAAAATATACAAATAAGAGGCTTAGTGAACATGTAAGATCTCCTGGAAAACCGTTTTTTTTAACAAATATTTTTAACCTATTATGTGCAGACAAATATTTTTAACTTATTATGTGCAAAAAAAAAACAGTATATATAGACATATATACACACACACTAACAAAATCTGGAAAAAAGATCATGTGAATGGGTGGATAAACACATTGCACATTCCATATTCTTCCCCGATGCATATTCCAGAAACACGGAGACTCAGGTAATGCTCACAAGTGTCCATAAATGGCTTCAAACTCAAATGCGTTCAGGAATCTTCTTTTGGACAAATTTGAGCTAGTTTCTTTACTGCGAAACTCTAAAATGATTTCAAATTCAATAAATCCTCAGTGCACTAATATTTATTGTGGATCTCTGATCGGGAATGGATATTTTGTGTCACTTGCAAGCGTTTCATTTTTCTAGGTGAGTCATTTTGCAGGACTGATGTCTCTTTCCTCGCTTCCGGAAACCTTGGTCAAGTTAAAGCACCAGGCACAGGACCGCTGACAAAGCTTCACTCAACTGAGTCAGACGTGACCCTAGCCCCAGAGTGACTGCACGTGAACGTGCCACAGCCGTGATTAGCACGTTGCGGACTCTCGTGGAAACTGTAGGCAACTCGCAAGAATGCACAGGGTGGGGAGTGAGCATTGAGGTGGAGACTCTGAGACAGACTCAGAAGGAAATGACCGGACATAAGAACATCGCATCTGAAATGTAGAGCATCCATGATGGGCTCTGGGGAGACGGAGAGGAGGGAAAAGCCAATGGATGTGGAGACGGGTCACTGGAATGGAATGACTGGGGAAAAATAAGGAGAAGAAAGCAAGAAGTGATCAGGAGAAATTTTGAGGGGTGCCTGGGTCGCTAAGTCGGTTGAGCTTCTGACTCTTGGTTTCAGCTCGTCATGATCCCCGGGTTGTGGGATCAAGCCCCACACCAGGCTCTGGGATGAGTGTGGAGCCTGCTTGGGATTCTCAATCTCTCTCTCTCTCTTCCCCTCTCCCCTGCTTGCGCTCACTCCAGCTCTCTCTAAAATAAAAAAAAGAAGAAACTTTAAAGTAATAGCAGTTGAAAATTTTCCAGAATGAATGACACCAAAACACAGATCCAGAGAGCTCAGCTGACCCACACATAATAATTATCGATAAATCTACACCTGGAAATAACACATTCAAACTACACAGAAACAAAGGCAAAGAAAATCGGAAGAAACTAGGGGAAAAGGCTTTGCTGCATAGAGAAACATGGATACGCTTTACCTAGTGCTTCCTGTCAGACACAGCGAGAAGAAAGGTAGGAGTGAAATAGAGTGTTGACAGGAAGTTATCATTAAAAGGGAAGGAAGGGCACCTGGGTGGCTCAGTTGGTTGAGCCTCTGACTTAGGCACAGTTCATGGTCTCACAGTTTGTGAGTTCGAGCCCCACATTGGGCTCCCTGCTGTCAGCACAGAGCCTACTTCGGATCTTCTGTCCCCTTCTCAGTCTGCTTCTCTCTCTCTCTCTCTCTCGCTCTCTCTGAAAATAGTCAAATAAACCTTTTTTTTTTTTTTTTTAAATGGAAGGAGAGCTATTTTCTCAGGAAACAAAACTAAGGGAATCCGTTGCCAGCAGACCTTCCCTACAGGGAATGGTAAAAGAAGTCCTTCAAGAAAAAGAAAGTGCTATGTAGGTTTGAAACTCAGGTCTACATGCAGAAAGGAAGAGCTTCGGAGAAAAATATAAATGAAAATAAAACATAACACTTTGTTTCTTATTCTCAATTGATCTAAAAGAGAACTGTGTTTAAATTAAATGCTACATCTGGATTAGCAACAAAAATACTGGGTGATTAGAGCATATGAGGAAGTGAAATAAAGAACACACCGCCGTGTTGGGAGACACCTACGGGAGGGATCGAAGGTGCCATGTTACAAGATGACGGCAGGTGTACATTGGAGGTGGAGGTAGATGGGTCACGCATATTGCAAATCCTTTCAGCATCTTCCGGCACATATTTAAAAGAGGTTAAGTTATATCCTACGAGAGGAGATAAACTGCAACAGTATAAATGCTTCCACTGAACCAGAGAAGAAGGAAGTGCGGGGGGTGCGTGGGTAAAGAAAGCACAATGGTAACAAAAAGAAAACACATAAATTTGTGGAGGATATTGATTCGACCGTATCAATTGCTTCAAATGCGAATGTTCTAAACACACCAACTGAAAGAAAAGGATTGGTCGAGCCTGTTAAAAACGAACACCTGACTATATTTGTCTGGAAGAGGCCCAGCGTAAACACACGTGCAAACACTCAGGTGTGTTCAAAGTGAAGCCGTGGGGAAACATCCGCCATGTGCTAACGCATTAACAGAGGACACCTGTAGCAGCTGTATTAACCTCAGCACAGAGTTCAGAGCCAAGAAGTTTATAGTGGATAAAAGTGGCGTTACCTAATGATAAGGCGATCGATTCTTTAAGGAGAAACGTAGCTGAACCTTGAAACATTATGCTAAATGAAAGAAGACGGTGACAGAACCCAAACATTGTGTGGTCCAATTGATACGAAATGTCCGAAGCAGATAAATGGATGGTGACAGTAGGTAAGTGGTTGGCTGCCCAGGGTGGAGCGATGTGGGGGCAACAGCGAGTGGCTGACGGGAGGCACAGGCTTTCTTTCTGGAGTAACAAAAATGTCTAATATTGATTGTGGTGACGGCTGCACAATTCTGAATACTCTAAAAACCATCAGGTCATATGTTTTATATGGATGGATGTGACAGTATGTAAGTTACCTCTCAGCAGAGTTGTTAAAGATAATAGAGGGAATTGGGTGTGGGGTTTATGGGAATTCTGTGTACCGTCTTCACATCTTCTCGCTAATCCCAGAAGTCTCAGAGTAAAATAAAACATGGGTTTAAAGAAGCAAGTCACACCCGAGCTGATCCCCTGCTCTGTGGTCTCTACTGCCTGGCAACTGGATGGCAGTGATGGGAGGCAGGTTCTTCACTAAGGGAAGCTGCCTTCTGCCTCGTTCTACACTACTCTCCCTGAACAGAAGCTTCTTCCTCGGCAATAACTACTCTGCATTCAGATGGCAGAAATGTCATTGGGTGTCACACTGGGTCTCTGAGAAGACACCCGCGGGCAGTCTCCAAAAGTCGGTAGTTAAGTGAATACATCTCTCTATTAATTATGCATCTGCATGAGATTTAGAAGAGCCAACTGTGCAAAAATACATCATTTGGAAAAAAAAAAAACTTTATCTGCACCTAATTTTCCAATTATACTTGTGCATGGAATCATATACCATTTGCTAGCTGTAATTGTTCCTCTAGTTAATAGCCCTCCACTACATCAACGAAACTGTACCAAAACATAATTCTATTGTACTTAAGCTAAAAAATCAAAAGTAAGTGTTAATGTATACATTTTTTTCAGCTTGATGTTTTAATTTAATTGACTTCTCCAAACCAAGCAAATGATGCATGAATATGTGTCTAGATTCAACGTTCAAATGCTTCAGTAAAAAGGGAGAGTAGGTGGGAGGGTGGTTCCAGATGAATCCTACCAAGATCGAAGAATTACAGATTCTGTCTAATATTACCACGGATTTTCTCCCACTCCATACCAAATTGCTAAACCTTATCAAATGGCAGGATAATTAAGCCAGCCTAAGGGAATCATAAGCACGTCGTCAGGAACGCCCCTCGTCACGTCCACATACAGCTGTCAGCAATTTTGAATCTCAGACTGTTACACTTGCTTCCTTGGCAAACTCTAATCAATGAGCCAGCCACAGAGGATCAAGGGAGCTGGGAGGAAGTGCCACATCATCAAGTAATTGGCTTCATGGATCTGCCCAAATGAGTCATAAAAGTATTCATCAATAGCCTGGGTTGTGTGGTCCTGAGCTGTTATGTGCGTAACCCAGGGGATCCTCAGATCAGAAAAGCTTACCGTACGATTCCTTTGGCAACCCATTCATCATCCCCACCTTAGACTAGAAGGCGGCAGGGAAGAAACTAAGGCCACGGTCACTGTTAAACCAGGCTCCAAGGTGCCAACTTCCCTGCCAAGGTGGACATAAAATCTGAATACACTTACAATGCCATCCTGTAGAGGTTTTCTGCTTTGAAATTTTGCATTTCTCCCAACCCTCGTAATTACTGTTGGCCATAAAGACCCTCGTGCATATTCAGAAATGTGGCCATGCTTGTCCTCGTGGTCTGTGATGTTAGTTTTCCATCGGGTAATGTGGTCTGTGACAGAAATTTTACTTGCGTAAATTCCTGAGCTATAAAACAGTGCCGAAGTGTATTCTGAATGAAGGGAAGACAACTGTGGGGGGGAACACGTGGGTGTCACTGAAGATTCCGCTGGTAGATGGGGTGTCCCCTCTGACGGGCAAAGACAACTGCCCAAACTCCACAGAGAGAGTACTCCTTTCCACTTGTTTCTAGAGACTCTGAAATAGTAGACAAGTGAATATAGTTTTTGAGGGTTTTAAAGTGAGAGCTATTCATCAATATGTTTTGCTTCAGAGGAAGAGTACTCGAATTGGCACAACATCTTCGATATTTTAAAACACGTGTGAATTCCACGGTCTACAACATGTATTGACAACTTAAATTTAACTTTGGACTTGAAGCACAGTAAGGAGGCTTCTCTGTATCACATAAGTAGTTCATTCCCTTCGTTTCTTCTTCCCTAATGCCTTCGTTTAGTCACGCCATGAGGCCGAAGAGAAGGGAAATCCAGCACTGCTCGGGGGGGGGGGGGGGGGGAGGGGAGACAGAGGGTGATGGTTTTGCCCCAAGCTGTCTGCTGCTCCAGGAACTGAAGTGTATGCTTTAGGTCGGGATTCTAGAAACAGAGCCTGAGATGGGGATTCTTATTCAAGTGGTTTGTTGGAAAGTGTTCTTAGGAGGAGGAGAGAGAGGGATGTGGGAGGGGGCAGGGGAAATGGCTCAGCTCGAATGCAGGCTCCCTGGGCAGCTCTGGAGTATCACTGAAACAGGTTCTCACCTTGAGGCTAGGAGCATCCCGGGAGGTTGTGGGAGAATCACTCGTCTCCCCGGGGAATTGGCAGTAGGTTGGAGGGGGAGGGAGAGAAGAAGGGTGGGCCACAGGCAGGTAGCATCCCGGAATGAAGAGCTCCCATCCAGGTGAGGGAAAGTCTCTGCTGCGAGCTGGCCCCTCTGCAGCCCGCACCCAGCAGCTGCTGTGGGGCAGGTCCACCTGCCGGGGAAGGGGATCTGGGTGGGCACCTACTGCGTCTTCTATAGCGGCTGTTCCCAAGCCCAAGTCAGCCCCAGAATCATCCGGAGAGCTTCTTAAAGCCCACCTCCAGAATGTCCCACTCAGCAGCTATGGGGGAGTACCCAAGAACCTGCATTTCTACCCAGTTTCTCTGTGATGCTGATGTGCTGATTTTAAGACCACATTTTGAGACCGTGGATCTACAAAATGGATCCATCCAGGAAGTGACCGGATCTTGTGCAAGACCTAAATTGCTCTTTGTGTATGTGGCTCCCTTTGGACTGAAACATCCCCCAACCCTCTTAACCCCATTAACCATTACTTTTCAGGCGTCACATTCAGGGCCACCTTCTGAGGGGTCTTCCCCAACCTCTCACACCCAGCACATCTCCCTATTACACACCTCAGCACCTTGAAGCTCACTCTCTAAGGCTAACTGCAACGAACATTGCACATTTGGTTTGTGTTATTTGGTCAAAGACTCTCTTGCTGGGCCAGAAGTGACATGGAGAGAGGTTTCGTGACGCTTTGCTTGACATGATACACCCAGGAGTGTGCACTCATGGTGAGGAGCCCGGAATCTGGGTGGGCTGGTTCCACAAATGCCCCCTCTACATACTTAGAGCAAAGTACTTTGGTGTTCATTTTGTTGCAAATTGTTCTATGGCAAATAAACTCTAATCAGGTAAAATTTTTTCATCATGTCAAGGTCTCAGTGCCTCACCTACAAAATGGGAAGGAGAGACCACGTCATTGGGTGGTGGCGGGTGTTCAGTGAGGTAGCAGGCCCTGCCCGCTACGCAGTAAGTGGAGGCTATGTGCTCGCCACCATTATCGCCCAGCCCCGTTCCTGGGATGCAGTGAAGCACTTATTAAATATTTGTTGATAAATGAATGGGTAACATGAATATAAAAGTTGTACTCCCAGCGAAATACCTGTCAAACAATTTTTGAAAACTTCTTCCTTAAATCATGTCAATTACACAAAATTTCCCAGCTGGAGCTCTGAGTCCTGTCCCTGGGACATCTCTACTCCTTCAGGCCTAAAACTATCAGTTTCTCACTGGGAACCTTCAAACCAATCCAGAAAAGTAACATTAGAGAACAGAAAAGATTCAATTTACCAAACAAGAAGTGAGCATCCCAGTGCCTTGTTGTCAATAAAAGTGAGGAGACGGGGTATCTGCCCTTGAGACCCCATTGGGTCTGACGCTAATGCCACTCCTCCCCACACCTCCCCCTCATTATGGAAACCAGACTGTCCTCCCTCCTTCCTGAGATTTGTGCAGATTCCTTCCAACAAATGGTGTCCCATCGCCTTCTTCAAGGCGGCAGCAGAAAGAGTCTCCTGTCTCTACCAGGTTGTCCAGCATTTGGACTCACTTTGACATGAAACCCTGTGGCCGCTGGCTGGTTTCAGGATCTCCCTCTGGCTGCTCACAGGTGACTTGAACGCCTTCCATGGCTTCTGGATCTCACAGGGAGTTTCTCTCTGCTAACACCTTCCTTTAGCAGAGGATGAGCCACTTTTCCATCCTGTTGGACTTTTCTGCCCCCCATGTCCATCCTGAAGAGTGTCTGTGCAGACTGAGCATTGCAGGTGTCCTTTTGTTCTAGAAGCCGCACTAATGGTAAATCCCTTGGGGCTACTCGAGCCTGTGTGGGAGCCCCTTTCACAAGACTGTATTACCTTTGCTTCAAAGTTACCAAGTTTCTTATTAGTCATCCCAGGATTGTAAATTGTAGTGTTTTGATGTTGTTGCTACAGCTCATGATCTGTCAACAAAAATTGTCACTGCTCTTCCTGGCTTCGCATCCCCCACAGGTGACAGGATGGAACGGGGTGGGAGCCCTACTAGTGGCCCCACCTGTGGCCCATCCTGTGGCCTCCAAAACAAACTGCAACAAACTTGGAAGCTTCAAACAACAAAACTCCTCCTCTCATGGCTCCGGAAGGCAGAAGTCCTGAATCAAGGTCTCAGCAGGGCTGTGTCCTTCTGGAGGCTCTCAGGGGCAGTGGGCGGGGGGGGGGGGGCATCTTTGCTGCTTCCAGCCACTGGGGATCATGGGATCCTTGGTTTGTTGCCACCTCGCCCCAGCCACTGTCTGTGTCTTCATGTGGCTTCTCCCCTTCTCCCAGTGCCCATGACTTCTTCTCTTTCATCTTTTATAGAGACACCTGTCCTAGGATTTCAGCCCCACCCAGATAATCCAGGATAATCTCATTTTAACTTAAGATCCTTAAGTTAACTTAAGGATCCTTAACTATGCCTCAAAGACTGTTTTTCCAAGTAAGGCCACATTGACGGGTACCAGGGGCTACAAGGAGGATATGTTCCCACCTGCAGTGGTACAGCCTCAGTCTTGAGTCTTCTCACAGGAAAGAATCTAGCCAAGAGACCAAAAGGCATGAGCAAGCAGAGTTTATTGAGTATCACAAGGTGATGAGTGGGAAGCTGGAGACAGGATCAAGTGCCCAGAACAGAATTGGTCCCATGGCTTTTAGTGGTTAATGGGGGGGGGGGGGGGGAGGTGGGGGTGGAATATTCATTACTTGGATGCAGGAAGAAATTGGAAGTTCTTCCAGCTCGGTCAGGGTCTTTCTGTCATGCCATCCACCATCTTGGGCCTGTTTTGATCTGGCTTCTTGTGGAGGGTGGCCAGGACAGGGCTCTGACCTCCCCATGGCCATTGAGGAAGGCTTCTCCCTCCTGGTGGTGTGCCTGAGTGAAGGCCTTTGGTCTTAGTACCTAGCATCCCCTAAGAAAGCCCACGGTGGGGAAGGGAGGGGGCTGGCCAAACCATAATGCTCATTGTAGATTTTTAAACTTCTTTGCGCATGTGCGTCCTGTGGCTTCTGTGTTGGAATTCTCCTTGGCCATCTGGGCAGGATATGGGGTCTGGGGTGTCTCCCACCCAACATCCGCCGCTGGCCCCGCTTTCCTGTGGGACCCATGCCTCACACAACTGTCTAACTGCCTATCACAGGTCAGTTCTGTCTTTTGGGGGCCATCAGCCAACAAACCACAGGGCCCAAGACAAGATTGGCATCCCTATCACACCAAAGTAGAGACTGCTATAGATAAGGGCTACACCTAAGATTTCAAGAAGATTTAATTTTTCCTAGAAATGTTTTAATTCCCCTTTGGTCGCTTTCTTAGTTGGCTCCCAGGCATAGGATGTAATTATAAAGAAACGGAATGAGTGTTTTCTTTTTTAAGAAGTCCCTGCCAAAATTCACACATAAATGAGTAATATCAGCCTAAAAGATGTTAGCTTGGGATGTTTCCCAACTATTCCAATCACAGTTATCCTCTGAACCACTCAATAAATGATGTTAGATAAATCAGACTTATTACCTCAGAGCCTCACTTTGTATTCAAATTATTCAGACTCCGAGCTTCTTTCTGCTTCTAATTTCACTACGTCTCTTATTGTATCCGAGAGATTAGCAGCTTAAATACAGTTAATGCACTGTTTGCAAAGCACTGCCCCCTCTCCCAAATGACCAAGGGTAAGAAATCGCTGAGAACGTTCACATCTCCACAAGGCTATCTGGTCTTGAGACAAGATCTGCTGAGATCACCTTTTCTTCTGGATCTTTTGAGCTGATAGGAGCTGTGTTTTCGAATGATATCTTAACAGGTGTCACCAGGGATAAATTTTTTTCTTTGTATGGTGTTTGAAAATTCTGCCTAAAGGTCTGAATCTGCAATGTAATCCCTGCCTGCTTGCCGTGGACGACGTATTTAATCTTGAGCTTCAGGAAGGACGTCAGCCTCACTCTGGGCCGCTGGTCAGTTCTAGTGGGGTTGAAGAACATAGGTGGAATGCATCAGGACATTCTTAGCAGAAATGGTGCCCAGCGCAGACTCACCCCTGCATCACGGGAGCCCTCCCACTCGGCCCGTGTTGGGCAACACCCTCCCCCCCCAAAGTGGCCCACCTCAGCTCAACAGCATATCGAACCCTCATCATGTCTGCTGAGGTGAGAGCAACGACAAAAATGAGGGCAGAAATCAGCCTCAGGAAAACCTCACTGTATTTCTACTTAAATATCATAACCTCTTTCAAAGGAAATTTTCTGATCGGTTGCATTACCCACGGCCCATCCCATCAATTTTATAACACAAAAGCATCAGCAGTAAAAGACAGCTATTTATAGCATCGGCCAGAGGTACGTTCTCTCACTTTTAAGCATAGACAGAGAATCTCAATTAAATATCAGCAAGCTGAATGCCTGTACGTGTGTGTGCAGGTACACACACACGCACACACAAGCACAGGCACACACACAATGAAATCATCCGACAGACGTTCACTTACCATCTGTCAATTGAATATCAAGAAATCTGTGAATGTAATTAAACTTACAAATTAGAGGACAGTCGTTTTAACAGATGAACAAAATTATGTAATAGAATTCAACAGTCAAATAGGATTTTTAAAAACTTCGGGCAAATTAGGAATAAAAGGGAACTTTCTTAATACAACAAAAGCACAAGCAAACATCAGCCTTAGTTTTGAAATGGTTGCAGTCAATATCAAAGAAAAATACCCTGCATATCATTTATTATGTACGAATAAAGACCCATGGAGAATTAGCTCAGGCATAAGAAAACCAGCCACTGAACACAGCAGGGAGCCCAGAGAGACCCCGGAAACGTGGGGCCCCGGAGGGGGTCAGGGGTGCCCTGTAAGGCAGGTGGGAGATGAGGGGCATTCTACAGATGGTACCAGCACACCTGTGCACCTCACCAAAATGCACATCCTTTCCTTACTTTTCATCACATCCCAGAGTAAATTCAAAGTTGGCCACAAACTAAAATTTGAAAAACATGAAATTATTTCAAACATAACATAAAAACCTCCTCAAGTAGATTATGACAGACTTTTCTGACTTTGAATGGAAACAAGGTTCTTGAATGCAACCAAAAGGTACAAACCAAAAAGGGAATGACTGAGGCTCAGTTAATTACAACGAACTTTAAAACATCTACAAAGCACAAGATCCCTTGAACAAAGCCAATGACAGCTACAGCCTGGCCTTGACGCACGACCGCATGCATGATGGGGAAGGAGGGTGTCCAGGGCGTATAGAGCAACGTCCTACAAAGTAACTAAAAAAACAAAACAGACAACTGATAGGAAACAAATACAGACAGTTCATAGAAGGGGGACCCAAATGTGCACTGGACATTCAGTAAGATGCTCAAACTTACTGGTAACTAAGGAAACGCAAGTCAAGATCACAAAGAGACAGCCTTCCTCATCCGTTCATCAGATGACAAAAGATTTACTTGTTGGGTGCTAAGCACGGCTGAACATTCAAAACTAGCTTCCACGCTCTGTCGGCAGCAATGTGATGGAGGTGGGGGTTTGGCAACATCTGGTAAAAGATGCCAGGACACGAGTGTACTTCATCTCATAAACCCAAGCCCGGACACACATCTGGAAGAAGAGTGTTTGTTCCTAAGGTTAAGAAGGCATATGTACCTTCCGGCATTATTTGTAATGACAATAAAGTGGAAACAACGTAATAGTCCATGGGTAGAGAGGTAAATAAGTGGTGATTTATTCACACAATAGAGGAGAGCGTACTGTTAATATGGTCTGCAGTTACACGTACCAGCATGAATAAATATAAAAAAAGTGAGTTAAGCAAAAGAGAAAGTTGCTGGATCATATAAGCGACAGGGAGGTGTTTGCGTAGTATTTTAGAGTTACAGAAAATGTGATGCTATGCATTGCTACGAGCACGTACCTTTATGGAAAATACACTTAAAGGGACTCCTGGGTGGCTCAGTTGGTTAAGCGTCTGACTTCGGCTTAGGTCATGATCTCATGGTCTGTGAGTTCAAGCCCCATATCGGGCTCTGTGCTGACAGCTCAAAGCCTATAGCCTGCCTCAGATTCTCTGTCTCCCTCTCTCTGCCCCTTCCCTGCTCACACTCTGCTTCTCTCTCTCTCAAAAAAGTAAATAAACATTAAAAATTTTTTTTAAATGAAAATATACTTAAAAACCATGAATGGATGAGATGGTCCAACTCACAATAGCCATGACCTCCGGAGACAGCGGGGGAAAGAAGGAAGGCAAGACAGAGGGAGGTGGAAACAGTGGCTCCAAATGGGGATGAAAGGAGGTAAAATCGGGGTACTGGGTGGATGGGTGTGGTTGTGGGGGCTCTTAAACAGTCCTTGGGGCTGCCCGTGTGGTCTGATAGAGAGGGCAGACTTGGGGTGAATTCCTCCCTCTTATGGGCTTAGGCAGAGAGAATGTTTGAATGTGGGCCTAGAATCCGAAGGGCCCCATCCTTCAGGCTTGGAGTGTCACGTTTGGACTCTGCTAACCAAAGTCATGAGATAGAAGGACACACGCTGTTGACCGCTAACCCAGTGGCCATTCCCAACTCCCTCTCCTTGTACACCTTCCCTTAGGGAGACCAGAAAGCTTCCCCAGCCTTCTTTGCAGCTAGAGAAGTCTGGACGATTCAGAACTGGCCAAGGAGGAACGCTGTTGGAAAGGCAGGAGAAGAAAGAAGCATTTTCTCCCTGGCTCCTCGCCAAACTCTGGATGTGATTCTGGAGCCTCAGCAACCCTCTTGTGACTTACAGGGAAGGCTATCGGAATTAGCAACTGCACAGAGCTGCCAACCAACTCTGGATCTCCCTCCCATCCATCTTAAGTAGGAGGATCGAACCTCTCTATTGATTTTTTTCTCTGATGATAAAGCATCTTAATGAATGCACTCACTTTAGGTAAGAAGTAATCTGCTCACAAGTTGCCACGGTGCCCGTAGCATATAAGTAACATGGAGTGGCTGGAGACCTGTGCACGGAAGCAAACGGGCGCTATACCAATAACGTGTCCAGTCCCTCCTTCCAGCTCTCGTCCTCAGCAGAGATTCTGGGGACGAAGGACACACCCCGGCGTCATGCTGCCAACAGCGATCTACAACAGCGAGAGTGCCTGGGTCACTTCGCACAACTCTGACCACCGGAGACTTTGGTTCAGGGGGTCAGTTGAAGAGAAGAGAGCCTGGGGGCACCCTGAGAGATGTCCACTGCACATCACGCTCTGTGGCTTTTGTTTGGAGCACCGCGCAGGGCTTCATACATTTCCTGTGACGTTCAGCACGAGAGTGAGAGCAGGGATCGCCAGCCTGGAGCGCGGAACCGGTTGTTATGAATTACAAGTAAAACAACTATAAACGACTGTGGTGCACAAGGTTATATTTTACACTGATAGAATCTACTTCCAAAATCCACCTTAATTAAACAGCAGTATTTTTGCTCTACTTTCAACGGTAAATACGTCCCCCCTTATCTGTACCCTCGACATTATTAACGCCGCTCCAGGAATCTATTTTTAAAATCTCACTGTGACATCTTCAGCAGAAAAATGACCTGACCGTCTTACAGGGCGCCACAGCCGTTTGGCAGGATACAATTCTTTTTTCCTCCCCCGATAAATCAACGTTCAGAAAATGCTCGCTTCAAACTCTTCAATTCAATCGTACGAGTGGGGCCAGCACGTCCAGTCCCACAAAACAAAGGAGGACTAATCGCAAACAACGTCCGTGCCCGTGCTTCTCAGGCACTACCTTTCACCTTGATCATGTGCCATGTTTCACCGCCAAGGTGGGCCGAAGTCTCCCCCAGGGTCAGAGTCGCGTCCCAGGAGCCCAGGAAAGCGGGAGATTCCGCGAGCTAACGAATGTAGTGTGAAAGCTGCCAGCACGCCACTGCAGGTGTAAATCAGACTTCCCCCCCAAAGCATCTGTCTTTCCGGGGTCCTGTCCTCCTCGTGGCTCTCAAATCACCTACGTGGAGTGTGTTGAGCATCTTGCCTGCATCAGAAAACCACACCTGCTCGCCCTGGACCCATTCTTCCCACGGCAGTGGGAGTCACGGGGAGAGGTGGTCTGTGCACCAGCCGCCGTGCATTCAGGGCTGAATTCTTCCAGGCACCATGCCGGTCCCCTGGCTCACATCATTTCCTTAAAGCCTCACAAGAACCAGGTGAGGTCTACTCCTCCTCATCTTATTATTATTATCATTATTATTATTGCCTCCACTGGATAAACACGAAAAGGAGGCACAGACACGGATGTACATGTGAATGAGCTCTGTCTCAGCGTGCAGGATCTCGAACGCTGACTTTCACCTACAGCAGGGTTCAGAAAGTCATTACCTTTCAGTCCTAACTTAACATTCCTCATGTGAGGCAGGTACCCAGGTACCCGACGGGGGCTGCTCCTTTGGAGAAGGGTCCTGCCAGGGGGAGGCAGGTAAGAGCAGCGTGGCCACTGTTAGGGAAGCAAAGCAGACTTTCAATTTCTCATAAAAAGCACGGTTATAGAGGTCATGCTAAGCACTGTCTTTCCCCCACACTCAGCATTAAGTCTGTGTTTGCCGTCTGAGGCAGACTGAGCGTTCCGACCCCGTGAGAGGCACTGTGGGTGACTGTGCATTCAGCCAGCCCTGCCACCCTGGAACCCACTAGGAGAACAAATCCCAGCAGGTGCATAAGGGCCAGTCTGGACGGTCAAGATTCCACTCCACGTCCACAGCCGACAGGCCCAGGGCCAACTCCAGACCGCACAGGAGCCACGCCATGCGTGTCTCCTGGGATGGGAAACTGGGAAGGGGAGACCAGGAGCTTGAAGAGGCTGGTCACAGAGCTTCATGGCTCAAGGGGCGATTCGTGACGGTGAGGGAAGCACAGAAGAGGGGCCTGGACAGACTGTGGCAGCCAGATTCCGGGACTTTCCATCTGTGATGCAATACGGGCTGAGGTCTCTCTCTCATCTTCAGACCACCCTTCCCCTCTTCCTGAACCAGCGAGGGCGGACATCTGTCTTGACCACATCAGCAATCTCAGAAGACCCACTACAGATGTGCTGCTCAGGATACGAATTTTTAAAGTCAAACCCATTTAACTTTTCCTTTCTTCCTCGGTGACCCCCCCCCCCAACTTTTGTTGACAAGGGTCCACTCTAAAATCAACACCACACTGGACACCAGTAGGAGAAGTACGGTAAGGGGACACTCCCAGCGTCAGACCAGCAGTCAGGTGGGGGAGGCTGACGGACAGACAGACGAGCTAACACAGGGCCGGACAGGGCAGTGCATCCGTGAGCTGGGTGGGCCAAGGTGACGGGGACCTTCCGGCGTGGAGGCCAGCTCAAGGGACAAGTCCAAACGCACTGGGAAGGCGAGTCTGATGGCTCCTGAATACAGAAACAGATACCATCTAATACTCCCTGAAATATAAAGGAAACTCTTTACAATTCAGGGTAGGCACTTGCTGAGCAGGAAGAACCAAGAGCTGATGCCTGACAGTGTTGTGATAAAGCGTTTGTCCCCTCACATCACAGCCCGAACTCTCCCCTTGTCCCTTCACTTTTTGTCAGGTCTCTGCTTAAATGTCGCCTCATCACAGAGTCACTTCCTGCAAGCCTCTGACCAGGACGCCCCCCTCCCCACACACATTCGCTCCCTTGCCCTCTGCTCCCTGTATTTTTCTCCATAGCATCTGTCGCCCGGCGCACTGCTCGGAGTCCCTGCCCCAGAACGCGAGCCCCTGGAGAACCCGACTTCCTTGCACCGCGTCGCCCCACCCACGGCACTTAGGACTGTGCCTGGTGCCCAGTAAGCTTTCAACAAACGCCTATGGAGTCCATAAGTGACCCTTAAAGAAAATGTGATTCGCAAGCCCACCAACAAAACCCCAGAGACAAGCAGGGAACCTCAACACTCCAGCAGAGCCAAGCAATGGCAAACACGAGACGTAGCCTGGAGCGACGTGACTCGCACCGGTCACTGTGTGTGGTCCTCAGGACAGCCCAGCGGGCGGGCACTGGCGCCCCAACTCCCAGGCGAGCACACGGAGGCTCGTTGGGAGCATGTGACTTGCTCGATACGTGGCCAGACCACACAATCCACAGCGGAAACAAGACTGAGGTCTAGATCCTTCCAAAGTATGACCTCTTAGCTCTTCCCCTCTGCACCCAGGGAGGGAAGATTTGAAGCGGGTTTAACACCTTCTCGTGATTTCTGGAATACTTGCAAGGGCTTACGTTGCTTTTGTATCTCCAGCCCGCCCTGCGAAAAGGCCACAAGGTCCCAGGTGTTCTGAGGCTCTGGGGACACGTGCCCCAGTGTCCCCGATGACTCCCCCACCAGCGTGTCCAGGGAGAGGCACATTCAGTTCCGAAACTCCAGGTCCCGGGTGGGAACCCTGCTTGTTTCTGTGGGAATTGGATTCGACAGAGGGATCATCTCACGTGTGTGGTTGTTTTAAAGTGCACTGAATTCTGTGTGAAGATTTCATTTGATTGACAGTTTTGCAGGAAGGACGGTTCCCAGATCCAGCACATGAGACCCACGTGTCGCCTACGCCAGATCTCCCGAAACCTTCACAGCAAAAAACCCCAAAGACCTAAAGATACAGGAACAGTTATTAAAGTCTTTCCCCCTTGACGTTAGCTTGTCAGGTTCCTAGTTTCTCTCTTTAAAAAAAAAAAAAAAAAGCCTCATCTATTATGATTTCAAATAGTTTTTTTTTTTTTTTAATGTTATTTCGGAGAAAGGTTTGTGCTTTGGTTTAGTTTTTGCCTTGAGGAACATGGAGCAGGGAGGTCTGATTCCCAGCCATGGTCCCCATGAGAGTCTCGAGGTAGATTAACGGTCCCTCCACCCCCCTCGCCTGCCTCCTTCACCTTCCTACCCACTCCTCCTGGAGCCTCCAGATGAGGTGCGAAGGAGCCTCACGGGGACCCCGGCCCCAGTCTACCAGTCTCAGAAATTTCCAGGCTTTAATAGTTCCCTACTTCTCAGTACTCAATTAACCTTTTATGAGTTAACATTTTCTCACCCAATATTCCAGATTTGCTTTTCTCCCTAGAGAGCATGAACGCACAATGATACTAATGATATGACCATATGCTCAAAACAAATAGCTTATTAAAAGCATTGTTGCCTGAGAAACTTAGGCCAGCATGTTTTTCCACTTGATGATACTTTTCCATAAATACTTCAGTTTGGTTTTCTCCTAGGCTTAATTACAAAATAACCATCCAACTTGCCCTATGCATTGTCAGAGTCAAAACGGTAGGATATATATGTTTTGCATATTTTGAGCTGTCACCTGAAGACAGATAGATCCCCAGGCTACATGAAGTTTTAAAATCCTTTAATATACATCGGCACACAAATGTTGTTTGTAGGGATATAAAGTGGTACACCACCCTGGAAAATATTTGGTGATTCCTCATAAAACTGACCATTCAACTGCCATACACCCCAGCGATTGTGCTCTGTGACGTTTATCCGGGAAAAGTGAAAATATATATTCACATAACATCCTGTACGTGAATGTTCCCAACAGGCTTATTTCTAATAGCCAAAGAGTGCAAACAGCCTAGAGGTCACTCGGTAGATGGATGGCCAATCGGTCCATCCAAGCCATGGGGCATCGACGCGTGCCGCAGCGTCGGTGAAGCTTGAGGGCATTGTGTGCAGTGAAAAAAAGCCAATGCCAAAAAAATAACAGACTCCCTATTTCCATTTATATAATGTTTCCAAAATGACAATGTCGAGAAGCAGAGAACAGATTAGTGGTTTCCGGGGAGAGGAACCGTGGCTATGACAGGACCGCAGTCAAGTCCTGTGCTGATGGAAATGCTCGGCATCCTGACTGCACCCACGTCAATAAACAGATTGCGATGCTGCGCTGTGGTTTCACAAGACGTTACTGAAGGGTAGCCGAGTGGCCACAACAAAGTATGCTACTTGGCAAAGGGTTATTTTGAACCGAAGGCAGAGACACGATAAAGATTCTCTGTCCTCCTTCTATTTGCCCTGAAGCAGGACATAAGTTTGTGAAGGTATCCCCTGTCACCTGACTACCAGGAAAGACAGAAGATGACCACCAGGGGCAGGTCTAGTCATCACCCAGAGTGGCCCCAGAGGACTCTACAGAACAAACTTGACCATGCAGCCCTTCTCTTCCATCAGTGCCCCCTTCTGCTCACCTTCCCACAGTTTTCTGCCCCTGGAATCTCAAACTCCTTTTCTTGTGTCTGGTCACTTCTTTACAGGGTGCAAGGTACTTCTGTTAAGAGGCTATAGAAGCCCACATTCTAACCACCTTTCGAGTTGCTAGCGCTCCCGGGTAGTGTGATGGACATGCCATAAAGCTTCGTTAATCTGTCTTTTGTGAGTCTAATTTGCAGCACGCCAGCCAATGAACCTCGGACGGGTGGCAGAAAAGACGCTTTGTCTACCCTATGTTACCATTGGGGAAAACTGGGCACAAGAGTATGTAGGATGTCTCTGTATTGTTTCTTACAACTGTATGTTGATCCACAGTTGTCTCAAACAAACAAACACTGACAAATTGTTTTCTAAAAGGAAATAGCCAATGTTCCTACCAGACAACAATTGACAAGCCAAGCTTCAGGACTAAGTCAAAGAACTGAGTCTTCAAGGAATTACATCTACATTCATCTCTGGAAGAGCCTTCTAAAACACGTCCTTAAAAGTAATAACAAGTTTTAACCAGAGATATAAAATTCCTTCTTGATAGTCCCACTGCTTCGTAACTCTGCTCGGGGGCCAAGGAACTGCTAAAATTAATTCAAATTAGGTGTTAATGTTTGATCTGAAATAAAGTGTTACCTCTCCCAGGTACCATTTGCATTTCATTGTAAAGTTTCAAGTTAACCCAGAGGAGAGTTTTAGTGGAACCACAGGCAGATGGAAACACCGCCTTTAATGCCTTTCAACCCCACTAGGTGACGACCCACATCAGCGTTGGCCTGTCTGAACCCAGTATTGGGTAGGACCCACCCCCCACACCCCCCCAGGGCTGACTAGAGACCCAGCCACCCAAGGGAGGCAGGCAGTGTGATCTGTCCTCTGTGGTCCACCCTGAAGCCTGCAACACAGTTTCTCTCCTGGTAGGGACTCTTCATTGCAGCCTCCTTTGCAGGGTGTTCCATATTGAGGATGGGGTTGGAAGCTGATGCTTTGATTGTCTTTGATGTTTTCAAAGGCAGGAAAGGCTGTCATCTTTTCGAGTGGCACTCAGCTCTAGGTAAAGAATGTTTCTGATTTCTAGAGTGTCTATCAGAGGCAATTATACCGTGATTGACCTGTTTGGCATTAAAATGTCTCCTAACACTTTGCTCCCATCTTGGGAGATGAAGATATTATTTCTAATCTTCTCAAGTCTGTCTGCTTTGAGAGTTCACCAGAGTTCTAAACTTTGGGGATGAAAAGCACCAGATGGTTGGTGTATATTTTTTCCTGCACAGCTGACATCTTCAAAATCAATATTGTAAGCCCAGCATGGAGGGTGCAGAATCTTGACTTTATTTCAATGTATGTATGGTAAATAGCCAATTTGTCCCAGGTACAGTGGCAGGTGCCACAGGCACAGAGGTAGAAAAAGGCAGGGGTCTTGCCCACAAAGAGTTTCTGGTCTGGTTTGTGTGGTTGGGGGTGGGTGGGGACACGTGGAGAGGAATGTTACAATACACAGAGCTATCCATGGATGTTGCCAGTCTCCTAGCCCCATAGCCCTGATGCTTCATGGCGATCCACGCAGGGACATTCCCCTCCTCTTAAACATTAACTTGTCCTCTGTTTTTATTCAGGATACACTTTTCTCCCAAATTTGTATGCAAAAGCTCACATCTTTAACCCGTTTCTCATATTGGGGCATTTCCACCTTCATTACTACTTTATTTTGTGATTTTGTGATTCTAAATCATGGAGTAGCTCAAATGTACAAAGACACAGAGTTTTCACAAAGGGCGGGTTTGGATTTGGGAGGACACTAAATGTTGGTGAATGTGCTAGTAACGTTCCCACCCTTACCCAGGGAACCCCTTTCCTTCTCTCTGCAGAAGTTACCAGAGCTCCGAAATGTGTAGATGTTTTCCTCTTTATGCTTCTGGCTCTGAGTTTTTACATGCGTATGTATCCCTGACATATAGTGTCATTTTATATGGTTTACTCATAATTAAAATAAAGCAGATCTGATGGTACAGATCCTTTGAACCCTCTTTTTATCCCACACCTGCATTATAATTTGGTTATTTTCCAGATGTATTTGCACGGATGCATTTTAAGTGCTCTGAAACAGGGGTTGTCAAACTTTCTCTTCAAGGGACAGAGAGGAAATATTTTAGGTTTTCTGCACCACTGAGAGTTTGCTGAGAGTTTTACAATATTCCATTGTATCCCATAATTTGTATCCATTTCCCAAGTGATCTTTTAGTTGGTCTCTATTTTCTGTTATAACAATGCAATGATAAACATAAGTGTGCACCGTCTCCATGTGCATGCGTGAGAATTTTTAGGGTATAAATCTAGAAATTACTCATTTGAGTTCTTCTTCTGCGCACCGAGACAGCAGCCCCTCCCCCACAGTAGACTTTACATGAGCAAGAAAATTAATATTTTTGGTGTATACCAGCCAGTGCATCAGGGCAAGGAGAAGGGACATTTGTCTTTTTTTTTTTTTTTTTAATCCACTGAGATGTCGGAGGTAATTTGTAACCATAGCAATATGGAGATGATGCTGGAGAATCCATTCCCTTAGTCAATTCCTCCAGTGATCATCTGTAAATGTGAAACACTTAATTGCCTTAGGTCTGAAAGGTTCTTTACCCAACCCACTCTCGGACGGCAACGCAGGTGGCTATCAATTGTAGAAACTTAGCATTTAGCAATCTGAAGTTTTCAGTCCCTTTTATTCTAGCTTCTCTTGTGCTTGATGAAAAAGAAATCTGGTAACTAATTGTTATTTCTTTTAATAATCCTCCCCACCCCCACCATGATTGCTTTTGAGATTTCCTCAGTTTCTTTGGTATCCCGCCATTTCAGCCCAGTAAGGTTAATTGGGATTTATATTATTTATGCTCTTCGGGGCTTTGGGTGCTTGTTAACTGTATAGATTCTTGGTCTTTGACTCTGGAAATTTCTGAAGCATTACCTCTCTGATTATTGCTTCCCCTGCATTCTCTCTATTTTCATACCTGAAAATCCTACTAGATCTATTTCTGAACCCTTCTGGCCTCATAACTCCTGCTTCTTATTTTTCATCTCCATAAAACTCTCTGGTGCATTCTGGGAAAATGTCTAATTTGGGTGGCTTATCAAGAAACTGGAAATTAAAAACCAGTAACCAGAACGTGGAAGGTTGAAGAGGAGTGATCAGAGTTAAGGAGTTCTGACGTCTACATGTTCTTTGAAAAGAGAGTATACAGAGGGATGAATTTTCGACTTTGAAAGTTAAATACCTACTGTTAGAATGTTAAAGGTTACCATTGAAGGAATGTAAATAAAAGGCAAAACTTCCAAATCTGATAAAAGGCTACAGGGGGGAAAAGAAAACTCCTCAGTCTAAGCACCATAGGAGGCAGACATGACATTAAGACAGTATGATTGTACAAGTAAATCCAAATAGTTTTTAAAAACCACAATAACTTAAAAAAGACTATACTATTCAATTAAAAGCAAGAAATATTTAGATTGGTTTTTTTCCTAATTTGTTTTAATGTTTATTTATTTTTGAGAAACAGAGCAGGAGCAGGGGAGGGACAGAGAGAGAGGGAGACACAGAAACCTAAGCAGGCTCCAGGCTCTGAACTGTCAGCACAGAGCCCGACGCGGGGCTTGAACTCACAGACTGCGAGATCATGTCCTGAGCTGAAGTCGGATGCTTAACCAACTGAGCCACCCAGGTGCCCCCAGATTATTTCTTCAATCCAGTCATATGCCATTTCCAGAAGATTTCTAAGATAAACGGAAGGTCCAATGGAATGTCCAAAAAGGTGGGAAGTTATGGGGTTCAAAGCACACCCTCCACAAATCATAAGCAGAGATAGTGAAGGCAGCTGTGTGGTCTGCCCCGGGAGGCGTTAGGATGAAGGAGACACGGAAGGGTATGAAGTCACTACCTTGTGGAAAGTGAAGCGATTCACCAGAGATGGCGGAAAATTCTGGACTTGCGTGCACCAGGCAGCTTCCAGTGAATAAGTAAGTGTTGACAGAAAACCAAGAAGATGACAGGTCTGCTGTGCTCGTGAGGAAAGCGATACACGTTCCAGCACAGGGCGGATAATGCATGTGGCGTGGACGGAGAGGCTCTGACAAGGAAGAGTTACAATCAGTGGAAGCCATTGGCCACTTGAGTCAGCCACCGAAAAATGTAGACTTCTTTCCACGTACCCTGAGAGTGTTCAAGCTAGCCTTCACAACTGCCAAATAATGAAGTGCCCACCCGGAGAGGTCAAATGCGTTGGTGTAAGTGTCCACAGCTGGGCGGAAGTAGAAGTCACTGAAATGAGGCAGGGCAGATGTTGAGCACGTTGCCTGATGTGGGAGGTTGAGTGGGAATTGAGCTGTTACTTGGAACTAGCCCCATCTTACTGGATCTTCGTTAGCTCTCTTCAGCTCTTAGCTGACTTCCTCGGCTTTTCAGAAGAGCCAAATCAGTCGATCGATCGATTATTGCATGAGCTGGAATTTACACAACGGTATGAAGAGAACCGTATTAAAAACTCAGGCACGAGTTTAAGGCATCAAGTTTACACTTGGCGGTGTAATAAGACGCCATCAGGTAAGTGGTGTTCTCTTCAGATCTGGGATATTTTCCCCACACCGTGTGGACAGCTGAATTTCTTCACATTTTGTTCACTCCCCCGCTGGACTGTGTGGGAGTTCTCCTTCCTGACCGCGTGCTACAGTGATCCAGAAGCAGGGGTGGAGCGGGGATGGGCAACACAACCAGAAGATTGGGTGCAGTAACTCCTCTGGGTTTTCTGCTGATGTTCTTTCGGAGCTGGCTTTTCCTGTTCTGTCTTCCGTCTAGAAGATCTTCAATCCTGGTCCATTGGCGTGCATTCAGCCTTCTTCTTGGAGCATCACCTACAGAGTCAGGGAGGATCATGCTCTTCCCTCCTTCGAATCTGGTGGTTGACCTCCACCCGCCGAGGCGCCTCCTTCTGGGTATCTGCAGCCACCCTAGAACTTTCCGCCGGAGTGGCCTCTCTTCTGGGCACCGTTGTTTCCTTTGGCCAAACTGCTGCCTCTCACATGAGCTCATCATGGGCTCCTCTTTCCTTTCCCCATGGCTCCATGCCATCCTCTCCCGACACTGGGCTGTGGTCTGACCCTCGGTATTCCTTCAAGGTTGTCTCACGTGCACCACATCCAGCAGGGAGCCCTCGATTTTGTGCCATGTACACACCCTTTTCTTTTTTGATGCTATTGTACGATTTCCTGCCTTTAGCGTCCTTTGCTGCTTTCAATAGGAACTTGGTTAGTGGGACAGGATATCTATAATCAATGCTCCATTTTATTAAGATGCCTCTCCTATTTTGCGATTAGACGTGTAACTAGATCTTAAAACCAGACAAGGGAAACAAATCCAAGATGATCCTTGTACCCGTCATTTCGGTATTTTTGGTTTGAATAATGTAAACATCATGTAGCTAAAAAGTAATCAACAAAGGTCCCTGAGTACCATGGAGATGGTTTCTGGCAGCAGAAAAACACATTAGTTTTCCATCTCTATAAACTGAATGCTCATTTAGAAGAAACATGAAGTCTTTACTCTGAAACTACATATCATTAGGCAGATATTTTTGGACATTTGAATCTGAAATACATTTGTAAAAATTCTGCGCCCAGACACAAACCCATATGGCACAATGGTTATTTGCTTTCGGCGTGCCAGTTCTGCAAAAGTTTCCCATTTTTCTTTTCCCTTGTAATTTGTAGTGAAGCTTAAGCGATTGCAAGGAAGTTCTCAACTTTCCATTAAACAATAAGGCAAGTAATTAAATGGTGAAAATAGTAAGGTATAATCATAAGTTGTATTCTTAAGAGATAAGGCAATGCTTTTTTTTTTTTAAGTTTATTTAATTATTTAGAGAGATAGCGTGCGAGCAGGGGAAGAGTGGGGGAGCGGGGGGAGAGAATCCCAAACAGGCTCTGTGCTGTCAGAAGGCTTGATCTCAGGAACTGTGAGATCGTGACCTGAGCCGAAACCAAGAGTCAGGAACTTAACTGACGGAGCCACCCGGGTGCCCCAAGGCAACAGTTTTTAAACCAGGGGTGATCTTGTCACATACAGGACACGCGGACATATTTGGTTGTCGCAGGACAGTGGGGATACTACTGGCATCCATGTGTGGGGACCAGGATGCTGCTAGAAATTCCACCCACGCAGAGTAGCTCTGTGCATAGCAAAGCGGCATCTGGCCCCAAATCGGCCAATTATGAGCAGTGTCCAGGTTGAGGAATCCTGGAATAAGAAAGGTCTGATCTGATTTGGTTTTCAGAGATGCCAAGAAATATAATTCGAGAGAAATTATGTGCTCCCTTCCCCGAAGGCAGGCATATGCCTTTTCATTCTTACCTGTCCCTCCAAGATAGTCCCCACCAGGAAGCATCAGGTTAAAATCTTGCAGAGCAAGTATTGGCTGGTCTGGCATTTGGAAAGCAGCCACGAGTCTTTCTTTGTTTGTTTTAATGTTTATTTATTTTTGAGAGAGACAGAGACAGCATGAACAGGGGAGGGACAGACAGAGAGGGAGACCCAGAATCCAAAGCAGGCTCCAGGCTCCGAGCTGTCAGCACAGAGCCCGACACGGGGCTTAGACTCACAAACAGCGAGAAAATGACCTGAGTCGAAGGCGGACACTTAACTGACTGAGCTACCCAAGCACCCCTGCAGCCATGAGTCTTCGAAAGGAAATTGGGTTTAGGTAAAAGCGTCCAGGGTCCAGCCAGGACTGTCACCTGGCCGTGGAGGAAATGATTTCATCCCTTCCAGTTACAGATCTGTCATCTAAGAGAGAGCTAATGACACTGAACAGACAGAATCATTTAGAGGAAAAATCAGATCACACAGTAAGAGCATCGTACACACTGGAAATGGTACGCACACTCAAGGGAAGATTTTGAGTTTATAATATTTCATATACTTTCTAGCTAGCCGTAGGTGTTTGAGCCTTCAAATTCATTTTTTAAATGCAACCTTTTTTTTTTCTTATGGTGTATTGAAATAAAAAAGCACAATATAAATAACTTATATTCTCTCTTGGGTACTTTTACTCTACCTTAATTTTCCCGTATTTGTTTTTCCTTGTCCTTTCATCCAATCCACCTGTTGCTGGTGAGGACCAATTGAAATCCGGGCAGAGGAGAATCGCTCACCAACCTGCCCACCGCTGTAATCAAACCCCACGAATGGCTCCATCATTCATACAAAACCCAGGAGCGCACTCAGCACAGTCAAGAAAGCGAGTGAAGTTAGAGCAGGGAGTTGCCATTGAAATCATGGAAACTGTAACAGTCTTTCTTCTTGGTAAGTAAAAGCTAGAACTAATATTTTAAATGGTAAATAGGGGGAAATGATTGAGTAACAATGAGAATGGACATTTACCATTTTAAGGGGGGAATTCTTCCTTAAAGCCTTCCCCAGAAATGGAAATTAGAAAGAGGAACATCGGCCAAGGTGCTAACACAGCAAGATTTCTGTCTCACTCCCCTGTCCCCCAGATGGCAAGGGGACATTACCTTGGCAACAAGGAAGGAGGGAGATGTTTGAGGAGAACAGAGTGGGGACGCTTGGGAGTACTTCACTCTTGTAATTCTCCGGTGGCACTGAAGGGTAGACTCCTTGTCCCCATTTCACAGATGAGGAAGCCGAGACTTAGGGGATGGGCCCCGCTCAGGCTTTCCCCCACCTGAGAACGTGGAACCCACGTTTGTCCAACTCTATGACATGTAACGCTTCAGCCGAGCCGTGGCCTTGTCGCCAGAACCAAGGGTTTCTTGTGCCCACAGCATGTACTGCTGTGGAAATAATGGGCCACGTCAGCTCAAAGTGCCGTTTTCTCTAACGCCATGTTATACTATTAAATTCTTAGGCATGATAATACAACAGACCTTGGCTTCATTATACTGAGACCTTTGTGAAGCCCTCAATTCCCCCAGACATCACTTTTGTAGACTACCTTGCTTTGATTTCACCTTTTATCCATAGTTTTAGCACCTGCCTACCTCCTTGAAGGTAGCTTTCACAAGCAAAGTCTTGAAGGCAGTTTGATTACAATGACACAAGCGCAAATCCAGGAATGCCCACCCATGTGCCAGACCCACCTTACTCCATGTTCAGGCCGTATGCTCTCCTCCTCGCCCGTGCCAATGGTCAAGGCTCGGAGCGGTGGGGCCAATGGCTCTGAACTAGTGGTCAGACCCTGGTGGCCTCACCCCGGATCGGTATGCTCATCAAGTCTCCCAGGTGACCTCTGGCTTCAGAGAGATGTCCCCACGGATGTCACACAGACAACCAGCAGGTGGGTGGGAAGGTGTCCGTGGGTGGCCTGGAACGGAGCTCCGGTTCCAACCCCGTGGAGTCTTACTCAGTGTCCTGCTCGGCAGAATCCCAGACTTGGAGATGCAAACCGCAGTGCTCCTAGCACAGCAACTGCGCGGGGCGTCAGCCCCGCAGCCCCAAAGAGGAAATGACATCAGTCAGCACTTGGTTTTCTTGGTCTCTGTCCTTTAAAGGAAGTCCTTTTATTATTTTTTTCTTTTTTTAATTAGGGGAGAAGAGTGGAATTCAGGAGAGTTGGGATCAGGAAATGGGTGGGGCCCCACGGGACCCTCTTATGCAGATGTGACCAGAAGGCCACATGAGGCCCCAAGCTGAGGCCATGCCTGGTGCACGGAGGAAGTGGCCGTGAGGCTGTCACTCATCGACAGAGCTAGTAGAGGTCTGCAGCGGCTATCAAGGTGCAGGATGCCTATTTCGCCTTAATTGTAATTATTCTCTTGGTGAACCTAGGCTTCTGGGCTAAAATTGCCGGCAGTAAGTACCTTGTTAAAACCTAACTCCTGGAGTGAAAAACTGACCATCGTCTCCAGACAGAAGTGACCGTGCCTGGCCCGCCAGCCTCGGCTTCCGTTTACATATTTTCTCCCTCTTTTTTTGGTGCCGTGGCATGCGCGGTCAGAGTCCGTTTCAGAGATGGAGAAACGACGGACTGGCCGGAAGCTTTCTGATCAGCTTCCCGAGCCCTCGGGATGGTCAGTCACCTGCTCTGTCTGCCATTACTGCATTTTTTTTCCCCCCGGAGTATTTAGATAAAACCCTACATGCTAGTTAATGGGAAAGATTAAAGAAATTAGGCTGTTTTGGTCGACCTGCTACTCTGTGCTGGCTAGGAATTCACCACGTGCAGAGAAAGGGTCTTGGCGGCCGGACAGCAGGCCCCGGTTTTCCCAACTGTGGTCCAACTAAGAGGCCGAAGAATTGTACTTCAGGTGTGAAATGGCAGCTGTGCTGTTTAACTCCATCGCGGGGAAACCCGCGGAAATGCACTGGGGAGGCAGCGTGAGGTGCGTCTGTACGCTCTGGGAGGAAGCCGGGTGACGTCCCAGAGGAGGAGACTGAGCAGGTACCCTGAGGGTCCGAGCTGACTGTGCTAAATTCTGCCCGCTTGGCTGCACACCTGGATTTCGCACACTGGTCCTCGGCACCTTGAAGCTCTGTGTGGCCAGCGTCGTGGGACCCCTGGATCAGAAACCGTGGCGGTGGGGACACCCTTCCTGTGCACGTGCCGTGTACCGGGCTCCGGGCTGAGCATGGCACAGAGGTCATCCTCACTTTCAAACTGATGATGGGCAAGCTGAGACATCAGCTGCCCTCCAACGTCACCCATGCACTTGAAAGTGGCTGAGGTGTTGGGCCTCGTCTGGGGCACCTGCTCCCCGGGATCACCGGCCGGACTGGGAACAAAGCCTGGTGTCGGCACTAACAGGTGACAGGGACTCGGACACCTGCTTGGCCTCTCTGCACCTCAGCCTTCTTGCCCACAGGTGATGCCACAGGGGTTCCGTTGGGAAACAGAGACGGTGTGAGTCTGTGGGCTCTAAGGGGTCCTTTTACTTCTCTGCACCCCCACCTGCTTCCTGGGTGTCTTGGCCCTTAAGGAGATCAGGAAGAAATGGAGAGTTTTTGCCGTGGGATTTGATGGCTTAACAGGGCAGGATTCAGAGACTCGGGAGTTTGGCCCTGAGTTTGGCCACGTGCCGACCAAGGGGTGCAGGCCACCTTTCGAGGTTCTGCCTCTCCATGCCACCCTGACCGCGGTGTGAAATCCAAGAACAGGCACAAAGTCATGATCAGGACTTTCAAAATAAGATCTTCAAGGAAGTAAATAAGACTAGGTCTCCAAACAGAAGAACCCCATCCCCTTCTCCACAGCCTTTGGGGTCTTAACGGCCAGATAAAGGGGTTTGCCTTTGGGCAAGCTTGACCTCCCACTGCCCGTGGACTGTCGAAGTGGCACAACCACACAGCTTGGAATCCCTTACCACCCCTGACACGCCACACTGGGTGCCCCCGCTGGCCCTGCTCCTGCCCGACCTCTGCATTCTCAGACGCTCGAAGACGAGGGGCAGTGCCGGCCGCTAAGAGGACGGAGCGTTTCCTCTGTGCGCCGGACACAGGAGGCCAGGCGCACGCTCCAGCCTCAGCTTTGCCACTAACCGTCTGGTCGACCTCCGCGAGTCCTGTTCCCCGGCGAGACCGCTTCCCCGCCCCAGAACTGAGCCGTCTGATCGCAGTCAGAGCACCCAAAGCACGCAGCCCTCGTCGGGCGGTCACGGCCACACTGCCCGCAGCCACACATGTGCTGCATCCAAGGTGCCACGTGCATTTGCTCACTTCCTCCCGTGGCGAGGGTGATACCGCTCAACAAATGTTTTATCTTTTCTATTTGCAATAATGTCGCTCACATGCATGACAGAATGATGATTTGGGGCAGCTTCATTGCTTAAAGGAAAATGTTCAGTGATTTTTGGTCCGATGGGTGAAAATACAGGTACTTAAATGTTAAATGTTCCTCTTCAGGTCCTATCTACGTTTTGAGTTAGCCTAGCAAGTGGCTTTCTCACACTGTATAAAAATATACCTGCAAACAAAACAAAACAAAACAAAAAAATATATATATACCTGTTGGACCCCCCATGGTCCCTTCTTATAGGGTCCTCAACCTCGGCACTGCTGATGGTGGGGGCCAGACGGTCTCTCTTGGGTGGGGGAGGTCATCTGGTGCGCTGTGTGACATATAGCAGTGTCCCTGGCCTCCACCTGCTACGTGCCAATGGCAACAACCAAAAATGTCTCCAAACATGGTCAGATGTCCCCCGGGGTGAGTGGGAAATTCACTGCCCATTGAGAACCGCTCCCCTGCACCAACTCCCCCAAATGTAGATAGAGTGAAGCATGATTGCTACGATAGAGATTTTGGTTGTTTCAGTTTTTAATTAAAAATTCTCACCTCAACAAAGAGATGCCATCAAAAGGTCGAAAAACTGACTTCTTCAAAACTTTTGCTTTCCTCCCACTTAATTTATCTCCTTTGACTGTGATTCTCTGACGTTTACAAGCATTTGGTCAGCATGGATGGGGGTAATTACCTGCGAACCTCAAGCCCTCCGTGATCGGGAGAGGACACCTTTGCTTCCAGGGTGGTGCTGAGCAAGGCTGTCTCATCTTGGGTAGACGGATGTTGCCCTTGATTACATTTGAAGAAGCAAGGACACCTGTGATTTGATTATCTGGACGGAGCAGGCGTACCATAGGTGATCTTATTCTCTCAAATCAAGGACTCATTGCAATAAGTAAAAAGAAGAGTAACGTTTGGCTGAAGGCAGTGTAGTGTGATGGAAATTAATGGCACTGCCTGAGTAGATGGCCGGGCACATCTTTCTCTGGCTGCTGTGTTTTCTTAGGCATGCATTTGTGGTAACCTGCGTGACCCTGACTGCTCCGTGGAGCCCTCATCCCTGCCCTCTGAAATAGATTTAGCACATGAATGAGATGGAAATTCAGGCGCTCCCATGTGCTAGGTGTTGGCCACTGAAAACTCACCTATGCTCACAGAGGGCTTAAATAAGATTGCAGAAGAGAACAATACAGTCCCGAATCTGCCGCTCCTGTATTGCTCAAACCCAAAGAACGGCCAAGATCCCGAAGCACTGGGAAAGCCGGAGGAGGGGAACGCATCCGTGGTTCAGCAGAATGCCCGCATGAGTGTATCTGGCTCATTTTCTCCCACTGACCTCGTCTGTGAGACATTCTCTCTGTGGACACATCTGGAGCCCGAGAAAGACAATTTGGAGTGTCCTGTCTCTTGCAGGAACTCGCGGGAGAAGGCTCGGTGTAGGTAGGAAGGACTCAGCTCAACCTGGAGGAGTGAATCTAAGCTGTTCCCTGCAGACGAGAAAAGTGCTACCGAAAATTTGTCACCTAGATCACAGCCGCCCCAGGCACCATGCAGGGGACATGGATTAATGCTGGGGGCATGAATGAATGCATGGGAGAGGCGGTGAGGAAATCAGTAAATCGCCTGTGGTGTTCATTTCAGTGAAGTCCACCCTGGAAAAATGAAGGCGATGGTAACAATAGCCAAAGAAGAGCCGCAAAGACATGCAAGTTACTACGGGCTAAGCACCATTTTCAGGGCTTTCCACTCGGTAACTCATTTAAGCCTGGTCAGCGCCCTATGCGCCAAGGACTAGCAATATCACATTCTGAAGACGGAAACAGTGACGCATAGAGAGGCTGTGTCACTAGCCCAAGGTCACAGAGCTGGGGAATAGCAGTACAGGATTGAGAATCCCGGGGCGTCCCCCACCCGGAGGCTGCGCTCTAACCCTGTTCCGTATTTCCTCTCTATTAACGTGATATGGGGGCACCCGGGTGGCTCACTGGGTTGAGCGTCCGACTTCAGCTGGGTCATGATCTCACGGTTCGTGAGTTTCAGCCCCGCGTCGGGCTCTGTGCTACAGCTCGGCGCCTGGCGCCTGCTTCCAAATCTGTGTCTCCCTCTCTCTCTGACCCATCCCCACTCACGCTCTGTCTCTCTCTGTCTTAAAAATAAATAAAAACATTAAAAAACATTAAAGTGATATGGCATTATTTGCTGTGCCTAAACAAGCCTGGGTTCTGCACAAACACGGATTGATTTGTTTACTTGAGTCGTGAGGTCTCCTCTTGGTGGTTTATCACAATTAGCTGGGAAGTGTCTGAAGCAGAGCGAGTGTATGTTCCCTCAGCCCCCTCTGGAAACTCACTCGGGAAAGCAAAACCAAAGTGTACGGACGGGCAAGCGGGGTTCGGTCTGCTAAAACTCGGTGTGCGGGCGTCTGCATATCCCTGCGTAACATGACGAATGCATTTCCCACGGAGGATACCGCCTGGATTCGGAAGCCTTGTTTGGAGCACGTAACAAGCCAGGTCAAGAAGAAAAACAGCTTCCAGGGCAAGATATGCCGTGGCCTCCGGGCCCTCGGCCGCAGTTGCTATAGAAATGCCCGGGCACATGTTCTGATGAGCACAATGGGAGTGAGATTAGTCACGATCTTTACTACTGGTTTAGGGCTCCAGTCAAAACCGTGTCTCCGTAGAAAGGAAACCAACCGTCTCCATGAAAGTTAATCCATGATTAAGGGGGGGGGGGGGGGGAAGCCAGTATATTTATAATTATCTGAGAATCAGGAATGAAACATAGAGGCCTTCTGTATTTAGCTCTTCCTGCTTAAATAATGCAGCAATGGGAGAGATTTTTGTGGGAAGTATAATTTAATATCATTGAGTGAGGGAATTGGAACGTTTCACCCGCTCTGCTATTGAATGACACACTCTCAGGCCGGCAGCGGACTTGTGTCAGGGCCGAGCTGAGGTCTGCCCCAGAGCCCAGTGGGGAAACGGAGGCACAGTGAAGGTTGGGCACAAAGGGCAGGAACGAGGACTGTTTTGTAAATCCGAACCTGAGGCACGGGCTGGGCGGCACGAGTGCAGAAGGTCTTCCGGCTGAGGACAGGGGTGAGACGCACCTGTGTAGACAGTCCTTCCACACTCCAGGGTCTCTCCTCGGCGGTCAGCATGGGGCCAACCCTTTGCTGACACTGTCCGGCCCCACAGATGAGGTTTGAATCTCATAGTAGAAGACTTTTCATTTTAGGTAGAGAATTCCCAGCCCCCATCAAATCTCCCCAAACCCTGTGAGTTTCCTATTGTCGCTCCTGCACAAATTACTGTAAACATCGCACTTTGGAACACCACACGTAGTCGCCACACCCCTGAGTGTCGGGGTCCAGGCAGGCCCTTCCTGTGGTCGGGGTTTCCCACGGCTGCAGCCAAGGAGCAGCTGGGCCACCCAGCTCCTATGGAGCCCAGCTCCAAAATGTGTTCACTTCTTGTGGCCCCGGCTCCTGGCAGATGGCCCTCCCTGTGGGCCATTCACAGCCTGGCTGTTTGCTTCTTCAGAGCCAGCACAAGCATATTGTTCTACTGGGAGTCTCTGATGTCAGAGAAGGATGAGATCCTCTTATAAAGGACTTTCCATCACCGGGTTAGGTCAGGCCCACCCAGGTCGATCTCTATTTAATTATAGCCAATGAAATAGGGACCTTAACTGCATCCACCATCCCTTCACCATTGTCATATGATATGATGTGCTCATGACAGTGACCTCCCATCCCCTTTGCCCTATTCTGCTGGTCAGAAGCAAGTCCCTGGTCTGCCTGCTCTGGAGGGGAGGGGATTTGTACAAGGGTGTGACTCATCACAGGTCACCTTCGGGTAGGTAGGTCTGCCACACCCTCTCAGCCCCGGCTCCAGATCCTTTCAGGGCACAGCGATTGGAGGAGGCCCGGAAAGTTAGAAGTGTGTGCGTTTTGTTCAGCTCTAGGATTCCCAGAACCCAGGCCCTGGGCCCCCAGATGGTCCTTAAGCCTCCTTCCACTTTGCTTCCCTGCTTAGGTGCTCCAAGGAGGCAGGGGCTACATGTCCCATAGAGGGGGCTCTGGACCACTCCCCCCACCCATTCATCCATCCGTCCGGTGTCATGGCTGACTGTGTGCCTACAGTGTCTCCGTCCCTACCCAGGCCCGGAACACCACACTGGGCCCCAAGTTGCTAATAGTTCAGTGCGTGTGGTGGGCGAGGGGGGACCAAGCCTGTCTTAGTTTCTGTGGGCATTACCCATGTCGCCTGGCCTGGCTCACAGAAAAGAGCAGTCTATCGGTTGTCATAGCTCGGAAGTTGAGGGATGGCCTGTCTTCAGGCACAGCTGGGTCCAGGGCTCTCAGTCTTGAAAAATACGCAATCAATAAAGTTCTTTTCTGTCCCGTTCTGCTCTTCTGGCGGGTAGACTGAGCCTCCTCTGCTGCGGGCTCTTAGCAAACACCACACAGCATCTACGAACACCCCTGACAGCTTGTGACGTCCTCACACACAGACTAAGTTCACACACTCCTCAGCAGGGGACAGTGATTCACATCACCCCCCCCCCCACCTTGTCACCTCGTTTCAGCCAAGGCTTCGCTTTGTACCCTGTCACTTGCTGCCCTCCACTTGAAGGTGCCAAGACAGTTTTAGGGACAGAAAGCCAATTCAATGCATTAGCTCTGTGACCAGAAATACAAGCTGCAGGCATGGCTGGATCCAGGAGCTCTCATGATATCACTGGGGTTCTAGCTCTCTCTGTGTCTTTGCACCTTTTCCCTCTCCTTCTCCAGATAGGCTGTCTCTCCGTGGAAAGGAAAGATGGCTGTGAGGGACGATGGCCCTGAGGCACCAGGACCAGGGCAGGGCAAATTGGCACAGATTCAAGGAGACGCTCACTCTCAGGGTCATGCCTGAGAGCTACGTCCCCCCTTACACTTTGTGTCCCGGTGACCCCCCTCCCTCGCCCTAGAGCCAGCCCTGTGCACACTTCAGCAGTTGGGCAGAAAGAGCTCTTGGTTCAAGCAGTTTCCATAGATGATAAGGGAACTCTGGTAACAAGTTTGACTGGCCCTGCTTGGGCACACGATCCCACTTGCAGTACCGCTGAGCAGACAGGACCCCTGGGCCCCAGGGAGCCAGGTCTTCTGATTCACAGTCCCTTGGGAACCACAAGTACCGGAGGGTCAGCCCCCAAAGCACAAGCTGGACGGGCAAATGTAACACATGGTCTCTGGGGTTCCACCCGAACCCGCGAGCACCTAAGTGTACCCTATCTTTTATTACCTGGTACTGCTTCGTGCTTACAGATCTCAGCCCTTCAGTCAAACTCGGAATCCGTGAGGATGAGGGCGGTGCCTTACGCCCCCACAGCGCTGAACACAGAGCCTCGTGCCTCCAGGTGCCCACGGAATCTTCCTACTATGACTTGATTCCTCACTGGGGCTGCTGAGGAAGTAGACTCTTACGCTGCCTGGTGGGAAAGCTTGACGGCTCCCCCGACTGGCGAGGCTAATCCGCATCAGGGATGGGATGACGCCGTTTCCACGGATGGCCTCTTATGGGTCACATGTGCATGCGAAACGCGGCCTCCTCGCGGAGCTGCGAGAACCCGACTCTCTCCCTCTGTGATCCCTGCTTTGGAGAGCTCGGCCCGGTGGGGGAAATGCTGGATTCTACTTTTGTGCTTTGGGAACACCAAAACCGGACCTCATACATCCCGGAGACACCTGCTCCTTCTAGCCAATGGGAAAACTGGGCGAATGGCAGCGTGGCGGGCCTCTGGGCCTCCACTCCAGAGCGCTTGGATCAATGAGGAAATATCACTGCCTGCCTTTGCTCTCACTGAGCAGCTCGGGGTCTCGGCTGGGTCCCAGGGAAGGCTCTCCTTCCTAAGGACACCAGGGTCGCAGCTTAACAAAGGACGGGTCTTGTCGGTGGGAAGCAAGACCAGAAGACAGCATGGTGGGGAGCTTGGCAGATGTGTCCGAGCTCCGCCTTTTACGCGTCGGGTCGGGGAAGCTTCTTTGAGAAAAGACTGGGTCAGGAAGAGTAGAGGTCTCCTCCCAGGTACCAAAGGGTATGAGCTCCCGGCGGCCAGGGCTCCCTGCGACACGCAGACAGGCCTACTGAGACCCTACTGTCAAAACGTCCGACGGCTGAGAAGCAGTGCTCTTCTGACGGCTCCTCAGAATAAGTGGGATGATGCCCAGACTGGGTGGGGCTGGTTCCCAGATTGGCAGGAACGGAGTCAGACGGGCACCGTGTACAACTGAGGGGCTTGTTACAGGAAACAGGGAGCATCGAAAAGCAAGGGGGAGTCTAAAGCCGACAGAGGAGGCTCCACGGCTGACAGATTTCCTGCCCTGCGTCCTAAGGGAAGGATGGACTGATGCCGTCTGGCGGTCGATACCTGAGGCTTTTTTTCTGTCTCAAAATCTCAGCTCAAACGCACCCTCTCTCTTTTCAATTGTTTTAAAGCTGAACAAAGTTTTCATTTGCTCTAACTTTCTCGTTGATGGTCTCTGCACAGGATGGAGCGTCTCTTCTGTAGGACAAGGGCTCCCCAAACTCTGTTTGCTGCCACACAGTCCCAAGTGGTGTCTTAGGTGTTTTGTTTGTTTTTTCACCAAAGACGTGCCTTGTCTGAAAGGTCCAGGAAAAGTGGGTTAAATGAAGCAAAACCAGGGTCTCTCCTGCAGGACTTGTCAGGACCTTTAATATAATCACTGTGCCCCGTGAACCTTGGAGAAGGGAGGAGTATTCTGTATCTGCTTTCCATGGATGCATTTGACTACAGAACACGTCTTTCACGGAAGATACCGAGACTTGGCAAACGTTGTTAAGCTTTTCCAAGCAAATGGCTGAGACGGCACATCTGAGTGGCATCCATGGGGACCCCAGGGCACAGAGACCAATGTAGGTGATGAATGAGGACAGACCAGAATGTTGGGATCCCTTAGGTTCATAGATTTTTTATTTTCTGTGCAGACTTAGCATCATCCAACTTCCAACTGAGAGCCTAGTCTCTCCATCACTAAGTTCATCGCCATTTGGTCAAATACAAATATCTGACATTTTCCCGTATTTAAAACAATTTTTCTGGCATCCTCTAAAGTTCAAGAACTTGAAGTCACATCGTTTTCTGCTTATAAGTAAAAATAACGCCAATCCCTTTTGAAAGATCCTTTCAGAAAGGACGTTTCCTGTTTCTCCTCTTGGGGGGGAGGGGCGGGACCACACCCTCCCTCTAAAAGAGACCAAGTCTTCATTTTGCAGAAAAGAGCATGGGTATTTCTTCTGTCAGTTTCTAGACGGAGACAGAATGTGCTTCGTGGCCCTGATGCGTGGCAGCAGGAGGGAGCAGACAGGGGCAGACTGCAGCCGCCGTACCCCCCGCCATCCAGGACCCACCCCGCTCACCCAGTGTTCACGAAGCTGCCTCGGGGGCCGGGCGCCCCTGCGATCCTTTTCCGTCACATTAACACTGTCAGGAGTCCAGCAGAACTTAGGTCCCCAAGTGGGCCCCGTTCAGATTTGACAAAGGCGCCCCCACCGGATGCCCTGGGTTGAGGCGCTGGCAGGGGGCACCTGCCCGACTCTGGTGCAGTTTCCAAGTCACTCCTTCAATGAGCAGTCCTGGAGTATCCGACCTGTGCCCGGCCCAGGGCTCAACCCTGGCTGCAGTGTGGACACAGAAGTGGTCTTGGTGTCTTGGGACTCACAGGCCAGCAGGGAAGACGTTCGGTGACGGACGGTAATGTGTGTTGACTGTCCTGCTGGGGAACAGTGTGATAAGGAAGCTGAGGGCAGGGGTGCCCAGGGACGGCTGAACCAGACTCGCGGGGAGGCCCCGCAGGCCACCACATCGGAGCAGGGATGGGACTGCCAGACCCTGACGGGTCAGTGAAGGCACGGTCCTGAGCCAGGACAAACAGGTCCTGCCATGGTTCCCACCCACCTGGCCCTCTCCAGTGGCAGCTGTTGGGGGCGGGGCTGGGCTGTCCATCCTGAAGTCAGGCCCCCGCTGAGCTGTCCCCAGCTGCCCTCACTCCATTTCTTAGGAGACACTCACACCCTAGGATGGCCGTCCCTCGCTCTCCCCCAAGCTCGGTCGAGGACAAACGCCCTGCGTGCTCACTGATTCAGTCCCTCTCTCTCCTGTTCGTTAAAGCATCTCAGGGCCACAGGTCAGAAAGTAACAGAGCTGATGCCTGCACAGTTTGGGGCAGAGTCACCCCTCCCCTCGTTTACAGACCCAATCACATGGAGCAGGGGTCGTGTGGCTCTGAGCCCCCGGCTCTCACACCGCACCGCTCACTCCTGAGCAAATCTTCACCGAATCGTGGTTAGGATTACAACCCCAGCCAGAGCAGAGCCCGCCTGGGCAGCCTGCTGCTTCCATGGCGAGGACGTGTCTTCACCTCGTAGATGGCCCTCTATGCCCCTCCATGCCCGGCCTGGCCCTCTCCACCGGAGTGTCACAAGGTGAATGCCTACGGGGGCCCCACAGGGAAGTTCAGGGGCAGAGCAGACACCCATAAGGTGATGAAGAGCCACGGACATGGGACCTTTGAGTCTGGGACGCGCCGGGCAGCGTGAGGAGGGCGGCCGGCTGGGAAAGGAGACACACGGACCTGTCTTCCAAGCAGAGGTGGGACCCCAGGGATCCCACATCTTCCTGTTTTCCAGATAAACTAGAAATCCAGATTTCATGTAAAATATCTCATTTAAACACACACACACACACACACACACACACACACACACACACACACAAAACATTACAAATAAATTTGAAACTCAGTCTGGCATCACCTGCACCAGAGAAATCAGATCGATGGGCTTACTTTGGCCGAGACGGCCCCTTGGTGACCCTTTCTTCCACCTTCTCACGTCAAGCCCCTGGCAAGGGGCCGCCCTCCCTCACCACCCAGGGCCAAAGGTGGCGGAAACGCGATCCAGGAAAGAAGCCTTCTGACTCTGACCTACTCCAGAAGGCCAGTGGGAGCTGCCTATTTTTAGGTCGCTACTTTGTCTCTGTACTGAGTGCAGGCGAGCAGATGTGAAGGCAGAAGGGATGTGCCCTGCAGGCTGTGGGGACATCAGCTCGGCGAGTCCCGGCCCTGGCGGGTTCGCGCCTGCCCACCTGCCCCGGCCTGGGACCTGCCTGCCAGAGACCCCACGCCCCTCCCCCTCCCTGGCACAGCCTCTCCGTGTTCCGGGCCCTCTTCTCTCCTCTGTAACGGAAAAGCAACAGTGGGCTGCCTGTAATCTAAGCTTGTTTTGTTTCCAGGCTGTTTATGATTTAACCTGCGCCCACGGGGAGGGAAACCGATGCCCTACCACGGCCGACACCGGCTAAACCCGCCAAAGAGCAGGCAGACAGTGCTGAGGTTCTAGGTCAGGGTTTGCTCAGGCCGGAAGATTTAATTTGCCTGACTGCGGGGCCTGTCAAAAGTTTCCACAGTAACCACTGGGGTCCTCATAAAGCAGAAACTGCAGAGGAGGAAAATGAAATCCTGGGTCAACGTCTCTGTTTGGAAACATTAACTTATGTTCAGTTGCAGAGAGAGAGGGAGAGAAGGAAAGAAGGGAAGGGAAGGGAGGGAGGGAGGGAGGGAGGGAGGGAGGGAAAGAACGAAAGATCTGGGATTGTTGCAGCTGATTGGCCAAGGAAATCAACACACCCGATGGTGACATTCATAAGGAAACACTGGGAACCCAGGGTTACTCTTCGTAACTCTGAGGTCCCCACCTGCAGGGAAGGGGTGATGCAGGCCAGCTGAAGGAAGGTGAGGTGCCCTGGGCAGGAAGCTGCAAGGCCAAGGGCCCCAGGCCTAGGGAGCCCCCCCCCACCTTGGTGTGAATGGCTATGCATGCCTGGGGGGTCAGGAGAGGGCACCCGAGAGCCTGGGGGTCACTGTGTCCGCCCTGGCTGCTCTGGTGGTTGTCCCCCCTCGTCTGTGATTCTGACTTCTCTGCTGAAGGACCCATGCCGTGTACCTGCTGGGGCATGGCCCTTGATCTCCACGGGGTGTCGGGACCAAGTAATGCTTTTGGGAATGGGAAGGAAAGGTTAACCTGGGGTCGGGCGGAGTGGGGGCTGGGAGGGCAAAACAGCGAGGAAGGGGTGGGGGGGACTGGACAGATGTGCAGTTTCCAGGACTGAGGCAGACAGTCAACTCGAGTTTACAGATGGGAGAATTTTCCCGTTCCGTGTGCTCCATTCCAAGCGGAAGCAGAAATGGATTTGCATTGCTCCCCAAATACTTAATATTTACAAAGTAAGTTCCCAGGGGACAATCTGGCACATACACACCAGCCTTCGGGCAAGTCGAAAATCCCCAGTGATACAACCGGCGTCACACAGCCCAGGGTGACGCTCGGGCAGGGGCACACCTCCCAGGGACACGGAGCCTCAGTCTGATCACGAGCGGACGTCAGAGAAACCAAACTCAGGGCTTTTCTACAAAATAGCTGACCAATGTCCTCCCACCTGTCGAGGTCACCAAAGATAAGGAGAGACAGGACTGCCCCACGTTGCAAGAGACGAGGAAGGCACGATGCCCAGACACAGTTCGGGATTCCAGAACGGGTCCCGGGACAGAAGAAAAGCATTAGTGGGAACACGGAGAGATTCAAATAAGTCTCGTACCCTGTTTAGTAATGTTGCGGCAAAAATGTAATTTCTCAGTTTTGGTAAAGACTGTGTGTGATTATTAACATAAGGGGGTCTGGGTGAAGGGAGTATGGGTACCCTTTGTATTATGTTTGCGACTTTTCCATTGGTCTCAAATTCCCTTCAAATAAAAATAGTAAAAATGACCCTTTGGAAAAAGAAACACTTCTCAGAGGTCCTCCCTACATCATATCCAAGAGTGTTTAATATCCCTCATCCACAGACTCCTGACCTTTCTCTTTGATTCCTTATTCACACTTGAATCATGCATGATGAAGTCATTGGTGTGCCTCAGGACACATGACAGAGGGCACTGCTGAAATCTCATAAATAAATTACCAAATAGATGCTGGGGGAGGACGGTTTCACCTCCCTGCAGTTTAGGGAGCATTGTGTCTCCTCTGATGTAAAGGCTGAACCATGTCCTTGGTGCAGGTAGTGTCTGAATGGCTGTGGAAGACTGAAGGCCCATGCAGGTCACTGTGGTTGTCCCTAGAGATAGATGTGGGGACAGACAGATGCTCACCATTCCAGGGTTGACAACTCTGGGCTGCTTGCAAAGAAGTGAGCTCAGAATCCTGTTGTGCAGATACGAAAGGCAATCTGAAAAAGGTGTAAATGCTGATGTCCTGCCACTTGCCCCATGGGGCTGGGTCTGAAAAGTTGGGACATGGCTCCATAACAGGGCTGGGATTCGTGCTCTGCCGGGCGCACTGTTACGTGAAGGTTCTCACTGTGGGGAGATCCCCGCCTCCGAGAAGATGCCGATCCCTTGCTCCACACAGGAGGACTCAAAGGGAGTGTATTTGTCAGCTGTTGCCACAATGATGCTGCATAACAAGCTACCCCATAACCTTAGGGCTTACGACAGCCAGCCTCCATTCCTCACTCGTGGGTCTGTGGGTCACCCACAGGCTGGCTCATCTAGACTGGGCTGCGGTCCAGGCTGGGAGTTCAGTCCGAGTCTGATGCAGGTGTGGACGTTGTGGGACCACAGAGAGTGTGGGCTGGGAGCGATGGTATAGACCACCTGTGATACCTCCTCCAACTCTTCATGTTCTGTTGGCTTTGCTGTCTGTCTTATGGGAGCCACACCTCCTTGATTCCCATCTGGGGAAATACCCCTGCCCACGGTGCACGATCCTGGTCGGCTTGGTCAGCCAGGTGCTCTGCCTCGGCCTGGCCATGGAGGGGGTCTTCTGACTGTGCATGGGCAGTCAGGAGACCCTTTCCCTCAGGGGAGGGTACGTATTGGAGCTAGACAAACTGACTTCCTCTCGAGGTCAGTGACCACGTTGGCTCTTGCTATGGTGGCTACCAAGCAGGGAGGCCACAGTCTGAGACAGCGATCCACCTCCCTGGCCACCCGTGGTAGGACAGGACGAGAGCAATGTGGACAGAAGCCGCATGTTGGGGAGCGAGGCCCTAACAACGTCACAGAGCCCCCGGGTTCCCTGGGCCTGACGCTCCAAGGTCTAAGTGATAAAAACCCTTCTCATAAAAATGAGTTTTGCTCTTTTTTTTCTTTCTGAGACACATTCAACATCCAAGTTTTACGAACTCACAACCATTATACGTGGAGAAGGAAGCAGACTTTTCAGTAATTCATCTTTTTAAAACATAGTCATTCAGGGGCATCCCGGTGGCTCAGTCGGTTAAGTGTCTGACTCTAGATTTCGGCTCAGGTCATGATCTCAGGGTTTGTGAGTTGCAGCCCCGCATCAGGCTCTGTGCTGACAGTGCTTGGATTCTTCCTCTCCCTCTCTCTCTGCCCCTCCCCTGCTCACTCTCTTTGTCTTTCTCGAAATGAATAAGTAACCTTAAAATAATTTAAAAAAAAAACATAGCTATTGATATAGAACTTACACATGGACGCTTACCCATTTAAAGCATGTGGTTACATGGTATTAAGTAAATTCACAGAGCTGTGCATCACCCCTGACAGGCACACGGAGACCATCTCAGCAATGAACTGTTCAACTGTCTCATCCCTCCAGAGGAACGCGTGAGACTTGATGCCCCGTGTCTCTTGTCCCTCTTCCCACACGGGTCCTCTCTGGAAGTATTGCTCTTCCCCATCAACACTGAACCTGGGCCTGACCTGCTGTGTCTGCACGAGGTTATGCCAATGGGAGCCTCCCAGGACTATGTGGTCTAGAAGGTTCCTATTATTTACCAATCCAGGATATGTTAAAATGCTGGAATCTCTGAGAGGGAGAAGAAATTGTATTTTGGGTTTAACACTCCCCCCTCTCCTGCCCCCCACCCCGGGAATCAGCTCATGGGAGATGCGATCCTAGGACCTGAGATCCCGGGACCTGAGGCCACACTTGGCTGCATTATTCGGGCTCATTGCATGAACCCCCAGTAAGCTATGCTGGGGAACCTGGTTGGATGCAATTTGAAGTGAATTTTGTTGGGCGATATCCGGAGACATTTCTGGTCATCACAGCTCAGGGGGGGGGCTTCCATCACCCAGCGAGAGAGGCCAGAGACACTGCCCAACATCCTACTGTGCTCGGCACAGAACGGTGTGCCTCACACCGTCAGCAGCACCAGGGCTGAGAAGCCTCGCACAGAAAGCTGAATTCTTTACCCCAACGAAACACACACATTTTCAAAAGGTATTTTTAAGGGTGAGAGCAGAGTATGCTGTGAGTGGATATTTTTTTTTTCTCGTGCCGACAGACCTATAATTTGTCCCGACACCTGATAGTAATAGGCTCTTCTCCACCATGTGAGGAAAAAAGAGACTTTACAGCTCCTTTAAGATGTCAGAGGGGAGCCCTGATGTCTGCAGAGGTCTCAGGAAAAGGAGCTCGCCCGGGAGTCCATTCTTCTCTTCTCACCCTGCAACGTGTCTTGTCTTTCTCTGTCCTGCACAGAGGATGTTGGTTCATTCCAGCAGCCTGGTGAGAAACTAACATCTGACCCATGTGACTTTGGATCCTGGGCATAAATAAGAGGGAAGGCATTTTGCTGGTGGTGAAGGCGAGCTTTGAGATGCCTGACAGCTTGTTGTTGACCTCTGGGCAAAATGCAACTGAACTGAGTAATCCAGGTGGAGGTCCTTCGTAGAATCGTTGAGCTCGGGTTTCGTGGTCAGCTCTGAACTTGCTGGAGAATGCCATTGCCAGGGAGACCCCACATCATCAAAGGGTAGACCACACCAAAACTGATGAGCTGGATGTGTTCGCTGGGCTCTCGGACATCAGTCCTCTTTTTTTTAATTTTTTAAAAAATTTTTATGTTTATTTACTTTTGAGAGAGAGAGACAGAGTGCAAGCAGGGGAGGGGCAGAGAGAGAGACACACACACACAGAATCCGAAGCAGGCTCCAGGCTCTGAGCTGTCAGCAGAGAGCCTGATGTGGGGCTCAAACCCATGAACCGTGAGATCACGACCTGAGCCAAAGTCAGACGCTTAACCAACTGAACCACCTGGGGGCCCCTATCATTTCTCTTTTGCAGGTAAGGAATCTAAGGCTCAGTGCACAGTGATTTTTGCTGCCCAGTAAGTGGCAAAGCAGTGATTTAAATTGAGGAGAAAATTCAAACACTCCTCTCTTAGTCTATTTCAGAAAACCCAGAAGACTTAACAAATAATGGAAAACTTATACATAAAGTCCAAGTATTCTGGTAACAACAAGGATTTCTGGGGGTCTTATCTTGATTCTCTTTGAATCTTACCTTTTTCTTGCCTTGGCTTGGCCACCTTCTAACCTGACTTCGTTATGCCCTGGGTATCTTACATTGTCTCCCCCCCGCCGTGATACATGGCCACGGGCATACCACCCCCCCCCACCCCCCCGCAAGCCACTCCAGAATGGGCTGACAATCCTAGAAGCTGGGTGATGGCCCTGTACAGAGTATTTATTCAGTGCCTCTCAAAATATGTTCTGTAGATCATGAGACTGTTACAAGTGGCTTGTCTTGGAATTCTTTATTACTAGGGAAATACAGTTGAATGCCTACTCTGAACGCAGCGTCCCTCGTGATGGTAGGTAATGGAGCTAGTTGGATAAATGTGTGGGCATACGCAGCCCCAGACGTTAGGCTTATGGGGAGAGAACGGTCTTTATGGATCTCCAGGATGCTGTGAAATGACGGCCCCACGTGGTTGCCTAATAACTTGGAGGGTTTTTTTCTTGCGCTCCTTCGGAGGGTGGAAAGAACACTGGGGGGGGAGTAGAGGTGCTCAAGCGGGGGTCTTCGGCTTCCTCCTGCCGCTTGATACTGTGGCTGTGGCAGGCTTCCCTGGGAGCCCTCTGCCTGCAGAGCTCAGCAGAAGGGGATAAACTGCTTCTAAACCAGCAAATGACAAATTTCCTTCACTTACGCAGGTGCCGGAGGAGCGGGTCAATGTGTGCTGCTGTTTAGATTAATCACAGTAAACACCGCTCCTGCGTCGACCTGCCACAGACCAACAACGGCTAAACTAGGTGTTATTTAATCATGTAACTCTGAACACCGGCCACCCTCTCTGCCCACAGAAACACGACTATCTGGTTCTTTAACAAATATCTGAGGGTTTCAGCTGCCAACGGATATTGATCGATCTCGGAGCTTCTCCCCAAAATCAATACGAGCATGTAGTCAGGCCTTCAGGCTTTGGGACGCAGGAGGCTGATGGTCTGAACTTCCCCCAGCAGCCGGAGATCTGGGCACCTGGGCGGAAAGACGCGCCCGCCCTGCCCCCGCCTTGGCCGCCGGTCTTGCAAGAACGCTGTTTGCTTGGGGAAATCAGAGACGCCCCCGGAGGAGTCTCGATTTACCGACCGAAGGAACTTCCATGGGGCTCGTCCTCATCTTCCTCTCTTATCACCTAAGCGATTTTAGTGGATGATATTTAACGAGATCCACATCGTTCAGACAGACTTCAAGCTGTGGCCCAGCAAGGCAATACCAATTTACTAAACATCCCTTCCAATTTTTTCTTAAAACTGCTTCGTGCCACATAAGTTGCACTGCCATTGAGATAATTGGATCCTTGTGGCTCTTGATTTTTCACAGATACACTATTTTGAAAATAAACCATGAACCATCATCTTTGAATGTTAAAGTTAATTTGCACGGACTACGCCTTTCCACCTCGAGGCATGCCTGGGTCTGCCTCTCATCACAGGTGACCGACGACATCGGATCCTCCTTCGTTGCCATCTGAACCGCCAGGTAAAATCAGCCCGAAGCGGCCACAGTCCTTCTGACTTCTGGTCAACCGTCTTGTCAGAAACGAGTAGGTCCAAATACTCAGCAACTTTGCCATCGGTTGAAACGATGGTTTCCAAACGGCATCATGTTTTCCTGGGTGTTGCCGGAGGACCTTCTGCATCCATGCGGAGAGCGTGTGAGTTGTGAGCAGACAGGACATCTCAACGACCGTTCGGTACAAATGAATAGGCCTCTCTGATACTTGAAGAACTCCATCACATCTTTCGATAGAGAATAGTATAGGACTTCCTTTTCCTTTTTTAAAAAAAATTTTAATGTTTATTTTAGTTTTGAGAGAGAGAGAGCAGCGGAGGGGCAGATGGAGAGGGAGACACAGAATCGGAAGCGGGCGCCAGGCTCCGAGCTGTTGGCACAGAGCCCGACGTGGGGCTTGAACCCACGAGCCACGAGATCGTGACCTGAGCCGAAGTCAGACGCTTCACCGACTAAACCCCCCAGGCGCCCTGGGATTTCCTTTTTCAAAACGATCTCTCTCTCTCCTTCTCTCTCTCTCTCTCTGCCTGCAGGTAACATAAACAGAAGCACAAAGCAAACAGCTGAATGTGCTCTTGGACAGCCTTTGATTTTAAAATGCTAATGCACTCCCCTCCCTAAGTTGCCCCACACCCTGAACCGTCAAATAGGAAGTATCAAAATTATGGGCAGTTCTCAGTGACCAGCTAACCAAGTGCATGTCAGGACCGTAAAGTACCACAACGTACACACATCTCCCCCACATTCATTTCCTCTGCTTCCCGCGACCACGGCACCTCCATCATCCTTCAGCAGAAAGGCAGGAAGGAGGGAGAAGCATCCAGTAAATAAAAGTGCGAGTGCATTTTGCAGTCACGAAATGTTAAATAAAACGCTACTTACTGCAAGGCAGGGGCGAGGAGGCAGTGGGGTGGAGACGTAGCCCAGCAAAGCAGAATGAGAGCAGGTTCTCCCAAAGCCTCCCGATGGCCCCTCTGCTGACCTTAAACTTTCTTAGAGGAGCTCTTTGGGGAGGATGCCAGTGCGCGGATGGAGAATAAGGAAGTTGATGTGAGCCCCCCACGCGACTGCCTGGAGGCAGCGTTCTCGGCCCTGGCTCGCCAGCCACGGGCCTGTGTGCGCTTCTAACTCACTGGCTCCAGGGGCGTGGAGCTCGGGTGTCCAGCTGGTGAGGAGGGGCTAGCTGACGGGGAATGACGTGGTGGGGACCGGAAGCCACAAGCGGCGGGCTCCTCTTCGCTTCCGTCAAGCAGCACCATGGCAGCACCTTGCAAAATTTAAGGAGCACGCGCATCAGCCAGGGATCGTGACAAAATGCAGGTGAAGCTTTGTGGGTGTGGGTGGGGCCAGGGTCCTGCAATTCCTTACAAGCTCTCTGGAGACTCTGTGCTGCTGCCCCATCCCCCATCCCAGAGCCACGCCTGCAGGAGCGAAGCCCCATGGGGGGAAACGCTTCTGGGTCTGGAAACACGGACGCTTGTAGAGAAACGACTTAGATCACAGGTTTTCATCTGTGGGTTCGTCACACATTTCGTGAGGCTTCTAGCGAAAAGTTGGCACCACCAATAAAGTAGAAAAATTGCAAATGACACCAGGAAGGATATAAGTTCGAGGTAAATCGACACCATCACCTCCTACCTATGTTTGATTTATCGATTGCAAAACAAGAAGGTAGATTTATAGCCAAGGTGGATTATCGTCCCAAGAAAGGGCCTTGCAGACAGCTCATCATTCGATTGTGCATTCAGACTTTCTTACAAAGCACCTACTATGAGCCAGATGTGCTCATGACTCTGCAGCTCTGTCTGGGACTTGCTGTTACGGATGGTCGATGAATCACCGTGGTAAGGCAAAATACGAAATACTCACGTCCTTGCAGAAGTATCTGGGGCTTTGTCAAGACCCGATCCCATCCAAGGGAGGCCTCTGCCTACACACAACAGGTCTGGGTGGTAAGAGGAACGAGAATCACCCTCTGCCCTTGTGTGGATGTTATGGCCATCTCCTTGCCCTCCCTTTCATCATCATCTTTATTATTATTGCACTGTATTTCTCTCTCCTTCCCTTGAGACTGACTTAGCGACACGAACGCTCAAACTACAAACAGTACCAGGAAAGAATAGCAGGGCTTAGCTGAGGACTCCCGGGCATGGTTCTGTTGCATCCTGCCCACTGGGAGTTGTTACTTGCGGGATGGGACCGTGTGCAATCGACTGGATTCCACGCCATCCCCACGGAGTGTCATCTATTGCCACCATTCTTTCTTGGTTCCCTGTCCTAGCGACCCTCTGAGACCTCAGCCCACCATCGCAGAGGGTCAACCCGAGGTTTGGGCCAGAATTTTTGCTGCCAGTGATGGAGAAGAAGGATGAATCCCTTGCTCCACTGCGGCTGCTAACTGCTCTGCCCTGCACTGAATCCAGCGTCGGGATTCAAATCATTATTCTTCTGCCTTTTTTTTTTTTTTCCGCTGAAGATCTCCCTTCTCCAAGATCTCCCCACGCCTGACCTCCGCTAGACCTCCAGTTAAAAGGGAGATCCGTTTTCAATGATGGGGACTTGCTGACACTCTTTTGCGACACGTATCAAATTTGCTTTTCAAACGCGCAGCTGATGGTCTTGATGTGTTTTCCTATCGCTTGTGCCACTCGGTGGTGTCTAGTTCAGCCTGGAAACATTTTCTTTGACTCTCTGTGATGTTTTCAAAGTTAGGAACAAACCCCATGCTTTGTCTTCTATTTTTTAGCCTTCCGCACAGCGGCAGGTCAAGCTGTGATCGCTGGTGGGAGCAGAGATGAGAAGCAGAGGTCCCCTGACCTTCGTGTACACCTGCTTTCGCAGAGACCGCATGAGACGCTCTGCAACGCAGAAGTGCAGCCCTGAGCCCATCCTCATTTAGGACGCAAGCTTGTGTAGCAACAGGTCGGCTGGGTAGGTTAGAAGCATCAAATGGGGGCTCTCACACTGACCCTCGGAGATGAGCTCCACGGAGCTCACAGACAGACAGTTCACTTCATTAGCCGGCTGGGTGACCTTTCGCAATTTCCTCCTCCCCACGCCAGATGAGAACCCCCGTCCGCCCCACCGGGCACTGCGGGAAGGAGCCTTTGATGTCAGCGTGGGGAACACTCTGGAATCTCGGAAGGGTGGTGGGAGAGCCAAGCGCTGAAGTAGATGGGGGGGGGGGGGACACAGGGAAGGTGAGGAAGGGGCAGAGGGCAGGGGAACCCGAGGCTGCCCAGCGCTTCTGGGGCCAGAACGAGGGCTCGGGGAGGCTGCGGGTGCTCAGCGGCCCTGGGACGATGTCCAGTCAGCAGGGTGGGAACGGGGCCGCAGACCTGGACCTCCAGGTTATCCAGAGAGGAAAATCCCTCCAGCTACAGAAATCTTCCAGTTGCCCGTGGGCTCCAACCTGCTGGGGTGCCCAGCCGGCTTGGCTCTTAATAAGCACGCACACCTGAGAGCAAAGAGAGGCAGACTCAGCCCCTGTTGGTGGGGATTTTGTCCATGTGCCGGATGGTGTGAGCTTCTTCCTTGAAAGAAGCCGTGAAGTGGGCAGGTCAGTAAGTAGGAGGCAGCACATTTTCTGGCACCTGCAGGGATCTCAAGTAAGACTGAGAGATCTGGCTTGGGTTTGCAGCGGCGAGATCCTGAACCTGACTCTGAAGCAGGCCGCCTCCCTGTTTCCTCCCCTTCCCTTTCCCAAAGGAGCTCTGGAGCTGAATAGCCTTCACGGCTCTGGCCTCCATACGGATTATTCCTTTACTGCACAGCAGGTGCCTGGCATCGTCCTCAGCACCTTACGAATAGATGTCAACAGTGTTCCCACTTTGCAGAGGGGGATACTGAGGCACAGGGGAGTGAGTGATTTCACAACCGAGATCACAGCGCTGGGGCCGCATGGCGGCATCCCACGGTGTCACCCAGACTCCAGGCCCTCCGCCGTCGGCAGTGCCCGTGTGCTGTTCCTTTGAAGCAAGGGCTTGCACAGCAGGAGCGCTGAGCCAGCAGCTGGAAGCCTGGTCCCAGGGGAGGGGCCTCCACGGGACAAACCATGATTCCCACTGCCTTGGAGATGGAGAAAAATGGACAATCCCCAAGTAGTATATAAATCCATATACAATGAGTTATTGACCATATAATTGGAGAAAATGCTCACCACGGGACTAGAAATTGTAATTAGGTCTCTGATCCCTGCGAGTCCCACAGAGAACAGTGATGTGATGCCAAGAGCGAGGCTTTAGGCTGGGACTTGGTTTCTGCTGACCATCTGCACGGGGGCATCAGAGGGACCTCCACTCTCTCACCTTTCCTGTGGGCTTCTCGGCTGTCTTTATGGAAGCAGGTCGAGCCCTGGGCAGACCGAATGAGAATCCTGCAAGCAGTAAGTGAAATCTTGGCAAATGGGTGCTGGTTAATGCCTTCTCATCACTTGACGCGCAGCCCGATGACGAAGCCGCCACGGATCACCGTTGACCAGGCCCTAGGCGGCCACGTGGGAAGAAGGCTGGGCGGCATTACAATCTATTAGCAAACACTGCATGGAATCAATATGATACCTCTTGCTTTTTCTCCTACTCGAAGGTCCCGTCCAGCCATTTCGGACACCAGTTCATCATTAGCATGAGCTCTCGAAGCCGGGAGGGCAGCGAGCACACAGTGGGCGCTCAATACGTGTTTGCCAAATGAATTGTGCTTATTAGACTGTTCAAAGGGAGGCTTTTATCGATCACTCTGTCTTCAGGAAGCAGGGCAGGTGAGCAGCTTCCTAACGGTAGCACAATATCTGAAGAAATTTCTGTCTCCCCTTAGGCCTGGTTTTCAAAGTTTTCACTGCAAATAATACAGCTGTTTAAACCAACAGCAAGTTGGAACAGTGGCTTCTCCCAGCGTGGCGGAAGCCAAAAGCTCTCGCGCGCGCAGACTCTCAGCTTGTTTAGAAGTCTGCGGTGTTGTTGTATTTCCAAACTAGGTCTAGGGGCACCTGGGGGGCTCAGCTGGTTGAGCCTCTGACTCCAGGTTCGGCTCCGGTCATGATCTCACAGTTTGTGGGATCGAGCCCCGCGTCGGGCTCTGCGCTGACAGTGAAAAGCCTGCCTAGGATTCTCTCTCTCTCTCTCTGCCCCTTCTCCACTCGCTCTCTCACAAAATAAATGAGTAAACTTTAAAAATAAATAAGTAAGTAAATTAGGCCTTGAATAAACAGCCTGAAGAATCGGAATCCTGCACGTCCTAAAGCTTCCGCCTGGGTGTTCTGTGCCCAGAGCCTCCCTTCAGGTCCCCAGCACGCCACCACTCACCTGCCCCCAATGCCCACGTGGCCTCCCACGTCGTGTCTGCCCCATTCCCCGGCTGTATGCACACAGCTGTAAGCTTTTCTTCAGGCTTGTCTATGGGCTACTGCTGCCGATGTATCGTGGGCCAAGCCCATCCCGCCGCCTGATTTCGTATGACCTATAAGCTAAGATTGATGTTTTTAACACTTTTTTAGACCTTAATTTTTCATATACTTCTGGATTTATAGAATAATTGAGCAGAGAGTATGTCGAGTTCTATACACCGGCTTCCCCACCCCCTTGGCCCCGGTACACACTTTGCCCTACTAACGTCTTATGTTAGTGTGGTATGTTTTCCACGACCATGACCCCATCTTGATACGATATTATTAACCAAAGTCCGGTGCTTACGTGGGGGTTCACTCTCTGTGTTGTATAGTCGTGGAAGTTTGGACCCAATACATGGCATGGATCTACCATTAGAGCTTTAAACGGAAGTGGTTCACAGCCCCCCAAGTCTCCTCGTGCCTCACTTGCTCAAGAAACCCAAGGGAACATCATACTTCATGACATGTGAAAAGTAGGTGACATTCAAATCACAGTGTACATAAAGTTTTATTGGGACCCAGCCACACCTGTTGGTTTACATGTGGTCAGCAGCTTCTCTCCTGTCACAGCAGACTTGAGTCGTTACAATAGAGACCATGTGATCTGCAAAGCCAAAAATATTCCCAGCAGGACCAGTTTGCTGACCTCTGGTCTAGACCATCATTTCTGGAAAGTCCGAGGTGTTGGGTCTCAGCACTTAGTGAAAGGATTTGATCGTAGGAGACTTTATATCTTGACTGAATTAAGGCACGGAAGTCCCCTCCAGAATGTTAGCAGTTGTTTCCAAAGCCAGCTGTCTCCCAGAGCACTAGAGTCCTTTCTACCACTTTGCTAGTGGTGTTCATCTCTTTTGTTGCAGGGATCATCTGACCTACAGAAAGTTATTGGTTTGATGGTTTGTTGAAATGCGAGGTTAACAGAATTAAGAACCGTCCTGCTTAGTGGCAGAACGATTCCAGCATTATCTCTCCCACTGAGGTCAAGGTGAAGACCATGCTCCCTTGGTCATCACAGTCCTACGACCAAATACCCCCTGTCTGTTGTCTACACTGCAAAACGGAGAGTCTCTGACTTTCCTCAAATTGTTTTATGTTTGTCTTTGATGTTTGGAGGTAGATATTACCATCTGCATTTCAAATACGAGGGAACTGGGGCTAAGAGGCGTTCGAAGCCTGCCCTGAACCTCAAAGTAGTAGGCAGCTGAGTCAGAGAGGTCCAGAGCTAGGCAGGCACAAGCCCGTTTTGTTTGTCTGTTTGCTTGGTTTTGCAGCGACAAATTAACTTCCAAAGTTTGTAGGAGTCTCTTAGATAAAAAGTCACTTTCAGTCTTTTATTAAGGATTTTGACCAAGCGAGACACAGAAGAAAAGTTTGAGAAGATTTGGAAGTTCCCATCTGAAGAGGCTTGTAAGAGCAAGATAAAAATACAGGGTTTTCTGTTCCAATTAGAACTGAATGTTAGAATGAATTGCTATCAGGTCACTGTGACCCATAAAACTTGGCTCTTCTCTCTATGGGAAGCCTTTTCTTGTTGTTTTCGCTGAAAGGGCTTTTTCTTTTAAAAACCCGGAAAATGCAAAGCAGAAGAGAGGCTGGAAAGCTCGCCCAGTATCCTGTAAGGCAGCTGCAGTTGACTTCACATTCTGGTGCATCTTGCCTCCTTTGGATGAGAGATAGCAATTCATGATCAAATTATCTGATTTCAAGAACTGTTCATTGGCCATTAGCATTGTTCTCTTGGCCTGGCTGGGAGAGTCAGGGACTCTGGAGGTGGGCAAGCTCCCAGGCGACCTCAGCGTTGAGAACCGTCCCGCCACACTCAGCCGTGTGCCCAGCTGGGCGTGGGGTGTTTATATAATGAAAATGTTCAAGTCTGATGATGAATTGTTAAATTTATCTCTTATTGAGGCTGAAGTAGACGTTTTTGTAACACTTGCCAGAAAACCTATCTGGGTGGTATATTTCATGAGCACATGGATGTTACAGACTGAGAACCCCCACCAACGCAGGGAAGCCCCTAGTTAAGGGGATTTCCCCCTTTTTTTCATAAATGCAGCTGCTGCGATATTTCCTTCTGGCAGGAGCGTGGCAGGAGACCAATCTGAGACCACACAAATTTGTGTTTGTTTTTATGCAACCATATTTTCTCCTTCCAAAAATGGTCTCTGCATTTATCTTTAGTTTATCGTTTTAAATGCTTGTTAAAATGTGTCTCAATTTGGCCATATTTAACTGATTTTCCTTGGAATATGGGCACATTTGCCGCCTGTATTCAGAGATCTTTATTATGTTTCCAGCGATTTTTCTCTAGTTATGTCATTGATGATTAGTTTTGTTTTGGTAGCTCTGGTATTTCCCATAGCAATGTCTATAATTCTTAGTCCTGGTTTCTTATCTGTAATTATCCATTTTGTCCTATCTTCTCAACTTTTCCACCAGCGTTGTAAAAGGGCATCTCAAATTCTCAAATTTTCCCTGTGTCTGTGTGAAAATCTTAATGGGAACTTGAGAGAACCTGTTGTGTTTTTTTTTTTTTTTTTAATGTTTATTTATTTTTGAGAGAGAGAGACAGAACACGAGCAGGGGAAGGGGCAGAGAAAGAGGGAGCCTCAGAATCAGAAGCAGGCTCCAGACTCTGAGCTGTCAGCACAGAGCCCGATGACAGAGCCCGATGCGGGGCTCGAACTCACAAACCATGAGATTATGACCTGAGCTGAAGTCGGACGCTTAACCAATTGAGCCACCCAGGGGCCCTGAGAAAACTTGTTTTAAAGAAAGAATGCTGACCTGCCACCATTTTAAACCCCTACTGTGTGTGTGGCCTGGTTAAAAACCTTGGGAGAGTCCTAAACCATCCTAACTTGACATACATTAAAAAAAAAATCTTAGCCACCAAATGGCAATTAAAACCCAGGCTTAACGTTGTAATAGAGACATCATTTCCCTTAAAGTGTAATAATCATAGGACACTTTTCTAGTTCTTGGGATAGAGAACAAAACCCAAATCCCTGATGTCCTGAGGGAGACATCTGATCAACAAAACAACTAAGCAAATTATCGAATGCATTAAAAGGTGCTAAGTACTTAGGAACAAAATAAGGATGGAAAAGTAACTAAGGCACTTGGGGGCGGGTGCGTACAAGACGTTTCTGAGTATATGCTTGTGTTCTTTGTGTTACATCTCTGGTCCCTGACACTCAGGAGCCAACACGAATACCTGTTTGCCCAAGTTCCGTGCACAAATGACACATTTCGTGCACACTAGCCACTGCGGGAACTTTCTAGTTCAAGCCCCTGCCCCATCAACACCTTTAGGACAAAGGAACGGAGCTGAGAGACATTGCTCCTTCCCCGGCTGACAGACTCGCCGGGAGCCAGCTTCCTGACTCCCGCCACATGGTAATTCACCTCTGCAGACTAACTGATGCGACAGAAACAGAATCCACCTTCTGCTCGGATCCCCTCCACGGGCAGCAAGAGGGATGGGAGCGGCCCTGCAGCTGCTGAGGACCACAGTCCCCCTTCAGGGTTGACCAAGAGTGGGCTGGGGGCCGAAGTGGACAGTAAGCACCAAGTAGGTTTCAAGCCTCCCAGAAGCAACAGCCGTTTCCCCCAGAGTCTGAGACGCAGCGATATCGTGCACCTTGTCCCCATGGGAAGTGAGGGGAAGAATCCCCACCCCCCGAAAATGTCTGCATCCTAATCCCTGCAACCAGTTTAGCTAACAAGGCAAGAGACCCTGCAGACATGATTTAGTGAAGAGTCTTGAGATCCTGGATTATCCGGATGGGCATAGTTGAAGCAGGGGACGTGAGGACAGAGGCTGGCGTGGCAGTGACACCATCGCTGGCTGTGAAGTGGGAGGAAGGGCCACGAGCTGATGACTGCAGAAGCCTCTAGAAGCTGGAACCAGCCAGGAAACAGCCAGGAGGAAACAGATTCCCCCCTGGAGCCTCCAGAAGGACCCAGCGCTGCCGACAGCCTGATCTTGCCCCACGAGAGCCACACCTGACTTCTAACCCCCAGAACTGGGAGTTGTGCTGTCTAGCTGTCCACTGGCTGGCATTTGTTGCTGCAGCCACAGGACAGCCACGGAGGGAGTTTGTTTGGGCTTCTCCTCCAGCCAAGCTGGGCCAGCGGAGCAGACACGTGGAGCCCCAAGCCACCGTCGCTCTGGCTTGTGGTCTCAGCTGAGGGCTGTGGGCTCCATGGGGAAGGGATTTGGGTCTGTCTTGTTTGCTGCTGTAACCCCAGTACCCGTAATGGTGTCAGGGACACACCCCAATATTCGAACAAGCATAGTCCTACAGAAGCACTGTGTTAAAGAAACGGGTTGGAACAGGCTGCTTTCACACCTGACTTTATGGCCTGTTCAGAGATAAAGCCTGAAGTCTAAGCTTCTTTAGCTCAAGGGGGACCCACCACTGCCTGGAAATATGCATTTTGACAAGTGGCCTGGAGCCCTGGAAGATTGGGCTCCTAAGTGCGCACACAGGCCTCTGTGACTGGTCTCCACCTGTCATCCACGAGAGACGTAAGTCCCACGCATCAGAAGGGAGCCACCGCTCCACAGTCCCGCCAAATTTTTCCTTCTGAGCAGCGGAACCGGGAATTAGTGGAGAGCAAGGGGGCTAATGAAGGTGAGGGTTCCTCTGGAAGCCGCTTCTGCAACACACAGCCGTGGTATTTACATGAAAGATACAGCGTTTCCTGCCTGACGGTCACCTCGGTTCTAGAGCCGGGACCGTGGCGGCTGTGAGACACCACTGTTAAAAAAAACGGCGCTTCTGGGCATTACTTTTGGGTGAAAACTGTAGAAAGGATGGGTGCATTGTCCAGACTCTCAGCCGCTCCGTGACGCCGTGGCAGAACCGAGATGCTCTCACCACTGACCCGATATATAACCAGATGTCCTTTCCTTTAAAGAGATGACCTTTTGCGACAAGGGAGTAACACACCAGCTGTACCGGAGGGATTAAATCTTTGTGCTAGAAGAATGATTTATGCTCCAATAAAGCCAAACAAAACCTAATTGGGTAGGATGAGACCACCAAAAATTATGTTCACAATGAAAAACAGAACGAGAACTAATTACCCCAGTGCAGTGTTCCATTTAGCTATAATTCTACAGTCAATTAGTATTCTGTTTAATTGTACAATTAATGAACATATAAATTAAATTCATAGTTTATTTCTACCACTAAATTACTTATTTGAATTGCCTCTCTTTGGAAAAAAAAAAAAAAGCGACCCAGTGCACACATTATTGAAATGACTCCGTAATGTACATTCTGGGCACGCCTTAATTGTAAAACAATTACTCCACTATTATGGCTGTGATGGGTGCTTGTGTTATTGGGTGCTGAATAATTTAATTTTCTCCTAGCAAATGAACAGGTAATGGTGTCACTGACTGACATACGATTCTCCTGGCAGATTTCAACTTCCATGAGTAGGTGCCATACCGCCCAGGGAGCGCCTGGGAAGGTGGCGAGCAGGGCAGTGGTTCCCATGTAGCCAGGATTCGTGTGGGTGTATCGCACTCGTGGTGGGTGACAGAACTTGCCGATAAGGAGATAGCAGGGCTGCTTCCCCAGCCCTCGCTAGCCGGTGAACACAGAAGGAAAGACAGTGATGATAAACACTGGGTGCCAATGGCTGCCCTACCCTCTCAGCTCCCTGGGAAGCCCCTCTTCAAGAGAACCTGCATGTCCCCAGGTGGGTGGACACTCATTCATGCACATGAGCAAGACTCCTGCCACCAGATTCTGTTGCTGGTGTGTGTTTGCCTCCGTGGCACCTCTCCCCTGGACACTGGGTATGTGGGCAGCGCGGGTTCTCTCCCAACCCCTGGTTGACGGGTGTCCTGTCTTGAGAAGGAAGATGACCCTGTCTCCTTGGCGTTGCACAGCACAGGGGGCCTGAAGTCTTGCAGAATTAAGTGGGAAAGCCGGGCTCGTTGGCCCTGCTGTAACAAATCCCGTGCCGACTCCCCAGTCAACACCTGCCTGTCCTGGACACATGCAGCACCCAGCCCCTCCATCCTTGCTTCTGCCAGGAGGGCGGCCCCTCCCCCACGGTGGTCCATCAAGAAATTGGTGTCTGGTCCAGGTGCCCTGCCAGCTCTCATGTTTGCTCCCATGTTAAGCCCACGCTGGGATCCCTACTGCATCAAAGCAAACGCTTGCTACATTTCACTATGAAAACAGTAGACTTGGGTGCAGAGGGTGTGGCTTCCAGTGCCAGCTCTGGCACTGCCCATGCAGGTGACCTTGGGCGAGATGCTCCGTCTTTCTGAGCCTGGCTTCCTCATCAGTGAAATGGAGATGAGGGTGTTTTCCCCGGGGGGCCTGCAAGATTAAGGGAGCAAGTGTGTGGAAATGGAGAAGAACGCTCCCAAGTGCTCCTGTTTTTATGATGCAATTAGACTCGGCCCATATTATTGCCTAAATGGTGTCGAAAAGCAAAAATCCTATCAAACCAAATGACTAAGGTGACAAATGCCAACCAGAAGCTTCGGAGCCGGAATTAGATGCGTGGGAAGAAAGCGATCTGGGAACCAAACGCCCCGCGAGCCCGTTCTTTCGAGATTTGCTAGGCCCAGTCGTATGATTGATTTGGTCCGTTTTTCACGCTTGAACACAGTCGGAACGATCTGATACAAACAGAAGCAACAGGCCGGCACCCCCAGGCACACAGCAGCGCCGCCCAGGGCTCGTGAGAGCAGTGATCCGGGCGGGAGTCGGTGGCTCCTGTGACACCTGCAGACATGTGTCAGAGGAAGGGCTGCAGCAAAGTGGGCAGGCGAGCGAGACCATACCTGGACCACTGCAGTAGGAGCGGAGTCCCGAAGCCCAAAGTGGGAGAGTGTGTGAGCACTGGGGCGACCTCGTGAAGTCCGGGGGGGCGTCAGTGGGAGAAGACTGGTGAGATGCATAGAGCAGGCTGAGTTACTCCTGAGCCTACGGATGTGTTTCTCTGCGATCCGCTGTCTGTTTGCTAATCGGCACCCGTGAAGGTTAGGCTCCTCTTCCCGCCGGGACTGGGACACAAGGGTGCCGTCTCCTTCATTATTGCCTTTCAAAGAAGCAACTTCCAGGCCCTTGAGAAAGGTTATTTCCTGGGCTGTAAAACAGCAAGAGGCTGGGGAGAAATTTTCGTACATTTCAAAGGGGCAGAGAATGAATTGCAAGTTTCCTGAAGTAAATGCTGGAGGGACATGAAAGCTGGAAACCTACAGTCGAGAAGAATGTGTCTGTGTCTATGCTCTCGCCAAGCTGAGGGCATTGTTCAGGCTGTCTTGCTTATATGGGCGTGGGTTGTGGGCTGCAGGCTGGTGGCCTGGGGACACTGCTGGCCGCCTCTCCTCCTGTGGGCTGTTCTGTGGCACCAAGGATGAAATTTATCTCTCAAGCAATCAATCCCCCTGCCCTAAATGCCTGAGTCCTAAATTCTCAGCAATAATATACAACATGTGCTGGTTCAGTCTGTGTTATTAGCTGTCTCTTAATAACCTTTGGGTCAGGGGTGTTATTGATGCTTGAGTTTAATTCAAATTATAATGGGATAAATCATCTGCCGTCTACAATCCCTGTTTATTGAATTTCGTATGATCCATTTAATTTAGGCCCTCCCAACTCCGAAGGTTGAAGCCTATTGAAAAGCCGTCTCTTTATCCTCTCATGACCTAATTTATGTTTTCCCCTCTAACACCCCCACCTACTTTATTGCTGCCACAGCCTCGAAGACTCCGTGAGGCAGAAGGCGGGGCTCAGAAGGTGAACATTTTTATTGCTTTATTTGGTATCCGATCAAAGCCAACCAGATGAAAACCGACATTCTGGGATCTTCTGCAGCCCCCTCCCCAGGGCTTCTGGCTCTGTCCCGCCATATATGACCCAATTAACATTTCTAGAGCATCCACTCTGTGTTTAAAATATCTTTGAAAACACAGAGCGCTTTAGAAAACAGTGTGGCAACCACAGACAGGAAGCGAGCACAGATATCGGCCTTCCAGGAGCACAGCACCCAGTTTCCGATGTCCCCGGGCAGAGCGAGTTAGTGTTGGAACGGAAGGAAACGCGCACAGAGAGAACACCAAGAGGCGTTGGGTGGGTGCGTTGGGTGGGTGGGTGGGTGGTCTCCCCTGGGGGAGGACTGGGAGCGCGGAGAGCCCCCCAAGCCTGGGCTGGATTTGGAAAAGAGGTGGTCAGTGGACAGGAGAGAAGCGGCATTGAGAACGGATTTCTTGGAAAGGTGCCAACCGTAGGCTCGGAACGGAAATCAGACACAGCAGGGGCTCCGACAGACACACCTCCCACAGCCGGCAACCGGGAACCTGGGTGCGCCTGGGGTGCTGAGAGGGAGGACATTCAAGAGAGAAACGGGAGCTTTCAGCATCAGAAGGTGTCTGACTCTGGCTGTACCTAGTCTGCCCCTGGGGCTGTCCTTACTAATACCAATAACTGAAATCCCTAGCCACACCTTGGAGGCATGGAACGCAAAGGAAGGATGTTGGGTGCTTCCTCTGGCACATGATGTGATGATGGCGACAGAGCCAAGCGGTCGTCGTTTGGGACAGCAGGGGGTTCGCATCGGTGCTGATGGGAGATATGTGCGAATGGACATCGGGACCACTTGTCCCCCACGGGCGAGGCTCTCGATCCCCGATTCTGAGTTCCCAGTCGATGGGGCCAGGCCTGTCACTGGGCACAGTCACCGCCCTGCTGACTCATGCCATTTAATCACAGGCAATTAGTGTGACTGACAGCCCTAATTAAGCCCTTACCTGAACAGGCTTCTTCCAGATGCATCATTGCAGAGAGCAGCCTGACCTACCCCTGATCTCTTTGATTTCCTGCTTTCTCATTGGGGCTGTCTGAGGTCTCATCTGAATTTCCTCATCACCTTTAGTGAACATTTTTATCCCATTTCTCCGAACGATTTTGAGATGCTGGTGCGTGGTGTTCACTTAAAAAGAAAAGAGAAAAAGAAAGAAAAAAGAAAAAGAAACCGTTTCTGTATTGTCAGTCGAGAGAACTCATCAGTACAGAGAGGGATTTTGCCTCAAAATTGCTAGATGCTTGGAACGGCCTTCAATACATCAATTTTTTTTTCAGATACGATAATATTGCTGTTCAGCTGCAGACACTTCTGAAGCAATCCTTCCCTTTCTACATTTAAAAAAAAATCATACCTTCTATTTTTATGAGACTTTGAAATCCTTATACAAATTAGAGTCTTTGGAAAGGATTAATGGAAGAAAAAAATTACTTTGTATTTTAAAATATTTGAGGTTTTACTGACTTCTAAGATCAAATGCATTTAATAAAAAAAACAAATGGAAAATTAAATCTTCCCTAATCTCATTTTGACTATGATTTTTATGATTGACCCCAGCTCAGTGCTGTGAGGTTCGCAGCAAACTACACAGCCATCTTGAGGGTTTTCCTCCCATCATTCTGCAGAGGACGCGTATGCTCTTTATTGACAGACTGTTTTGTGAGAAGCAAGGGCTCTTGTATGTGTCCACTTTTAGGACAAAACAAATATGTAAAAATACATTCTTCTCGATCACCGCACATTTCCCAGAGTTGAGGGTCCTTCTTCTACTTGTAGACCATCCTGCCTCCTCGACGTTTCTCCTGCTCCTGTCTCGCTGCCCTGGACCAGCTTCGCACCTCCGGCCACGTTTATTGAACAGCCTCCTAACCTGTCTCTCTGACTCTTGCCTGGCCCCCTGCCCCGGCCCGAAAGACGAAGGCCGAGCTCTTTACCCTGCAGGCAGAGGCCTTGTTAAACCGCCTCCTTCTACTGTCCAGCCTCCCCCATCTCGTCTGCTCAGACACTGCCTCAGTGTCCCCGACTTTGCCCGTCCCTCTCTGGAGTCCAGCCTCACGTCCCCTTCCCACCACCTCGCGGTGTCCTGTGTGGCGTGTCGAACGCCCCGCAGACCTGCAGCCCCAGCGGGCTCCCTGCTTCTGCCTGGAAGCAGCTGGGAACGGAATAATGATCTTCCCGCTCTGAGGCCCCCGGTGCTGGGGGCTGCACTGGCTGGGCATCGTCCCCCGTGATCTGTGCTGTGGCCCGCAGGCTAAGAGCTGAGTACTTCTCAAGGGAGGACCTTCCACTCAGCCCCAGTGGATCAACTCGCCCAAAGTCAAAGCCACCGGTGAAGGTTTCCTAGTGCTGGTGACCGAGGGCCGGAGTCACCTCCCTGATGTGCTAACCTGCCGAGTGCATCCAGGTAGCCTGATGACGTTGCACATGTTCTGCGTTGACCGGTCATGTAACACTTCCGCCTAAACGGTGGGCTGACTACGCGTTTGGACCGAGCATTCCAGAAGGTAAGGGAGTGCCTTTGCCGTAATGAGGGCTTTCCAGATGGTGAATGAGTGATTTACTGGCTACGGAAAAAAATCAAGAGGAAAGCAGCATGTGGAAAACGGGCTTGGAGCCTGTGTGCCCCTCCCAGAAAGAGCCATATAAACAGCCGTCCACACAGGAGAACACCTCCATGAGAGCTCTGGTCCCAGGGCAGAGGCCACAGCACCAGGGTGGGTGGGGGGCGGAGAATGCAAATGAGAAAACATGCGTTGAAGAGGCAGGGCCCAGGGTGACCTCCGCCTGGGTTCAGCCCCGGGAACGGCGTGAAGTGAACATCCGTCTTGGCCGCAGGTGCAGGCTAGGCTCACCCTGTTAGAACACGGACAAATGACCCGAATGACGTTTCTCCAGAGAGACACGCAAGCGGCTAGTAGGTCTATTAGAAGGTGCTCAACATCCCTGACTCTCAGGGAAATGCAAATCCAAACTGAAGTGAGATCTCACCTCACATCTGTCAGGGCGGCTGGTTTTAAGAAAAACAAAAGGTAACGAGTGTTGGTGGGGATGTGCACAAAGGGATCCTTGCTGCACCGCTGGTGGGAATGCAAACTGGTGCAGCTGTCATGAAAACCAGTATGAAGACTGGTCCAATTAAATATGGAACTACCATGTAATCCAGCCATCCCACTTCTGGGTACTTATCCAAAAGAATTTAAATCGGATCTCAGAGCGACACCTGCTCTCCACGTTCACTGCTGCATCCTTCACAATAGTCAAGATACGGAACCAGCCTGTCCACTGATGGCTGAACGGACAAAGATGAGAATATATACACACACTGCAATGTTATTCAGCCTCTAAATAGAAGGAGAGCCTACCATTTGCCCCAACACACGGATGGACCTTGAGGACAGTATGCGAAGTGAAATAAACCAATTGCACAAGATGAATACTGTGTGATCTCACTCACGAGTGAAATCTAATATGCTCAGACTCATAGCAGCAAACCCACAGTGGTTACGGGGGTGGAGGGTGGGACTGGGGGACGTTTGCCCAAGAGGTATGAAGTTTCAGTTATGCGTAGGAACGTTCTGGAGAGGTGCCCCACAGCACACCGCCTGTAGCTAATGATACTTGAAACTTTCCAAGAGGGTAGATCTTATATTAAGTATTCTTACCACAAAATTGAAAGCAATAATAATAATAAAGGGAGTGGGGGAAACTTTGGGAGGTGACAGTGGTTTCATCCCTCAACTCAACAAGTTTATACATTTACTATGTACGACTTTTTATATGCCAATCATACCTCTGTAATGTGGTTTTGAAATTTTTTTTAATGTTTGTTTTGGAGAGAGAGAGAAGGAGACAGAGCACGAGTTGGGGAGGAGCAGAGAGAGAGACACACACAGAAGCCAAAGCAGGCTCCAGGCTCCCAGCCGTCAGCACAGAGGCCGATTCAGGGCTCAAACTCACGAACCGCGAGATCATGACCTGAGCCGAAATCGGACACTTAACCGACTGAGCCACCCAGGCACCCCTGTAATGTGGTTTTTAATAATGATCAGTTAATGAATGTGCAGTTTAGAACTCAGCCGAGCACATAGGCTGCTGACTCCTGTAGCTGCCGGGATGCCAATGGAAAAGAAGAAAAACGGCCACGTTGGGGCAACATCTGAAACCCAGCTGGCCTGGTCTGTTTGCTCAGACGTGGCTTCCATGTGGAGCCACACGGAACTGTGGTTTCTGTGACGGTGAACCTGCTCCACGTGTCCCTGTTCTTCAGAACAGAGCCCCAGTCCGAGTCTCCGCTGTGGGACACCTTTCAGCCACATCTGTGTCGTCAACACAACTGTGACAGTAGCCTTTGCTCTGCGCTCTCAGTGGCGCTGTCCAGGTGGGCCAGAGGTGGGGGAGGCTGTACCCCAACTCCCCACGCTGAGCCAGCGGAGTGAGGACGCACTGCCATCCCAGCAGCCTCGTGGATGAGTCAAAGCCACCTTCACGGAACACAGGCCAGGGACCTTGATGGAGGGTTTCCAGAAATCTTCAGAAGTGAACACCTGGGGGCCCCACCAGGAAACCCTTCCCTTACTGGATTAGCCTAGTATCATCTCGAGAACTGTATTTGCCACACTCCGGCTTGACCTGGGCTTCGTAGGAATCGTAACACACGTTTATTGAGCACTTACTACATGCCCGGCTGGCACATGTGATGGCATGAAGCCCTCGCAATAACCTCATGAAGGGTTTACGGCTCTCATTCGTCAAGGATGGGAAACCTGGAGCCCTGAGCAGGAAATCACTCGCCTAAAGCCTCGGGCCCCGAGCAGCAAGGCCACAGTGGGAACCGAGGTGGGCGGGCTCCAGAGCCTGTATTCGCAGCGAAGACGATGTGTGGCCTCCCCGTCTGCAGACCTGGCTTTGGAAACTTCCCGTCCAGAGGCTGTTGAATTCTTCACAGGTAGTCTTGCCACAGTCGGGACATGCCGACCCGCGCTGCTCTGTGGCATGTGTTCCGACTCCCGGACACTTTTACCAAAACGAAAATAATAGCTGGCTTGGCCTTCCTCTTTTTAAAAATGGAAATTGCTGTTGCCTACACACATTCATTCTAAACACACACTCATTGCTACACGCATATTCGAGAAAATTCGAATGATGACGAAAAGCACAAGGTAAGATGCCCTCTGGAACCCCGGCATTAAGCCGCAACTGCTCTCGGTGGTTCGGCGACACGTTCAGCGGCCACACAGCCGCCACGCAGACATGCACGCGCATTCACGCATGATCTCGTCCACGTCGGCGTGGTCGGGACTGCAGGACCGGCATGCGATTCGGAGTCTGGGCTTTCACTTAGTGATGTGCCAGAGGGCTTTGTCCACGTCGCGTGGACACAGCCACACGCCACAGAGCAGCACACAGCATTCACATGTGCAGTCCCACCGTAGGGCAGCCCTCGCCCACGGACACACACGATGTTCCTAGCTGTTATCCGATCTGATCAAGAACCTTCTACAAGTATTTTCAGCATTTGTCTTCTTGTCTCTTAAAACATGTTCCCACGTACTGACATTTCCAGAACACGGATGTGCTCTTTTGTATAATGACGGAGCCATCTCGACCCGGGTGTGGGGCTGGGGAGGGCTGCAGTGAGTGTAGCTTCCAACCTGGCGAGAAAAGAGCCGGAAAACCCGCAAGTGCATGACTTTCTTGAGTCCGGCATCAGAGCAGTGAGGTTGCAAAGCAAATAACCAATCCCAGACCTGGCGAGAGCCGGGCACATGCCGGGGGAGAGAGGCCTGAGCGTTTGCTTACCTGGGCAGATGCCGTGCAAATTGGTAGGGACATTGAATGAGAACGTTTTAAACAAGTTGCTGAAGGACAGGAGTGGGTCGGCTGAGTGGGGAGAGGCCCTGGTCTGCAGGCTGGGGGGAGTCCCACCCTCCCGCTGGATTTTCCTCTAGGAACCCACCACCTGTGCACAGAGCAGCTGGGAGAATGGAGGGATGAAGGGGGCGTGGCAGCTGAGATGCGGCGGGAATCCCGGGCTGCACCCGAGACGTGGAGCGTGGACTTCAGTCGGCAGTGATACACCAGGAAAGCTCTTGGTCTTGACAGACGTACCATGGCTGTGCGTGGCGTGGTCATCGGTACCATGGCTGTGCGTGGCGTGGTCATCGGTACCATGGCTGTGCACAATGTGGACGTCGGTACCGTGGCCGGGTACCACGTGGACACCAGTACCGTGACTGTGCACAATGTAGATGGTTATGTGGCTGTGTACCATGTGGACGTCGGTACCGTGGCTGTGGACGGCGTGGACGTTGGGGAAAGCGGGGTGAACGGCATGCAAGAACCCTGTGTTCCACCTTTGCAATTTTTCTGTGAAGGTAAAATTATTTCAGAATAAAGATGTTATGGAAAAAAAAAGAATAGTTCTCGTTTTATTGGGAAGAAAAATGTTATTATCAACTAGTCAATTAGTAAGAGATACAAATACCTGGATATAATGTGGTAACTCTCTTGGCCCCCTATATCAATTGGCCTTTATTTTGAAATTCAGCATTCTTTTATTTTTAACGTTAATTTATTTTTAAGAGAGAGAAACAGACCGCGAGAGGGGGAGGGGCAGAGAGAGGGAGACACAGAATCCGAAGAAGGCTCCAGGCTCTGAGCTGTCCACACAGAGCCCCACGCGGGGCTCGAACTCACAAACTTTAAGATCATGACCTGAGCCGAAGTCAGACGCTTAACCGACTGAGCCACCCAGGCGCCCCTGAAATTCAGCATCCATAATATGTGAGTTTGGGGGGTTGGAAGGGACCCACAAAGTTTCCCAGTTTTAACTTTTTCTTTGTGACTCACTGTGCAAATCATGGTACAGACTCCAGAATGATTCCTAAATCTGATGCCAGCTTTGGATCCTTGGGATTCCAATTTCTTCCCTTATTGGGGTGAGTTCACCCTGCAAATGAAACCACCCGTTTTGTCTGAACGGACCCAATGGAAGCAGAAACGGCCCCCTGTCCTGCTTCAGCGGGTAGGCTGGTGGCTGAGAGCTGGACACTGGTCGCCCAGCCTGCCTGCATTAGGGTAATGGCGCCATTCCTTATGACCTGGCCACTAGGGGTGAAGGACTCTTGGGCCCAGCCATTTCTCCTCTCCAACCAGGAGAATAAGAGAGTTACAGTGAGAAGCAAGTGAGCCAGTACAAGAAACACACTTGGAACAGCACCTGAAACAATTAAAATTACTTTTATTATTATATTAGTTTTCTTTCAGCGATGCTGTGGTAACAGATTACTCCAGCATCTGAGGGGCTGGCAATGATAAGGCTTTGATCTTGCCCAGGTTCCCGGGGTGGCCGCAACTCTGCCCCACACTTTCTCTGCCTTTGATGGTGGGGTGGGCGTGGGGGTCCCAGAGCCTCCTGTGGGACTTGGGCATAATTGTGGACTCTCCTCCATGATTATGAGGATGGAACTCACGATTTGCTGCGCACTTTATTGACCAAAGAAGGTCCGGTGACCAAGCCTGGTGTTAAGGGGGGCAGGGAAGTAGACTCATGTTACGGGCAGGGCAGTGGAAAATCGGGAGCAGTCCATCAACCCTCCACAACTACTACAATTACGTTATCACACCCAGCGGTGCAAGTCTCCACAGCTGAGGCTGTGCGCAAAGATCTCAATAATTCTCTTTACTTTGAAGACAGCCCTCCTTCCCTTAAGTCTTATTAGTGAGACTTACAGTTTGCATAAAACAACATTTCTCTTCTGCGTGGACTTATCCATCCAGCTGCTAGAGAAAACACACATTTCTGAACCGATTTTGCAAAGAATCCGCATCGCGGAGACAAAATGTTAGAAGAGATCCTTGTGACATGGTCTCGTGACAAGGTGTCCTGGTGCTCACTGCCACAGGGAGGCGGCTGCAGGGAGCCCACTGTGAGCCTTGACCCAACAAATGTTTCTTTGACCCATTTTGTCCAACTGAAGAAAAGCCAAGCAGAGCAGGTCTGAAATATCGGGGGGATTCCGATCACTTGTACACAGAGAGAACTCCCAGCTCTCTCCCCTCCTGACTCCCAGCCACACCCCTACTGAGCCAGACCCTTGATCTGCACAGAGGCCGCAAAGGTAAGCTCCCTGGGCCTCAGTCCTGCAGGGGAAGAAGCTTAAGGGAACTGGAGAGGAGTACGTGAGTATGTGATGATTGAGCATCACAGATCCAAGACTAAAAGCCACCAGAGAGGTGACCTTGGGGAGAAATCATTTCTCCTGAAAGTGTAAATTCAAAGCAACAGATAACCAAGAATTGGTTCTCCAATGTCTCAAGGGTGTCATCAAGGATTTTACGTCCTGATTCACTGACAGTGACATAATAATAATTCCTGGTTCTCAGGGTGGCCCTGATGAGGGTTCGGAGCACGAGTGTTTCTGAAAGCTGATAAGGAAGCAGCCATTCCATAGGCTTAACTGAATTCTGTGTAGGACTCCCGAAGGCACTGATACCCATTCTTAGTGGCTAGCAACCTGACCCCTACCGAACAGCCCAGACTTATGGGAGACCCAGTAGAGTCGAGCGGCAACTTGCGCTCATCCTGTCTGAAAATTGTGTTACTCAGGAGCTGCTGAAGGTTCACCAACTTACGCCCTGAGACTGCGTGTTTGGGGTAGGACCTCATATCTGCTTGTTCATCTAACAGTTGGGAAGACGCAGTGACCATTAGCCACGTAGACACAATTTATTGGCTCCATACATGTATATATACATAAATACGCACACAAATGTGTAAAGTGAAAAGTACACACATCCACACCCTTGTGGCACCTCCACCTGCCATTTTCTCAGGACCCTGCACCCGCTCCTTGAGCAAGATAAGACGGATGGGGGCCAGCCTTAGAGACATTTCACCACACCCGATACAGGGGGCAAGACCATCAAGACCCCAGGGAGTGTAAGACCCAGAAGAGGGGGAATAATCAAATGTGTACAACTTAAAGGCACGAGGATGTACTAACTTCCTCCCGAGTACATAGCCGTGCACTTGCGAACACAAAACATAACGACTTAACTCTTAAACCATTACAGTCCTTTGAAGCAGACATTGTTTGCACTCTATCGACGAGATAATGAAGCTCGGAGACGTACATTTGGGGGCGTATGTGATCCTTGCATAACTTCTCACACTGCGGGAAACTGTACCGTGTGTGGACACACATCTACACACCCACACTTCTTACCCGGCCCCGGGGAACGGAGTTCTTACTAACGATGAGGTATTCATTTTGTCGTTAAAGCAAACTCACTCACGGCTTTCTGGGATGCACGAGGTTTGCTTCCTCCTGGGCTCACCTGGGCAAGTCCCCTGTGGTCAGCTCTCTTTACTTGCTCCTGCACCCCCACACCGAAAGCAGCTGGGGGGAAGCACCTCAAGCCAGCACTCCGCGCAGCCTGGCGGGTTTCCACAGCTCCCCACCCCCGTCCAGCGGTTCTCAGAGTGGGGTCCCCGGCCAGCAGCATCGGCATCACCCACCGAATCAGACACTGGGGTGGAGACTCAGCAGTCTCGGTTCGGACTTCTCCCCTCCTTCCCCTCCCAAAGGACAACACCCTCCCTCCCACCCTCCCTGTGCTTACCTGGGCTGCCCATGCTCTGTTCCAAGGCCGTCCCCTCCGACCTGGCACCGGGTCTCTCTCCTCTGAGATGCTCCAGGACATGGCTGCAGCCATTCACCCATTTTTCTCGGTCCTTTGGATCATATTTACAGTGTTAAATCTATGAGTGGTATGATTCCCGTCAAAACCCAAGAAACAGACCAACATGCAGATTCTCTGGATCCCGTAGCCCCTTCAGCCCACTTTACGTTGTTCCCCGCATACTGGTTTTCTCTAAAGAGTTGTCTACTCCTGTAGCAAGTTCCTCTCTTCCCCTTCTCTGCTGATCCCATGACATCAAGCCTGTGTATCCCCTCCTCACCATACAGCTCTGTGAAGGACTCCCACCACCCTCCACAGCTGGGCCTCCGGGTCCCTTCTCATCTTGTCTGTCTGCGACCTCTGGCACCGCTGCTCATATTCTCTTCTCTTCACTTGGCCTCTGCGACAACGGACTTTCTTGGTCCCACGCTCTCCTCACTGACATTTCTCATCTCCTGTACTGGTTACTCCTCATTTCTTTAACCTCGAAATGTTGGACCTCCTGGAGCCCAGGGCTCAGTTCTGTTCACTTCTTTAGATATTTCTACCAGGTCCCTTGGGTAGTTCTTCTCAACCTGGGCCGCTCATGGGAACCACCTGGGGAGTTGAAAACTCTCAATGCATTCTAGATCAATCCCATCAGAATCTCTTGGGTGGAACAGAAGCATCAGTATGTTTTCCAGGCTTCACAGGTGATTGCCATGTGCAGTCAAGTTGAAAACCACCTTCCTGAGGGATCTCATCCTGTTTATGGCCAAATCATCTATATGCTAGTGGCCCAATTCTGGAGTCCCCAAACCCCTTTCCCGTATGATCCAGACTCCCACTCAGCACCTGCAATGAGGTGCCTAAGACACAACTCACACTTAAAATGTTCCAACTGAACTTTTGGTCCAGCACCCAAAATTCAACCATGGACTTCTTCTATCTTAGCAGGTAGAAAGTGCATCTCTCCAGGTTCTCAGGCCAGAGATGTCAACTCCCCCTCTCCCTGTCCCACACCCACACCCAAGTGTAGTAAGTCCTACACCTCAGAGTATGTCCACCATCTAACCACCCCCCACCATCCACACTGCTGCCACTGTGGGCCAAGCTGTCACTCTCTCCTGCTGGATGCTTCCAGCAAGTTCCCTCATGCTTCCAATCTCCCTTCCACTTTCTCTTTCAACATGGCCAGAACAATCCTTTCAAAAGTAAGTCAGTGCTTATCTGTCCTGTACGGAAACGCTCCCCTGGCTTCTGATGCCGCCAAGGGTAAAACCCAAGGGTGCCATTTCTTCTTTAGGGACATTTTTAAACCATATTTGGATCTATAGCCCATCCCGTGCCACTGTTGATCAGAGATTATCAAAACAGATGGTGGAATTGTTCCCAGCTACAAAAAAACTGTTCTCTCTCTTCTACATGACAAGAAAACATTTTTAGATAGTTCTAGATCAGCATTTTCTAAACTTACTGGACCATGAAACATTTTTAAATTATAATATATTGATGGGACACCAAGAGGAGTTTATGAAATATAAATGTAGGCTTAGATTAAAGCAGACAGCATCAAAAAAGTTCTCAAAGGTGAATTAATAGCTTAAAGAAATGATAAAAATTTGATTCATATTCACTTTGCTTTAACACAGCACAGAACACAAATTGGGGGAAACTGCTTATGTGTAAGTTAATGAGAATAAAATATACGAACATAAAGTAATTTTTTACACTGTGCATTTTTGTTATGAAGGAAGACGTGGTCTTGAATAGTGATTTGGGGGGTCGATTCTAAATCACACAGCTGCTTAAAATTAGGGATGATGCAGCTGAGTGTCTTCCCGTATGAAGTCCAAGATCAGGTCTAGTTCCACATTTTGTTTAATTAGAGTGAGATACGAGCATTCTGCTTCTCTGGGCATGATGCGCACAGACTACAAAAATGGAAACTCTTCTCCTGGCGGTATGGGGACCAACTGAACCAGGTTGCTCCAAGACTCATTCCCCTTGGATTTTGTCTCTTCATCGATCCGCTCGTGGAATTTTGGAAACTGAATCTGGGTGTGCTGCACTTAGGAGCTCTCTCTTGAAAAGTCTCGGAGAGTTCAAGAACCTCACGAGTTTTTGTGTTCGTTACCATTGTGGTTGTTTTGATAAAACTGCCTCCCTCCAGCCACGGGTCTGTGGGGAACCAATTTGTGCGGTATAAATATTTCAGACTCCATAAATGTTGAATAATGCCACAAATACATGTTGAAATATTCAGGCGAAATGCACAACACAGAGCAGTGGCCCATCTGCTGAAAGGACACTGGCAAGTGCTGCTGGGCTCCCCGAGGTGGCGCCTTGGGCGGATGGGAGGGGTGGGGTGTGGCGGCTCTGAGCCAGGAGGCCCGGGGCCACATCCTGGTTCTGGGACTTGGCGGCTGCCTCCCAGGGTACATCTCTGTACCTCAGCTATTTTATCTGTAAAATGGGCACAGTAGTCCTGAAGGCTTAAAGATTAAATGCCTGAAGCATTAGAGGACTCACACGTTCGTGAGCATTAGATTATCTTTCTAAGACAGATTCTCGGGGAGTGATAGGAACAATGATGTTTGGTGTCTTCATACAAATGTCTACCAAATGCATTAAAAAAAAAAAAAAGAAAGTGGGGCGCCTGGGTGGCTCAGTCGGTTGAGCATCCGACTTCGGCTCAGGTCATGATCTCACAGTCTGTGGGTTCGAGTCCCGTGTTGGGCTCTGTGCTGACAGCTCAGAGCCTGGAGCCTGTTTCAGATTCTGTGTCTCCCTCTTTCTCTGACCCTCCCCTGTTCATGCTCTCTCTCTGTCTCAAAAATAAATAAACATTAAAAAATTAAAAAAAAAAAAAAAAAGAAAGTTAAAGTATGACCCTCCCTTCCTCAAAAAGTTAAAAATAGAACTACCCTGCAATCCAGCAATCGCACTACTGGGAATGTGCCCAAAGTGTACAAAACCACTGATTCAAAGGGACACATACACCTGATGTTTAATTTTTTTTTTAATTTTTATTTTTGAGAGAGAGTGGGGGAGGGGCAGAAAGAAGGATCCAAAGTGGGCTCTCTGTTGACAGCAGTGAGCCTGACAGGGGTTCGAACTCACGAACCACGAGATCATGAGCTGAGCCGAAGTCGGACATTCAACTGACTAAGCCACCCAGGTGCCCCTGAACCCTGATATTTATAACATCATTATCTATAATAGCCAAATATGGAAACAGCCCAAGCGTCCATTGATTGATGTGCGGATAAAGAAGATGTGGTGTATATGTATGTGTGTATGTATGTAGACTTATACAGATACACAATGAAATATTACTCAGCCGTGAAAAAGAATGAAGTCTTGCTACCCGCAACAGCACGCATGGAACCAGAGGGCATAATGCTAAGCAAAGTAAGTCAGTCAGAGGAAGTCACATACCACATGATTTCAGTCATATGTGGAATTTAAGAAATGAAACAAATGAACAAAAGAAAAAAAAAAGAGACTAACCAAGAACCAGACTCTCAACTACAGAGATCACATCACACCAACGGTCGCCAGAGGGGAGGGGGGTCGGAGGACGGGGGAAATAAGTGACAGGGATGAAGGAGCGCACCTGTCGTGATGAGCACCAGGGGACGTGTGGGAGTGCCGAATCCCTACGTTGTACACCTGAAACTGATCTCACGCTGTGTGTTAGCTAACTGGAATGTAAATAAAAGCTTAAGAAAAGGAAGTAGGACCCCCCCTCCCACTGCTCCAAAGCAACAGTTATGGGTATGTACCCTGGATCATATCTGGGGAACTACTGTCTTGAAGCAGATGCTATAGTGAGACTTTTTTCTTATCCTCAGGCACGTGTTAAGCCATCTACTGGACATGTCTCTAGAAATAATGATAATAGTACCATTTGTTGAACACTTTCGGTCCAACCACTAGGCCAGTGGGTTGGGGTGTTGGCTTCTAATTCCTAACCCAGTCCTGCAAAGCAGCCATCACATCTCCATCTTCTGAGTGAGGAAATGTGCAGCAAGGGCAATAAATGACTTGCTTGCACCCCTTGGGGGTGCTGGGCCGGGAGCCTGGAAGAAGCCCAGACCATCCTGCCCTAACCTGATACCTCCCCTCTGCCCCGCACCCTTGGGGATTTAGAAGACTGTAAACAACAAGGCATGAGGCGCACTGAGAAGAAATATGGACAGAGAGGGTGCTCGTTTGGGAAGGACCGAAGTTGCGTCCAAGAAGAGAGTCCGTCACGGTGGGGGGCGGAGGGGGGTGAGGTCCGGGGCACCCCTGGGGCTCCCGCTTGCCCTGATCCACCCCATACTCAGCCCGGGGCTCCCGCTCCTCATGGTGAAGGAACAGCACCACCTGTGGACCGAGAGAAGGGAGAAGATTCCAGGCTGCAGGGAACTTGCCAAGGGTCCCCTGGTGGGAAGTCCCAAGTGCCAGATGCCACCTTGGGGACGGTGGACCCCGAGACCCTCGATAGATGCTTTATCCTGGTTGCTCCTGACTCCGCGCATCCGTGAAACCCCAGAGGCTGTGAATCTTGACTCTCCTCCCCTCCAGCCCGCAACTAATTCACTGACCTGCTTTTAGCACATCAAACTTTTAGACACGTCAGGATTAAAAACCACAGAATGTGCCTGTAGTTCCCACTCCCAAATAACACCCACATTCACGCTTCGAAAGAGGACAAAGCCAGCTCCGGCTGACTCAGAAGTTTAGTCACCTTGTCTCAGTGCCTCCCCCACCCCACCCCGTGGCTCAGCTCCTGGGGCAAACAGGCAAGAGAAGCCAGAGGTATCACCTCCCCAGGGAGAAGTTTGATGAGGGAGAAGGTGGATTCGTGCCTGACACGAACACCTCCACATTTGTTTTAATTTTCTTCCCTCAGGGATACGAATATTTAGGTACGCACAGACACTGAAAAGTAAAATAAAAGCCACACATCATCTCATCTCTTGTAGATTACTATGGACCTTTAGGCTGGTATGGATCAGCCTGTAAGTATAGTTCCAAAATCTTTAAAAAACAAAACAAAACACCATGTGCATTTTCAGTGTGATAGTCCTTATACTACTCTTTCTCATGAGTTGCAGTAGAGTAGATAATATGATGCCATAATGTAGTTCACTAACTTCTGCGTAAAAGGCGTTCACGCTCTTTCCACATGTTTACATTATAAATAACAATGCACTGAACATCTTTTAATGCAAATATTTGTACCTATGTTATATTTTTATAATTATTTCTTAGTCTCCAATCTTACAAGTCAAGTTTCTGGGTTGAAAGATATGGATATTTTCAAAGATTTTAATTTGCGTTTCTAAGCACCTCGGCAGGAATGTTGTACCAATTTAATTTTTACAAATAATTGTTAAGTGTGCCTCTTCTGAGGCCAACTTCTTTTTTTTTTCAATATATGAAATTTATTGTCAAATTGGTTTCCATACAACACCCAGTGCTCATCCCAAAAGGTGCCCTCCTCAATACCCATCACCCACCCTCCCAAACCCCCCATCAACCCTCAGTTTGTTCTCAGTTTTTAAGAGTGTCTTATGCTATGGCTCTCTCCCAATCTAACCTCTTTTTTTTTTTTCCTTCCCCTCCCCCATGGGTTTCTGTTAAGTTTCTCAGGATCCACATAAGAGTGAAACCATATGGCATCCGTCTTTCTCTGTATGGCTTATTTCACTTAGCATCACACTCTCCAGTTCCATCCACGTTGCTACAAAGGGCCATATTTCGTTCTTTCTCATTGTGAGGCCAACTTCTTAAGCTTACACTTTACTTTTTAATCTTAGGACAACAATATTTTTAAAAACTTTTTTAAATTCTGTTTTTGAAAGTTTATTGTTTTTGAAAGAGAAAGCATGAGCAGGGGAGGGGCAGAGAGAGAGGGGAACAGAGGTTCTGAAGCCGGCTCTGTACTGTAAGCCCGATGCAGGGCTTGAACTCAAGAACGGATAGATCATGACCTGAGCTGAAGTCGGATGCTCAGCCGACTGAGCCACCCAGGCGCCCCAGGACAATAATGTTTCTAAACATATTAGTTTATAATATTTTACATATTTTTAAATAGCGGGGTTGCAGATTACTTTTGTATGTTTGAGGAACACACTGACACTTTTTTTCTGAGTTATTAGTAACAGCCCATCGGCCAGCTCTCCATGAGTATATTTATTTTTCAATTTATACAATAATACCTTAATGCTCAGCATGGAAAATCTAAACAACAGGAAACTTACAGAATAAGATGTATTGTTTTTGCACCTTCTGCTCTCATCTACTTTTCACTCCCAGCAAGGAAATGCTATTAGAAGACAAGTTCGTGGTCTTCTGCGGGGGGGGTTTCCAGTGACCGGGTGGCTGGGTTCAGGCAAGTGCAGGGAATGCTCTGAGACGTGTTAGTAAATTGTCCCTCAAACGTGCACCAGTTTAACTTGTCACGAAGGTGCTGGACACTGCCTTTCCTTCAGACTCTGACCGGCACCAGATGGCTTCGATCTTTATTTTGCATTTGCAACACGACGATCCCAACTTACTGTTTAGATCTGTGAGTCCCCGATTAATTCTACAGGGCGTCAACCATGTCTCCACATTTACGGAACATTTAATTTCTTCTCTGAATGTCCTTTCCAGATCCTATACCCACGTGGGGTGTAAGCAGAAACCGTGGGGGAGAAGGCAAGCAGGTGGACAGTTATTTTAATGAAAAAAGTCAGATGGAAATGAATACTAGAAGGGGGTAGTGCGTGTGTGAGTGTGTGTTGCCCACATCCCATCCCTACTTCCCACCCACTTACATATGCGTAATTCAATATAAAATATTAAATTACTTAACACGTAATAACAAATCATCTTATATATTTTCTAAGTTTATTTATTTATTTTGAGAGAGTGAGAGAGCAAGCAAGCAGGGGACGGACAGTGAAAGGGAGAGGATCCCAAGCAGACTCAGAGCTGTCAGCACAGAACCTGATGTGGGGTTTGAACTCATAAACTGTGAGATCATGACCCAAGTTGAAGCCAAGAGTCAGGTGCTTAATGGACTGAGCCACCCAGGTGCCCCTTATATATAAGTTAGTGGATCATAAAGAATGTAATAAATATACATATATTTAAACGTGTATTTACTTATTTACTTTGGGGGGTGGGGAGGGAGAATGTGCGTGGGGGAGGGGTAGAGCAACAGGGAGAGAGACAATCCCAAGCAGGCTCTGTGCTGCAGCACAGAGCCCAACACGGGGCTCAAACTCATGAACTGTGAGATCGTGATCTGAGCCGAAATCAAGAGTCAGATGCTTAACTGACTGAGCCACCCAGGTGCCTAGAACATACATACATATACTGAATTTAATTTCTTCCATTACAATAATTTAAATGAGAAACAGACGCATAGATTATATAATATCGCACCTCTAATGTGTGTAAGTGTGTGTATATATGTACGTATATGATGTCTGTTTCTTTGAATGGAATGGGCCGTCTTGCCCAGCGGCCAGGGGTGAGGGAGAGCTGGAGGAAGAGCCTCAAGAGCCTGGCCGCCCGCATGAACCACGCTGACTCTGGATATTCTCGAGCATCCACCACATGCCCAATCCTGCTCTGGGCGCTGGGGTACCACCGCGAGGAGCCCCATCCAGTGTTCCTACTAAGCACTGGGGACTTCAAGATACATTAACCACAACATTGCCGGAGACCTTTGGCTACCCGTGTGACAAGAGAACGCCCAGAGACGGGCAGTGAGCGAAGAAGGGCGGGCGCCTCCGTGACCTGGAGAAGACTCCGTTCTCCTTTTCTCTCCGAGTGGCACACGGAACTCTGGGAACACGGAAAAGCCCAAATGCTGAGCAGAGGCTCATTTGCTCTGGCTACTTTCGCACGTGTGCTCTGCGTGGACTTGGGGACAGCCAACGTGAGTCCTGACGCCGCGACACTGGGACAGGCTATTAAAGGACGTGGGTCGGCCTGGTTCTTCACTGGGGATAGTTCTGCACCCCGGGGCCATCTGGCAACATCTGGGGACATTTTTCGTGGTCACAACTGCCAGGCAGGTGCTACTGGCAACCTGTAGGCCGTGGCCAGGGATGCTGCTGAACATCCCACAGCGCGGAGGACAGCCCCCTGCAACTAAGACTTACTGACCGAAAGAAATGCCAGCGGCATCAAGGTTGCGAGTCCCTGGCCTAGGCCGAGAGAATCTGTCATGCTCTGGGCTCAGATGTCAGCTGTCAGCTTACATGGCCCCAGCTTACATCATCTCCGTTGAGGAATTCCGGGCTAGGATAGCGCACAAGCCACACTTGGGGAGGACGAAACAGGTGCTTTCTGGGTGCTTCATCTAGAATCCTCTTACCACAGACTTTGTTCTACAACTCAGGGCACATTAGTTCACACAGATCATGAAAAATGGTGCCATTCACTTCATCCAGACTTTTCTCAAAATACTTACGATCGCAAATCTGATGGTAACTGAATTGCTATATGAATTCAGCTCAGCCCGACTGGTGTCATTATAACACTGAGGTGACTTTTTGGACCTTTACTCAACAAGAGGTGCCATAATCCCACCATGTAGGAAGAATTCCTTCTGTGACAATAAACAATGTCAGCAATCTATAAATAATCGGTGCTTCTGTTCCACGCTGAGGGCCTAGCTGCCAGTCCATAAGGCGATGATGGTGCCACATGCAGTGGGATCCATATTTACTGAAGTATTCTGAGCACTGAGTTCCTTCTTTGCCTTTTTTCCCCCTCCCAGGCTGTAACGAATGAACGCTTGTCATTGACACTGAGTAGAGGGATTCATTTTGTGTCAAGGAAGCATGTACGTTTCCTGATGAGACACCAGCATATCCCACTTCTGCGAAGACACGGTTACATAAAACATAATGAAAAACTTTCATTACATTTGCAAAATACACACGCGTGAAAATCTTGGTGAAATGTTGACCAAACAAGATGAAGGAGCTTGATAAGAAAATTCAAAGCATCCATTTCTTGCCTTGTTCATTCAGCACATACAGTTATTATGTACTTTCCATGTGTGTTTAGGAACCTGCATTTTATATATTACAAGGTGTGTGTTTTTATAACAATTGCATTTATCACTTTCCAAAATCATCACCGTGGAGATTATTTACAAGTGATTCCTTGTTCCAGCATAGCCCATTTTAAATGCTTTTTAGCTACAGATTCCACGTACACATGTTTTCAGGGTTACGGAGATAGAGCGTTTGGGTAAAAAGGTGCATCCCAGATGGGCACTATGGTGGCAGGGCTGAGTCACCCCTGGGGAGCCACATGCAGAAATCAGAACTCAACAGATGAGAGAAACAATGTATAGCAAGCAAGATTCTTAGCCCCAGAGTTCAGGTGCACAAGAAAGACAAACACTTTGTTTAGTATTTGCTTTGTTTTCAGCCACTCTGTGCTGCCTTCTCCCTCCTGGCGGTCGTCACACGGCTCAGTCATCTCTCTGGAGTGTGGGGTGTCCACTGCCTGCCCCACACCGCCCACACTGCAGCACAGAAGGGTCCACCACTCTCACCATCCAAGCACTCACTGTTCAAGGACACAGAGTCCTTGGATGAAGAACAACAGTGTAGACAAGACACCATTGCTTGAGTTGAATGTCAGGCTTCAAACCCTCCCTGAACCAATTACTAGTTGTGCGATCTATAAAGTGGAGATTAAACAATAGTAAATTCCTGTAAAAACTGTTGTCACGATTAAATCAAGGGCTGCATAGGAAACGTACCGCCACGTTGTCGGGGCTCAAACGTACACAGAGGCATGTGTCTCTAGTCCAGAGTTGGAGTTTTTCGTGTCACGTCTGGGCCGGAGCAGAGAGACACTGCACCTAAATCCCAACCTCCCTGGGCCTGTGGAAAACCCTGCCCCCTCGCGTGACTCCCTCCCCAAAAAGAGCAAGGGTCTGGCTTCAGCCCAAGCTGGATCCAGAGACTCCAATGCCTGTACTGGGATTTGCTCTTGTTTTCCCCACCCCCGGGCCCTTTCATAAAGGGCTAGTTGACTCTCCAACAGGCAGATGCAGTCCGCAGAGAACGAGGGGAGCCATACCCACAACCTCGGAGTCTGTCTCATTGCATGCTGCACCTGAGCAGACGACGGGAGAGGACGGTCAGATGTTCCCGGGGTGCAGAGTCAGGCAGAACGTTCCAGAACAAAACCCTCACCATGGAACCGTTCTGTCATCGCTTGCGGGAGGAGGGAAACGGGAGCAGCAGGTGTCTGGCGGGTAGAAGACCTGCCTGTAGACCAGACTCCATCCCTCGTGAGAGCAGCCCCCTCCTACTGAGTCTCAGGGACACCCACCCTCTGTCACCCTCACAACCATCCTGCTCATGAGATGCTATCACCACCCTTTAGCACTAAGGAGACTGAGGCTTGAGAGGAGGGAAACCAGAAGCTTGCCAAGGTGCTGCTACTGGGTGACTTTGTAGTAGCCCAAGTTGTGCAGAGGGTGACAGGAGAGTTTGAGCAACGTTTGGTAGTGACAGTAACACTCATGAACTGCTTCCCAGGCCTGGTGCCTTGCAACGCTTCCTCCCACACCGCTCACGGCTCGGACCGATAAGGACCACGCTGTGTGCAGCAGCAGGTGGCTGCCGTGACGGTCCTATTTACCCTGCCATTTCTAAAATGCTCTGTTCTCGGGTCTAACGGCCCCCAGCGGGCCGTGGTTTGTAATTCATTAGCGTCTTGCTTCTCTATTCCAGTCTTCCTTGCCCTCCGTCACCCCGACATCAGGAACAAAGGCCCGGAGTGCAAGCAGTGAGGGGAGGAAGGCAACGGGACACTCTCACTGGCGGGCAGCCATTGTCCAGCCCCCCGGTGCCTCCCTCCCCTGAGCTGCTCCTCCACACCCACCCTCCCCCAGCCCCTTGGTCCCCTCCTGAACTTCCCTGTCCTTCCAACTTTTTCTTCCTCCCAGCTCCTACCCACGGCCATGGGGGATCGGTTTAGAAGTGGGTGTCGGACACCAGCTGAGATAACCAGGGTCCTTCCCGTGGCTCTTGAACCGGAGAAGAGGCCATCTCCCTTCTGTGACGGAGTGTCGAGCACATTAACACCTGAGATCGGCTGGTGGCCATGTTTCCTCCCATTTGGGCTGAAAAAGAATGAAGCCAAAGGCAGAGAGAAACCATGAAGGGGCGTGCGTCCTGCCTCTGAATCTTCGCTTCCACCTGCTCCTGAAGTCCAACTATTCCCCTCCTTCCCCTGTCCCCATCTCTGCCTGCGTGGACTGTGAACCAGCACGTGCTCCTTTTCGGTTAGCTGGTTGGAGCCGAGTTGCTGTTACTTGCAACTGAAAAGTCTTAGCCAACACAGAGCATTTTCCATAGTGACCCATCTTCTAGATGTCTGTTCCCTGTCTGCGCTGTTTGTGAGCCCCACATTTACAAATCGCCTTTCTTTCTTTTTAAATTTTTTTAATGTTTATTAATTTGAGAGGGGGGCAGAGAGAGAGGGAGGCACAGAATCCGAAGCAGGGTCCAGGCTCTGAGCTGTCAGCACCGACGCAGGGCTCGAACCCACGGACCGTGAGCTCACGACCGGAGCCGAAGTTGGATGCTTAACCCGCTGAGTCACCCAGGCGCCCCCATGAATTGCATTTCTATACGCAGACATAATTGCAAGTCTGAGTGGAACAGACTGAAGCATCAGTCTGCTGTCCAGGGACAAAGCAGCCGTTCGTACCTCTGTAATCTCAACTCTCAGAGATCAAGCCGGCTCATTCACCCACTCATCCACGCTTTCATTTAAAAATTCTTATTCAGTGCTTTCTACCAGCAAAGCTCCTGTCATGACTATAGAGACGACAGAGAGAGACCAGGGCAGGACTGACCCTGAAGGAGCTAACGATAAGACACGAAGGAGCACAACCCAGGAGAAGTGGACAAGTGTCACAGCGGAGGTACAGAGGAGGCCCCCCGGGAGCTCAGAGGTAGCAGATAGCTGGTATTACTCCAGACTCGGGGAAGATGTCATGGGTAAGATTTAACGTTGTCTGGCTGACAGCTAAGCTAAGAGAAGGGTCCGAGGGCGTGAATTCCAGGTGGGGGAAGAGCACTCTTCTCACCTGAGTCATACGCCAACAAAGAGCTAGACAGAGGCCTGACAGCTACAGAGAAAAAAGGCCGCCTTTCTCCCAGAAGCCTGGCAAGCCTGTTACTGCCCAGCCCTGAATTAAGCAGACGTGCCGTCTGGTCACAGGCACGGCCGGACCCCCGCAGCCCCCTTCAGAGGGAGAGACGATTTTAGCGCGTGGCAAAGATCCAGGGTGACCGCCGGGTCGCAAGGCGGACAGTGAGAGCGAAGAAAGGTGCTATTAATGATCACTGTGGAACAGCAATCGAAAATCAAGACTGCTCTGGGCAAACGGAGTAGGCCAGAACCTTCTTGCTGCAGACAGGGAGCCCAGCTCCAAAGGGAGAAGGAGGCTGGCCGAGCCTGCTCAGATCCTTCCCCCGGCTCGTTAGCCGGAAAGCCCCGCTCCCCTGAGGACACGTGGTGGAGAGAGACCCAGGGATCTAGAGAGTTCTGTCCTCGGTAAGCATCCAGATCATAGACTACGTGGTCTACTAGGCATGATTTTTCAGAAGGGAACGGCGTATTTACAGTCACACACAGTGAAGGGCTACGGCGGGCAAGGAGATTAGGACCAGGCGGGAGGCATCCCACGTGCCCAAACACACAGGTGCCACCACGGATCGCTCACTTACCCCATGGTATTCCATTGGAGAACAGCCTCACGTGACTTCGTGCATTCATTTAATGCCGTGAACAGCCCTGCCAGCTGGGGTCCCCGTCACTGCCGCTGACAGATAAGGAAACTGAGGCTCCGAGATACGGGTGACTTGGCTCAGGATGACAGAGCTGCCGAGCAGACGGAGCTGGATTTGAACCCAGGACTTTAGCCTCCGTAATCCACGTGCCGCCCACCTCCTCCACCGAGCCCGGCTCCCCCGAGGCTGCCCTCACTGTGGCGTGATGAGAACGTCCAGAAGGGAAAGAGGGCCGGGAGCCCTGGACAGCTGTTTGAGAGAGAGCCACGCATGTCTGTGTGCTACTCAGGACGTCGCTTGGCTTCAGAGGGAGGCAGAACAGAATGCAGTCCCACACACCGCACGGGGCAGTGCTCGCCTGGGCTTAATTACAGGTAGTCAGCATGGACTCAGCAAAGGAAAACCACGCTTGGTCGATCTGATAGAATTTTTCAAGGAAACAGCACAAAGAGTCAACAGGAGAAAGCCTGGCTATAATTTACTTGGACTTCAAGAAAGCGTTTGATATAGTGGCTCACAAAAGACTAATATTCTAGGTCAGCAAGTATGCAATGGCGAGGGAGCTGCCTGAATGGGTAAGGAACTTGTCAAGATGTTCGAGATAGAGAGGATAAGAGTCGGTGCAAACAGCTCAGGGAAGGGAAGACGTGACAACCGGAATTCTGCAGACAGCAGCGCTCTGGCGGGCTTTGTTCATTTCCTGACTGTTCTGTTAGCGATGGTGGAGTTAAGAGAAGGCCAGTTGGCTTTTTCCGAGGGCCTCGAGCCTTAACTTTAAATTCTTTAGTCCGAGAGATAGTCCAGAGGTACGCACGGGTCAGGAAGAAGTTTTATTTGGCAGCTGGAGCTGAAACAGCAATTCTCACTGAAGTTGCTGGAGTGAGTTGAGATTCTTCTGAGGATTTAAAATGGTCTGAGCCTTAGAATGTTGGAGTTTGGGTTTTTGCCCCCAGCATTTCTCTGCCCTCCTGGCAACCGCTTTGCAACTTCTCTCTCTAAGGACGTGTGCCCTCTCCACCTTCAGCGCACACCCACGGGAGGTTTTCATACTCACCCTTAAACGTGGGGTGCAGAACCCCAGCCCGACCGGCTCACCTGCTGCCCCCCAAGGGCACAGAGCTTGGGTCGAGGGGCACACGCCTCTCGAGACGGCCCAGTCAGAGTGGACCTTGACCCAGCTTGGAGACGGCTGTGACGGACCCCTCCTGCAGGGGAGCCCCCAGGACACCGGCAGTCTTCACCCCGGGACGTCGGTCTGCGGGCTCTGTGCAGCAGGGAGGCAGGCTGGGCTGCGGCCTCTCTCAGGAAAAGGCGGCGCACGGGGACCCAGGTCCAGGTCCAATCACAGCCATCAATATTTCCTTCACGTTGAGGCTGCTTTGAGTCGGATTTTCTGTTGCAGCACGAAGAATTCTGAGTGAAGCAAACACCCCCACCCCCTAAATCCCACAGTTTATGTATTACCGTCAGGTCTCCAGACACGGACCCTTTGTTCCAGAGCTTAACCTAGAAACCACAGAATGGGAGCAGCTCTGAATCCATCAGCAGTGATGGCCTCTGATGTTCCCGGGCCGCGAACCTCGCCAGCCCTAATGGGGTGCAAAGACCACACCCCGAGTTCTTCCAGGGAGACTCTGGAAACCTTCCCAGACCCACACCCATTTCGTATTAGAGGAAACGGAAGCTAACAGCGGGTCCTCTCCACGATCCCGTAAGATCCAGTTTCGGGGCAATAACTTGACTCGATCATCTGGTATAAATCGGGTTTTGTCCCAAACATACTATGCGCCTGATCAATTTGTCATCGTCACTCTCACCATTGTCATCAACAGCCATGCCCTCACGGCATGCTGGACACTGTGCCGCCTGTCTCACCAGTGTTGCCATGTGGCTTCTTTGTGAAGTCATCTTAAACGTTAGCTGCTGTCATCAGCCTGGTTTATATATGGGCAGTAATTATATACTCACTTGGTCAACAGACATTGTTTCTGTGCCTATAATATGGCTGTGCCTGTGCTAAAGCGCTGAGGAAGCAGTGTCAGAAAACACAGTGCTCTCCTTCCTCCGTGGAGGGTGGGGGCCAGTGTGGCCAGGACGGGGCTTCTGGCTGCTGCTGGGGAGATAGGCAAGGGAAAGCCTATCCAGGGTCCTGAATGAGGCTGTTAGGAACTTCATTCTCTGTCTCATGGGCCACGGAGGATCATTTATGGATTTTCTTCAGGAGGAAGAGGTGATGAGTCTTGCATTTTAAAAGAACCATTTGGAATAATGTGGGGTTACAGACATTAGAAGCAACAGACAGAGTTGGGAAATACTTGGAGGTAAAACTTAACGATGTAGGAGGCATGGATTAAGGAGGATGAAGAAGAGGGTTGCCAGGGATGATGGCTGGGGCTTGAAATAACGCACAGGGGGAGCACGGTACTAGGTACCAAGACAGGACCACAGACAGAGACCCAGCAGCAAAGACCAGGGGTTCAGTTCAGGTTACACTGAATTTGAGAAGCATTTGAAATGTAGCACTGTTGAGTGTTAGATTGGGCTGGGCGATCATCTGGGAGTCTTTGGTTTATAGACAGCGATTTGAAGCACTGAAGTGGAGGAGACCCTCTAGGGAAGAATAAAGTGTAAGAGTCAGACAAATAAAAATAAAGACAAATAAAGAATAAAGAGTAAGGACAGAGCCTTGAGAATGCCCACATTGGAAAGCCAGGTAGGCAAGGACAAGGAAGGCAGATCCGAGAGGGGCTGTCGATGCTGGGTGGGGTGGGAGACGTGGGGACACAGGCAGAAAGTGGCATGCCGGTCAAGTCCCGGTCAGCAGCGAGTTAAGGCAACTCAAGCTTGAATGCACAATGGTGTCGGGAATGAGGGTGTGGCTGGCGTGGGCAGGGCTGTGGTGAAAGGGAGTTCGGGGGTCAGTTGATAAAGATGGGAGAGCAGCATGTTTACGAGCTGGAAGGGAGGGTGGCCATAGAAACACTGAGGTTATGGGAGGGAAGAGAGTGTAATTTAGAACCTAAGTGTCACATGCCAACATGGGATTCAGAACCCAAATGAAAGAGTAGACCTCCATCCAAGGAGGATCAGCATCCTCACCAGACCAGGAGGAGACAGGAGAAGGGCAGTGTTGGTGGGTTCAAGGACAAGCCTGCAAGACCGGCCGGCCAACAGGTGCAGAGGCTAGCCTCACTCTCTGGTTGGTGTCTTACCACATCACGCTCTCTTAATCACCCTGATTATCACTTGTTTCAACAGCTCCATGACTTTGAGTGCAAACAGTTCTCAACAACATAATGCAGGTGACCTTTGTGGGAATATCTGCTGGTTAGCTGGGGTCTTGGGTACCTGACCCATTTTAATACAACACATTCAGGTAGTAGCCCCACGAACGTTGGTTGGGGTCTACATGGAGATGCTCTTAAAGATTTGGATTTCCAGGCCCCAAACTCGGGGGGGGGGGGGGGGGACTGGTGATGCAAGAGGTAAACAGGTGTGCCAAGGGAAGCCGACTTCTATACAATCGCCGTGTTTTGTGAGGTGTTTGGTCAGGTTTGGGAACAACGGAGTTAAGACATTATTGATGATAGGTGGTGTTTGATGTGGGTTCCTGGGCAGCCGGTCCATACAAATAGAATAATTGACGGTCTCCATCATAGGCCCAGGATTCCCAGGTGTCTACAGACATTGATTTGTCACAGAGTCCTGGGCTGATTGTTAGCTGCTGGGACTCAGCCTTCGCTGCACACTAGACTCACTGTGGGGGAGGGAGGGTTTCAGCAGCTGAATCTCCACTGAGCTGAATTTGACCAGTGGAATTTGAGTGTCTAGGTGTTGGATTCACTAGTTTTCAACAGCTTTACTGGGACATAATTTACATACCACATAGCTCATCTGCTTTGAGTATACAATTTAGTGGTTTTAGTGTATTTACATAATTACATTTTCAACATCTCAAGAAGTCTCCTAGCTAATTCTAGTGCATGACCAGACTTGAGACCTGCAGTAAAGAAATCATTCACTGAGATGTGCTTAAACCAACCATATGCTGCAAGCATGGTGGTCAACAGTTAAGGTCCAATGGATCCAGTTCTGAACCAGATCTGAAGCTGTGGCTGCCTGAAAAGGACTGATAGAAGGTTATATGTAAATTACAAGGTCTATTTCCAAGTGTCTATGTCACTATATCCATCCATTCATTCATTCAAATGATATGCAACCAATAGATACTGATCACCCGCTATGTACCAACCATTGCAATAGGTGCCAGAGGTTCAGGGAAGAAGCAGGAATGGAGTAGGTTCAGGACCCCTTGATGTCTGCAAGAAAAGGAATCATGAAGCCACCTATCATTATCCTCTGATAGAACCCACCATATGCACAGGGAATCAAAATACACAGGCCACTATCATTTAAAAGCCACCGTGGGATTTTTGATTTGTGAGTTACAGGTGCCAAGTTCACCAGTGCTTTGCATGGTCACTGATGCCCACAAGCGGTACAGAGATGGACCCAGGGTGTTGAAAACTCAGAGAAGAGCCTGCGGCTGCTGAATCTGGGAATGGAAATCTGTGAACCCATAGTTTAGCAAATGGCTAAACCGGGATAGGTCAGAAGCGGGAGCAGACAGTGGTGCTACGTGGCTTGCAATTTTCTTCACAAACTCCTTTTGAACTTGAAGGAGGAGCATGTGTCTGGGCCGTGAGGGGAAGCTGAGGGGCTGGAGGGCTCTACAGGTAAGGACTGCACCCGAACTGTCAGGTGCAGGGATATACACTGTGACTCGCTCCAGCCCTGACGGGCAGCTTCTGTCATGGGAAGCCCCGCCAGGCTGGTTGTGTGTGATGCCTGCTGAGGAGCCCCTCCTGGGCCACGGGCAAGACTTGGCTTATGCGTGCAGGAGGAGGGGGACATAGGCCAGCTCTCTGATTTTAGACACCTTCAAGCTGTTCCCCAGTAATAAAAGACCCCGTTCTGTCCTCAAGACGGAATGGTCCTGTAAAACTGTCTCCTACCCCCACTGGAGTCCTCTAACCCAGTTGAGAACATTTGTCATCAAAAAGACCAAGTCATTCCCTCCAGCCCCAGCCTGTCTCCGCCGACACCTTCCCTACCCCACGGCGCCTGTCATGCTCAGGGAACAGCAGGGCAGATGGGGGCGGGGGCGGAGGAGGATCCAGCCCGGGTGGAGAACAACAGGCTTGTTATCTTCTCCCTCATTGTCTTCTGGAAGAAATGACCGCAGCTGCGCAGTCGGTGCGGCAAGGACTCCAGAAATGATTCATGTGTTGCTATGTTAATTAGGAGCGATCATTTTTCCGCAGAGCAACCCAACAAATATGATGACCAAATAAATCTGTGTGCTTCAATGCCAACAGCAGCATTTAATCTGGAGAGGCATGGCTCCGTGCAGGAACCACCCGGGGAGAAGGCAGGTTCTGATTTCAAGGGAAACAGCACACCCCTGCCTGCCTCCTGAGCCGGGGAGGGGAGGCCCTGCCGGTGGAGTCTCTGAGTCTCTGAGTCTCTGCCTGGTTCTCCGGGTCGTGGCGCTGGAATCAACCGGGGGCAACAGCGACACGAATAACATGCATTCCTATGTGCCAGAAGCTCCGACTAAGAACGTTACAGGCATTATCTCATGAGACATTCTGATTGTGTTTTAGACTCATCATTATTTTCCAGAGAGGTGCTGAGGCTCAGAGAGGTGAAGTGATTTACCCCAAGATCCTCAGTAAGTGGCAGGGCTAGAACTCAAATGAGCTCAGAACTGTCAGGCACCCCCTCTAAGCTGCTAGCGGCACTAAGAAGGAGCGGGGGTTCTAGGCTGCCGGAGACGGGTCGCCGCAGGTGCCTGGTAGACGTCCCCCGCGGGACGTTTCCTCGTGCCGACCCTCAGCTCAGGAAGCGGCACCGTGGCGGTCCCTCTCCTTGCTGAGAACTATGTCCTCTTTGCAAGGACTTCTCTACTCCATGTCCCAGACTAGGGTGAGCTGGGCTACAGCAGAGGGACGAGGTCTGGTGAATCCAAGCCTGTGGCCTTGAGAAGGAGCAGAAGGCCAGGGGTCAGAGAGGGGGGAGGCCAAGGCTGAGTTCAAAAAAGCAGACAGGTGATGGTCAGGGGCCCAGGGGCCCAGGGGCAAAGCCCTGCTGGAAGCAGAAACAAGGACAGGTGCCCAGGAGCCGTCACGCAGACACGGGGTATGCGGTGTGCCAGCGGATACGGGTGGGATCTGGCAGCGGGCCTAACCAAGGCCTCTTCTCCCTTTTAGAGGAGACAGAGCGTTGTCTCCAAGGACACCTGCTTCCTTCCGAGCCCAGAGGCCCCACAAGTGCAACCTTACTTACAACGCTAGTCTCGAGTGATACATCCTCCCCCATAAAGATTTTCTGTTAAAAACACTTGAGAAATGCTGCATATTCTACCCCCTTGAATAATCCAATTGCCATTGTTATGCTAACGGATCTAGGCAGTCGTCCTGCACAAAAATTATTTAACTTCACATAATGCACAATTTACTCAATATACTTGGTCCTGATTTTTTTTTTTTTTTTAAGAACCACGGACACCACCCTAGGGTTCCACACCGGGGAAGGCTTTGCTACCCTTGGGAACTTTGTGCGCCCCTGGGTCAGGGGCATGGAGATGTTCCAGTGGGGTGGCAGAGAACATTCCAGAGCCTGGCCCAAGGTTGGCTGGAAGTCAAAACTTACCCTGGCCTGTATTTCTTCCTTTTGCTTCTGCAACTCGAGACCCCACGAATCCCCTAATGTCCCACCTTCTTTTATATGGAAGCAAACAGCATTGCCTTTGGGCTTAGGGCAGATTTGCTTTTGCTATCTCCCTCTTTAATATGCAAATTGTACATAAGGTGGAAACATTTCTTGTTTCTGATGCTGAACCCTGGGAAGATGGCGCGAGCCTCCATGGTGACAAGGGTTTGAGAACTTTCCGCGCCTCTGAGATTTGGGGAAGGTCATTTTCGGAACAGTTTCTGTGACATTTGAAATGGTGTCCATACTCCTGCAAGGGCACAGTGGGTCTGACAAGCGGAGAACACCAAGGATGGATAAATAAAAAGTAATAAAAGACTGCTGCCCATTGCGGGATGGTTGCCTCCCCCCACTGCCCCCCCCCCCCCAGCCTTCCAAGTAGCACCTTCACATATGAAAGCCTGGCTCTTGTGCAGTGGGCTCTGGGCTGGGTGTGGCTGTGCCCAGTGACACCTAGAGCAGAATCTGGGGAAGAAGCTGGGTTCTTCTGCATGGGAACACCGGTACGCATTCCTGCAACTTGATTTCTGAGTTCCACCAAACACGGATGACAGACAGCACACTGTGTGCACAAAGGGCCTCAGGTGACTTTGTTCTGGGGGGGCGTGGGAAGTAGGGCTCCATGCAGGGTGGTGGACCAGCTCACTCCCCGAGGTACGGATGCCCCCATGCAGACCTGTGAGCTTGTCAGGCCACGGGGGTCTGGGAAGCATCTGAACCCCCAGCGGGCACAGGGCTTGAGTGACAGGGACATATGTGTGGAGGTCAATCCCCAGGGGTGGGGGGCTGCCTGCTGGACTCGGCTTGGAGGGGACCTCCCTCTGCTGCCCCTTCCTGACACCCACTGTAGGAGAGGTGATGTTCCCTTCAGGACATAGGAGGGCATTTGTGGAAATGCTGGAATGGACAGGCTTTAAAAGAAAACTTTCTCAAAGTATTCCGTTTCGAGCTGGGCTCAAAATGCGGCGCTGCCCAGGTTGAGGTGGGGAAAAATCTAGGAGAGTGGGAAGCCGGCAGGACACCAGGTTCTCCTACTGGCTCCACCGAAATGTAAGTCACTTCCGTTGTCATCATTTGGGGCCCCAGTCCCAGCCCACAAGGCCTTACTGTGTCCTTGACCTCGGCGATACCAACACGGTACTCCGGTGTTTAAAACCACAACCAGCCCCGTCCAGTCACCTCGCGATGGAAGCTCCAGGAATGTCACTGAACATGGAAAATAGGCTAAATTTTAGGAAAATCCAGGATTGCAAATCCCACCGCTACCGGAACCAACAAAAGTGTACTTGGAGGCGGTCGGAACTTCAAAGGCAGGAAAGACCCTCCGCTCTTGAAGGCACTGTTGTCAGCTACATCCCCTTGCAGAGAGCAGTAGCACAGAGACCCCAGAGTGAAGTTGCTTCGAGAATACTTAATATTTTGAATCCCTACTTTATTATACACAGAAACTGCACTATGTAGATAACTTCAGTCGGATCCAAATTCCAATTTGAAAACGTAGCGTAAAATGCACTCCCAAGAATACATAATTAGACAATGTTTATTGCAGCGGCCCCGGCGCTCAGAGTGTTGAATACGGGTTAATCTTGGATAGATTTAAAACACCACCTGTTCACTTCTGTTAAAAAATATATTATAATTGTAATTTCTGTTTCACTGAAGTACTTAATCCTCACGTATTTGGTTTCATCTTTTGAATATGTAGTCGGTTTCAGAATACCTCCCATCAGTCAGAGAGCCAGCGGGCGGCCCCTGCGTTGAAGATGCGGGTGTGTCTGTCTCTGCGGGGTGGTCGCCAGACGGACCCACCGTTCACAGGCCTCCCAGCCCAGAAAGCCACCGCTGGGTGGTCACCAAGTCCTCTTCAGGACGGGGGGTAGGGGGGGAGTCCCTTAAGCCCTTCAAGGTACTGAGCGTTTGCGAATGGGGCTGACTACTTCTGCGTTCTATGGCCTGTCTCCATGAAAGGCACAGGTGAAGGACCCCTTAAACACGTGAACTTGCTTCTCAAGGACAGAGAAGTTCCATGAAAGCTTTGCCTTTGACTTTCTCAGGTCAGTGTTTCCCAGATGGAAATAATCAAAACAAAGCACAAAGGTGCTTATAGCTAATTTTGCATTTGCCCTGCCCTTTCTATAAGGTTATATGCTTCCTGAATAAAGAGGCATATGGACTAGAAGGCATGAAGGGCTAGAAGGTGGCTTAAGGTACTTAGTTCAGCCCCTTGTCACTAAACCCAGAATCTTGGGATCATCTCCAGGGTTCCATGGGACGGTATTGCCAGTAAAAGCCCAGGCTTTGGGCACACATTAGCCCGGTGACTCTCCAGTGCAGGCCACACTGCCTCCTGGAAGAAATGTGTCAGTGCCTGGAGATATTCTGGTGGTCGTAACTGGGGAGGTGTTGTTACTGGATCGTGAGGGCAGAGGTCACAGGTACTGCTAAACATCCAATTCACATGACGGCCCCGCCACAGAGACTTCTCTGGCCCCAAATGGCAACACAGTGCCAGGACTAGAAAAGCCTATGTTAGGACAGGATATTGTGTCCCTCCCAAATCCACATGCTGAACCAAAAACATCATGGTATTTGGTGGTAGGGCTTTGGGGAGGAAATTAGGGTTAGATGAGGTCACAAGGGTGGGCCCCTATGAGGGGATCAGTGCCCTCACAAGATCAGTACCCTGACCAGAGAGTTTGCACTCCATCTCTCCCCACAATGTGAGGACACACCAAGAGGCCGCCATCTATAAGCAAGAAAAGGGTCATGACCAGGAAACTAACTGACCATCACCCTATCTTGAACTTCCCAGCTTCCAGGACTGTGAGAAATTTCTGTGGTTTTTTCTTATGGAAGCCCAGAAGGATGGATACAGCTTTTGGTAGCCAGCTGACCTAATGGACTTAGATATTTATTCGGGCCTCAGCTTCCTTGTATGTGAAAAGGAATGACAGTGATATCCCTCATTACCCAGGGGCTGGCAGGACTATCTGACGTGACAAACGGGAAGGCTGGGATGTTTGATGACTCTCCTTCCTTTTTCCATTGCCCGTTCAAACAGCCACCCTGATAAATGGTGCTCAGATCACTAGTGGCTTAGACTGGGCTGTAAGCCTCCATGATTAAGACCTTCCCAGGTCACACCTAGACCGGGGTGAGTGTCCAGAAAACAAGTCTCAGGGTCTTTCTTCGTTGTGTTCTACAGTATTCCCCAAGAGGGTCAAGTCAGCTCACAGCAGGCCCCTCCTCCCCTCGGGAACCGAGAGGAACCGTGGAGAAGCTGGAAACAACAGACAACAGCCATCTCTTCAGACCCTGGCTCTATGGCCAGCTGGGGGTGCTGTTCAAACCACTAGGCCAGGCTTTGCCCCCTTTACCCATCACAACGGTGCCCACCCCACAGGGTTGACTCACGAGGCCTCCGACACAGCCATCTCTGAAAAAGGGCATAGAGCTGTGCCTGGCACAGAATTAGCACCATTTGCTTTTTGGCAATAATGGCCACTGCCACTGATGTCTCGGGCGCAATAAGATAGGAAATGTGGCCAAAACCAAGCCAACAAGATCAGGAACCTCTCAGAAGCAACCATGAGGTAGTCAGAGCGAGCACACTGGGAGTCACCAGCCCCAATCCCGAGCGACCCCTGAGATGCCCCTGGAAAGAGGAGCTGGTGGAGAAGAACAGAGTGGTCACCCCAGGGCTGCCTCAGCAGTTTTAAACCTGAACGACTTTGTTTTCCCCCCTAGAGACTACAAAATCCTGTGTTGCAGGAAAAGGAATCAGAATTGAAGAGAAATGGAAGAAGTGTAAGGTAGATTTAGGATATTATCTTTATAGGCTGGCCTTGTAGCCACAGGATTAGAGAAGGTTTCGGGGGAAAGCAAAAATCGTAATTTTAGGTTCCTCAAATAGACCAATTTATTTATAAATGGAAAAATCCCTCAAAATGGAATATTCTATAATGACATATTTAAAATATTTCTAAAGGTAGCCATTTTTTACGGAGTTTATCTTGACTTTCTGTTAAGCATATATATCCCAAGGTTAGTTCATGCATTTTAAGAGGTTAGCCTATATAGATCACAACGCAGAAGAAGGAAAGGAGCTGAGGGAAGTTTTCTCCTGGGACACACAAGGGGAGTGAGCCGGGAAAGGAAACACACACTTCCAGCACCACGAGAACAATCTGAAAATGATTACTTCTAGTCCCAGATCTGCCCACTATAACAAGGGGGAAGTGTTCCCTCTTGTGAAAGGTCTGAGTGCAGTGCTGTAACCTGAAATATAAAATGGATTTGATTCGCGTCTAACATTTAAGCATAACTAAGTAGCTTTTAGTGCCGGGTAGGAATCTGTTTACGGAAAGGTTAGGAGCAGGATTTTCGAGACGGCTGTAATGCTCTCTGGGGAGTGGAGCATGCAGAAGTGTATTTCTCCTCGCCATACCCTAAGCTTTCAGATGTTTGTTCTCAATTCTGAAATGTTTGTAAGATATTCCAGGTGTCCAGAGAAAGAGACATCAATCAAGTTGGGTATCCTAGCCAACTGTTCATGTGTGCGGATGAACTGAAGGATAAAGGCCACTCTGAGTTGCTGGCGTTACCTGGGCACCCAGAAGGAGAGGAGCACGGTCTTAGTGGGTGGTGTGTGATGGGGACCAACCAATACCCACATGGAGCTTCCCTGCCTGGAGAAGACAGCCAATCAGTAATAACATGAGGAAAAGAAGCACATTGTGCAGTAATACATCAGGAAGTGATAAGGACCATTAAAATTATATGGAGCAGGGCAAGGAGGACCAGGTGGGCAGGGAACAGGTTAGGCGGACGGTGCTACCATTTTAAATAACATGGTGTCCACAGAGCCCATGGAAAAGGTGGAGATCTGTCAAGTAGTTGGCAAAGATGAGGAAGTGTGTTATGTGGTTTGTGCCCAAAAAATGTCCCCAGCAGAGGGAACATCCGGTGTCCGCAGAAATGCAGGGAGAGAAAAAAAGAAAGGAAAAAATTCCTCTTCATGTTGAGTGGGGAGTTCTCAATAATTAATTTTTGCGGGCAGTTGTAGAGCAACCCAGTTTCAGCCACTCTGAAGAGGGCGCCCGAGTTGCTAAATCTTCCCCGCAGATACAGATTTCTATGCAGAGCTTTGGTTCTAGAACGCTCAAACGTGAGGACTATCAAAAAGAAAAACTAAACACCCAACGATTTGGGTGTTAATTGAGCTAATTATGGTTTAGATTTGGCGCTCTCAAGATGTGTAAAATATTTATAAGAGAGTGAAGAAATGCCACACACAGGCAGTGTTGAATAATAAATCTTTTAAATATGGAGATGGAAGTGTCATTTAGCATTTTCGTCACTTGCTTTCGTGTGAGCGTGTCAGGTATTGTAGGCCGGCAAGATGGCGGACTGAATTCAGCGCGGGCGGAAGAGAGGGGAGCCATTGTCACCAGCAGTGAGGCACAGGGGAGGGTGCGCACACATAATTATGTGAGCTCCTTGGTTCGGTTCCACATCTGGTTTCCAAATTTGTGTTAAGGTAGAATAAGCGTGCGAGTTACCTTTGATGTAAAGCCTTTGCTGTAACGTTTAAATGCTTCTATCCCCCATTAGTCAGATTTCTAAAACACAGGTGATGAATCGCTGAGCGCCTAATACCTCGCAGTGGAAATTGTGATAAGCAGTCATCAGTCACCTGTGGAGGCCGCGGTATGACTCTGATATTTTTCACTAACACCCAATGATTCACACCTCTTTCATAGCACACAGTATTTATATTCTAAAAGCAATCATAGATTTGAGATATTTAAACTAAGTTTTGTCTTTTGCTGAGGCAAATAAATTTATGGGAAATATAATTACGTACAACCTGGTTGCGTACCACAGTAAATATCAGTGCTGAAAAAGCTTGAGAGAGATCGCCAATTGTCCAAAGAATTGTCTGTGGTATATGTATTTTTAGAGGCAACCAAGTTCACTGTACTTATGAAACTGAACAATTTTAAAACCATTTATGGGCGATTATGAAACATTCTAAGAAGCCTCGCGGGTTTGTTTTCTAGTAGACGATCCAGATGCCTCCAGCCAGCGATGAGCAAAGCTTAGCTACAACTCATATGCTGAATTGCCAATGAGTCACTGATGCCTACATTCCCTTTTAATAATCCACCCCCAAGGACCCCATCGTGTCTTCTCCGAGGAATCATTTACCACAGTCGTTGCTCCGAGGAAAGGTTCAATGTATTGTCTAGAGTCCCTAAATCCTACGGACGGATTAATATAAGCTCAGAAAGGCTGGTATTCTGTGTACATTCCGTGTACAGGTTCACATGCCCGTGCACGTACACTCCAGGTACCCATGCGTTGGAGTAACTCATGTTGCTTAGGTTGTGGGTGGAATACCTGTGCCAACCACAGTGTATTTGAAGAGAGATGCCCGATGGCAGAGACCACAGTTCACCTGCGGAGCTTCTAGGACCACACACACCTGGTGTGAGGCAGGCTCACAGGCGTGCTTGTTGAAGCAAACAGACAACCCCAGCCTGCTAGTCAATTCTTCAACAAAATGCCAATTAGGCATAGCGCCAATACGTGGATGCCTATTTTCATGACGGTAGGCTAAAATTCTCACTTTTCAGTGGCACATCTTGACTGCACGCAGGGAATACTGGGTTAGAAAAATGATCTAAATGTCCACCTGCTCACAGACATGTGGCTCAGCCTGTGTATAAGAAGGGCCATATGTCCACGGTCTTCTTCCCGTGACCATTTACTTTCCCGACTGGAGCACCCTGACCAGGTGCCAAGCCCTGGCAAGCAGCACATTCCTCTGCTGTTGCATCCTGGTTCTGCCCTTAGGACCATTACTAGCCTCACTCTTACACGTGGGCAGTGTCGTCGCATTGAAGGTCCTGTGTAGAAAGCCGGCTACTTCACCCACTCTGCAGGTAGTACAAAGACCACCCCGTGAAATCCAGGAGCACTCATCTCCTGGATGACTATTCTCAACTACAGTAATGAGGATTTTCTTACTGTTGCTGTTGCAAATTCAGATTTTCATCTAAACTGCTTGCTTGTGAATTAACATTTCTGAATACTAAAAGAGATGCCGAATTTTATTATCTTTGAGCTACACGTGCTGGAAAATGTAATTGAAGTTGGCAAGTTCCGCACAGACTCCTCCCTACTCCCTATTTTCTTATCTATAATCTGTATAAACGCTCTTAATACACACACACACACACACACACACACACACACACTGTTTTTAGGGACGTGTTTAGTTCCCACTGATGCTTACACTGTCCTTCAGATGCTCTGCCTTCTTCAAGACTGACATGCAGGGGGTGCCTGGGTGGCTCAGTCTGTTAAGTGTCTGACTTCAGCTCAGGTCGTGATCTCAATGTCCATGGGTTCAAGCCCTGCTGTCCATGGGTTTGAGCCCTGCGTTGGGCTCTGTGCTGACAGCTCAGAGCCTGGAGCCTGCTTCAGATTCTGTGTCTCCCTATCTCTCTGCCCCTCCCCCACTCACACTCTGTCTCTCCCCTCTCTCTCAAAAATAAATAAACCTTAAAAAAAGACTGATATGCAGTTTTTTGCACTTCAATAGACATTCATAGGCATGGTCATTGATTCATTCACTTATTCTTTCAGTAGACTATTATTGATTGAGCAATTACTAAGTGCCAAAAACTGTGTAGGGGCTAAATATACATCTGGAACAAAACCATTTTCATAGCACTTACAATCTACAGGTGATAGACAACACACAAATAAAGCTATAAATAATCATAAAATTACAAAGTATGCTAAATTCTATCAAGGAAAATGAAAACCAAGTGTAACCTGTAATGTTACGGATTATAGGTTCTTCTTGGACAGGTTGGTCTGGGAAGGGGATCTCTAAAGAGGCAGCATTTAAACCAAGATTAGGATGAGGGGTCAGCCCCATGGGGAGACAGGGCACTGTCCCAAATGGACGAATCCACAAGAGGTTAGCCATGATGCTGGAAAGACTTGAATGCCTAAGAGGTGTTAGGTATTTAGAAAAACCCTTCAAGGAAGCATTCCGTAAGTATGAACTTAGTCTATTTGGATTTGCTGAGGGCCATAGAATTGTCTTTCCCAATTGCCTGGCCCCCTGTGATAAAATGTGTGCATTCATGTTTTCAGCCATGTTGAAATAAGAATGCTTTGGGTCACTGGAGAGAGGGAAGAAAACCAGGGGCCTGGATCGTATGCCCTTCCTGGGGCAGCTGTGGGCAGTCATGTGCATGTATGATGCACCCTGCCGAAGCCATAGCCAAAGCACCCAAACGAAGTCTGCAAGCCACAGTGCACTTTTGGAGCGCCATGGGATACCAGGGTTTAAAGAAGTGTGAGATGGATGCAGTGGTGGTTTGAAAACATCCATAAATTCTTTGATAATCATTCCTTGAAAGGTGGAGCCTGACTCTCCTCCCCTTGATAACAGCTGGCTTACTGACTCATTCTATAAGTACAATGAGGTAGACGTGATGGTGTTTGACTTTGGGGACCAGATGATAAGCTCTTGCCTCCCTGGTCTCTCTCAGATCACTCTCTAGGCGATGGCAGATGCCATCCCATGAGGCACTCAGGCAGCCCTTGGAAGAAGCCCATGCAGTGAGGAAGTGGGGCCTCCAGCGCACATCCAGGTGTGGGCTCCATCTTGGAAGTGGGTTCTCCAGCCCCAGTCAAGCCTTCAGATGATGCAGCCCCCCTGACAGCTGGAGTGCAGCCTTTTGAGAGAACCCTCAGCCAGAATCCACTAGCTGAACTGGTTCTGGATTCCTGACCTCCAGAGAATGTCGGATGATAAATGCTTACTGTTTTAACCTTCTAGGTTTAGGGGTAACTTGTTTCACAGTGAGACAGCTAATACAGATGCCAACATAATAGTCTCCTTTCTAAGATGGCAGTTTGAGCTTTATCATTTCTTGAAACTATAACTGTTTTTAAAAACTTCGCCTATATTTTTGGGCACCTGGTGGCTGACTTCAGCCAGGTAATGATGTATCTCACCATTCATGAGCTTGAGACTCACATTGGGCTCTCTGCTATCAGCACAGAACCTGCTTCAGATCCTCTGTCCCCCTGTCTTTGCTCCTCCCTGGCTCTCTCTCTCTCTCCCTCTCTTAAAAAATAAATAAACATTTAAAAAATCCATCATATTTAATGCACCAGTATAATCAATATAGAAAGACAATCTGAATATCCGTCTTTACATGTATACATTCAACAGATAAACACATACGTGCGCATTGAATTAGTTACAACTTAATTTGAAGATAATAAGTCAAACTATACATTAAAATTAAGATAGACTTCTTTACATAGGGCAGGTGACATAATTTCTCTGACTTTCCCTGAGCTGTAAAATTGGGCTAAACTAGAGCCAACCTTGGTTCACCTGGATGGCTTGGTCAGTTAAGCCATCCCACTTTGGCTCAGCTCATGATCCCACCATTTGTGGGTTCAGGCCCTGAGTTGGGATCTGTGCTGACAGCACAAAGCCTTCTTGGGATTCTCTCTCTCCCTCTCTCTCTGCCCCTCTCTTGCCTGCCTCTCTCAAAGTAAATAAATAAACTTAAAACAAAAGTTTAGGGGCGCCTGTGTGGCTCAGTCGGTCAAGTGTCTGACTTCCACTCAGGTCATGATCTCAAGGCTCGTGAGTTCGAGCCCGCGTTGTGCTCTGTGTTAACGGTTCGGAGCCTGGAGCCTGTTTTGGATTCTGTGTCTCCCTCTCTTTCTGCCCACCCCCCCCCCAACTCCTGCTCTGTCTCTCTCTCAAAAATAAATAAACATTAAACTACAGCCAGTCTCAAGGCATTATAATCTGCTAATCACCATGCCTGACACATAAATAGTCATATGTCACCTGTTAGTGGTGCATTTTGAAGTATCTGGAGCAGCATTTTGGCTCAGCAGTCAGGCACCTACTTCCTCCCTCTATCTCATCGACTACCACAGGCTCAGGGTTATAGGAACAATAATGGTCAGTAATGTTTGATGCTTAACTACATAGTGTTTACTGTTCAGATGGTACAAGAGTATTAGCACAAGAGGTAGAAGCTACTATTTTCATTACCTGCAATTTGCAGGTGAGGAAACTGAAGCCTTACTAACATAAGTCATTGGGCCAAGTTCTCATAGGTCATATGTGGCCCAGATTCCAATACAGGCAATTAGGAATCTGATTCCAAGATCTTTTCTACTAAACCAGGTTGCCTCAGTGTAGGGAATATGATTCCCCCTCGGCGTCCTAGGAGAAAATCTTTACAGATGTCCCTTGCCCCAATGGAGGTGACCACATCCAACGTAAGTCATCGGAGAGGCAGAGAGAGGACTAAGTTTCCCCCTGGGGTCTTAGTCCCAGGGGATATTCAGAAGTGACTTTGCATCACTTGAGAGATGCAAAGTGAATCTCTAAGTCAAGGATTGGACATGAGCAACATCCAGACCCAAAGGAGCCAGTGAGGGAACCAAGAAGGACAGATGGAAGGATTTCTAGGCTCGGGGGAGCTAAGAGAAGACAGACTATGAGTGACTTAACTGTGTCTTCAGCAGCCACAGAAGCCAGTGACGGCTGGACAGTGGCCTGGCCAGAACAGGAAACAGCACCTCCACGAAGGCCAGCCAAGACCCAGGGTCCACGAGCCACGCAGAAGTTCCCCATCCACCCTGATGTCATCTTGGAGAGGGGAAGAGGAAGGAAGCCGAACTCTCAAAACCTGAGCATCTGCATGGAAGGGAACGATCTAAGAGGAAGGGCAGCTGGCGAAATTGGAGAGAGCAGAGAATGGTAAGTGCAAAGCCCGTTTCCTGCTGAGCCTGGGGTAGGATACTCGTGAGCAAGGTGAAGTAATGTGTGCACCAGTTTAAAAGGCTACCTGTCCTTCACACTTGGACTGGTGTGAGCACATGGCTGACCCCGCCACTCAGAAGGTCCCGCCTCGGTGTCCACGGCAGATGCTACAAAAGTGACGAGGTGTGAGGAGCTAAATGGGCAGAAAGCAACGAGGCTGGTGCTGCCCAATCCACACGTCCTTGCTCAGTGGGTTCGGGGACAAGGGATGATGTTATGGAGGTTTTCTCCAGGACCGTGAAATGAGAATCCTTCTGATGCCTGTTTCAGCCCCGACACACCCGCCATCCGGGCGCCCTCTCCCCTTCACACTCCAGCACCCCTTTTGCTCCATCTCTGGGTTAAAACACTCCTTTCGATGCCGGGCACGGAGACACCTTGATGAGAGTTTTCTCATGTGCCCGCAATCGGCGATGCCATGGAAAGTCACTGTGGTAATGGTTAGGCTTCTATCTACCATGCAACTTTTGATTCCCGGAATTGTTCCTCCTAAAGAAAAAGTTATTAGGAAAAAAGCAAGTTTTGCTGTCTTATCTGAAAATTGTGTGATCTCAACACGATTCAGGAAATCGGGAAAACTTCGGGGAATGTGGCTTTTTTGAGAGAGCAGCTGCAAATGCTTTTCGCGCAGCCGAAACCCCCTTTATCTTTTCAGATATAATTTGAAGCATATTACGCCGATTTTAAAGAAGAGGTTCCCCGAATTATAAGCACATCATATAATGAATGCACTGTTTACTGTAGACAGTGGGCTTTAAGGTAAATTTGCTAAATATGGACTACGGGAAATGGCACATTTGTTTATTCACAATTGAGTTAGACAGTAAGAACTGATGAGTGTTAGGAAGCGTTAACGCAAGACATTTCCAGGTCTGGACTATCTTAGAGCAGCCCTCTCTGATAAGCAGCGTGTTCTTTCTCCCACATGGCCAGCTTTTGAGACATAATGGAAAAGAACCGTAAGGTACGAGTCTAAGGGAATGTTCTCTTACCGTGTGGAAATAAAATGAGGCTGTCCAGGTATGGCTTCATACCGCTTTCTTTGAATTTGGAAATTCATCTGTGTCTGACTTTACCTTTTTTCTCCAGTTAATCACTAGGGAAAAAAATGCATTTGGCAAAGTGAACTATACACTCACAGTGTAGAGTTGGTAGCCAAGTCTCCCGCGACGAGTCTGTAGAGTCTATAGGATTCTCTATCAGAAGGTCGCACTGTTTGTGTGAAACTAACACTGCTGATATTAAGCTCCGCCTTAATTCAGGAGGGTGGCTTCTTGCTGGAAAAAGGCGCGGGCCCCCCTTGTGAATAAATCTCTTTTCTTACACCAACCTGCCTTCACTACCCAAAGGATAACAAGCAGGCCCATCTTTTTCTTTGTTGCTGAATTTGGTATTTCTGTTGAGGGCTAAGTGAACATTCTAGAGGAAATTATACTGATATTATTCTTTGTGATTTTGAACTGAAAAGCAATATGTGTCTTTGGTTTTACGTGGTGTATTTCCATATATTCTATGTGCATATAAACACCTATATCTTCTACATGACTTCTGGTATCACTGGAAGGATTTCAGTGAATTTTTATTGTTTAAGTGGAGAGCTGTTTGCGAGCCTGGCTTTCAAGTCAATGTTTTCATGTGGGAACAGAAGGTGTAAAAGTGAAAATATGTCTCACTCTTTCCTTAAAATGGGACCTAAAAACGTTTTCTAAGAATGCATCATGTAGATTTGCATGTGATTTCTTTGGATTATCTCAGGAGGCATAGAGCAGAAAGCAAAATAGTCTGAAAAAACACCAGAGGGTATGGTCATGGTGGGTGTATATTGATCAAGTCTTAGTGGCCATAGGGAAAAACAGGTCATGTTTTCAGAGCTTCTTTATTCGCGTTCTTCGCCCCAAGAAAAATAAATATGAATCTCCATTGCCGAATCAGAGGCAAAAAAAAGCAATCAATTTAAGAAGTGAGGGGCCAGTAAAAGTGGAGGTGGCCCAGCATTGCCTGGAGAATTCCAAACACGGTTTGTTTGCTTTTATCCATTTGAGCGATATGCATCCTAGTTTAGCATGTAAGGATTCAACGAAACCTAGTTCTCTGCAAAGAGCAACATGGTCAGCATCATACCTTCATTGGATACGGAGCGCTCGTGAGGATTAGCTGGAGTGCGATCCACTCTCACATTTCCACAAGAAGGGGGTCATTAGCCCAGCCATCTGGGGCATGATACTTCACACGAAGATACCAGCTGCCCCTCACGTCTTGGGAGGCCAGGGTCTGTGTGTGTGGTTGTGCGTTTTTAGAATTCCCCCTTGCGTGGTTATTATGAACTTCCAGCAATTGCCAGTGGATCTTGCACATGACATTTGGGGAGGTTCGTAGGAGGGAGATGGGTCCAAGTAGGACAGCAGAGCTATCTACTACTATCCAGGCGAATGCTGGCACATTCTCTCACAATGGAAGCTGGTAACATGTGGATATGTCACCTCTGTCTTTTCCAGCCTCCTTGGACCAGGTCACCCAAGAAACCCTGGACTCCTGAGTCTCTGGGGCTTCTGGGGGTGGCACTTCTCTATGGCCAGATACCACCAAGCTGCCACAGTTGAATTTCTCTTCTGTCTTGGAATTCAAAATGAAGTTTCAATGCAGGTAGCTTGAATTATTCCATAGCTACCCATAAAGAGTTCTCTCCTAAGCACAGCGAAGCATTACTCTGCTAGGGCCGCCATAACAAAGGACCACAGGTTGAGTGGCTTTGGCCACAGAAATTTATTTTCTCCTGGTACTATAGGCTGGAAGTCCAAGGTCCAGAGGTCAGTAGGCTTGGTTCCTTGTGAGGCCTCTCTCTGGGGCTTGCAGGTGGCTGCCTTCTCCTCATGTCATCCCTCTGTGTGGGTCCGTGTCCTAATCTCCTCTTCATATAAGGACACCATTCACACTGGATTAAGATCCACCTTCAACGGTCTCTTTAAAGCCCCATGTCCAAATGCAGTGACGTTCTGACATCCTGGAGGTGGGGGCTTTAAGTTTTGAATTTTGGGGAGAACACAATTCAGCCCATGACGGTTTCTGTGTTCTGGTTCGCTGATGAATGGAAACGAAAGTTGAACATGGACATTCAGTCAATTAACAAATAATCACTGAGCACCAGGGAAGAAGTGAACTGGAGAAGGTGTTAGAGTGTGGAGTGTATGGGTCCAGCCCTCAGAGAGCTTACTGGTTAGCAGACGGCAGGCGTCTCAAAGAAGGGAAATTGAGAGATGAAGTCTGGATGAAGATCACCCTGAAATAAAGGTTCTAATTTTCATGGAAGTTTTCTCCTGGCACATCTTCCCTTCTGTCCATTAGAAAAAGGCATTATTTTCTTCCCTGTTAGAGGCAACACGCAGGAGAAAGCAAGAACAAAATCTAACCCTGACACCAGCCACCTTGCCTTTCTGTGTTTGAGTTTGAAGTGCTGTTGTTTCTGGTTGAAATATTCAAAATGGATGAAAATGTGTAACAAAGACCGTGAATAACACTATCAAGATGGACCAGGATCCCGGCAGTCCCCTTCTGTGCAAATGTGATGAGGGTCTCCGATGTTATGAGAAATGAGTTTCTATTAAAGCCCAGTTTTTGTTACTTTCTCTTTCCTGGTGTTTGGCTTTCTACCATATAATGGGAAATTAGTAGAAACACATTGAAAACATCATTGTGAACAGGTGCGTGATTCAAGCAGCCGATGTTTAAGTGGCAGCTGAAGCATGAAAGCGACTACTAGCAGATAAATGTGTGTGTAATTTTAGAGTTAATAATTATGTTGCATAATTTTCTTTGGAAGAAGAGTTTATAATAACATTTTCTAAAAGTGCCAAGCAAAGTAATTACACACTTGGCAAGCCATAAAAACTCAACAATTTGGCAAATGCCTCATTAACCAAGTTCTCGGGTCAATACAAGGTTTTATTTTGTTTAAAGCAGGAGATTAATTTTTTAAAAAACAGGGCTTACTTATTTTATGGTTTCGTCATTTTTCTTGTAATTATGATTTTACTTGCTAACATAATGTTTTAAAATGTGATTCTTTCTCGAAAGTCAATATGGTAAAAATAAGACGGACATTTCATTCACGGACCTCAAATGGAGTTGACTCTAACAAGTGCAAGACACTTCCACTTCAGTTCCCGTCCCCAAAGAGCCACAGTCATCAGCCCCACCTTCCCACCCTATCATTGAGGCAGGACTTCAACATTTTAGTAGAACAGCGTTTTGGCGGGCATTTAGCTACCATCTCCAGAAATCATTCTGAGGCCAAAGACATAATTTTCTGAGTTCGTCCATATTTTTGGAAAGTACTTCAAGTAGTCTTGCTTTCTGAGTTGTGTTGCTGGAAGGTCCTGAGAATGCGGAAGTTTAAACAATTCTTCCTACCAATTCTATGGATTCAACCAGTCCTCTTTCAGGAAGCTTCCATTTATACTGATACACTTGCTAATCAGCGCCAGCTGGTAGCCAATTAAGTTGCAAGCCTGGGAGCACATCCCGGAAGGACAAGGGTGTGAGTCAGATGGGCCTGACTGCCCTTCATTCATTGGTTTGGTTGGTTACTTACCAGGAGGGCTCACACACATTTAAAACTATTGTTAAATAAATTCTACACATTTGTTTTAATTTTCTTACAAATGCAAAAGAAAGTAAAACCATAGGTAATGCTATCAGTTAGAGTATGTGAAACAATGAATCAGTCACAACCCCACCTAGTAAATCCCCTTCTGCAGGTGGTAACTCTAAGTTTGACCCACAACTTATTTTCCACAATCCTTAGGCTTTATGTGCTCTAGTCTATTCTTTCAAAAAGTGTAAGTATACTGTGCATGCTGGATCATAACTTGTTTATATCACTTAACGCTGTAACTTAGCAAATTGACACATCAATCCATAATGATTCTTCTTAACAGATCCCAGGATTTTGTTCTATGCACATACCATAACTTATTTACATATACCCTATTGATGAACATCTATGATCCATTTGGTTTAGGCACCCAATACTACCAAAAATCCCCTGGGTATAAACCTTTCTCTGCTAAATTTTTATTTCTGTAACTTAGACATCAAAAGTAGGATTCCTCAATGCTCATCAGGAGAGTAGCTGTTGGGATGAGCATCGGATGTTGTATGGAGGCCAAGTTGACAATAAAGTATATTAAAAAAATAAAAAAATATATAAATAAACGAAAGAAAGAAAGAGAAAGAAAGAACGAAAGAGTAAGAAAGGATTCCTTAGTCAAAGGGCTGCATGCATTTTAAATTTTGATATATTTATCCAGATCACTCTTCAGAAAGATTGAGCCAATTTATGTTCCTGCCATCAGTGTATGCGAGCACCTAAGTCTCCACCACCCCTGTGTCTCTACACGTTATCAATCTTCTGGTTTGCTCTTCTATAAGCAACAAAGGTGTTCCACTGACGTTGTATTTTGCATTTAATTACTGGTGATGTGTTGGATCTTTCCATGGTTTTATTGAGTTTGGCTCTGTTTCCTGGCCCAAATAAATGGATCAACAGATTTTCCTAAGATTCAAATGATCATTATTAATACTATATTGATTATGATCATTATCGACACAATAACTCGCTAACAGTTAATGAGTGCGTGTACTTGTTATCCCTGAATTTTGATGACTATACTTCTTCATTTGTGCATCCAATAAGCATTTATTAAGCACCTACTCTGTGCCATGCTGTGCTATGAACATGAAATGGTCAGCGATTAAACAGGCCCCCGGGCCTCATGGGAGCAGGTGCCTACCACCTTCCCGACAGAGGAGAATAAACTGTAGCCTTCAGGTTCAATGGCACACACCTAGCAAGTCGGAAAGTCAGATATTAGAACCCAAGGTTTTAACATCCACACTCTAGAACAGATATGAAGAAGAACCACTTTTACTTTTCCACGGCGAAGACTATTTTTATTCACTATGGAGCACCCCAGTCAGAATTAAATTAAAACTAATTCAGCCTCAAATTCATATGTGGGAAGGGGTGATCTCTTGCTAAAGTAACTTTTGCTTTTATGGCACAATTTATCTCACCGCTACCTTATCTGTGCCTTGGTTCCTGAATGTCCAATATGAATTATGGCATCTTCCTATTACGAGAGCAAAAAAACGCCAACAGGTGACCTCTGAAAATCATGTTTGGAAACAGATAAGTGCATTTAAGTATAATTGATTGCACAAGTAATAACGCCCAAAGTGATTACACAGTCTAGTACTTACAAAAGTAATTACACTTCAGAAAATCAAAATTAATTTGTACACTTCTGATGCACTTTTAAGGCTGTTGACATTTTATTGTAGTGCTTCTAATGAAATGAAAATTATTAATAATTGTTCCTGCTTGAGTGTGACAAATGTCATTTGGCTGGAAAGGCAGAAGCACCACTGAGCACTGCCAAATTATAATGTCGTTCAAAGTTGGGGGTGGATATTAATATTCAAAATGGTATCAGGCATCTGCATAGGCGGCGGCAGCTGATACACCATATATCCTGAAATGGACGGGGATGGGTGTCTACATAATTTTCTCCTCCTCTTTAATGGCCTGGTGATTAGATTGGCAAAGGACCGCACGAAGCGTGAGCATGAATCACGCCGACACACACCTGTGGAACAAGGGAGGTCACTAAGCAGATGGACACAACACGACACAACCTTTTTTATCTGCAACCATCACCAGGGATCCCACTGGCTCTTCCGCAAGATACATTCAGGGAACGATTGTTATGCTCGCAGGCACCCAGTGACAAACGGAGGCTCATCAGCATTCATTGTGCACTTACAAAATCTGAAATTAGTCATTTCCAAAGAAAAAGAAGCCAGAGGTTCACAGATGGGTTTTAATGTAAACCAATAAAATAAAAATTAAACTGAGTAAGCCACTCAGCTTGGAGGGACCTATGAAATAGCCTTGTATGTGTATACTCAGGTTGCCCCGGACCTTAAGCCGATACTCTTCTTCTTTCCACTGTGGCAAAATACACAGAACATAAAACTTACGTGGGTGACACTTAGTACTTTCCCTTTGTTGTACAACCCTCCCTCTATCCAGTTCCAGAACATTTTCATCACCTTAAAAAGGAACCCTGCTTCCGTTAAGCAGTCAGCCCTTAAACCCCCTCCACATCAGCTCCAGGCAACTACTCGTCTACTTTCTGCCTTTAAGCATTTGGCTTCTCTGGACGTTTCCTATAAAAGGAATCATACAACAGGTGGGCTTTTGCACCTGGCTTATTTCACTCAGCATGCTGTCTCTGAGATTTGTCCTCCCTGTTGCAGGAAGCAGCGTGTCGTCCCTTTTTATGGCTGAATAGTATTCCATTGTGTGCATATACCAGTGTGTTAACTTTTCCATCAGTTGATGGACATTTGGGTTGTTTCCACCTTTCGGCTGCTGTGAACCTGCATGCACAAGGTTTTGTCTGAACACCACGGTCAATCCTGACACTCTTCGGGAAAAGTCCTCACGGAGACCAGGGAGTGCAGAACGTTCCAGCCTCCCCAACCTTTGCCTGTGACGTGGAAGAAAAGTGGCCTTTGGAGGGAAGCTCCATGTCACCTGCCCCAAATCTCCCCGGAGACTTTTCCAGCCTCAGCAGAGCACAGATGGTTTGTTCTCCTTATCTTCCCAGCTTCCCAAACAGACACGGAAAAGCCTAATGTGGCAAATATGTGAGACTTGTTTCCTGTCTTAGTTATTTCCTGATTCAGTCATGAGAAAGAGTTAGTCTGCGTAAAGGGGCTTGGACTTCGGATTAGGGGAAGGGGGCTTCACGCCTTGCTGCTTCTGAGGCCTGGCAGGCTGCCCGCCCACCAAGGACTTCAGTTTCACCGCAGCGACGCGAGCAAAGGCATCGAGATGAAGGCCCAGCAAGGTGTCAGGACCCTGTGTCAGACAAGGACGCAGAACCACATACATCACGCCCAGTTGGGTTACGCAGCTGTGATGGAAGCCGGCTTGCCGAGTAAAGAGCCGCTGTGCCCAGTGCTTCCCAAATGTCCGAGTCCGGGCTTCCCAGTGGTGCGGGAGCTTCTGTCCCCTTGCAGAGGAATGGACTGCGTGTCAGGAATGCAAAGCTGGAATGGCCCAGGGTGGCTGAGCTGGGATCCAAACCCAGGCTCCGAACCTGCATTACCTTCGTGTTGCATGACCCTCAACCCCACGGGGTTCCCTGCTCAGCTGGCTCAGGAGGACAGCCCTGTTCCAGTGAGTCCTCGGCTATCGGCTTCCTCACCCTGTGGGCTCATTCCTGCCACGCAGCACTGCTGTATCCACCCCTGCCACCCCAGCCCGCCACACGCTGGGGACGCGAGGGTGGCCCACCCCTCTGTGGACAGACCCTTTCTACTAATGATGACTGAGGGGCAAGGGGCAGCTGGCAGCTCACGAAGGACCTGCTCAAGGCTCTACTAAATCCTCCTGCGTCCCCACCTCCTTGAGGATAAAAGCTCAAGCCCTTACCTGTCCCTACAACATCTACCCCCTCACTGGATTTCTTTCAGTTTCTCATGCACACGTCGCCTTTGTGAACAAATTCCTTTGTAAGTCTGTAGGCCCCTATTCATCGCTGAGAGGCCAGCTACGGAAGAATAGAAATATGCCTATATGTACAGTTTCTAGTACACAGCAGGTGCTTAATAATTGCTGTTGACTGAATACACATGACGGGTAAGTGGGATGCTCCAGGGTTTGGAGGGAAGGGGTTCCCAGGACATGATATTCTCAGTCTCAAAGCCAGGACACTTCCAGGAAAACCAAAGCACATCTCCTGAGCACAGAATTTGCAGTGTTGAAAGCAGGAGAGCGCTGGGCTTTGACCCGGCCACATACAAGGATCTCCAAGATCTCGCTTCTGCTAATTTTCACTCCTGATCTTGCACCGTTTCTTCCCCTTCCCCTGTTGTATCAGCCACCAGACCTCCAACAGCTCCCCGCCTTGCCTCCGTGTCCTAGCTCGGAATGCCTTCCCCTCTAACAGAAAAACTGCTACCTGTCCTTCAACACTCAGGCCGGGGTCACCTCTTCAGTGGCAGTGCTCACTTCCCACGTAACGTGGACGACCGTAATGTGCCTCACTCTTCCCTTTGCGCTTTACTCCTCCTTTGGCCCCAGCGTCTGTGCGGCACGGCCCCAGGCACAGAATGTGCGCCTGTAACCTGATGTCCCCTTTACACCGTGTGCTCCAGGAGAGCGCGGGCCGTGTCCTGCCCGTCCACTGCCATCTCCGCCGTGCCTACTGCAGGCCTGGGGGGCCCAGCTGGGCTCGGGAAGTGGATGGTGTCCCAGATGGCAGCGGTGGGGCTGCGTGGCGAATTCTGACTCCGCACTGCACTCACACACAATCACCCGCAGCCGTAGTCACGGGCCTGTGAGGTCAGGATCCCGGTCTGTGTTAGGATTCTCCAGGGAAACAGAACCAATAGGATGTGTGCGTAGAGAGGGTGCAGGGGAGAGGGACAGAAACAGAGGCACATTTTAAGGAACTGACCCGTGATTATGGAGCCTCGGTGAGTCCAAAATCTGCAGTGCAAACCAGCAGGCTGGGGAGCGGGGAAGAGGCCGTTCAGGCCCAGAGGCGGTCAGCTGGCAGGATTCCTTCCTGCTCAGGAGAGCTCACGCCTGCTCTGTCAAGTCCCTCCACTGATTGGATGAGGCCCACCCACATTATGGACTGTAATCTGCTTTACTCAAAATCCACCAATTTACATGTCAATCTCATTCAAAAACACCCTTATAGAAATACCCAGAATGATGTTTAAGCCAATATCAGGGCGCTGATCCAAGTTGACACATAAAAACAGACCATCACACATTCTGTTTCCAAATTAATACGTCCTTACACTTCAGGATCAGGAACTCAACTCAGAAAGGCAAGCAACTTTGCATCTTTTATCTGGAACCTATCAACAGAAGTGGCCACATCAGTGATGCTCTGTGGAATCACTCACACATGGGCTAGCCCACAATAGCGGACATTCTAGAGCCACGTACGACCTTCTGCAGACTTGCCCAAACAAACTCTTCCCAGGAACGCTTGGAGTCTCCTGACAGTTTCTCAGGGATGCGTAAGGATTATTCCCAGTTACTCAAGGAATTCATCAAGAGTTCTGGCTTGCTATGATTCTCTTGGGAAGAAGCGAGAAGAAGCATGTTCATCAGCTGTTTTCCTATTGTTTATTTTGTCCTGAGCAACAGTCATGACAATAAACTAATTATCTAGAGAAAATCAATGCAGATCTGTGTTGACATGAGCAGATAAGAACACCTTTAGAGATCTGGAACATCTCTCCAAGTAGGTGTTCTCAGGCCGGCTATAGAAGGGTTGTGTTTATCGGCATTTGAATTAAGCACTGTTAAAATAATGCAGTGTTAAATAATTAATAAGGTCTTGACTTAGGCACAGACTTTTAAAAGTTGGCAGTTGCTTCTAATGAAAAATTAATCAAGAGTCACATAATTTTGAAGCCACAGAACCCGGTAAGCAGCCCCTCTGTTTGCATGGTCACTGTGGGGAGCTCCGCTCTAGCTGGGAACCAGGAGGCCCTGACAGCTCTCGGCAGGATGCATCTTGAATTAGGTAATTCAGGTGAAAAGCAGGACACCCTGTGTTATTAAGAGACCAGTTATGAACTCAAACGTATGGACTCAGAGGACCAGGGAGCCCCCAAATCTTCCCATCATATCCTAAGGAAGACATTAGGGTCTTTCTCACCGGTGCACCCAGCCCAAGAGAGAGAGCTTCCAGAACACTGCTGGATCTACTAAGCGTCCTGCTGATCGAGGTCATTAGGTAAACCGTCCTCCTGCTGAGACACACCTGTGCACACACTCACACTCATTTGCTGGCTATTGACGGATGAAGGGCCTCTGCCAGTTGACTTCACCTAGACACGCAGGCACACCTTTCAGATTCCACTGCATGGGGCTTTCTGTCTTCACGGAGACAGAGGTCCCTATCCTTGGTGGCCTCGCCCTTGGTGGGCACGTAGCAAGCAGAGTGTCTCCCTGGGCTGGGTTCTGACCAAAATCAGGCCCGGAACCTTCTGTGCTGGGGGAGTACATGGAAGGCAGGTGCCAATCACACTTTCTCCCTTCTTCTCAGTTTGCCAACCAACCCCCACCCCCAGGAGCAACCAGGGCATACCACAACCCTGTAGGCCCCCATGCCGCCTCAGCTGGGACACTGAATTTTCTTTCATAAAAAGACAAATTCTGCATGTTTGCCTGACGCTAAACTTTGAGGTTTCTTTCAGGAACTTGTTCTTCAATGAGTTTATTTGCAAATAAACCTGTTCCTGCGGCTGTTGCTTTATTTTGTGTAAAATCTATAACTGTACAAAAGCACGGACATCGTTATGGCTAGGCACGTGACTTTGTGCCCACGAGGACACAGACCTCATCCCACCGGTGTTCTGTGATCGGGAGGCTGACGGCTGTCCTAAATGGCTTCAGTCCAGGCATTGGACGAAGGACACCTCCCCAGGTTACAGGCCAAGCACTCATGGCTGCCGACTCCCTACGGCACCTCCTCGCCGTCCTGCTCCCTGAGAAACTCCCATACGGTTGGGGACAGAATTGTATCAAGCCCCCACGACCAGGAAGAAAAAGAAAGTCACAGATGTGCTGCCCTGATGGGGCTGAACTGCGGACACAGTAAAAGCAATTGCCTGGAAAGCAAACAAGCAGACAGATGCCATTTGTTTAAACCATTACGATCGGTCTCTGTTACCTGCACCTGAGTCCGGAGAGCCTTTGGCCAAAACCAAAAGAGATTAGAACACATCCGGTGACTATGGACCCAGAAAAGCTAGACTTTCCAAGGATTTCCTTTACGACCCAGGAGAACTCCCCAACACTCTAAGCTTCCCTTTCTTTTTCTGCAACACAGGTGTTTTAGTACCTTCTTGACGAAGGGTTCGGGGTTGAGGGGTGGGAGTGACCCACACGAGAGCATCCGTGACTGCCCACCATTTGCCGTCACCGCGTGGCTCCCTGCACAGACTCAACTTAAATGTGGTTTTTCCAACTAGGAAGGGAAGGGGCCACCTGAACCCTCTCCCCCTTCTTGTGTCTCCTCCTCCTTTCCTCCCTCCCTCTGAAAACAAACACCAGGCAGTGAACATCCTCGCTTCCCTGGGAGGAACCCCGGGACTGGAGCCCCTGTTCTTCGTCTACCGCATCCCACGCCTGGTGATTCCTGGTTCTGGGAGCCAGCGAACCAATGAGGAGGGGGACAGGTGACCATGAGGCAGCCGCAGATACTGTCACCCTTTCTACTTTTGCTCCTGGTTTGAGACAGAGTTGTTCCTTTTTGTGCAGATAATTTAAGAGGTTAATAACGGTGGCTTTCGGGCATGAAGAATAATCCATTACCAGCACAACAATACTACAGTAATGTCCTACAGTGATCTTCTGTAGTAATACAGAATATTTCTATGGCAATAGATATCCTATAGACTGTTTTCTACAGTAACATTTTGAGTTTCTTTTCGCCCAAGTTAGGAACAAAGTGGCATGTTCTTCAGAAATTCAAAAGCACCAGTCGGCCAGTGTGTGCATCAGGTCCCATTCTGGTTCCAGGATGGACACAGCCGACATCTGTGTCCTTGTTATCCAACTAACAATGAAATACCTCTCACTGGTTATTATTAAGCCATCGTGTTAATCTCCATTTAGACCCAAATAAATCTGACTCAAATTGTTTAAAAATTTTTAAGTGAAAAAAAAAAACAAAAAAAAAAACACTGTCAGGGACTGAATTGTCTCTAACACACATGACTGTTCCTAGATGTGAAGGTTTGGTGGTAAAATACCATCTACATTATTTCCCTGCTAACCTGTCATCCCAAAAGAAGAGCTCATTTAAATAAGAATGCAGCCTCTGCAGAGAAGAGTTGTCTTGCTACAACAGCTGCCTCCTGGGTCCTGGGGCCACACCAATGCACAAGTGCAAGGTCAGGAGGCACCTCCAAGGAAGAAACAACCCTCTGGGGGACGGCCTCTTTGGGGACGGGCGGATGTGGGGCTTTCCCGGGGCCAGCGCGCAGCCTCCTGCTATTTTAAATAAAGTGTTGTTGGAATGTAGCCACACCACGTGTTTACGTGTTGCCTGTGTTCACTTTGGCACAATAACCTCGACGGATGAGCGGTTTCAACAGAGACCACATAGCCCACAAAATCATGGCAGAGCGAAATAGACACTCATGACATCATTACATTCTAAAGCTTCCAAAGCTTCCATTCAAACTCATTTGTTAGTCTCTGTCTTAAGAATAAACAGATCTGGCCCATCACACACACACACATACACACACACACACACACACACACACACACACCAGACTTACAGTGTCCATTTAATAACAGAAATACAATACTGCAGATTATTTCTCCTCAGTTTAATCTTTTTCTGTGACAGCAGCAATGTGTGGGCTGCACCACCTGTGGCTGAGGATTTCTCACGTCAGCGTGCATTTCTGTTTATTGGCTCATTTTATCATACAAAACTGACACAGGCTTCTTATTAATCTGTCTCCAAAGGATCAAAACTCTTTAATAAATATGTTAGTTCCTTAGGTCTGGGAAGAAACGAAACGCTTAGTTAAATGTACTGTGACGTTGAATGAAGGAAGCCTCAGGTTCCATTTAACTCCAGCACCGGCTGGATCAATCCAGGGGACCGATAAAGTAGGCAACAGCACACTTTCTTAATGGCCAATTAGGGCCCACTTCCCTAAAGCAAATACAGACGAAAGCTCTGGAGTGGAATACGGGGGTTTCGTTAGATGGCTGAATTCTCAACGGGCGTGTGTACCCTGTGTGTGGTTACGGCCGAAACCCATCGCGGGAGGAAAATGTAATGGGAGGAGCAGAGAGAGGGGGACAGAATCGGCTCCGTTTTCCTGGGAAAGGGCCTTTCATCTGGAACCAGAATCATCTGGGGAGCTCATTAAAATGTGCCTTCCTGGATGGACCTGGGAGAGTCCGGGCCCTCTCCTGCCGACACAGCATTCTTTAACTCCGCTCCCTTTGCGCACAATACCTTGACAGGTAGTTCGCTCCATCAGGCAGGCTGCTGGGTCCCCCTCTCGCTCTCCAGCCCCTCCAGCATCATACTAATGGCCGTAATTGAAGGGGGCCCTTCCCGCTGTTCCCGCTGGGGCCCTGGCCCCAGCCTTCCAGATGACACGCGGGGGTCTCCACAAAAGGCCAATGGCAGTCAGAAGGTTCTGGCACCTGTGCCCATCGCTACTCCAGGAACAAGGTGGTGTTGGAGGAACCAGCGGGAGCCACGACCTGGCAAGGCCGTGACAGCTCTCTGAGCATCCGAGTCCGTCTCCAGTGCTGCCTGGTACGTCCCCTCTCGGTGCTCACCCACCGCTCGTCCTGGCTTGGGCTCAGTCTGCCTGCCACCCCGGCCCCCTTCTCGTTTTGTCATTGAAAGTGACACAGCTGTGCACACACCTTCTTCCTGCCCTCCCAGGGGTCCCGGAGACGCTTGCTCCACTGTGAGCAGACGCCCGTGGGGCCGGGCCCTCATCCCCCTCCGTGTGTACAGCCTCCCAGGGGACAGAGCTCCCCAGTCACATACTCCCAGGCCCCATCTCCGGTGAGATCACACTGCTGTTTGGTAGCCACACAAAATGAACTAAGGAAGAGGTTCCCCAGAGAAATTATACAGGAGAGGCATGTCGGGCCATACTTGGGACTTTCATGATTCAGAAACGATGGCCAAGTACCTGGACTGCGGGACGGCTCTGTTACCAGGCATCCTATTTATCTGACCCCATTCTTCATGTACTAGAAAGTTCTACAGCTTGCTCTTCCCTACCTCTGTAATCACAACATGAAACACATCTTAGGAGTTTCTTACTCATTCAGAGTCATGAGGTGGCTTCCCTCTTTAGATTTTGCAGCTTGAAACATGAATCTCCCTGTTCAGAAACTGCCACCAGGAGACAGAATTCAGGGAGCCTCCGCATGCACTGTAGCCACGGCAAGGGTGGTTCCTGCCTGAGCGCGGGGCCTCCGCAAAGCAGACTGGGAGGTGGAGAGTGGCCCCAGCAGGTCCCCAGGGAGCAAACCTGACTGTGAGGGAAGGAGGAGGGGCAGGGGTTCCACGCAGCTGCACACAGGAGGCCTCACCAAGCCGGCAGGGGATGCTGGAGCTGGAAGGGCCCTTCTGAGTCATCCAGAAGGCTGTCCCTTTGTGCCCTGAGTAGACGGCCACTGGCTGCAGGCTGCCTGGGAAGGGGTGAGGCCCTGGGGAGTTGCTCTTCGGGCAGAGGCAGTGTCCACCTGCAGACGGAGGGCCGGGGTGGGGGGAACAAGGCCTCCATCCTGACCAGAGGGTCTGGGCCACGCTCTGTGGTATCTACATGTTTACCTCTCAGGTTACAGATGCACTTTCCTTTTTGTCGCAAAGCTCAGATTCTACGGAAACAAAGACATGGTCTTTCCTCCCCCTTGAAGTCAGATTTATTCCCAAAAGCCAACCGTGTCCAACGCTTTCTCCCCACCTTAGTCTGAGCCACGTGATCTGCCCTGGCAGGCTTTCCCCTGAGCTGTGCCCATGTTCTGTATTATGGCCTGTTCGCCACTCAGCGGTCAGACCAATGTCACCCTCCTCTTGGGACGCTCCAAGGTCCGTCATCTCACCGCTGAACTCTGAAGTCAGAGCCACGGCCCCTGGCCGAGGGACCCCACCGCCCACCAGGATTTGAACTTCTGAGCTCGACTGTTTCGCACTACAGCATCTGATGCAGAGGCCGCGTCATGCAAGTGGCAGCTCCAAGGACGATGATGACAAGAGGACAGTGAAGATAACTCTAATGGTGACAAGTGGCTCAGCCCTGGCCTGCAGCCCATCTCTATCCTGCTCTGGCTTCAGCTCTCTGTCTCGGTCGAGAGCCACACTACCAGCCTGATTTCTGGGGAGGAGCCAGGATCACTCTGCACAGATCATGGGACTCTTCCAGACTCCAGGCAGCTTTGACCCCAGAAAGAGGAAGAGGGGTCACACACGTCCCTCCATTGCAGAGGGGCTTCCCTGGGGACAGCCAGGCTAGTTTGCATTGGGATGAACTCGGTAGTTGGAGACAGTGGCAACAGTGAGGGATGAGGGCCGTTTCGCGGAAGAAGCCGTGCACATTATCTTTAGATGGGCCTGGGTGTCTGTGTGCTTCCCGGCCACGGGACATCAGGAGGAGAGGGCTTAGCTGCTATGGGTCTGACATGGCCTGCGGAGTGCCAGATCCACGCACCTGTTGGGGTGGATCCCTTTGCAAGGAATGGGGAGTTGTCCCAGGAGTACAAAGTTCTAGAAGGCAAGGTCAGTAAGTTCTAGACATCTGTTTTACAAAGTTGGGTCTTGACGACATGGTGTTATACACTTAGAAACGTGTTAGAAAGTAATCTCGTGTTGAGTGTTGTTACTACTGAATAAATAAATAGATAAACAAGACTTTTGGAGGTTACGGATATGGCTACTACCTTGACTGAGAGAACGGCATCATGCGTGCATACATGTGTCTGCACTCACCAAATTGTGCACGTTAAACATGTGGGGGTTCCTGCATGGCAATTACACCTCAAGAAAGCTGTTTAAAAAAAGTGTTTTCAACATCTCTTTAAATGGGATCCACCATCCACAGGCAGTCTAAAGTGGGTTTGGATCTCTGACAAACTTATCGTGTAAAAAATGCCAGATTATTTGTTTGAAGTAAAATTAAGCCCGATTCTGGGAGACTGCCCAAGGCGATGCCTACCTTGCGGTACCTGCAAGGCAACGCCATTTGGAAGGTGTGCAAGAGTTTAGGACTTAACTCACAAAGCACGAGCCCTCCAGGAAATGCCCCTCGTCAGGCCAGCACCTGGGCAGTGATGCAATTGGGGTCTAGGGAAGGAAGAGAATTGGGCTTTGTGAAGCGTAAGTATGTGCACGGGCCACACATCACCCCAAGTCCTCACTGTGGGGCCAGTGCACCAGCCTCACATCACACAGACCAGAGCGGCAAGTTTGACTACGCCGAGGAACCTGTCCCTGGTCTCCTTCGGCTGAACGTGACCAGGATCTACAGACCCCACAGCCTTCCCCCAGCAGCCCCCACATCTCCCCTGCCCGAGAACCAGCTCTTCTGGAGACGGCCCAGTCATTTGTCGACTTAGTCAATAATTACCCATCGGAATCCCAGCCAGCCCCAGATTTTCCCTGATGAAACTGTCCGGCTCCAGAAGCAGCCCTGACTCCTACGTGTAGAGGCCATGAGTTTCCCCATAGCCTCGAACTGACAGATTCCTGATCTGCTCAGAGAGCTGCTTGTGGCAGGGTAATTTATTGCGATATTAATTTGTGTTTGGTTTCTACATCTTTCCCTCTCCTCGTTCCAAGATGGTAGCCAGATCACTGTACTTCACCCATGGGAATCTCATGATTTCAGGCCAGAAGCAAAGTTATCCCCACATCCTGTCTCTGCCGATTATGAACACCCAAGCATTGTTTATAAACCCCAGGGCTGGTGAAGGCCAGCTTTCTCTGGAGGGTCGTCTCTGTTTTAAGGCAGCGCTGACAAATTCTTCATCCTACCTGGCACGCGCCGCTGTTACTGGTTTACGTCTCATGGTCCGTTCATTCATTCCTCTGTCAAATATTCATTGAATGCCTACCTTTAGCCAGACACCACTCTCTTCAGGACTAGAGGACGGAACAGCGGCCCCTGAACCAGCTTCTCACCTGCCGAAAGCTCTAAAATCTCTAAGACCTGAACTCTACAGGAAACATCCATTCGGTGTGACATGCCCACACTTTGGGACTGGGGATAGTTTTTGATTCTGTAAAAATCACAAACAGACATACACACAAACAATATTTTCGAATGGGGATAACACATTTAGAAAACCAAATGTATAATATATTAAAAGTAGTTACCTTTGAATGCTGGCGCAATCGGTGACTTTTTTCCTATTTATTTTTTGCACTATAAATCCTTACCACGAAAAGTCTTGATGTTTTAGCAACACAACACTGCACGCGTTGACTGGGTTTGCAGTTTGTGACGACTCATTTCTCACAACATCTGAACCATGAGGTGCAAGGATTGCCAACTACATTTCTTTTTGTTTCCAAGAAGAAGCACGAATAAATACTGATATGTGTTGATTTACTTAGTGTATCTACATAATATAGTTCTGCAACACTGAAAGGTAGGTGCAGCATGGAAGCCAGGCTACCCAAACAGAGAGAAAAAAGCTGTCCATCAGGTCCTGTGTGGTTGGGGAGTGGTTATTGGTAACACAAAAATAAGGCAGAATGGCTCTTAGAAGGGCTAAAACTTCTTCAAACTCTCTACTGGAAGAAAAATAGAGAAGAAATCCCAAATAGAGGGTGCAAAGAAACCCAAAACTTCTCAAAAGAGCCTACAGCATTCCATAACAAATAAAACTGGCCTTGTGTCATCCAGTAACTGAGCATCTGGGGTCAGGGTGAGTTGGACCACTTGAGCTCTCCCTGCCCAGCGGGGGGCACTGCGTTCAGGGTCTGGGCTTTGACCACGCAGGATGCAGCCCCACCCACCTCCTGAGGTCCCGCAGACTGCCAGAGCCCCACTTCTGGGCACGCCAACTGTCTGCAGGATAAAGGGGGCCCGAGTGCACACGCCAATGGCTGCAGCCTGTGGTGGTTCATTTTATGAGTCTTAAGACAGGCCAAGGGGTGCCCAGATCCTTGTTCTTTCTGCCAGCATTTGTGAGGATGTTAATGGAACAGATTTGCATTTGAATCCACGGACTCTAAAGTGGATGGCCCTCCCCAGGGTGGAAGGCAGACCCAATAGGTTGTAGAACAAAAGAAGGAATTTGCCCCTTTTTCTTCCTGCCTGCCTGCTTGAGTTGGACCTGTCAGCTCACCTCCAGCCCTGGCTCCCCAGTTGGGATTTAAACCTTTGGACCCCATGGTCTCTGGCCCTCAAACTTGGACTGAATTATACCACCAGCTTTCCGGGGTCTCCAGCTTACAGACGGAGGAACCAACACATGAGAAACTGAGTCACAGAAGTTGAAGCGGACTGCTCTGTTCCCAAAGCTGGTGGGTACAGAAGGGACCAGGGTTAGAAACCAGGGGGTCTCACCTCAGAGCTCACACTCCTGAGCCCCAACAGTTTATCTCAGACACTTGAAGTCTTTCCTGGACCAAGACACATTCTCTGAAAACAGGACTTTTAGTGACTACCGAAGGTTTGATCTCCTGGCTACACAATGATGTCATTTAACCAAAGTCATCCTTTTATATTCAGATTATTTTCTGTATGCAGCTATTGTAAATGAAATTGAAATAATAGGTCCACACTTAAGTCATGATGCACAGCCAGTCAGGGCCGTTCTTGACTCTAAGCTCCAGACCTCGGCTGATCGGCTGATCGGGACTGGAGTTGGAAGAATGAGAATAAGAATTTCAGAGATGAAAAGACAAGATAGGAATTCCCATTATCACCATATGGCATGGCCTCATTCAGAGAACCCAGCCCATGCAATAAAATAAGAAAAAAATCAATATGGTAAAATTATTAGAAAATAGAGGATTGAAACTTTTTGCCAGTGACATTGTCCATCTTGAACAGCCGATAAAAATCAACCCAAGTACAGAAATAATGAATATCCCCTAATGTGCTGAGTTACAAAAAAAGATAAAGATCAATAATTATATTAGCCAAACAAGCCAGGAAACAGAACTGATGAAAGGTCACATTCACAGCAGACGGGGGACTGTAACATGGGAGAAATCAGTTTAAGCAGAAATTTATAGGATCAAATTGAAGGTTATCATGAAATTAATTTTGAGGCTACATAAATAAATAATGCTACATCCTCTATGGCTGGGAAGGATGCCAATTTTACCCTGACGATCTATTAATTATAATAACAGGCAAATAAGATCTTTTTCTTTTGCTAGACAAAGCATCTCATACTTTATGTTAAAGAAGGAGTAGATGCTAATGGCTATTAAAATTTTTTATGTTAAGACACGAGAAAATATTGTTTGTAAAATTATAAAATTAGAGATGTCAAGCCATGCAGCGAGTTGGCAATGATGAGGGCAACGAATCAGTGAGAGGAGAAGGTGGAGACTGTCCAGCACTTTTTAACAAGGCAACAAACAGATCACCATGTGGAATCCTGAGAGATGTCCCGACCTCTCAGCTTACCTGCACGGAAAGGGAAAGCAAACAACACCAAAACTAAGACAAGAGAACATGTCAACATCTAACTTGATTGCAGGTAATGCATTAAACTGAAAAGAATTGCATGTGTCCCCAGATATTCTGCATTTTAAGGAAATCCTAAGTAGTAAAGCAACAACCAACAGTCACAATATCATAAACTTCATATTTAGTTGTAGAAAAAACAAAATGCTTTCGATATAAAACACACTATGAAAATGGAGAGGTCTATCATATAACTGGCAAAAAAAATGCCTTACAAGATAGAAAATGTTAATCTCTTTATATATAGTTAATTTACTAATCTTCACAAAAACAAGATAATGAGCAATTCACAAAAATAAGCACAGACAAGAATCACGACTAGCTAATAAATGTATGAGGTGATGTTCAAACTCAGTAACGATCAAAGGAATCTAAGTTTAAACAGCCACGAATATCATTTAAGTTGCCACGATGGAAATATGTGCATTAAAAAAAATATATTTTCAAGTCTTAGTGAAACGACAGCAAGAAAAGTACTTGAACGCATTACTAGTGAATTCTTGAATTGGCAAAATGTTCCTGGACGACAATTTGATAACAGGTCTACCAAACTCTTAAAATACTGCCTTTCTTGATCCAGCAGTCATGCACAGGTTCACCTGTCTGCTCATTTGACTGTTTAGGCAAACATTTATTACATTTGCCTATTTTATTTATTTATTTATTTATTTATTTATTTATTTATTTATTTAGAAAGCAAGGAAGTGAACAGGGAAGGAGCAGAGAGAGAGAGGGAGAGAGAGAATCCCAAGCAGGCTCTGTGTTGTCAGCACAGAGCCCTGATGCAGGGCTCAGTCCCGCGAACCATGAGATCGTGACTTGAGCTGAGATCAAGAGTTAGACGCTTAACTGACTGAGCTACCCAGGCACCCCAAAAGTTGCCCTATTTTAAATTCTTTACTGGGATTATTTCACTTAACCTTCACAAAGCCCTGGGAAGTAGGGCTCATTGCCAACTTGCAGATGTGGACAGTGGGGTCCTAGGAGATAAGCCAGTCCTGGTAGAGCTGGCCTCCAAAGACTCAGACCCTCCAGAAGCCCAGGCACATGAGTGGCTCGTCTCCGCCCTCCTGCCACGCACATGACAAGTGCACAGACATGTCCACTGCTTCACTGTTTATAATGGAAAAGAAAAGAGAAAAATCACTACCGAGCTAGAGATTTGAATTATGTATTTTCAAGTAAAACAATAACTGTTTAGTCTTCTGAAAAGTACCAAAAAAAAAAAAAAAAAAGATGTAGAAGAAGAAGAAAAACCATACAAACATCGATCACATTGTCCTCTACGTGGACAGTAAGGCTAACTTTTATTTATGCTTTTTGGGGGGGGATCCAGATTTTTTTAACGAACATGTAATGCCTGCAAAACTGCATACACATATGTAAGCACATGCAAACACATACCAAGTGATGCCCAACAGAGCCTCAGTGCGACGTCACATCGTGTACCGCAGGCCTGGGGAGGGGCGCATACTCACGGACACTTTTCCCACCAAGCCCCGCCCAGGACTTGTGTCTTCTTTATGGTCCTCTGTAGTTACAGACCCCTTTCTTAACCACCCTTGGTCCATGTGGCCAGGCAGCCGCTCGTTCCTGTGCACGTGGCAGAAGCAAACCCCAGAGGGGCTCTGTTACGGTCCTGCTATGTTAGGTGAACTCTCAACTCCTCCTCAGCCACTACAACCTCTTGTTGCCCCTCATAAAGACATCTTGGAGCCTCTTTCCCATCAAACCCTTGGTGCTCCAAGGGCTCTAGCTGAACCAGTTTGCAAACTCTCATGACCACCTAGGCACACCTGTGCCAAGAGAGCCCCAGGGTCATTTCTCATGCGATACCCCAGGAAGGTCCTCCAGGAATCTCCCATTCCCTATGGCGTAGGGTTCACATCTTTAGCAACAGATTTTTTTAATGTTTATCTATTTTTGAGAGAGAGCAAGAGAGACAGAGAGTGAGCAAGGGAGGGGTAGAGAGAGAGGGAGACACAGATTTTGAAACTAAATACTGCATCCAATCTTGATACCTGAAACCGACCGGGGTAGATCTGTTCGCGTCCCTCCGTCTGCCCTAAACTGAGCCGAGAAACCAACCTCGGGCTCTGCAGACAGTGCGGAGAAAGCACTGCCCACAGGAAAACTGGACACACCCACCGGCTTGTTGGGGGCAGAATCAGGGGCTGGAGGAATACATATTTTTTCTTTGGGGGAGGTGTGGTAGTACCTATAGTTTATGAGGGTATGGAATCGGGAGGGAAGAAGAAATTAAAAAGTGGTTTTGAAGGGTTTAAAATGCACTAGACAAGAGACTGAGTTGCTCTGAAATTAGTTTGAGTCACACGCAGCCACGTCACGATGTCCTGCTGCCAGAATTAAGGCTCTGCACGCACACGCTTGCAGCGACTCGGACGATGTCTTCCATGACCTCTCTGCTACCGTGGTACCTGTTTCCACACGGAGCAGGACACTCACGTGGACCGAGGCCAGTAATAGCAGGTGCCGACTCTACTCACATTCCGCAGAGATGTTCTAGAACCCTGACCGGGGCTTGGCAAAGGATGGTCTCTGGAGGACCTGGCACGTGCTTTTGTAAATAAAGTTTTATTGCAACACAGTCACATCCATTTGTGTACCTATTGCCCTTGGCCACGTTCCCGCTGCTCCAAGAGGGTTGAGTTGCTGCAACAGAGACCATCTGGCAAACAAAGGCTAAAATATTTACTATCTGAGGCTTTCCAGAAAATGTTTACTGGAGCCTCATCCAGAGCATCAGGCCAGGACTTGCCAAGGACGGAGTCGACACTTGATGTGGCACCTTTAGCTATGAGATCTGTAACAGAGGCTGCGGAGTGGAGAGGACGCTGAGTCCCGACACCTGGGAAGAAGATCTCGTGGACTGAGGACCGATTCCGGCAGAACAGGGGCAGACAGACCCGCGTCCCCTGGAGCCTGAGGGGCTCGGCGTCCTCAGGCTTGAAAGCTAAAGGGAGGGAGGCTAGATGGGGTTTTAGGGGACACAGCAACAGCGCAGAGGGGGCCGGCTCCCACGGCACGTGTGCCACGGACCAGATGCAGGCAGAGAGGGACAGCGCACCCCGGCTGTTCTCTCAGTGCCACCTGGGAAGGAGGGCACATGAGCCGAGGACAGCTGGCAGTGCCCTGCTGGAAGCCGGGGTTGCAGGAAGAGTTGAATCCGTCTGCCAGACGCATATGCCTTCGTTTCATGAAGGTGAACCAGGAAGCAAGCTCAGCGATGGGCTCGGGTGGTCTCTGAACCACCCGCAGCCGCCTGGAAGCAGGTGAGAGCAGCTTATGGGCATCGCTGGGGTAAGTTTTCTGCCCCCTCCCTCCTGCTCTCCATCATCTTCCTCACTGCCCTGAGCCCAGGGGTCAGAAGCCACTCTTGAAAGATGCGGGGAGACAGGTGGGAGGCACTGGCCCAGCCACTTTCCCACCACCTGCCTCGAGTGCACCTGGGCGGGGAGGGGGGAAGCTTTACCTCTTAGGGAAGTGCAGGGTTCTGAGTATTATCTGCACGATATGTTCTAGTGACGAGGGGGGCTCTTCTCTTACTTGAAAAGATTTCTCCTTATCTGAGAATGTAAGAAATATCCCAGGGCCTGCCCTCGTTTTTGTCCAACAGATGGAGGAAAGCTGACCCACGTCGAGCTTATTTGAACCAACAGAGGGAAAAAGAACATCGTCTACCCCCAGGAGAAAGAAAAGTCAGTGCAAGAGGAATGAGGAGGCGTGGCTAGCACGAGGGCTCCCTTGGGGTGTAATAGGGAGAGGTGGGGACTGCGGCAAATCCAGACGGGGAGACTCTCTGAGGAGACCGGCCTCTAGCTAACTGACGCTTCCTGGAGATTCAAACGCAATTTGCCAAATGTGCTAATTCTTTATGAGAACCTAGAAGTCTGACATTTTATGCAAAATATACGCTCTTAGCCTCATATTTTTGTTTTTCTCAAAACAGGTCGCGGCCAACAAGGGGAGCACCAGACAAACTCACCCATCGATCAGACGCTGTGGCACTTCTGGGAAATGGAACAGAATCGGCACCAATATGCCACATTTTATGTGAATGAGTGCCTTCCTTCGAGTTTGTCTTTATCTTTTTTTTTTTTTTTTTTTTTTTTGCATGAACATTTTACATACTACAGACATTCTGCTTCGGATTTTAGCAATGACAAATAATCGAGCAATCTTAAAGCTTATGACAAATAATAGAAAGGAAACCACAAGATAATCAACGCTGTGTGCATTTATTTCTTCTTGCCTTTGCTTGTTAATTCACTTACTTTTCCAAATTTAAAAACAGGTATTTTCGTGGCATCGACAGAAGAATCCAGCTTACTTCCCCTGTGACTCAGGAAGAAGAGACGGGGTGGAAAACATTCCACCCGAGATCTATCTGGAAACAAACTCAGTGACTATACTAGGATATGATATTATTCAAATAACATTATTCTTCCGTGGACTGCAGACTCTATTAACGGCTGTTCTATAAACAATAAAACCTAGTCACCCATGAAATTCATTTCTGTGAACGTGCTCATTATGGAGACATTAAAATAAAGGAAACGTATGTTGGAATTTGATTGATGTAACACTGCATATTATAAGGAAATACTCCTTGTCAAAAGAACAAATATTAGCAGAAAATAAAGCCCAATTCGAATGCAAAGCTGACATTAGGTGCTGAGTGTATCACCCGAGCTAGATTTTCTCTGGGTCTGTTCACTTTCAAGTGACGGATGCCAATATGGAAGCTCACATTCGTCTCCACACTGTTCCGCTCTGCAGACCCCCCTAGTGTGTTTCCGGAGTGACTCGCAGGGTCCCATGGGCCCCAGAGCCAGACCCCGCCTGTCTACGCCGTCCTGTGCGGGATGACGCGGAAACGCGTTGGTTCGCTCCAAGTGAAACGGTGAACACAGGTGACCTTCTCATTGGGAAGTGCAGAAATAGAAACATGACTGTCGACAACTCTTTTACTTCACACGTTCCATTTTATTCCTGGCTGGAATCAAAGTTTGCTGTGTTCTCAGAAGGCCCGGCCTGCCGAGCCCTGGGCGTTTGAAACGAAACTCCCCCGACAGACGAGCGCACAAATGCTGCCCTTCGTCCTCAGATGCTCCTGCCACTTACACGAGGGATGGGAGCTCCCAGGTTGGGCCAACCTTCCTTTTCAAAACCAGAATGGAGCGGGGAGAAGGGGCACCGTGCTCCCCCAGGGTCTCTTTGCAGAGGGTTTCCACCGCTTTCTGTCGGTGCCACACGAGAGCTCTACACCGCGGCGAGCGCCTGGCCCTGTCTGGTGCCAGACGGGCGACAGCACCCTCGGAGCCGCCTCCTCGTAAAGAATGAAAGGAACGCGACGGGGAGGAAGGCGTGACAGCAGAGACCGTCAGGAAGGTCCAGCATGCACGTGGTTGCCATCCTTCGCTGTACAAAATGGACTCACCCGAGGGGACCCGAGTCTGACCTGATGCGCTGAGGCGGTCTCAGAAGAAAACAGAGAGCTTCCCTTTCAACTGGACTATGCAGTTCATGAAACTGCTTATGGATGGGTTAAGGGATGTCACTAAAACAGGGGTGCCTGTGTGGCTGAGTTGGCTGAGCGTCCGACTCCTGCTTTCGGCTCAGGTCATGATCTCAGGGTCGTGGGATCAAACCCGGTGTTGGGCTCTGCGCCCAGTGCGGAACCTGCATGGCATTGTCTCTCTCTCTCTCTCAACCCCTCCCCACTGCCCAAGCACCTTCTCTGTCTAAAATATTAAATAAATAAATAAATAAATAAATAAAAGCAAATGAATGAATAGATACAGAATGTCACTAGAACAGACTCCCGTATGCCCACCACCCGGGTACACCTCCCCGTCTGCTCTGCTTCCTTCTCCTTCTGCCCAAGAGAATCACTATCCTAAATTTTATGTCAACTGTACTGTTTTTCTTCTAATTACATCCCCCCAGGTAGGTGTCTCTGAACAGTGTGAATATGCCTGTCTATTGATGAGATTATCTTCCCATGACTTTGGGCTTCACTGCCTGGTTTTGAGATCCACCCCTGCCCACAGCTGCTGCTGCACAGTGGCCCCTTTTTCTAGTACATGAAGCCATATGCCCACCCTACCGACCATAGGTATTTACAACAGGCTTATCAAAGCACAGTTAACAGAGTTACAGACCTATCACCATTACCTAATTCCAGAAAATTATAGATCACCAAAACTTCCCTGAAATCACCAAAGACATGCCCATCAGAAGTCTCTCCCCTCCCCTGCTTCCCTAAATAGCCTTGAAAACCATGACTCGACTTTCTGTCTCCATGGATTTTCCTGTTCTGGACATTTCCTGTAAGGTATAGAGGCAATCACACAGTATAAGGCCATGACGACTGGTTTCTCTCGATTATAGCACATATCAGGGTTTCATCCCTTTTTAGGGCTAAATGACATTTCACCATAGGGATCTAGGACGTCTGTTTATTCCTCAGTTGATGGCCATTTGCGTCGTTTCTACTTTTGGCTACTACAAATAGTGGTGCTATAGTGGTTTTGCGCAGATGTATGTTTTCATTTCTCCCCGGTATCCAGCTCAGGGTGGAATCGTAGCATCAGATGATAACTCTATGCTTTGCATTTTGAAGAAACGCCAAGCTGTTTTGCAAAGTGACCGCATCATCCCATCAGCATCAGGTTCAGATTTCTCCACACCCTCGCCCGGTGCACCTTGTTGAGTTTAGTCTTGCTAGCAGGTATAAACTGGTATCTCATTGTGGTTTTGACCTGAATTTCCCTGCGAGTAATGGCGAATATATTTTTATTTGAATATCTTCTTGGTAGAAACTTTTGTTCACACCTTGTCTTTATTTTTAGAACAGTTCTAGACGTACAGATTACGGAAAAATTGAAGTTCCTATAGACCTCATGCCCAATTATAACACATTACATTAGTATGGAACATTTGTTACGGTCTATGAACCAACACTGATACACCATTACTAAATACAATCCACGGTTTATTCTCATTTCCTTACTTTATATCTAATGTCCTTTTTAGGTGCAAGGTCCTGTCTATAATATCAAATTACACTTAGTTGTCATGTCTTCTTTTTTTTTTTAATTTTTAAATGTTTATTTAGTTTTGAGAGAGAGGGAGACACAGAATCCAAAGCAGGCTCCAGGCTCCGAGCTGTCAGGCTCGAACCCACGAACCGGGAGATCGTGTCCTGAGCCCAAGTCCAGCGCTTGACAGACTGAGCCACCCAGGGGCCCCTAGTTGTCATGTCTTCTTAGGCTCCTTGTGGCTGTGACCATGTCGCAGATTTTCCTTCTACAGTCCTGAGGAGCTGGCCAGGTGCACACTCAGGAAGCCCTTCTGCCGAAATCTGTCTGACTGTTGATACTGGCCTTGATCCTCAGAGGTAAGCCATGTTTATCAGATTTCTCCACAACAAAGTTACTCGCCCCACTCCTTTTCCAAAACATACCTACAGTGGATTGAATTGTGACTCCCCAAAATATATGTCCTCCCAGAATCTCAGGTCTCGAGACGAGATCATTCTGGGCTAGAGTGGGCCCGAAATCCAATGGTAAGTGTCCTTATAAGAGACAGAAAGGTAGAAGGCCCACAGAGACACAGAAGAAAGTGACAGAAAAATTGAGGCAGAGACCGGAGTCTTCAGTTCATAAGCCAAGGGACCAGAAAGACTGTGGACAGCCACCACAAGCCGGGAGAGACCTGGGGGATTCTCCCCAACAGCTTCCAGAGGAAACCAACCCGCAACAGCCTATGTTCAGACTCGGGCCCCCAAAAACGTGAGACAATGAACATCTGCTGCCTTAAGCCGCCAAGCTCTGTGCACCAGGCGTGCTCACTGCACTGGGCATCCTTTCCTTCAGTGCTCGGCAGACAGAGCACAGAGACACCCGTGTGCGTGCTGACCCCTGCAGACATGCACGTCTCTGAGTGTTTCTGCACACACTGCCTGCATCTGCACTACGTAAACTCGAGCTCTCCCAGAAGCCCCACCCCTAACTCATCCCCACATGGGTCATTCTAGCCTCGCCCTGTTGCATCTTAGGAAAGACCCACGCTGAAGCGGGAAGCCCAGCTCCCCTCCCGCACCATCCACCTGCTCAGTGGTTGTGGAATATGTGTGCAGCAACATCAGACCCCCCCTCACACTGTGAAGCCCTCCTCCCCCGGGAAACAAGCTGACCAACCAGAGCGCGGGGCAGACGTGCATTTCCTGTGGTCCGTGGTTTCCAAACTACTCCAGTGGGCACCTCTTCCACGTGCACTTGACTGGGGTTGTCTCATGCCCGTTAACACAGTCAGATTCTCTCTTCAAGGTCTGCCTTCCTTCTTCGGATTCCCCAAACTCCTAAATTTTGTTTCTAAAATTGCATAAATTAAGTTTTACTACTTGTGCTATAAATGTTTATGGGTTGTGACAAATATATGCCATCGTGTATCCCCCTTGACGGTATCACACAGAACGGTTTCACTGCCTTAAAAACCCCAGTGTTCACCTAGTTGCCTTCCCTTTCCGCCCTGAGCTTGTGGCGATCCACCCAGAGGGTCCCTGCGGAGGCTCAATGGGAGGACCCTCCTGCCTCTTCCAGCTTCTGGGGGCTCCAGGTGTCCTTCGGCTTGCGGCCACGTCCCTCCAGTCTCTGCCTCTGTTGTCACATGGTCTTCTCCCCCATGCATGTCAAACTTCCCTCTGCCTTTCTCCTATAAGGACATTGTCACTGGATTTCACAGCACGCCCGGATAATCTAGAATGTTCTCTTCTCAAGATCTTTAACTCAATCACATCTGCAAAGATCCCTTTCCAAATAAGGTCACCTTTACAGTTTCCAGGGGTCGGGATGTGGATGGATCTTTCGGAGAGTCTCCACTCCGCTCACGACGGTGACCTCTCTGGTCATGGGAGAGTAATAATCTTCTCACCGTGGGTGTTCCGTTTCTGCCATCATAGAGGAGGCAGTGGAAGGAGAAAATTAAACTTCCCAGAAAATTGGGAGGCCCAGGTAGAGGTCAGGATGCCTCAGGGTCACACGGGACAAGAACCGTGGTCACCCTGACAAGGAAACCTTCACACTTTGGTCCACATCACATGGTCTCAGATGAACCAGATTCCCCACATGGCCTGAGATCAGGGTCTCAGTTTCTATTCCTCAAAATGATCACACATTCAGCCTCAAGTGTCTTTTAATCATTCATTAAGAAATGATGTGTTGACTAACTGAAGTTTATAAATAGAAATGCACAAAATATGTCCAAACCAATATAAATGGTGTATTTTAGAGAGGGTACATATTTATTGCTGCAAATTCACACACACACACACACACACACACGCGCGCACACATTTTCAAAGCACTCCCTCCTGGTGGATAGAAGTTCGTGTCGACTGTGTTTGGTTTTCTTTTTGTGAAACTTCTGTACAGTAACCCAAAGAGATGGCTTTGCCTTTGGAGTGGGAACACCAAAGGGGCCGAGCATGAGAGGAGCCTTTGAGACATGAAAAGCATAGACTGAAGTTCAGGATGGGGGACTTATCCTGTCTATTCTATAGGAAATGTCCAAGCAATGTATTTGTGGGATCCACCCCCTGAGCCTGAGCCTGAGCCGTGAGAACGTTGTGTTCCGTTCATTCCCCTTGAGACGTTTGACCAGTAGAAGTTGAAACGGAGCCCAGGCCAACAGTGTCCAACTTCTGCAGTCAACTTCTCTTGTCTCGTCTTTAAGAAGACAAAGCCCCAAGTAATCCGTCCTGCTACCCAACATACAGCACAAGTGACATTTTCAGTGAGAATACATTGTCAGCTGTTTTGTCTTGCTCATTCATTGTAGTTTTGTTAGATCCTTTGTTTCTTTGATGCTCAGAATATGGCACCATTTGGCTCTAAAATCTACATTAGAAGAGCATTAATTAAAGGCAGACACATTGCAATGGAGACAGTGTTAAAATTATGCTTGAAGGTACAATGTAATTAATTTTGTACAAGAGAAACATAAAAGAGAGAATGAAACTGGAGGAAATAGCATCACAACCCACAAAATGATAATGAGAACTACAATTGTAGATCAGCGAAAATATGGAAAGACATATGGAGTAATTAGACCTGAGGGGGGGACGGGGAATCACAACAAAGGGTCACCTGCTAAGTGCTCAGGAGTTCGACGGAGAACACGTGTCTCCTGTCACCACACACGTTTTCCTGTGGACAGGAGGGCTTGCACTAAGCCTCTGGCAGGTGGATGAAGAAGAGGGTTATGATGCGAATTTGCTAACAGCCTGGACAATGGCATTGGAGACGACGTGACTTAGAAGCAGTCCTCCTAATGAAATTATGAAGCACAGAAGATGAACACAGATGAAGTCTGCCTTCCGCCCAAGATGCGGCTGGAGCTCCTGTGATGCAATGGGGCTCATTATGCCCAGAGACGTCCACACTACAAGGATGGTTATTAGGGCAAACTCGATTTACACAGTCCAGAATGGTTCATTTGAATTTACTGCATCTGTATTTCAGTGGTGCCCTAGAGTATTGTGACTGAAAGTTACAGAAACCTCATGAAATGGAGTCTAGTAAAAAAGAGAATGAATTTATACAAAACACTCCTCCTGTGGGAATTCATCCCGTGACCCTAAATCACCATGATCATGACAACGAATCACTTGATAAGATAGCTAACAGGGACCAAAGGAGCCAAGACAGCCCCCTTTGGAACAAGTGTGGACCAGCTGGCTTTTGCTTTTGTCACATGGTTTTACTGAGCTAGCATCCATGTTAGACTCTCTCATGGTTCATCTTCCACGGGGAAAGGAAAACTAAAGATATGCACTAACTGAGTTGCGAGACCACTAACGTTGGGAATCCTCACCATGCCGCATGGCACACAGTGTCTCCTTTGGTGGAGGAGGGAAGAAGCCTGGGATGTGGCGGGCACAGGGTGGCAGCACCAGGGACCTGACCATTTTGGGGAGACAGCAGTGCTCACCTGTGTGAGTGCCCTATGGTTGTGTTAGCAGATCTCCACAGGCTGATCATGCTTAAGACAGCACCCACCGATTACATCACACTCTCCGTGGGTCTGGGGTCCAGGCACAGCTTGGCTCAGCTGGTCTCTGCTCGGGTCTCACAAGGTGGAAACCAAGACGTGGGCTGGGCTCTCACCTGGAGGCCCAGGTGCAGTCAGATAGCGGCCGGAACCCAGCTCTGCTCACACCCCTGCATGGTGAGGGCCTGGGGAGTCCTTGTGACGCAGATCTCCCCCACCTTCCAGGGACACGCCCCTCACTTCATTCTGAGCCCCCAGCACTGTCACCCCCGTACTCCCACCAGCAATGCACACACAATGACGTAAGCATTTTCTAAGATGATTTAGGACTTCTCCAACCATATGCTCTCAAAACTCTTCCTTCTACACAGCTGAACTTGAAAAGATCAATTTAAAAAGCAGAACACGTGACCCTTGGGCCTAAAGGGGCTGATACTCTCCCTTTTGCTGAGCAAGGAGTGGGTGCGGAAGACTGGAAGGTGAAGGATGCGCAGCCCCTGCCCTCGGGAAGACCGGCTCCCCATGACGGAGAGGAAGAGAAACAAGCGACCAAGGTGTGATTGGGCAGAATACATGACAGGGAAGATTCAGGGGATCCCGGGACCTTGAAAATGGCCGCCTGACCCAGGCAGGTGGGTGGAGGGTGGGTGGGGAAAGCCCAGGGAAAGGAGGTGACAGAGAAACCAAGACCTGAGAATCAAGATTCAGGTGAGGGGAAGGGATGGGGGAAGACAGGGTGCACACACAGTGGAAGGAAGGGCCCAGCAGCAGGTGACCAGGGAAGATAACCAGGTGGGATGGACTCTGGAGAATAGGAGAGTGGATGACAGACAGCTCAGAGAGTTCAGGGGGATCTGCACCATCTGGGGCCCCGTTGGGCACCCTGAACAGGTGGGCCTTGATTCTGAAGGTCATGGACAATAGTTGAAACATAGGATTGGGCAGATTTGTGTGGAAATGTAAAATAAAACCCACTAGTCTCCTTCTCTCTCCCCTTGTCCCAGTAGCAAACCACTCTGGGGTTGCTTGGGCCCCCTCCTCCAAAGCTCCAGCCAACCAAAGACATGCCTGCTGCTCACCAGGGGGCCAGGAGGTTGAGGGGTGCCCATCCTAGAGCCCTGCAGCTGCACATACGACAGGAGTGTAGCCTCCCTGACCCTCCATCCAAGTGCCGCTTTGGCCATCCCAAAAAGTATCCAGCTGAGACTCCAGGGCGGGAACACAAGTCTTGTCTCTCTAGTCAAGGTTACGGCTTCGTTCTGGGCCCTGTTTCCTGTCTCATCATCACTGTTTGCTGCCAGACTAAGGGATGTTCCCACTGACCTTGTTCAGGAGGACTTCTCTTGCTTGGAACCTCCTGCCTGACAAGTGGGCAAATGTCAGTCTGGTCCCCTGGGACTTTCATGAATTCACCTTGCCAGAGTCCATTCAAGCCACCATAGGATTTCTCAACAGTCATGTTAATTTGAAATGTAAGCAGTCCTCTTCTTTGATGCCAATCTTTTGTCAGAGCAGAAGATCCGCGATAAAAAATGATGGGAGTGGCTTTATATGTGATGTGTGTGGGTGCGGGGTTCACTTAATTTTTGTTTTCCCAGCTGGAATCTCTCAGCTACTTCCATGCATTGAAATCTACTTCTGGATGTTTGGTCTGTCATTCCTGCAAACAGAGCAGGTACCGAGCTGAAGAATCAATTCGGAAATTAAGATCTGGGTGCTGGATGTCATTGTGCTGGCCCTATATCAAAGTTCTCCTTCTTCTGCAATGAATTTCTAACGCCAAGCTAGAAGTTGCTGAAGGTCTGCAAATGGCATTCTTTAGCTTTTAACTTTCACATAAAACAGAATAAAAGATTATCGCATGTCCAAAAAAAGATCTGGCTACTGCTTGTAATAAATTCCCGTGCTTGCTCCAGACGCAGAATTGGACGGCATGTTGTCAACTCATTCATTCTTCATGGAGCCCGTTTCTATCCGGGCTGCAGGCATTAAAAAAAGATGTCAGATATGTATACATCATATTTCTCTCTATTTATACATATGCACACCCCCAGATACATCTAAATACATTCCCACAGACACGCACATACACATACACGTATTTTCTCCATCCCAACCAACTCCTCTCTCAGTGATATCTATTCTACTGCAGACGTTGCCAGTGAAATATTTCCAGGTATGATCCAGAGTGAATCTTTTGGGTCATCTTATCTCTTTCATCTGGTCCTGAATAATTTCTTTAATAGTGAACCCATTGTCTCCTGAGACAGACCATTTGATTGTTAGTGATCTCTATCAGAAATTCCTTTCTTACTTTGAGAAAATGTCTGTTTTTCTCTAATTTCCGCCTGTACAAGGGTGCGTGGAGCAAGTATGCCTATCTAACTGGCAATTATATGTAAGAGACTGAATGACAGAGTTCTGAAATGAGGGTAAACATTTGAAAATCATCGGCTTATCCGCAAAAATTCTAACTTTAAGAGAAAAAAGAGTCACAAAGAGTATCCTGTGCAGTGTGAAAGACAGAAGATGAAACACTAGAAAAGATCTGCCTCTGAGGGTCCACTGAAGAAAGTGCAATAAGCCAAGTAGACTGTCCCACTGAAACAAGATGGCACACTCAATGGGACAGTTGAAGAGAGTTGCCGAAAGGACATTTACAAAGATGTGGGCAAGTGAAGGGGAAGCCTCAAGAGATGGGGAATCACCACCAGGGAAGTTGGCAAACAGTGGGGGACATGTCCTGGGACAAGGCAGAGGTAGGGATGGAGAAGACTCTGCCCAGCAAGAGCCTTTGTTTTTGATCATGAAAGACACTACTGTGGCCTGGACTGAAGGGAACCAGAGGGATAATATCCACTCTCTGACCTACTCATCCCCCACTGGCTATACCCACCAGGAAGCAAGGAAGCCCGGTTGCTACAGCCCATGGGAGTCAGCACCTGAGGTACTAGCAGGGTGGAAGAGAGATCACGTAAGAGCTGGGGTAGGAGCAGACCAAGGAAAACACAGACACACGATCGTAAAGGGATGGATGGAGAAAATACTTTAAGGTAAATGCCCATGTGAAGAAATACACAGAATATTCTAGAATATTCTAGGTTTACTGAGATCCCTGGGAGTCAGCCACAATTTGATAAGGAAGTCACTTTAGAAATTAATATTTTTAAGTGCCCACTATGTGCCAGTTACTTTGGGGATATGGCAGTGATAAAGAGGTGTGCGTTCCCACAGTGGGTGTCAGCCACAAATTAATGCCCTAAACCAACAAGTATGATGACAGAGGGCAGAGGCCACCGGAGAAAACAGCTGGGGACAGAGAGCTCCATTACACAAAGCCCAGTTTGGCTTTATTTGTAGGCTATTAAAACCGGTATCTGGAAACCAGCACTCAATGATCACACAACACAGCATTCAAGGAAGAGAGAACAGCTAATACAAAGGCTCCTGTAAGTAAATAATCTCGGGACATCTGGGAGCAAGAAAAATATCAGTGCATTCACCACTGTGTGGACATCAGGCAGAACATTAAGTTATGGGATGGGAAAGGTGAGTAGGAACAGATTAGGTAGGACTCTGGACACCAGACAAGGGGCCTGGGTCCTCCCTGCTCTGAGTAACCAGGGGAGGGCTTCAGGCAGCAGAGTGTCATGATTTGACACAAGTTTTTAAAAGATCATTCTATGGGTGTGTGGGTGGCTCACTCAGTTGAGAATCCAACTCTTGATCTCAGCTCAGGTCATGATCTCACATTTCATGAGTCAGAGCCCCATATGGGGCTCTGAGCTGGTGGTATGGAACCTGCTTGGGATCCTCTCTCTCCCTCTCTCTCTCTGCCCCTCCCCTGCTTATGCACTCTCTCTCTCAAAATAAAAAAAAAAAGTACAAAAAAAAAGATCATTCTAGCTGGCATGTGGACAAAACAGAAAGCAAGGAGATGGTTGATAAGGCTATTTCAAGAACTGAGCAAAAGATTATGGTAGCCTGGGGTCCCAGTCCTCTGGGTGGTGAAGACAGACAAGGTGGGGGTTGAAATGAGTCTGGGGAGTGATGCCAGTATGGATCGTTGATGAGATGTGGGCACTGTTAGGTTAGCGTAAGGCCGTCTGTAGAAATATGATGTGAGCGCTGTATGTAGATTTGTAAATGTAAATATCTAATACCTTGTAATAATTTATTTAGTCCACCATAGCCAAAATATTACCAGTCTAATATAAATATGCAACCAATATAAAAACTATTAATGAAATATTTTACATCCTTATCTTTTTGAAATGAAGTCTTTGAAATTCAGTGAGCATTTTAAGTTTACAGTGAATTGTGGGTCAGATTAGCTACCTTGCAAGGGCTGAGGCCACACATGGCCAGTGGCTGCTCTATGGGATGGCTCAGGGCTTGAGCGAGTGAGTGAATGCAGGTGCCGATTGCCAAGATGATAAAGACCGGGGTGGGGGTGAGCTGTGAAACCCCTCAGAAACACAAAGGGAGATGCCAAGCACAGAGTGGGGTGCGCGAACCCAACGGTCCAGGGGAGACCCAGTCGACAGTTGTCCGAGTGTGGATGATACATAAAGCCATGAGATTGGACAGAAGGTACAATAACGTACCCGGAGGAGGACACGTAGGATTGAGCTCTGGGAAAGTTCGACATTAAAAGCAGGGTTTTCACCCCCTTCCTCAGCGCCGTTGTTATTTGGGCTGAATATGTATTTGTGTGTATGTGGGGGGGGGGGGGGGAGGGGCGGTCCTGTGCCCTGCAGGATGTTTGCCACCATCCCTGGCCTCTCCGTCCCCAACAACAGGCTTCTCCATGACTTCCACTCCAAGATGTGACAACCAAATCAAATATGTCCCAGACCTTGCTACGTGCCCCCTGGGGGAAATCTGCCCCTGGTTTAGCAACTTACATGTGGACAGAGGAGGAGAAGCCAGTGAGATGGGAAGGGTGGGTAGGAGGGCTGGCGCAGAGAGGGGACCATGTGTGTAGGGAAGGCGGTGTACATGATGGATCCCTTGGGGAGGGGGGCAGTTTAGCTTCCAGATGTGACTATGAAACAGGCAAAATTAACTTGAATGATGCATTTTATTTAACCCAGTATGCAGGGATGCCGGGCATCGGGTGATGAGTCTGATAATCCCTTGGAGGACGCTGGGCTGCGAGGTCAGTGAACGACTCTTTGATAAAAGAGGAATAAAATGGAGCAGAAATGTCTCCAGTGGTGAGGACGTGCCCGCACGGTTCTCTGCTCATGCGCCTCTGTCCTCGGTGGGCAAAGAGGCACCAGAGAAAAACATTCCTGATCAAAAACCTCAAATTACAGAAACACATAGAGAAGGGATTAATATTTTTCGAAAACACGATGTCATATTTATTCCACTTTCTGTGACTTATTAAATCCCCTGCTACAGTAATTATAGCCATGTATTGTTAGAGAGGTATAAACACTGGAGGAACGCATTACTGTCGGAGATGATTATTAAAACTACAAAATTTTGCCTACAGACGAACACAGGCAGAGAAGAAAATTATTAAAACTCATTTCCAGGAGCCTGCGTGTGTCCTTGGGCTGGGTTCCAAGACAGAGCAGGAAACTGATACTCTGATAATTTTCATTTACAGCACTTTTATTAACAGCCTATCTTGTCTCCACCAATTAATCTTTGCAAGGTTTTACTCCTTCTTCTGAATGCGGATTGGGTTTTGATTGTCTGCTTCTTGTGACACTTGCAACGAATGCATGAACATGTTTCTTAATCAGTTCTGCATGGTGTGTCCCTCCACAGAAACGGACTGAACTCCAAAGAGGGCAAAATAGTCCACCACACAAACTAAGGGTTGGGAGAGAAAATGCATTATTCCCACAGTAATAATGTAGTAACATGCCAGTCCCTCCCTCCGTCTGTCTCCTTGTCTCTCTCTCTCTCTGTCTCTTTCCTCCTTGTCTCTCTCTCTCTGTCTCTTTCCTCTTAATGAAGACATTTCTAGGGAACGTCTAGGGACCTCTTACAAGCCCTTAGCAACCAACACCCTCTTTCCAGATCTGCTTATCCCACCAGGAAGAGGGACTGATGGCCATAGAGATGCGGACTTCCACCAGCACTGGGTTGGCCAGGGAGAAAGAGTCCTACTTTCAGGAAATCGAAGTGTCTGCAAGCTGAGCATCTCAGACGAGTGCATTCATCCAGGACAAGAGGGAGAAATAAAAAATGCTTTGCTTAATAAATGCAGTCTTCGGCCAAGTGAGACCTATCTTCTAGCCCAGAAAATTCCTGAGCCAAGAGTTAGGATTTTGCTGACTGCTCACCAAATGGCAGAGACTTCCTCTGGATTACTCATTTGTGCATTTTGGGTGCAGGTGGAATCTTGCTGAAGTTCCTGCCCACTTAAGAGTGAGTTCCTAAAACAATGGTACTTGAAATACGCACAGGGAAATGAAGATCTGTTAAATGTGCAGTTTCTCTGGTCCAGCCAGAGCCTTACTGAGCAGGAAGCGGGGAAGGAGGGGCTGGGAGTCAGGCAGGAGCATCAGGTTCCTGCGACCACACAGATCTGAAGCACACCGGGGCAGGTCAGAAATCTAGTAATATTCAAAGCTGATGACAACATTTCTGGCTAAGAGTAGTCTTGGTTATTTCAAGCAAAGATTTTGCATCCCTCAATGCGAAGCCAGGCCTTTTAGGTAAATTCTCTATGAAAAGAGGCTGGGCACACCTATTTGAAAATACGTTAATCACTACTTTTAACATGCAGTGCCAGCCAGAACCAGGAGCCACTGGGGCGTGATTGTTGCTCCCAGGACAGGAAATAAGTTGGCAGCCCCAACCCCATTTATTCAGTGGATTTAAAATGCCAGACAAGGGCTCCCTGCTTCAAATAAGAAACGTTAATACAACTGGCTCATCCCTCCACCTGGACTGTTTACAGAAAGCAGATTTTGAAGAATGGTTCCTGTTTGAAGGACTTCTCTAGGGAATGGCTGTTGTCCCAAGAATTATATTTCCAAATTAAAGACAGGTTTTTTTTTCCCTCCTCTGCCTCATTTCTGGATAGCTGAGAGACACGGAGAAGCTAGAGATTATCATGCTCTATCAGCTTAACAGCCAAAATAATACTTTACTTATGTGGTTGTACATCAGGCTTTTAAATATGATGGCACGTCTAATAGAAATGAATAATGAATGATGTGTTTGCTTTAGTGCTGTTGATCAATTTATTTTCTGGGTTAATGGCTCGGTGATTGGTAGGGAAAGAAAATGTTAGGAGGCTGGAAGGCAGCTATTTAGATGGGTGAGGCACATGTAACTGTGGAGAGTGGCCGAGGAAACTCTCCATCCATCCCCATGACTTTAGTCCCAGAAACAAACAAACAAACAAGAATACTGAAGTGAAAGAGAGTTTGTATAATACACATAAATAACTGTTTGGGAGTCTCAGAAAATAGAATGCTTTTTAAAAATTTTTTTTTCTTTTTACTTAGAAATTAAAAAGTACCTTTTTCTTTAGGCAATTTAATTCTAATATTGTGATAAATTATTGCGTGTTTTAGGGGTGATTTAATCTGTATATATCGAATTACTGTACACATGTCAATAAGTTATTTTGTAAGGGCTACCTGTAAATTAGAAATACATGTGTGTATGGGGCACCTGGGTGGCTCAGTCGGTTGAGCGTCTGACATCGGCTCAGGTCATGATCTCGAAGTTTGTGAGTTTGAGCCCTGCGTTGGGCTCTGTGCTGACAGCTCGGAGTCTGGAGCCTGCTTTAGATTCTGTGTCTCCCTCTCTCTCTGCCCCTAACCCAGTCGCCTTCTGTCTCTGTCTCTCTCAAAAATAAATAAACATTTTAAAAAATTTAGAAATACGTGTGTGTGTGTGTGTGTGTGTGTGTGTGTGTGTGTGTGTGTGTGTGTAGGCATATGGATTTGGAGATCTATGCCCATTTATTCAACTTAACTCGAATTTCAGGACTAAGATTCATGCTCAGGCAACATACTCATGGAAAGACAACACATTTTTTAAGACATAAAATTCTTCTTGAATTAAAGATTTTTTTTTAACAAGGACAAATAGAAGCAAAAAGATTATTGTAACTAGAACTTTGATTCACTAATTTTCCAATCACTGTTTTCCCAATGAACATTATCTCCCTTTGCTAGTAGCCAAAAACACCTTCCATTTCTGGAAAATCAAGGCAAAAGTACATGATAGGCTACATTTGGAGACACAAGAAAATGTCTCCTTATTTTAACAATCAAAAAGGGAAGAAGGACTTCCACTATGGTCCAGATAGAATCATAGGCACTGGACTTCCCTTCCCTTCCTGAACAGCTAGCAACAAGATAAGACACAGGACACAACACTGGTCTGCCTGTGGCCACCGGGAGGTGCAGGACAGTGACCTCTAGAAACCAGCAGGTTCCCATCTCACTGCCTGGGAAGATTTTCCACCACAGTGAAAGGAGGGCAGTTAAACAGAACCTAGTGGTCTCACTGGATTGAGGCTACTGACCTCAGGGTTTACAGATGTAATGGGGTCGAAATTTGTGAGGCAAAGTTCTGGAAAGAGAGGGGAAAAGAGAGACAGCGCGTACATGAGCTCACAAGCTCTGGGGACTCTTGGAGGATGCCCTCAAGACTCAGTCCTGTGGTGTGGTATGTGAGGAGGTTGCTGGTGCCCCAGGAAGGACCCCCAGAAAGGTGTGACAGTCACTGGAGCTCACTCACGGCCAGAAATAGTTTGTCTCCCCTCACACAGTGTGGAGGAATCTCCTGATCATGCCCAAGCAGTGGCAGAGATTATCCCTGGGCTTCAGTTTGCTCTGCCCTCGCCAGAGCAACACCTAAAACAAGGGGGTTGATGTTGATTCCAAGTGAGTTAACTTTGTGCCACAGGAAAGCCAGATAATATTTAAAGAAATACAGACAATACTTTACAGACAAAAAAATATACAGTCCACAATGTCTGGCATTCAATCAAAAATTATCAAGCATATAAAGAAACAGGAAAATATGCCCATCGGAAAGAAAGAATGAGGGAGAAGAAGGAAGGAAGGGAGGAAGGAAGGAAGGAGAAAAAGAAAGGAAGGAAGGAAGGGGGGAAGGGAGGAAGGAAGGAAGAGGGAAGGAAGGAAGGAGAAAAAGAAAGGAAGGAAGGAAGGGGGAAGGAGGGAAGGGGGGAAGGGAGGAAGGAAGGAAGGGGGAAGGGGGTAAGGGAGGAAGGGGGGAAGGGGGGAAGGGAGGAAGGAAGGAAGGGGGAAGGGGGAAGGAAGGAAGGAAGGAAGGAAGGAAGGAAGGAAGGAAGAAGGGGGAAAGGGGGACAGAAGGAAGGAAGGAAGGGGGAAGGGGGGATGGAGGGGAGGAAGGAAGGAAGTCGGGAAGGAAGGGGGGAAGGGGGAAGGGGGAAGGAAGGAAGGGGGGAAGGGGGAAGGGGGGAAGGAAGGAAGGGGGGAAGGGAGGAAGGAAGGAAGGAAGGAAGGAAGGAAGGAAGAAAGGAAGGAAGGGAGGGAGGGAGGGAGGGAGGAAAGAAAGGAGGGGAGGGAAGGAGGGAGGAAGGAAGGAGACAAAGTAATCAACAGAAACAGACTGAGGAGGGACACAGGTGACAGGTTGGTAGACAAGGATCCAACAAAAACTAGGGGGATGCAAAGCAAAGACACCAGAGTCACAAGACATGTTAAAGAAATCCTCACGTGGGAGTAAAATGAGACCAGGTGGCAATGTTGGTGTAGACAAAGGAATGAAAAGTGCCTTGTGTGAGCAAATGTCATCGACTTTATATTATCATTTAATCTTTTTAAAAGATATATGTTTAACTGAACGTAATAACAGCGCCATCTAGGATTTAAACACACGTAAAACGAAAGAGTTTCAAGAGCGGCAGGAAGGCTGGCGGGTGGACTGGGACACACAGCGGAATCATGTCACTGTTTCACACCTGAGATGGTCTAACTGCTGTGTAAACGCAGATGATGGTCAGTTCACAACTGTGTACTATGAGCCCTAGAGAAATCATTGTTTAGAAAACACACATAGAGCATAAGCTAATTAAGAAGATAAAGCTCAATCATAAAACCAATCAGTTAACACAAAATAAGGCAGGAAAAGAAGGAAAACAGAAGATAAAGTTGATCGATTTTTTCAACAAACAGCCCTGGAAGAAAAGAAAACAGAAAAAGAATCCCAAACTTGACCTCATGCCACACATAAAATTTAATGCAGAATAAAGCATAGATTGAAATAGATCAGCTAAAACTATAAGACTTAGAGATGAAAAAGAATACATAGAAGAAAAGTGTACTTACCTTGGCTGATGCAAAGATTTTCTTCAACTGGACACACAAAAAGCACACAATATAAAATAAATACTTGATAATTTGGACCTCAACAAAATTTAAAACTTTTGCTCCCTACAAGCCACTGTGAAAAAAAATCAAAATGCAAGCTGGAGACCAGAAAAAAGAAATTGAAATGACTTGTGTCTGGAATATATAAAGAATACTTAAAATGGAATAATAAGATGACAGCCCACTTTTTTTTTAATGAGCAAAAGCTTGACCACACAGTTCAACAAAGACAGTGGCGAATGAGCGCATGGAGACAACGTGACATCATTAGTCATCAGGGAACGGCAGCCTAAAACCGCTACGTACCATCACCCCAGAACGGTGGAAATGGAAAGCACTGGAAGGAGGAGAACAGGAACTGCTGGGGGGAAGTAAAATGGACAACCGGTGTGGAGAGCATTCTGACCGTGTCTTACAAACAAGCACATACCCTGCGATCCAACACTTCTACTTACGGTGACTTATTGGAGAAATGGAGCCATGCCCGCACGCAAAGGTTTGTGTGCAAATGTTCATAGAGACTTCCGGTAAGAGCCCCAAGTGGGCGGTGAATGGATTAACAAACTGAGGTCCCACCGTACAACTGGCTACTTCTCAGGGACAAAACAGAACCTGCACTACTGAGATCAGAGCGTCGTGGATGAATCTGAAAATGCTGAGTGAAAGTAGCCAGGCATAAAGGGTTATACACTATTTGATTCTTTTCATATGAAATCCTTGGAACAGGCAACGCTATGGTGATAAAAACGGATCTGTGGCTGCCAGGGACCAGGGGGCCGAGGAAAGGATTGTCAGGGAGCCTCCGGAGGTGACATGACCTGTGGCGTGACCATGGCAATGGTTACTCGGCTGTACTCGTGTTAAACTCATTGAATTGTAGCTTACACTTGGTGCATTTCCCTGTATGTAAATAATAGCTCTATAAAGCTGACTACGGTAAATGTGGCAGGGAGGAAGGCGATGAAGGAAAGGTAATGACAGAAGGAGACTGAAGTCATGGCTGCCTTCGTTGTCAGAGAGGCAAACTCTGATTAGGAGCACAGAAGCTTCATTATGTTTCCAGCACTTGAGCGAAGCCAGCCCATTAGTCTGTGCTCTCTGTGAGCTGAAGAATGGTTGAAAATGGCCTTAATGATCGTGGAAGAGATAAGAGTCGATGTCCTGCACCCTGCCCGCTCAGTAAATGCTATGGATGATGGAAGAAAGCGAGGAAGGAAGGAAGACAAGAGGACGCACTTAGAGCTCACGATTGTCAGTGTTTACTCTGGGCTCCCCTCCACAAGGCTTTGAGGGGACAGCAGAGATCAAGACACATGCCCCGAAGACGAGTCTGGTGCAGGAAACCAACTATCTATGGATAATCCTCCAAATAATTTTTAGAATTCCAACTGTGTCAATTGTACTGGAAAAGGGAATCACGTTGTAAGGGCTTTCGGGGATGTGGATCGTTTATGACGACGCTTGAAGACTCAGGTGAAAACAAGGAGGGAAATTATCCAAAGCAAAGGGAACAGCAGGTGCAAAGTCCCTGAGACAGGAATGACCACAAGGTTCTCGAGAATCCCAAGAGTCTGGGGTGCCTGGAGCTGAGAGAGCAATGGGGCAGATGGTGAGAAGTTAGGAGAGACCTGTAGTTCTCAATTTCTGCTGCATGCAACAATCACACAAGCAGCTTTTCAAACAATATTTAAGCCTGGGCCCCATTTCAACTAAAGAATCAGAATCTCCTTATTTAAAATAAAAGGCAAGAAAAAAGGAAAGAAAAGAAATCCTTTTCGATCGCCTCTAATTAGCAACCAGGGCTGAGAACATCTAATTATGGTAGTAGATCCATAGTTGAATGACGGACGATACGCAGACAGAAACACCTGAGCCAGTTCACGCCTTGAGCCAACGTCTCCACACGCGGATCTGAATACAGATTCAGAAATGTACTTCGAACCGTTGCTCTGCATCAATCCCAAACAATTCCCCCAAGGTTGGGAGGAATATGTCACAGAAATGAAAGCCAGGAGCATAAATCCTTCCAGAAGGGCTAGGAGGGAAGGATCCAGCTGGGCACAAATGTGTTGCCTTAGAGAATTTGTCTTTTCTGTTTCATCACAGATGATCTTTCTTCAACTCCAACTCCAGAGGCTTCTTTCTGGTCACATTCACCCCCTTGTGAACTTCTGTGCTAAGAGCAGGTGCAGACATGTGGAGACTGCCCTGGTCTGCCCCACCGAGCCAGCAGGAGTGACAACGGACACATCCATCCTTTATCAAGATGCACAAGAGTAGGGTTGGGACCACGCACCCATCAAGTGCCCACCTGTAAAACAAATTTCTGTCCTCTCACTGAACCCTACTGATAGGTTGCTTGCTTATGCTTGAACAGATGCCTTTCCTTTCAACCGACTGAGCCCCCGACACACACACACACACACACACACACACACACACACACACACAGAATGGAGGAGAGGGCTCTCTTTCTCAGACTGAACTCGCTCAAGGAAGGGCAGGCTTTGCCAAGTTGCCCTGCAGGTAAGCTCTTAGGTCACATTTCCCAGCTAAGGCCAGGAATGGTGCTTCAAAGGAAATCAGAAGGTAAACATCATTAACAAGTTTGTAGCGTATTTGAAATCACAAAGATGGCCAGGCCACCTGTCTTCAACCTGCCAGCTCCTATTAAACCATCAAAGGCTTATTTGTGTTTCTTTGATGTGGGTTGCAAGCAAAATCCTACAAATGATGGTAGATTAAATGTTATGAATGGACCCAAAAGGCACAGCTGGAAACGTACCAATTCTCCATCTTGGGATCAAACTCTGTCTCCAATTAAATATCAGCCACTTACAGTTTTAGCTAAGGCACAGATACTCTATAAATCGGGCAATCTATTTGAAGGGCAATGAGCAATATTTTTATGTTTATCAAAATTTATAGTACACATGCCTAGGTTTCTGCTTCGGGCCACAGTGGAGTAACTTGTAGCAGACAATAGCACCGCTGAGAACAAGAACGAGACATGGAGAAAACAACCCAAGAATCCTGTTTGGAAGCATTAAGTGCTGCCATGGCATCGAGTGGGGCCACCCCCACCAAGCTGGTATTAGTATTTCCAGTCCCCTGCTGTGTGGACAGGGTGGGGAGGGCATGGGGGAGGGAGCAGGATCTGCCGGGAGGCAGTGACACCGGCCAGCACACCTTCCTGCCACCTCATCCAACTGAGGAGATGAAGATTGTAGTGTGGGGCTGCCCGGAGACGAGGGGCTGAGAGCCTCTGGCTAAGGGGGACACTGAGAGACGAACCCGACTCCCTGTGGGTCCGTCCTTGAAGCGTGCAGGATAATGGGCTAAGAAGCCACAGGAGGGCAGAAAAAGCAGGGCATGGTTTTCAGTGAGCTCTAGGGCTAAGAAGAGAAAAAGTTATATGAATTCAGCATCTGTGAAGGAGGAGGACAGCTGGTGAACACCGAGGTTCTCCTCCGGGACCTGCGTGGGGCAGGGCACACAGCAGCACAGGCAAACAGCTAGGCCCATGGCGGAAGCCCACCCACACGGATGCGGTCACGGTGTCACAGCAAGAGTGACCGAGCGCAGAGAAGAGGCGACGGATAGATACACACTGCACCTCGTATGCACGTGGGAAGCGCCATGTGCCCTGGCTTCTAACACACACCAATCACAAACCAAAACCAGGCAGGCTGCAGATCTGAATGTGAGATACACAGCAGTAAACATTTTAGAAGGAAGCCTGGCACGTCCTCACTTCTGAGGCAGGACTAATGGTAGCACCTAGAGCAGAGAGTGATTAATTACTTACCCTTAAAATTGACAAAAGACACGTGACGAGAGGGCACAGACAAGACACCAGGAGGGAAAGGTATCTGCAGTACATGTGCCCGGCAAAGGCCTTTGAGCCCGTGTATATGAAGAACTCTCGTAAATCCGTAAGAAAAAGACAGATGTCCCAATTGGGGGGGGGGGGGTAGGAAAGAGAAGAAAGAAAGAAAAGAAGAAAGAAAGGAAGGAAGGAAGGAAGGAAGGAAGGAAGGAAGGAAGGAAGGAAGGAAGGAAGGAAAAGAAAGAAAGAAAGAAAGAAAGAAAGAAAGAAAGAAAGAAAGAAAGAAAGAGAAAGAAAGAGAAGACTGAACAGTCCTTTGTCACCAAATGGCCGTTACACTCATGAGAAGGTAATCAGTGACATTAATCATGATAAAATGCAAATTCAGCCCAAAGCGTGCTGTCACTATGTACTTAGTCAGAGTGGTTGAATTAAATAGACAGAAAACACCAAATACCGGTGAGGATGTGTAGCAACCTCTTGCGGGCTGCTCGTGGGACAGTGACTGTCACAAGCACTCCAGAAGTCTCTTTGGGAGTGTCTACTGAGGCTGAACATGCTGATGATCTACGACCCACCGACTCCTGGGGACCCACCCCAGGGACACGCTCACAGAAGTGTAAGTCACCAGGCTCTGGAAATATGTCAAGAAGGTTTATAGCATTATTTGCAACAGACAAAATACAGACGGAACCCAAATATTCATCAGCAGTGGAATGGATAAACTCTAGTACTATTTATATCTTCAGGAGAACGTACAAGCACTGTCTGTCTCACACACACACACACACACACACACACACACACACACACACACACAGAGGGACAGGTGCCACAAACATAATGTACAGGAGACCACGTGCTGGGTGCTTCCATCACAGAGTTCATAAACAAGGGAGAGGGGGCTGTGGGGACAGAGGCTAGGGAGGTGGGCCTCGGGGGGCTTACATCTGGTGCCACACCTGGGGACACCTGCTGTTTTAGTTGTGTGCTCACCTTGCCCTGGGTGATAGTCACACAGGTGTGCTCTCTTTGTGTAAAGCCATTGATTTGTACACTTCTTTCTGATTTACACATTTTCTGTAGGATCGTTCCACTTCCATAAAAATCTTATTATAAAAAACACACGTAGCCTGTGGCCCCAAATTCCACTTCTTAGAATTTATCCTGTAGATATACTTACATGGAGTAAAGATACACACATAAGCTGCTGTTTGGGTTTTTTTTTTTTACAGCCTTGTTTATTATAGCCAACAACTGAAGACAGCTTAATGTGGTTCCATTTAAATAAATTAAGGTGCATCTATACAGTGCAGGATTCTGTGGCTGTGGACAAAATTCAGTTCTATACGGGTCAGTATAAAACAATCACCAAATATGGATTAAATGCAAGAAGCAAGGTGCAAAACAGTGGGCACTGTATCCTCCCATAATGGCTAAACACAAGAGACAGAGGGAGAGCTCTACAGATATCTGAAGAACCACAATAAGCTGGAAAAAATGGTACATTCCAGACTGAGAGACAAGGCACTCTGGTCTGAACTCACAGAGAGGTGAATCTCTTTATATTTTTTGTTCTTTTTGACTTTTCAAATGGGCATACATGGTTTTCCAGTCCCACTCCCAAGGGACACACACACACACACACACACACACACACACACACACACCAAAACCTAATGCAGAGAAAGGACACTGTGAGGAATTCATGATCATACCCTTTGTGCCTTTTGCACTGATGAATTCAAGGCATTTCTCACATTTTAAATTAATTCACGGGCATTAAACATGGTGACATTGTGCTATTTACTGTTAGCAACTGCGTAGTCACAGAAGCCTCCAAAAGCAGCCTGGGAGGAGGCGGGGAGGGAGGCTGCTGGGAACGGAGCTCAGGAGTACAGAGTCACTTACAGACTGGGATCCAGGCAGCTCCTTACAGCCCTGCAGGGATCAATGACCACATTCACAGGGGAAGGTGTGGGCTGTGCTTGCAAACACTCATGCGTCTGTGTGTGTGCAACCTCAGGGTCCTTTACCAATTGGATCCCACTCTTTGGTGCCATAGGGAATAAATTCAATTGCTTGAGGAGGAATATCGTCAGCAAAGAAGAATTTTGCCTTAAGCCAGTTTGATAATCAGGTTGAAAAACTAGAGGCCAAACACAATACATACATAGCTTATAATGTTTTTAACCTATTTCACAAAACGAAACTAAGCTGGAAAGGAACAGGGAATAAATCGAAGCATAACGTGAACTTGAAAGGCAGCAGTGGAAAGGACTCGTGAGTGCAGGCAGGCTAGGAGGGACAAGGGACCCGGGGACAGAAATGAAAACGAAAGTGGTTCTCCACAGGCCGGAGCTGGAATGTCTTGAGATCTATTTTACACAGGGCAGCACAGGTAAAAGCCACTGGCATATAACGCGGTACGTACTAGGTGCTCAGGAAAGATTCACTGAATCTGCATCTGTGTGAAATGCCCAGGAATGGTGCTGCTCTGCTATACCCAAGGGCTGCTTCAAACACTGGATCAAAACTGAGATCGGGTCACAGATACAGAGAAGTGTTCGTGTGTGTATGATTCATATACGATGTGTAATGTGTATACTGCATAAATGTACATAATATATATGCCTGTGTGTGTGTGTATATATATACAATGCATATAATGTAGGATTTATATAATGTTACATATATTTGTATGTATTTATACGTAAAGAGACTCAGAACTGGACAGAAGTTAAAGCAGAAAAGAGAGGTTTTCTTCAAAAAAAAAATATTGCAACAAAGGAAGAGAGACATCAACACAGAGCTGGGTTCAACTCTGAACACAACCAGAACAATTGGGGATTCATAGCCAAGGGGCAAGCTGGGGAAGGGGGCATGCGGGCACCAGTGGGTGGACAGTTCCTAGGAGGAGAAATCAAGGGTGAGACGGATTCCGGCCAAGCCCACCTTTCTCGCTGAAAGCAGGCCGGGGTGAGGGGCAGATATCCCTGGGGTGAGAGTGGAAATGAGGAGCTTGTCAGGTATCGCAGGTGGGGGATTTTCACCTCACTGACTCACCAATCCATGCCGACACTGGATTCTACACGGATGGGCCTTTTGGGGGAGCGGGGTCAGGGAAATCTGACGAAAATGTGATCAGGCAAAGAATGTTAGTTTCAAGGATATCCTTTGAAGCGCTGCTTATAATAAAAATACTTTCCAACAATCCACCAGGGGATGGACCCAGAAAACAACTGCACTTGTGACTGTGTCCATGCTACAGGGTACAAAGCAGCTGCTGTCAAAAATAAGCCTGTTCTGGGGGCGCCTGGGTGGCTCAGTCGGTTGGGCGTCCGACTTCAGCTCAGGTCATGATCTCATGGTGAGTTTGAGCCCCGCATCGGGCTCTGTGTCAGTTCGGAGCCTGGAGCCTGCTTTGGATTCTGTGTCTCCCTCTCTCTCTGCCCCTCCCCTGCTCATGCTCTGTCTCTCTCTGTCTCAAAAATAAATAAACATTAAGAAAAAAATAAGCCAGTTCTACACACTGAGGTGGAAAGATTTCTGAGATACAGTCACCGAGCTGCAGACCTATTTATATTTAACACACACACACACGCGCGCACACACACATACACACACACACACACACACACAAAGACTCTGTACTTCTACAAGCCCATGTGTATTTTATGAATGCATACAGAAAGGTCTGGAAAGATCAGTAAGTCAGCAGCAATGAGGGAGCAGGGAGCAGGTCTGTCTGTGATGATCAAGGGGGACTTTATTCTTTTGTGTGAGGTCTGATAGTTTTAACAAAGAGAACCTGTTTATGCGATACTTGTATATATGTTTTTTATTTAGTGAAGCAATTGATAAGAGACCACCTTGAAAATTGTACTGTAGTATTTAAATACGATGATAGCATTAGGTGCATGGATCAGAAGCACCGTGCGTCTAGAGCTATGTAATCCACGGTGATTTATGAGCATCTGGAATGATGTTCATTCATTCACTCATTCATTCATTCATCCATTCATTCTACAAATATTCTTTGCATCAGGCAATATGGCAGCTTGAGACACAAAATTTACAGGCTGTTGGGGAGAAAAGAAAGACACAGGAAATGAAATTAATAGCTGGGCTTTCTGAGTGTGTAAACATGCAGTGTGCCTGGTGCTTTACGGGGTACCACTCAGTCCTCCCGGTATCCCCGAGGATTCCCACAGTGCAGGTGGGGGCACAGAGGTGGAGAGACTAACGCTGGATGACCAGGCAAGGGACAAAGCCAAGAAATGAAACCAGGGACTCCGATGTCAGAGCCTGCTTCCCCCCCCGGGTCCAGAAATGATGGAAAACAACAGCACTTTACAAAGTGGAAGGCACATTCCCTGAGACTGTGGAAAGAAGCAAGTGGGAAGAGGCTGTGGGGGCTTTAAATTTCATGAACTGGCAAAAAGGATGGAGTGAAAAATCCATACTGGGGAGTGGGCATCTGCAGAAAGTGTAGAAACAGGGAGCTATGTGACACTGAGCCATCTAACCAGGAGAGAGTGTTCTTGTACAGAAACAGTAGGACCTTCATGTCTCCACTTTTGTGTATTCATCCTACAAATATTTGCTGAGTGACTGCTATGCTTTTGTCCACTGGGTAGGAACCGAGTATTCGGTCAAGAGAAAAAAGGCATTGCCCCTATCTTCACAGAGCATCTGTGGGTGGGAATGTCAATACACAAGCTAAGTAAAAGTTGTAGTTACAGGGTTCTGGTTCCAGCACTGGAGAGGATATCCGAAATGTCTCTGCTATTGTTGTTTAGAAATGTTGATAAAACTAATAAGCATTATTTTCAAGACACAGCCCAGAGAGCTGGAAAGAACAAATGCCTTTGGGATTGAGACCTTCACAAAACGTGGACCCTCTACAAACCTCACCCTTAGTGAAAGGACCGTACAGAAAGGCATCATCTGCCCTGAACACTACAGGAGCTCATCTGTTTCTGCCTGGACCCCGCCTTGGAAGGAAAAATTAAAGGTCTCCCCTGAGAATTGACCATCACAGCCTGAGTCTTAAATGGGTTTGGTGTTTAAAATTTAACTCTCAGATTACCCCCAAGTCTCCAAGCCAAGGATATCATGAAAAAATTGGTCTAAAGCCAACAACAACCCTACACATCCAGCAGAGACAAGCACAAAATTGCTTTGGGGGAAACACACTCCCAATCAAGACACATAGGCTCCTCCAGCTAAACCCCAGTAAACATGGATTCGCAATTCAAGTTAAGAGACTCATGAAAGAAAACCCTCCGCCTCCGTGAGCATGAGCGGACCGGACAAACAGCAAGACTCGAGCCCAAGCACTGCAAATAATGGAAGAATTCTATTACAAATTGAGTGTGTTCAACGTGACAGGAGGCACGGAGGAGGCAGCAAAGCCGTGAGAACAGAATAAGACGTGGGACAGCAGCGAGGGTAGGTTCCAAAGAGGGCAGGTCATGGCGCAGAGTCAGGGAACTGAAGACTCAACCCCCAAGGTTGATGCTGAAGGAATCGGGGGGCTGGCCGTGGAACCAGTGTCCTGTCCAGAAAGCAGCACAGGGGGGAGAGGAGCTGGAAGAAGTTGAGACTCGGGGATGCACAAAATAGGAAAAACTGGCCCAACATACATTTGCCAAGAATTCCAGAAGGGGAGAAGAGAGGTCCAGGGTGGAGAGCAATATCCCAAAACAATATCCATCAACAATGCACTGCTGATGAAATATAAAGATGGGCACCAAACAGGGTAAGTTTGAAAAATCACATTAACAGCAACTAGAGAAAACAGACCTAACTGGGAACAGGATTCCCAACGGGCAAGGGAGGCCAGAGTGCTGAGAGGTAACCTCCAGCCATCCATCTCGGATGCCTGAAGGAAAAGAGAGAAAGTCTGCCCAGGAATTTTTCATCGGAGCCTGCATCCCACACGGTCTGAGATCAAACAAAACACAGAAGAGCCTGGGAATAAAGAACCACAGAGAGAGAGAGGACCGAGGGTGCGATGTGATGGGTTGAAGAAGTGGAGAAGGGATGTGATTGAGTCACAGGACAAAATGTGGCCCATCAAGACGAGGTTGTCGGTTGTCGTGTCAGGCTCCTTTGAGAATGAAAAGAACAAGAAAAACCCCCATGGAGGACCACAGCGGCACCTGAGGGCTTCCTTCTGCAAAGGACCATGACCTCTACACCCATTATGCATTTAAGGCTCTAATTATCTTGCTGAGCAGAGGAGGCAACTGAAGTTTAAGAAAGTTTAAACAATCCAGCTACGGATGGATTTTCACTGGGGTCAGTTGACTCCAGGGCCACTCCGTAATGGTTACGATTCCACCTCCAGAAAGCAGCCCTCCACCCGCAGGGCTCCAAAGGAGAAGAGAAAAATCAGCAGGGGCTGCGCGGGCTCCCTCTGCCCACGGTCCTGGGCCCGGACAGCCAAGGGTTCTCAGCTCCTCGGGGAGCTAAGGACCTAACACAGCTGTGGTCCTCAACACAACTCCGTTGGCCAGGCAGTAGACAAGTACCAGGAAGCACAGATAGGTTGTGCTGGGAGTAAAACCCGGCAGCAGGAACCACAACGCTCAAGGCTCAGTGTCCTTGTTCAGCAATTCTGATCCGCAGATGACAATTAGCAATGACACATGGGAAATATCAGGTTTTACCAAGACAGAGTTTAATTGGAACTTAAATAAAGGGTATTTTCATTGTAAGAGAGCAAAACAGGAAATCTTCTACATGTTAAGCAAAGTCCTTATTAGGGGATGCTGGTCAGTGTTATCCGTGGAGGCCGTGAAGTCATTACTGTGGGCAAAGTGGCTCAGGTCAGCACAGGCTTGCTTGGCCAGGACAGGGAAGGCCTGGGAACACGGGCCCAGCCTGAGGGTAATATTCCACATTTGTCCAAGGGCAGAAAATCAGCTGAGAATCTTTGTGTTACAAATCCCAGAAAGACTGCTTCAAACTAGTGAAAACAGTTTCAGAAATTGTTTGATTGTGGTTAAAAACAAACGAAATAGTAGGAATTTGGGGATTTGGGGATTTAAACACTCTATATTTTTAAAACATATCTTCTTGGTTGAAACCTGCCCTGAAGTCCTTAAGGAACAGGCAGGAAACAAATGTGGGAAAAACAAACAAACAAACAAACATGCCCGTCTTGGTGATCTGTCACATCCAGCAGGAGTTGCCGTTGAGAAGGAGAGTAAGCTGGTGTGCGGGGCTGGGTTCCATCCACACTACCAGCTCTCCCGCGGAGGACTCCTCTCCGTGGGTGTATAACAGCCACATCTGCTTTCCGCAGCCTCCGTTGGCCCCCAGCATCTCACGCCCATCCCATGTACCACCCAGTGGGAATTTCAGCAGAATTTCCGTAGTTCCCAAGTCAAAGGGCCACACAATCTGGGAAGGGGTTTAGCCATGTGTGGTGACAAAATGTCCCCAAGAATGCGCTGCTTGGCTTGTTCAGTAAAAGCCACGTGGAGAACACACAGGTTCACTAAAGTCGATGTCATGGTGTGTCGTAAAGAGAAAGGGTTTGGAGTCAGACACCCAGTAAAGAAGGTTGCCCAGTCTTGTTCTCCTCACCCACCAAAATGGGGGCTGGTGAATTTTTCCGGGAAGGCTCAGATAGGTCCTGTGGGCCGAACGGTCTCTGTCATAATGACTCAGCTCTGCCATAGAAAGTGGTCACAGACAACATGTAAGTGAACAGCGTGGCTCTGTTCCCACAAAACCCTTGCCGACGGGCAGTGCAATATGAATTTCATGTCATTTTCACACGTCACCAATTAGGGTTCTTGTTTTGAATTTCCCCATCCATTAAAAAGTGTAAAAACCCTTCTTAGCTTAAAGATCGCACAGAGGGCGGTGGCTGTGACCCGTGGGCCACAGTTTGCCGACCCTTGAGCTAAAATGTGCTCTATGTGCCGGTGGGTCCGTCTTTCTGTACGGCGGCCCTGTCCACAAGCAGGGGCACATAGTAGTTGCTCAGTGAATATTTATTGGCTGGCCCAGTGAGAGAGGGGGAAGAGAATACACCACAGAGATTGAGGCACGTGCCAGGAAGCAAAGCACAGGGAGGCACAGGTCACCCGTGGAGAGGCAGGGCGAACTCTCTCTTGCCGACGTGGGCTCAGGTGACTCCAGGCTTTACAGCATTGTGCCTGCCCTCCCCCAGCTGGATTTTAAAATGACAGCTCCACCGTATACTTATTTTTAGGCCTCCAAATTTCATCAGCCACGTTTGAAAATGCCATCTCTCTTCCTGTCATTAAGCCAAGGCATTATCTATGGACGGCCTACTACGTTCTTGGTGTATTTCCTCAGCACCTATCTGCAGAAGGGGTACACCCGTCAGCCACCCCGAGTGGGGAGGGAGGGTAAACAAAGTCCCAATAATGTTCTGACCTACATGTGAACGCAGTTTAAGCCTCTCATAAAATGGGCATTATGAAGCTTATGCGGGAAGCACTGAGCAATCTCCTGGTGGGTGCACCTCCTTCCCGTCCCCCGATTTTCTGTGACTTCAAGGACATTTAGGTAGTTTGATGCAGGAGGATAAACTGGGACTGGAGCCTTGGAGAGAGATGTAGCACCGAGGCTGCAGAAAGCTGTTGCCACTGACATCATAGAGAACACGTTTTAGGCGGTAACTTCGTGTGAGGAATCCCGCAGTGTATACATGTCCCACCCCGCGCACGGAAACACGGTCGTCAGACCCAGGAGATGGAATCGGGAGTCTTCCTCTCTACAGAACACTTTCCAAGGGGCACCTGTTTGTTTTTAATAGCGGGAAGGGGCGCTAAAGAACAATCCAGAAGGCCTCAGCATAAATGGCAGGTGCTTGTGGGCAACCCTGGAAATGATGCAAATAACAGTCCAGATGTCCCCTTCCGTGTAAGAAGGAGTTGAGAAGTTTCCCCAGAGTGAACCAGTTCACATTTGGATCCTAACATCAGGTTGTCGGCTGCCTGGCGATTGCACCTGCTGGGGATTTCAAACAGGTGCAATCCGTGCCGGTTTAAGTCATAAAGGGCTAAGCGGCGAAGTGAAGGGGGTGCTTTGAGTAAGAGAGACAAGGTCATGAGACTAAAGGGGGTTCCTCTGAAAGGGGTACGAGATGTCAACATGATTTTTATACAAAATATAACGTACATACTTTGTGTACCCTGTCGTGTGCTATCTTTGAACACACAGCGTCGCCTGACTCCACAGAGGAAGCAGAAACAAAGGGAGGGAGAGAAGATCTCAGACCCCATGGATCGGCATCTGTGGGAGCCGAGACAATCTTCCATCTCCAACAGTGAATCCCGCAACTGCTTGAACAGAGATGGTGCGCTGGCAGGTGGTTTGGAAATAAGAGGTTGGCAAAAATAATAGGAAGCACGCTGGCAGGAGAATTAGAAGTAGCTGTGGTTCAGACGTTTGATTGTGAGGAGGACACCTCAACATTCCACCGTCCTCCTCGGTCACCGACTTCTATCCCGAACTTGCATCGTTTACCAGTCAAAACAAGCTTTTGCCAACAGCCCCACTAACTCAATCACATCTGAGAATCAAGCCTTGTCCGGCCGGCAAGAAAGACGCCAGGGTCGGCCTCTCCTTGGCTCCTGGGCTGCGGGTGTGCGGGGCACAAGAGACTCGGGTGTTTTCCCTTTTCTTCTTATCATAGCTTTCCTCCAGGAGATGCTCTAGAAATGGAGCCCTTTTTAGTGTTCATGCCTCCAGATGGAGAGGTGTGCTAGGTGCAACTCATGATTGGATAGATTAGCATTTTGGAGCCACTAAATATTTGATTTCTCTTTTTGGGAATGACACTTTAAAGTTCAAATGACGTTCTGAGGACCTGCCCTCAAGCTCACCCTAACACCCGTGGTCCTTCTGCATGTGGAGTGGTCCTGGAGCATCGATCTTTCCTTATGCTCTCCCTCTTCCGCTCCCTCCCTCCTCCCCCCCTTCCTCTGTCCTTCTGCCTTTCTTCTTCTCCTCTCCATTTCTTTTTCTTTCTCTCTTACTACCCTAGCCAAAAATGGCCAGACTAAGGCACCGATTGCCAAAACAAGGATGGATGGACCCTCTGAGCCGGCCAGCAAGCACTGGGTGGAAGAGTGCAAGAGCGCTGGCCGGTGGACGCCTCCCACGCGAGACAGACACCCACAGGCCAATCCAGTCCTGTATCTGAAGAAGAAGAAAGCTAGTTTGTGGAGGCCCAACATGTCACCCAAAGTGCCTCATAGTTTCTACATAACAGGATTCTCAACCTCATAAAAGTGGCATTTGAAGCCGCCAACAAAATTAAAAACACCAGCTCTAAAGCCGAGAACGATCGTGACTCGCTGTGCCACAGTGGAGTGGGTCTGGAGAAAAAACAGGAAGGAGAATGGAATTATCGCGGTGTTTTGTGCCATCAGGGTAGACGCCATCCACCTTCTTCATGCAATGTGGTTATCCTGGGAAGCGGGATGCGGTCCCAACGGTGCCCTTACCATCTCCGCGAGCCAGCGCGAGCTCCCCGCAGGTGGATTACGCCGACGGGACACGGCAGCCCCTTCCTCCCCTAGCTGTGCATTTACCCTTGTCCCCCGCACACAACTTCAGATCCCAGCAGATACCAAATGGAATGCCAACATTCCTCAGCAGCTTGTTTGGGGAAAGCCTAGGACTTTTAATCATATTGTCAAAACCCAAATAAGCCAATGTATCAAGTTGTGTCTCCACAGTGTGGCCTAATTACCCGAGAATCATCCCCACCACAAAAAAATAACAGCTTGAAAAAGCACTTTTCTTAATCACATCAAACCCAGTTGGTAGGCTTGCCTTGCTCATTAGAAACCAACAGTTAATAAGAAGAGGTCCCCAGATGATTTAGGGGAGAAAAAGAAATCTTTCACCGACTTGTTTAAGGTAAAGCTAAGGAAGGCCACTGGAAATCTGGGACCAGGGCTGTGGGAGGAACCATCATTTGTAGTGGCTGCTAAGGACAGTCAGAGCTGACCCACCGTGGACGATTCTCCTGTTCTCCCAGCCCCATTAGGAACAAGCAGGACAATCGACTGTTTCTCCCACGGAGTTCTGCTTCTAGCTCCAATATCTGTATACAGGTTTTCTGAGCATTAAATGTAACTGAACCTCACCTAAGACAGGTTTGGGAAAGTCATACAAGTGAATGTGTTTTAAAAAATATTCAATAATGAGGAAATGTTGGGGCACCTGGGTGGCTCAGTCAGTTGAGCGTCTGACTTCGGCTCAGGTCATGATCTCACAGTTTGTGAGTCTGAGCCCCGCGTCGGGCTCTGTGCTGATAGCTCAGAGCCTGGAGCCTGCTTTGGATTCTGTGTCTCCCTCTCTCTCTGCGCCCCCCCCCCGTTCATGCTCTCTCTCCGTCTCTCTCTCAAAAATAAATAAACATTAAAAAAATTTAAATAGAAATATTTCATAATGGGGAGATATATATGATATAATGTTAAATTAAAAAGCAGATTGTAGAGACTGCCCATCAATGGCATAAAAAAATACATTCTTACCCCACAATTTCCTCCAAACCTACTGGAAACAAAAAGAAAATAAAAAAAATAATAGTAAGAGAAAAACAACTACATTATCAATGAAAAAGGAAATGGACCAAAACAAAAACATGACACTTAGCTGCCAAATACTCTGAAATCTGGACAGAGGCCGGGAAGACAGAGAAAGCTCACAGACTTCCTAAGACGGGGGTCCCCATGAGGGGGGGTGGAAATCATCCACCAAAGCCTGCCAGCAAAGACAAGACATCCAGGTAAAACTTGAATCTCAGATAAAAAACAGAAAAACAAAAAACAATGAATATCTTTTTGTATAAATATGTACCAGATATTGTCTGGGACATATTTTCACTAAAAATTGTCTGTTGCTCACTTGGTATTCTTGAACTGGTGTCCTGAATTGTACTAAATTGTGTCAGAACAGCAAAAGAAATCCGGCTGACCCATCAGTGAGTTTCGTTTGCTTTGTGCGGTGTTTTCAATTTTCTAACTTACCCTCAATATATGTAAGTAAGGAGATTTCAGTTAAAAATTTAGGTCTTTGTGGGGGACGCCTGAGCAGCTCAGTCGGTTTGGTGCCCGACTCTTGGTTTTGGCTCAGGTCACCATCTCACAGTTTGTGAGTTCGAGCCGGAATCAGCCTCTGTGCTGACAGTACGGGGTCTGCTTGGGATTCTCTCTCCCTCTCTCTCCCTCCCCAACTCAATCGCCAACCCCCTCAAAATAAATCAAATAAACATTACAAAAAATTTTTAAAAACTTTAGATTTTTGGTTCCTCCTGACAAATCTGATGATATGCCCACATGGACCCCAATTCCCATCTGGCAAGACTAGCCTGGGGGTTTTCACTGTCCGCTCTGGATGCTCAGGTTTATTTGTTTGCTCTTATCCCACATAAGCCACTTAATTCACTGATATCACTGCTCAGGTCTTGGAAGCTTTGCTTTGTTTGGTGTTTGTGTTTGTTCATCTTTCCCTAGCACCTGAAGATGCGGGTTGGCGGTACATGTAAGAATGTCCCTTTAGTGACTGGCTAGACAGCCGAGGGTCACCGTGGCCACGGGCTGAACACTTCTCAGTACCCGGCCATTGCTGTGTCTGGGCTTGAGCCACCAGACTTAGAGAATCTGCTGGAAGTCAGGAAAAGCAGGATGTGCGGCCGAGGGCCTTACACGGAGCCCTGTTGCTGCCTTGGAAGATGCGATGAGCTGAGATGTCTCAGCACAAAGAGAAAGCCAGGGGAGAGAATGGGCGGAATCTCTTAAAAGAGCCAGTGTGGCCCCTGGAAACAGTTTCCAGTAGCCCCACAGTCCTTCAGCCTTGTGTTTTGTCCTTCAGGTTTGTTTATTGCCTTACATGAAATTACAAAAAAAAAAAAATACCATTTTTGCATGAAAATAGCCTACAATCATCCATTTTTTGCAGAAGGTAATTGTTCTCTCTCTGAGAGAGCACATAATTAGCCCATAAGCTGAAGGAAGATGCAGGATGGTTAACTTCCCTGGGTGAGAGTTCAGGGGCAAGTTTTGTTTTTTTAAGTTTATTTATTTATTTTGAGAGTGGGGGCCAGGACAGGGACGGGGCAGAGAGATGGAGAGACAGAATCCCAAGCAGGATCCGGGCTGGCAGCACAGAGCCCATCGCAGGGCTCGAACTCAGGAAGCCGCGAGATCATGACCCGAGGCGAAACCAAGAGTTGAATGATCAACCCACTGAGCCACCCCGGTGCCCCCAGGTGAAAGTTTTTAAAACCTTTCTTTGCGTTTTTCTGTATGGCTTGAATTTTATATAATAAGTTGTATCGTTTTTACCAAAATATTAAAGCCATTATTCTTAAGTGGACAGAATAATTTACGACTATCCAAACATATAATGTACGTACCTAGAAAAACTTAAAAACCTAGTTACCCCAAAATGTTAATAATGGCTGTCTCTGGGTGACAGGATTATGGATCGGTTTTGGTATCGTTTCGCGTTTTTTGGTGAGTGTTCCATACTGTCTGCAATTAGCATGCATTACACTTACATTTAAAACATGAAAATGGTATTTCTTCACAAGAGACTGAGAACTGTTGCCACACTGCGATTCAGGCACAGCCTCTGGGTCTGACCTGGCTGTAAAAGGTGGTGAGCAGGGAAAACTTCTCGGTTCTTTGTTTCCTTTAATGATCCTGCTGATGGCTAAGACGCCCAAGTCGCCCTAAGAACCCATTACCCATTCTAAATGGCCCCACATAGATCAATAAATATGTCCTTTTTACGAAATTACTTCAGCTTTCTTCCCACCTACCCTCATTTTATTTGGAGAGACCAGAAAGCTTCTGAAGCCGTCCGCCCTCTTGAAGTTAATGTATTCATTAGTTATAATTGCCTTCGAAACGTGCTCACTAATCTTAGTCTCCTAGTTACTTAATGGTTTTGATTGGCTGGAGAACACTTTTATCTGGGTTAATTTACTATTCATAGTACAATGATGGAGTATTCATTTTGCTACCCAGATTACAGCGGTAAATGGAGTTATATATCATCCACAGGAAAGCTACATGGGAGGTTAGTGTTAAAACGCCTTTCAGGCATCTTAAAGTAGAAAACAACATTCCTGCCAAAACTTTGTCACGCGCCGCATTTCCTGCCCGAACTTGAAGCTGTCCGTGGCCCTTCTGTGAATGGATGTGCTTCTCAACGCCCAGGAAGTACTCGCCCTGACCCCTTAGAGCGGCTCTCTCTGATTCCAGCAGGTGTGGGATCACAGGGAAAGCGTCTCCCGAAGGAGGCAAAGACGGGAGCAGCCAGAACTCCTGGGAATGTCCAGGTTTTCTCCAACATAACCTGCCCTTGGAATTTCCTGCAACCCTTGCTCAGAACCTGACCCCCTGCCTACCAGCGTGTCCAGAGTCTGGACCCCCATCCCAGTCCAAAATCTCGTTCCTACCTTCCTGACTTCTGATGTGCAGGCTCTATCTAGGGATTCCATTCTGCCAGGACTTAAGACCTGTCCTGGCCGTATCTAAATGTCACTTTCCCCCCAAACCCCAAAGGACTTGGCCCTCCTGCCTGTGCTCTGAAATCAGAATCCTCTACCTAAAATTCTTTAGAAGAATGGAGACAGACGGTGTGCGTAATTTAACCGGTTGAAACCGGCTTTCTCCAATCCCCACCGGAACTCCTAATACTTCCATTGGAGGCTACACCATGAAATTATGACCCCCTTCTGCCTGCCGGCTAGGTCAATGTCTGGACACAGGAACCCTGCCTCCTCCTGGCCCTGGAAGGCTATCTGCTTGATGCTGTGAAGCTAAATAGGAATGGGGAGAGGTCTACTTGCAGAGGTAAACAGAGGCTGGGCATCCAGGAGGGACCTAGACACACTTCTACGGACTGTTCTCCAACATAGAGAGTCAGTCACTCATTCCTGGGGACCTCAGCAAACCGCGAGAGGTACGGCTGATACGGGCTGGGGAGCCAAGAGTAAATGGGATGGGAGCTGAGAGCCTCGCACATCTGAGAAGATGACCCCAGGCCTCAGGTGTCTTCTGTGCAATGGGAACAAACTCTCTTCCAGGACAAGGGGGCAGTGGAGCTGAAAACAGCGTTTGCTTTCCCCAGAGATGGGCTCTGCAAACAACCACTTGCGTTCCTTATCAGTGCCTAGAAGCCAGAGTTCTCTAGGGGTTAAAGACTGAGCTGGTGCATGAGGATAGGTACGTACATCAAGCACATTGTAGCACTGCTGCCTGGCCAGTAAAACCCCCCACCCCCCCAAAACAAAAAGAACTAGAAACTAAGTGGATGTTCGTCACTGGGGCAAAGGTTGCTAAGTTATTATATAGCCACAGAGCAACGAGTGTGCAACAATTTTTGTAAAGGGTCTTGACCTGGAGAGACTCCTAAATGAATACGCTGTCCAGCCCATCCCTCAAAGAAATGGTGGAGAGAAGTGGAAAGAAATAGTAAGTCGAAGGATTTGAATAAAAACGTCGAGTCACCATTTGCCATGGGTTAGACCAGGCCAACAGGGACTCAGGAGACTTTTACTTCCTTCGTGTTATTTTTGTGTGCTCTTATGACTTTTAAATAATGAACACGAATTATTTATAAACAGAGGACAGCCACTGAGGGTGTGGGAGTAAACACAAGATGTTATCTAACAAGAGGGCAGAGAGAGGCCCGTGGACGGGGTCTTACGCCCCTCAGGCTGGGCCCCCAGAGCTGTGTTGTAGACACAGGTGCATAACCTGCCTGTCGGGGGGACTAGGGGGTGGGGGACTCTTCCAGAGTGAAGCTCCCCGGGATTCTGAATATTCAAGAGACAGAGATAAAGGACCGGAGGCCCATCACGAGAATACAGAATGTTCGCTGACTGCAGAATGACCATTTTCCCATCCAACCTCTTGCCCTGAACCGTCAGCCTCTCTACCAACGATCTGGGTATTTGGAGGACCTAACATCTTGCACAAACTGAAGTACAGTCTTCATTTTGTAAACGAGAAAGCCCGATTCCCTTCGGAATAGCAATCTGAAGCAAACAGAAACATCTGTTTGAATAATGAGCTGTGTTGTTGGCATGTTCAGGAGGCAGGAGGCAGCTGCTGATCAGATACGGACATCCCGGACCCTGGCTCGGCCGCCGCAGGCAGTATGGGACGGCAGTGGGTGGGGGTGGGGGGTGTTGATTGGGGTCTGGGAAGCCTGCACACATCTCCCCGAGGCCTTCCAAGGTCCCACGCCATCTCGGTGCCGAGATTAGCTAAGTGCCGTGGTGAGAATGATGGTGCTTTCTTGATTTTCAAGAAACCACCCCATCAGACCAGACTCGTCCACAGTCCCCTAAGTCAGCCCTCCCACCTTCAGGGAGCGATTATGGGTCTGAAGATGCATCTCAGTGGATGTTAACTGAGACAAATGTTCCGCTCTGTGCATTTTCCAATTTTAATTGAAGGAAAGTAACTAATTATCTCGGAGAAGCAGCCATTATACACTGGCTGCAGGCTGACCTTTAGCAGGAGATGCCTTAGGGCTTGTGGGGGCAGTCGATATGTTAACCAGTCATTAAAGCTCGAGATTTCCAAGAGGAGCAGAACATCTCCAACCCAGGATGGGCCCCAGCACTGGCTGCAGCTGGAGGGGAAGAACGAGCCTGTCATATTCCCGGAGAAATTGATCAGACGCAGTATTGATAGGTAATGACGTACAGCATCTCCCGGGGCCCCCATACCCGGGGGAAGCGGGAAGCGTGTGTCTGTGCACCGCGGGCAGAGTGGCATGTCAGCTCATTTGCACAGCGGCCTTCGTTGGCCCAAATCAGACAGGTGTGGGGGTATATGGAGAACAAGGCACAGTGTAAACAGATGTCTCTGGCACTTGGAGAGGCTGTGATACTGCGTGTGTGTGGAATACTGTACGCGCACATACATTTGTGACGCAGGTGAAGGGCCAGGCCCTCCTGCCGGGCCCATAAAACACAAGTGAATTCACACAGCCTGGAAACACACCCCCAGGCCAAAATACAGAGTCACTTCTAACACTCACGAGACCAGTCTTACCTAAAATGATTTCCAAAGCAGAATTCCATGATCGCAGCAAAGGACAGAATTAACAACAATAAAAACCGAGGGACTGAGCATCAGCAGGGCTCGTGTGTCCCCTTGAGTGATGCGACCCCTCAAAGGGGGTGACAAGGGGTGGGGAATGAAGCAGAGCCGTGCCCGGGCCTGGCTGGTTTGGCAACGGGCGACAAGTTCAAAGGGCACTCTTGCCTGGACATGGGATCTAGCCAGTGACCAGAGCCACCCACCCATAGTCAGCAACTCCAAGGGAGGGTCCCCAGGCTTGGAGCTTTCTTCTGAATGAGGTGAAATGTTTCCCCCTCCTCCACACAGGTAGTCCGGGTGAGACCTTCCATCAGCATCACCTGCTCCTGAACCAAACCAGCCAATCAGAATCACCAGAACCCCTCCCCTCCCCCCAGTTCCCTGATCACATGGCCCAAATCAACCGATTAGAATCGTGGGAACCCCTTTCCCGTCTCTTTTAGAGAAGTGATTATATCTTCTCCCTCTTTGCTGTCTGGACAAAAGCCAGTCTCCTTTAGCAGAGAGGGAGAGGCACAGGGTAGGGGGAGTGGAAGGGGTAGATATAAACCCTTATCGGAGGGAGGCACCACACAGGAGCCACAGCCCCTCAGCCCAGCTCCATCTGTAACTGCTGGGGCCGCTGCTCTGCTTTCTGGAGCCGGATGCCCCTGATCCCTGAGCGACAGGACTGGGTCCTGTCTCTTACATCCAAACCGACCCCAAGATGCTGAAAGAAAGTGGAATGTCGTCAGGTTTGTCCTCATCGCTCGCCTGTGCTGGGCAAACCCTATCCAGGAGTTTTAATCCAGCCTTTCTTTTTTTTTATTTATTGATTTTAAGAGAGAGAGAGCAGGGGAGAGGCAGAGAAAGAGGGAGAGAGAATCCCAAGCAGGCTCCATACTGTCCGCACTGAGCCCAACGCAGGGCCTGAACTCAAGAACCCGGAGATCATGACCTGACCCAAAACCAAGAGTCGGCCACTTAATGGACCGAGCCACCCAGGCGCCCCTAATCCAGCCTTTCTTGTCCCTGACAGAGCCTCCAGGCCTTATTGTGTTCGCCCCACAAATGAGACCTCCCTCCGGGATGGGAAAGAAAACACAGGAAATAAAAGACAGCTAGTAGCTGTGGGAAGGGAGAAGGTAAGTGTTTCAACACTGTGGGACCACAGAGGGCCTCCTGCCCTGGGGGCTCTGTCAGGTCAGGTGCCAGAACCCCCTGGTTGTGCCATGGGATGCGGGCCACTAGACCTCTCTGCTGGCTGGTTTTCTCCACTGCTCTGAGGGGACTGGACCTTCCTGCTTAGGGCAAGTGCCCGGCTTTCCCGAGAGAAGTTCTACCATGACGTGGATTCTCAAGTACCAGGAGTTCACGTGGTCTCATTTTTCTCACCGACTGTTTTACTGAGACAGGCTGTGTATGCCACCCCGCCCCTGACCCTGCAGGGGACAGGCAGGTTCGTCATCCCCGTCACACCAGAGGGGAAGCAGGCTGGCCCGTGCTGTTGCAGCACTCGGTGTCTTTCCTGGTCACGATGCAGAAACGGTGGTCCCCGCTCTGGCCACTGTCCTGGCCAGATCGGCACCAGCAGGTGCGGCCCCTGCACGCAGCGGCCAGAGATTGGAGTCAAGATCCTGTATCTGACATAATGTTATCTCCCCCAAATTAAATCTGTGCATAGCATGCTTGCCCTGGTTGCAAAACTGTTTCTACAAGCGTGCATTCGAATCATGTCTTCCCCTTACAAAATCAAGAGCAGGCTTTCTCTTTCATCAGTAACTAACACTTGTGACCTTAAGCGGTGCACAGTACTTGATTAGCTAACTGATGAGGAAATGAACAATAGTAATATCTGACCTTTAAAGGGCATCGGATGCCTCATAAAAAACATTCAGCAAGAAAATACAGCACAAAACACTCTGCCTACAACTTCACCGCTTTGTCTGTCTTTCACTGTCTCCTTCATTTGGAACGCAAAACAAAACAAAATATTTTCTCAGGTGTGGAAATCTGCCAACAATCTTCCAGATCGGATGTGTTCCGCTGCCTAGGGACAGGCCGGCCGGGGAGACGGATGCCCGAGGGGTGTGGGCTCCAGGCCGGATGCTGCAGGACTCAGTGTATATGTCCCCGGGACAACTGTGGGTTCCTACCCTGTATGGTGATGAGGACCCGGGTGCTTGTGGCCGAGCAGCGTCATTTGCAGAGTGAAATGAGGCCGTGCAGAGTCTGGCCCCCTGAAAACATGGAAGCCACGTGGGCTCCGCGACATTCAGACCCCAAAGACCCAGGGGAGGGCCCGGGACTCCCAGCTGGAGAGCCAGAGCCCAATCCGTGCCTCTCAGCCCATGGGCTCGGGAAGCAGCTGGGGATCTTATGAAAATGCAGATTTTGAATCAGAGGCCAGGGCTGGACCACAGTGGGATTTCTCATGGCTCCCAGGCGAGGCGGGAGCTGCCCGGCCGCTGGCCAGACTGGGAGCAGCTAGGCTGGAGACCAGTTGAAGCAGGTCCTCGTCCGTCTCAGGGACACAGGCTGGGCTGCACGGTCCTTGCGCTGGAGCTGAGCCGGGGACGCCATGCCCGAGTGAGCCTCAAACACACTGCCTTCCCCCGCCCCCCCTGCAGTGCACCTCCCCCTACTTGCTGTCCCATTTCTGTTCCCTTCCTTCCCCTCCGCTCCTCATCTCCCAGTCCCACTCAGGTCTGGGGGCCTCTCACACTGCCAGCACCAGTGAAGCTCTGCAGAAGGTTCTGGATGGCACAACGGTAGGCTCAGGTGGTGACGTTCACCTTGACCCCAGAGCCCCACGTCCCCCGTGGCTGTTCTCACTGGGATGCCACCACACCATCTGGATCCAAGGTCACAGATGCGGCTTCGCAGGGTCACTCTGGTGTAGCTCCTGGGGCCCCGGGTCCCGAGAACTGTGGGACTAGGGTCTTCTAAACGTGGGGACCACCACCGACCCAGCCACTGCCCCGCAGTGCACGCTGTCCCGTTCCAGCCACCCCATCTCCCCATTCCCCTGCCCCCCCCCCGCCCCGCCACCAGCAGGGCCGGCCAGAAATGCCAAGCAAGGAGGGGACCTGGATCACGCCCCCACCAGGGATGAGTGGGCATCAGGGGCTGTGCACCCCTGCCCCCTCGCCCCCGGGGGAGCTCGGAGGTGTTTCACAAGGATCCCCGAGTCTGGTAACAAACACACCCTTCGTTGGTCCCTGCCAACCCCCTATGATTCTTCTGGAATCTCCTTGTAAGTGAACTCTTGGACCCAACTCCTTGTCTGAAGGCCCGCGTCCGAGGGCCCCAATCGCAGAGCCCCTGGGGCATCCGAGCTGCAGTGACACTGTGTCCTGGGTCCCCCACTGGCAGGTGCTTCTTTTTGGCAAAGGTTCTTAGAGAAACGCCTTCGGGCGCCTGCTTCTGGCTCATGGAGTCCTCATATCTCCCAGGGGTGGGGGGCTTCCCTGTAGGCTAATGCAGTCTTCGGGCCCCAGAGCAGCGTGCCGAGATGCAGACAAGAGCAGATTTTGCATAGAAATCCCCTAATTTCCTCACCGAGGACATGCTGCCCAAACCAATAAATCCATTTGCTTCTTCAACGTATTGTCACGTACGCGGGGCTGGCTGCGGGTTTCAGAGGAAGTGTCTTAAGTCCACGTTTGCAGAGCATGAAAGGGATGTGGAGGCTCCGTGGCAATCAATTTTTCATAAATAATACACACGTGCAGCCTCATCACATATTCAAAGCAGCAGTCAAGTGGTCGGGGAGAATGATCATTTATTCTGTTGAATTTCTTCAGAATGAATTCTGGGACAGATCAAACAAAAAAGTTATAAAATAGGAATTATAGGTAATGAATGCCTGCTTGTTGCAAGGGAATCTGAGCACCTTGTGCATAATTAAAGCAGGTGAGGTCAGGGGCAAGCTTGAGGTGGCTTTACAAGGAATCCCTCTGCATTCTTTCATGGGGCAGCAGTGACGCCCGTTTACAGTACAAGGCTTCATCATTTGAAGTGACCGGAATTCAAAAGCATCGTATTAATGTGTTGTGACGAGCACATCGTCAGCACAGGACGGCCGACTGGTGGCCGCGGTCTTCGTGTTTGGATTCCCTGAAGTTTTTCCTCTCTGCCCTCTTCCAGCTCAGGCAGATGGGGCTGCCCCGTGTTCTAAGGTCACCCCTCCCCGGGGGCAATGACAGAGACTTGCCAGTGTTTGAATGGCATCTGTCTCGTCAGCAGGCAGGGTAAGGACGAGGCGGGAGAGAGCTGGAGGTTCGCGAGGCTTCTTGGATGAACGGTTGGTTCTAACCTACCAGGTAAGTCAGACCCTTCAGCCTCTCACCGTCACTTTCTCTACATGAGCAAACTGTCACGGAGACGTGGGTCTAGGTGCACGTCAGTAACGGGTGAGAGTCCAGGCAGGTCTGGCATTCAGACTCAGCTGGGTCCAAATTTTTTTTTAATTTTTTTTAACGTTTGTTTTTGAGAAACAGAGAATAAGCGGGGGGGGGGGGGGTGCAGAGAGAGAGGGTGACACAGAATCTGAAGCAGGCTCCAGGCTCTGAGCTGTCAGCACAGAGCCTGATGCAGGGCTCGAACGCACGAACCGTGAGATCATGACCTGAGGTGAAGTCAGTTGCTTAACCGACTGAGCCCCCCAGGCGCCCCTGGGTCCAAATCTTGAGCCCACACTCTCCAAGCTGTGTAATCTTGGACAGTTACTGAATCTCTCTGATCTCTGCCTTCACTTATAAAATGGAGCTAATAGGTCGGTGGGAGGAATAAGTTAGAAGGTGGGGGAAGGACTTAGCACTCTGGCGGCACATGAAGAAAAGCCTTACCGAAAAGAAGTTCTCCCTGCAATTCTTGTCGTCATCTGGCCAGGTGTCTCCCAAAGCACTAGGTCCTTCCTGGGTGCCCTGCACTCTGCTTACCGCAGAAACACCAATTCAGTAGAATTTTAAACTGCCTGTAACATGGGAAGCCTGTGTGGCGAAGTCGGGTAAGCGTCCGACTCTTGATTTCGGCTCAGGTCATGATCTCTCAGTTTGTGGGTTCGAGCCCCACATCGGGTTCTGTGCTGACAGCGTGGAGCCTGCTTGGGATTCTCTCTTCTTCTCTCACTGCCCCTCCCCTGCTCATATTCGCATGTGCAGGCTCCCCCCAGCCTCTCACCCAAACCTAACTAAACACAAAAATAAATAGCCCGTAACACTGAAGAAGCCGCTGAGCACTGACACAATTCCCATCCCACGACCTTCCAAACTCGGCCGTGCCTGTGGCCGGAGCTGCCGCATCAGGCTCCCCGGCCCCCAGCACTTCTGCCCACGCTCAGCTGGCAGGGGGCGCAGGACAGCCCGTCGGGAGAGCGGCAGGAGGGCTGTGCAGCCGGGGACGCTCTGCCACTGAAGACCTGGGACCCTCACTCGTACAGGCGGAGCCCAGGGGTCCATGCCCAGGGTGGTCTGGGCCGTGCAGGGGCGCCAGAAGCGGTGGTGGGCGGTGCAGGGCGTCTGGCGCATGAAAAGCCTCCATCACGCAGCCTCCCTGAGGCCTCCAGGGAATGCAGTGGCCTCTGTGCTCCCACTCTGCTGCCTTGCTGGGGTGGACAGGGGCGTGAGGCCCTTCTCCTGGCAGGACGGGGAGAATGACGCCGTGCCTGGGCGGCTCCTGCTCCGGGAGCACGAGAAACTTCCACCCAAGGGCCTCCGAAGTCAACAGCGACTGAGCAGGCCACCTTGGGATCACCTGGATCCCAGATATGTAGTATGCACAGCTCTCAGCTTCCAGGGACTCTCTTGTCTGTGAATAAAGAGGCCCCCACTCCAATGGCAGCCATACAGAGGGAGTCACCGGGCCCATCTTCCTGCACGTCCGGCTTCGGAGCACCCTTCACCTGTCCCCTGGGCTGGCCTCCACCAGCAAGTGGCTGCAGCATGTCGCCGCCCCGACACACAGCAGAATCCCAAAGCCGAGGCTGGGTGTGAATGCTTGTGGCAGAACCCAGGAGGCCTCGTGTCTCCAGGACCCCCGGTGCACACGTGCAGGCATGTGCCTGCCCCCCCAGGTGCGGCCGGCGCCCCTGGAGCCACGTGGACCTCCAGGCGGAGGGGCGGACGCGGGTGGAGACTCTGCGGGGAGAGAGAGAAGGGGAGGTGAACGTGGGACAGGTGGTCAGCAGTGCCCAACGGCCCCTTTTCACACTCGGCTGTCGGAGTCTGTGTTTGGATTGCGGGCGGTTCAAAGCGAGTGCCTGCTTTCCCTCCACTAAGTCATTTGAAATTAAGTCCACAAAGTGAGTATCAATCTTTGACTTCATCGTGACAGGCTGTCCGTAAACTTAAGGTGTAAACGTGATGGTGATTTCTTTTTGTTGCTGTTCTCGTATAGTTTTTGGCACCCCCTCACAGAAGCATAAAGGATTCTCTTTGTACTGGCCCCAGAAGAGCCTTTTCTTCCAAGAAAAATAGAACATCTGGAGGCACCCAGGATTTCCGGTCCCTAGCAAAACCCGCCCCAGCGTCCTCACAGCACGTCAGAGACAGCCAGCCGTGCTCGTGGCCGTGACTCTCAGCCACATGTTGAAGAAGAGCAACAATGAAGTGCCACACAGAACTGTGGGGACACTCGTAATCTGTCGCCCAGCAAACCACACCAACCTGCCACTATCACTCATCACACCCTCCTCTTACTTCCTGAACTTGTATTAAAGCTCCTAAGAGCCATGGTCTGGGAACAAGAGACAGAGAGATGGGCCGGGTTTAGGAGTTCCCTAGAACTATTTATAGGGGTCACTGCTTCCTTGAGAGGAGTATTGGCTTTTCAGGAGAAACTCAGACAAACGTTCAGAGAGAGGGAAAACAGGAAACACCGAGGGCAGAGGGTGAGCCTTTGTGCCACACAGGTGGTGTCAGTGACACATCTGTAGCCCGATTCCATGTCCAGTAAAGTGAGTCCCTACCGCTGCTGGCCCCCTCTTTGCAGAAACAGTGTCAGGACCCTGGCCATTCTTTTCTTAAGTTTTTATTTATTTTTGAGAGAGAGAAAGCATGAGCACACGTACGTGAGCAAGGAGGGGGCAGAGAGAGAGAGGGAGAGAGAGAATCTCAAGCGGGATCCGTGTGCTGTCAGCACAGAGCCCAATGGGGGTCTCCAACCCACGAAGCTGAGACCATGACCTGAGCCAAAGTCAGATGCTTAACTGGCGGAGCCACCCAGGTGCCCCGGCCCTGGCCACATTGTTAAGGGAAGGAGATAACACTCTTTATTGATGTTGTTAGCTTGTCACCTAACAGGACACTCTGCAGACCCACGGTCCCCAAAGCTGGGGTCTGAAAGAGCAGGGGGTCTCCTCACAATCCCACATCCTGCTCAGCACCAACTCGGCATTCCAAATCGTGGGCGTGCCCACCCTCTGGCACCACTCCCCACCTCCTCCGGGTGGCCACCTTCACGGGCTCCTTCCTGCCTGTCCGGCCAGAGAGGCCCTCTCCTGCCCCAGTGTGCATCCTCTAGACCTACGTCCTCCTGTGAGGTCATAGTTGAGCCGTATTTGTCCAGTAACCGGCCCAGCATCAGCCCCAAGTTTTGGACCAATACATGTTTATAGAATCCCGTCTTCCTTATGCCCATACCTATCAGCGCAATTCCTTGCTTTCAAAATGCATTTTCAGCTCAAGTCTTTCTTGCTCTTAGTAAATCCCTTCCCACCCCCACCTTGTGAACTTGAATTTGCGTTTACATTCTAGCAAGGTGCAAATTAATCCATTTCACAGACTAAGTTCCAGCAAATTTGAACCCTGGGTCAGTTTCCACCATTTGGTGGGATAACACATCCTCATGAAAACCCCTGTAGGTTTGAGCAAATCACAGACAGGGTGCCCACTGGGAGGGGCTGGGGATGGAAGGAATGTCACACAGTTTCCATAAATAAGACCATCGGGGAGACTGGGTGGCTCAGTCAGTTGAGCATCTGACTTTGGCTCAGATCATGATCTTGCTTTTGTGGGTTCAAGCCCCACATTGGGCTCTGTGAGCCTGGAGCCTGCTTCGGATTGTCTCCCTCCCTCTCTGCTCCTCTTCTGCTCAAGCTCTGTCTCTCTCTCAAAATAAATAAAGATTGAAGAAAAATTAAAAAAAATATCTTTGGTGTTGTCTTGCCCATGTTCTGGCCCCGCCCCCCATTACCATGGCAAATTGAAAGTCTTTGGAAAGGGTGGGCACTGATGTCATGCAGTTTTGTTTGTTTTCCTGGAGAAGCATCATGTCAGGCACATTGTGGGGTGCTCCCCGAGTCTGCAGCAGAGGGTCACGTTTTAGTTTGTGGGGGGATGAGTGTATTGTACATCCCACAGATGTGTAAGAAGACTATTGTTTACAGGTGCATTTTCTCCTACATATGTTGAAATCAATGGGCCCCACATCTGCACATGGGACTCGAGGGCACCTGCCGGGAAGATTCATTGACGAGGGGACCATGCTTGGGTTCTCAGGGAGTTCTGAGGTGGAACCAACCCACAGGGGACCGTCTTATTCTACAGGTTAATATTTATCAAATAGAAGCACCCAGCTCTATCTGGACCAAAACTAATGGGTCTTGATTTTTTTTTGCATCTTTGTTGCTATGAGAAAAGGCAAGTTAGTTTCAATCTGGGAAACACCCCAGGGTGACAATTTTAGGTGCCTTCAACCACCAAGCTCACCTTCCTCCCCATTGTTTCCAAAATGGGGCAGGATTAAGCAGAGTGCTCCCCAGTGGCTCAATGCCAGCCCCTGTGTCCTCCCTGTGGGTTGGATACCGCCTTTGTGCTAACCAGCAGACCTCCCTAGCTTCGCTCCGATAGGTACACGTCATCTGTCAGGGCAGGGTCCCTCCCATGTAAGGATCTCAGCCACAACAGGCCTGGAGATGTGTGGACAGAGACCTTCGTGGTGCGGGCACTATGATCCGGGATCATGTGTTACATCCATAGCCACTGCTGTTTCCAGAGAGAAAGATAATATTGCCCAGGGCTGGCAAAGCTTCACAGGCACGACTGGACGTAAATTTCCCCCAAACGTCCATATCCTCTGAATGATAGCACCACTAATGTTGCCTTAAAAAAAAAAAAAAAAAAAAAGATGTTCCGAATGCAATGTTCCCAGATTAAAATATAGTATCTATCTTTATTCACAGGATAGTTTATCTCAAAAAAAAAAATCTCCAAGCTACATTTTGGGAAGCAGACTCAATGGCAGCCCACAAAATGTATCTCTCAGGAGAAAGACAATGAAAATACAAATAGAAGTTGTCGCCATCAGCACAGAGGAGGAGGGCTTCACAGAAGTGCGGCCGTCACGGGCTTTGAAGTCTGGGCTCGTCCAGGCACCCTGGATGGCTCTCGCCCTGCGCGGCTGCACTTGGCGGACAGAACTGCACCCGAACAAACATTCCTTGACCCTCCACCACGCTCACCTCGCGCCAGGCACTTTGCCGCGTGCGTCATTGCCCATTACCTAACACAGAAACGACGGAAGCGTGAAGCGCGCGGGATCGAGAATAGAAACGGCGACGCTGCCTTTAGCGGAGGCACAAAGCAGCCGGAGGCCACTGTGTCGCTGTCTCTGCTGTGTGCCGTCTGCAGATGTCTGTGAGGACTGATGCTTTTAATCTTCAAAGCCTCTATGGCATGCGCACCACGACTGTCCCCATTCTGCAGGTAAGAAGCTGAAGCACAGGAAGGTTGAGAAACTTGTCTGAGGTCACACAGTGGGAGACAGAAACAGGGTTGAGATATTGGGCCAGCGCTCTTCTCACTCCGCTAGCATGTCTGGCAGACCCGCACAAGGGTATGAGTGCACCCCCAACACACACACACACACACACACACACACACACACACACGGCAGCAATTTGCATCTCCAAGGCCCAGGTCTGGTACCATCTCTCCCCCTGTAGTCTCTAGTCAATCCCTGAATCTTCTTTTAAACAGTGTTGCCAAAGCCAGTGGGGACCACCTGACACTGCTCTAAGCATCTGATGAAAAAATGAAGGATCCTTTCCCCCCAAAATGCACACACCAGCTGGCTTGAAATCCCATGTCCAGGACTACACGGACCCCGTAATGCTGAGCTGTGAGGCCCCAGCTAAGAACCTCTACCCTAAAGGACGCCCTTGTCCGACCTCTCTGGTAAAGGCGTGAAGCCTTTATTGGTTTGAATAAAACTTGTGCCTTGCCTTGTGCCAGTTCATCTTAAAAAAATAGCTGGCCTTGTGCCAGTTCATCTTAAATTACCCCGAGATCCGCCATGGCGAAATTCTATTGATTGCTATTAGATTTGTTCTGTTTTCATCCTGATTCATATTCAAAACTGAATCAAGTTCTGTGGAAAAACACCCATCAAATGCTTCTCAAGGAGTAGAAAGCCATTACTATGGCCCTGAGATTCCACCCTACTATTTTTCTCCACCCACCCCCCCCCCCCCCCAGCCCACTCGGCTGGAGAAGGGAACATTAACTAATTGGATAATCAGCATGCAAATGAAGGAGACCGGGATTCAAGCAGCCAGCAGGGCTGAGTTTGCACTGGACCCAGGCGGGGGGCGGGACTCCGGTGACCTCACATCTCCCAGAATCTGAGGGAGCAGGGAGCTCACTCCACCTCTCGACCTATGGCTTAAATTGCCATCTTGAGAAATTGCCCTCCTGGTTGCGTTACATCCAGATGAGACGTCTGATGTGCTCACAAGCCCAGAAGGGGAACGCACGCCCCACGCTGTGTGCCTTCCAGAGAGAATAAACGAGATGACTGCCCGCGGCGGCAGGAGGAAGTGTGTGCAAGCCTAACTCACCCCTGATGCAACCCCAATCACTCTGGGAGCAAATTCCTGCTTGGCTTCTGTCCAGGAGCTGAGCTGCTCTCTCCCTCTTTTTAATCTTTATTTTTTCATTTTCTAATTTATCATCACTGTGTGATCGCTGCCTTGCTGCTAAATTTGTAGTGAGGTGCTGCAGACTTGTGGCCTGTGTCTGAATGGGCTAGTCCCGGCACCCCCCTGCCCCCCCCCTCCCCCCGCACGCCCGGAGCCCAGAGAGGAGCCTGGCTGTGCATCCCCGAGAGGTCCCACAGCAGCTCGCGTTCTCTCCCCTGAACAGACACGGTGCACTCACCGTCTAAGGATCTGCCTTCCCTAATCTCAAATAAGAAATGAACAGTGGTTGAAATTCAGCTTTGAATCTCTCTGGTTCGAGTCAGCTGAGCCACTTCAAAAGGCTGTGAGTGCAAAGGAGGTGTGCGAGTCGGGGGAAGCTTTGCAACGTTTCAGACTTTGAACTGAAACACTTCTCCAGCGGGCCTCATTAGCCCCCCTCTCCCCACGCCACCAGCCAAGGCACCCCTTAGCCACGGGGGAGCAGGGAACAGGAGGACTGGGGGAAGGTCCCCTGTCCCTAAAGCACCACCCCTCTAAGATTCCTAATGAGGACACCCTTGGGGCTCAGGCTGAGGCTGTGAGAAGGAGCCTGGCTTCCTAAAGGAGGAGCATGTGCCGGCAGAGGTGCCACAGTGTGGAAGTCCCCGGAGACAGGCACCTCCCTGGGAAGGCAGGGCATCGTCCGTGTCCCCGGTGTAGAAGGGGCATCAGGCCACAGCCAGAGGGGGCCGTGCCTCCCTAGCCTACGGTCTCCCTCTGTCCTCTGCCACCAGCAGGCCACAAGCTGTGCGTCTACACCCACCCAGCCTCAACCCTGCAGAGGGACAGAGGAATGTGACCCAAGTCTGAATCTTTACACGAAGAGACCAAACATGCTAAACTAAATTCAGTAAATCCTTGGTGTGTGAGCGTAATTCGTTCCAGAAACACACTTGGAATCCACAGCACTCGTATATCAAGGTGAATTTCAAGAACCATCGGCTCAGTTGTGATCATGGGACGTTCAGTGCCACGTGCGACTCGTATGGCAAGACATGGCTCGTTTATCAAGCTAAAATTTACGAGAAGTGTTTGCTCGTCTTGCAGAAGACTCACAGCGCAAGTTACTTGCAATCCAAGGTTTTACCGGATGTAAATTATTTCTTCAGACCGAGCTCACTGGGCTGGGCTGAAGCTTCCCCCCACTTGCTATATGGCAAATGGGGGACCCCCGAGGACACTGGAGCAGCCGCTTGCAAAAACAGAGCAACCACATGGTGTGTGCACATCTGAGTGAGGTGTGAGAGAGTCTGAGACCCAACGCCCACACACCGACCGGGAGCAGGGCCAGCGGGGACCCCCTCACCGGGAGGGCACAGGCCGGTGGGCATCTGTCCCGGCATGCATGGCTATGCTCGTGTCCCTGGTAACAGTGGAGACAGGGGGCATGGGAGGGGTTGTAGGGTACTTCTCCCCTCTGCCTACTGGGACTTGAGCTTTCTTGGTGCACAATGCACTCTCCCAACTGAAATAGAAAAAGGGAGGAAAGAAACTCATTGAAATCTACATGTGTAGGAGGAATATGTTCATCTTGGCTTTTAGGTTATAGTTAAATTGTAGTAACTTGTAGTAATTTGTGTCCCCCCAGAGTTCCTAGATTGGAGCCCTAATCCCAAATGTCACTGTGTTTGAAGGTAGGGCCTTCAAGGAGGTAATCAAGGTTAGACGAGGTCACAAGGGTGGCGTTCTAATCCAACAAGACTGTGCCAGGAGCACACGCACAGAGCACAGAGCAGGGGCTCTGGGAGGACACCGGGAGCCGATGGTAGCCACAAGCCTGGAAGGGGCTTTCACGGAGACCTACTCTGCAGGCACCTTGACCTTGGACTTCCAGCCTCCAAAACCCTGAGATACAGACTCCCTTTGTCTGAGTGTCCCCTCTGTGGTATTTGGTTCTGGCATTCGGAACTGAGACAACGGGCTTTCCTGAAACTTTTCTTCTACTCTTTTCTAAAATGAGTTAGAAGCTTCCTTTGGTGCTTGGTATTCACCATCACCCTGAAGGAGCACCCCACCGCAAGGTGGAGCTCCCAAATACATTTGTTAGTTTTGCGGCAGAAACGCCACCTGCTCTAGATGGAAGAGAGGCAGGGGACAGAACAGGAGGACAGAATGGTGGCCCCAGAGGGCGGGTGTTCAGCATTTTGACTGCAAATGAGCAATCCATGTGCTAAGTACATGCACGTAACAGCCAATCAGCACCAAACCTTTCTGGAAGAAATGTCTACACCCTTCTGCAGAGTGGAGGGGCTGAGTGGGGACCGAGGCTAGGGGCTTCCTGCACATGTAGGCTAGAAGTCATGGAAAGAAAGCTGGATTTATGTGTATGTATATATATACATATATATATGTATATATATATGTATATGCATATATACATATATAGGTATATATATATGTATATGCATATATACATATATAGGTATATATATAATATTATATTTATATATATTTATTATATATATAATATATACATATTTATTATATATATTATATATATATATATTAATAAAAGACCTTAAAACCCCAAAACAACATTTTCATCTTTTGTATCTGAGCAACCAGGAAGCTGAGTGTGCATGCGGGTGCCCACACGTGCACATGCACACACACACACACACACACACACACACACACACACTTTCTAACTTGTTATTGTGAAACAACAAGCCCCCCCAGGGCTCCAGGTGGAGGAGGAGGGGTTGCTCGGTCACATTTGTAAGGAAGCGGCTGTCGTTTTCACCAGGCTGTGGTTTCCCCGGACGTGCACTGTGCCCACCCACCCCAGTCGCCAGCTCAGTGCCAGCAGGGAGACTGCCGGGCGCCTTCCGATTTCCAACCTGCAAAGGCCAACACCGGTGAGGGCGAGGAGGAGAAGTGGGGGTCAGACCCCGAGGGAGAAGAAACCCAGGCATCTGGGGGGTAAATAGATCAGGACAAGCTTCATCTCCGAGAGCTTTACACCAAGAGCAGTTACAGGGAATAAGAGAAAAGAGCTTCCCAGGGCTTTCCAGGAGGGCCAGAAGCAGCCATGTGCTAAAGTAAGTTTGGCTCCAGGGGCCACAAGGCCCGGCTGCTGGGGAGACGGGGAGGGACGGAAGGGGAGCTCAAACGGAAAGAGAGGGCGCTTTCTGTTTTCTCACTATCTTTAGTTGGTTTGCAAACAATGTATCAGATACCACCACTTTTCACAGCACAGGTTTGAAGGAGTCAATGTTACTGCTGCATCAGACAGCCATGGTTGGGGTCCTGTCTCCTCTGCTTCTGTTCAACTCAGGGCAAGCATCTTGGCCTCTCTGAGCCTGAGTCTCAGCTGTCAAACAGGCACATTAATGACACAGCACTGGCCTCCTAGGGCTGCTTTGAAGATGAAAGGGACAGTGCCCATTATGGCCACTATAGCACATGGCCTCATAGGCCGGAAGTGCTAATCGGATGTTAGCCCTTGGTACTGACGCCCTTTGCATGGAGTTTCCCTGCCTCTTATGTTAGCTTTTGCTTCAAGTTTGCTAAACGGTGTCTCTTTGCTCTGGGGAAGTGTTTGGTCTGAAGCCCAGGCAACGAACGAACAGCCCTCTGTCACCTAGGCTGTCAGGGGACATGTCACTGTCTCCCAGAGCTGCATCCTGCCAGCCCTGCCACGCACTTCTCCAGGGTCCCCGGCACACGGGCCTCCTACGAGGCCAGCTGTCGACACACACTGTAGAACATTCACTCAGCTCTCAGAAAGGCCTCCCGAGTGGGCTTCTCGGCAAAGGCTCCACTCTGTAAATTCCGGAGCAGATCGAGAGAGCCCTCGTCCTTCAGCCAAGGGTTGGAGGCCATGGAGGCAAACTCATCTGATGCTGTGAATCAGAGACTCGCTCGTCCACAAGCACTCTGGATGGCAGAAGCAGTCTCTTGGCTGCTTCCAGCCCTGGGCCCATCTGCTACTCCGTGGCCAGGTTCCCGACCGTGAGGGTGGAGGTGCCAAGCCAAAGGCAGCAAGCGTCCCCAGCCAACCCAAAGCCTTCTTCCCCCTAACTTTCTCTGTGGTGACCACAATGCGGTAAGCAGGTGCACCTCTCCTTATGCCTCATCACATGTCTGGACTTCCGGGAGACCCTCTCTTGCAAAGAAGAAAGATCGAGGGCTGGGTCTAGTGGTCACCAAGAGAGCATTCGAGCGCCCACGGCTGTAAAATACTGAGCTCGATTCCAAGAAGTTGTCTGTACCTTTGCCAGATGTGAATGGACTGCTGCCTGGACCATCGTTTCCTTTTGTAAGAAGGGGAGAGCCTTCTGGAATCCTGGAATTCAATCTCTACAAGGAGCCTCAGACCCGGAGAAGGTCCAGTCTCTAAGCTGGCAAAAGACATCATTCAGGACCCCGAGCAGTCACAGGGCTTCCTGCAGCAGCGCTGTTTTACATTTTCCATCTGGCCGCACAGCAAGTAAAGGGATGAAGGGGAAAATTCTGGAGCAGACATCTGAGGCGCGTGCACTCTCTCTCTCTCTCTCTCTCTCTCTCTGTATTTTCTCTCTCTGTCTCTGTCTCTCTCACTTCCCACCATGTGCCCATGTGACAGGCAAGTGTCTCATGCTCCTGCTGAAGTTGAACGGGAGCACGTGTCCAGAGGGCAGGAAGCATAACCCAGCATTAGCTCCAGGAAGGATTGCGTTTTATATAGATTCCACCTTCCCTGTCTTTCACCAGCTTCCTAGAACGTGCAGGAGAGAGAGGAATCTCCCAGAAGTTTCCAGGGCACAAAGCTATGAGGAGCACATTCACTATGAATTTGTTAATTGCATCAGAGATCAAGGCCAAAAAGACGAACTGCATCAGTGTTAGAATACTCCCGACAGCATCCCCTAGACTCTGCTGTTTGCTCAACTAGACACAGACGTGGGCTGAATGGTCTGGCCTGACCTTGCTGACTCACCTAGCCCTCTGCTGACACCATCCATCTGTGCTGCTATGTTGGGAAAAAAGGCTCTCGAACCAGCAGTGGAAAGTTTCTGTGGGTGGTGATGCTTCCACCGGGAGTCAAGAGGTGCTGGTGGGAGAAATCCGAGAGCAAAGAAAAGACTTTGTGAGTTCAAGCTGTGGTGATTTGGAGTGACCCAGGATCATTGCACCGCAATCACTCAGTGTCATTTCCTTCCTTCTGGTTAACCTTACCTGGCTCTGATGTGTTTATAAGATGCTCTTTGTTGAGTGTCTGTGGTCTGGTAAGGAAAGAGGGGACACGGTGTCCCCACAGACAGATGCATGCTTGAACTAGGAGCCTTTTTCTGGCAAAGGTAAACCTCTCCCTGAACAAGGAAATTGTTGAAAGAAAAAAGGGGGGAGCCAGGATCACTGAGGTTCTAGATCATGCCCCTCCCTGCAAAGGGTGAGCACTGTAAGTCCTTTCTAAGTCCTACCTTGGGGAGGCCTCACCTGCCAGTGGCTCTCCTGTTGTTACCTTTGACAACTGCATAAGAAGCAAATGCCCTTGGCCAGGCACTCAGAAGAAGGCCTTTTTAAGAGAGTGATCTGGACTTAGGGGTTTTGATCTTACAGCACAGACTTACCTACTCATTCTGGAAAGCTCATCAAATTTTTCAAGACGTACCGGGCCATACTAGAAATTCCTCTGTAGCCAGCACAAGCCATGAGAACACATTTTATAAATCTGTGAATGACCTTACAATGTTTTCCTTGGAAAGAAGCTACAAGGATCACTGAAATAAGCGTCCAGGCTTTGTACTGGCCTTGATTTGAAGTAAGACCACTGGGAATTCATACCAAATGAAGCTTCTCTGACTGTTCACAAGCAAGACTTGCTTCTGGATTTAATTTCCAAAGGAAGGAAATGCATCCTGAAGACACACTTGTTAGTGGAGAACATAAGATTATATAGGTGGTGGTCTTGAAACAGTATTCTTCATCCTCTGCCTCCAATGACATGCAAATCTAAATTCAGGTGGATAAGAGAGCAAAATGGAAGGGGGATGTCATATAAGCCTAGGAATAAAATACAAAGAAATATTAAAAACTAATACTAATTACTGGGGAGGGCAAGCCTTGCTAAATTAAGTCATAAAGTACAGAAACAAGGAAGGAAAGAAAGATGTGTTTGGTTACATGAGATTCTTAAATTTCTGTATACTGTGCACATAGTTTGATGACAAAAGATGTGGAAATAACCTGAAACATACACAACAGAAAAATAATTGGTGCCTGAGATAGAAAATTTTCTATAACTCAGTAAGAAAAATCCATTCAACACAATAGAAAAAAATAGTCTAGGAATGATTCTTCATAAAACCAATCTAACTTGGACTTAAAACCTCAGCTTAAAACCAGGCAAGGTGGCCTCCTGTGCCCTCTACCAAACCCAACTAAGCCAACGGGGGGTGTTATTGAGAAGCCACCCTATTGTGGAAAATGCCTCGGTGACAGAGTGCATCACTCTAATTGGAAAGCCTCCGTCCCATGAGGGACACCCCAGGAAACACATACAACTGCTTCGATAATCCTCCAACATCCAGAGTATGTGTCCCATTTCGTGTAGACCTCAAGGAACACAGTTATTTCTACCTTGATGTGACTCATTTGGGTTTAAAGACATCATCAGAGAATATCCTGAAGTCTCTGACGCTGACGGGCAGTTGAAATGAAAGCGTCAAGAACGACTTCTCCTGCCTGGCCCCTGTGCCTCCAGAAACACAAAGGGAGGCTCGGCACAGCAAGACCGAATGACTGGATGTTCTTGTTCTGTGAACTGTGGGGAAGAGAAAGTGCTTCTTGACTATGAGAGACACATTCACCGCAACCCGTTCTCTACTTAGTCTCTTCTCTGTCAAGGCATTACCCATTTTGCATGATGGACTGTCATCAACAGATTCAATAGAACCTATTTTGTGGTCTGCCATATCTATTTTTCAGGGAAACAAAACCATTCAGGATAGAGTTTTGATGCCTTGGGCACTATTTTACACCTGGCTCGTTCCCCCCTCCTACCACCCACCCGCTATTTCCATCTTTTAGATTCCTGAATGGCAAATCCAAAGCCCCTGCAATACCCAAATCCAGCTGGAAAGTGAAAAATTAACTCTGTTTTCAAAATGTTGAATGGTTTTTGTGTGCCATGTGCTTAAAGCTTACAGCTATAAAGCTTGGGAAAGAAATAACTTGGACACAATAATGTGTATAGTGTATTCCAACTCTAAAATGTTAGGATCCATCCAACAATAGAAATTGGCTAAATAAATTATGTTACAACCATAAGATGGAATGCTATCTGGCCATTTAATGTGATGTGGGAGAACATGAAATGACAATAGGAAAATGCTCATGATATAGCAAGAGGGAAAGCAGATTATAAAGCACTATGTACTGCATAATAACAATTTTGTTAAAAATGAAAATAACAACCATGATTGTGTGCACACACCCCTATACCCATGATAAAAAAGCCTGGAAGGATTGACATTAAAAACTCACTGTGGCTACTTGTTAGTAGTGGGAACACGGGTATGTTTTATTTTTCCCATAGTGCTTCTGTGTGTCTGAAACCTTACTAGTAAACAAATACTGTTTTTCTAATCAGAAAAAAAAATAGGCATTTAAAATATAAAATTGCCAAGATGCATAATAAAAAAAAATGATTTTATTGCTTCGGAGAAACTGGCCATAATAGCTAAACTTTTTACTGTGGTAAAATACACAAAACATAAAGTTTATCATTTTAACCACTTCAGGGTGTACGACACAGTGGCAGTTAAGTACTTCCACACTCTTGTGCAGCCACCACCACCATCTAGCTCCAGAATATTTTCATCACCCCAAGAGGAAATCCCGTACACATTGAGGTCCCACCCCACTATACACCTGTCCCCTAAAATCTACAAATCTGCTTTCTGTCTATGGATTTGCCTATTCTGTATGTTTAATGTAAGTGGAATAACACAATATGTGGCCTCTATGTCTTTGCTCACTTAACACAAAGTTTTCAAGATTCATCTGTATTATAGCATGTATCTGTATGCCATCCCCTTTTATATCAGAATGCTATTCCATTGTATGGCTATACTACATTTTATTTATCTGTTCATCCCTTGATGGACATTTGAGTTGTTTCCACCTTTTTGCTACTGTATTTAGTACTGCAATACACATTTGCATAAAAGTTTTTGGTTGAACACCTGTTTTCGATTATTTTGGATATATACCTAGGAGTGGAAATGCTGGGTCACGTGGCAATTCTAGGTTTAACCTACTGAGGATCATCCAAAGTGTTCTACAGAGTGGCTCCATCACTTGAAATTCTGATCAGCAATGCACAGTGTTCTAATTTCTCCACATTCTCACAAATACTTATTTCCTATTGATTATGATTATGATTATGATTATGATTATGATTATAGCTATTCTAGTGGGTGTGAAGTGGCATTTTCTCATTGTGGTTTTATTTGCATTCCTCAAATGACTGTTCATGTTGCTATCCCATGCATTAATTGGGCTTTTAGTCTTTCTGTTGTTGAATTGTAAGTGTTCTTTGTATATACTGGATACTAGACCCTTTTCAGATATATCATTTGTAAATTCTTCCTCATTCTGTGAGTTCTTTTTTTCACTCTGAATAGTGCCCGTTGATGCAGGAAAGAGTTTTGAGATAAAAAAGTATAAGTCCTCCAATTTTGTTCTTCTATTTCAAGATAGAGTTGACTATTCTATGTGCCTTGAATTTTCTTACGAATGTGTGTCCAGCTTTACTACTTTTACAAAAACCCATTGAGATTTTGATAGCTATTAAAAGGAATCCATAGATTGTTTGGGGGAGTACTACAATCTCAACAATATTGTCTTCTATCACATGAACACAGGGTGTCTTTATATTTAGCTGCCTTCATTTTTTCAGCAATATTTTGTAGTTTTCATTGTACAAGACTTGTACCTCCTCAAATTATTCCTAAGTACTTTATTCTTTTTAATACTGTTGTAAATGGAATTGATTTCTTAATTTCTGTTTCAGATAGTTCATTACAGAAATACAACTGATTATATTATCTATGAATAGAGACAACTTTCCTTTTTCCTTTCCAATGTTGGTGTCTTTTTATTTCTTTTTCTTGCCTAATTGCTCTGGCTAGGACTTCAAGTACAATGCTGAAAAGATAGTGAAAGTGTGAATTCTTGTTTGATTCAAGTGTGATATTAGCTGTGGATTTTATATAAATGTTGTTTATTATATCGGGGAAGTTCCCTTTATTCCTTGTTTAGTTTAGTTTTTGTTTGTTTTTACTTTGAAAGGGCACTAGATTTCACCAGATGCTTGTTTTTTTTTAATCTGCATTTATTGAAATGATTATGTGATTTCTTTTCTTTCTTCATTCTATCAATGTGAGGTATTACACTGATTGATTTTGGTATGTTGAACTACTCTTGCATTCTTGGAGTGAATCCCACTTGCTCATGGTGCATATTGCTACTATTGCTACTGGCTTTGGTTTGCTAATGTATTGTTGAGGATTTTTGTGTTTTATTCATGGGCACATTAGTCTTTTTTTTATGTCTTTCTCTGACTTTGGTATCAGGGTAATGCTGGCCCTATAGAATAAGTTAGGAAGTATTCCTTTCTCTTCCATTTTTTGGAAGAGGTTGAGAAAGATTGGTACTGATTGTTTAGATGTCTGTTAGAGTTCATTAGTAGTCACATGGTCCTGGGCATTTTTTGTGTGTTTGTTTGTTTGTAGGTTTTTGGTTAATGATTCAAATAGTTCAGCTTTTAAAAGAAACGTATTAAAACATAAATTGAAGATTTTTCTTCAAATGTTCAATTCAGTCACTTTTAAGTTTTAACCAAACAAACTGCTTCCAAGTTTATGCATATTCCCATTGACAATTAGTTCATAAAATCTTGGAAATGTAGGTTACCTCTGACTTTTCATTGCACATTCAAGTCCTCTTCTATCTGTGGACCCGTTTTAGGGTTAACGACTTATTTAGTACAAAAGAGACAAATAAAATATGAAAAGCTTATAACGTCAAAGTATGGAAGGTAAGTGAATAAAAATGTAATTCCAACTTTTAGACATTAATAGCTATCAGAAGGCCAAAGTCACACTGTAAACATCACTCCATCCATTCATTACGGAATATAGTATTTATTCTATGGAATACCATGAGTGCTCCACATAAATGCCTGTGCTGTTCATAACCCCATGTGAAGATTATATGTCCCTGGCCTCTGGGGTCCTTGCCACCCATCAGATTTCTTACCCATAAGAGCGCTCTTCATGGGGATGATCTATTAAAATGCCTTTCAGCTTTGCTCACGTTTATTGTTGCTGTTGTTTTGTCATTGAAATTGTTTGGTTGCAGTGATTTTTACCCGTCCATCCCATGTAGTTCCTGATTTCAGAAAATTCTTTCTTAGTCAAATTGTTGGGTTCACACTTCTGTTTAGTCCAAATATAACAATTCTGAAAATATATCTTATACCTTGGCTACAATGGAATTTATGGGAAATTCAGTTTCATTATAGAAGCCGGACTTCCTACAAAACTAACCATTCACCTAGACACCTAGACAGTTGCTCAGAGAGAAGATATGCTTTGCACAAAAATAAAATGCAACTGAAGACACAATTCCCAAATAAGCAAATGAGCTAGTTCATTTGGAGGCTCATCGGTTAAAGAAGTGAGCTCCCAAAGGTCTGCTTCCTAGATGTGGGGGTCACGGCCAAACCAAACTTTCCCAGACTCCGTGTATTTCTCTGTAAGATGGATATGACACTAGTTCCTACCATGCTGGATTGTTGCGAGGATTGAGTGAGAGAAACCAGCTAAATCCATTAGCACTATCTGTGGCAGGTAGTGAATAGTCAATACACGCTAACTGGTTAGAAGTAGCATCAGCACAAACAGAATCAAGAACATCAATGTTCTGCATTTTTCTGCGTATCAGATCCTCTGCAAAGGTAAGCCAGTCACCTCTAGTGCCTTCGTGCTGAGCTTCTCGGCCAGCGTACTCACGTTCATTCATTCATTCAACAAATGTCCAGAAAATAAATGCCTGTCGGTGCTAGCCCAAGTGCTGATGACAGAATAGTACCAGGTCTCTGACCTAATTGTTTATGGCAGGGGTCAGCAAACTTATTCCGCTACTGGCCAGATAGCAAATATTTTAGGATTTTTGAGCCACACACCTCTGATGGAAGAGGCATTCATCTCAGCCATCATACTGCAAGAGCAGCCATGTGTCAAAATGAATGGGCATGGCCATGTGCCAATACAACTTTGTTTACAAAAACAGGCAGTGAGCAGCATTTGGCTTGAAGTAGACGATTTAGAGATTTTCAGTATAGAGTCTAACAAAGGAAATAGTTAAATAAATACAGTCAAGTATGAGAAATACTCCAATGGTCTCAAAGAAGGCCAAGGAAGTCTTCCCAGAAGAAGCAATACTTAATCTAGTACCAAATGGATGCACAGAAGACAGGCAAGGAGAGAGAGAACAGCATTGTAGGCAGAGGCATGGTGTGTGCAGGGCTGGGAGAAGAAAGAGAAGTCAAGAGACAAAGATGCAGAAACAGAGACGGATGGATAGGGATGAAGTTAGAGAAGCACCTCAAACTGAACAGGGCTTGATTGAGTGCTGGGGCCGTTGGGATGAAGCTATAGAGGGGCGAGGGCCGGGTTATGAAGGGTTCTGGCACTGGGACTCGTCACCCCTCACCACCTGGTGCACATCTCTGATGAGGGCCGCATAGGGCTGGCATCCCTCCATCTGCAGCCATTCTCGGGGCCAGGCACCTTCATGACGGACCCCAGTAAACAACTGTCTATAATACCCCAACTTCTGAGTATCCTGAACATGCCAGTGAAATCTAAAAAGAGATCAATTAAAAGAAGGGCTAAACATTCAAGGACGTTGACTTCGTTTTCAACAGAAGAAAAATTTTTGACAGTGAGATAATTGTATGCCATAATCTTTCAGTTTTTCAGGATCATGGACTAAAAAAAAGTCACTTCACGCTCATTAAGGATAAGAAAATAGATTTGCAAGATTAGCATCCTCTACATTCAGATGCACAATTTCCATGTTCATTATTGGCCAACACAACAGTCCGTTCCCAAGGAAGAGTAATGGTTTGCTTTACTTGACATTTTGAGCTCCCACATCTGAGGGCCAGGTCCCAGGGGACACACATTGCCCCGTCACTTGGAAACAGACCAGTCTGTCCCCTCAGTCGGTCACCCCATGAGGCATCTCAGCACTGAGGTGGGCTCACACTACAGTGCTCTTCATCCTTTCCATGGGGTCTGGAAAGTGAGGACGTGGGTGTAGGAACATGAAGAAGACAGAGAATTCAAGAGCAGATAGTCACACTTGGCTTGAAAATAGTCCAGTGGTGGCCGGCCCTGCCTCATAATAAGTAAACACTCAGGAAAACCAACGTAGACCTCTGCATATAGACCCATATGAGCAGAAACGAGGAAAAATTCTAGCACAGAAAGCTGGCTTTTCTCCAAACCACCAAAATCTGAACATGTTCTCAAATATATACGGTAACCTATTCTCCTCTTTATTCTACTGTTACCTTACATTTTAGCCTGAATTTAATTCTTAGCTCAGGATAGCTTATGAACTCATACATGCTTGTAAACAAATGTTCGAAGGAGAAGGCACAGCAGAAATGGTTTCAGCTGTTAAAATTCTACATATAAAGAGCTATTAGTGCATCGAACCTACCCTAACATTTCATTCTCTTAATGGAATTCATGCTGAATTTTGATAGCAAGAAGTAAGAGATTTTATTTTCATGAAAGCCCATTTCTGTTGCATGACATTAATACATGGCTAAATAAACACAGCATCACCAGGAAATAAATCCCAATTTGAAGTCTGAAAGGGCACTCCTATTTCTTAAATATTCTGAATGTCAACTTTTTGATGGAAAAAATAATACATAGCAGTGACTGTACACATAGGTCTATACTGGGCATCTTTGCCGTGTGTCCCGAGTTTCATTTGTTGAATCCCTATGTTTTCTGTTCCAGAGCGTCTCGTGGCATTTATTATGTTCTCCTAAAACCGCAGCTCATGAAGGCGTTGGAAAGGTCACTGTTTCCTGGTTACGTTTTTTAAAAGAGTTTAAGTTAATATATATGTCCTCCAATAAAAGATGATCTTTCATGTGCATTTGTTTCTGAAATTGAGGCGTATCTCTTCCTGTTCCCTGGGAGCCATTGTTCAGTTTCCGAGTGTTTCCTGAAGTTTCCCTACAGCAGGGTGCTCCCCTGCACATCTGTAATGAGGGCAACTTTGTTCCCACCTTTGTCTGTGGACAGGGGCACAGCAGCAAGGCTCAGACAGTACAGGGCTCTCAGGAGACTCTCTTCTGAAGACAATGGTACAAAGACCTTGCCATGGAGAAAGACAGAAGGTCATAAAAATTAGTGGCCTTAACACCCTTAGTTAAAAATATAAAAGAAATCATTTATCTTCTCTTAACTTAAAGTTTTATACTAGTCTGCCTGTTCTAAAAAAAGAGAACTCTAACACTGAGCTTTGCAGCGACCAGGAAATGTCGCTATTTATTTTATATTTTGGAATTCTGGTAAGATGGTATTTTTACATACTGGTCATTTCAATTTTAATTGTTGGTGAGATTTTTTTTTTCTCATCGTGGAGGACGATGACCATCTGTCCTCTGGTTTCACTGAAAATGGAGCAAGAAAAGAAGGGCTTAATTTCTACAGGCTGGCTTTCTTCTAAAAAGGGAAATTTCTCCAAAGTTTTGCACTGCCACTTGGGCAAGAGAAGGCAGGGAAGTTCTGGCAGACATAGGGCAGGGGCCTGGCAGGCTCTGCTATCAATCAGGGGGACCAGCAGGCCCATACTAGGAACCTGGTAAGAACAGAAATGCCCAGGGGAGCTGAGGGTCAGGGAAGTGTGTAGGAGGTGGGTAAGGGGAGCGGGACTAGGAAATCAAGACCGGGGAACAAGGTGAGGAAGACCGAACAAAGGCTCGGTCACAGAAAGGACACAGAAGAGCTTAGAGAGTCTGAGTAGGGAGGAGTAGGAGCAGGTGGGAGGCCAGGTGGGGATGCTGAGAGGGCATGAGATTCAGAATCAGACGGCTCAGGGTCAAATGTGCTGCAGGGCATCTTACGGGAGACTCCTGGAGCCCCCGCTGCATATCAGCACAACGCAGACTTCCATGAAGCCTTTCCAGCTTTTCTGACGTTCTTGGTCTCTTGCTCTGAGCTGTGACAGTCCTTCACTCTGCAAAACTCTCCCACGGGCTCACTCATCGCCACCTGGTTTCTTCTTCATTATCCCAAAGCTCTTTGATCCCCAGGTACTACTTTCTTCATGACTTCGTGAGCCCAGGGACTGGTCAGGCACACGTGTAACCGCATCTTCAGTATGGAAGAGAGAGGCAAGAAAGCAACACAGTTCCCTCAGGCCAGGACCCAACTCTGTTTTTACACTTTTATTCACTGAAATTGAAAACACACAGGGTACCACTTGACGAATTTTCTCAAATTGAATACATTCATATAACCAGTACCCAGATGAAGAAACAGAATGTGATCAACACCTCCCAAAAGCTCCCCTTAGGCCGTCCCTTTATGCTGTCACAAGGGCGACTACTGCCCCAGTTCGGGAAGGCTTTGAGCTGAACCTGCAGACATACTCATAGTGCATTGCTCCCAGAACCACAGCTGAACATCCAGGGGATGCTGGGGCTGAGATGCCGACCAGCGAGGATCAAGGTGAGCATCAACCCCAAGCCCTGAATCAGGCCTCGAGTGGCATCCTCCTTTCATTACGAGGCTCTGGCTCGAAAGGCAGCTATGCGAGACCGAGCTTCTCAAGTGCAGGGAAGGACAGCGGGGCATTCGGTCTTGCTCAGCAGATAAAGCCAGGGGGCTGGAGAGTGACTCTTTCTTAGGGCTTCCAGTTGCTCGAGACACAGCTTACTACAGCTCTTTCTGAGCCAGCAAACACATTCTACCAAGTCTCCTGCATATGACTGTGAGTAGGTTGTTTCTTGGTGAATTAGCCCCTTGATGTTCACACTGAACAGAGAAGGAAAATGTTCCTTTTTTTCCCCCAAGCAAAAGGATGCAGAAAGCATCCTCAAGGGCTTGTGCTTAATATCTTCAAGGCAGAGAACAACAGGTGTACTGCCTTCCAAATGTCAAGGAGCTCTGGACGAGCCGTGGGGCCCCATTGTGCAGCATTCTTTGGTCCAAGGGATGCTTCAGAAATTCTGAAAACAACACCACACTGCAAATAAACACTCTGCACTTGGAGAAGGGTGCTTTGTTCTCCAGGTCAAGGCAGCTCGCACCAGCCCCTTTGTCCTTCAGGGAAGGGATCGTCATTGCCACGGTTCCTACAAGCTGCCGTGTGTGATTATCTCAAGGGCACTTGACAATCTCACCGCCTGTGTGTCCCCAAGGACTTTGTGTGCATGAACACGGGCTCCTGTGTTTCCGCAGCCTGTGGATGTGGTCCACTGGAATCAATTGAACAAAATCAAACCTGTGATAGGGGCCCACGATCTGAGCTAGAGTCAACCAGGTGCCAGGGAGGCAGAGGGCCCTGGTGAGGGAGGTCATGTGCAGAGCCACTTGGGAAGGCTGATTCATTCGGCTCGGTGGGCTCTGGGGAACCAGGGCACGTCCAGCCCTCACCTTGCCAACAATGCTGCTGTGCCACGAGCGATGTGATTCTGTAACAGAGCCCAGCAGCTCACCACAACTGTGTCAGGCCCTGGCACGCTGTCTCCTTAACCTCCACAACATCCCTACGAGGAAGATACTACTGACCCCATAACATATGGGGAAAGTGAGGCTTTGAGGGATCACACAGCAGGGAAAGGCCTCAGCGGGATCCACACGGGACTCGTCCGCCTCCGGAGCCCGGGCTCTTCACAGCTGTGCTGTCCTTGGGGTGGTAACACCAACGCTGACCCTTGCACCCATGTTGGAAGGACCCACTGTCGCGGACCAGTGTCTGCTCTCACACTCCACGTCACACTCGGCAGTGTCACCACCTGGCCGTGTTGCAGTGTCACAGGCGGGAACCTTGGGTGGTAGGAAAACGACACAGCTCTTGGCGAGAAGCGTCCTCTGTTGCTCCTGGTGTGTCAGGCTGGTCGGGGGCCTGCTTCTCCGATCTCCATTTCCTCTTTTCTATTGAGGTGACATTCACATAACTTAAAACCAACCCTGTTAAAGTGTCTAATTCAGCCGCATTTAGTACGCTCATAGTGCTGTGCAACCACCACTCCTATCCAGTTCTAGAACATTCTCACCCCAAAAGGAACCCTGACCTATTACACAGCCACGCCATTCTCTCCTCACACAGCCCCTGCCAACTACTCATTCTTCTGTCTCTGTCGATTTCCTATCAGTGGAATCACAGAGCATGTGACCTTGGGTCTGACTCCTTTCACTCAGTACGACATTTTCAAGGTCCATGCACGTGGTAGCATGTCGATACTGTCTCTTTTATGGCTGAATAATATTCCATTAGATCGTCCCTCTTAAAAGCGAAGTAAGAGGTAATGTGGTCTCATAGAAAGAGCATTGACTCAAGAATCTGTGAAACTCTCATTCTTCTCACGGGATTATGGTTATCCTTCTGCATCAGACAGACCGACCTGGGTGCACACGTCACCTCCTCCGCCATGTGGCCTTACTTGAGACACCTAGTTACTGTGAGGACCAGCATCCCTGCCCATTGGACAAGCATAAGTGACCGTCCCTAACTCACAGAGCTATAGTGGTAGCAAAAGAGGAAATCACATATGCAAAGATTGTCAAATTGCCTAACGTGCCATCATGATACCTAAGATGATACATAGTTTCTCTTCTTATTTGTGGGAAAACCGTCCCACTTACATTTATAAGTTGGGAACTCACCTGTACACAACAGATGTGTGCCTGAGTTGCCCATGTAAATTAAAAGAATCAAATCCCCTATTCACTAAGCAAACGAATTCTTTTTTTTTAAATGTGTATTTATTTTTGAGAGACAGAGAGAGAGAGAGAGAGCATGAGCATGGCGGGGGCAGAGAGAGGGGGAGACCCAGAATCTGAAGCAGGCTCCAGGCTCCAAGCTGTCAGCACAGAGCCCGACTTGGGGCTCGAACTCACAAAATGCAAGATCATGACCTGAGCCGAAGTTGGCGTTTAACCGACGGAGCCACCCAGGTGCCCCAAAGCAAAGGAATTCTTAGGTGGACAAAACCTATTACTGAAGAAAATCTGCTCTAAGTTCCGTGGGTGGGTTAGCCACCTTTTAAATCAACGTTTTCATCCCAGAGTCCAGCACAGTTCTTGGCTCAGAATAGGCACCCAGCATAAGTGTTTGTGTAGGCATCGGCAAAGAAGGAAGAGGTCTTACACCTGACATATTTCGAGGAACATAAACCCTGTCAAACTTAGTCATTTCTCAGGCATGAAGGATCCAGAGCAGAGACAGAGTCTCAATTAGAGGTGACTTTCAAAGAGCCCTTGGGTTCTAAACCATGGATCTACCGGGACACCTTCTGCCACCACCCAATGCTGCAAAACACATTAAAGAATGCTTGAGGCGGTTCTGGAAGATAAGTGGCCTGTATTTCATTCACTCACAGAGCAATCTGATCTGCGGAATTTACACCAGTGATAATCCATGCACAGTGTCGCGTTCCTTCCAATCCCAGCACCATAATCCCAGCAAGCAGCGACTGGGTCCCCTTATGGCAGAGCTCAGACGCATAATAAAGGGAAACAGGAATAAGGAAAAGTATCAGTAACTGAAAAGTAAGGAACGGTGTACCTGGAGGTGCAAAACACACAAAGTAGAACAGGAAAAAAGACTTTCTGCAAGCCTACTGCAACAGGAAACAGGTCAGAACTCATCGGAGTGCTGACGGCAGGAAGTGGAGGGGCTGTTAGCACTAGGGGCTGATGGGAAGTCCTGGGGGATGGGTGAGGGCTTGCTGATGGACGGGAGGTGTCCGGCACGCTGAGTCCTTCCTGAGTTCACGCATGTCTTCTTGTGTGACTGGGCCATCTGTGTTTGCCAACTGGAGCCAATCAGCGTTAGGTCCCCACTCTCTCCAGAAGATTCCATTGCAAAGGCCCTCCAGCAATTATTCTCCTGGGTTGGAAAGACATCCATCTCCGTGGGGTAGGGAAAGCATTTACAACGATGACCTGTCTGAAGTAAACTCTCTAAGAGAGGTCCGATGGCTAGCGCCATGAAGAAGCCTGTCCACGGTTCAGTTGAGGTGACCATTACGGCCACGTTGGCCAAGGGCTTCTGAAACCCTGCTCCCGATGCCAGGGCCCTCTCAGAAAAGGGCCTTCTGAGACTTTTCGGCATGGGCAAAAGTGCTGCGGTCTGGAAAGCCCCAACAAAATTTCTGAATTTTGAATTAAATTTTTGAAAGCAAAACATCACTTTACCAAACTGTTTACCTCTCTGATGCCCCCCTGGAAGACTGAATGGAGACCCAGTTTCTTCATTTCCTGAGATTTAATAAATGCTACAAGCCCGGGCTAAAGAAAGATGTCTAGATACTGACACCAGTGGACACACTGCATCTCTCAGATATTTCGAAATATTGCTAAAGGCTAGTGAACTATATTAGGCAGAATGAAGAAATAAGCATCGCCTTTGCGGCTGAGAGCCAGCTCCTGAAAGCCTTCTAGCATCATCAGTATTTAGCATTGATGGTCTTTGGTGGGGCTTTCCGGACAGCAATTAGCAATTCTGGAAAGCGAGACACACTGCCCCCCAGCCACGCTGCGGACACCACAGCTCTGCAAACAGCCACGCGACGCAAATCCTCCGAAGTCACCAGACGGCAGGAGAAGCAGCGAGTGCCGAGGAAAAAAGGCAGGTTTGGGCCAGGCCGCGTGTCTTCTGCTGTTTGGACTCCGTGCTGAAGGAGCACCAATGGGCCTAATTCCCCGAGGAGCTGCACGTACCCATTGCCATTTGGCTTGGCCACCTCAGTGTTCTCAAAATCAAGAGATTTTGCGTAGAAATCTGGGTTTCCAGGTTCTCGTGGAACAGCACAGGGATCAGAGGGGGTGCACGCCTCGTGGCCTCACGGTCTCTGCACACCTCTGTTTCCCACACCTGGTCTCCCATATGCACAGGCTGGATGTTTGCACAATAATCCAGCCCTAACTTGGTGGCGTTAAATGACACCAACGATTTACTGTTGTTATTAATTCTCACAGTTCTGGGGATCAGCTGGAACCAGCTGGGTGGTTCTCACTTGGGGTTCCTTAGGCGGCAACGGTCCCACAGTGGCGGGCGGTGGAGAGAAGCTTCCTCACTTACATGTCACGATGGGCAGCTATCCTCCGCTGGAATCTCAGCAAGGGCTCTCTGTGGGAAGGTCCGCACTTGGGTTCTGCAAAGCCAGGCTTGCAGGAAAGCCACTTGGTTCTAAGAGTGAGTAACCCGATAGACAGCAGAGATGCTCTATTCACTTTCCTAACTGGGCCTCAGTGTCAACCTTGGCTGTATTCCATTAACAACCAGCAAGGTCCTCGACCACCCACGTGAAAAGGAAAGGGGTGTCAGACCCCTCCACTGACTAATGAGAGAAATGAAGAATTTGGGGCCTTGTCTCAAAACCCCTGTGGTCGTTCCTCAGGTCACAAATTACGTATATTCCTCCCACACGCCAAATCCACGCACTGTCCCCCATACCTGTCGAAAGCTGTTATCATGCATTAGGCTCAAGCTGGAGGTCAGGATCCTGACCTCAAATCGGGTCCAGCTTTGGATGAGGCTGCTCTCGGATCACTCCTCTGGTCCAGCTCTCTTCGCAAAGACCCCTGATCTGCAACAAGTCACCTGCCCCCACAGGAGGCACGGGGCCACCACCCCCTCTGCGACGTTCCTGTTAATAGGGTGATGTGGCAGGCCATGGAGGCAGGCTGCCCGGTCCCGCTGCCTTCAGTGGCTGTCCCCGGTCCCTGGCTCTGCCCGCGGGCTCCCAGTTCAGCCCTCCCAACTGTCCCTCCCTTGTCATGAATATATAGCTCACATCTACAGCAGCTGGTTTCTCTGTTTGCTTCCTGAGCCAACATGTTTGGGAATCAAAGCCTTCTTTTCTTTTTTTTTCACTGTGTCTTTTCCCGTTAGTCCTCGTGGGCAGCATTTCTGTGCACAGAATGCTCTTCAACACCCTGCACATCTTTTGTGAAACTTATTGGAGTTCATGCCATTTGACAGAAGCCATGCCTGCAAATCTGAGCTGAGGCAGCCTGGTTATGATGACCTGGGGGTGGCTGGGGACACGACGGTCCAACAGGGAGGGCCTGGGAGGCCATGGTCTGTGCAAAGGCTCTTCAATCTTTCTGCGTCCCCAAGGAAATTTTAAAGTCAGATCCATGGCTGTTTCTTTACACCATGATTTTTACCAACAGACTCCCGGGTTTGGGTTTCCCTGGAAGCTATAGCATGAGTTGAGATTTGTGGCTCTCTGAGAAGGGCTGGGATGAGAAAGTACTGAATCTGGGACCCACCGTGTCCCAATTCCTCTCCATCTGATAAATTATTTTTAAAGCTCATCTCTTCCTTCGCTCCTCTGACTACAGTCAGCTGGAAAAAAAACATGAGGGTTCCTGTGAACACACGGCCTGAAAACTCACTTGGTAAGGAACTGCACTAACCATTTTCTGTTTTCTATGAGCAACGATGCTGGCCACGCTTTCTAGGACAACATAGTAAGGGCCTTCTGCCTGCTTCCAATCTCCCTTTATGCCCCCCTGACAGTCTCCGCTAGGCCCTCTGCCTCCCTCGTGCCACACCAGGCTGTTATATTGAAATACATACTGTACCTTATTTTTAAGGCGTACACTGTGTTGGTTTAATGCAGGATATATTGTGAAATGATCACCACAGTCAAGTTGGTTAAAAACCCCAACATCTCACGGTTAGGATCACGTGTGTGAGGCGAGGACACTTAAGACCTACTCTCTTAGCAAATTTCAAGTGTACAGTGTAGTATCGTTAACTGTAATCACTACGTTGTTCATTAGATTCCTAGAATTTATGCATCTTTTTATTTAATTTTTTTAAATTTATTTTTGAGAGAGAGAGAGACAGAGTGCAAGTGGGAGGAGGGGCAGAGAGAGAGGGAGATACAGAATTCGAAGCAGGTTCATACAAGGAAGGTAACTGTGGTGAAGAGGAAGGTACTTCAGTCTAGAAACAATGACACTTTTATGGAGCCCCTGGGTGGCTCAGTTGGTTAAGCGTCAGACTTCAGCTCAGGTCATGATCTCAAAGTTTGTGAGTTTGACAGGCTTTGTGCTGACAGCTCAGAGCCTGGAGCCTGCTTTGGTTTCTGTCTCTCTCTCTCTCTCTCTCTCTCTCAATACTAAATAAACATTTAAAAAAACAAGCAATAATACTTTTTGCCACATTCATTATTACAGTATTACAAAGAAACCTTCTCTCTGTCTTAGAGGAACCAGTTAGCTGATTTATTAAGGGGGAACATACACTTTCAAAGTTAAATGTTCTGTATTCAGAAGATTACAGGGGAAGGAAGAAAGGAAACTCACATCAAAAATGGGCAAGAGAATTGGGTCTCCTTGACCAGACTATAGATTTCATGAAAACAGGGTCAACATGTGACACACGTGTGGGTGGCAGAGTAGATGTCACAGAAGAAAAAATCAGTGACCTAGAAGACACAGTGATACAAGCTCTGAAGAATGAAACACAGGGAATAAAAAGATTCAAAACATAAAATGGAGTATTTAGCTACATAATAATTTTAAGAGCCCTAGAATAAGAAGCAGTTCGAAGAGAAAAATATTTGAAGAAATGATGGTGAAAAATTTCTAAATTGGATGAAAACTATAAACTCCCAGATGTAAGAATCTCAATGGCCCTGAAGCACAAGAAACATGAAAGCCACACAAAGGTACAGCATAACTAATTTCTTCAAAACCAGTGATGGAGAGAAAAATCTTAAAAGCAATCAGAGATTCTAGACTAAAAATAGCTCACAGGTTCATCATCTAAGTTGTAGTTAACAAAGAGCACAGGTTCAGAGATGGGGATGTTATCTAGGAATGAAAAAGAGAAAACTGCTGATAAGTGTACAGACTGTGGCAGAATCTTTAAAAACATACCCAGTTGATGGGACACCTGGGTGGCTCAGTTGGTTGAGCATCCGACTTCAGCTCAGGTCATGATCTCACCATTTGGGAATTCAAGCCCCGTGTCAGGCTCTGTGCCGACAGCTCGGAGCCTGGAGCCTGCTTCCAATTCTGTGTCTCCCTCTCTCTCTGCCCCTCCCCTGCTCACGCTCTGTCTCTGTCTCTCTCATAAATAAATAAACATTTAAAAACTTAAAAAATAAATAAATAAAAACATACTAAGTTGAGAAAAAGACACAAGATATTTTAAAAAGCAGCCAGGGAAGAAAGAAACATTCCATAAACAGGAACAAAGGTAAGTCTAAAGACCCCAGAGAAGACAGCGGAGAGCATCTCCACTGAGGGAAAACAAACACAAGCCCATCCACTTAGGAGACTAATCAGAACAAAAGTATATTTCAAAAGTGAAGCTGGAATAAAGACACTTTATGTGCAAAAGGAAGGCTGAAAGGATTCATGATGAGCAGACCTGGTACAAGAAATATTAAAGGAAGTTCTTCGGGAACGAGGGAAATGATAATAGATGGAAACAGGGATTTACGTGAAAACCGATGGAGACCACAAGTGGGGAATAAGTGAGAAAATATATATTTACTCATTATTCAAGTCTCTTTAAGAGACTTTTAGCTGCTTAGAGAAGAATAACAAAACTGAGGCATGGTGTTTGTAACACACGCGGAGGAAAATACACAACAATAATAGCACAGAACCTGAAACTCCACCTGAGTCACATCACTTACACAGAAATGAATAAAAATGAATCGTGGGTAGAAAATATAAGGCGCAAAACTAAAATTTGAAAAACTATAATAGGGGAGAAACACTTGGGGATTTAGGGTTAAGCAAAGATCTTGACACCAGCATAATTTGGTGGACTTCATCCAAATTAACCACTTTGCTATTCAAAAGGCCCTGTCAAGATAACAAAATGACAAATTAGAGACTGGGACACATATTTGCAAATTATATTTCCAACAAAAGCCTTATTTTAAACCATATACAGAATCTGTGAAAGTCAACATTTAAAAAATCCAATTAAAAACTGAGCAAAAGATAGGAACAGACATTTCACTAAATAGGATACAAAGATGTCAAATCAGCCCATGAAAAAATGTTCAACCTCTTTTCCACTAGGGAAATGGAAATTAAAAGCATACTGAAATATCACTACACACCATCAACGCAACAGAAATTTTAAAAATAGTGATTACACCAAAAGCTAGTAAAGATTTGGAGAAACTGAATTGTTCCTACATTGCTGGTGGGAATTAAAATGGTGGAGTTACTCTGGAAAATAATTAGAAAGTTTCTTTTAAAATTAGTGATGGAATTATCAAAGATCGAGCAATAATATTCCCGGAAATAATTCTAAACTTATGTTCATGTGGAAACTTACAGACACAATTCATAGCTTTATTAGCAGTAGTCAAAAATGGGAAGGTACCTAAATATCCTTCAGTGGGTTAATTGTTAAACTAACTGTGGTATATCCATACCATGGAATATTACTGGGAAATAGAAAAAGGAATACTAGCAACTACTTGGGATTAATCTCAAGGGATTTACTCTGAGTGCAATAAAGCTCATCTCAAAATAGTTACATACTGTATGATTCCATTTATATAACATTCTCAAAATAACAAAATTATAGAAATAGAGAACAAATTGGTGGTTTCCAAGGTTAAGTTAAGCAGGTGGAGGTAGAAAAAGAAAAGTGCCTGTAGCTACATCAGGGCAACATGAGGGATCCCTGTGGGTGTAAATGTTCCGTACCTTGGTTATACCAATGTCAATATCTTGGTGGTTATATTGAGGTATATTTTTGCAAAGTGTTGCCTTTGGTGGAAACTCAGTAAAGGGTACATGGGACTTCTCTGTATTATTTCTGACAACTGTGTTATTTCTTACAATCTCAATGTACATGTATCTCAAATACAAATTTTAATTTAAAAAGATATATTGGACTTTATCGAAATTAAGAACATTGCTTTCATAAGACACTATTAGGAAAATAAAATGTAAGCCAAGCCACAGAGTAGGAGGAAGTATTTTCAAAACATTTACCTGACAAATTATTTGTTTCCAGAATATGTAAAGAATACTTACAATTCAATAATAACAAGATTAAACAAGCAATAAAGGACACAAACAGGTAATTCACCAAAGAACATGTATATTGTTAAAGACACAGGTAAAAGAACATTCAACAGAATTAATCATTAGAGATAGTGGAAATTAAAACTGCAATGAGATACCAGTGCACAACTAACATAATAGCACAAAACAAAAAGACTGAGAATTTCGAATTTTGTAGAGTGTTGGAATAAATAAAATTCTTATATGTTGCTAGTGGAATGGAAAACATTTCAGCTATGTTAGAAAATTCCTTGTCAATTTAGTATAAACATGCATTCAACCAATGACCCAACAATTCCATTTCTAGGTTTTTAAGAAAAATGAAACTATATGTCCACATAAAGACTTCTACATAAATGCTTTATTCCTTATAGTCAAAACTGTAAGCAACCCAAATAGATGAATGAATTGTGGTTTATGTACACAAGGAAAAACTACTCAGCAATAGGAAACTATTGACACGTGCAACACAGGAAGAATTTCAAATGCATACCATTAAGGAAAAGAATCTAATTTCAAAATGCTATATAGTGAATTATTCCATTTATATAATTTTTAAATATATAAATTTCAAAAGAATTAAATCATATAGTGTATGTTCTCTAACCACACTGGAATTAGGTTAGAAATTAATGTCAATCATGGATAAAGATGTGGTTTATATATACAATGGAATACTACTTGGCAATGAGAAAGAATGAAATCCGGCCATTTGCAGCAACGTGGATGGAACTGGAGGGTATTATGCTGAGTGAAATAAGTCAGTCACAGAAAGCAGCATATGTTTTCACTCGTGTGGAACTTGAGAAACTTAACAGAAAACCACGGGGGAGGGAAGGGGAAAAATAATTTCAAACAGAGGGAGGCAAACCATAAGAGACTCTTAAATACAGAGAACAAACTGAGGGTTGCCGGGGAGTGGGGAGAAAGGGAGAAATGGGTGATGGGCATTGAGGAGGGCACTTGTTGGGATGAGCACTGGGTGTTGTAGGTAAGCAACGAATCATGGGAATCTACTCCCGAAGCCAAGAGCACACTGTATATACACTGTATGTTAGCTAAATTGACAATAAATTATATTAAAAAAAGAAATTAATGTCAATCAATAACCTGATAAAAACTCTAAAGTCTTATAAATTGGAGAACACACTTTGAAACAAGCCAGAGATCAAGGAATAAATCACAAGTGAAACAGAATATTTTGAATGATATAACACTCTACACCCACTAGGATGGTAAAATAAAAAAGACAACATAACAAGTTTGGGCAAGGATATGGCAAAATTGGAACGATCAGACTTTGCTATGTGATTATAAAATGGAACCACTGCCATTTTGGAAAACCTTTTGACATTTTTCTCAAAATGTTAAACATAGAGTTCCTAATGACACAAGCAATTGCACTCCAAAGCGTGTCTAAGAAAACTGAAAACATATTTCCACACAAAAACTTGTACACAAATTTTCCTAGAAGCATTACTCATGATCGCCAAAAAGTGGAAACAATCTGAGATGTCCATCAACATATCAGAAGATAAAGTGTGATTTCCATACAGTGGAACGTAAAAAGAAATGAAGGGCTAATGAAGGAATGCAGGGCTACAACAACATGGATGGACCCTGAAAAAATTATGTAAAAGAAAAGGCCACAGTTTGTATGACTATCATATGAAATGTCCAGAATAAGAAAATCCACAGAAACAGAAAGTAGATTGATCAGTGGTTGCCAAGGGCTGGTGGGAGGCGACCAATGGGGAGTAATTAAGGAAATCAACGGACTTACCTTAGGAAATTATAAATAGGACAGCAATAATTAGTAAAATAGGAAATAGACAAAAGTAGAAAGAATTTTAACAAATTCAAAAGTTTTTTCTTTGGAAAGAGTAATAAAATTGATAGATCCCCTAATAATACTGTATTAATTAAATTTAATTTAACTTTTATTTATTTATTTTTTAATTTTAGAGAGAGAAACAGAGCATGAGTGGAGGAGGGAGGAGAGGAGAAAGAAAATCTTAAGCAGGCTCCAGGCTCAGTGTGGAGCTCAATACAGGTCTTGATCCCACGACCCTGGGATCATGACCCAGGCCAAAATCAAGACTCGGATGTTCACCGACTTACCCACCCAAGTGCCCAATACTGTGCTAATATTAAAAGGAGAGAGAGAAAGAGAACATAAGTTATTGACATAAGGAATAAGAACATGTACATCCTTACAGACCCTACAGACATTGAAAGGACAAGGAAAGAGTCCAAACATCCATCGATGGATGAATGGATAAAGAAGAAGTGGTATATATACACAATGGAGTATTACTCGACAGTCAAAAAGAATGAAATCTTGTCATTTGCAACTACGTGGATGGAATTGGAGGATATTATGCTAAGTGAAATTAGTCAGAGAAAGAAAAAAGTCATATGACTTCAATCATATGAGGACTTTAAGAGACAAAAGAGATGAACATAAGGGAAGGGAAACAAAAATAATATAAAAACAGGGAGGGGGACAAAACCGAAGAGATTCATAAATATGGAGAACAAACTGAGGGTTACTGGAGGGGCTGTGGGAGGGGGGATGGGTTAAATAGGTAAGGGGTACTAAGGAATCTACTCCTGAAATCATTGTTGCACTATATGCTAACTAATTTGGATGTAAATTTAAAAAAAAATTAAAAAATAAAACAAGTTAATAAATAAATAAAGGGACAAGGAAATATTTAAATGGTTTTATGCCAATAAATTTGAGAACTTAGATGAAAAAGAAAACACAACCTACCAAAACTGACACAAGTAGAAACAGAACATCTGAATAGTCCTGCTGTTGTCTATCTGGGATGGTGAAAAAGTTCCTATATTGATTGGATCACTGTACTTGTGTCAAAACTCATATAATTACACACTTCAGATTTATGCCATTTCATGGTATGTAAACTTTGCTTTGATCACTAAAAAATAAAGGAGTAGAGACCAAACACTTAGAACCTATCACACTCTCACAGCTCTGTGAGTAAATAACCTTTGCTATGATTATCAAAGCATGAGGCACAGAAGAAAAGCTCAGAGACTTGTCTAGAACCTTGGGACAGTGGTAAATTTCAGCAAATATGTATGACATGGGCAAATGCAGTTTGCAATGGCAACAGCTGCACAGTTTTCAACTAAAAACCGGTTTTCTAGGGCACAGATCCAACAAGTGAAGAAGGAACGGTCTATCAAATAGATACAGAGACTTCCACAGAAGTACTTTCCTGATGATGGATTCCCTGCAAAGGACCAAGTTCACACAAGTCTTGGCACAGATGAAGGGCTCCCTAGCTTCCAGCATTTTGCTAAGGAGGTGCACCCAGCAGGCATCAACAGGGCATTAAGAGGAAGTTAAGAGGAAGAGGCACCTTTACCTGGAAGTTTGCAGCCAGGAAGAAATGCCCCAAGGGGCCCTCCACCTGTCTGAGACTCCACATTTTATCTCCTTGCTGCGTGTGATGCACAGATGACACTTAGCAACTTAACCAGACACATCTGAGCTCATTCAGCTTAACGAGCTGTACGTAGCATGAATGCTATGGGACGCCCTTCTCTAACATCATGGGTATCTGAGCATATTCAACTTCACCTTCTGGACAACTGCTCTTCTGCAATTCCACATGTCCTACAGAGGTCCCCAATTGGCTGGTAGCCCAAAGAAGGATGTCAGTAAATTTTGACTTCATGCTCCACTCCAAAGAAAACGTACATGCAGTGAAATGCACAGATCTTATATGTGGAAGGCTCTGCATGTGATTATATGTGCATAAGGTCAGCGTGAGATCACAAGTCCCTTTGAAGTCCTATAGATCTGTGGCTTTGGGCAATGTTGCACCAAATGTGCAAGTGTGGCTGCCTGGGGCATCTGTTTTTTTTCTCCAGCTACTGCAGTATGAAAGGTGACTCGGAGAAGCCACTGTCCAGTAGGACAGCAGTGCTACTTTTCCATCCAGAGGACCTGTGATTCCTCCCGTTGAAGGTTTCTACCCAGCAGTGTTCTCAGAGCTGTGCATTTGAATATCCTGGGAAGCTTTCGAAGATACCGATTGTGCGTCTCACCCTTAAAGATTCTGATGCAATTGAGCAGACTGGGCCCAGACATGGCAATTTTAAAAACATTTCCAAGGTAATTCTCATGTGCAGCCAGGGTTCAGAACTCAAGTGTACAAAAACTTCCATCTTCTAAACAGTTCTGGGTCCCACCTGGCTCTGCCACTAATCACCTGTGATACTGACAACCTCCGTTTCCCTGTTCCCCTGGTTTCTCTTCTGCATAAAACAAGGGAGGTGGATTCCATCAGTTTACAAAGTTGTTTGTGCAGTGAGACTTGAAAACATCATGCCCAGGGGACCCCATCGTGGAGGGAGCTAAATTAAGAGTGTCTGTGATTGAGCAGAAACAGCCAGGAACACCCGTCCTCCCCAATGCTCCCTGGAGGCATTTCTGCAGAGTTCTGGGGCCTTGGGCAAGTCACGGGGCTTCGTGCCTCTCACTACCCTGTAGCCGGACACTAAGCCTCCGCCCACCGATGGGGTCGACTTTGTGGAATGCGCAGGCGCCTCCAGCGCTCCCCACACTGCAGTCTGCACCTGTCCACAGTGAGACCTTCTGATGCCTCCTTGTAGCTACTTAACTGACGGTAAAAGGGGGTTCTTCTCTTTTTCTTCCAGTGGCGCCCACAAGCCATGCTCAGAGGGTGCTTTTATTTTTTTTTTATTTTTTTAACGTTTTATTTATTTTTGAGACAGGGAGAGACAGAGCATGAACGGGAGGGTCAGAGAGAGAAGGAGACACAGAATCCGAAACAGGCTCCAGGCCCTGAGCCGTCAGCCCAGAGCCTGACGCGGGGCTCGAACTCACGGACCGCGAGATCGTGACTTGAGCCGAAGTCAGACGCTCAACCGACGGAGCCACCCGGGCGCCCCTCAGAGGGTGCTTAAAAAAAAAAGTTGTTGTTGCCTTCTCCTTCTCTCTCTGACCCTCCCGTTCATGCTCTGTCTCTCCCTGTCTCAAAAATAAATAAACGTTACAAAAAAAATTAAAAAAAAAAAGTTGTTGAGGGGCCCCCGGTGGCACAGTCAGTCAGGCATCCGACTTTGGCTCAGGTCATGATCTCTAGGTTCGTGGGTTCGAGCCCTGCATCCGGCTCTGTGCCAACAGCTCGGAGCCTGGAGCCTGCTTCAGATTTGGGGTCTCCTTCTCTCTCTGCCCCTCCCCCACTTCCTCTCTCTCTCTCTTTCTCTCTCTCAAAAACAAGTAAGCATTAAAAATTTTTAAAGATAGGGGCGCCTGGGTGGCGCAGTCGGTTAAGCGTCCGACTTCAGCCAGGTCACGATCTCGCGGTCCGTGAGTTCGAGCCCCGCGTCGGGCTCTGGGCTGATGGCTCGGAGCCTGGAGCCTGTTTCCGATTCTGTGTCTCCCTCTCTCTCTGACCCTCCCCCGTTCATGCTCTGTCTCTCTCTGTCCCAAAAATAAATAAAAAACGTTGAAAAAAAAAAAATTAAAAAAAAAAAAAAATTTCTAAAAAAAAAAAAAAAAAAAAAATTTTTAAAGATAGATAAAATAAATTGTTCACTAGAAAGTCCTGGAAGAACAAGACGATGAGGTTTCAGTCCAGCGGGGAAAGTTGGTTTGGCTCTGGCCAGCAGGGGTCAGGACGAGATGTTCCACGGGGGCCCAGTGAGGCTCCTCGTAAGTCCTGTCTGCTTCTGCTGCGTTTGGAGAAAGTGCGGGCTCTGAGTCAGCAGCTCGGTGTCCAGTCATCTTTCATGCGGAACGCTCACACAAGTGTGCAAAAGACAGAGACGCGGGGATGCTCACGGCAGCGTCTGCCGGTATGGCCCTCCCATCACCATCACCCACACGGACCGTGATCTTTCCCACCCTCGGCCTCCACTGGTTCTTGGCTGGAGAGCTCTTCTCATTCCTCATCCAGAGAGCATGCGTCACTTCCTCCAGGAAGCCCTCCCTGATATCCCCGACGAGGCCACATCACAGACACATCTAGCCTACAGACAATAGTGGAAGCATTAATATGCGACTCCCCTTCTGGGTAGACGATTAGGAAGGATGCTGCCTCTGGCCAAACATAGCCCTGGGGACTTACGGCTTGGGGAGGGATGGTGGTGCCCCCAGCAGGTGGATACAGCCCTACATTAGGACGCAGGGTTTGGTCAGCAAAGTGTGGGCTAGATTTCAGTCCCCTCTCATTATACCCTCTTGAGAAAGCCCTTGGTCAGTACACAGACCACACAACTGTGCAGGTGGCCCCCTTCAGAGATTCCGTGACTCATTCCCATAGCACGCTTTTTGCGTGTGCTATGAACACCTATTTGCAGCGCCTACCACATTGTATTTGTGAGGTCCTTTGAAAATATGGACTGTGAAGGCAAAGACATGTTTAATTTTGCTCATGTTCTATTCCTAGCCTAGTTCTTGATTCATAGTAAGTGCTTAAAGATGTACACTGGACAATCAGCAGACAGAAGGAGATTTGGAACACGAGGCATGTGGTAGTCTTGCCTGAACGAGCCCCTAACTTGTGGAGGCTGAATGATTTTCAAACCCAAAGGACAGGCTGTGTCCCAGAGGGAAGCCTCATAAAGGAGAGCCTTTTCCCTCAAATATGCAGACAGGCAAGAATCTACTCCATTTTGCTTCCAAAGCCTGCATAGCTCCTACTTGCAAAAAATACCGACAGAAAGAGCTTCCGGGGAATCTCCTCACTGAGCGTGCACATGGCTTCACATCAGCCCCAACCATCCCCACGATCTCTGCCATCAGAGAGGTGACTTTAAATTGCCTAAGAAAACTGGATATTCTTACGTTATTACAAGAAAGTAGTGAAAATTTGGAGGGGCTGGCTGGCTTAGTCAGCTAAGCATCTGACTTTGGCTCAGGCCACGATCTCACGGTTCGTGGGTTTGAGCCCCACGTCAGGCTCTGTGCTGACAGCTCAGAGCCTGGAGCCTGCCTCAGATTCCGTGTCTCCCTCCCACTCGCACTCTGTCTCTGTCTCTCTCACAAAAAGAAGTAAATAATAACAATTTTTTTTTAAAGTAGTGAAAATTTAAACAAAAGGATGCGTATCCCCAGCAGCTTTTCAAAACATGCAAACGTCCCTTGTTTTCTTTCACAAAGTGATGGGGCTTGGTGATATTCCTGTATTGGCGTAAATGCATTTGCCTCATCACTGAGAGCTTACCTATTTGTACTTATTCATGTCATTTGACCTGGACTTGCCCAGTCTCCTGTGCATTGGGGGGCATGGTGGTGGCTATTACAACCGTGCTACGATAAACATCGTTGACTACCCATCTTCGCATACATACGTAAGTATCCCTTTAGGACACATAACTAGAAGTAGATTTTCTGCATCTAACTGTGCAGATACCTTTACATTTGAAGCAATAGTAGGCAAGATCTATGGCTTTAAAGCACTAGCTTGATGCATACAATTAGGCCATGTGTGTCTGTGCACACGTGCTCACGCATCTACCTATTTATACACACAGTCTCCTTCCTCCTCCCCATCACAGGGCCTGATGCAGGCACCCGACCCCAGCACACTAACGATAGACACTGCCTCTCAGAAACGGGGATGGTGGCCTCTTTCCCTGGGCTCAGGGGACCCATTTCCACCTTCCTAAATGGTCGCGGGCAGCATCCTTCCGCCGCCTCACTCTCCACGGCCTCAATGTCTTCAAAAGTCACCCTCATTCTTCACAGACATTCTGGATCTTCAGCTCTCCTGCCCACCTTTACTCCACAGGGTTCACGCTCCCAAGGAGAACAATGTCTCTGCGGGAGAAATGCTATAAGCAGTTCAGGAGGGAGCAGGTAGAGAGGAGAGGGAAGCCCCAGGGGGCGTCCACTTCAGAGAGCAGGAAAGGAGGGAAAGGGGGCTGGCCAAGAGGCACAGCCAGGGCAGGGCTGGGCTTCCAGCACAGGGGAAGGCTGAGCCATTCAAGGCAGAGGGGAGGACACAGGAGGAGGGGGCTCCGACCCACCGGTGCAGGGGACACGCAGGCACACCTGGGCACGGCTCCCAGGCCGATTTCGGCCTTCCCTCAGGAAAGAGCTCAACTCCGCTCTCCTGGGAAGGCCCCTTGACTCCCTTGGCTGGAACCCGCAAGCTCTGGTTAAACTTTGTGCATTCGTTCACTCATTCACTCACTCACTCCTTCACTCATCCTACCAATGCCCACTGAGCGCCTCCTGTTTTCTGGGTGTCGACATCATAGATTGAAAACAGAAGTGTATAAATGTGAGGGATTCTTACTCCAGCTGCACCTTCTAGAAGGGAAGAAGGGCAGGGGTGGAGCGGGCAGTGGGAGGAGCCAGGGATTGGGAATCACAAAGAATGGTGTCTCCCTTGTTCGTTCCTCGGACACTAAGCAGCACCCACTCACTGCCAGGCACGGTCTGGACACTGAGGACCCGGACGTGAACAAGCAATTTGCCCTTCCCCACCCTGCATGGTGTTCCAGTAGCTGACGTGTGCAAAACCAAGAAAGGCTGTGTACCTGCAAGGACAGATACAGCCGAAGGTTAACAGAGCCAGAGAGTGATGGAGTGAGGGGGTCCCACGGAAAATAATAAGTAGGGAGGGCTTCCATGAGGGGTGGCTTTTGAGGTGAGACCAGAATAACTAGAGAGAAAATAACATCTGGGAAAAACATGCTAGTTAGAGAGAAGAGCCAGCGCAAAGGCCCTGGGGCAGGAGGAAGCCCCAGGTGACAAAGCACTTCTTGACAAAGTGCTCAAGAAGCTGAGTGGAGGGGAGGAGAGGGCTGGGCAGCAGTGAGACAGGGGAGAGAGCAGAGAGGTAGAGGATAGGGGGAAGGAAGGAGGAGGAGCTGGTAGGGAAGGGGACAACGTGGGCCCTGCAGGCTGGCATAAGAATGTGGTTTTTGCTCTGAGTGTTATCCGGCAGCCGGTGGTTTTAAGCACACAAGTGACGTGGTCCAACCCATTCTGAAGGACACTCAGGCTGCTATGTGGAAATCAGATCACAGGACAGGTCAAGGATGTACCAAGGTTTGCCTCCAGGGTGTTCTCAGGCTACGAATGGTGTTGGGTGGTTCCTTACATCCCCCCTTCCAGACAGGGACTTCCAAGACAGCCCCGTTTGTCTCAGGCTCCTGGCCTTCTGCACAGTGTTGGGCGAATCCGGGGTAAGTTTTGCTGAGGGAGCAGGGGAGGAGGGAAGGAAGGAGGCGACAGTTCCGCAGTCAGAAGGGGGCCGAGTCCGTAGCATCACATTTATTTCCTAGATTCGGTTTGGATCTGCCTCCTGGTTTATCTTGCTTATTTTGCACATGACAAGCTGATAGCCATTTAGCAAATACTCGGCTCTATTTTGGGTGAGACCAGCATATGGCAGCAGGAACGACTGTGCCCAGAACCAGCTCCTGGAAGCCAAGCTCTGGCAAGCTTGTGGAGACTCAGTTCCACAAAGAGCCATGTGCTGAGAAACCACGGCTAAGAGCAGACGCAGTCATGGCCCTTTCCGTCAAAGCTCACGGCTCCATGGCGGGGGATCGGGGAAATGCAGCTGCTACAACTCTCTTAGAGCGTCGACCCACGTCCACCGGCCGGACACACCAGTGGTGCAAACTTCAGGACAGAGAGCATGTCTTCTGTTAGAGAGTCACGGTTGTGGGGGGGGTCACTTACTTACCTACTGTTTTTGATATGAGTGTGTTTGGATGGGGGACAGAGGGACAGTCAGTGGGAATTCATCAGGGATTCTGAAAGGATCTGAAAGAGTTTTTGACTCTCCATTAATATATATATATATATATATATATATATATATATATATATATATATAAAAGACTCTCCATTAATATACACACACACACACACACATATATATATATACATGTATATATATGTATATACATGTATATATATATATAGATATAACGAACACAGAGCTTGCATAAAAATTCAGAAAGTTCCTGAAGCCCTTGCATGAATCTCTGGAGAAGAACTCAGGCCTTCAGGACACCATCCAAGGTGGAAACCCGCGGCAGTCAACAGAATCCATGGTGCAAGATGCGGGAACGCAGTGTTTTCCAGTGGGAGCTGGGAGAACGTATATGCCTTCGCTAAACCGCTCAGCAAAATATCAAGTGTGGCTTTGGCTTTATCGCTGCTTTGGAGGGCTGACCTCTTTGTTTAATGGAGAAATCCTCCCGCTCCCCACTGGACAGGCTAGAGCACACACCTTACCAGCAGGGTGGAGGTCCCTGGGCGCGGCTGTCTAAATTTCAGCTGCTAAGCTGCGGGCAGGTGAGTACTGTGTGCACACTCTGACGGGCAGATTGAATGGTCCGCAGTGTAAATGGTCAGCAAAGGGAAAGTTCACAGCTCAGATCTGCTGGGGCCAACTTTAAAGGATGGGGAGGCTCAATTTCCATACTGCACACCTGGAAAGATGAGAGGATTTATTTCTGATTCGCACGAGGACGGAGTCTGGAGAGCACGGAAGGACCAAGAGACAGATCTCTACAAGGAAGTCCCTCCATGTCTGGGTCCTTTGTTCTCGTTAGGACGTCCACAAGAGCCCCTTTGATAACCCTCATGTTAAAAGGTGGGGGTAATTCCTGTCTCCTTAAGCATGGGGTGTACTTAGTGGCTTGCTTGTAATGAACAGAATGTGCTAGAGTGTGGATCCTCCTGGAGCTGGCTGTGTGGTGAGGACTGGAGATGCTCGACTATCTGGAATCTCCTCCTTCATGAGACACAGGCTCAGCAAACATTCACTGAGTACCGACCGTGTTCCAGGGACGTGCTCTAGGGACACAGAATCACGCAAGGCGAGGTCCCCGCGAGATGGGCACTGAGACATGAGACAGACGCTGTCACTGGGCTAACCCCTCTGGGTCTAATGGGGTTGCATTAGTAGGTGAAACTCCCCTGCTTATCCCCCCCTTTTCTAGGAGCAACACACAAGGATGGCCCAGAAGCAAACACTGGGCTCAAAGGGGACTTTGCCCTCAGGAGCTGGGGGACAACTCCGCATTAGGACCACTTACCAAGTAACAAGTCCCCTGGTTCCTGCTTGGGGAAAGGCCGGTCCTGCCACACAGAAGGCGGCCAACTCCTAATGTCCCAATTGGAAAAGACACTCCACTTGGTGGGAGAAGATCCCCACCTGAGCATTTGGGGCAGAACAGCCCCAAGGTTGAACTTTCCAGCATCCACAGACACACAAGCAGAGGCCAGGTGACTGCCTGGCAGAGACTTGATGACATTCTTGCGGGGAAGGGGGAACAACTCTATAGTTGTCCTTTATGGGACACGACGGGATCCATGGCCGCTGACCTTGAGGAGTGGAGCACTGGGAAAGGTCATGGCAACTGGTGGCCTGGAGTTCTTTTGAGCCCCAAAATTCTATTGAGATAACGTGGACCTGTGAGTCCACACGTGGCTGGAGGTGTGCGGGGTGGCTTCATGCAGAGCACAGGAAGCAAGAGGAAGGAGGAACACAGGGTCAGTGCGTGGGGACGGGGAGAGAAGGGGGGTGCACTTCGAGCAGGGACAGAGGGCCATCTGGGGAGGCATGGACTCTGTCTAGGACATGACGTATAGGGATGAGACTGTGCCGCGTGTCCCCAGCACGCCTCTGCAGTGCCCCACCTCCCCCAACACGGCACTGCTCTAGGGGATTTTCTCAGTAAGCCCTCCACACACTAGTCTGTGTAGCCACTGTAACCAAAGTGCTGAAGCCCAAAACCTGGACGTCACGCTTGCCAGCTCTTCCCGCAGCCTCTAAACCCATCAAACGCTGAGTCCAAGGATTCTGACTCCCAGAAGTCTGGGAAATGTGCCTCTTCTCACCGCCTGCCCCCCCACGGCCACCTTCCAATCCAGAGGACCATCACGTCCTCCCCAACGGCACCCAACTTGTCCCTAGCTTCAATCCAGCCCCCGTGAAGCACCCAGGAACTTTTCAGTCATGGGTTTGGTCATGTCCCTCTGCTGCAGAAACTCCACTGTGCCCTTGCCTGTGGGATCCGAAGAGTGCCAGCTGTGGGAGGAAGGGATTAGTGGGGTAGGACAACAAGTCTGCATCGGACTCTCCTCTGATGGAGAAAACCCTGGTCCATCGTATCCCGGATGGAGATGCTCGTCAGTGGCGTTGGCAGCCGGCAGCCCAGTAGGGCATTCTGCTCTCCCCAGCCTCACCCCCCACACAGCGGTCTCCTCCCCTGACTCCTCCAGGTCTCCTGGCCAATCCCCTTCATGGCCACGCACTCAGGCCAGGCCCCCATGAGCTCGCTGCGTCAGACCATACTCACCTGTACCTATAGCGCGTGCCCTTCTCCATAGCACTTGGTCCAATTATCATTTTTTACATGTATTTGTGTGATTTCCTCAAAATTAATCCCTTCCCCTGCTCTGGACTGTATACATCAGAAAGGTGGGAGCTGGGTCTAATTTGCAACTGGATCCCTGGGCCCCAAATGGACTGGACAAGGGTCTGGAACGTCACAGAGGGTCTGGGTTGAGCTTTGGAGCCCTGACGTACCCACACACCTGCAGAAGGCTGTGGTTACATGGATGCTGAAGGCACGACAGTCAGGGGAACGGGGCTGGGGGCGGGGGGGGGGTGCTCAGTCATGAGGTCCCTTCTCTTTCTCTCTCCCAGCAGGAGGCCAGCTCAGACCTAGAGAAGGCTGTGTGTCTGGGGCTGGGGGGCAGCCCCCTGGGCTCTGAGGACAAAGTGTGACAGCACAGTCATTAACCAAATGGTGTGATCTCAGAGGTGTGCACATAAAAGAATCTGAGGGGCGGCCTGGAGCAGTGATCATGGCAGGCATCCGGAGGAGGCACCCAGGACCCCAGTGGGGGGAGACACTGATAATCCTTATCTCTAACCTGGGCCTCCTTCAGGCCCAGAGCCATTCCAAAGGCCAATAAACCTTTTACATTCTCACTAAGACTCCAATGTGGGGGCATGTGCTCCTTTTGTTTGGCTTTTCAAAGGGAGAAGGACAAGGCTTAAGATAAGGCTTTGGAAGCTGTGAACTTCCTCCAGGGTTAGCAATGACCAGCAGTATTTACTGAGCACTTACTAGGAGCCCACCCAGGAGTTACTTTCAGCTCTTGTGGCCACACAGGCATTGCTATTTTCCCAAGGAGGAAAGGGAGGGGTGAGAGTTAAACTTTTGGGGTGCATGCATGGCTGGTAGGCGGCAGGACAGAAGCTGGAGCTGCCCAGCGGCTCCCACAGAACCCGCAGACGTGTGATTGGCCGCTTCCGTGTTACCTGCCGTGCCATCCACGAGGATCTTGCTGTCCAGTGAGGGACACAAGAGAAGAAGTGTCACTGACATTTCACACCAGATGATTCTCTGTCCTGGGGGATGGGGGGGGTGGTGGGGCGGGGGGAGACTGTCACCATCCTGGGCACTACAGGGTGGTTATCAGCATCCCTGGTCTTTACCCACTAGGTGCCAGGACCACCTCCCCTCCAGTTATGACCATGGAAAGTGTCTCCAGACATTGTCACACATCCCCTGGGGCAGGGGCAGGGGCAGAGTCACACCCTGCTGACAGCCCCCGACACTGGGGACATGTGAGTTTTGCAAAGTAGAGACAAACTTCTAGAATGTTCTGCAAAGGAAGGCCCTGCCTTCTTATAATGGTGTGCAACAGCACACATTTTAAGAACCCCGAAACCTGAGCTCTCCACGCCGTCCTGGAAATTGACATGAGGGAACAGGATTTGGGGTAAAGAGAGTTTTTGAAAACGCAGATTAGTTTTCTCTCTCTGCAACCACACTCCTAGGGAAGACTCCACACCCTCAATAACTCAAGGTGTGCCCTCCATCTGTTCCTTGGGGCCTCTTCCCATAATATGACTCCCATATTTAGGTGCCCATGTGTATTTTTTATCAATCCTGGGATTATGTATGCATGCATGTACCTGTGGGCTTAATGTCTGTCTCTTCTCTCAAATGGAAAATCCATTGGAAAGAGCCCTGTGTCAAATCCTTCGTGGCCCAGGGTCAAGCCTTGCACTGATCAGCAACTCAGTAATATTGTTGAGTAGATCTCTGGGCATTGATTCTTTCAAATTCTTCCCCAAATCATCAGGATAAGTTATAAATATCCAAGTGTACACACTCACAAGTCACAACGTGGTATTTACAGAGAAGGGGGTAAGAACCTCACAAATGTAAAACCTGGGTAAATTTAGCTCCAACCTAATGGCCGTGTCATTGATTTTTGTCACACTTCACATCTTCTATTTTAGAAATAATAGTCATCAGCTCCTGTAATCAGAAGTCTCCCTGTAAACTTACTGATTTGGGGGGTACTTGTTGTTTTTGAAATAACACCTGCAGAACAATCATTAGAACCTTGATTAATTCTGTGCGACACAAGGAAAAAAATGAAATACATCTTTTAAAAAGCTGCAGGGTTTTTGGTGTGAATAATTTTCATAGAGTATTCTAATAAGGGAATATACTGCTACATAGGAAACAGTACAAATATTAGAAGAGGTTGTGCATGTGCTTGTGTGGGGGGTGCTGTGCGTATATAGTGTATAAATGTATGTGTTTACAAAAAAGTAGATAAACTATTGCGGAGAAAAATCAGAAAACTCTTGGTATCTTGCAGAAGATGATCAGGTTGACGTTGGTTTAAAAATTCTCCCAATTCAACAATATGGTGGAGGAAAAACAAGAATGCCCAGGCGTTATGTTTAGATATGACAGAGAAGGTGAATTTACTTTGTTCCTTCCAGCTTCTTAAGAAATACCCCAAAGCTAGGAATTAAAGTCATAAGGAGACTCTGTGTACCAAAGAAATAGAGTCTTGAGTGATGGCTCCACTGGGGAAGCCAGACCATCCCCTGCATGAGCACTGGTGAAGGGGCCTCCCGGAGAGCCCCCCACACGGAGGGAGAGCCACAGATGACCAGGAAGACCCCCTCTCCCTCAGCAGGCTACCCCGAGTGGGGGCTGTCAGTGATGCCCCAAATGCGTGTGGAGAGCACTCCTGGCGAGGTGGGAGCACTTCGCACTACATGCTCCTGCTGGACACACACACACACACACACACACACACACACACACACACACACACCTTTACTTTGGGTCTATTTTGGCCACTGTAATATTAACAAACTGACAAACTGGGAGGGAAAACCAGACACTGATTTCTCAGGGGCTCTCTTCCACTGAAGCCCTCCCAACCCATTTCACGATGTGCCAGAGATTTCATCAAAGTTAATGAAGAAGCAGCATGAAGGGCCAGCTGGCTTCCGGACTCGGCTTCCACTCCTACCCAAGGAGCTTCAGCCTGTTAAGATCCGAAGGGAATCCTGTTTGGAGCGTCCGAGGGGCTGTGGGGCTGCACAGAGATTCGTCTTAATTAAGCCAAATTCAGGTTCAATCACAACACCCCTTCTTTACCCATTTCACACACTTTAGAAAAGAAGCTTCTTTTTTAACCACCAGAGGAAGGCTGCACGGAACCAGGGTATGCCTGAAGCATAGAACCTGCTCCCATCTCAGGTGCGACTAGGAGATTTGGGCAACAATGGGGCAGATTCAACACGAGGAGAGCATGTGGCCACCCTGGAGAGAGGTCATGTGTTTACTTACCTGGAATGAGCTTACACCCCAGATTGAGCAAGTGGGCTCACCCCCACTCGGGGACTCAGACTGTTATCCCCTCGTCAGGCAGATTCCCAGGGTCTGGGCCTCTTAGGTGGGAACAACGGACACTTTGTTCGTCTGTCCGGTAAGTTAATATTCCACAAAATGAACGTGGGAAATCAGGCCATCTCGCGGGTGTTTTAGAAACCTGCCGTGCCATGGCTCCGCGCTCTTTCCAGTTCGCTCTGGTGCTAACTCAGGGTTTCCCTGCCCCGGAGGGAATGCGTGTGTCACGGTGACAGCACCGCTAGCTGTGTCCTCTCACTCTGCAAGCCTCAGGGTGCTCCTGCTACCCACGGACCGTCCCCCCCCCCGCCACCCCACACTTGCTCACAGCGTCGTGTTCCCCAACTCACCCTCGGGAGTCCATCCAGGCCGACAAACGATGTCAGACGTGGGGACGGCTGCTCCCAAGCTACAGGGGTTTGAGTCCCTGATGCTCAAGGACCTCTCCTCCTCCTCCTCCTACTCTTCCTTCTTTTTAAGAATCCACATGTAGGTGATACCATGCAGTATCGATCTTTCTTTTTCTGGCTTATTCCACTGATCATGATGCCTCCAGGTTCATCCATGTGGTCACACACGGCAGGGTTTCCTTCCCTGTTATGGCTCCGCGAGATTCCATTGTGCATAATGGAATATTACATGTGTCATATACAAAGAAATATTATATATCTGGAGATGCCCATTCATTCAACAGACACAGGTGGTTCCCTATGCATCCCAACCGCTGTGCACACATATTATCCCAGAAACAGAGGTAGACTGGTGGATACAAGGGACCAGGGTGAGGGCGTTGGGGAGAGGCCGGACAAAGGGCGCAGAGGAGTAAGTTCTGGGGTCGACTGCAGTTAACAATACCATATCCTATACTTGACACTTGTTAACAGAGTAGACCATAAGCATCCCCATAAAGACAATGCCATGTGAGGGAGGTGATGGATGTGTTCGTTCACACAATAGGTTGTGGTGAATGTTTCTCAGGACGGAGCACGGTCATGGATGTTAAGAAAGGGCCATCCCCTCCCTGGAAGAAACAACCGCAATGGGAAAGAAAGTCGTGTCCCCCTGCCCTTGCCCTCTGTCGCCTACCTCTCTTCTCTCTTCTTCGATATAAGCCTGGGTGCATGAAGCTCTTCCTGGAGTTGGCATAGAGTGCCTGCTGCTAACTGACTAATCTGAATCAGCTACTCCACGAGAGGAAAACAGTGGGTCAGCACCCCCAGCGGTGGCGCGGGGACCGGCGGCTGCAGGGCAAGCCCCTGTGCACAGACCCTGCTCCTGAACCTGTCCCTTCCAAGGCTGGATGAGACCCTGATGCAAAGAAGCAGTGGGCCAGAAACGGCCAACTGTGAGTGCAAACAGCACGAAGATCAGAGCTGGATGCAGGGCTTCAACCCGTGAACCGTGAGCCAAAGTCAGATGCTTAACTGACTAAGCCACCCAGGTGCCCCAGGCATTGGCTCATTTTTAAGCACATGACGTCAGAGTCCAGAATGCTACTAAAGACAACTGCACAGTGAAAGTTCCAAAACAGAAGAAACTTCTAGAGCCAGGCCTGGTGAGGAGGGCCCTGTTACAGATGAGAAGCCGGAGCGAGCCACTCTTCCTGGTATCTGCGGGCATGGTTCATCTGCACGTTCAGCCAGCAGATGCTCACTGACACGCCCCACCGGGCTAGGTCCTCGGCTCTGTGCAGTGGGAGGGACAAAGATGAATGTGACTTAGTGCCCGCCTTAAGATGCCCCCCATCTAACTCAGCAGACACATCCTCAGGGTTCGTGAAACCCTTGCATTAAACTACTCTTTTCTGTGGAGAACGATTTAAATGCTTACTCTATGTGTGGGTGGTGTCCCTGTCCACTGGCTGTCATCTGAAGAGCTAACCTTTCTAGAAGAGCCCACTGTGAAGAGTAATGTGGGTGGGTCTCATCATTCCTATTACATCCCCCCCAACTCCCCCAACAGAATTGTGTTCTGGACACTGATGCTTGGAGAAGCATGACTTTGACACGGCCTGCCCACCAATGTGCAATCAATCCCCATGTTTCCAAGAGACTGGACAGTGGGCCTGGGGTGGAGTTGTGGCAGGGGGCTATCTTGAGCTACTTTATTGTTTTTTAAAATATATCGTCAAGTTAGCTAACATACAGCGTATACAGTGTGCTTTTGGTTTGGGGGGTAGATTCCCATGATTCATCGCTTACATACAACACCCAGTGCTTATCCCAACAAGCGCCATCCTCAATGCCCATCACCAATTTCCCCTCTCCCCCGCCCTCCCTTCAAACTTCAATACCACCTCACACCAGTCAGAGTGGCCAAAATGAACAAATCAGGAGACTCTAGATGCTGGAGAGGACGTGAAGAAACGGGAACCCTCTCGCACTGCTGGTGGGAATGCAAACTGGCGCACCCACTCTGGAAAACAGTGTGGAGGTTCCTCAAAAAATTAAAAATAGAACCACCCTACGACCTAGTAACAGCAGTACTAGGAATTTACCCAAGGGATACAGGAGTGCTGATGCACAGGAGCACATGTACCCCAAAGTTTAGAGCAGCGCTTTCAACAGCAGCCAAATTATGGGAAGAGCCCAAATGTCCATCAACTGATGAGTGGATAAAGAAGATGTGGTTTATTTATACAATGGAATAATACTACTTGGCAATGAGGAAGAAAGAGCTACTTTAAACAAAGCCTGGTCTTCAGTGTGTGTGAGTGGTTCTCTGGGACAGGAGGTGTGTAAACGTGGCCTCTGGCCAGACTCCAGCCACGAGGCAATGAACACCCTCCGGGGTTCCCCAAAGCCCACCAGGCTGTCACAAATGGCTACAGAAAATTAAGCGGTTCTAGATCTCCCAGAGGTTCTCCTTGTGGGTACACAAGAGAAATCAAGTGAAGATAATATGGTTTTTTTTCCAGAGCTACGTCGTTAGTAGAAATATTTCCTAAATTTTATCTTTTAACTTGAATAGTTATTTCATGGCTATCAAAGGCTTCTCAAGCACTTTTCAGAGATGATTTTGTCTCAGAACGGAATTTCATGCCCCATTATCTTGCAATGATTGTAACTTTTACATGATCATTATTCACTTTTTTTTTTAATGGGGGCATTGAGGCACAGGCAGCATTGTGAAAACACTAAGTTGTTTGCCTTACAGATGGGTTCAGAGTTGAGTGCTTCTGAAGGTGCACCTATCCTGTTTCCAACGCTGGTAATGAGAATATTGTTAAATAAAGGTAGAAATTAAAAATTCAGAATATATTTTACATAATTAGTATTTTAAACTTGTGTGATTTACGCACCATTTTAAAGAATGCTTTGCCATGCTGTAATTCCCACCATAAATCTCGCCCGTAATATATACATTAAAGCACTCTGAGATTGCTCTAGAATGTGAATTACTAAGTGCTGATGAATAATTTTGAATAATGTGACTGCTTTCACCATTGAGTGGAAAATTAAGATTGTGGTATTGCTCTATTTAGAAATGATTGGTTTGCAAGAGTGAAACTCACAGCTGTTGGCCTCCTCTGAATGATGGTGCTTCCAGAACAGAGCAGAAACTAAGACTCGCTTGCAGGGTTTATCACACTAAAATGTTCCTACGGCAAAATAATGTTTGCTTCTAGGTGCCCAGACGGCCAGTAAATCTTGGACATCTCCAGGGGAAGGCTGGAGAGCCCTTGTCATGGTGTATGAGGGTGTGAGGGGGGGGGCGCATCCATGGGTGCCTGGCCACACGAACTCCATGATGATTCTGTCTGGTTTGTGACGACAGGAGGTGGGCACTAAGGCGAGGGCATGGCCTCGCATGGCCCAGGGCTCCACTCTGGTCCAATGGAGTGCTTTCCCAGGACAGAGAGCTTTCCTGGGACCCCAGACTTTCAGTGCTAAAACCAGAGAAGAGTCTGGGCCCAGCGGGGACTTCTGGTCACCCTAGATGACGATGATGATGTTGGTGACAAAGAACAGCACAATGATGGTTTTAATAATACTAGTGACAGCAACTGCCAACACATGCATGGCTCCAGCTATGGGCTGGCCCTGTTCTAAACATTTCAGAATGTTAACCTCTTCGACCCTCACAACGATCTCATGCAACACGTATGACTGTTTCTCACTTTACCAATGAGGACAGTGGGGTTCAGGTAAATTAGGTAACTTCTCTAAAGTTACACTTAATAAATAAAGGGGAGTTGGTGCAAACCCTGATGGTCTGGGTCTAATGTCCAGGCTCTTGATCACTTTGCTGATATATATTTTTTTTATTTTTTAATGTTTATTTTTGAGAGAGAGAGAGAGAGAGTGAGAGAGAGAGAGAAAGAGACAGAGGGAGATATAGAATCTAAAGCAGGCTCCAGGCTCTGAGCTGTCAGCACAGAGCCTGACGCGGAGCTCAAATTCACAAAGCAGTGAGATCACGACCTGAGCCAAAGTCAGATGCTCAACCAACTGAGTCACCCAGGTGCCCCTCCCTTTGCTAATATTAAACCAGCAAGAACAACCACCAGTTCTTGACTGTTTAATACGAATTGCGTTCTTTGCTGGATATTTGATATACTTTGCATGTTTAATGTTCACAAATGTTGTGCAAGGTGCAAATTTATGTCCCGGCATAGAAAGATGTGCCCAAGGTCACACTATTGGTGAGCGAGGCCAAGACTGGACTCACATCTCATGGACTCTAACCACGAGCTGATCTGATGCGGCAGGGGCCCCTCCTGATTGCACTGCCAGCAATCACTCCACACGGCCACACACTCACCGTTCAATGGCACACACAGCTGGTGTCTCTTGAAAATGTTCTTGAAAAAGCAGTAGAGATTATTAGTTTGGGGGTATATTAATTTTATGATATCTCACAACTTGACTACATACCCTTTTGCTGCCCATGTGACAGAAAGTACTTCTGGAACACATCTGCAGCAATGGCAGCTGTCTAAGAAAATACATTTGTGTGACTGTGTGAGTTGCTAACTAAACTGATGCCTTTTTGGAGACCACTATTCTTACTTGAAAGACAAAAAAATGACTGAGAGACAAATCGTGGTGTTCCAGACCCAGGTCTATGGAACCGGTATCAGAATTAGAATGTGGAACACGTCGGGGCGCCTGGGTAGCTCAGTTGGTTAAGCGACCATCTTCGGCTCAGGTCATGATCTCGCGGTTCGTGAGTTCAAGCCCTGCATCACGCTCTGTGCTGACAGCTTAGAGCCTGGAGCCTGCTTCGGATTCTGTGTCTCCCTCTCTCTCTGCCCCTCCTCTACTCACATTCTGTTTCTTTCTCTCAAAAATAAATAAAAATTTAAAAATGAAAAAAAGAAGATTTTGGAAAACTTCCATTTTTCTCCATGAACTTTACAGCTTCCCAATACTTAATGATTTTTCTGAATAAGTCAGTGGTGATATTGATGAACATGAGATTTTGATATTGTATAATGGTCTATGTCCACATTTGGGAGATCTGCCCCAAGACTCACCAGCACTAACGCACACAGAGTCCGACAGACATCAGCATGTTTAAATACGCCAGGGTACACTTGTGGGTTCATTACAACACCCGAGGTCATCAGTGCACAGTTTGGGAATTACAAAACCGTCCAAATACATAAATGAATACTAGAAGATACGAGCAGCATTAGCAAACACCTTGACTTCATGGATCTTATAGAACACCACACTCAACAACCACAGAAGGCATGTTCTTTACAAGGGCATGCAGTGAGCTCCACGAGACAGACCGCACACTGGGCCACAGATTAAGTATCAGTTAACTTAAAAGTACTGAGATATACTGAGTATGTTCTCTGACTCCAACGGAATTAAATTAAAAATCAATAACAAGATTCCTAGAAAACACAATTCCGTATTTGGAAATTAAACAACACACCTCTAATTAATCCATGGGTCAAGGGAAAAATCAGGAAGTATTTCAAAATCAAATGGAAACAAACATACAACCTATCAGATAAGGTGGTACTTGAGGGAAATGGATAGCCTTAAATGTTTATATTAGAAAAGAAGAAAGGTCTAAAATTGATGACCTAAATTTTCCACCTGTGGATACCCAGAAAACAGAGTGCTGAGTAAATACAGGAATTATAAGGATAATGATAAAAATCCAGGACGCAGGAACCAGATGAGCAATAGAGACATTTCATAGTGCCCAAACTTGGTTCTTTGAAAAGGTGAACAAAACTGGTCTTACCTGAACTGGTCCACAGAGAAAGAGAGAGACACACACTCCCGATACCAGAGATAAAGGGAGTATGGCCCTCACTTGTATTCTACAAGTGTACACGGGAAATACGGAATACTGGAAGTAACATCGCATGAATGAAATCTGAAAGCTTAGATGAATTGGACAAAGTCCCTGAAAATGCAAATTTAGCACAATTGAGACAAGATGCAGCAGAAACTCTGGATAGATCTCTGTCTTTTAAAAGGAACTGTATTTGTTAGCAAAACCATGTGTAAAGAGAAAACCTCAAGACCACATGGTTTCACTGGTGAATTTTATCAAATATTTAAAGAAGAGGGGTGCCGGGTGGCTTAGTCAGTTAAGTGTCTGACTTCAGCTCAGGTCATGATCTCACGGTTCGTGAGTTCGAGCCCCGTGTCGGGCTCTGTGCTGACGGTTCGGAGCCTGGAGCCTGCTTTGGATTCTGTGTCTCCCTCTCTCTCTGCCCCTCCCCTGCTCGCACTCTGTGTATGTGTGTGTCTGTCTCTCTCAAAAAAAAAATAAACATTAAAAAAAGGTTAAGGGAGAAATAGCACAATTTGTACATAATTTTTATAGAAAATAATAATGTGAGGATAATAATTTCCAAATAATGTTATGAGGATAGCACAGCCCTGACATCAAAAATTGACAAAGATGATATAAAAAGGAAAATTACAGACCGATATCCCTCGTGAACGTAACACTCCTTGGCCAACATGAACACCCTGAATGCAGAAATACACAAACTGGGAGGCATGTCACAACTAAATGTGGTTTATCCCTGGATCACAAATACATCTTCACATTCCAGAGTCAACATAATTTACCCTATCAGTACGATAAAGAAGAAAACATTTGACAAAATTCAATGCTTATTTATGATTCAGAACTGTCAGCAACCTGTCAGAAACAGAAAGGAGCCTCCTTGATCTACTGAAGAGCATCTCAGAAACCCTACTGCTAACGTCATACCTGTGAGCTATGAAACGCTAGCGCACCTGAGATCAGGAGCAAGGCAGACATACCCGCTTCCGCCACCTCTGCTCTACATGAGATGACAGTGTTGGGCCAGCGAGTGGGACAAAGACTGCTTCAGAGACAATCCTAAGGAATCTATAAAAAACCCCGTTAGACCTAATAAGACAATTTAGCAGAATCACAGGATACAAGCTCACTACAAAAAAAAAAAAAAAAAAAATCAATTGTACTTAGCAAACAAGTAGAATATTAAGTTTAAAACTTTAAATAACAAACTCACAATATTCCATTTACAATAGAAACATGATTAGAAATAAATTTGACGAAATGCACATGACATATACACTGATAGCTTTCAAATATAGCTGACAGAAATTAAATAAGTCCTAAATAAATGAAAACATATAGCATGCACATGTACTTGGAAGACTTGATAATGTTAAGATATCAATTCTTTCTAAACTGATCTATAAATTCAACAAGATTTCAAGCATATCTTAGAAGAATTTTCTGAGAAACTGACCAGCTTATTTAAAAATGTCTGTGCAGATGTGAATAATTTAGAATCACCAAAGCAATCTCAAAAAATAAGAACAAAATTGAAAGTCACCTGACTTCAAGACTTACTATAATGAAAAACACAAGAAATAAGGTGCTGGTGAAGATGTGGAGAAAAGAGAGCTTCGTGCACTATTGGTGGGAATGCAAACTGGTGCAGCCACTGTGGCGAACAGCATGGAGGTTCCTTGAACAATTAAAAATAGAACTACCGTGGGGTACCTGGGTGGCTCAGTCGGTTGAGTGTCTGACTGGCTCAGGTTTGTGAGTTCGAGCCCCACATCCGGCTCTGTGAGGACAGCACGGAGCCTGAAGGCTGCTTCGGATTCTGTGTCTCCCTCTCTCTCTGCCCCTCCCCTGCTCACACTCTGTCTCTCTTTCTCTGTCTCTCTCAAGAATAAATAAACGTTAAAAAAAAATAAAAATAAAATAGAACTACCATATGATCTAGTAATTTCTACTGCTGGATATTTACCCAAATAAAATCAAAAAGATACATGTCTATTGCAGCATTTACAATAGCCAAGATACGGAAGCGGCCCAAGTGTCCATCAATAGATGAGTGGATACAGAAGACGTGGTCTATGTACATATATGTATACATGTATATATGTGTATATGCTATGTATACATATACATAGAATGGAACTTTACTCAGCCATAAAAAAGAATGAAATCTTGCCATTTGCAACAACATGGACGGAGCTAGAAAGTATAATGCTAACTGAACTAAGTCAGTCAGAGAAAGACAAATACCATATGATTTCACTCATGTGGAGTTTAAGAAACAAATGAACAAAGAAAAAAAGAGACAAACAAAAAACCAGACTCTTAACTTTAGACAACAAACTGACGGTCACCAGAAAGGACGCGGGCAATGGGACTGGTGAGACAGGTGATGGGGATGGAGAGTATATACTTATGATGAGCACGGAGTCATGTACAGAGATGTGAATCACTCACTCTATGGTACACCTGAAACTCCAATGAGAAACGACCACACCCTCTCGAAATGACTACCACTGAAAAGAATGGCAACATTAAATGCTGATGGGTGTGTCGAAGGACTGGGGCTCTCACACGTTGTTGGTCAGTGTTTCATCCATCTATATTATATATATATATATATAGTTTATTTACTTATTTTGAGAGAGAGAGAGAGAGAGCACATGAGCAGGGGAGGGACAGAGAAATATGGAGAGAGAGGACCCAAAGTGGGCTATGCACTAAAGAGCAGAGAGCCCGACGCGGGGCTCAAACTTAAGAACTGAGAGATCATGACTTGAGCCCAAGTCACATGCCTCACCGACTGAGCCCCCAGGTGCCCCAACTGTCGGTCAGTGTTTCTAATGAAGCTACATATGTACAGCATGACCTGGCAATTCTGCGGCCCAAGCATTTTCCCAAGAAAAAATAAAAACAGGTGTCCACAAAAGACTTACACACCCCATAGCTTTATTCGCCAAAGCCAAAAACTAAAAATAATCTTGACATCAGTGAATGGGAGAATGGATAAACACTCCGTGTGTCTATCTACACAATGACTGGGGCTCGGTAACTTAATTGAACAGAGTAGGTACATAACTTGACTGAATCCTGAAAATGATTATGCCAAGTGAAACAAGTCTACAGAAAACAGCACGCAGTATGGTACCATTTATCCAAAGTTCTAGAACAGGCAAAAACAATCTACGGTGGAAAATAACCAGCAAGCGGCTGCTTCCAGGGAGTGGGCAGGGAGCGGGAGGTGATGGGAGATGGGCAGAAGGGAACTTTCCGTGGTGAGGGGGATGTTCAGCATCTCGCCAGGAGTCTGGGTTACTTACACACGTGCATTTGTCAGAGCGAAATGGGATGATTCACTTAAAATGTGTGCGTTTAGTTTTATGCAAATTTTACCTCAAAAGAAAAAAATCTAAATCAATACTCAACTCTAGTTTATGACACGTATGTTGAAGAATCCAGGGAAATGTGCACTGACTTCCACAAGTGACTCTGAAAAACATAAAAAGCATATGATGGTTTGATGCTTGGAGGGGATAGAGAGATGGACGAAGCTGTGATAAAACAAGAATAGTAAAAGCTCCATGGAGGAATCTCGTGCAGGCCTTCACTGTAAAATTCCGTCAGCTCTTCCGTACGTGTGAAGTTTGTACAGTGGAACGTTGGAGGGGAAACAAAGTAGTGGCTGAACGCATACGGGGCTCAGGCACTTGTGTCCCGCTCCGCTGGATGCAGCCGGCTCTGCAGACGGTGGCCCTGAGCCCTGAGCCCACCAGAGATGCCCTGTGGCCGGGCGACCTGCTCGGTGCTCCCTGGTCGTCGTCCTCCCTCAGAGGGGTGCACAGCCACGCGGGCAGGTGGGGTCCGGCACGGACGCCAAGTCATGAGAACACGGGCTCTGAAATCTGATCTCCGGGGTGGGGACTTAGTTCCATTTCTGATGAGCTGTTCAATCTCAAGCCGGTGATGTAAACCCTCTGTGCCAGAGTTTCACTGTCTGCCACGTGTGGGTAACACAGCGCCCTCCTCCTCAGGTTGTCACGAAAAACGTACCAAACCAATGCATTTAAGCGACTAAGGACAGTGAGTAGCACCATCGTCATTGTCACTGTCGCTCTGTGACTCTCATATCCTCTCCGTTCACCTCCGACACAAGGACACACAAGCACTCCCCAACTCCTTCAGCCAACATCCTAATTCCCCATAAAAGTAACCTCAGAAAATGGATGCCTGTGCCAGCAGCCAGCCCGCCTCTGCCCTCAACATGCTCAAATCCCAGCATTTATGCGGACACTGGGTGCAGCTCCTGGCTTCTCTCTTCCAGTAACCTCACCCTCCAGGCCTCAGCCACCCATCCCCACGGCTCTCTCCCGACCCTGTGGCTGGTGAAGCCACACCACCTCCATACGATCACGTCGAGCACAGCACTCTCCAAACACCACATGTATCTAGACACGTATCAGAGCGACTCACCCGCTCTGCTCATTTTACAGCCAAACCCCAGACATTTCTGAGTCTCTGAGACGCAGATCCGGGGGCCTGTCTGCTGTCCCTCGCCTTCCTTCCTCATGCAGCTTGATCCCTCCGAGGAGTCAACCCCCTTGGCCTCTGCCCACGCGGCCTATGTCCCCAGAAGACCCCTGCCCTGATTAACCCAAGTGCTCTGCCTACGTGTGCCTGCACCCACCCAGCTGACCGTGGCAGTAGGCCAGCACAGGCATGTGTCCAGGTCGCTCTGGGACTCAAGGCCGCCCATCTTGCAAGGGCCGGGGGGCTGCTGGCCTCCCCTCTCCCCATGATGGCCTTCCCTTCCAGATCGCCAAGGGAGACAGAAGCAACCAGAAAGAGACACAGGTCCTCCCAGCCATCGCTCGCCTGGCACCCGTGTCCCCATGTCTCCTCCGCCTGCTCACTCCTGCAAACACACACCCGTGTGCCCCGCGGAGGCTGGGGACCCTGTGTGGACACCAGAGCCCTGGGCCTCTCACAGCTTCAAGGCCACCTCTCAACCACGGTCATCCTGTCTTTCGTTACCAACTTTCTCCTCTCTACAGAATTCCTTCTGGCCACAGATGTGCCAAAATGCCTCCCACCTTGAACAAACCACGTAAGCTCCCTTCTCCCACAGCAGGTACCTCACTCTCTTCTCCCCTTTATGGAAAAGGTCTCAGAGGCTGTGACCATACTCAATGTCATCACCTCTGTTCCTCCCATTTTCCCTGAAACCTTCCCACAGAAGGGCGTTCACACCCCCTACTCCCATCACCTCCTCCAGCAAGACCCGAGGGATCCCATCACCAAATCTCACAGTCAGACTGTCACCAGGGGGGCAACCTGCATGTTCTTTCCTCCGCCCCCCAGGGCTCACGCTCACCTGGGACACCTCCTACCCTGACGGTCACTGTTCCGTCCTCTTCTTGCACCACTGCTCATTCCCAGGTGAGCTCGCTCAGGCTACCGGCACCAGCTATGTGTCCATCTCTGTCCTACGGCTCTACCCGCAGCCCACATCACCGACGCAGTCAGACAAACATCCGGGGCACACTTGGCTGTCCCATTTTTATTCCTCCTTTCAATTATACAACACAGACTGATTTAGTACCTACCACGTGCCCCACGTTCTTCTGCACGCTAGACATGTATCAGAGAATAAAACAAACACAACTCCCCACTAATATTCTAGCAGGAGATTCTGTTCTGCTATGAAAGACAATTAACAGCGCAAATGACTAGATTACACGATATGTTAGTGGATAACAAGTAGTACTGAAAACATACCGTGGCCACGGGGCAGGGAGCTGGGGGAGAGGGCAGGAGGATGTAGTGCTTTAGAGGATGGTTCAAGGAGCCCTTGGCAGAAGGTTACACTTTATTTTTATTTTTATTAATTTAATGTTTATTTATTTTTGAGAGAGAGAAACAGAGAGAGTGGGAGCATGGGAGGGGCAGAGAGAGAGGGAGACACAGAATCCAAAGTAGGCTCCAGGCTCTGAGCTGTCAGCCCAGGGCCTGACGTGGGGCTCGAACCCACCAGCTGTGAGATCATGAATGACCTGAGTTAAAGTTGGACACTTAACCCACTGAGCCACCCATGTGCCCCATTTTACATTTTAGAAGAGACTAGGGAGCTGGCAGGAAGCTGGCTGGAGAGGAGTGTCGTGGGCAGCTGGAGGCTGCAGGGCAGGGAGGGGTATGGTGCAGAGGTCCCGGAGGCTCATGGTCAGGACTTGGAGAGGAGAGGATTGTAGGGACCCTGACTTCTGCTTGGGGTGACATGAGAGTCCACGGATGGGCTCTGGGCTGAGATACAATGTGGCCCTCGCTGCTCTGCAGGCTGATGGGACATGAACTTGGGTACAGGGGGCGCAGTGAGGATGGCTGGCTGCCATAACCCAGGCAGGAGTGATGTTGGCGGCCCAGGCCAGAGGGGTGGTGCTGTGTGGGGACGGCACGGGGTTCTGGTCCAACCAGATGCGTTGAAGAATCAGCCATGGGAACCTCAGGGGCGTGTTTGTTCTCAGCGTCCCGGTCAGCATCCTCAATCGCCCTTGATTGGCCCATATTATCTCCAATCCAAATATCCACCTTTATCCATCAATCTAGATTGATTTCACAAAAATATTCTACCCCCAAAAAAGAAAACTGCAGAACAACAGAGGATTCCACTTGCGTAAAAGAAAATATTGACTTTTGGGGGGGATGTATGCATACGTGATGAATTATAAGAAAAGCAAAGAAATAATTATAGCATTTGGGGTAACAGGAGAAGGGGTACAGTTGATGGGTGTTCATGGGCTTCCTTGTGTTACCTGAGTAGGGTAGAGAATCCACTCATTGTCATTCTTTAAGGAATGCACCCAGTATATGTACTCTTCTGTACATATGAAATATTCAAGATCGGATAAGGAAAAATGTGCATTTAGAATGGGAAACGTTCATCTAAATCAGGCTTCTCAAATGTGCATATGTATACATATGGAGATGGCTTATAAGTACCATAGAGATGTATTATATAAATGACATTGTGGTAAATGCATACATATTTCTATAAAGGTACATAAGAAATAAAATAGCTAAAAGCTAAAAATACTACTTCTAGAAACTAAGCATACGTTGCTTCTCAGCCTTTTGGCTAAGATCAAGTGTAGAAAATGAGTACACAGTGGAAGGTCAAGTGTAGAAAACGAGCACACAGTGGAAGGGGTGGAGAGAACCCCAACTTACACTTCTACATCCACCCCATCTTTGAGATCCTACTTAGAACGGTAGAAACCACACCTGTGTGTAGCATCTACCTTCTACCTTCTTCTCTACATTTGACTTTGTAAAAGTCATATATTGTATATATTACCTTTATAATATTATTAAATAGTGGTTAAAAAATGCCACACTAGGGCGCCTGGGGAGCTCAGTCAGTTAAGCGTCCAACTTCGGCTCAGGTCACGATCTCACGGTTCGTGAGTTGGAGCCCCGCGTCGGGCTCTGTGCTGACAGCTCGGAGCCTGGAGCCTGCTTCCGATTCTGTGTCTCCCTCTCTCTCTGCCCCTCCCCCACTTGCACTCTGTCTCTCTCTCAAAAATAAATAAACATTAAAAAAAAATTTTTTTAAATGCTACACTCAGCAACCTTAAGATTCTGCATCAATAATCACAATGAAAGTAAAGGTATTTGAAATTCCTTGGCCCCAAACCCTGCCAAAACCAAGAATCATCTCGTCAATACCCCAGTGCTGGAGTAGAGCCTGTGGAGCTGTCCCCTCTCATCACCTCCCATCGTGTGGGAGGGACAGCCTGTGGTCACTGCATCCCCAGACATAAAGGGTCAGGAGGCGCGTTCAGGCAGCTGTCCGTGGTGCTGCACTGCTGGCCCCTTCCCAGGCCGGAGATCAGGGCCGTCAGGGTCTCTTTATGTCTAATGTGCTATAAAGGCCAATGCTGAGACGGAACTTGGCATCCGGGTCACATTTGGCACAACAAACGAGACCTTGGGCCAGAAGCAATTGACTCCACTAATTTGTTGCAAAGAGGAGTGGGGACACATGAAAATGGCCATTTCAGATCACGAGTGTCATGAATACAAATGAAAAATAAACTCACAGTGTCTGCGGGTCGTGAAGCCTGTCATGCTTGGCAACTAGGAAGCGGGACTGAATTTAAAACCATAATCAGACCTGCTAATTGTTCACTCACTGCCAACCGTCTGAGAAAACAAACATATTAATATGGCTTTGACTTTTGACAAGTACTTGTGTGCATTGCCAGATGGGAGTGTACACAGAGATGAGAACACGGGAGGAAAGGAGTAAGGCAGTTTGGAAAACATCAGATAATGTATTGTTTTTGTACGTAACGTTTCCTACCTCTCAAAGAGGGCTGCTGGACTTTCACAGAGATTCCCAAATTCTTCATTAGAAAAACTTTTCGGGGGGGGCACCTGGGTGGCTCAGTCAGTTACGCATCTGACTCTTGATTTTGGCTCAGTTCATGATCTCAGGGTTCGTGAGTTCAAGCCCCACGTAGGGCTCTGTGCTGACAGTGCGGAACCTACTTGGGATTTTCTCTTCCTCTCTCTCTGCACCTCTCCTGCTCTCTCTCTCTCAAAATAAACATTAAAAAAAAAAAAAAAAGAAAAACTTGGGGCACCTGGGTGGCTCAGTCGGCTGAATGTCCAACTTTGGCTCAGGTCATGATCTCATGGTCTATGAGTTCCAGCCCCATGTTGGGCTCTGTGCTGACAGCTCAGAGCCTAGAGCCTGCTTCAGATTCTGTGTCTCCCTCTTTCTCTGCCCCTTCCCCACTCACAATCTCTCTCTTTCAAAAAATAAAAAAAAATTTAAAAAAAATTTTTTAAGTAAAACTTTTCTTAACACCTACTGGCCTATCAAGAAGAGCAAATAACACAAATATTTTTAAGGATGCTGAACTTTTTTACAAAGCTTCATTTTTTAATTATTGGCTGCTTTGAGGAGCCTTCATAGGGCATATCAATTGGATCAGTAATTGTATAGCACCCTGAAAAAGCCGTTGCCTCAGAGTACTAGTGTCAGAACAAATGATTTCCAACTCATTAGAACTCAACAGAGACCAGAAGAGTGTAAGAATGAACTCTCAGGAGCTGTGAGGCATTTACATACAGCATGCCCAGTCTTAGACAACCCCACAGGTGGATTTCTCAGGGCATATTTCCAGATGAAGGAGTCAGGGAAGTCAGCCAAGTTCTTGGAATATCTCAACTAGTAAGTGCCCAACTTGGATTCAAACTCAGGTCAGCCTGTGCCCATCCCAGAAGTCCACACTTCCTTTCAAGCACAGTCTTCAAACATCTTTTTTTCTCTTTATGAAACATTCCAGAGTTGATGCAGATTCCTTTTGTCCCACAGGTCAGTCAGTGCCAGCCCACAGAGTGATGCATTTCCTTAAGACACTAGAGCCCAAGATTCATCTTCTGGTTCAAAAAATAAAGTTTATGTGCTTCTAAAGCCCGGTGTGTATATTGGTAAGTGAGCTAGGTTGAACAGCCTTGACTCTGACCCTCATCTTCCTCGTCCTTCAGTTCATGGCACCCCTGCCCGCCCATCCCACTCCTGGACCAGTTCGGGACCCTTGTGCTGCCACCTCTGAACCGTATTCACAGTGTTCACTTTAAACGTAAACCAGATGTGTGGGCAGAACAGTGCTCCCCACAAAGATGGCTCGTCAGTGGACCGCAGGATGTGGAGAGTACCCTGGGTCACCCAAGTGGGTCAGCCCTGAAGGTGGAAAAGGGAGCAGAGAAAGACTGGCGGGTGCACCGTCATGGGCCTTAACCACCGAGGAGGCGGACTCCAGCCCACGAGGGCCGCTAGCGGCTGGAAGAGGCCAGGAGGTGGGAGTCTCCCCGGGAGTCTCCCCGGGAGCCTCCAAGAGGAATGCGGCATGTGGGCATCGTGACTTCAGCCCCGTGAGACCACAGGTGAGCCCCGGAGCTGGGAAGAACAGTGTTGCTTGAAGCCACTGTGTTTGCCGTTATGTACATCAGCTGATGCCACTCCCTGCTTACCAGGCCACAGCACTTTCTCACTGCTGTTCCGAAAATCTCAGCTCCTTGCTGAGCTCAGTGGCCCCAGGTGGGCGGACCTACCTGACACCAAATCCCCTGTGTGTCACGTCCCTCCTCCCCTCTCACTGGACGCCAGGCTCAGGGCCCCTGGTGTTATGATCGGGTTGTCCCTGCCTCGGGGTCTTTGCCCTCGATGCCCCTCCCTGAACCACTCTGCCCCCTTCCTCTCCTCCAGGCCTCAATTTCCACGTCCCCTTCTCAGAGTGTCCTATGCACCGGCAGCAGCAGCTCCAGGGATTGCTGCAAATGCACATTCTCAAGCCCTGTGGCACGCCGGCCTGATCAGAGACTCTGGGGATGGTGGGTCCCAGGTGCACTAGTTGACTGAGCCTCCTTTCCTCTCCTCATTCGCCAGGGGGTAGCAGCCTCACCTATCTCCATCTCTGGTACCTAGAACGAGGCAAGCCGCACAGCAGGAGCTCAGTAAATATTTGTGGGATGGATTACTGAATGTATTTTCTAGAAGCCGCCAAGCAGGCACCACGCTATGTATAAAAAGATCAAAACAGCATGGCTCTGCCCTGCAGAACTTACAGTGGAGTGGAAAAGGTCTTTTCTCATGCAGCGTGGTGCACACCATGACAAATGCCTGTGACAGCCCGAATGAGGGCCCCTGAACCCAAGTGACGCCTGGCTTGTGCCAAGCACAGGACAGATCGTGTGTGATGCATGTCCTCATCCATGAAACGTATACTGTCTCCCCTGCTTAGAACATGAGCCCCCCATACGGCTCGTTCAGAGCCACACCTATACCTGGTGCCTCCCATCCAGAGGAAGTCATCAAAAATGGGTTGGATGTGGGGTGCCTGGGTGGCTCAGTCGGTTGGGAGTCCAGCTCTTGATATCGGCTCAGGTTGTGATCTCATGGTTCATGAGTTCGAGCTCTGTGTGGGGCTCTGCACTGACAGTGTGGAGCCTGCTTGGGGTTCCCCCTCTCTGCCTCATCCCCACTCATGCGCACTCTGCTTGCTCGCTCTCGCTCTCTCCCTCTCTCTCTCTCTCTCTCTCTCTCTCTCAAAATAAATAAATAAACTTTAAAAAAATGTGTCAGGGCACCTGGGTGGCTCAATCAGTTGTCTGACTTCAGGTTAGGTCATAATCTCATGGTTCTTGAGTTCGAGCCCCATGTCGGGCTGTGTGCTGACAGCTCAGAGCCTGGAGCCTGCTTCCGATTCTGTGTCTCCCTCTCTCTCCGCCCCTCCCTGCTAGTGCTTTCTCTCTCTCTCAAAAATAAATAAACGTTATAAGTATATAAATGAATGAATGAATGAATGAATGAATGTGTCAAATGAATGAATGGTCATAGATTCAGAAGACAGAAAAATCTTAGAGGAATGTGGACAAGGCAACCAGGCTTGGGGTGTTCCAGCTAAAAGGTGCAGCCAGAGCAAAAGCCCTGAGGGGTGGGCAGCTTGAAGAAAGGCCAGAGGGGTGGCGGCGGGGGCACCTCTGGTGACCGTGGGGTTGGCAAAGCTGTGGTCCCAGCTGAGGCACGCTGACCCACACCAGGCAGAAGCCTGCGGGGGGAGGGGGGGTGCTTTACCACAACCCCCACGGAGAGTATTCTTGTCCAGGATACTCCACACAGGTGAGGGGTCCCCAGTACAGGATGTGGTCCTACAGCGGGGGAGTCACTGGCCGACCCAGCCCCAGGGGCAGACGGACTGTCTTCCCCTCCCAGCAGCTGAAGACGCTGCTGGAGACTCAGCCCAGAAGGTAAGTGGAAACTTCCCACCTGAACTCTGAAAATAAGGAATGGGTGGTTTGAACTCTGCTTGAAACCATGCATTGGGAGACATTTAGTCCTTTCAAGGCCATGGGCTAAATAATCTGAGGCTTTTTCACAGAGCAGTGACTCATCTGAGATAGATTCACCACCTCACCTCACAGCTGGCCTTGTGGGGACAAATTTGATGACGTATCTCCCTTCAGTGAATTTCCAATAAAGGGTTTTGTGCACCTCTATTTATTTAAGATGAAAAATACAATAAAGCTCTTTATTATCAACCCTATCCTGATTCAGTCGAAGTCCCACAGGTAAAATCTTCACGTGCCCATGTGTGTAAACAAACACGGGCACTGTGCGCGGGGACAGGCACTTCTGCACACACATGACACTGAGCACACAACGCCATCATATATAAAATTACACCAAAACCCAGGGTACTTTTTTTCTCCTTATCAAAAACGCACTGGGCCATAGCTCTGTGAATATACTTGGTGATCTAAGCTATTCATTAAAGGTAATAGAACAGAAAAATAACTTTTGATACACAGCCATTCCAACATGTTATGTTTTAGAGTCTTTGCTAAATCACATTGTCAGAGTTCACTTTATTTTACTATTGAGTCAATGTGAAAGAATGAACCCTCTCTCTCAGAAATGTCTCTCCTTAATGCTCAGGACCTGCTCTGCTAAGTTTAATACAGTGACAGTTCCAGGCTTAATTTACTCCTTAGAACAAGCCATTAAGTACGCATTGCAGCTTTGTGCCTGCTCTGTGAACTGTCCCCTTTTCTTAAATACACAGCCACATAGTAAAGGTCCCCCAGGAGGGGATTTGAGCTAGGTTTGGTAGTTAGCAGAAAATCAGGCATAATGTGCACACATCCAGAATCTTTCATGTGACATCAGGAATTTTGCAATCATCACCAAGAATCATAAAATACTTAGGAATAAACCTAACCAAAGATGTAAAAGATCTGTACGCTAAAAACTGTAGAAAGCTTATGAAGAAAATTGAAAAAAATAAAAAGAAATGGAAAAACATTCCATGCTCATGGATTGGAAGAATAAGTATTGTTAAAATGTCAATATTACCCAAATCAACCTACACATTCAATGCAATCCCAATCAAAATTGCACCAGCATTCTTCTCGAAGCTAGGACAATCAATCCTAAAATTTGTATGGAACCACAAAAGACTCTGAATAGCCAAAGTAATATTGAAGAAGAAGACCAAAGCAGGAGGCATCACAATCCCAGACTTTGCCTCTACTACAAAGTTGTCATCGTCAAGACAGCATAGTATTGGCACAAAAACAGACACATAGACCAATGGAATAGAATAGAGACTCCAGAATTGGACCCACAAAAGTACGGCCAACTAATCTTTGACAAAGCAGGAAAGAATATCCAAAGGGAAAAAGACGGTCTCTTTAACAAATGGTGCTGGGAGAACTGGACAGCAACATGCAGAAGAATGAAACTAGACCACTTTCTTACACCATTCACAAAAATAAACTCAAAATGGATAAAGGACCTGAACGTGAGACAGGAAACCATCAAAACCCTAGAGGAGAAAGCAGGAAAAAACCTCTCTGACCTCAGCTGCAGCAATTTCTTACTTGACACATCTCCAAAAGCAAGGGAATTAAAAGCAAAAATGAACTATTAGGACCTCATCAAGATAAAAAGATTCTGCACTGCAAAGGAAACAATCAACAAAACTAAAAGGCAACCGACGGAATGGGAAAAGATATTTGCAAATGACATATCGGACAAAGGGCTAGTATCCAAAATCTATAAAGAACTCACCAAACTCCACACCCAAAAAACAAATAATCCAGTGAAGAAATGGGAAGAAGACATGAATAGACACTTTCCTAAAGAAGACATCCAGATGGCCAACAGGCACATGAAAAGATGCTCAGTGTCACTCCTCATCAAGGAAGTACAAATCAAAACCACACTGATATACCACCTCACGCTGGTCAAAGTGGCTAAAATGAACAAATCAGGAGACTCTAGATACTGGTGAGGATGTGGAGAAACGGGAACCCTCTCGCACTGCTGGTGGGAATGCAAACTGGTGCAGCCGCTCTGGAAAACAGTGTGGAGGTTCCTCAAAAAATTAAAAATATAACTACCCTACAACCTAGCAATAGCACTACTAGGAATTTACCCAAGGGATACAGGAGTGCTGATGCATAGGGGTCCTTGTATCCCAATGTTTATAGCAGCACTTTCAACAATAGCCAAATTATGGAAAGAGCCTAAATGTCCATTGACTGATGAATGGATAAAGAAATTGTGGTTTATATACACAATGGAACACTACTTGGCAATGAGAAATCTGGCCATTTGTAGCAACGTGGATGGAACTGGAGGGTATTATGTTAAGTGAAATAAGTCAGGCAGAAAAATACAGATATCATATGTTTTCACTCATATGTGGATCCTGAGAAACTTAACAGAAGACCATGGGGGAGGGGAAGGAAAAAAAAAAGAGGGAGCGAACCAAACCATAAGAGACTCTTAAAAACTTAGAATAAACTGAGGGTTGATGGGGGTGGGGGGGAAGGGAAAGTGGGTGATGGGCATTGAGGAGGACACCTGTTGGGATGAGCACTGGGTATTGTATGGAAACCAATTTGACAATAAATTTCATAAAAGAACAGAAAAAAGGAATTTTGCAATCATTAAAAAGTCAACTGTATGGGGGCGCCTGGGTGGCTCGCTTGATTAAGCGTCTGACTTCGGCTCAGGTCATGATCTCACGGTTTGTGGGTTTGAGCCCCGTGTCAGGCTCTGTGCTGACAGCTCAGAGCCTGGAGCCTGCTTCTATTCTGTGTTTCCCTCTTAGCAACCCCCCCCCCACTTATGCTCTGTCTCTGTCTCTCTCTAAAAATAAATAAACATTAAAAAAATTTTTAAGTCAACCATACGGCTGTTCAGATGATATTTTCTCCTGCATAGATGGACTGAGAATTAATAAAAGTGACTACATTATTTAACAGACGCAGTAAAGAGATCATCACCAGGTGAGGACCATCACTGCCACCGACGGCTTCCCCGGCCAGATATGGGGACATGTGGGGCCTTCTGAGAATGTGCAAACGCAGAGTATACTGTGCGTACTGGGGCATACTGGGGCATACTGGGGACAGGCACAGGCTGGCAATTCCCATTCACCTTTGCAAACAACGAACCGGTGCGTTCTGACTCCAGGAATGCCTGGAATACAGACTGGCTCTAATTAACAACCGAGACAAACGCTGTGGTATCAAATCGATAGAAGAAATGCAAAATTGAACAAATAAATAATGGTCAAATGGAAAAGGTATCTGTAACTCCCAGTAAATTATATTTTATGGCATCAAAAACATGCAGGGTTTTTTTTTTTTTTTCCCCCAGAAGAAAGGATCTAGAATTTCCAAGGTAAGGAAATTTGGCATAAAATACGAGAGGAAGAAGGTATTGAATTTAGAAGCATGTCAGGCCCAACAGGCACAGAAGCTAAACTAAACAGTCAGGAAAGGCCTCAAATCCCAAATCAGAGCATCCCCTCCAGCATGCTAAGGGCAGAGGCGCAACAGCGTGAGCTCCGGCCACCCGGCCAGCTTTCCTTCCTTCCTTCTTTCTTTCCCCAAAGGCCCCTACGTCAGGACCTGTGACGGACGCCAGGATTCTGTCCTGGGGACGTAAGAGGCAGCCTCTATTCCCACGTCGCTCTCAGGCCAGCGGGATCGTGGCTCAAAGAGAAAGTAACACCCCACCTCAGAGCGGTTTCCCCAACTCAAAACGCAGCCGGATCCCGGCAGTGCCGGTGGGGTGAGACCCAGGGTCCCCAGCCCTCCTCTCTGGCACTCCCCCACCTGCCCCACCCCCGATCTTCCTTCTGGGCTCCCAACCAGCTTCACTCCAGCCTCAGGGCCTGCACCTGTGCCCTCCACCTGAAATGCTCCTGGGCTCCGTCACTGAGTGGCCGGCTCTCCGTCCGTCACCTGCCCCTGCTTGACTTCACGCCGGGTGAGCTCCCGTCGAGGCAGACGGACAGCCTCGTAGACAGAGGCGTCCAAGCAACCGCTGGACACGTGTGGTGAGGGCAGTGCTCTGAGGAGGTGGTTTCGGCGAGCCCTGGCCCTGTTCACCCCTTGGGTGGCGCTGCTGGCGCTCAAGGTCACCCAGAGTTGCAGAGCAGGGGCGACACGGGGAAAGCCCGAATTCTCACCGTTCTTAACAACATTCAGCTGCTTTTCCTCAAAACGACAACAAAAAACCAGAACACAGAAAAACTTGTGTTCCTGGAAGACTTTGATTAACTTCTAGAGTTGCGGAAAAGCTTCTTCTGACCATTTCGGCCATCTTTTCTTAGCGGGAGAGCGACATTCAGAGGTCGTTACGCTGTTGTTTCCCTTCTCTCTCTGTCTCTCCCTCTCTCTCTCTCTCTCTTTCTCTCTCTCACACACACACACACACACACACACACACACACACACACACACACACACACATTTAAACTCCCCTCTTGGCTGCATCAACCTGTAGGCAGCTTCAGTACTTCCCTTTGAAAACTCCTCCCGCTTCTCTCGAGTGCTCCCCCAGCTACAGCCTCTGGGGGCATCTGACGGCGCCAGACCAGCTCGGCTGGCCCGGGACCCTCCCCAGGGCCTCCAGAGGCCTCCACCCGCCCACACCCGACCGCCATCCTCCAGACCCTTGCTGGACCTCCCAGCGCCGACTTCCTTCCAGAAACGCTCCTCCCCTGGCTACGGTCTCTAGTGTCCTGCCCGCTGCTCCTCTGCCTGCTGGTAAGGCATAGTCTCTTCTACCCAGCTGGCAGCCAGGGCATTCATCAGAGACAGAGGAGGGGAGAGAGAGGGGAGACAGCGGGAGACAAAAGAGAGGGAGAGACAGAGACATGGAGAGATAGGGGAGACAGAGACAGAGAGAAGAGTGGAGTGAGAGACACAGAGATGGTGGGCCTCACTCCCTCACGGGTGACGTCCTCACTGTCGCCCTGGAACCTCACCCAGGCCCTGGCCTCGGCCGCACAGGAATGTGTGATTCTCACATGATTTTCTCCAGCCCAGCCCCCTCCTCTGATCTGCGGCTGGCGTCTCCCACTGTGCCCTTGACCCCTCCTGAAAGCACTGACACATGACCTGGGCTGACAGACCGTCCACTCAGGCCCTGAGACCCTCTGGGACTGCTAGTCCCTACAACTTTTTCCAAATCCCCTGTAACTGGTGGCCTCGCAGGCCTTTGCCCTATACCTGTTCCCCTTGGGGTGTGTCTGTGAGCAGTTGCAACATCCATCCCATTTGAAAGACAGGACCCCAGCAATAATCCCCGGAACGCTGCTCACCTACACTGTCCTCGCCGGGCCCTTGCGACATGCTGCCTGCTGACCATCTGGCCGGGCACCTGCTCAGAACTGCTGGCCATCCCAGTGGGGCACCTGCTCACACCTGCTGACCACCCTGACAGAGTCCTGCTCACACCAGCCCCCTGGAGCCGGCTGGGCACAATTTGTCTGAACCTGCTATCAGTGAAGTCAGCCTGTAGCTTGAAGTGAGCAAATACTACGACCACTGTTGTTACACCTGAGAAGAGGTAGTTGGCACTTCCCAGTTGCCATCACTCCACGAGCACCTTCAAAGCTAGAGATGCTTCCTCGCGCTGACATAGCCATGCTGAGCACCTGCCTGGTTTCAAGTCCGGAAGTCAGTCAGGAGAACCTCTCCTCTCTCTTCTCTGGAAGTCGGTCAGGAGAACCTCCCCCCTCTCTTGTCCAGAAGTAAGACAAGAGAACCTCCCCTGTCTGGTCCAGAAGTCACTCAGGAGAACCTCCCTTCTCTCTCACTCAAGAACCGCCCATCTCTGGTCCACAAGTCAGTCAGGAAAATCTCCCCACTCTCTCGTCTAAAAGTCGGTCAGGAGAACATACCCTCTCTCCTCCAGAAGACAGTCAAGAGAACCTCCCCTCTGTCTCACCCGGAAGTTGGTCCGCAGAACCTCCACTCTTGGGTCCAGAAGTAAGTCAGGAGAACCTCCCCTCTCTCGTCCAGAAGTCAGTCAAGAGAACCTTCCCCTCTCTCTTATCCGGAAGTCGGTCAGCAGAACCTCCATTCTCTGGTCCAGAAGTCAGTCAGGAGAACCTCCCCTCTCTCTCGTTCAAGAACCTCCTCTCTCTGGTCCAGAAGTCAAGAGCACCTCCCCTCTCTCTCGTCCAGAAGTCAGTCAGCAGAACCTCCCCTCTCTCTCGTCCGGAAGTCATTCAGGAGAACTTCCCCTCTCTCTCGTCCAGAAGTAAGACAGGAGAACCTCACTTCTGTCTCACCTGGAAGTTGGTCAGGAGAACCTCCTCCCTCTCTTGCCTGGAAGTCAGTCAGAATCTCCGTCTCTCTCCTTCAAGAGAACCTCCCCTCTCTGGTCCAGAAGTCACTCAGGAGAACCTCCCTTCTCTCATCCAGAAGTCAGTCAGGAAAACCTCTCCTCTCTCTCTTGTCCAAAATCAGTCAGGAGAACCTCCCCTCTATCTCATTCAAGACACTCCACTCTCTGGTCCAGAAGTCAGTCAGGAGAACCTCCCATCTCTCTCATTCAAGAACTTCCACTCTCTGGCCAAGAAGTCAGTCAGGAAAACCTCCCCTCTCTCTTCCAGAAGTGGGTCAGCAGAACCTCCGCTCTCTGGTCCAGAAGTCAGTCAGGAGAACCTCCCATCTCTCTCATTCAAGAACTTCCACTCTCTGGCCGAGAAGTCAGTCAGGAAAACCTCTCCTCTCTCTCTCGTCCAAAATCAGTCAGCAGAACCTCCCCTCTCTGGTCCAGAATTCATTCAGGAGAACCTCCCCTGTCTCGTCCAGAAGTCAGTCAGAGAACCTCCCCTCTCTCTCATCCGGAAGTCGGTCCAGACAACCACCACTCTCTGGCCCAGAAGACAGTGAGGAGAACCTCCCATGTCTCTCATCCGGAAGTCAGTCAGAAGGACCTCCTCTCTCTCTCATGAACCCCACAATGAAGCCAGAGTGTCCTAACCAAGAACCAATCAGACCATAGCCTGTTCCTGATCTGAATTCCCACGAACTTGCAAAAACTTCTCCATCGTGGCCACTGGATTCCCACATGGGTCATTTCATTCTCGCAGTTCCAAGGGGACAGGTGTTTGGAAAAGGAGGAATGGCCAACATCGTTAATTGTGGTAAAGGCATCTAGTGCGGTGAGTGCTAGAATGTGTGGAGGGAATTCACAGGAGGGAAGCCCTCTGCATCCCGGAGCAGAGCAAGTTCAGCGGCCGTCCCCTCCTAGGAAGGGAGGAAATGATCTGTTCACTGATTTCCTCTCAGCACCTACGTCACATATGGCATGCAGTCGGTGCCCAGTAAGTGCATCAAGTGAATGACTGAATGTCAGGTGTGATGGGCACCGTCCCAGAGAGGACGGCAGCTGCCCGGCAGGACCCTTACCTCTGCGCCCTCTGTGGGCAAGGAGGAGACCACGGAGAGCATCCCACGTCTACGTACATTGTGTGACTCAATTCAGAGAGTGTGTGATGTGTCTGCAGCTCTCCGTGAACGGCCCGTTTGCCTCTCGGTTGGCCTCACGTTCACAGGTCTGCGGTGCCTTGATGTGGAGGACTGTGCTATAGGCTTCACCGTAAGCTCATGATACTTTGGAGGCTTCGCTGTGAGTCTGCTCCCGGGGCGGGAGGCGGGACGCTGCCCTCATGACACACGGTTTGTTCCGGGTCTTTTGATGCAACCGTGAAACAGTACTCGTTTATTCTTCTTTTTAAAAATTCCCGGGTTATAAATTAAGAAATGAGTCCTGGAATCAGGAGGAGGTTCCTGCGTGAGGTCTTGTCACCTTCCCCGGTTCAGGATGAACACGGCCAATCCCGGCGCGGAATGGGAGAGTAGTGGAGGGTATCCAACCGCTGTGGGGAGTGGAAGCTGTGATTCTGAAATCATTGTTCCAGGGCTCACTGCAACAAAGGGCCAATCAGCCACCTCCAAAAGCGGCCACAGGTGAGCTGGGGAGCCCCTCGCTGCCGGCAGACTGGGTCTCAGCTTCCTGCTGAGACGGGGGCCCCGCCCTCAGCGCCCTGCCACCTGGGCTCCCCGGGGCAGCGGGGTGTTCTTCAACACAGCCCACAAGGGACAGCCTCCTCACCAGACAGAGGTCACAATCTTTCGTAGGGCAATACCAGAAACGACATTCCAATCTTCGCCACATTCGGTGGCTGAAAGCAAGCCACGGATCACGTCCACACTAGAGGGAAGGGAATTCCAGGGACGTGAGTTCCGGGAGGTCATCTTACTCTGCCTGCCACGCCTCTAGACCCCAGTCCCCAGCAAAGGGTCTGAGGAAGAAGAACCCACAGTCCTCACAGTAAAACACGCATTCCCCTGCACCTTGCACGCCAACGTCAGTTTTAGGAAGACGCGGTGAGGCAAACGTTAGCCAGCGCCTAAATCATCCAGGTGTTTTTAGCCAAGTGCAAAGCTACTTATTTACCGAGTAAGAAAAAAAACAATCCCGGGCCTTGTTAAGTCTTCAGCTCAGTGCCAAGCAGCATGCTTCGGTGTAGCGATGAGAACATTAAATAACAGAAACACAAAACAGCAGCAACGGCCATTTTTTTAAAGGAATTGTGTAAATTTGAAGTCCAATATAGACGCTAATAATTGTTGTATTTACTCTGAATAACTCATCATAATGCCAAAGGTCTGGCTCATTTTTCCTGTCTGTTCGGTAAAGCATGTGTTTATAAATACATGTTGAGGTTCCCAGAGAGCAGTGTGCTCCATTCTTCATTCTGGGAGACAATTGATTAGCAGTACCTTGAAGTCATTTTTCAAGGAATAACCATCAATATTAACAGCTGCCAGCCTTTCCCATTTATAATCAGCTAAAAACAGTTCTTCCCCATGGGGAAAATGTTTACATTTCCAACCTGGGATTCGTTTCTAACTCCCAGGGTAGGAATCAGGCATTATGTTGTGGTTCCTGAGAGATTCAGCTGTCCAAACAGCAGCTGACACGGAGAGCTGTGTGCACATTTGGAAGGGGGCTGATTAGCGTGTGCACCTGCACAGCACATACACTCCTTGCAACCTTGTTCTCCAGCACCAGCATTCTGCACGGGGCTGGACACGAGTGGGGCAGGGCAGAAGACACCCACCGCTCGGGGTCGGAAGGACCTGAGCTTGAATTCCTGCCCCCCCTCCCCCCCGCTAACTTACTCATGTCCCCAGGCAATTGCTTCATCTCTGAGTCTCAGGCTCCCCCGGGCAAACGGTCGAGGGCCCACCACCATTCTGTGGGGTGCTGCAAGGGGGATGTGTGTGAAGTCCCGTGGCATTAGATAACATTACTTATGCTATTAGAATTTGGCAGGTGGAAGTCTGCGGGTTTTGGCACTGTTTTTGAAAACTTTGTTTTATGAAAAATTCCAACCGTAGACAGAAATAGAGAAAACAGAATAATGAGCCCCATGCATCCATCAACGGGGATCGACAATTACTAACTCATGCCAGTTTGATTCCTTCCACACCCACAAACACTCCTCCTTCAAATTATTTCAAAACAGAACTCAAACATCATTTCGTCTATAGATATGTCAAAATGTAGCTCTAAAAGATAGAGGCTCCTTTACATGCAATCTCAACACTATACTGCACTGAAAGTAATAATCTCTTAACACTACAAAACATCCAGTTGGGAGTTGATTTCCTGATCATCTTATGTATTCTATTTTTTTAATGCTTATTTATTTATTCTTGAGAGAGAGAGAGAGGGGGAGGGAGGGAGGGAGAGAATGTCGGGGAGGGACAGAGAGAAAGGGAGACACAGAATCCCAAGCAGGATCCCATCTGTCAGCACACAGAGCCTGATGTGGGGCTCGATCCCATGAACTGTGAGATCATGACCTGAGCCGAAACCAAGAGACAGACACTTAGCCGACTGAGCCCCCCAGGTGCCCCACTCGCCCCTTCGATTTTAAACTCAGGCCAGGACTTTCCAACCCTTGAAGTGTTGACATGTGGGGCCGGGCAACACTTTGCTGCGGGGCGTCCCGTGCATGGGAGGGTGTTCGGCGGCCTCCCTGGGGTCCGCCCACGTGATGCCAGGAGGACCCCCTCCCCTCAGTGGTGACCACCAAAACTGTCTCCAGATGTTACCAACCGTCTCCTGGTTGAATAGGAGGCCTCACCTCCTGTGGAGAATCGCAGATTTGGAAGATGAGAGGCACTGCATCAGAAACAGTAAGAGATTGCCAGTCTTTTCCAGCAGGGCGACGAAGCCCCCAGACCCTCAGTTTCATAGTCATTTGATAGGGACTGAGCTTGAACCGCACACTCCCTGCAAACCATAGAGCACAGTGGTGGTTTGCAAGGGAAGTGGCAACTCTGGGCCACGTTCCCTGTACTAGATTCAGTTCTTTAAAAGTACTGGATACAAGGTTTTGCAACAGAAAAATAGGCTTGTATGTTGTGTTTCACTGGTGGAAAGAGAATTGTTTTCTCTTAGCTGCCCCCCCCCCCCACCCTGCCCAGCTAGTCTGGTGACAGCCGAGACAAACGAGCGAAGCAGGGGCCCACACGACCTCACCTGTGGGAAGAGCATGCTCGTGGCAGCCCCGGGGGGACGACAACCAAGAGAGGAGCTCACTGCCATGTGCTCTCCCCGTCCCCACCCCCGCCCCCATCCCTAGCCACCAGCAGGAAGGTGGCAGCTCACTGTGGGGGCGGGAGCCACGCTGGCCGAAGGTGACACTCTGTGTTCAGAACACTTGTGTGGTGCTCACACCCGCCTCTTTGGGGCTCCACAAACATGCCACCAGCCATCATCACGACCGTCCTCCATCCGGCCTGCGTGTCCTGAAACTGGATGACCTTCATTCAGGATCAGGATCTGGAGACTGGTGGGGACAATGGCAGGACCCCTTAGTCTTCCGGGGCCCAGATTTGACTGGTATGTGAGAGTCAGCCCAAGGCAGGCTTCTCTGTCCCCTGAGTAGGAGTTCATCCGTCTATGGGAGGCTCGTGAGAACATCCCGGTATATGTGTGTGCACACACACTCACACACACCTCTCGGGGATGCTACAACGCTGTCAGCTCTGAGCACGCGATGCATGAACTCTAGGCAAATGTGTTTAACAAACTGCAGGATTTTGAGGGGGGGGGAAGGATACTGATGCTATCTCTGCCCCAAACTGGTTTAAGATCACCAGTAAAGGTAAGAAGGAGTGGTCTCAAACACCAACCACCCCTGGAATACTGAGAGATTTGCCAAACTCATAGTGAACGAGAAACACAAGAGCAGAGACTATCACAGAGACATTCCTGATGTACCGAGAACCCAGAACGGCACTCTGTGCCCCTCATCCTTCATCATGGCCCTGAATCTCCACAACCATTTCAGGAACTAAGCATCAGCACTGCCCCCTTCTCACAGATGAGAAAACAAAGGCTTGAAATCTTCCAGCCATGTTTCCTTGGTCTGACAGCTAAGAAGAAGCGTGATGGGTGCTGAGTTCTCCAATTCCACTTCCCCAATCTTATTTAATAGTGAGGATTGCTTCTGGAACATGCACAAGAAAGTAGCCAGCAGGCCTTTCATGATAGACGGTGCTTGTAAGATAAACATCGATTCGGTTGGAATGACGCCCTCCACCTCCCCCCCCCCCCCCGTAGATATATAGCTTTTTGCTTTTAGCGTTTCCTCTCCTTTACCTGGAAAAAAAACACACATTGGCATATCATTTGAAAAGCTTACAAATGACTCTTGCAAGTATAATAACACCACTGATCAGTAGACTTGGAGATGAGGCACGCGCTGGGATAAAATTATTTTTCTCCCAAAGGGACAACACACTTAGTGATAAAGTGCCCATCAGCAGATCCTGCCCAGCAGTGAAAACACAGGCTATGGACACATAACTAGGGAGGGTGTGTGCAGTGCTCTCAGCTGGAATGCAGAATTATTTTATTTATGAAAAAGCACTTGCGAAATTTTGCTGAGAGAGGGGCTTACTTGGGAAGGAGAGTGCTTTCCGCTCAGATTTCTTTATTGCTACGCCACAGAACTCCAAGCGCTGCCCAAAAAAACTGTCATCGTCAAGTCTGCGTTTCGGGGATCAGGAGCGAGCCATAAAAACTGACTCCCGGCAGGCTGCAACTTGATAACCACCCTCTAAATGAATAACCAGCTTCTTCTGTCACTCCTCGTGGTAGCTTAGAAATTAACACTCTTTAGAGTCCCAGATGTTCAAGAGAAGCCAGTGCAGCGTCACGGTGACGGAGGGAGGGTGGCCAGAGGTGGGAGACGCTTCTGTGGATTATGACAGCAGTGCCTTGTTTCCATATAGTTCCTGCTTTCAGACTGAACAGATGGAACCTTCACTCCCTGCACAGTACGAGATATTCCTCCCCAAATGATCATCCTTGGCGCCATGTCCCAGGCCAGCTTGGGGCCATCGCTGTTACCCACAAGCCTGTGCCATGAAGTCTCGGGGAGGGGGAGTGAGAAGAGAGGTGCTTCTTTCTAATGCACCCTGACCTCCCTCAAGCCACACAATCCCCAGCGTCAGAGGACAAGTCTTTCGTTTTCAAAGCGTGGTCCTCAGACCCCCAGGGCACCACATCTTCAGAACCACTGGGTTTTCCACCTAGAATTAAGGATTTGGGGGTACAGCACGGAGCCCCAGGGAGTCTGGACGCGGCTTATTTGCAACACTAAAGAGTGAGCTCCGACCGCTCAGGATAAGCTGTGAAGGCTTGTGGTGTCTCTCTACTGATGCTTCTCCATGCTTCTCCCCACCCATCCCACACCCTGCGGGGGCAGGCAGTATGGCAGGGACTAAGTTGACGCAGGGACCATGGGGATTTACATGGTTTTGGAACTTATAAAACTTGCTCAGAGTTTTGCCTCCTGGCTCAGGCCGGGTCCAGGACATGGCTCGGTCCCCACATGGCCATAAAACCAGCTCTGAGGCCACAGGCCAAATGGTTTCCATCTTTTTTTTTTTTTTTTTAACGGTTATTTATTTTTGAGACAGAGAGAGACAGAGCATGAATGGGGGAGGGTCAGAGAGAGAGGGAGACAGAATCTGAAACAGGCTCCAGGCTCCGAGCTGTCAGCACAGAGCCGGACACGGGGCTCGAACTCAAGGACCGCAAGATTATGACTTGAGCCGAAGTCGGATGCTTAACCGACTAAGCCACCCAGGCCCCCCCAAACAGTTTCCATCTTAATTCACCCAGTTCCGGGGCCCACCGCTGCAGCTGTGGAGGCAACTGCATCCCACGACCTGGCTTCCTCCTTGCACTTTGCTTCATGAGGCCCCAGAACACAGGAACTGGACTGTTCTCCAATTCCCTGCTGGCAAAGTGAGCTCTTCTCCACTCCTCAGTCGTTGCATTGAAACCGTGGTGAGGCGGGGGACCCTGGCACCCTGTTCTGGCCCCCAGGGCTGTCTGTCGACAAGAATGTGAATTAGGAACCGGTTTTCCTGCCCAGCAGAGGGGTTCGTTTTCCTACTGCGTAAAACGAAGACTCTTGTTCAGGCTCGTCCATCCCTAACACACTGTTCCAGCAAGGCACAGTAAGTACTTCATCCTGTTAGACATCGGATGGGCCCGTTACATGGACACAGTGTAGCAACGGGGCTCGTCCTGTCCTCCGGGAGATAAAACAGTTCTCCCATGAATTCACTAACACACTCATTGAGCATTCACGATGTAAACGGCCAAATGAGGTTTACTGAGAAGCCGAGGTGGGACCCTTGTCCTCACAGCTGACAAGTAGCTGTGGACAGTACCCCTGAGCTCCGAGAGATGGCAGGCAAGGACCCGGCTTCGCGTGGCACTAGGTGACCCGTCCAGACAGGGAAGGCCACTCACATGCAGGGGAAGACACTTCTCCAGGTGGGGGAGGGCTCAAAGGAGGAGGTCCAGGAGAAGAAGGGGGACATGAGCAGGGTTGGGCGGGGGTCCAGGTGGGGAACTGCAGCTGGAGTCACGAGACGGGCTGCGTCTGCCCCCTCGCGGCACAAGGAGGGGGCTTGGTGGCCCCGGCATTTGGTGACGTGAAGGCGTGGGCCGGGTAGGGAGGCAGTTTGTCCACATCGCTCTGCCCTATGAGTCCGGCCCATGTTGACTCTCCCAGACCCCCAACCAAAGACAGCTCAGAGGCCTCCACCTCCCGTCAGCCAGTGAATTATGATGGAGGTCGTGGGCATGGGGCCCGGGGGACGTCCCTCTGTAGGAGGAAAGGAAGGAGACAGATGTGCTGTCAATGCTGGGCAGCAAATTATCCAGGAGGCGACGGTGGGCCTGCAAAATTCACATTTGTGCATATTCACGGAGCCTTGCACACAACATGGAAACACAAGACTCTAGCAGAGACGAATATGTTCCTTAAAGGGGAATTTGTTCATTCGCGGAGGAAAAGCTTCACAGTTGGTAGAAAGAAAGTGGACTAAGTCATAGATTCAGAGCAACAGGATGGGCCAGTGGAAACTTAAAGAGAAACCAGCCAGACAAGGAGGGGCTGGCACAGACTTGCAGAAATGTCTTGAAGACCAAAGCGGGGAGGAGAGCAAAGGGCACTCAGCTGGGGCCAGACTTCCTTCACTCTCAGTTAGCTGGTGATCAACACCCTCAGGATGGAAATGATTTAACGGTGAGCAAACCCACACGTTCATGGGTGAAAATACCAGCGAGGCAGGACCACCCTGGAGGCCCTTGAGGGAGGCATTTAGAGAGGGCTGTTCACCAGGCAGGGCAGCCTGGGGGTCCGCACTGGGTTAAGTGGGGGGCCACCCACAGGCAGACCTGTTCTTCTGCTTAACTGTAACAACTTCCTGCACAGGCTGTCCACACACTCTCATCTTCGTGTTTGCTGGACCCGGCACTGGAGACCGGCAGGACCCGCTCACCCGGTGCCCGCTTCATGTTGTGGGATCGCACTAGCAAGCCCCCCTACTTCTCTGACCTCCCCGAGGGTCCCATCAGCAGCGGGAGGTGACGGTCACAGGGGAAGGGAGGCCCGCCGGCAGTCATGATGACTCTGCGTGGCACATCCTCAACTGTCTGTGGTTTCAGGCCAGTGCTGGCAAAGGTACTCCCGGGTGAACTCGATCTTCCCCTGTGAGCCTCCCTCCCACACCTGGAGGGAGGGCCCCTCGGCACAGTCTACATCCCCTGTGACGTTAGACTCTCCCCATGTCCACCTCTAAGCCGGGACCTGGGGAACAGAAGAGGATACACTCTGTAGCCACGAGCCACCCAGCAACCCGGGAAGGGCGGTATGGCACATGCTCCCGAAATCATTAATAGTCTTGGAACAATCCCAACTTCTAATCCCACCGATGAGGCCCTAGCCCCCGAAACAGCCGGATGTGCACAGAAAGACAGAGGTAAATCAGTGCACTTGGTGGCGCGACGACACATTTTGCGTTGGCACTGCTGGGGGCGGGACGCTGCTGGCATCTGCTGGGTGGAGGCCAGGGATGCTGGCAGATATCCTGCAGCGGCCGGAACAGCTCCCGTGGCAAAAAGTAATCCTGCCCAAAGTATCAACGGTGCTGTTGCGAGAAACCCTGATGCAAAATTGTGTTCATCGCAATGATTTCATAGTAGAGACAGAGAAAAAAAAAAAAAGGAAACGGCCTAACTTTCCCAACATAGAGACTTGGTTAAAATGCATTTAACAACTGGAGAATATCAAGTTAAAATACCTTTTAAAAAGTTCACTTTTTAGGAAAATTTAATGGCATGAGAAAATGTTCCTGGTATATTGCCGAGCAAACTGGTCAGTGCTTCCCAAGGGTTCTGGAGGAAAGACTGACAGGTGGGCCTCAAGGGAAATACTCCAAGCGACAGTGTAATGGCGGACGGACGTCACTGCACGTCTGTGGAAGTCCGCGGAGTGTACCACACCGAGAATGAACCCTAAGGCCAAGTGCAAGCTTTACGGTTAATGACAGAGGATCCCCACTGACCCAGCGCCCATACCTCCTGCACCCTCCCAGGCAAGCTGCCAACGGGAGGAATGGGGGAGCAGGAGGGAGAACATACAGGGGGACCCTTGGCACTCCCCACGTGTTTCTCTGTGAAACTAAAACTGCTCGATGATTACTTAAAATGATGATAAAGGAGGCTACGGATATCACGCTGTCCGTTCCACTGTCGCCTTGATGACATCAAGACTCCTCACTCAACCCCCCACCACCCCCACCTTCCAGGAGGATGACAGAGGACTGAGGACAGACACGCCGCCGGAAATTTGGGAGCAATCACCTAAGTGCAGGGATGACGGCCGGGTGCCTCTTCAGATGGGGAGCTCACAGCACTGGCTCGCCTCTGTGTCTTCCACCGCCAAGGTGAGAAACGTGCATCTCTCTCTCCCTCTCAGCGCTCAACCTCTGGGGAGGGGTGGCGCTGGGCCCCCCGCCCCGCCAGGAGGACGCGGGGCTCTGCCACACGCATACTGCCTGGCCAGGGGCCAGGCCGCCATCAGCCTCCTCAGACCGTGGGGCCCGGGTTATTCGCGGAGGAGCTGGGCATTCCAGGGGACCTGCATGAAGGGGAGACTCCGTCGCCCTCCCGTGCCAGCTCACTGGGGCTCTGCGCCCGGGCTTCTGGCCAAGAGCGCCTGGGCTCGGGGAGGGTCTGGGCAGCCCGGGGTCCTGTGTGCAAACCACATCTTAATCCCTGAACCACCTCCCCAGGCCAACAGAGACTCCCGACGCATCTTGCAAGCACGTGCCTGGACACATGTGCCTGCAGCTGCGAGGAAAGAACCACAGATTGAAACATTAACAGAACTCACGCAGTGTTTAGTTTGGGAAGGTGGAATTGTGGTTCACTTTCTCCCCAACATTTTGTTTTCAAAATTTCAAGCCTAGGGGCGCCTGGGTGGCTCAGTCGGTTGAGCGTCCGACTTCGGCTCAGGTCATGATCTCATGGTCTGTGAGTTCAAGCCCCGCATTGGGCTCTGTGCTGACAGCTCGGAGCCTGGAGCCTGCTTCGGATTCTGTGTCTCCCTCTTTCTCTTCCCCTCCCCTGCTCATGCTCTGTCTCTCTCTCTCTCAAAAATAAATAAAAACATTCAAAAAAATTTTTTTTTAAATTTCAAGCCTACAGAAGAGTGAAAAGTACAACACTCACTTGCATCATTCGTGTGTGTTTTGTGTATCTACGTGGATATACAGATATGGGACATTTATAAGTATGTATATAGAAACACACAAATATTATATATGAATATATATAAATTATATAAATGTAATATACATTTATAAAATAATTACGTAGGGAAATTTAACAGAAGAATCACGTGTATGTGTATATACATAAATGCACTTTTCTTCTTTTTGGCTGAAGTGTTAGAAAGCTCCTTTCGGACACCACTTCCTCTACCCCTGTTACTTAAGCATTGAGCACCTTCTGAGACCCAGGGCATTCTCCAGTGACATCCCTGGCCTTGGTGTTGACAGGTCTGGTCCCTTGCACTGGGGGCCCACCTGTGGGGTCAGGAGGGCACTGTGCTCCCCAGGGTTCCTCTTCCCTCCCTTCCCACCCCAGCCCCCTCCCCCCCCCACCCCGCTCCTGCCAGTCTCCCCAGGATCACTTTCCTACTGAAGCACCTGCTCACAGATCCTCTGCTCAGAGTGTGCTTCCGGACACCCTGACCCAAGATGCAGCGTCACCAAGAGAGAGGTCACTCCACAAATGAGCCCTTGCAAATGCAAGACATGCTTTTCTTTCGAGTCTTCTATTTCCTTCTTGTGTTGTTATCTAGGTTGAATTTACGAAAGGAAAGCACACCCAGGCTTCTCAGGGCAAATAAGAAACGTTACCAATGTCCTCAAATATTTGAAGGCAGCTCAGGAAACGTGGAGTTCAGCGCCAACAGCTTCTGGAGGCAGCTAGGCTCGTCGCTGAGGAAGTCACACGGGGAGAACGTGTCGCCATTTCATGCTCGCGGCGCAGAGACTTGCCCCTGGAGACCACACAGGGCAAGCCCCCATCTGAGGCGTGAGTACGTCTGCAGTAACCCACGGGGGCCCCTGCCTCTGGAGACAGCCTACCGTTTGCTGAGCTACTGCCGACTGCTGGAGATGCTTTTCTCCCCCCCGGCTGAACTCCTCTTCAGTGCCAACTCCACCCAGGGACCCCAGCTCTGGCTTCCTTTTCTTTTTCTTTTTAATGTTTGTTTTTTATTTTTGAGGGGGGGGAGAGGGGCAGGGAGAGAGGGAGACACAGAATCCGAAGCAGGCTCCAGGCTCCGAGCTGTCAGCACAGAGCCCGACACGGGGTTTAAACCCACGAACCATGAGATCATGACCTGAGCCACAGTCAGACACTCAACCGACTGAGCCAGCTAGATGCCCCAACTACAGCCCTGGTTTCTAAAGCCACAAGGGGAACAAATAATCCCTCCTTTCACACGCGAGGCTTTCGGAGGTGGCAGAAAGCTAGCTCTCCGGCTCCACCTTGTCCCCATGCTGGGTGTATGTGGCCTCGGCCACACACTGTTCATTCCCTCATCCAGCAAACGCTTCAAATGCCCACCACGCATCAGGTGCCACGGTCGGTGCTGGAGACAGAGTGGCGAACCAGACAGGCAACCTGAAGCTTGTGAACCAGCATGTAGACAATGAGTGTCTGTTCCTCATACTGCAGGGTCCAGTCCCACAAAGTCACCCTACAGAACTTCCAAGCCGAGGGCAGGGAGAAGGCTCTTGCACCTTTCTCCTTAAAATGTCCCCCAGGAGTCTTCTGCAGAACACAAGATCCCAAGAGATGCTCCCCAAACAGAGGTCCTAGGAGCACGTGAGATTAGCAAAGGCCATCACATTCACTTCTGGAGTCACAGCACGTGGTGTGTTAGAAATTCAGCATCTTCCTGTTGTGCAACATCTATTTGACTTCTTTTAAAAAAAATTTGAATGTTTATTTGTTATTGAGAGACAGAGCATGAGCAGGGGAGGGGCAGAAAGAGGAGGAGACACGGAATCCAAAGCAGGTTCTAGGCTCTGAGCTGTCAGCACAGAGCCCGACGCGGGGCTCGAACTAACAAACCGTGAGATCATGACCTGACCCAAAGTCGGACGCTTAACCAACTGAGCCACCCAGACGCCCCTATTTGACTTCTTTTAAACCAGTGTCTCCCCAACCTATTGGAACCACACAACTCAGTCTTTTTTTGGAAGAGGAGTTTTCCTGTTTTATCTCTTGCAACTGGAATGCCTTGAAGCATTCTTGCTTTGCCCTCTCCTTAAAACTGGAGACAAAGTAAAACCTGGGCAGGCACTTTCCCTGCCCCCTCCCCACCTTAGGGGAGGAGACAGGAAGTTGTGTGCTGGAGCCAGGGTCTGCATGATCTGCAGGAAATGAACGGCAGGCCCTCCGGGCACATCTTGAAGGCCTCCAAGCAGGGGTCCCTGTGTCCTCAGGAAGCGACAGGAGATGGGGCAGACAGATTGGTCTATCCTAGGCTCAGGGTTTTGGCTCAGAGGGGGCCGGTACCATCATCCACTGAGACAAACCAACCACCTATGTGTGACGGTCCCCAGTGATGCGTTTGGCATCGAGAGTCGCTTGGCCTGACTGTCACTGGAATCAGGCCCTGCAGGAATGCCCATCACCTCCTGCCGATACCACTGCCAGCTCAGAGCCCCTGGCCAAACATCCCAGGCATTTGCAGAACCAGGATGGGGAGGGGGCCGCTCCAGCATTACCAGGACCCTTCTGGTTGTAAGTGACAGAAACTAAATACAGGTGGGTTTATTAAAAACAAGAACATTATTGGTTCCCATGACCCGGCGACTCAGCACCAGGCCGGCTGCAGGGGGCCAATCTCTGCTGTCAGGTTTATGTTCACCTCCATGGACCGCACTCTGGGGAAGCTCCCCTGGTGGTGACATGGCACACTGGCTCCTGTCCAGGTGAAGAGAGAAGCCTTTCCTGGGTGCTGAGCACAAGTCCCAGGGCCCACTCAACAGGCCGATGAGTGGAAGAAGCTGACTGGCTAGGCCTGGGCCACGTGGGCTCTCTGTGGCCGGGGTGGAGTCAGCCCCACCCAAACCACACAGACAAAGAGTGGGCACAGAGTGGGCCCCCAAAGGAAATTGTGAGTACCCTCACCCCAACACCCAGGAGTGGCTGTCCACTGTAGGGGAAGGACATACCTGCCCGCTGAGCCAACCACGTCAAAGACACTGGAGGACAAATCAGATCTTTACTGTCGTTCCCAGACCTTGGCTTCTTCCTCAATACCAAGTCCCATCTCGCCCTGCTTCCCCCAGTCACCTAATGATTACCTTACAGAGAAGAAAGATGGGCCCAGGGCTATGCATGCTTAACAATCACTTCGATGGTATCCAATTCAGGGCAGAAGCAGACTTCCTCCTGGAGGGGACCCCTCAACATGCCCAGAACCGGGGCCCCAACTCTGCAGGAGGTCCGCAGGACAAGGCAGGAATCTGAGTGTGCGGCCAACGTCCCACATAATGCTCACGCACGTGGTCCTCAAACAACGCTTTGAAAAAGCCAGCCTGTATCCATGGAGAAGTGACCAGGGCCTGGGAAATTGTTTCATATCTTTAGAAGAACAAAACAGCCCGAGGATATACATGTAATGCACAGAATCAGAGGAAAAGAAGGGCGCAATGCAAGATGAAGGAGGGCTCTGTTACTGAGGAGAAATGAAGACGTCTGAAATACCTCCTATGCCACGCGCCGAGATAAAACAATGGAAAACCCCCATCACTGGGAGAAACTGAGAAATGATGGAAATGGTTAGATGGGCGGTTCGGTCCTCTCTGGGGAGTCAGAAGATCTACTTTGGGGCCCAGGCAGCTCTGTTCCTCAGCGCAGAGACCTTCAGTGCATGAAGACCTTGCCTTGGGCTCAGACGTGCCCGCTTGTTAGGGTTGGAAGACCAGGAAGTAGAAGCCCTGAGCGTGACGATAGAGTCTGGCATATAGACACACAGGCGTGTCTCCCTGCCTCGTATGGTGTGTGTACACACACACACACACACACACACACACACACACACGCATGCACGCACCCTGGAAGAGTTCCACTAATTGCTGTGATATGAGAATTTTAATGTTGTACTTTATTTTTATATAAATGAAAAACACAATAAAACTGCAAGTCAGGACGGACCAGGCTGTTAACTACATGTCATAGTAACAAACGGTCTCCTGATCACAGGGGCTTAAAACAGCAAAGGTTTGTGTCTGAGGAAGCAACATGCTGTCTGCGGGTGGGTGGGAGCTCTGCTCTGCTCCCCAGTGGGACCCCGTTCCGGCACCTGCTGCTCAAGGCAGTGGAGGGAGGGAGGGAGGGCCTCGTGAATGTCACACCAGCAGTGGAAGTGACACGTGCCAACTCCACTCACAACTCCCGGGCCACAGGCGATCACCTGACCCCTCCCCCGACAACGGGGGACATGCCAGGAAACGTAACTCTACCAGATACATAGACAGGGACCATATTCGTAGATGTATTTCTACCATCTACAGAGAAATGAGTATTGCTTCGTACTAACGACTAGTACACTCATAAACAATAATAATATGTAGTATATGTATGCATATCACATTGCCTGTGTATACAGATAATGTTACATGTACATATACTTACGTGCACAGGTGTAGTGCACACACATACTCCCCTCTATGCATATGTGTGGTGTGTGTGTACATGTACATGGGAGTAGGAGTCAATTCACATGGCTTAGCCCACAATAAGCACTTTAAAAAACTAAAAATGAATTATGATCCCAAGCCACGGGTCCCTCTGCAGACCTTGGGCAGTGTCTAACCCCCCACTGCCCCCTCCACACTCACTTCCTTGAAGAGGGGGTGGGTGGCGGGACATCCTGTCCCTGGGTCAGCTGGAGAACCGCTCCACGGGCTACGCACACATTAGCGGGCCTGGCGCCGTGCCAGGTACCAGACGTGGGGCTGTGGCAATGTGAGCTAGCCCCCGCCTTCTCGAAGTTTACGTCGCACTGGGGGGACCGATAATGTGTGAACAAACCGTCAGGTAAGACACTCTCCAATGGTGATAAATGCTCTGAAGAAAATCAACCAGGGACTGGGGGAGGGGGAAGCAGTGAGGGGGGGTGGTGGCGGCAGGTTCTTTATGTGGACAGGCAAGAGGGCTCTCTGAGGAGCTGGTGCACGAAGGAGGTGCCATCGCAAAGAGGCGTGAAGGGGCGCTTGGGGACCTGCATCGCTCGCCGGGCAGGGGATCCCGGAGGATGTGTTCGCAGGCCCGGCTGGGGGCAGGCGAGCTGCCAGAAGCCATCTACCAGGTAATTCTGCCCAAGTGGGGCTGCGAGCACTTCCTGGCCATCTTCGTCTCTCCCCCACCCTTGCTCCTTTAGACTCCTGCCCAAACATGTGCGGGACCGTGCGGTTGGCCATGAAGGATCGTCACTAAACAGCTCCCACCACCCTGAGTGACTGCTTTCCATTTGAGACAAATAACCACATAGTTCAGCTCTTTCCCAGGCAGCTCCCCGTTCCGAAGAGCCGCCCGCACATTAAAGCTTTCGATGCATGGCGCCCAGCCTGCTTAGGCCTTCTTTATGGCCTCATCAGCAGTAACCGGACGATTACAAAGGCTTCTTCTGTTTTTAAAAACAATGATTTATTGGACCCCTTCAACTCTTCTTTCCCGAGTCTGGGTATTACATGGGCATGTTTTGCTATAATTAAATTCCTAGATTACTGTCAAGCCAATTGTTTTACCCATCCAATCTGTAACAATGCGTTTTTATTGTCTCTTATTTTTTAATTAAGATGGAAATAGATGTATTCTATGAGATCCAGGAAAGAAAGATAAACAGCCCTCTTCTCTAGTCAATCCACCCCAATCAGAGGGACCCTGGGGGAGGGAGCTAGGAATCTTCAGTGAGCTCTACTTAGCGTAGAAGAAGCCAGACATTCTGGGTTTGTCCACCCCACACTCAACAGGTATTTATTGAGCAACTACTAAATGCTGGCCACTGAGAAGGACACAGTGGTGAACAGGACAGGATGAGACTATCCTCAAATGCTTACATTCTGCTGGGACTGACTTGTAACAAAGAAGTAAGTTTAAAACAGTAAGATGACAGTGTCCTTTATAAAGACAAGCCAACAGCATGCCTGATAGGAAGTGACAATGACTGAAGGCTATGAAAATCAAGTGACCACGGAAGCCCTTTGGAAAATTATATTGAGATGAGATCAGAATTAGGAGGACAGAGCTAAACCAAGGAAAACAGCACTGGTGACAGAAAGAAATAGCAGGTTCAAAGGCTCCGGGGCAGGGAAGACCTCAGCAGGTGTTAGAAGTGCCAGAGAGCAGGGAGAATACAAGATGAGGTCGAGAAGCTTAAATGGAGTTGAATTTGCAGGAAAAAGGAAAAGAAGTGTCTTCCGGGAGCAGAAAGACAGGGAGGAGGGGACTAGGGGGGCTCTGGAAGCAGCCCCAGCCTTGGCTGTATCTTAGGGCCACACCTGTGCAGTATACCTGTTTCACACCCCAGACCTCTTAGCCAAAGACTCTTGCGGTCCAGGACGGGCATAAAACAGCATGGACCTTCATGCTGGGACACAGGCACTCTGGCCTGGTGACCAGTGGCCAGAGCAGTTTCCTCCACGCCTGGCTACGGCCTCCAACAAGGGAAGTTCTCCAAAACCCTGACAGAAGCTGACCCCCAAGAACAAGCGTGGCTGAATTTTCCTCTCACCAGGAAGGATGAAGGCTCAGCTTGGTCATTCCTTTGATGACCAGAAAGTAAGGGTATTAGGTATTCCGTGCACTTCACAGTTGGGAACCTGATGAATCCCTGCTGCATTTGTAGCCTTGATACTAGAACGGTACCCGGTGTATCTAGGTGCTCAATAAATGATTAAAAGAAAGACCTGCCTGGATTGAAGACTTGGCCCCTTCTCCTACCCCCTCAAGGTGGCCGCGTGCATCCAACGTTCCTTCTCACGTCCACCCTGCACCCACGGCTCGCCCACATTCGAGCACACCCACTGCCCCTCCCTGGGTCCCTACAGAGATGGCGACCACACACTTGGCGCCTGGGCAGCACGAAGCCTGATCACCTTCCTCCCTCCAAAGCCCCTTTCTCTGGCCCTCCTGCCCCTTGCTCCTCACTGCGCCCTTGGAAGTGAGCCGCATTCTCTGACCTTGGCCCAAGGCAGGGTCTGTAAGTCTTTCCAGGCTGCTCAGAGATTTGGTCCTGGCCTCAGTATTTGACCTATTTCCTACTTGCAACTTTTCTTCTTTGCAGGTATGCTGCGAACAAAAGTAGCGCCCTCACATCCTGTCATTTAAATCAGGGTCCACCTAGCGTGTTTAATCAAACATATGGAAGCACCATGAGTGTCAGCAAAGGCAGGTTCCAGCTGTGGCTCCGAGGCCTGGGGTCTGGGAGGCCAGAGCTCATCAAGCTAGGAAACAGGGCCACGGCCAGCACCCCCTGGGGCCACCCTCCACGTGATCCCTGTCTTCTGTTTTGGTCTCTGCGTCTGTTACTGGATAGGAGGCCAGGGAAGTGAGTGGCTTCAGAATCCAAAAGCCCCAGGGTGATGAGGGTTCAGGCAGAACATCTCAAAGTCCGTGGGTCTCACGCACACCCTCTTCCCAAAGACTGTCTGTCTCCCTCCCTTCCATCACCTTCCAGCATCGTAGCTTGAGTAAGTGCCAGCTTCCAGAGGGCACAGGAAAGAAGCCTGTCCATTCTACATGCGTGCACCTCAGGCGTCCAGTCCTCCTGGTTTGCCCAGACCGCGGGATGTCCCAGGACACAGGACTTCCAGTGCCAACACTGGCTTGAGTCGGCCATCCTAATATGCTTACACACCTGTGTGTGTGCACGTGTGCGTGTATTTACACACGTTGGTCAAAGCTGCCGGTGGATTTCCCACGCCTCCAGGACGCACAGTACAGGTGGAAGTCAGTCAGCACTTTCTGGACTAGGCAGCCCTTGGTCCCTTTCCCCCGGGAAAAGTGGAAGACAGACGCTAGATGGTCCACGAGGAGAAGGAACTGAAAAGCTTCTCACAAACTCGCTACAACAGACCTTCTCAAACATTCCAAAGAAGAACTGTAGAGCTTCAGAAATCCTTTCTCTCATGTTCTTAGCCAGAAAATAAAGCACAGAGAGCTGTGTGCTTGGCGCTCGTGTGTGTGTGTGTGTATGTGTTTTCAAAAAGGTATCTGGAGCTGAGCCTTCATGCCCATGTATTAACAATAGCAGGGAGTGGGAAGAGTTTTTCTGCTGTAAGTCAACTCTCATTTCTATTTAGGAACCATTTTTGTTTGTAGACATGGGCCCTTTAAAGGATCCATCAGATTTTTTTGTCAAAGCAAAGGCACCTTCTTGCTTGCCTACTTTTTCTTCTGATGTAGAAAGTTCCTGGATCTTGAGCCAGATTTTCTGACTGAACCAATCCTGCTCTTAGAGTTGAGAGTCTCAGGTACCAGGTAAGAGAGGCTCTTATGAGCACAAACGCTGGCCTGCCTGACAAAGAAGGAACAGGGTGAAATGAGGAAAGAAGCGGCCAGGCATCTGGAAAATTCCACAGATGGTCAGTGAAACTGAAGTCGCAGCTGGCTGAGCAGGGTCCAGGTCCTCAGGTGGGGGCTGGGTCTGGGGAGGCTCAGGTCCCCTGGGCCCGGGGACCAATGGGGCACCTCTCAGAGCAAGCAGCCAGCCACACGGCCACACGTGCTGGTGGCCAACGGGGCCGTCTGTGTCTCCTGTGTTTAAGTAAAACGGGTGCGAACAGGGGAAGGAGGCTGAACCCGCAGCAACAAGGGGCAAAGTTTCGAGGGATGTTGAAGAATCCGTCATTCAAGAGGCACGGAGACACTACAGTAAAGGGGGGATTATCGGAATAAAGAGATGCGAGTATTCACTATGCAGGTGGATCCAGAGAAAACAAGAAGCTGAAGCTTCTCACCTTTGGACTTGACTAAAGCACGGAGACCTTGGCCAGGCCCACGGATGCTCTTCAAAAACCTCTAAGTCCCTTTTGGAAAGCACTTGGTGAAAGCAAACAAGGGAATATTCGTAAACGTTACGCTCAGTTGAATCGGGGGCGAGTGAGGGAGGAGGGCGGGCTCCATCCTTTACCGACTCCCCGACCGCCAGGCACCCAACCACACCAGGGAGTCAACCGCCTGACTCAGGGCCCCCAGACGCCCGTCTGTGGGACCCCACTCGCCTCTCAAGGTCTGTTTTCTCATGTGTACGATGAAAATAATGGTACCACCTTCTTAAAGTGGTTGTTGTACAAAATAGAAGACAAAGCCCTAGTGCCTGACACGGCTCAAGATTTCACCATCGGCACCGGCACGTTAGTTTCCATCGTTGGCCCTTTTGACGGGATGGATAGATTTTCCCCCAACGCGGTAATCATCTGGTTTATACTTTATCTCGTGGCTCAGTTACAGAAACTTTTCTGGTGATCAGAAAAGAGATGTATAGGATCCTCAGGTTGTGTCTCTCTCCGTGTCTTAGGGCACGGAGCCAGCATGATTTTCCACCCTCAGTAACAGGTGGATGATAACCCCCCCAGGCCCAGCGTGGGCTGGTCACGGCCCCGGGCAGGTCCCCGCTGAAGCAGGAAGAGGAGTTAACAAGAAATGTTCTTTAGTCTTGCAGATACAAAACAAACCCCATGCTTTACAAACAGAAAAGAAATATAGGTTAGCTGACAGGTATACTTTATTATACGTTGTCTTGATTAGTTTCTGGAAAAATCTTCAGATGTTTTATGTTATTTTAATTATAGAGACTCATTCCAAAGTCTTCAAATATTATTTTCTCATTCCCTGCCATATATCTTTGTAGACTATTTCTCTCACATATATCTTTATAGACAATTCAAGCTCTTGATATATTTCTATTCCCCAAGTCTTCAAAGCCATGGTTTCTTCTTATTTTTTTCATGACTCGTACCCTTCAGCACGCTGAGCTTTTGATGTCAGGTATCAATTTTTAACTTTTAATTTTGTCTCCAGAAAGTAATGTAAAGAGAAATATAAAGGTTAAAATAATACTCCTCATAAGCGTAGAGCTGCAAATTTCATGGCTAAAAATGGAAAATTAATAGTACCTTTTCCTTTTAACTCTTAATGCAGTAACCAGTTCTTGATTTCAGCAGCTCAGTGAGGGCCTTTTACAAAGGATTTTACTGCGGTTTTATGGGTTCCGCATACAGGACAGGAGCCCTTCTTAGCTGGGACATAATAATGCTACGTGGAAAATTGCCACTTTTAATGCAGCGCTTTCAAATGGACTCCAACATCTCGGGTTTTTATCCTTTAAAGATTTCAAATTATCTGTGGGACCGACAGGTGCCACCTGGGACAGGAGAAGAGAAGTGTGTAAGAGAATTTCTCAGGGTGTATTTTTTGGAGATACTGTGTCAAAGACCCTCAGATGAGAGGAGGAAGGAGTCGGGAGAAGGTTCTTGCTGCTCTCGTCTCGGAGCCCATTGTGTTCCTGGAGGAGCAGAAACTCCACTGTAGACACAGGCCCAGGGCCTGACAGGAAAGAGAGGAGGGGGCTGGGGGAGAGAGAGTGTGGGCACGGAGACTCAGGGGCTTGAGGAGAGTGTGGGCACAAGGCTTGCGGGTTGGGGAGGGAGAGAGAGAGGGTGTGGGCACAGAGCCCCAAGGCCAGGGGAGAGAGAGAGTGCAGGCATGGAGCCCAGCTCCCGGGCTCTCTGGGCCCCAACAGCACAGACCCCTCATGAGTGGGGCGAGTGTGTTTGTGGGTGTGCATCATAGGGAAGGGCCCAGAGCCAGGGTTAGGTCACAGGAGACAAAAGACACAAGAGAGGTCAGGGAAGGTGCGCTCAGACCAGCAAAGGGGTGTGTGGACGGTTCCTGGGTGTGCAGAAACCAAGGGCCCACCGCCACCGGGTGCCAGCTGACACCCAGGTCATCCTGGGAACACTGCTTAGCGGGGAAGCCATCTTCTGCCACTGGGGAAGAGCCGCAACAGCGGCCAGCAAGTGAAAGGGGGCAGAACCAGGATCTTGGCTCATATCGGCTGGACTCAGTGTATGAAGGTAAAAGTCACGAGGGTAATAAGCATCGTCAGTGGGACTAAACATGGATGTGTCCTTTCAGGGCACAGCTCTTGAGGCAGAACTAGGAGGGCTCCCACTTCACCAACAGGAATATTGAGGCTCAGAGAATTCAGAAATGGCCTGAGCCACGCAGCAGATAGAGCCTGGGCGAGGATCCGAACCCGCATCCATGGGACTCCAGGGTGTTTGCTCTGTCTTCACCTCCGTGCTTGATCTGGATGCAGATTGGAAGTTCTTTCCAGATTAACGGATGAAGATGTGAGAAGAGTGTCCTGAGTAACTTGTTAACATCGTGCATTTGATTAACGCAGGCCACCGTCACCACTGGGGGGTCAGATAAAAAGTACAAACACCATCCTGATATAAATATCACCTGCCAGCTTTGACAGGTGTTCAAAATTGTTCTCAGGGTGCCTGGACATGGTGGGAGATGCCCAAGAAAATCAGCAGAAAGCTTTCTGAGCGAGCCTTTGCTCTCAGCAGGCCCTGATCTCAGGTCCCCCTATGCATGCTTTGGTGGAAGGGTGCCTGCAGGATTAATGCAGAACAGAAGCTCCCGGCACACCACCTGCGTAATTTCCAACGAACACATTTGATGCTTGTCTTTGTCGTAGACCACAGGTTGTGCTGGGGATCATTACTTCTTCCCCTAACTACAGAAGGAATATTTATCCAGTTTTCGGGCTACTTGTCCCTGCACGTAATAATTTAATGGGGAAAATAAGGGCAGAGGGGTAAATGAGTGGGGGAAAAACCTGTTTGGTTTTTAATAGATTTTTTAACAATCCAGAAACCCAGCAACTGAGAGTGAAGAGGGCTCACCCTTTCGAGTCAGAAAGCCTGGGTTTGAGCCATTCTCTAGGCAAGAAATCCCAAGTTGAACATCCTTACCCCCCGGTTTGGTTTCCCACATCTGGATCTGCAGCCCAGCCCTCCCGTGCACATCACTTAGCATGAAGACCCCTGAGTAACAATACAGCCCATGCTCAGCCAGCAGAACCAGTAAGAGTGCTGGAGGATGGGGGGGCGTGTCCTAGAAAGGGAGCTTCCAATAGGAATGGTGGAGGATGGGGGGCGTGTCTTAGAGGGGGAGCTTCCAATAGGAATGCTGGAGGATGGGGGGCGTGTCTTAGAGGAGGAGCTTCCAATAGGAGTGCTGGAGGATGGGGGCGTGTCTTAGAGGAGGAGCTTCAAGTAAGCCCCTGACCCACCTGCAAATCCGTGCCCTCTCTATCCCCTCTGTCTAGATCTAGGACGCTGCTATCCTCTTAGCTACTCAAACCAAAACGTGTGGGGGTGTCCAATGCCTCCTTGCTGGCCTCTTCAATCCACCTCCCTGCCTGAGGTCCCTTTTGCTAACCAGTGCCAGACTGCAGCCGGACTGTGCACACGGCTTCCTGACTCCACGTTCAGTGACATCACCCAGGCAGCTTGCAATCAGCCAGCGGTGAAGTTGTTTACATCATGGAATTGTAACACTCATCGTGTTTGTTTTTAAGACTGCTGGCTTACCAACGCACCACTTCTACATCCCAAATTAGTTTGCCTGTCCCCATCCCCACCACGACCACCTGACTTCAAGTTATCACCTCTCACTTCAAAAACGGCCTTCCCCCATTCCTGCTCCTTCCAGCACACTCTCTTCACCGCAGCTAAAAAGGAATTTTAAACCTAGATTGGGCTGTCATATCCAATCCTTGCTTAACTTCTTACTAAACTTATAAGAAAAGTCTAAGCTCCTACCCGTGCCACAAGACCTGAGGGATCCAATCCTGTTTATCTCTTCCCTCCCCCTGTGGTCCCTGGGCTTGCACCACACTGGCCTCCATTCTGTGCTGGACCATACTGACTACCCCCTTATCTCAGGGCCTTTGCACATGTCCTATCTCTGTCTAGAATGTGCTCCCCAGCACTTTGCCTGCATGGCTTAAATGCTACATCTTCACAAGGTACTTCCTAGACCAGGTTTCTACTGGATGGCCACACACATCCAATGCCAATTCACTCTATTACTGTTGATTTGGGTTTGTTTATAGCACCTTCACCAGTTATAACTCTTTATTTGCTTATTTATTTTGCCTATAGTCTGGAAACTCCCTCAAAATTATAAGCCCTCAAAGGATAGGAACTATGTCTATTTTATTCTGCTAGGTATCACTATAGCCTGTTACCTAATAGACACCCAAAACAACATTTATTGGATGGATGGATGGATGGATGGATGGATGGATGAACATGTCCTCAGAGCAGCTGAGAGACTAGGGGATCTGAACCTGGAGGCCAAGGTGAGGCTTTAAGAAGGCTAGAGCCCTTCTGAAATCATGGAAAATCTTACGTATCTGTAGATTTTCTTTCTCAGACCCTTCCAACTGTGATCCAAAAACAGCATCCTGTATTGAAACTCATGGGAGGAGAGAGCTTTCCCTGGACAATGATCACCTTAGAATCGGTCTCTGCCTTACACTTAGCTGCTCACTGGACCTGGGCTCAGTATCATGAATAGAAAGTCAACAACTCTCCAACAAAGAGTGCTCACCAGAGAGTTCTTTGGCTGTCTACTGGCACCTATGGCTGTGCACAAAGAGCAGGGACCCAGGAGAAACTTCTGAAATGGTTCGAGGCAGGCTCGTGCCCTTGCTGAAAGCATCACAGCCTCCCAGTGCGCTCAGCAGAACCCCAAGCTGGGGAGGATCAGACGCTGCCACTGTGCGGCCTCTACAGGAGGCAGGCTGGAGGTCCTGGCATCTTGGGGAGGAATCGGGAGTCGGGGCAGGGGGGGCACTGTATTGACATGGTAGCAGCTGGAGGTCTCTACCACGGATTGCCCCCACTTGTAGATCAATACTTGATGCCTATATTGATCTCAATTGGTTTCCTCACTGACAATCAGCAGTTCCAGAGGAAGTGGTAAACATTCCCCAAATAAAAGAGACAATAAGGAAATCTGAGCAGAGGCACATTAAAAAAAAGAAGAGGAAAGATTTTCTCTAAAATCATAAAATGTTTGTAACAATAACAGATAATGGAGTAGCATTATCTTCAGAATGCAAAGGTAGCAATTAAATCTCTGTTGGGCAAAATGTCCCCTACTGCCAGAGATGCACGCCCAACCTCAGAACAAAATCTCCTCTGTTGTTTTGATCTCCTACCTCTGTGATTATGGAAGCTGCAAGGACTTGGCTGGGGGTGGCAGAGAACTCATCTATTAGAAACCTTAAAAGCAAAAGAAAAGAAAAGAAAACATGAGAACGGGACTCAGGAGGGACCGATTACAATGTAGCTCCAGATGTGGGTGGAGGAAAAGAGAATGCATTTTGCCAAACTGACAGAGGTCCTGACCTGTAGCTCCCTGAGGTCCAGCTATGATTCCCTATGGATAGGGAAAATTGTGGTGTCTCTCTAGAATTTTCCCCCTTGACACATGGCAGGTCAATTTTTCCCAGCAGAAAGCAGATTTTTGCAATAAAGCATTTTGATTTTAATTTATCCTTGTGTAAATTGGATACTCTGAGTCTAGACCCTCATATTTTTTAATACTTGATGGGTGGGAGTGGGGACATGCTGCTATTTTAAATCTCTCAGCAATTTTCTGAACCATCTTTGGGAGGGAAGACTGCTCTTTTATTTCCAAAAAACAAAACAAAACAAAGCATTTCAATGAGCCCTTTGATTTTACAAAGGAGAAGCCAAACCCCTATTTGGGAATGGAGAGGTTCTAAATAAGGAGATGTGAAATAGCCCTGCATGATAATGTAAAGTGTGTCACTGCTGTGCATGGAACGCACCTCTGAGCTGGGAGTGTAATGTGGGAGATGAGTCTAGGACTTTGTGTGTGGGGCTAGGGGGAAGCAGGCAGCATTCTTTCTGCTGGTTCCAAAATGCTGCTGTTGATGGCAGGCAAGAGGTGGGTCCTGGGACTGGTGCACTGGATGCAGAAACATGGTATCAGGTTGAGGGTTAAAGAGAAGCACATCTAGCAGGGACCTGCTGCTATGGTGGACCTGGCTTCAGATCACAGCCTTCTTTCAACTTTGGTCCGTCCAAGCTTTCCGTGAAGTTTTGATAAACATGAAAGGAGCCTGATTTAATCCCACTTTAAGGAAACAGAGGAGGACCTTAACCCTTCCGGAGAATGTAACTGCAAAATGCTGGTGATGTGTGGAGGGCAGACCACTGGTCTGTCTGAGAAGAACAAGTACAGTGGATGTCAATGGATATAATCCTCCTCGGTTCCCTTCCCTGTCTTCATTCTCCTGGCATTAGAACTTCTCTTTCTAGCCTGAAGCCCTTTGCACACCAGACTTAGCCAATCAGAATGTTGTCTCCTACTGGCTCAATCCTGGCCAATGCAAAGCTTCCCTGGGACTTTCACTGGAACCATCAGATGCTGGCTGAGAAAGTTGCTGGGGAAGAGCTGTAAGTATAAAGGGGCTGGTAGCTGGCTTTGGTCCATGTAAGGGAGAGCCCAGCTGAAGAGGAAGAATGGTTGAGTTATTTATTCCTCTGGTTTCCTCTCTGCTCCACTGTTGCAAGCTGGCTTCGTCCTCCTTCTGAAGCTCTCACTTCTGCCGTGGCTCCCTACAGCTCTCCTCCCTGGAGCCCTGTAACTGCCCCCTCCCCCACTCCTTCAGGTCCTGGGATGGAAATGGTTCTCCCATTATCACTAGCCCAGGGGTTCCTCGATGTGCCGCTCTCTGGATGATATCTCTGCTGATTCTTCTGCTTTGCCAGTCTGTGGTCTATTTCCTTCCTGAAGCCTGATCTAGCAAAGATTGGCCTCTGTGGTCAAACAAGAAACAGGCCCTTCTGTTGTCAGCTGGACAATAATGGGAGTTAGTGAGCCCTAAAGAATGGAGCAGTTAGGAGCCACTTGTGTTATATTCATGAAAACACAAGTTATGAAGCCTGGTCTTTGCTCACAGAACCTCCTGAATCTGGTCTTTGCTCACAGAACCTCCTGAATTTTGGGAAGTAACCACATCTATCTGAAGTTGCCTCTAAACTTCCCTTAGCATGCTTATCTAGGGCTTGCCAGTGCTGACTCTTCAAAACCAGGCTGAGAGAATGACATCAGCAAGATGGTAGCACAGGAGGTGCCCTGTTCATATCCACACCCCCCCCACCCCCCGCTCAGCAATAAAAACCTGGCATCTATCCACAGACAACAGTGCTTTTCTAGGAGCTTTGGGATCCAGGTAGGAAATTCTGAAACCCTATGCAGTCCAAGCGCTATTTTGAGAATGCAGGCCCATAGCCAGGTGGCTGACTCACTGACTGCAGTCTCACCTATACACCCAGAAACAGGTCCATGCCCCTGCAGGCTCAGCTATAGCGCCATCTGCCATCTCTCCTGTCACCAGCCCCATACGTCAAGGGCTCTGGGAGAAGTTATACCCATATCTGCACTGGCTAAGAGGCCCATAGACCTCAGTCCCAGCTGTGTACCTTGAAATGGCCAGCCCTTCCCAGCCATACACCAAGATCAAGTGGGGATTATCCTTGGGAGACAAGGATGGTTCGCTATGTACAAATCGACAAAGGTGTTACACTGTATTAACAGGATAAAGGATAAAAGCCATATGCTCATCTCAACAGACACAGATGAAGCATTTGACAAGATTCAACATCCCTTCATGATAAAAACTCTCAACAAATTAGATTTGGAGGGAATGAACTTCATCGAAATAAAAGCCATCTATGATAAACCCACATCTAACATCATACAATGGTGAAAAGCTGAAAGCTTTTCCCTAAGATCAGGAACAAGACAAAGATGCTTACATTAAACCTAGTACTGAAATCCTAGCCACAGCACTTAGTCAAGAAAAAGAAATACAATGTTTATAAATCAGAAGTTAGTTTGTCTCTGCAGATAACATCATCTTACCTATAGGAAACCCTGAAGACTCCATCAAAAATCTCTTCAAACTAAATTCAGTAAAGTTGAAGGATACGAAATTGACACACAAAAATCAATTACATTTTTATACACTAACAACAATGTGTCTGAAAAAGAAAATAATCCCATTTATAATAGGATCAAACACAATAAAGCACTTAGCGATAAATTTAACCAAAGAGGTGAAAGATCTGTGTACTGAAAACTATAAGATATTGATGAAAGAAACTGAAGAAAACATGAAGAAATGGAAAGATAGCCCATGTTCTTGGATGGGAAGAATATTGTTAGTGTCCATAGTACTTAAAACAATGTGCAGATTCAGTGATATTCCTATCAAAATTCCAATGACATTTTTCACAGAAATAGAGAAAACAATCCTAAATTCACATAGCATCACAAACACCCAGAAAGCCAAAGCAATCTTGAGAAAGAAAAAAAAAAAAAATGGAGGCATCACACTTCCTTATTTCAAACTGTTACAAAGCTATAGTAATCAAAACGGTATCATACTGGCAAAACGAAAACAAAACAAAATCAGACACATAGACCAACAGAACAGAACTGAGAGCCCATGGGGTGCCTGAGTGGCTCAGTCGGTTAAGCGCCTGACTCTTGGTTTCAGCTTGGGTCACGGCTGGCTCGGGTTTTGTAAGTTTGAGCCATGCACTGGGCTCTGCACTGACAGTGTTGTGGGGGCTCCTTGGGATTCTCCCTCACTCTCCCTCTCTCTCTGCCCCTCCCCAATTCGTGCTTCCTCTGTCTCAAAATAAATAAATAACCTTAAAAGAAAAAAAAAAAAGAATTGAGAGTCTGTGAATAGACCCATGCATATACTGTCAACTAATAATATGTGACAAGGGAGCAAAGAATACTCAACGGAGAAAGATAGCGTCTTCAATAAATGGTGTTGAGAAAACCGGATATTTTCATGCAAAAGAATGAAGTTAGGATTCCCATCTTATCCCATTCACAAAAAGTAGCTGAGAGTAGATTACAAAGATTTCAGTATAAGATCTGAAACCATAAACTCCTAGAAGAAAACATAAGAGAAAAGCTCCTTGACATTGGTCTTGGCAAGGCTATTTTGCATGTGACACCAAAAGCATAAGCAACAAAAGCAAAAATTTAAAAAGTGGCACCATATCAAACGAAAAAGTTTCTGCCCAGCAATAGAAATGATCAACAAAATGAAAAGGCAACGTACAGAATGGGAGAAAATAGTTGCAAACCATGTCCCAAATAAGGGGTTAATATCCAAAATATTTAAGAAACTCATACAACCCAATAGCAAAATCATCATCATCCTCATCATCAACGTCCACTTTAAAAATGGGCAAAGGACCTGAATGGATATTTTTACAAAGACCTGCAAATAACCAACAGATGCATAAAACAGTGGTCAATACCACTAAACATCAGGGAAATGCACATCATGGAAAACCACAATGAGATATCACCTCACACTGAGTAGGCTGACCATCATCAAAATTACAAGAGATAACGAGTGTTGGCGAAGGTGTAGAGAAGTGGGAAGAACCCTCGTGCACTACTGGTGGAAAAATAGATTGGTACAGCCATTATGGAAAACGTACAACATGGAGTTTCCTCAAAAAGTTAAAAATAGTATTTCCGCATGATCCAGAAATTCGACTTCTGGGTATATACCCAAAGGAAACAGAATCACTATCTGGAAGAGATATCTGCACCCCATATTCGCTGCAGCATTATTCACAATAGTCAAGACATGGAAGCAATCTAAGTGCCTATAAATGCATGAGTAGATGAAGAAAATATGCTCCACAGGCAGACACACATTCTCTCTCTCTCTCTCTCTCTCTCTCTCATTACACACACACACACACACGTGGGCGCGCGCGCACACACACACACGCGCACACACACTCAAAGTGGAATATTATTCAGCCACGAAAAGGAAGAAAACAACATGCAACTGTTGCCAGTTGCAACAACATGGATGAACCTTGAGGGCATCATCCTAGGTAAAATAAGTTGCATGGAGAAAAGCAGATACTGTGTGATCTCACTTACATGTGGAATCTGAAAAATCCAAACTCCTAGAAACAAAGTAGGCTGGCAGTTGCCAGGAGCTAGGGGCTGGTTACATGGGAAGATGCTGGTCAAAGAGTATAAATTTCCGGGTGTTCGATGAATAAGTTCTGGGGATCTGACATACAGCATGGTGACTATGGTTAACAACACTACGTTGTACACCGAAAAGTTGCCAAGGGAACAAATCTTAGATGTTCTCACCATAACAAACAAGGGAAGTCTGTGACGTCATGGATGTGTTAACTAACTTTATTGTGGTTATCATTCCACAATGTGTAGGCATATCAAATTATCACAGTGTACACCTTAAGTCTGCACAATTTTAGAGGCCAATTATATCTCAACAAACGTGAGGAAAAAAAGAAAAATAAAACCAGACCTGCCTGCTGAGCTCTCCTTTATTAGGAAATAGTAGCTGATGGGTAGGAAAGCTGCTTCATCCCTCAAAGCTGAAACAACGGCAAACACGTGCAGACTCTTGTCGTGCACACGCACTGACTCAGCTCATCCCCTTCACCCCCATCCCACCGACGAGCAAACTGAGAGACTGAACCACTGCGCATGCGGACTCAGCGGGTGCTGAACAGAGGCAGGATGTGCTGATCCTGGCGCTCACCAGCACGCTGGTGGTCTCCCCTGCCTGTGTGGACATCCCTGTTTTTCTACAAGGAACCAGCTGGTCTAAGATGCTGGCAGGTGGCTGAAAGAGTTCATTCCCAATGCCTCTTGAACACCTTCATTTAACTAGATTTGGGACCGGGAACAGTTTGCAAACTGGGTTCGACACCCGAATTTTTTTTCATTCATTCATTGAAGTGAAAGTCACAAAATGTACAATTAATCATTGTAAAAATGAGCAATTCAGTGGCATTTAGTACATTCATAATGCTGTGCAATCAGCACTCTATCCAGTTCCAAATATTTCTGTCAACTCCAGAGTAAAACCTGTACCGTTTAAGCAGCGTCTCTCCATTCCCCTGCTGGTCTTTGTCAATAAAGTTTTATTGGAACACAGCCACACTTACTGGCTTACTTGGCAACTACCACCATTCTTGTGCTACAGTAGCAGAGATGAGAAGATAACAGTAGAGACCTAATGGCCCACCAAGCCGAAAATATTACTGCCTGGTCATTTACAGGAAACGTGTGACAACTCTGAGCAGTGACTTAGAGCACTAGGTTTGATGTGGGTTGGCATCCTCACTCATCGCTTTGCCGTATGACTTTGGGTGCCTCCTTCGCACTCTGTGCCCCACTGTGCTCCTACACAAAGCAGGCAGCCAATCTATGCTCTGTGCTCTGCATGGAAAGCACTTAGCACAGAGCCTGGCATTAGGCAGGCAATCAATGGTGGTCAATACTATTATCTTGACATTTGTGCCCTTATTTGATGTTCCAAATTACCCTGGGAGCCCAGAAAGGAGATATCTTTGTCTCCATTGTACTGATGGGGAATGAGGGCTTGAAACGGATCGGAACTTGCTCAGGTCATGAACCAGTGACAGCCACAGCCACAGCCACAGCCACAGCCACAGCAAGGGCCTTGGGCTCATTCTCCCACCGCCTACACCCACCGGTCACCGTGTGCAGGGGCAGGAAGCAGAGAGAAAGAGCATCAAACCCAAAGATCCAACTCCGATGTGTCCCAGCCCTGCCCGGCTCTGGGAGTGGCGTGTGCCAGTTTGGGCATCTCAAGAACGTGCTGTGCACCCGAGAGTGGCTTCACCTCATTTCCCAAGTTCACGGATGTTGCTGACAGAGCGCCCACCTTGCAGAACCCCTGGCTTCTCGATGTGGAGGAGATGAAAGAAAACAACGTGTTTCTATTTCATCAGTGCCCTGCTCTCCTGAGCCTTCCTTCCTCTGGTCACATTTGCAAATTAAAATTAAACCCCACCAGGAAAGGGCTCCTCTCCCCGGCTTCGTGCTGAGCTGGCTCTCGTCTCTTTGAGGTTTTCAAAGCTGCTCTTAAGCAAATTCTTTAAATCCTCTTCCAGAGCCTTGATGTGTTCACAGGGCAACTGCTCCCGGCTCTGGGGTGAATCCAGCACTTTGTAAAGTTCGGGGGTGGGGTGGGGGGGATGACAGTTCAGCTGGCCCTGCAAAAAGCCATTTTACAAGCAGTCAGCACAGCCCTGCAGCCAGAGACCTGCTTCCTCACCAGCCAACAGAGGGAGGAACTGGGAATCGGCCAGCTGATAGATGGCAATGCTCATTTCCTGGCACTTGAGCTATGGCGAGGGCTGGAGGGGACACTGGGGAATCTGCCCTAAGAGGTGAGCAAACAGCGAAATTCAGTCTTGCCTCTAACCCCTGCCTGGGGGTGTTTGCACAAAGGCAGGCAGGAGTGGTAATACTTTTAAAAGTTTGCCTGAAACCAGAGGTGCTGGGTTTGATTTAAACTCCACGAGCCTCTTACTTAGCAAGTGATTTCTCATCCCCCCAAACACGCGTGCACCTCCTTGTCCGGGAGCCACACAGGTAAGTGGCCGGCCGGCTCGCGCTTGGAGTGGATTCAAGCGCTTTTGTCGTGCCAGTTATAAAAACCGTAATTTTGATTCTCTGACTAAGAGAAGCACACAGACTCCAGGTTACTCTAAATTTCCCTCTGGAGACCCCGGCAGAGGCTTTGCTGACATGATTTGTCTTTCTCCAGTGCCACGCAGGCAGGCCCAGAATCACAAATCACCGCTTGTCTCTCATACACACAGGGGAGGCCAAAGTCCTGTGCCTTGTGTGACGAAAGGCAACGTGATGGCTTGGTTGGGGTCGGCGGCATGGGACAGGCCAGCTGAGCCACTCCAGGCCTACGGACAGACAACTCAGCATTCAGGTGGTAGCACCCTCTCTTCAGCTTTGGCTGCTCCCAAATTACTGCCAACGAGACGGCTGAGAACAACAGACACTTACTGTCTCACCGCCCTGAGGTCCAGAAGTCCAGGATCAAGGGCTGAGTGTGGCTGGTTCCCTCTGGAGGCTCCGACGGGGAACCAATCCCTTGCCTTTCTCCCAGCTGCTGGTGGCTACCACATTCCTTGAAGTCCCCAGCCTACAGAAGCGTGACTCCAGCCTCCGCCTCCGTTTTCACACGGCCGTCTTGCCTCTGTGTCTGTGTCTCAAACTTCCCCCTCCCTTCTTTTATGGGGACCCCAGTCATTGGACTTAGGGCCCACCCTAAATCTAGGATGTTCTCACCCCGAGGTCCTTACCTTCATTACATCCGTAAGACCCCATTTCCAAATGAAGTCACATTCGCAGGTACAGGGGTTACCACCTGGATCTATCATTTTGGGAAACAACATCCAACTCAAGACCATAGCCAAAGGGATATGTTAGCCCCAACGCCTGTCCACAAGCTCACTTTCTGTCCTCAGAAAAGGGACAGTGAGCAGGACAGAAAAGCAAAGAACTGGGCCAGGACCGGGGAGCTGCTGAGTCCTCCCAGCCCCACAGCTTTCTCATTGTGTGACCTCTGGCTGACGACCAGTGGCTTGGTTTGCATGGTTCACGTAAGAACAGACACCAGCCAACTGGTTTGCCAAGAGATCGGAGAATCCAGGGAGGCATCTGGCAGCTCACGTGTTCAGTGACTGCCGCTGCTTCCCTGACGACGGTGAGGTTGACGGAAAGGACAACGGGGTCATCTCTAAACCGTGCTGTTCATAAGCAGTGAGGTCTTCGATTCTATTTGTGACCTGACTTAGTCATTTATTCATGAGCATTTGGGAATTAGACACTGACTAATCGAAAGTTCATCAGAAGAACGGGTTCCACACTTCCTGTTACAAGGGGGCTGGAAGGTGTCCCATGGCCAATGGTGAGTGGAGAGGGGACGGGTTTCCTCCTCAGAAATGGGCGAGGCAGGAACAGTGACACTTAGGTCCGGGCCTCTTCATCCGGAAGTTAGCTCCCCACCCGGAGGGCCTCTCTCAGAAGCCTCCCCTGGTTAACTGTTCCTACCTTCCTCGTCTACAGGGGTCGGGCTCAAAGTATGTGAGGATGAACATTCAGAATGCATAAGGCCTGCCAGATAAAATCAAGGCACCCAGTTAAATCTGAATTTCAGAAAAACAACTATTTTTTAGCCTAAGTATATCCTAAATGTTGCATGGACGTAAGTTACCTGAAGAGTCATTGTTTATCTGAAATCCTAATTTAACTAGACATTCTGTGTTTTTATTTGCTAAACCTGGCAACCCTGGGATGGAGGTCGTCTGGAAACAACCAGTGCATCCTGGCCGAGGGCCGGCCATGCTGGGATCCTAAGAGAGCGTGGCAGGTTGCTTTGCCGAGGCTGGTGCCTCACCTCTCCTACCCTGCATGCGTCACTCCCTCATTAGAGATGGGCTCTGACACCTGTCCCCGTGAGGCGATGGTTGGGGGGCTTGTGACCTGCTTATAACCAGCGGCAGAAATGTCACGGTGTGACATCGGGGGCAACGCAGATGCCGTGTCGTGGCTGGGACACTGGCTTCTGGAGCCCTGAGCCACCATGTATGAAATTCAAATATCCTGAGGCAGCCATACTGTCAGGAAGCCTGGGTCCGCGGACAGGCCACCTACAGGTGATCCGGCCGAGATCCAGGGAATTTCCAGCACCAACGGTCATCCACACGAGGAAAGAGGCCTTCGGATGACACCAGCCCCCTGCCACTGAGCCAACCCCAGTTTTTTAGTCTTCCTAATGAGACAGCACGGGGCAGAGACATGCTGTCCCTGACGTGGCCTGCAAGGATGTCTGGGAGCATAATGGAACAGCTTTTGCATACCCCCGACCTCTGGCGTGGGGGGTGTCTGCTGCACAGTGGAACCAGGGGTCAACCAGGCCTTCAGTCACGTCCTGCTTTGCTCCAGCTCTAGTTACTTTTCTCCTGCCCCCACTTAGTTCTGGACGAGGCCATGGTGGGCAGAACCACGGGCCCCCAGAGATGCGCTGAAACCCAGAACCAGTGCCTTTGTCAGCTTGTGTGGAATGAGGATTACAGAAGGACTGAGGACTGTTCAGCTGATACATAAATTCAGTGAGGCCACACGACACAAAAATCGATGTACAGAAACCTGTTGCATTTCTATACACTAATAATGAAATAGCAGAAGGAGAAATCAAGAAAACAATTCCATTTACAACTGCACCGAAAATAATAAAACCCCTAGGAATAAACCATCCAAAGAGGTGAAAGACCTATACTCTGAAAACACTGAGGAAAGAAACTGAAGACGACACAAAGAAATGGGAAAATATTCCATGCTCATGGGTAAAATGTCTATACTACCCAAAGCAATCTGCACATTTAGGGCAATCCCTGTCAAATACCACCAGAATTTTTCACAAAACTGGAACAAACAATTGTAAAACTTGTGCGGAACCACAAAACACCCTGGATAGCCAAAGTAACCTTGAAAAAGTAAACCAAAGCTAGAGGCATTACAATTCTGGACTTCAAGATATAGTACAAAGCTGCAGTCATCAAAACAGTATGATACCAGCACAAAAATAGGCACAGAGATCAAAGGAACAGAACAGAAAACCCAGAAACAAACCCAGAATTATGCGGCTGATTAGTGCTGGGCACGGCAGGAAGGAATATCCGATGGGAAAGGACAGTCTCTTCAACAAATGGTGCTGAGAACACGGACAGCGACATGCAAAAGAATGAAACTGGACCACTCTCTCTGACCATACACAAAAATCAGCTCAAAATGGATGAAAGCCTAAATGTGAGACCCGAAACCATAAAAATCCCAGGAGACAACACAAGCAGTAAACCTCCTTGACACGGACCGCAGCCACTCCTTCCTAGACACGTCACCAGAGGCAAGGGAAACAAAAGCAAAAATGAACTACTGGGACCTCATCAAAATAAGAAGCTTCTGCACAGTGAAGGAAACAGTTATCAACAAAAAGGAAACCAACAGAACAAAAAGATATTTGCAAATGACACATCCGATAAAGGGTTAGTATCCAAAATGTGTTTCTATATTTATACACTCCAACACCCAAAAAACAAATAATACAATTAAAAATGGGCAGAAGTCATGAACACATATTTCTCCAAAGAAGACATCCAGATGGCCAACAGACACATGAAAAGACGTTCATCATTACTCATCATCAGGGAAATGCAAATCAAAACCACGATGAGCTATCACATCACACCTGTCAGGTTGGCTAAAATCAGCAACAAAAGAAACAACAGGTGCTGGCGAGGATGTGGAGAAAAAGGACCCCGTGTGCATTACTGGTGGGAGTGCAAACTGGTGCAGCTACCCTGGAAAAGCGTATGGAGGTTCTTCATAAAGTTAAAAACAGAACTACCCTATGCTCCAGCGATCGCACTACTAAGTATTTATCTGGAGGAGACAAAAGCACTAATTTAAAGGGCTACATGCACATCTGTGTTTATATAGCAACAGCATCTACAAGAGCCAAATTATAGAAACGGCCCAAGTGTCGCCTGATTGATGAACGGATAAGGAAGACGTGGGATATATATACACTGGAATACTATTCAGCCACAAAAAAAAGAATGAAATCTTGCCCTTTGCAACAACATGAATGGAGCTAGAGAGTATTATGCTAAGTGAAGTCGATCCGAGAAAAACTAAGAATACCATATGATTTCACTCATAGGTGGAATTTAAGAAACGAAACAAACAAGGAGCTAAGAAAAAAAGAGACAGACAAAAATACCAGACTCTTAACTACAGAGAACAACTCTGACGGTCACCAGAGGGGGGGCAGTGAGAGGATGGGGGTGAAGGAGGGCACTTGTCCTGACAAGCACCAGGTGATGCACAGAGGTGCTGAAGCACTGTATCGCACAGCTGAAACTAATTTAACACTGTATGTTAACCAACTGGAATTAAAATAAAACTTTCTGAAAAGGTCATTAAGCTGATTGTGAGATGGGGAGATTATCTGGGTAGCCTCACGAAATCGCAAGGATAAGGAGCCGAAGCGGGAAAGTAAGAACTCTAGAGATGGCAGCACAGGAGGGACTCTGACCGGTGCCGTGGCCTTGACGAAGGAGGAAGAGGCCACGAGCTGATGAGGGCAGGCGTCTCTTGAAGCTGGAAAGGGCCAGGAAATGGATTGCCCCTAGAGCCTCCAGAAGGAACCAGCGCCCTCCCCACACCTTGACGTTAGCCCATCGGGGCCCATGCCAGACTTCTCTCTAGAACAGTGAGATACTAAATTTGTGTTCGAAGCCACTGAGTTGGTGGAACTCCGTTATAGCAGCCATGGGAAATGAATAACGGTTCGATGCCTTAGAATTTCTGATGAACAATGAAACTTCTAACTATAATGATGCCCGCACGAGATCGGCCCTTCCCACCCCTCCTTCCCTGAGGCCTGGGCTCCGCCTCCTCCCCACCAGCCAGGATCCACCCCACCCCCAGCCTGTAGACCTTTCTGGCCCAGTCTGTCCGCCAGACATCGAGGCCTGCCCCCACACTCGCTCTCAGTTCTGCCTCCCCAAATCTTCCCTCCTTAGTGGGCAAGGGGTCGACCACCTGCTTGTCACGCCAGTGCCACTCACCTGTCACCGACACTTGCAGGCTACCTGCCTGGCTCCTCCCACGGCTCGCTCCCGCTCCTCCACCCCTCCCAGTACCTTCCACGCCAACCACGTGAGTCTTCTGTATTTTCTCCCCAAGTTCCGAGAGCCCCTGTCCCGACCACTTCCCTCAGCTCTTCCTCTGACAAGTTAAGGGCAAAAAGTTCCATCTCATGAAGAGAAATTGTCTGAATCCTGATGGTACTTTGAATGTGGCTTAGACTTCTGTCCTGTTGCAAACTAGAGCCCACTCACAGAAAAATAAAGCAGAGCACCCAAGAACGTGCCAGAACAGCTTAGTTGGTCAAGAGACATCAGAGACCAAAACTGTACCAGGCACGCCCACCAGTAAGACACCTGTGAAAATCATTTACCCCAAAATGTGTAGGTTGGACACATATGGGCTCCATTCTCTGATTTCAAGTTTAAATGGGGGAGAAAAAGCTATTTCTGACGAATGGTCCATTTGCTGCGAACTTGCTCTTAATTCAGTCTATAAAAATGTAAAGGGATGAAATAATTTACAAATTCAGCTGCTTACACTCAGCAATAATTTACAGAAATATACAGGATGAGGCCTCACAAGTGACTTGTTTCCCAATCTTCTTTCCATTTCCTCATGCCTTTTGAAAATAGACATTAAAGGTCAGTTTCAAAAAAAAAACTGTAAATATATCACCCAGACTGAATATTACCAAAGATTCCTGTAAGAACTTGTCTTATATTATTTAACATTTTAAGCACAGTTGCTGGGGTTAATTAGATTTCCGACCCTGAAAAATTTTAAGTGCCTCTGATGACTTACTTCCAACTGATAATTTTGTGTGAGAAACAGAAAAAGAATAACAAATAGACAGTGAATAAATACATTCTTCATATTCCTTCTTATGAGTATAGAGAATATATTTCTGAAATTTAATTAAATATCAAGATGTCCACAAGATCTATAATAAACCACTTTGCAAGACCTCTAAATGTCAAGGAAAAGCACATTTTACATGCAACACCCCCCCCCCCCCCGGTAAATCTATGAAGATTCAAGACTTTTTTTTAAACCTGCAGAACCCACAAGTACATATTTTATCTCAGAAGTACTTTTTCAAAGACTTGGGAGTAGCTTCTTGTTTGCAGTATGACAGAGTGGAAAGTATCTTAATTTATCACACAGCGGTTTGTGCCATTAGTTTTAGAGATATGCCAGAAGGCTTTAAAATAATGCAAGAGCTGCGGAGTTAAAGTTTAACGTGGCAGAGCTTAAGGAGAGGGCGATAAAGAATCTCTTTGGCCGTTTTTCCGCCATCCCCGTGCAGACACGCTAGGTCCCCGGCGATACTCAAACCGTGCGGGAAAGAAGGTGGCACTTGGGGAGGAGAAAAATGTAAAACAAAACCAAAAATAAAGCCATTTGTCAGCCCCGATGGCTTTATCACCTTAATAAGTAATGATGTCTCTGTGCCGCGGTCCCCACGTGTGGCCACATCTCCCCGGCGGCAGCAAGAGGTGAGGGGCGACAGGAACGCGACACAGAAGGCCACTGAACCACACGGGGTGGAAGCTTCACCTTTTTGGTGGTCTCTCATCCCCTCTTCTTACACGCAGGACAAAGTCTCGTTTCACTGCCAACACGTCTCAGATGCTCGCCGATGTCCTTCACCACAAAAAGGGACAACCGGCCCAGAGCCCCTGGCAGGCCACCGACTCCGGGTAGCATTCTGCAACATGGTCCACTTTGCCCTGTTCTCTTCAGAGCTCCTTCCCTTCAGGGCAAGTGCTGCTGATTTTCCAGGCAGTTGTGCTGTAAGGCTGTGGCCCAGGACCAGGTGCAGTGATTCACCTGCTCATTAACATTTGAGAAGCACCTGTCTAAAGGAGAAGCCGGCACATTTTCCGCCAAGGGCCTGGAAATCAACACTCAGCCTCTGCAGGCCATCTGGCTTCTGTCCCAGCTGCTCAGCTCTGTCCCTGTGGTCTGAAAACAGCCACGGACAGTATGTGCATGGCTGAGCTCCTACAAAAGTTTATTTCTAAAAACAGACAATGGGCCAGCTTTGTTCTGCAGGCTCTAGTTTGCTGACCTCTGGTCTGAAGTTGTCTCTGCAAAATCAACTTATTTTTGTTTTTTGTTTTTTTTAATGTGTATTTCTTAGAAGAAAATGTGAAGCAAACAGTATCCCAGGAATACTCTGCTGTCCAGTGGTGTGCTGGTAAATGTTTAACAACTGGCGGTCCAGACATTTAAAAAGCCCCACTTGTAGCAACTACAGATTCCCTGGGGATAAATGTTCCCACCATGGCCAATTTCCAGCTATTCACATATATCACTGAACACTAATCTATTAGGGCTCTCCAGACAAGCACGCTGGTATTTATACATAAAATGTATTTATCCCATTATACCTTTACACTTATCCTATGATTTATCCTACTTAAGAGATTTAGGAGAAGTTGGCTCATGTGGTTATGGAGGCTGAGAATCCCCACAACCTGCCACCTGCAAGCCGGTGACCCAGGCAAGCCCGTGGGGTAGTTCCAATCTGAGTCTGAAGGTCCGAGAACCAGGAGATCCAAAGGTGTAACTTCCAGTCCAAGGGGAGAAGAGCCAAAGACTCCCCAGCTCAGTCAGGCAGAGAGAGAAGTCCACCCTCCACCTTTTTGGCCTACCCAGACCCTCCAAAAACTGCGCAATGCCCATCCAAATTGAGGTGGCCACCTGCCACATTCAGTCTAAGGATCCACATGCTAATCTCTTCTGGAAACACTCTCCCAGACACACCTGGAAGTACGTGCCAGTTATCCGGGCCCCTGAGGCCCAGTCAGGCGGATATAAATGCACCATCATGGCAGAATCGGGAAGGGACGTGCACAATCAGCTCTCTCCAGCAGTGGAAAAACCTTGAAGGTGCGTCTACTGGGTGCAGTATGTCCAGCACATCTCGTCCACCTGGAGCCTCAGAATTGACCTCATTTGGAAACAGGGTCTTTGCAGATGTAACCAGGTGACGATGAGGTCATAGTGATCTGAGGTGGGGACTAATCCAAAGCCTGGTGTCCTTCTGAGAAGGGTAAAGTTTGGACACCAAGGCACACAGAAGGAAGATGTGAGGACGGTGAGCGCCGTGTGCCCAGTAAGCGGTAACTGCATACTCACGCGGCAGGACTCAGGGGTGTGTGGATATGGCGGAGTCTGGGAAACACAGTGCTAGGTCACACGGGCAGTCAGCGTCACGATGGGCATTTGAGCTCAGACGTGCCCCTGACGAGAGCCCACATCCTTAGCTCTTTGACTATGTGGCTTCTCAGAGGGGAATGCGAAGGGTGATGCTATTAATCCAGCCTTGCAGGCGCACCGCACGTGAAGGCTCGTGAGTCCTCTCTCGGTCAGTCCGGGACATCGGGGCAAGTCCAATGGCACAGACGAGCCCATCGCTGCAGTGCCCACTGACCTCACCTCCAGTTCAGGGGAACCTCGGGATTTCCCACATCGAGCTTCCATCCAGAACTTCCACGTCTCAGCTGCTGGACAACAGCAGACCCGAAGCTGAGCAGAGCCACCACTGAAACTGTGTCCGCTCCGGCAGGAACTGCTCCCAGGAGTTGTGCCTCCCACCACCTCCCCTCCTTGGACTTCATTTTAAAAATTCTCTGCGAATCTATTTAAAAACAACAACAACAACAACAAAACACAGATATGGCTCTTCCTTTTCTCTCTTCCTCCCCCATTTATTCCAGGAGGTTCGGCCCTGGTGGTTGTTACTCTATTTGGAAGGCAAGAGGAGGTTAATTAGCTTTTGTGACCTGAGAACTCTCAGGGAAGATGTCAACCGATTCACTAATAGCTCCTCAAAGCTGGATGCGGTTGGAGGGGCAAGGTCCAGGAAGCACGATGCTCGGCCGGTTCGGTTGTGAACTCCACCCGGCAGGGCGGGGCAGGGGCTTGCAGGATGGTGTTCCCCTGAGCAGTCCAGGGGAAGATTCATCCCTCGCATGGGTCCTGTCCCCTGGCGGCCCCCAGTCCTCCAAGCCAGGATGGATTCTGGGGCCGAATCTCACACTACATCATAGAAACCATCCCTCAAACCCACACGTGTCACATTTGGGCTCCCGAGCATCTAAAACCATGGTGCACGGTAAGCCAAGGCAGAGGACCAGTGATGTGCCAGCCACAGCCTTCTAGGTTACTGCACCTGCAGACCGCCGTGTGAGAACGGGCCACTCCAGCGTCACCTGGGAGCCTGCTGGGAATGCAGAATCCCTGGCCCACTCCAGACCCGCTGAGTGGGAGTCTCTGGGCATGGGGGCCCCACAGTGTGCATCTCCACACACTCTCTGTGTCATGTGGACCAAGTCCGAGTTGTGCAGCTCAGGCCCAAGCCCCTTCTGGCCATCTGAAACCAGCACAGAAATCACCATCTGCCCCAGACAATCTGTCAATCAAGATGCAAGCCGGTGACTGTAATGGAAAGCAAGGTCTCCATTAGATTATTTTTTGTAAATTGAGATTTCTTGGCAATTTCCTTCAGCACGTCCTGAAATCACCGAGCAGGTGGAGGTCTCCTTCCTGACCCCTGGCAGCACATTTTCCTTGACCGGCCTTCTGTCTAGAATATTGCGGTTACCGTAATTACAAAAGTACTGTGGCAGTCACACGTGTGTCCTGTGTCATTTCTCCATGCTTGGCACAGAGCTCTTTCTCCCCCAGTGCCTGCCAAGTGCTGCATAATCACCTGGCCACCACGACCCCCTTAGAGTCTGACTCCTCTCTCTGGCCCATGAAAGCATCCTGAGCCCCTGCTCGTTTCCTGCAGAGAATTCTGCTCACCATACATGTTTGTCTTCACCGGGGCTGTGAGAGCCGCGTTCTATTCATAATAACACAGAGTCCTCCAAACACAGGCTCTGGGATGGCCCCTGTGGCCACTCCGCCATGGATGTCACAGAGTCAGCAGCAACAGCAAGTGAGGCGATGGCCTGTTTTGGTTGAAAGTCCAGCTGGGTCCACATTTTCTCCACATGTGATGAGAAGTAGTTCCTTACATGCAGCGTTTTGAGTGGAGATGCTGTCAGAGTCTAGACTTGAAGAGTCACAAGAGGAAGGGGGTCCGATTCAGGTCAGTTTGTTGGGGGCAGGACAGCCCATGGATGTAGGAGCTTCCTGGGTGAGGGGCTGGGGTGGGACCGCAGATGAACAGGACAGAGGCAGGTTGGCCCTGGAGCCCCTCACTTCCAGGACCTCGGGAGAGCCCCAGTAATGCGTTTATGCTCTCACGCTCTGCAAAACCTGCAAGGGGGAGACACTTCAACTTCAGTCGATTCAGACCACGGTCTCGTTCTCCGACTCCCCTCCATCACGTCTCCCTCACACAAGATGGTGTTAACGGGGCTTGGCACGCCTGGGACACGCTTATTAGGGTTTAGTGGCAGCTTCGTACGAATTCGCCTCCACGAAGAGCTCCGTGATGCCAGCCAGCCCGGAGCGGCAAGGCCAAGCCTCCCACGTCCTCGCCTGTGGGGTCCAGGGCCAGATGCCGCTTCACGACACAGGCGCTCAGAACCACGAGTACACCGCAGAAGAGAAACAAGGCTTGGGACGTGTGGAGCCGGGAGCCAGGGGGCAGGAAATCCTGACCACAGGAAAGTCACTGTGAGGACAGGACCCAGTTCTCATCAGCTGTCAGCAGCAACTAGTCAAAATGAGCATTGTCTCCTGCAAGGGGTAATTCATAACGCATAGATACGAGCATCAACACACCATTTATTTTTTTGATGGGCTGAAATGGAATTCATCAGAATTCTTGTGTCCGTAGGGCAAAAACTTGTCTGATGTGACAGTGAGCGTGTCTGTGAGTCGATCTGCATGTTGTGTGCAGTCCACTCTCCATAATAATACTAATTACAACACTTTTGGGCTGCCTGGGTGGCTCAGTCGGTTAAGCATCTGATTCTTGGTTTCAGCTCAGGTCATGATGTCACAGTTCATGGGATCGGGCCCCCTGCTTGGAATTGTCTGTCTCCTCTCTCTCTGCCCCTCCCCCACTCATGCTTACTCCCTCTCTCAAAATAAATAAATAAACTAAAAAACAAAACAAAACGCTTTCACCCAACCACACTACAAGGCACATGGAATTGGCTTTCTATTCTCTCTGTTGAAACAATACCACACAGGGGCGCCTGGGTGGCTCGGTCGGTTAAGCGTCCGACTTCGGCTCAGGTCATGATCTCACGGTCCGTGAGTTCGAGCCCCGCATCAGGCTCTGTGCTGACACCTCAGAGCCTGGAGCCTGTTTCAGATTCTGTGTCTCCCTCTCTCTCTCTTTCCCTCCCCTGTTCATGCTCTGTCTCTGTCTCAAAAATAAATAAACGTTAAAAAAAATTTAAAAAAAAAAACAATACCACACAATCTTTGTCACATGAGGAGGCAACAAGTGTGCAAGAGAAAAATGTAGGAGGAAAAGCCATTACATAATCAGGCAACCAAGTAACTTAAAAATTCAATAGTTTTCTAGAATTTGTGATTTTTTTTAAACACATCAGCTTTTTAGAATTTAAATAAACCCCTTTCCTAACCCTTTTTGAAGGTCATTTTTTATTGTTTTTTAATGTTTATTGGGGGGGGGGCAAAGAGAGAGGGAAAGAGAGAGAATCCCAAGCAGGCTCCATGCTCTCAGTGCAGAGCCTGATGTGGGCTCGATCCCATAAACGGTGAGATCGTGACCTGAGCCGAAAACAAGAGTCAGACTCTTAACTGACCGAGCCACCCAGATGCCCACATATTGTTTTTTAATTTTAATTTTGAGCCCAGAGCACCTGTATCTGAAAGGACTGACTTGTCCATGCGTTTGCTCAGTAGGGAGCACTGGTTCCACTGCAGGTGCCATGAGGCACAGCAGCCAAAAAGAGCGGCAGGCCCTCCTCTCTCGGAGAACGTGTTCCCACAGAGGGCTCAGATAGTCAACGTGGAGACAGATAAATATAGGACTGTGGGGGGGGGAACAAATGGAACTGGCCAGGGTGACCATCACGGAGCCCCGTGAGGGCGTGATGTTTAAGCAGAGACAAGAATGGGGAGGGACCAACAGGCAAAGCTGGGGAAGAGCCGTCCAGGCAGTGGAGTCGCACGTGCAAGTGTCCTGAGGTTACAGGGCGGGAGGGAGTTTTCATGTTCTGGGAAGAGGAAGAAGGCCAGCAGGGTTGCAAGGACGGCAGGGAGGGGTGGGTGCTGGGGAGAGACGGGCTACGTCTGCCATGTGTTAGCACTCCATGTGCACAGCCACCATCACATACACACGTGACCTTGAGTGGGACTGACACAGACCCCCGTGTTCTCCCTCCGGCAAGTTTCCAAACTCGCCCTCAGCCCGCTCTGGTTACATGCAAAAGCCTTCTCGACCAGGCACCCCAGAATTCATGTGCAAGCGTGGCTCTGAGTGACAAGCCTTGCCAACGTGGGCGGAGAGCCTTTCAATTCAGGATCTTTCATGTGACGCGTCAGCCCGCTGGGTCGGCCTAAGGGCAGCCAGGCAGAGACACGGCACCATCTGGACACCTTCTCCAGACGCCAAAACTGAATGGATTCTTTCACAACCTGGAGACCACGACCCTTCCCCGAACACCACCAGCCAATTAAAACCCCGATTTCCCTCCTCCAGAGACTTAACGCAGAACCAGTCCCTGGGTGCACGCTCAGGAGTCTGCATTCCGGTTCCTCTTTGGAAATGGTGACTCCAGCCCTGTGCTGCTCTCAGAGGGCTGTTCTTACTGGAAGGGAGGCGGTCCGGAGAGACCAAGAGAAGGTGATGTGCGCAAGATCCCTGTTTCCCAGCAGCCTGCAGTGGAAGCAGGAACACCGACGTGGCCGTCCAGGGAGCCTGACACACGGCACCTGTAGATTCCACTCCAGGCGCCAGGAGAGACGCTCCCCGCGACCGGGACACAAGCTGGGGAGGAGCCCTTTGGAGGACAGCTGGATCCTTCCCAAGAGGTGGTTGTGATTACAGTGGCTGCCACAAAAGAAAACATGGGGAGGACCACCCATCCCAGCTGCAGTGAGCAGCCACCTCTGCCCTCCGTGGGACGTCGTAGGCACATCTGCAGATACGGCTCCAGGGTCCCTGGTCTTCACGGCCTTGTCTCCCGCAGGCCTCGAACCCCCAGAAGGTGGGAGCCATGTGCTGTTTGGTTCTGCGTGGTTTCAAGCAGCCCCAGCACGTGGCAGGAGCCCGGAACAGCTGAGGGAATGCAGTGAGTCAGGACCTGGCTCGAAGACACAGAGCTGCCGTGGGTCAAAGGTAAAGCCGCAGCGCCTATAAAACCTGGAGCATCTGCTGGCCTGAGCTCACCTGACAGCTGTCTCCATGAGCACATAAACGCACCTCTGGGCCACCGCTGCTGCCCTGTATCTCTGAGCACACACTAAGGCATCAACACAGATGTCGAATGACCACGCCGACCGCCAGTCTTATCTGGGCAGACGTCCATGAGAAATCCAACATTTGGAGAGAGAAACTGCGATCATCCAAGTGGGAAGCCCACCGGACAGAGAAGGCAACATGGGCAGGCGGGGGCAGGCGTGGCCCTACGAGACACTGTCCCACGGCACTGGGGTTGGCTGCCACCCGCAAGTGTCCACGTGCAGCCAGAGTGCCCTCCACCTCTCTGTGTGGTGTCCTGCCGTTCGTCGGGGTGGCCACTACATCACAACTGACCAGGAACAAAGCGTGGATATTCCCGTTAGCAAAGCCGCTGCCTGGTCTGTGGGTTGGGATAGACTTTGCGGATAGAAAAGCGGAAGATCGTACGTGAGGATCAGCGTGTTTGCTACAGAGGAGGCACAGGCACAGGCGAGACCCCCAGTGCCAGCCCCACGCCTGCCAGATGGGCCTTCTTCCAGTCCGTGCATCTTTTACCGGGTTCCCGACCCTGGGCCCAGCACTGTGCTTGGCAATGGGGGGCCTGCAGGCCTCTTTCAGCGTGGTGGTTAGTTCTGGTGAGGACGACCAACCAGAGTGACCAGCCAGAGCAGGCGCGTGAGGTGGCTGCACTCGTGATCAGTGCCACGTGGGATGCCACATAGGACGCCACATGGGATGCCACACAGGACAGAGCAACAGAATCAAAGGGAAGGCCAAATTAGGGGTGGGGTGGGGGGCAGGAGGGCCTCTCAGGGGAGATAAAACCAAGCTGAGACCAGAGAGAAGGTGCAGCTGGGCGAATAGAATAGGACCTTCTACAAGCAGGCGCAGCATGACCAAAGGCCCTGTGGTGTGTGTGTTCCGGGGATAGACCCTGACTGCAAGGGACCTGGAGGGCAACCAGTGTGGCCGCAGCATGGGGTGGGGGATGATCTAAGGGGGGACACCACAGTGGGGGGTCATTGTGACCGAGGGCCTATGGGTGGGACACGAAGATACCATTCGGCGAGGGCCCAGCTTTGACAGGAGGCCTGGGGAGTAAAAGGGGAAGGCACGTGCGATGCTTTTCACGCTGTCCGCAAAAATCACGTTTGCAAGGGTCCTGCGGTATGTGCATCCGAGCCTGGCTGGCGGTGTGCGGTGGTGGCCATGGCCTCCTCAGCGGTCCTCAGGCAGGGCTCTGTTTTTCCTGAGCTGCTGCCCATCAGCACGAACTCCCCTCTCTGGCTTGCTCCACCTGATGTGCTCCCACTTTCCCCAAGTCACCGGAGCTGGGGCTGGAAACGGAGGACAGGAGAGAGAACCACCTGGTGTGGAAGAAAGTTCCAGAACTGCCTGTGGATTAGTTTGCCCTTTCCAGGTTTTGTACCTTAGAAATTCGTCATTCCCTTCTTCCCCTTTCGGGTGACAGACAGTTCTCTCATGTGCTGCTGAGAAGATAATTCGGAATTCTGTTTATTCTAATGCGGTTCAAAATGTCTGTGACTAGCATTTGAAAATAGCTCTGGGTGTTAAATGGTGGCAGCCAGAAAGCTTCCGGAACCGGTGTCTCATCCTCTCCTGGTCTGCCAGCCGCTCCATCAGTCTGTCTGTCTGCATCTGCATGAACAGCGGGCTCCTTCTGCAGCAGCTTGTGGGGCGGGGCCCTCGGGGTGGTTTGGGATGCAGGGGGCAGGTGCGCGGGGCGCTCTCACTGGGTCACGTGCACGCTGCATGCCCGTGTGCTAAGCACCACGCTGGGCACCAGGTTGACAGCAGGGAAGGGGCCTGGCCAGGCCCTGTGCTCTAGAAGCTCAGTCTGACGGGAACACACGTTAGGGAGGGTCGCTCACAGTCCCCCTGGTGAGGGGCTCCTGTCCCAGCCTCACTCAGGGAAGCCGCAAAAGATCCGGACTGAAAGTGGCTCAAGGCCCAGTGTGAGTGAACAGCAACAAGGGAGGGGAGGCAGGGAGGTGGAGAGGCCGCTGGTACGAAGTCTGAGGTCGGAAAGCCCGGGGCCCAGAGTGATGCAGCATCCGTGGGCGAGCGCCTGGGGCAGATGTGGGGAGGAGGGCAGCAAGCCAGCGGTGGGATCTCAGAGACATGAAGGCCCGGTCGGGTGGACAAAGCTGGGGTACGGAGGGGAGACCCGGGGAGCACCAGTCACGAGATCAATGTCCACACCCGCCTCCTCGGTGCACCTTGGACAGGTGGGCAGGTGAGCAGCTGGACAGATGAGTCTGAAGTCCTGTACCAAACACAAGGCTCAGAATGCTATGGCCCAGCCCCCCACTTCAGCTTCTTTTAATTGCTATTTCTGCTTCCTCTGTGACTCCCAGCCATGAGGACTGGCTTCTGTTTAGTTGAATTCTAAACTCCCGCCTGCCCCAGGACCTTTGCTCATGTCTTTCCCTCTGCCCAAAACAATGGTTCTTTCTCTCCCTCTGAGCAGTCATCACTGCCTCTAGGAAGGCTTCCCTGCCCTCTCCCTCTCCAGACTAACTCAAATCTTCCTATCATTCACTCTTGCAGCCTTCAAACTTTACGTGAAATTATATTCTTAAAACCCATTACCTGTCTTCTCTATTAAATTTCATCTCTCTGAAGAGAGACAAGGGTCACATCTAGTTTTGCTCAACGTGCAATCTACAGAACAGGAGTGAAATCAGCACTATTTAGTAGGCAAATGTGTCGACCAGTGATGCTCTGACAACCCAGCCCACGGGGGAGAGTGAGGTACCCACCCTGTAGTGGGTGTGTTTCCTCTGGACCCTGGTGGGTGGCGGGGAGAGGCAAAACTGCCTTCAATCACCAGAAAAAGTCACCACAACCCCCTTCTCTGGCATCCAGGCCTCCGCTGATCTCTTCCCATCCCCTGGACTAGAACCATTTCACTGAATTTGGAAAAACTAAGTCACACGGTTTGGCATTTTCTCCATAAACCAACAGGAGATGAAATATTTGGACTGAACGTGTCTTGTAAACAGCTTTCAATGTGAAAACCCAACATCAAAATGCAGAGACTACCGGCTCCCCCCAGCTCCTCGGGCACGGGCTTCCTCGTCACATTCGGGGAACATTTCCACCGGTGCCAGGGGCTGGGACACTTGAACCACAGCCACCGCAGAGCATGTCTGTCCCTCCACGGCTGACGTCTTTATTCCACCCATTCTTGCCCAACCATACAGGGGGCAGCCCCGAGAAAGGGCTCTTCAGCCAGTGTCCACCCCTGCTCCAAAGGGAACTTCCAGGATTTAGACTGAACATCGGGAACCAGACTACCTGGTCCAGGTCTGCTGTAAGCCTGGAGTCACCCGTGTCTCCAAAGTTCAAGCCAAAGGAGTTCCGCTGCACTGCCAAGGCCTGCCAAGCGTTTGTCCCAGAGCCCGGCCCGGTGTGCGAACCTGCCTGGTGCGTGTCTGGGCATCGCGATGTGCCGGTGACAGGAAGAGCCATGGAAATACGCAGAACGAGGAACAGTTGAATGCAGGATGCTCCAGCCAGGGACTGCCCAGCCACTTCTGAGACTCATGCCCCCAGAGGGCAAAAAGGGGAGGCACAGGGGCTTAGAGACATGGCCCAGCCCCCTGGCCCACTTCCCGCCCTCCCGCCCTCCACTCAGCTCAGGAGGGCCTCCACCAGGCTTGGCTGCACAGGGAGCTCGCGGGGCAAGGGTGGACACCAATGGGTCTAATCCAGAATGCCCTCGATGGCCGAGATGCATTCGTTCCCCCAAAGAAACTGGGGGTGCCACTGTCCAGACTGTCCAGAGAAGAGGGCTCAGTGCTGAAAGGGTAAGAAGCAAATATCCACCATGAAAATCAAGCCCAAAGTTCTCTCACCACATGGGTTTCCCAGCAATTCTCAATAGGATCTTGACACAGGGCTATAAAATAATATCGAGGCAACGATTTTACACCTTCCGTATTTCTCCTATTTCAGATCTAATTGACGTTTCAGAAAAGACAAGGCTCTTTTAAGGGGTGGTGTCAGGCAGGCGCTTTCCCAGGAGAAACAGAGGAAACTCCACCAGGCTCTAGGCGCAGGGACACATCCCTGGTCAAGATGGGAGACTCAGATGCTGCACAGACAGCAGTCACACTTGGCAGCATAAAAACTGAGAAATTTGACATGGCAAATGCGTTTGCAAACACATCAACAGGTAAATGAAAGCCTTGTGGGGTTTTTTTGTTTTAATTTTTTTTAATATTTATTTATTTTTGAGAGAGAGAGACAGAGTGCGAGCAGGGGAGAGGCAGAGAGAGGGGGAGACACAGAATGTGAAGCAGGTTCCAGGCTCTGAGCTGTCAGCACAGAGCACGACGCGGGGCTCAAACCCACCAGCCGTGAGATCATGCATGGCCTGAGCCCCCCAGGTGCCCCTAAATGAAGTCTTTGTAAAAAAATAAATACAGACCTTCCTGGACTCACGAAGGGGTTGTATCCCTATCAACCCATCCTTAGTTGAAAACACCATTAAGTCGAAAATGCATGCATACGCCTGACCTCCCACACCTCAGAGAGCTCAGCCCAGCCTGCCTTCCACGTGCAAGAACAGTCGTGTGAGCCCACGGCTGGGCAGGACCGTTCACCCCAAAGCCTATTTGATCACGGAGTGCTGACTGCCTCGTGGAATGTACCAAATACTGTCCTGAAGTGGGAGCCAGAGGGACGCCTGGGTGCAGAGTGGCCACCAGCGTATGGGTTGGTGACACTCGCGGTCATGTGGCTAACGGGAGCCCGCGCTGCCCCACATCACAGGAGAGGATCGGACCACAAATCACTAACCCAGGAAGAGATCCAAACTCGCAATCCCAAAGACGCTTTCCACTGAGTGTATGTTGCCTTCACGCCACGGAAAAGACGAAAAACGGTTAGGTCAGACCATCGGCAGTCAGGAGCCGTCCGCATTTGCAGCAGATAAGAAGCAATGGGTGAACAGCTCCAACACGCACAGACCTCTGACAGAAAGGACAAGAAGAAACAACCCAGCCATTTGTCAATGAACAAAAGGATGTTCACAGTCAGTAAATCTCAAGAGCATCGCCAACCGATCGACAAACGTGAAAACAATTCTCAAACTCACTCGTCTTCAGGAAACGCTCATTAAAGCCACAGGAGTCGTCGCTGTACCCTCATCACACCGGCAATGATTTAGGGAGTAGCCTCACCCAGAGCCGATGGAGACCCAGGCGGAAAGATCACCAAGGGCTCCGCGTGGCTGGGGGAAGGTCCCTGCAAGACCCCTGCGGCTATTGGCTCCACAAGACGAACGTGACAGTGGAAGCCGCCCTTCCCACCGCCCCGCCAGCAACGCGGACCGCTCATCTCTTAACCTCTCATTCGCGAGAGCCTTCTTTGGCATATTTTGGGCACTCGCGCAAACCTGTCGAACGACACACATGGCACGTCAGAGGCTACAAGCTGCCCGGTGACACCGAGGAAGGTTCCGGAAGAAAGTCATCCCCACTCGTCGCTGATGCCACCACGCTCCCCATCTTGTAAGCAGCCGCGCAGGAGCACTGGATGGTTGCTCAGGGCCTCCTCCCGACTTAAGGAACCTGGGAGTCTAGCCAAAGACGGGCCCCAAGGTCCTCCCAGGAACACTTACCTCCTCGCCAACTCTGCCAGCAGGACACAAGGAGATGAAAGATGTGTCGTGGTCGAGGCACCTGGAGGTCTCAGTTGGTTGAGTGTCTGACTCTTGGCTTCGGCTCCGGTCATGATCCCAGGGTCGTGCGATCCAGCCCCGTTATCGGGCTCCATGAGCCTGCTTAAGATTCTCGCCTTCTGTCTGCCCTCTTCCCCACTCGAGCTCTCTAAAAATAAAAAATGGAATTAAAAAATTTAAAAAAATGATGTGTAGCAGGCTCTCTTTCTCTCCACTGGCTGTTCCTCATCCACTTGGAATACGGTGATTTCAATCCCCGAGCTTCTAACCCTGCTTTGTCCTCACGACCTTCGGCTTCTCCTCACCTTCAAATTTCTCAAAGACACAGCACCAGCTTACTGTGTGAGTTCTTTCTATTCACGCGTCCACCACTCTTCGTGCCCCGGCTTCCTCTCTCAGTAAACTCAGCGAGGCTCCCTGGACGACTGCCAGCACGTCCCTGTGGGCCACAGCCAATGCTATCCCTGGTTGGCTTCTTTGACCTTCAAAGCATCTGATCTAATAGGGAGGGTTCTTTGTCACACATCACACCTGGAGCTCGGTGGGTGCCAGACCCGTGTCTGTGGGCCAGATGAGCAACTGAACAGAGCAGTAAGTATGTGGATGGGAAGGAGTCGGGAAGTCCCCCAATGAGGCCCTGGCTGTATTTCCTTGATTTAAGGCAGAACGGAGGGGAATATGCGGCGTCTCTCTTTTTTAAAATTGACGTTAAAAAAAAAATCTTTACAATTCTTCCCACGGCTCCCCCAAAAGGGGGGAAGGGGAGAACTGTGAGCTCAGCTTTACAGAAAGTAAAAGTGTCCCTGTTACACACCACTGCAGATTTCACAACTAGGCTTGAGCACATTTGCTCTGGCTACCATTTACCGGAAGAAAAGCTGCTCCAGGAGAAGCCAGAAAGACCGAGTGGATGGCGAGGACCCTGCGGCCCGACTGGACCCACGCACGCCTCCCCCTCCAGACACCGTAAGCTGGCCGTGTGATCTAGCCTGCACAAGACGTCCAGGCGGCACGTGGCCACCTGTCGGCCATGCAAGAAACATGTGTCCGGGACTCACAAGGTGCCCGGCACTGGGAACCAGACCATGAGCTCTCCCGCCCAGACCCCAATGGGCAGAACCACACGACGGACGGAAGAATGAAGTACAACGTACGATTGGATGGTGGCAGCAGCCAGAAGAAGGAGTCAGCGGGGAAGGGGGTGGGCTGGGCATATGCAATGGTAGACCAGGTGCCCAGACCTGAAGGGGCAAAGGAAGAGGGCAGAGGGGAGGCCCCAGCCCCGCTGGTGACAGGCCTGAGCTCTCTTCTTGCTCCCTCAGGTTCAGAGATGTTGTACGTGGTGTGCTGGTGGCACCTGGGCTTTGGTCCACACCAGTGTAATCACCCCCTCTCCTCCCGTGTCACGCTGTCTTGATGACCGGGGCATCTCTGTGCAGCTCTCCAGTTTCCATGGGAACTGTTGCCTCCCTGAAGCTCAGACAGTGCCTGGGACCTGTCAACCTGCCAGGTGCTTGCCAACTCCTTCCTCCAGGTGACCGACCCTGACCCTGCCACTCTGTGTTCCACAGAGGGCAGACCGACCACGAGGGATCGTGACACAGACCATTTGACTCTGGTCTCTATTGCTTCCAGAACCTTCTCAGACAAGAGAGCCAGGCCCCCTGGGCCATGTCCATGTAGACACTTTACTCCCCATGGCTCAGTTCTGCACACGGGGCTTAGATGCAGTGGGTCCCGTTTCTATCTTCCCACACACACAACCCCAAAAAGGGGAGGAAAGAGGCCTCAAGTGCCCCGGTCCTGACCTCCCTGTAACCATGCATACTTCCCTCAAATAGAGAAATACCCAGTCGTCACAGCCACAGCCTGGAAGGTAAGCTTCCAGAGGGGATGCAGGGGAGGGAGAGAGCCTGCCCCCCAGTGTGCACGGGTGGGAAGTGTGGGTGCAGACAGCCCGCACTCCAGGTCTGCGCTCCGCTCTTAGCCAAGGTGCCCGGTGGCCTAATAGAAACAGAAACCAGGGCCGTGTAGCCCTCCCGAGTGGCGGAGCGCCTGGCACGCTATCAACAGGTGTCGAACGGAAGGAGGGAGGACGCAGAACAAGGAGCTGGAGGAGTGTCAATCTTCCTGCTGACAACAGCCGACCCAGAAAACCAGGACAGACGCTCGCGGGTCTGCCAATGCGTTAGTCAGATGTATAACTCAGACATAATTTATCCTCGGGTCATAAAAGTGGGGGGGGGCCGCTCCTTCCATGTCTGAATCTCATGTATAAAATTTGCGTGCATAATAACCCCTGCCAGATGCTCAGGTGAGGGACTTCCAGCACCCACCTTCCTGGAGACAGCAGGTCACTTCCCCAGGTCACTGGTAAGAAAGTCCTCCCACCGCCTGGGCACGCATGCCGCTCACTCTCGTATATCCTTTGCTGCTGAGAAATTTAAAAGGAATCCCGGGGCTGCGGAGAGCCTCTCTGAGAAACCAACTCCTGGTGTGGGGCCCAATCTTTCCAGGTGTCGAGCATTAATGGGGCAGACCCCCCAGGCTGGGGAGCTCTGCTCTGTGGGGAAAGGTCACCCCATGTCACTTCCTGATTGCCCCCGAGACACATGACGAAGAAGAGTGCTTAGGAAGGTCACAGCCCTTCCCAGAGGATCCAACCCATCCCAGCTGCCGAGGGTCCACTCACACAGAAGCCTGTCTGCACTCTGGGTCAGAGAGTCAACCCAAAGGCGAGGAAGATGACCAGCCTGGCCCCAGAGGGGGGCTGCCTTGAGCCCTCCAGGACCGACGCACTCCGTGGGGGCAGCCCTGCCTGCGAGTCTGCCGCTGGGGGCCGGGAGCCTTGAGACGGAACCGCCCCCTCTCCCCGACGCGAGGAATGCGATGTTCGTGAGCATGAGACCTGAGGTCCAGGACGCTGGGTTCAGGTCCTGGCTCCACTGCCTCGCCGAGCCTCAATTTCCCCTCTCTAAACTGGGAATAGTAACATCTGCTCCAGAATAAAACTGAATCCAAGAATAAGGAAGAGTGTGAACCCACGACTGTCGTACTGGTATCGACCGAGCGGACACACGCAGCAGAGGCTCTTCAGCTCTTCCGATAAAGAGGAAAGCCTCAGTTCCATGGTGCTCTAGCCTTGACACCTCACATACACTCATGTATCTTTTCAATAAAGAAAAGAGATCTGGGGCTCTGACCCTTTGTTAATTAATGATCTCTAGCCAAAACGTATTTGCTTTTTATTGTATTCATCCCATTATCCCCTGTTAATATAAATGATACTAGTTTTCCATGCGTGGTACTGATTCCTTTTAAAATAAATTCATTTCAGTTTAACAAGTTACCTAAGGAAATGTAAGTGTGTATTACCACATGAAAGAAGCCAATCTGACTCCAATCTACGATGTTCTGGAAAAGGTGACACTAGAGAGACAGTAAACAGATCGGTGGTTCCCAGGGATTTGCGAGGCGGATGACCAGGGGGAGCACGGAGGACTTTCAGGACCGAGAAACCACAGTGTGTGGCGCTATGTTGGCGGGCCGTGCCACCGCACATCAGTCCAGACCCACAGAATGCACACAGCGCCAAGAGGGAACCCTCAGGTGAACGATGGACTTTGGGTGATAATGACTCGTCCACGCGGTTCATGGACTGTAACAAATCCCGCGGGCACGCTGACGACGAGGGAGGCCGCGTCAGTGCGGGGCGGGTGGCATAAGGAAACGTCTTTGTACCTTCCTCTTGCTCTCGATTTTGCTGTGGACCTAAAACTGCTCTAAAAAATAAAGCCTATTTTTTAAAAAGGCAACTAAGAGGAGACAATGAGTAAATAATAAAAAAGGAAATATTTCAAAGTGGAAAACTGTGAAGATGGGCCGTGGTGGCAGGAGACGTGGATGAACCACGGAGTAAGGAAGTAAATGACTGAGGTTAGGAAAACACTGCCATTGGCACCTGGCACGTGGGACCCAGTGCTGCCCATGTGCGCGTGAAGGGTGAGAGGGAGGAGAGAAGGACCTTGAACCACAACCAGGGCACCGCACCGGGTGGAGGCAGCCTCCTGCAGGGCCTCCCGACACCGTACGCATGCACAAAGCCCCCCTAGTGGACCCCTAGAAGGTTCTGGGTGCGGCATGGCTGGAGGCTGGGTGGGGATGGCAGCACAGTCACCCCTGGCTGCTGGGCCATGTCCATTTTCCCAAGGGCAGCAGGTCAAGGAGGTGCTGGTTTCTACTCGGCAACCGTCCAACCTCCAGGAACCTGTCTGGGGTGTTAAGAGGCAGTGGGGTGGTGGCCTCAGAAGCAACGCCAGGGACTATCTCCTGCTGGATGACAGCTAAGGGAGGGGCTTCCTATGGGTACAACGTCCAGGGGTGGCTTCTCAGCCTGAGCTCTTGAGCCTTCCAGGCCACGGTGGTTGGCGCTGGCCGGGCAGGCAGCCGTGCGGTGCTCGGGGAGATGTCCCCCAGTGTGAGCATCTAGGACCCCAGCCTTGACACTCCTCCCGCCTCAACCAGCAGAGGGGCTCAGTCTGGTCCTTGAATCCTCAGGGGCATAGCCTACCCCCCAGCCTTGGGCATGATGGGCAGACGCAAAAACGGCACTGTTACATGATGCATCTGTTCAGGGCAAGGAGCGCTGGGTGACTGACGACACCTGACCTGTCCCTCCTCTGCCCCTCGGGAGCTCCCTGCGTACGTTCTCTTAGCCTTGCCAGATCTGTCCTCCAGGCAAACCCATGCCCATAAAACCCCCAGGGGCCTTGTCCTCAACCACATGCTTATCCAGGTAAAATGGCACAATCTGTGTTCTCCCGCCAGCCCTGTGGGTGGAGTGGAGGAGACCAAGGGAGCCACTGGACCTCCCCTTGCAATCCCTGTCCTGCCCTCTGCACCTTCCTAAGAAACTGTAAGGCCCCTCTCACCAATTCAAGGGTGAAACTGTTTTCACACTGAAAAGACACGGATAGACACGGTTTCCATAGGAGAGAGAGAGGGAGAGAGAAATGAGCCTGGATTGCAAAGGGCCAACCGGAATTTAATTTTTTTAATGCTATCAGGATAACCCTAGCTCTCCCCATCTCCACTTCACTCTGATTAACTTTTCTGGGACAAATACATGGAAAGAGCCCACCCCAGGCCCCGTGTAGCCGATCCATTTTCCTGCGGCCACTGAGGCACTGGCTTCACAGGTCAGGTGCATAACTGTGTCTCCTGAGCCGGGGCCTCTGCTGCTGCTGCAGATGCATTTGTCAAGCGACTCGATGTTACTTATTTCAACTGCCATTTGTCTCTCGCTGCAATTTTCATCGGGAACGAGCGCCTGACTGTCCACTTTGGCGGGGAACTCAATACAAAGTCAATTCCTGGAAAGAAAGAAAATGAGGAGCCTCGTGCGTCTCCAGGCCATTTCTTCGAGAACGCACTTCCAGGCTCCTGGTGCCACGTGCAGGGCTGGCGGGCCACGGCAGCGCCTCCAACCAGGGGCCAGCCCACAGGGGCTGCCAGAACCTGTGTACCCTGTGCTCCTCGGAGATCCACACAGGACGGGACAAGCGGCAAGAACCTGAATGGCTCCTCCTCAGACTCCCACCGTTAAGACCCTGTAGCAATTTTATTATTCTAGTCTAGTCTACTCTAGTCTATTCTAGTCTATTCTATTCTAGTCTATTCTATTCTATTCTATTCTATTCTATTCTATTCTAGTCCATTCTATTCTAGTCTAGTCTAGTCTGTTCTAATCTAGTCTAGTCTATTCTAGCCTAGTTTATTCTATTCTATTCTACTCCATTCTATTCTATTCTATTCTATTCCGTTCCGTTCCGTTCCGTTCCGTTCCATTCCATTTTGTCAGTCTCTCTGTTCCTTCTCTTCACACTCTGGGAACCACAGGGGCAGAGAAACACAGCTATTAGTTTTCAACACAATTGGACCCGGTTACGGTATGTGCGTAATACCCTCCTCCCCAGCTCTGGGAGGTTTATCTCGAGCCGACCACTGTCTGGTGGAGCCACTGGGAGCTATGTAAATACATTTTCTCTCCGGAGAAGCAGCATACTTTTGAAGGGCTTCATAACAGACGCAAAAGGCTGGGCAATCTAGGAAGGAGGCGGTCACGGATTGGCTCAGCCTTCCTTCCACTTCTTCTGGATAATGTGATGGGTTTAAATAGTGCTGGGAAGTCCGCGTTGCTCAAGTTGTCATTTTAAGGCAGCTTCTTCAGGTAGCAAGCAATTATCCCATCAAAAGGGACTTAATTGTTCTCCATATTTGTCACATAAAAGTGGAACTGTGCAGATACCAGGACTGAAAGACGGTCCCTGTATTTTTTGTTGCTCTGACTGGATATCCCTGATGCTTTAATGCCTCCCCACATAAATCCCCGATGCTCTGTGTAAACATACAACAGAGATGTGGTGTGCGTGGGGGCAGCTGCACAGGGGAGCCTTCCAGACATCCTTGTGCAAGATGGCTCCACGACAGGGTCCTCCAGGAGCCCTGGTGCTTGGAGACTCTTGGTTCGCTTCACGGTCTCGCGGGGCTCACCACCCCCAGTGGCTGACCCGGTGCCTAGCATACAACAGGTGCTCAATGAATGTGTGTGAATGAATGAAGCAGTCAACAATCCATCACCTGGGTCCCTGGTTTCATTCCAGACGAGGGCCTTAAATGCCACACGTAAGTCTGACTGGACGACACACAGAGAAACCAGACTCGGTCTGCAGAGGATCATGTGATGACAGTGAGCTCTCTTGGCTGATGTCGGCCAGTTCAGACCCTCTTGGGGACTTTAGACAGGTTTTCCAGACTGTACACTCTGTGAGAGCAGGGACGTCCCTCTCCTGGAGCACTCTCCCGGGGAAGCACTACGGTTGTGGCACAAAGAACGATCACACGGGGTCATACCTGGGCTTTGGTTATTCCAGCCACTCTGTATTATCATCTCTGCCTCCTTCTCCTTCTCCTCCTCCCCCTCCCCCACCCTTCCGCCTCCTCCTCCTTCTCCTTCCCCTCTTCCTCCCCCTCCCCCACCTCTCCTCCTCCTTCCCCTCTTCCTCCTCCTCCTTCCTCTCCCTCTTTCTCCTTCTCTCCTCCTCCTTCTTCTGTTTATTAAAAATTTTTAACATTTATTCAGTTTTGAGAGACAGGGAGAGCATGTGCAGGGGAGGGGCAGAGAGAGGGGGAGACACAGAATCCAAAGCAGATTCCAGGCTCTGAGCTATCAGCACAGAGCCCGACGTGGGGCCTAAACTCATGAACTGTGAGATCATGACCTGAGCCGAACTTGGTTGCTTAAGTGATAGAGCCACCCAGGCACCTCCTTCCCCTTCCGCTCCTCCTCCTCCTCTCCCTTCTCCTCCCCCTCCTCCTTTTTTGAGACAGTGAGAGCAAGCAGGAAAGGGACAGAGAGAGGGAGAGAGAGAATCCCAAGCAGCCTCCTAGTCAATGCAGAGACTGACACAGGGCTCGATCCATGAACTGTGAGATCATGACCTAAGCTGAATTCAAGAGTCAAGACGGTCAACTGACTGAGACACGCGGGTGTCCCACCCCTTATATTTGAGGTGTTAGTTACTTCCCTAAACCAGAATGGACTCGTAGACATTTCATCCATCTGCTATTCTCTCCCTCCTGGCAACCCTCCTTCACATCCACCAAGGTCCTACCCTAGGAGGCCTTCCCCAGTGATGATGACGTGATACAAGGAAGTGCCTGCTCTGGCATCAGAGGGACGGGGCCAGAACACTAAGAACCTGCTTTGGCCGTGGGGCTCGCTCCCTTTGTGAGGGTGCCCGCTCGCATTCACCGCCCCCGGCTCTCAGTGTCTCCAGCTGCAGGAGCCCGTGGCACCACACGGCGGACCGGCCCCTCGCTCACACAGTCACATGACCGGCCGAGGGCGAAAAGAGCCATCAGAGGATTGGAAGCAGGGTGACATCGCCCTACCGGCCCTTAGCAGGCTCCCACTGGCCGCCGTGTAGACACCGAAACGGGGTAAGGATGGGCAGGAGCGGAAGTTCAGCAGCCACGGCAGTTCCGCAGGCGCCCACGCGGTGTCGGCTAGAAGCTACCTATCTATGTCGGCTGGATTCTGGATGTATTTGGAAGGTGTTGCTGAAAGGCACGGCGATGGATTACGTGTGGGGTGTAGGAAAGAAGAGCCGGGATGACACGGTGATCCGGCTGGAGCACCTGGACGGACACTGTTGAAATCCGCGAGGATGGGAAAGACTTCGCAGAGAAAGCTTCGGAGGCGGGAGCTGAGCTCCCCACGCATCAAGTGTGAGATGGGCTCCTGACGTCCAAGTAGAGACACGCCGATGGCACTCAACTCTCGAGCGAGGGAGTGAGTGCAGAGAGAGGAGGTCCTCAGGCTTAGCACAAGGCCCTCCCCGCCCGATGCTCAGGGACGGGGACGCCTGACCATCTGAAAGGCCCTGTGGCTCCTTCCCTGAACTCAGCCGCTCTCACAAAGGCGCCGCAAAGTCACCCAAAGGAGAGGAAACAAGCAACTTTAAAATGCATCCCTTCCTCTGCTGCCACATCTCTAAATTAAATTTCAAGGACTCGCCAGGAAAATGTGCTCCTTTATGTGTTTCCATAAATCGCTCATTTCGATGCTGTATGTTTCTTTTTTTATTATAGAAGGAGCTAAAAAAAGTTAAATAATCTACATGAGCAATATTTTACCTTTTAAAAGATATTGCCTTCTAACTAGATGGAGTGCAACGAGCTTTGCAAGCAAAGCGTCCCCACGCTTGGTGTGTGAGCATCCAGGTGGCCGCTGTGTGAGACACGGCGTCTTCGTGTCAAGGGGCCAGCTGACAGCTCTCCGGGACCCTAAGGAGACCTGACCAGCAGGTAACTGCTGCTTATGCCTCAGTTTCTGTCTACACTTCTTTTTCTCTCTTGGAAGTGAGTTCCCATGTTTTCAGGATTATTTTGTGTAAGCTGACCGAACAGAAAGTCACGTTTAGAGTTACCGTCTTTGGAACAGAGAGAGAAATACACACGCGTGTGCGTATGTGTGACAAAAGTAAGCCCTCTTTTGGACACTTCCTCCACTGAACAGTAACAACAAAACTGGAGTGTTTCTGCCTGAGGATGTGTCAGGCGCTGTGGAGACTCTGACACGCCACCCCACGGGTAACACTGCTTGGGGTCTCTGGTCTGGGGATGACATCCTGGATGTTGGAGAGACCCGGGTCCCTGTGAGCTCCCGCCGTCACAGCGCCTCCCAGAAGACTCCCTCTCAAACGGGACCAAAAACATCCTATGAAGTGGACCATTTTTTTTTTAATTTGAGAAAGAGGGAGCATGAGCAGAAGAGGGGCGGAGGGGGGAGGGAGAGAGAGAGAAGGAGGGAGAGAAAGAGGGAGAGAAAGAGGGGGGAGAGAGGGAGAGAGAGAGTGAAAAAGAGAGAGAGGGAGAGAGAAGGGGGGGAGAAAGAGAGAGAGAGAGAGAGAGAGAGAGAGAGAGAGAGAGAGAATCCCAAGCAGGCTCCACACTAAGGGCAGAGCCCGACGCAGGGCTCGATTTCACAGTCCTGGGATCATGACCTGAGCCAAAGTCAAGAAGAGTCAGATGCTAAACCGACTGAGCCACACAGGCTCAGTCTCGTGAAGTGGACAGTCATTACCACCGATGATGCCTTAAACATCTCAACACAAAACGCTTAGACATATGCTCACTCACTGTCTGCTCACCTCTGGGAAAACACACCCCCTCTGCCCTCTGGTTTCTGGCTCGCAGCTACCATGGCCGCAGCGCACTTCCCACCCACCAAACGTGCTGTGAGGACGCAGGCAATTTGAAGCGCCCGCAGGTATCGCCATCCGTCGGAATTGTGACTCCTCCCTTCAATCCTTTATTGCAGATTCATGGAAACTTAATTTGAAAGAAAAATTTTACCACCTTGCCCATTTTAAGTCTTTCCAAAAATTCAACTGTTTTTATAGATACAAACACCTTCTTCCTGTTCGCACTGAAATGTCATTGTTTTATGTAATATTTAGTTACGTGATGTAATTACACGAACTGTGCAATCGGCATAAACAGATGTGGGAACAGACGTAATCGGCTCTTAGCGCACACACGAGGCCAGAGCCGGAGACGCACCTGAGGACCGCAGGGGGAAGTGGCCTGCAGCCTGCAGGTGGTCAACGGTCACCGCCTGGACAGAATCTGTTCATCCCACAAATCGGTAAATGGGGGCAGACACAGACAGATGGCTTTTCTCCGGCCAGTGCTCCCTGCAAGGCTGCAGCATCCACCTAGCGCAGCACCTGGCGTAAAGTGGGCCCATGATCCCCAGAAGGCAAGAGAACAGGAAAGGGCATGAGTGCCCGCGGGCCACCCATGGGATCGGAGAGGTCAGGCGGGGGTGAGGGGGCCGCTGCGCAGGGCTCGGGACAGAGACCTGTCTGAGAGCCCCAGCCTCAAGCAAGGAGCTCCGAGCCCCTCAGTCCTGGTGCTCTGGCGGCCGAACGTCCCAGGTCAGGTGCATGGGTTCATCCCCTGGGAAGAGAGGAAGATTCTGCTGCTTCCTCCAGTCTGCTCGGATGAGCAGCTCCACTGAGGCCGCAGATGATAGAGGAGGCCAGTGGTGCGTTCGTCCCCTGGTACCATCCTCCTGGGCTCCGCCCAGCTCTCTGGTGACAGCAGGTGGCGGTTAGCTCTGAGACTCGGTGTTGCAGGAGCACGCTGGCCAGGGGCAGGACAGCCGAGCCTCTCCAGAGGGAAAGCATACTCCACCCGGAAAACTTCTGCTCCCGAGAAACCCACAATGCAGATGCCGAGAGAAAAGTTCAACCCAGGCTGAGGGGGCCGAGGCAGGGAGCCCCGCGTTCGCTTGGCAGGCCCGGCGGCAGTGCCCCCGGCCCCTTCTCACCTGCCCCGTCATGAAGACCCTCCTTTTCATCTGTTCTGTTTTAACCAAAGGGCCAGAGGGCTTCCCAAACCCTCTCCCAGGAAACAATAGTTACCGATATAAGAACAGATAATATTCCTCGAGCACTCAGTGGTGCCAGGCATTGTGCTGAGAGCTTTGACTGAAGCCTCTCTGCAGAGGGTGGAGGGTGCCCCCTCGCCCCCAATTACATTCGCATCCTGGAAGCTGTGAATGTCACCTCCTCTGGAAAAGGGTCTCTGCAGATGGAGTTATGTGAAGGGTCTCGAGATGAGCTCATGCCAGACGTGACACAGTGGTGTCCTTATAAAAGACCAAGGAGGAGACGACGTACAGCGGAGGTGATGTGAAGAGGAGGCAGAGGTCAGAGTGACGCCACAAGCCGAGGATGGCTGGAGCCACTGGAAGTGGCAAAAGGATGCTCCACTACAGCCTCTGGAGGGAGCCCAGCCATGCCCACAGCCTGATTGCGGATGCCTGGGCTCCAGAACTTCCAGAGAGAGAGAGAGAGAGAGAGACAGAGACAGAGACAGAGAGAGAGAGAGAGAGAGAGAGAGAGAGAGAGTTTCTGCTTCTGAAGCCATCGAACATGGTATCTGTTACTTTGGCTACAGGAAACGACTACAATTTCATCTGGCTCATTCTATGGAAGTGAGTAAGAAACAGCATCTTCCAGCCCCCTTACAAATGCGCTCTCCTCACGTTAGTCCCAAACACCTCCACGCTGCTTTCTCCAAGTTTGATCACCAGGCAAACTCGAGTGTCTTCAAGCAGCAGAACCAAGTATCCGTCTGAGACTGGGCGACTGTAACAGAAGACCACAGACTAGGGGCTGAGGAACCACAGTTTCTTACAGCTCCCGCGGCGCCCGCAGATCCGGGGTTTGCTGGGACCTACTTCCCGGTTCACGGTGGCTGTCTCTTCGCCGGGTCCCCACATGGTGGAGGGGAGCCCCCTGGCTCTCTTCTTTGGGGCACGGATCCCGTCCGTGAGGCTTCACCCCCATGACCTGATCTCCTCCCAAAGGCCCCACCTCCCAATACCATCCCCCTGGGGATCAGGTTTCAACATTTAAATTTGGGGGACACAGTCTATGGCAGTATCTTAAAAGAATGGACATTTTAAATTGTGTTTACCGTGGAATAAACGCCCCATGTGAATGGTCAGGAGCTGCTGACTCAGCAGGTGCTCTGCCCCGTGAGCTCAGTGGACAGAACATCTGGGTGGTTTCGCCTCCAGCTTCCTGATACCCGCTACTGGCGTCACCTCTCTTCTCCACGTGGCCTGGAAAGAGCATATTCAAGGCAGGAATGTGGACCGTAATCCCACAGGCTGAGATCCAGACCTGGATTCGAGACCCGCCTCCACTGCCTTCCATCCCCGTGACTCTGGACAAGCTCCTTTGCACCCCAGCCCCCCGTCCCTTGCCTGGGACGGAGCAGTTTACAGGCCTGAGTGCGGGGTCACGGTTACCGTCATGTCGCCAGGCTCGCTGTGTCTGCCGCAAGCTCCGCACAGCAGACACACAAACCAGGTGATGCCCCCGCGCATCCTGGATTCTGCCCACCGAGAGCTGCTCCACAGGAACCTGCTTTCCGGCCCCAGCAGGTGCAGTCGGGATGGAAGTGTGTTACATTTCACCATTTGTAGCCTCATTAATTTCTGGTTTTACACATCATAAATAATTAATCACAGCACTGCTATGAGTATGACGAATAAGCATAAGAAACGGGCCATGCGATGCCCTTGGAAGGTTGGCCTGGGACTCCCTGTATTTATTCCACCCCAAACAGGAAGGCTCTGAGCCCCAAATTCTCTCCTGTGAAAGGCTGGTTCCCCCCAAGCGGGCAGCGGGCACCCCCCGCAAGCCTCCCCCAGGCCCACGCACTCCGTCTCTCTCTGGTCAGGCTGTGAGGTCACGCTTGCTGCCCACCGTCCACTCACCTGCGCCCTGGCCTTTCCCTGGGGTGGGGTGCTGGTGGGGAAGGGGTGCGCGGCTGTAGCGTGAGGCTCTTCAAAGTTCAAAGAAATAGCCAGTATCAAATACCCTTTGCCGTATCTGGAGCACTCGCTGTTCACCATAAGCATCGTTCCATTTGGCACCACACTTCCTCTCAAACGCCCAGTTTTAAAGAATGCAGACTCAGGCCCAAACATTACCTTCCCCTTTTAGCCTTAGCTGGAGGCAGCCTGTGTATGTGTGTGTGTGTGCGCACGCGCGTGCATGTGTGTGATTTCCAGCTGTAAGACGGAGGTGAGCTGGAGGAGGCTCTCCTTCCTGTGCAAGAGAGGCTAAGTGGCTACAAGTCTGCACTCCAGAGTCAGTCCGCGGACGCGGCCACTGTACAAAAGCCAGCTCGTCAGCTTACCCCTCGGCCTACAATCCTTCAGGGACTTCTTGCTTCGGTCAAGGTAAAACCCAGCACCCTCGCCACAGCCTACCAGCCCCTGGCTGCATGGCTGCCCTCCCCAGCTCTTCCAGCCCTGTCTCTGCACAGACTCACTCTCCAAATGTGGACATTCTCCTTGTCCACCCGCTCTACCCAAGAAGCCCCTCGCTGCCTCAGGACCTTGGCACATGCCAGACCCTCTTCCCGGAATACTCTCTCCTACCACTCCCCACCCCCACCCCCCATATCACTTCCTTTTCATTTGTCTTATCTCATGTAAAATGTCATCCCCTTAGGGGAAATGTTCCCTTACCAGCCGCCACCCCCATCTAGGCCAGGCCAGGCTTACCTCGTCACGCTCCCATTATGCACGGTACCCTCTTGTCTGCAGCCCACACACGGTGACAATTTCACATAGACTGGCCTGTTTCACTTGCTTCTGCCCTGGAGACTGCTCAGCGTTACATCACGGCACCCAGCGAAGTGCCTGGTACACAGGAGACACTCCCAGCTCCTTGCGAACCCACCAACAAACAAGATTTCCTTGTGACCTGTGTGGAGTCCACACACCAGTGAGTGTACTCACTACTCACTTGTTGGCTACTGACACAGCCGGTCCAAACTGAGACTGCATTCGAGAACTCTAGCGACAAAGTTAATAGAAGCGATCATTGTAAGCGTAACTGAGGTGTTTTAAAACCAGGTAGCAGTGTGGCATTGGGTGCCAGGCACTGAACTTTGCAGAGGGACGTTCCCTCAACTGGAGGTGCTTTGAAAACAACTGAAATGTTGAGGAGACTCACAGCCAGGCCAGGGGAAGAACACGTGAGGGACGTGGCAGGTACTACAGGGAATACCGCGGGTTCGGGGCGCCACGTCTGGCCGCCTAACGGTCTGTCCTCTGGGGTAGGGCCGGCATTTGCACAGTGCTTCCAAGTGAGGGGCCTGGATCGTGGTGAAAGTTTGCAAATGAAGATCTCAACCCAACAGAAGGAGAGAAAATTCCAGAGGCTGGAATGCTAACCCACATCACCTGTGCTGTGTGGAGCACCAGAGCCCCACTGGGCCTCATTTGCACATCTGTGAAATGGGGTGAAGGTGTTTTCGATCTTATAAATTATTATGAAGATAAAATTAGAAGTGATGCTCTCTTGGGCGCCTGGGTGGCTCAGTCGGTTGAGCATCCGACTTCGGCTCAGGTCATGATCTCGCGGTTCATGAGTTCGAGCCCCACGTCGGGCTCTGTGCTGACAGCTCGAAGCCTGGAACCTACTTCGGATTCCGTGTCTCCCTCTCTCTCTCTCTGCCCCTCCCCTGCCCCCCCCTCTAAAAAAATAAATAAACATGAAAAACAAAAGAAGTGATGCTGTCTTAGTCCGTTCGGGCTGCTATAACAAAAAATACCATAGACTAGACAGCTTACAAACAACAGAAAGTGTATCTCTCACAGTTCTGGACACTGGGAAGCTCAGATCATAGTACCAGTGTACTGTTTGGGGAAGTCTTCCTGGTTCCAAGAATCTTCTACTGTGTCTTCACATGGCAGAGAGGGTGAAGGAACTCCCTGAGCTCTCTTTTATAAGGAAGCGCACTGAACCCATTCATGACAGCCCTACTCTCATGACTAATCACCTCCCAGAGGCTCACCTTCTTTTTTTTTAATTATTATTTTTTTATGTTTATTTTTGAGAGAGAGAGACAGAGAATGAGCAGGGGAGGGGCAGAGAGAGAGGGAGACACAGAATCCGAAGCAGGCCCCAGGCTATGAGCTGTCAGCACAGATCCCGATGAGGGCTCGAACCCACAAACCATGAGATCATGACCTGAGCCGAAGTTGGATGCTTAACCGACTGAGCCACCCAGGTGCCCGTCACCTTCTTTTTAAATTTTTTTTAATATTTATTTATTTTGGGGAGAGACAGAAAGAGACAGAGCACAAGCAGGGGAGGGGCAGACAGAGAGGGAGACAGAATCTGAAACAGGCTCCAGGCTCTGAGCTGTCAGCACACAGCCCGATGCGGGGCTCGAACTCACAAACCTCAAGAACATGGCCTGAGCTGAAGTCGGACACTTAACTGAGCCACCCGGGTGCCCCCCAAAGGCTCACCTTCTAAGACCATCACATTGGGAATTAGGTTTCAACACATGAATTTTAGCGATAGTACATCCAGACCATCGCAGAGGCAAACAGAATCACTCTGCAAAGCACCTTGTGCAGGAAGGACTCACAGCTATGGTCTTACCATCACTTGTCTCCCATCAGGGACCTCAGCTGCTTCTGAGACCCAGGCCTGGCCTTTGCTCATTGGGGATCAAAGACGCATCAGGAATAGTGGGATAATTCCCAGTACTGGGGTTGGGGACAGGTGGTGAGCCAAACGCCCACCAATCACCAAACCTCTGAGTGCTTTCTCTTTGCTTATTAGTTTTCGGACTTTTCTTTCCATAACTACTGAATCAAGCTCAGTCCACAGTTATGCTTTTTCAGGATATTTATCTTAAAACAGCCAGAGAGAAAAGACACGGGGTCTGCACCGCATGCTCAGGTCTTTGCACAGATGGCAGGGGGCTCCAGTCTGAGCCGCTGTCATGCTGCCTCCATTTCTTTCTCAGTAAATTTGCTTCCAGGGGAGTAGGTGTGAGCGCCAGGGGTCCCACTCCGAGCGAAATGTCCCTTAGTGTGCTCTTTGCTCTCAGCTCGTGTTCACAGCCACCTGTTGTTCCCACGTGAATATTCAAGGTCACGCACCCCCCTCTGCATTTTTGGTGGATGTGTGCCAACAGCTGAAAGCCTCCTGACGGCTGCAGGAATGAACGGCAGGTCTGTTGACCGCAAAGATACATCTTTTTGCGAAACCAGGTCTCTGGTTCTTTTAAGGCCGTTACTGAATGGAGATGCGTTTGCCGTTCACTAGGGTGTCAGACGCAGAACGTGCGACAGCAATCAGCTAACGTGTTTATCTCACTTGAGAGTACACAAAAGAATTAAGAACGGCAATTTTTTCACGAGGAACAAATGGCATTAGTGCTCCTAAATACAATGGCAAGGGTGGCACTGGGTGGCTCAATAGGCTAAGCGTCTGACTCTTGATTTCGGCTCAGGTCGTGGTCTCGTGCTTGTGACACGGAGTCCGTGTGGGGCTTTGCGCTGAGCGTGAATCCTGCCTGGGATTCCCTCTCTCTCTCTGCCCCTCCCCTGCTCACATGCCTGTGTGCTCTCTCTCCCTCTCTCAAATAAATAAATAAATAAATAAATAAATAAATAAATAAAAATAGTAAAATAAAATAAAATAATTAAGTAAAATAAAATAAAAACTACAGTAATAACAGTAACAACACCTGGGGTACACTGAGTCCTCGGTTGGTGCCGGACGCTGTGCACACAGCCCCTCAGCTCCTCTTGTGAAACCACAGTCCAGGGAGTTGCTGTATCTGTCCGAGCCGCCTGCTCATAGACATGGCCTCGGTCCATGGGCCCAGCTTGGGCTGACCCATGGCCAACTCTCCCATGCCTTCCGCACAATCTGGCTGTTTTTCAGACATGGTCAACTGTGATCGAACAGAACACCCTACATAAATACTTAGTCATGGGGCTTTAAGTTCAATTTTTGTTGGTGATTTTCCCCTGCTCTATGCATTTTTCAGTATTTTGCCCTTAGACAAGTGTACGCCTTGTTGCTGAGCAATTAAATGCGCTTACGAATTTATGACTCCTCGCAGGAACATGTGTTGAGAGCCGTGTGTGTGCGTGCTATTTCTAGAGGGTGAGCGCAGCATGCCAAACCCGCGTGCTTCTCTCCTACGAGATTCTTGTGATCAAAGTCCAGAAACTCAGACGCAGGACAGCACAGCCAGAGAGGAATCCCGTCGGGCCAGCGTGCTGGCCCCACGGCTCTCCTCTGTGCCTGAGCCTGGCCTGGCCCTCCTGCAGCTCAGGAAAGAGCCCGCTGGGTAACAGGAGGTACACGCTCATGGGCTCACTGAGCTCCCCCTGTGCACCCCTCCCTGGGAGGGCTCTGGGGGCATAAACAGCTCCTAAGTCACGGCCCCTTCCGCAGAGGGCACACACAGCAGCTGAGGGGTAAGACGCAGACACAGGGTGGGGCTGAGCCATGCGGGGCTAGGAGATCAATGACACAAAGACCTGTTAGCCTCCAATTATTTGCTGCGTGATGAGCCCCGCACCCCATGTCACCTCCCTTTATCTCACTTTGATCTCAGAACAAGCCCGTTAGGAGGTGATTAGTTGTGCCCCTTTCACAGCTGAGGACACGAGGCTTAGAGAGCTAAGCAACCTGCTCCAGATCTGCCATCCAGCTTCCCCGCCGCATAGCCGAATTCAGACCCAGGCCTGAGCAAAGGGGCTACATACGGCCCACAACACGCCATGCAGCCAAGGGGTCACACGGCCACGCGGGGCAGTGCAGAGAGACGCGGTCCCTCTGGGTCTGGCAGGGCATCTCAGTGAACACCGGAGAAGATGGGGTGAGTGACCCCAAGCGACAATACCGCACACCCGTCCTCTCCCTACTCACGGGCCGTCTAGCCCTTGCCTTGCGGCTGCCTTCAAAGTCCTTCATCATTTTTCTGTCAACTGGACACCCCAAATAACGCCATAATCCTCCCTAGGCCTGGTGCCCAGCTCCCCCCTGGATCTCTCTGACTCTAGTTCTCCAAGAGCAAATCTTCCCCAAGCCTGCTTTTCAACCACGTGACTTAATGCAGACCTTTCTGGGTCCTTCTAGGCCTTTCTGCCCACCATCCTGGTTCCCACACCCAGGCTGGGGCCCAAGCAGGCAGAGGTCACCCCCTGAAGCCTGAGCAGGGCCCTGTCAGGTCCACAAACAGATTTCTAGCAAGGGGTCCAGCAGAAAATGGGTGTCAAACTCAGCACCCGCCTTCCCTTTCTTCCTGTCCCGTCCTGAGCACAGAGCTGGGAGCAGCGGACGAGGGGCCTGAAGGGCGGTGGTGGCCAGAGGCGCAATCACTCCAGCCCAGGGCCAGCCCTGGATGCTTCCCAGAGGAGGGAACCTGGAGTTCACGTGCATAGGGTGGGCAGCATTTAGGTGCGAATAATAAATAAACGCAGCAAGGCAGGGAGCCAGGGAACTGGCTGGCACACTGCACTCCGCCTTTAACTAGCCGGGGTCCGGCCAATGAGATTTTCATCACTGACTCGAGCCTGGAGAGAACTTACTGGTGAGACTGCGTTGGCGTTTCCATCAGAGGCTGCTGTTGTTATCAGAAGCACCTATTACCCATCGTGAAACAGCAAGCTCAAATTGGATGGGAAAATGAGTTTCTACTTCATAAATACATAATGTGAGCAGTTTCTTTTTTTTTTTTTCAAATTGACTTATCTCAGCAAATTTTGTCTCCTTTCATGTTAAAAACCTATAGGCTGATTCTAATTTAATTATTACAAGTTCTTATTAGAATTATTGACAGAATTCATGAGCAGAATGTGAAACACCTGTTTAATCCTGCGTGGGGTGTGGAACCAGGGGCCACATCTGTCACCAGATGAGCCTTTCGTCCCCACGCGCACGCGGTTTACCGTAATCGCGGGCGGCGGATTACTGCGGGTGACGCACAGACAGGAGGCTGCCTGCTGATTCCAGGTGCTAAGAAATGTTACTGCCTCCACCAAAATGTCTAATTTCTAGGGACCCGGAGGCCAGGGCTGTGGCAGAGAAGCCGGCCCCAGGAGGACGGCGCAGGTGACCGCAAGCCGCCGGGACAGGAGCACCAGGTGCTGCCAGCAGCGAGGTCAGGACGAGACCAGCAGGGGACCCCAGGCCCCAAGCTGCTGAAACATATTAAGGTTCAAGGACTGGATAAAAAGTAGAACTATCATATCTGGGCCAGAAGCAGGGGCCAGGCTGGGGGCCACAGATGCAGGAAGTCAGAGACAGCACAGGGGGGACAGAGGTGGTGAGAGGTGGGGACACGGCAGGCTTGAGGAAGACCGAGGTCAGCCAAGCAGCCAGCGCCCAGGAAGGTGGGCGAGCGGCCACCACAGCCCATCACACAGTGGCAGCCACGCATGCTTCCTTTTCCTCTCTCCCTCTACCCCTCCTCTTCCCTCCTCCTCCTTCCCTCCCTTCTCCCCCTCCCTCCCCTCCTCCTTCTTCCTCTGTCTGTCCTCCTACCCCTCCCTCCTTCTCAAGGAGGCCCCTCATGGGGCCCCCATACCTCACCCCACACCCCCGCCCTGTGACTTCCCCCATTCCCTCAGCACCTGAAAGTGCCTGTGTCTGTTCGCTGACCTGCCTCTGTCTCCCCACCGCCACATGCGGACCCTGGAGAGCAGGACCCGTGTCTTGACCAGCCCTGCTTCCCCAACGCTGAGCTCAGTATCACAGACGCTCAGAAAAAGAGGGTAAGAAAGACAAGGAGTGTGTCCTCCCCCTGCCCCACACCAGAACAGAACAAGACACCTATACATCAAGTTCATGTCTATTTTGAAAATCCAGGCTTTTTCCACCTGGTATCCTGCTTGGAATTCTTTCTCACAGGAAGGTGCCCAGGACCCTGAGTTGGGCACAGCTGACCTGACACTGTCCCAGGCAGCTTACCAGGGTGGCTGGAGCTCAAAACGCCTGTGGTTCTAGGGCGCTTGGGTGGCTCAATCGGTTAAGCACCGGACTTTGGCTCAGGTCATGATCTCACAGTTTGTGGGTTCGAGCCCCACGTCAGGCTCTGTGCTGACAGCTCAGAGCCTGGAGCCTGCCTTTGTTTCTGTGCCTCCCTCTCTCTCTGCCCCTTCTCTGCCCCTTCTCTCTCTCTCTCTCTCTCTCTCTCTCTCAAAAATAAATAAACGTTAAAAAAAAATTTTTTTTTAATGCCTGTGGTTCTGACACAGTGAAGCTGGTAGTCTGACCGGGTCTGCAGTTAGGTCAAACAGACGTTAAATGCAATGCGCCCACAATAATATATTCTGGGTAAAATGCACACCCCATTTAACGTCCTCACACGTGCCTCTTCATGTCCTCTCATCACCTGAACAAACCAGGAAACGTGCCTTCGCTGTCCTCCCCACGAAGGGTGAAATATGGCCCCACGGCGCCTGTGCTTCCTGTGGCTGATTTTTTGTTCCTGCCATGTCACCTTGACTCTTCTGGCACTTGTGATTTAGAAGCGTGTGTGTGCTCGGCTCAGCACAAACGAATTTTCAAGGCAGACGCAGTCTTCTGTGCTGTGAGGGCCAGATGGGGTTTTTATTGACTTGTGCCACCGTTGAGCATAATTAGGCACAGGCAAGAAACAACAGCCACCGAGGAGGCCAGGCTGGTGTTGTGGCGGCCGGGGCTGGCCCGCCCCAGAGAGAGGGTCTCGTGGATGCCCTGAGCTGAGGCCGGGCAAGTCTGCACACCCACATGTGCCCTCAGTTGCAGGGGGGCAGCGAGCGAAGGCAGGAAAGCCCAATGGCCGCTCCGTTAGGGCCGCTCCCAGACACTGCACTGAAGCTGAACCAAGAGCCCCCAGCTGTTCCCTCCTTGGTGACCCTCACCCAGGCATCCAGGCGGGCGGGGAGGGGGGGTGTGGAGAGGGGAGTCCAGAGATGGGCAGCTCCTGAACCTCCAGCCACTCGGGCTGCAGAATCCCTCCCGGTGTGGTCGTCCGTGGAACAGCCGTCACGGGAGAAGCCACGCAAAGCATCTGCATGTCCTTGCTCGACAGCCCATGCTGCTCTCCGGGTGGTCCTGCCACTGGAGCTGCGACCACTCAGCCCCCTAGGTCTCTTCCCAGCACCCTCGAAGCCCCACTGCCTCCCTTGCCTCCAATCCAGATTTGTCTGCATTAATTTCAAATACAGGGAAACATACAGAATAATAATATGAACGTCCAAAAATCATCATCGGTAATTAACAAATGTTCTCAGTTTGCCATTTTGGCTTTCTCATCCTGACCCTGGAAGCAGGTTGGTTAAGACACTGGTGTGTATCTATCCAGTTCCAAACTATAATGCTTTGCATATAAATAGAAATGAGTAAGTATACATATTTATACATAAACCATATACATTTACCTATGCACTTCACACGCATGAAAATATGGGTTATATATGTGTGTGCATATATGTTAATAAACAACATATGGCATCGTTTTATTCTTTCTAAATTGGCATCAATGGTGTCACACTGTATATCACTGTATGGAACTTATTTCTTTCTCTCGACCTTGTGTTTCTAAGGCTTGTCCAGGCTGAAACACATTGCAGAGGGATTGGCCATGCTCCAGGAGAGGGTACAGCCCTCCAGACTGCCAAGTAGGCCCAAGACTTCAGATGCCAGCCACACACTCGGGGTCCCCAGGGCCACCATCACGTCTGACCACCTGGCTGCAAATCCTGGGGTCCCCAAGATTCCCTCAGGTTTGATAATTCACTAGAACACCTCTCAGAATGCAGGAAACACTGTATTTACAATTACAGATTTATCATAAGTACAAGGATACAAGTAAGAGCCGACCACAGGACAGAGGCAAAGTCTGGGAGGGTCCACGTACGAACTTCCAGCCACTCCCCGTGGAGTCCTGGACGGTATCACTTCCTCCCGGCTTCCGTGTGCGACAGCACTGCAGAGCGTGGCTCATCCGGGAAGCTCACCCAAGCCTTTGTTTTCCAGAATCTTAACTGGGGCTTGACCACGTCCTGCCCACTTGGCTGAGATCAGAACTGACCAGAACTGATATGATGGGTCCTAAAGACCCCATCATAAATCACACTGCTGGACTGTCGAGTGGCCAAAGCTCCCACCAAACGAGGATGCTCCTGCCGGGTAGAACCTTCCAGGGGCCTCAAGATGACATCCCTGAGGCTGAGGGTGGAGACTGGACCTGCCTGGGTACAGCTGATTCCTCACACGCACATAGAGACCCAGCCCCTTCGCTCTACTTTCCACGTGGAGCTCCATCACCCACGCCTCCTCTTGATGCTGGATCGAATCGCCCCCCTGGAACACCTCTCCAGGCCTCAGCGTGATGGCGACATCCAAATGTCCCCAGTTCAGATTCCCGGCCCTACTCCAGCCCTCTGGGAGATGATGACCAAAAATCTGTGTTTCTTTCCGTTCTTTTTTTTTTTTTAATGTTTTTTCTTTTGAGAGACAGAAAGAACACAAGCTGGGGAGGGGCAGAGAGAGGGAGAGAGAGAGAATCCCAAGCAGGCTCTGCTCTCAGCGCGGAACCCAACACGGGGCTCGATCCCACAACTCCAGCATCATGACCTGAGCTGAAATCAAGAGTGGGACACTTAACTGACTGAGCCACCCAGGCGGCCCCCAAAATCTATATTTTTAATAAACTCCACCGACCATTCCGATGTTTACGAAACACTGAAAATTACTGTTATAAGCACACTCCAAGGTTTGCCGACTTAATCAGAACTATGTACGTGACCTGTGGATGTACCACGCACAGGTGTTAACAACGGGCGGTTCTCTCCACCTCCCCCAATACTTCCCAACCGCGAGCCTCATTCCAAGGTCCAAAAGCAAAATCAACAATACATGTGCCCAGATACATGGTGCTGTTTTTCCAGTAAGAGGTAATCCCAAAGTAGATTCTGACCAAACTGAATGAAAAAAAACTCCTTGAATAAGATGAAGAAGTCCAATGTCTATTAATAATATTTAGGTTATTAACTTAAGCACGTATACACATTTTTATCCCATAGAAAGTATCAACGTGGAAACATTAATTTCTCCATCTCGCGTCTGATGAGATGACTTCATTCAGACCCCGCGCACGTCTCTCCCATCAGCGTCTCTGCCATCTCCAGGGCGCCCATCTGAATCATCTAGCATACTTTTCCAAGTATCTCATTTTTCCTTTCATCTCAGATGTTTGCAATTAAGCACTTTTTGATTCCACACATGAATGTGTTTCTGGAAATTGCTTCCTAGTCCAAGTGCGTATTTGTGTGACACAAGGACGGTTTGCTTTTCTTTTTTCTTTTTCTGATACGTGTAAATCACATGAGCTCCAGAGTAACTACTCCTGTGCTGCTTTTTAAAGTGGTTCTTGACAGACCTGTGTCCAATAACACACAAGGCTTGGAGATGCGAGGTCCCACCTCATGGGATAATTGCCAAATCTGTGCTAAGTCGTCTTTATTGCTTTGAAAAAAAAAAAAACCCTCCGCTACCAATCCTGACATGTGCTCCCTCGATAAGCACCCAAGCTGGGACTGAATGAGGCTCTTTCAGCCTGAAGTGTCTTCCTGAGTCAAAACTGTGTTATTCAAAATAGGGAGAGAGCTGCATGAGATGAAAGGCATTTGAAAACCTGAAACACAAAGTCACTCCCATCTTCTGAGGAATGATTTAAAAAAGACAGTTCTTAAAGTGAGGCATATGTGATAAATATCATCTCGTAGTTGAAATCTGATCATCAGGATACACAGTGAGAACATGCCACAAAAATTCGAATTCAGATTTTTAACTATGCTCTGGAGGAAAGAAACAAAAAGAAGGTAACACCACCACATTGCAGTAGCACCCCCCCAAGCCTTGAAAATAATTTAGACCTTTTTTCTAATGCTCCCAATACTATATGAATGTGGCAAGAGAAATAGTCTATTTTCCCCTATTAGAGTCCCCCCCCAAAGGGATCTGCTGCCTCAGCAGTCACCAGGGAGAGCTTGAGAAGTCTGGAGAAGGAAGAGAGACCGCCCCTCCTCTCGGCCAGAGGGAGACCAGGCAGCACGGAGGCGGGGGACATCACGGTAAGCCCAACCGTTCCCACTGATGTGCGTCCCCGCCAGCCACTCCAATGACCAGGAGCGACACCAGAGCATCAGCATCCTTCCTTACAGATCCCGGCACGTCTCCCATCAAGAAACACGCTCCAAAAATACAACCGCTGAAGAGAAATCACAGGGAAGAGTTGCATTCTTCAGAGAAGGCCTGCGGAAGGACTGTATTTCCAAGATGAGCTCTGTCAGCACAGCCGAGTCAGGGTGCGGCCAACAGAAGCATGTCCGGTGTCCCCAAGTCCAGGGACTACCTGCAGGGCATTCCCCCTCCGTCTGAAAATGGAGGGCATTGCTGGGCCACAGGTGCCTTTACACAAGGAGAAGAGGGCCATCTTGGCGGGCTCTCCCAGCAAGTGACGTCCTGTGCCTCGTACATCTGCCAGGAGCATGGGAGTGTTCAGAGGTCACTCTGATCTAGGTTTTATTTTGCCAACCACTGGGGAGCCCCACCACTGCAAGCTTCTTAAATCTCTGTTCTAGTTAGATGTGAACTAACTGCTCCCATGCACACCCCGGGCTTGGAGAAGGGGGTCGGCCACAGGACCAGACCTGGCATTCCTCTCCAAGAAGCACTATTTTTTAGTTATTGCATACAATCTCGAGATATGACACCGTTCCATCCATTTTTAACAGAGGTGATTAAGCAGGTGGGATCCAACGTGCTAGGCCACCGCCACAGAGTCCGTTAATGAACGGGAGGGGGAGGAACTGTTTGGACTTCCTCATCCTGGAGCCTGAGTACCTGCACACCAACACATTAAAACCCTCCCAGCAAATGCTACCTGTTCAAGAGCTACGCTCTGAAAAAGAACGGACTATAGAGCCTGCTTCCAAAGTGTCTAAAAGTGCTGTTTCCAGACTGAGAAAATGAAGGTTATTCTGGAAGCACATGCATTTAAAGGGCCAATGTCAAAAGCGAGCGTTTAATCGACGAATACCTCTCATTAAAAAGCAGTAAGTGCGAAAATACATGCCAAGGACGTGTGCGAGAACATTCCTTCTTTCCATTCATTCTTGTCCTTCTGCAGCACACATCTAGCCTGTGCTGGTGTTCCCCAAGGAAGCATCCTAGCAGAAGCAGGAAGGTGAGACCAACAGGGACAAAGGTGTTCCAAATGCCCTCCGTGATTGAAACTCTGCTGTTCGATTCTTGGCCGTGACTCCCCAACCACCCAGTCACAGGTGCCTGTATTTGAATTTCCATAGTTACCCTCATCCCAAACTTAAAATTACAGACTTTTTCCCAGCTGCTTTTTAAATGCGACATTATAATTTTGAGGAAGCATCATACGTAATTACATTTAATAGACAGAGAATTGATGGAAACACTTAGCCAGAACAAAAAGCCCAGACCTAATTCTGTAAACATGCTATTGTACAGTAACCCCCAATGAGTTTGTTCTTAAACCTCCTAATTAATTTTTAATTAAAAAGCTCAAAGATGCTATTATACTTGTTGTTTTAAATGGTGGTCTCAGGCAAGTGGAAACGACTGAGTGCTGGAGACAAATATCTCCCATTAAAATCTGTGTTAATGAGAACGGCTGTGTTTGGGGTTTCCGAGATGGAAACAGAAACAGACGCCACCATTTAAGGGAGCCATTGGATGAAGGCTTCCTTCCCTCAGCTCGTAGAGATATGTGTACATGGAGGGTGATGGGTTTTGGTATACAAGCTGTCCAAACTTTTATTTAAACATATCCTTTCCCTACCCTTTCCAAAACCAAGCTAAATACAGCTTGCCTGTTCCATGGAGAATTGTATGTCACACTTTTGCAAGCCAAAGGCGGCTTCTGCTTCCGGAGATGCTCAGTCTCTCTCCTGTTCCAACGCCTTCCTGATGAGCAATGAAACCAGTCCCCTCTTCGCTGCCCAGGCAGACACTTCCAGCCTCCCCACCTCACCATCTCCATCCCTCCTCCCGATCCAGCAGGAGCTCTGTGGTGATGCAGTCACGGAAACCTCGTTTCTCTGGCCACATGGGTGATGTCACCAGGGGAGAATTATTAATAGCACCACAAACAGCAAGGGTCTCTTTTAAACAACGCAACCTCTTTATAACAGAAGGGAAAGTGTTTCAGAAAGACCAACGGACTGCTTGCCTGTCCCTCAACCATGGTCAGGACGCCATCAGAGGGGTGCCCTCTGCCGGCCTGGCTGCGCAGGGAATGAGCCACTTGGAGGGGGCTGTAACTCAGAAGTCGTGGTGCCATGCTCACCGGCTGTACTCTTTAATTAAAAGGGGAAGCTTCCGTGGCTGCCACTGCCATTGCTGTTTCTAAAATGCCCGTGTATCACTGTGTGTGTGACGGGTTTCCCCTCTTCCGGTTTTCCAAGGAAAGTTCCCAGTGCTAGCTAGCCACAAATTCTGGGCCAGGGTCCCTCATTAGGACGAACTGTTATCTCACGTTTATGCTGTGTTCCCCCCTATGACCCAGGATTCCTCTTCCCTGGCACTCCTGACATTTGGGGTAGACAGCTCTCTGCTGTGGGGCCGTTCTGTGCACCGTAGCATGTTAAGCAGGATCCTTCGCGTCTCCCTACTACATTGCCGGTAGCGAGCCCCCAACGTTGAGACAAGCAAAAATGTCTCCAAACATCGCCAGGTGTCTTCAGGGGAGGGGCAAAATCACCGCCAGCCGGAAATGACTACTCCAGATTTAACAAAGGTAGACTCTCGGTTACGGAAACCATCCGGAGAGAAGAGGATGAATATTGATGTGGCAGGGATGATTATTGACACAACGATTCACCATAAGGCTCTCGGATTTGCTCAGGCAGTTAGGAGGAAGGCTTCGTGTTTGTTTGTTTACCTGAAGCAAGCCTGTGCGTGCATGTGTGTGTACGGAGGTACACCAGTGCATGTTTGTAGAGAGACTGGCAGGAAGTAATGGGTGTTGGGCAGCAAGAGACCCCTTCAGCTAAACGTGGAGAGCTCATTTATGCCCAGCCTGCCAGGAGCACCCCCGTCTGTCTGGTTTTCTCAGAGAGCTGCTGAAATCCAGGACGGGAGCTGAGAGACCACATTAGAGTTCACCAGTGAGGCAACTGGGGATGCACGCGGGCGTGTCGTGTGGGGTCGGTGTGTGCCTGCACCTGCCACAGGGGGCGCAGGCCGCCAACCACACAGACCGACCCGTAAACCCACACAGGCGCCCTGGAGTAGTTAAAAGGCTGAGGGCACATTCAGGAATTCCCCGAGAGGCGTGAGTTCTGTTCTCTTGTGCCTCACTCTACCAAACGGACGTGCTCTGAAAAGCTATGCCACGTTTTTTGCAAATCGAAGGACAATTCGCAACATTTTTTTTAATGTAAAGAAAGGACAAATTCTTTCGAGAAGGGGAGAAAATCTTTCTGTTAAGTGGAACATCTCTCTCAATTTACCTTTTTTTTTTTCTAAATTCGGACATTGGAGGTTTCGCCAACAAGGACCATGGAAGACACAGTGTAGTGTTTCCGTAGCACGTGGAAAACAGAAATCGATTATACACGAGAGGAAGAAGTTTTCAGGCATTCGACAGTTAGGAGAGGCGGGTTTGAGTTCTGGCTCAACCAGACAGCCGCATCATGCCTTCCTTCTTGATCTTCGCAGGGCAATAAAACCTGTCCTCTTTACCTCCCAGGGTGCATGGGGGCCACACGTGCAGGAAGGGCTGGGAAAAACAGTCATTATTTGCAAATGCTGGTGACTTTTTAGCAAGAAAACATTTCTTCCGGTGGAAGTTAGAGAAATAGCAGTGTAGATAACTGAAGACCTCTGTAGAATTAACTTCTTGGAAATTCCTCACAGGTTCCCAGCTGCCTCAGCCCACAGCAAAGCTTATCTCCCTAGGTTTTGAGGTCACCTCCAGCCCTTAGCTTTCCCAGTTGATGACTTCTCTCTCTCTAAAAGTCCCTATTTTTAGCTGTTTTCACAGGGGCACCCAGAGGCAAATATTATACAGAAACCACCACATTCGGACTGTGATAATCCCTACCTGCCAGTTGGGAAGTTAACCTCTGTATAAAGAAAGGAACTGGCTAAGGAATATGGCATGTGCAACTTGGGCAAAGCAATGCTAAGTCAACTGAAATCCTTTTTCAAGCATCCTCAAGCATTCCAGAAACCCTTGACCATATGTGAATTACAAACCATTCTTATCTATTCAGAAAACCAGGGGAGACTCCTTGGCTTGAGGAAAGGCACTGTATTGGGAGAAATAGAGCCACTTTCCTTCCCAACATCCTGTCCCTCAGTGTGCTCCCATTCCTAAACAGAGGGCCCCAACCTCATTCACAATTCCCAAGTGATGACTGTATTTCATTTCTTTTGTGACAAATAAAATCACCAGGAAACGGGCAAGTGATACCTTGATCTCCGGCCCCTTCCAAAGCCAACTTCTAGCATACGTCAGATCTCTTCGATGATAAATCTCAGTCGCTCACATTTTCACCCGCCTCCATCGCCAATTCTCCCACGTTCTAGAATTCTCCACCCTTTTGGACTGCCTTGCAGCTATGTGAACCCAGCAGCCCTTTGATCGTGGGCCACGAGCCACGGCTTGGCAATTGGAGTAGGACGTCAGTGAATCTCTGCAGAGTCCCTGCCACCAAGCAGGACTGAGCATTGGACGAGTTTCCCCCAAGACCGGCTGGGCCTCTGCGATGCCTCGCATCGCACGCGGCTGGGATCTCGGGTCTTGAGGAAGGGGTGTTTGAGTTTGTTTTTGTTTCCAAACTTCACTGTGCACCAGCCTTTTCCCTTCCAGGGGAGACAGACTGGTTCTGCACATCATTACCAGCCCCAAGGGGCATTCCGGAACCTCTCGGAGAGGAGGTTCCCTACCGCGGCTGTTATCAAATCCAGCATCCTAGATTCTGATAAACCACCGTGTTTATGAGCAGATCACCAAGACTGCAAACGTCTACAACATTCACTCACTCTTCACCCTCTGGACTCTGCCCATGAACGAAGTTGGGTCGGGGTAGATTAATAATTTCTCAGCCTTTCTGTCTCCCTAGGGCAAGCACCCACGCATGAAGAGGACCCCACTTTACGCAAATGGACTATTCCCGAAGAGCTGGGGGCCTTGCGAGATCTGAGATCCATAGGTGTGCCTCATCGTTGGAGGTATAATGAACATTCATTTTTAGTGTCTATCATCAATGGTAAGGTTCTTTTTTTCTTAACATTTATTCATTTTTTGAGAGAGAGAGAGAGACAGAGACAGAGTGAGAGCAGGGGAGGGGCAGAGAGAGAGAGGGAGACACAGAATCCAAGCAGGCTCCAGGCTCAGCTGTCAGCACAGAGCCCGACGCGGGGCTTGAACCCACAGACTGCGCGATCATGACCTGTGCTGAAATCGGACGCTTAAACACCTGAGCCCCCCAGGCCCCCAACATGGTAAGGTTCTTGAAATATTAATGTTTTTTTTCCTCTTCTGTCAAGATTGCAATTCCATATTTCAGTCCATGAGCTATGAAAAATAAAGGCTGGCATTTCTGACTGTGTGCCATGCACCCGCTGCACAGCTTACATGCGTTAAATTCCCGGCTCTCACAGCAAGTCCGAGAGTTAGACAGTATCGTCACTTCATTCACAGATGAGAAACAGAGACAGGGGGTCAGTAACTTTCCCAGGTGCTGCGGGCCAAATGTTTGTGTCCCCCCAAATGACCCCCACAAATGCATACACAGAAATGCTAATGCGTAAGGTGACAGTGTTAGGAGGTGGGGACTCCGGGAGGTGGTTAGGTCAGGGGGGTGGGGCCCTCATGAATGGGCCCAGTGCCATTATAAAAGAGACCCCAGAGAGGTCTCTGACACCCTCCACCATGTGAGACACAGCAAGAAGACAGCCATCTAGGAACCAGGAAGCAGGTCCTCATCAAACACCAAACCCGTAGGTGTCACGATCTCGGACCTCACAAGTTCCACAACTGTTCAGAGCGTCTGCTTCTTATCTGTAACTCATCCTGTGGCATTTGGTTAGAGCAGACTGAATGTACGGAGACACCAAGTCACTCCTAGTGAGAAACAGAGGCAGACAAGACCCCAGCCGGTCTGAGCGGGGCCCCTGTGTTCCTCAGCACGCGGTCCACCTACTACGACACCCAAGCACCTCCACTGCTCTTCCTAAGACACGCCCCCCAGTACGTGCTTAATCTGTCCCTGACACAACACTCAGCCTGGATAAATGCCTGAGACTTCCATTCACACACCGAGACAACTGGGAGTAACAGGAGACACACCCAGCATTGAGGGGCCCCAGAAGGATGAGACTAAAGACAAGACCCGTGGGTCAGGCCAGCCCAGTCGTGGCCAGGCCCCCCGGCTCTTGCCTGTACCTACGAGTGGAGCTCCAATGTGCTCCCCACTATGACCTAGGAGAGGTGCCCTTGGCTGGCCAGTCTCTGACGTCTCTCATCAGCAGTCATGAGACTTCAGGCAAATCACAAGCAGTGGCTGCCTGGAAAAGGTTGGAGGCTGTCGTCCAGCAAGGAGTCTGTGAGGATGCAAACACGCAGAGCTAATGAACCGAGGAGAGACGCATCAGATTTGCTTCCTTCGGCTCCGTCTACAGTGACCTCCAAGCGTTTTCATCGCTCCGGGGATAATTGATTTGTGAGCTCTTTGATTGGAAACACACCATTTTCACCAGGCGGAGGCAGCGCTCTATGGGGGGAGAAGAACATGTTTTCTCATGGGCTCTGCAGAGCCGTGCTGGAATAAATAAGACACCGCTGAGTAATGAGGTAATGACAGATTGTGCCTTAGTCTTGAAGGGCGTCATTATGTCGGAAGGACTCGTGGCTTGGGACCGTCAGCTATGGGATGCTCGACTGGCAAGCTCCAGGAAACAAGACCACGGAAGCCGGTGTGTGCCTCACTCCATCTACTTAGGTTCCTGAAATTCTGAGAGATTACGGATTGTCACGTACTCAACAAGGGGCTTAACTAGCTTGACTTTTGTTTAGTTCGTCAGAAAGACGGCTCCTGCCCCCAAGACCAACGCTTGTGGGGGTACTCGATACACTCTGACCCTAAAACACTGACTCAAGTTACATCAAGATGTAGTCACACTCATATGAGTAGTGAAGTCTCTTTGCTACAGAGGCAAAGCCTCTCTTTGCTTGCAATCCATGGATAAAACACCCTCCTGTCTGTTGCTGAAAAGGAATGAATTACACGAGGAATTGGCAATGAAAGTGCGTTTTCATTAGCATCTATTGGGTGCTAGGGAATTACCAATCAGAAGGAAAGCTCTCTCAGAGCAGCACTAAAGAAATGCATTTTCCTTCAGTTAACAGGCTGAGCACTGAGGGCTAGCAACAGGCACCTTTTGTTTCCCCCGGACGTCTCAGAAGGTGGTGGTCTTCACGACAGACGTGAAGGACCCTTGTGCCCATCCACAGCCAGCCGCCGCTCATCCGGCAGGGGAGCAGGAAACTACTGGTTTGTCTCCCCAGAGCCTGGGGGGCGACTCTCATCTTGAAACACCCAACATCCACTCCGTGCCAGGCACTGGGCACCTGTTGTCAGCGGTCAGTTACAGGAACTCTCCCACTAGCATGGGTGAAATGGAAACAAACTTCACATACACCCAGAAATCTCCCAGATTACAGCTCATGGAAGGCTATGTGCTCTAAGAATTGCCCAAAGGTGCAGCCTTCCTCCTGGGATGGAGAGTGACTGATCACTCGCGGGGAGACAGGACCACCCGGTCAGGTGTGCATCCTGGAGCTAAAGTGAGTGGCCCTGGTCACGTATGTGTTTCCCTGAGCTGATTGTCTAGTCTGGGTCATCTGAGTTACCCTGTGCTGATCTGGTCAGACCTGGTCACGTATGCTTGCCTCCCTGAGCTGACTGATTAGTCCTGGCTGTGTGTGTGCGTGTATGTGTGTGCATATGTGTGTGCATGTGTGCGTGTGCGTGTGTGTGTGTTTCCCAAGCTGATTGGTTAGTCTAGGTCATGTGAGTATCCTGAGCTTGGCTTGGCCAAGGTGCCCATCCCCAAAGGGAGGTGGGGAGATTGATCCAAATGAAATGCACTCTGCACAGGAAAGGGGGGGGGGGGTCCTACTAGCAGCGATGGAAGCAATGCTGGGCAGGCAAGACCCAGCCTCAGCCACGTGGCTTGCATTCTAAGAGCCGTGTGCAATACTGGTATTATCTGTATCTTACAGGTGGAAACACTGGCCCAGTGAAGGGAAGTGCTTGGCCCGGCCACAGAGCTGGTGAATGGTGGTCCAGGATTCAACCCAGGGCTGTGAAAGCCCAAAGTCTGCAGCATTTTCTGTAGCCTGCTCCACACTTCACCTCTTGGCTCTGGACTTCAAACCCTGCTAATGCCATTAACACACGACCCTCAAGAACAGGGTGCAGATACCGAGGGGTCACCCAGGGAAGGCACGTTATGAGCCTGTTTATAATCCCACATGGACAAACTATCTTCTAAAAATGCCCCGTCCCAGCCAACGGAGAGCAGGAGAGTGGGGTGTGGCTCATACAACCACGACAGGGCAGGTGGGCACACAGCGCAGGTGCAGAGATCCGAATAGCACTAAAGGTCAGCTAAAGAGCAAGGAAGTGCTGGGCAGGGAAATCAGTGGGGCAGGTTCCTGGGGCAGCTCAGAGGCTGAGGCGTCAGGAGGCAGGAAATGAACAACAAATGTGGACATCCTTATCAAAGCTGAGATCCCTACAGGTATGTTGCTGGGACTCATCTTGCACTAGGGATGACAGGGCTCTTTCTAGCAACCCACATAATAAATGGTCCCACGGAGGAGCCTGGGTCGGATGCAAACAGAGCCCCGTGCCTGCGGCCACGTTCTGTGTCCCTTACCACTTCCCACAGACTGTCACGCGTGGCCGCCATTTTTCCAACTTCGTTCTCCTCCTGCCAGCCCACCAGGTCTGACAACAGGCACCGCTGCTCCTTGTGACCGTGGTCCAGGCCCTTGCACAGCAGGTGCTCAACCCAGGGCCGGGGAATAATGTCCACACATACTGAGCAGGGAACGGCTCCAAGGACCCAACCACATTTTTATTATTTGTGGTCTTCAGAGTCCTGGCTACAGAGACCACTGGCCTGTAGAATCCAAGAAGAATACCATTGACCTGGAAGGTGTCACCATGCCGCCCTGGTCCCAGCCTGAATCAAGGGGAACCCTCAGGAAGGCATTACGATGCCACATCTCGCTGCCTTTCCCCGTTCCCTCCTTCTCCATGGGCAGAAGGAGAACCTCCCATCCACTCATGCCATGCATTCACTAAATAGTTCCTGAGCACCTACTGGGGGCCAGAGGCTCAGCTACGTCCTTTGGCTACACCGATGAATGAACAGGATACACAGACCTGCCTCCACGGCAGAGCTCACAGAGAATACAAGTGGACAGATCAACAAGGTATTTTAAGATGGCGACAATGTCCTAACCAGAACCAGAGTGATTGAAAAAAGGCGACTTTCTATAAGATGCTCAGGTAAGCCTGTGACAGGAGGTGACAAGTGAGCGGAGACCGAGGAGCTGCTGGAATGCACCAGAGCAAGAGGGTCCTGAGGACAGTCAGAGGGCAGGGGCAGAGGCATCTGAGACCCGTCCACTGGGCCAAATGGAAGCCCTCAGCACGAAGGAAAGGACTTTCTACAAGTATATGGCCTTTGACTCTCACTCTAAGTACCAGATAACAGAGGCAGCTTTTCTGCCCCCGAGTTCATTTCCAAGTATGAGGCAATATTAGACATTCGAGGGTCATTAATATCTTTTAACAAGGTGCCCCTTAAATCCCCCTGACATGTCTTTCCACCAGGCGAGAAGCCTCCGCCTTGGGGAAGACTCAGAAGAAGGGAAGAGGGACCCTCATGCTCCTCGCACACCCCTACATCCTGTTCCCAAGACCCTCGAGCACGGATGTGAGAAGGGCAGGCCCCGTCCCAGTGCCCGGGTCAGGCTTAGTGGGCACTCAGGAGAGGGATGAACAGATGGCCCCTGGATCTGCACACTGAACCCCTTCCCACACCAGCCCTCCCCCTCCCCCGCACCGAACGCGGTAGAGAGGCGGGCCTGGGTGAGAGAGGTCCTGAGGCACATGGCGACGTCCTTGGGGACGAGAGACAGAGGCACACACTCAGGGAAGGGCCCAAACAGCAGAGCGCCGGTGCAGATGCTGGCAGTGCGGGCCGGGCTGGGGGAGCCCCGCCAGGGGGCACTGTACAGTCCTGGTGTGAAGCAGGGTAGCGCAAGGAGCCAAGCAAGGGCTTTGAGCAGATGAAGAACAGGAGACCAGCCCTCGGGAGAGGTTAGGGTACGGGGCTTGGGTTTTACGAAGCCCAGGAAAATCAACAACAGCACCCGGGACTTGCGTGTTTCCACGTGCCAGGAATAACTCTGCCAAGCACTTTATAAACATGACTTCCTTTAATCCCTGCGGAAGCACGCAAGGTAAGAGCTGTAGGGATCTGTTTTCTGGCCGAGGTCATATTGCCAGGAGAAGGCAAACCCTGACCACCGCTGTGTTACGACCTAGGGTTCCTCTGCCTCGGCACGACAGACTTCCAGCCTGAGTGATTCTCTGTGATGGGGGCTGCGCACCGTGGGATGGTCAGCAGCCTCCCTGGCCTCCACCCCCTAGATGCCTGCAGACATCCCCAGGTGTCCCGTGGGGAGGGGACAGCCCCCTGGTCGAGAACCACTGGTCTAAACCAGTGCTCTGTGTTCGTCGGCCCCAGAGAGAGAGTCTGGGCCAGGGTGAATGAAGAGCTGAGACCATACTTACTTGAAGGCTCTCGGAGGCTGGGGAGGAAATTAATTCGGCAGGGAGCAGATTCCACACATCAGGTGGGTTGAGGCGTCTACAGCACTGTCAAAGATCTCTGGAGGCTGCGGGAGGCTTGCGTCCGCGCTGATGTGACAGGCTCTAAAACAAAAAGATGTCAAGGGAGTGAGCGGTGACCCTGAAGATCGGGATGCAAATGAAGTCTGCCGGCCGCAAGGAAAGAAGGACGTGACGTGTCAGAAGACACTACGTCAGAGACCGAGAGAAGGAAAGGTTGGGAAGAGACCGATGTCCAACCACAGAAGGAGAGAAGCGCCATGCTGTGCCGCCAACGGGAAGGGCGGGAACCTGTGCGAACGGCCGACTGAATGTGACCGCGAAGCCAGAACGAAGGTAGAGCTGACTTCCACAGGTACTTACTTAAGAGACACACGTGCTTATAAATACCTGTGGCCGTGTGGCCTCAGACGGAGCTCTCAGGATGAGAAGTGTGGTGTCCCAAACTTACCTGCGGCCACCCAGGGCTGATGGCAAGCAGGAGCTCAGCACCTCACCTTGACCGGAGAGGGGCCCAGAGGAGCAGGTGGTCAGGACTCCCCACGAGCCGACACCCTTGACCCGCCACCCGGCCCTGCGCCACCCACCCCGCCCACACACCCGGACCAGCGGCTCTGCCCTCCGGAAGCACCAGCTTCTTGCCCGCTGGGAGCCCCGTGCTCAGCCGCCTGCCCAGCCCTCAAGTTCAGCCAGCGCCTGGCTTCCTGAGGAACAGCGGGCAAGCCCAGCACCCCGGCATCAGCCGCTCTCCCTGAATGTTTTCTTTCAGCGTAAAAGAGAAAGCGACTCCTTCTTTTCCGGTGAATTTTCCAGGAAAGAGTCACCGTTTTCCTGGCTCCTCTCTCCTCTGTGGAAGCCTGGGAGCTCTTTACCTTTCTTCGCGGAACCCAGTGCTATTTATTCCTTCCAAGCAAGTGTTACACAAACAGTTCCCTCCAGCTGTATTTACTGTGCTCACAAGCCGTTGCTTGGACTGGGGAAATCTGAACCTGTGAATTCGTTTTGCAAAGCAGACGGATGTAATAGTTACAATGTTCCTGCCTCCGACGGAAATGTTTAGCTTAAATAAGAGAATGAGGCTGGCAGAGTTTCCACGTGAATGGGACCACCACCTGGTTTTTGGTGGAAAAGAAGCCACCGCTGGTAAGAGCTGGTGTCGCCAGGGCAGGGTGCCGTGTTTGAGTTAAGAGGGACAGATGTCGGCGGAAATCTTCCAGGGGGAGAAAGAGCTGTGACTTGGGCCCTTCTCTGCAGTCCCTACAAGGCCGCTGTTCCATCTGCCGTGACCGCACCACTGACTCAGGGCAGACGCGACCCAATGAACACGGTGCAATCATACCCCTATTATTTTTCCGTATCTCCAATTTATTCAGGGAGCAGGAGAGATATTTAACAATTACTTAGCAGCCTTCTTTACAAAACGAGAGGATGAATACAGATAACGCTGGAAAAGATTATTGAGAGCAGAATATTGAATTATCTGCGGATGGGAGCGAGTGCATGAATAATGCATTCTCCGCACCTCAGGTATCAGGGGCATCAGCCCCTCGCGGGTGTTCGAGGCCAGGCTGCTGGGCGGAGCATGGGCGGGGGGACGGCAGGGCAAAATGCTGACATCTCGGCTCTCCCCGTTTTGCAAAGAGCGCAGAGCTGCACACAGAACGTGCCGCGCAGAAGCGGTTGCACGTCAACCTCTGTGCTTCTCTGCAGAGCATATTTAATTTCTGCATGGCTGTGGACAGTAATCAGTAATGAAGTCATTAAATGCAAGAGGGGTGGAGAGAGAACTGTCTTCCAACCTTCTCCATTAAATTCAGGTACTTTGGCACATCTCTAATTAAGATCGGGAGGCTTGAGTTCCAATTGACAAAGCACTCCATCCCCATGATACGCAGTCAAGAGTGCTCGAGGGCAGAGCTAATACAGTGAGCGGGTAATGGCTTGGGTAATTCCAATAAAGATTTCCAGTTACACTAGATTCTGGAGGTTAACCGGCACTACCCAGAGAAGGAGCCCGTTTCTGGGTGTGTGGCCAGGCGCCTCCCAGACTTCATGGCTCAGAAAGCTGCCCGGAACCCGAGGACACTGCCCTAGAACCCTTGTGCTCAGGACCCCCTCTTTCCAAAAGGGCAGTGTCTCTCCTCGGAGCTCCGAGATCCGCAGCATAAAATATTCCCAACTGGATTCACTCAGGGGAACAGAAAATAGTCTTGTCAAATCTGTGGGAAAACGGTGGCCAGGTAATTCCTGAGGGAGGGGGATTACATTGTTTTATTTTCCATTCATTTAGAAATTTGGAGAAAACATTTTGACATTTGCTGATTATCCCACTTTTCCCCTGAGGAACCGAGCTGGAGAGCATTAATTTTAGATCCGTATCTAAGAAACACATCTGACATGTGAGTAGGGGAGCAGGGGGTGGGGACGAGGCAGAGGACATGGGGTGTTCTGGCTATTGTAGCTTCAAGAAAGCACTTCTATTTGGGACCAGGAGAGGCACAGAGCCCTGGAGAATGGGGGGTGGGGAGGCCTGTGAACACAGGAAGGTTCCTCGGCCACCAGGGGTCACTCTCCACACCCATTGGCTTCCACCCATAGGTGCCCTGCCTCGCAAGGCCAGCAAGCCAACTTACCTGCCCACCTGCAAGAGACAGACACCTGTCCAGGTGAGAAACTAACTCATGGTGGGCACCAAATCAGTCCTGCCCTGACAGTCCTTTTTCAAAAGACCAGGCACCATGTAAGTCACAAAAGGCCAGGTTTTCATAAATTGTCCTTCCAGATGGTTTCTGGTGATGGCCAACATGGAAGTCATTTGCTGGCATTAAGTCTCGCTCCACAGTGTGAATACGGCTTGTCTCTGCACCTTTGGATACTCCAACAGAACCCAGACAGATTCCCACTTGGGCTGTAAACTGCAGTTAGGCCAAGTGGCCTTAAAAATCTCCATTAAAGCATATTCCTGAATTCTGTGCAGCTTTGATAGCCACATTATTTTCACTGGAGGGATTGCCATCTGTCAATTTTTTTAATGTGGAGTTCTAGAAGTTTATTTCACAAAAGACTTGTTACATTTCTATATCTGCTGACTGCTTTTAACATAAATTTATAAGACAATTTAAAAATTAACATTACCACATCCAGAAGTCTTCCTTCACTGCTTAAAGCAATTCAGCGAAATAGTCTGTGATGAGTATAAATAACGAAAACCATGCACAAACGTTTAGAGCAAACAGGTGAGAGCCTTCCCTGACCCATGTCCCAGGCCGGCCCTGTCCCACCCCCCCGGGGCGGGGGGGGAGGGGCAGGAAGTGTCTGGTTTGCAAATTTTTTCAAGCCAAGTTTAAAAGTTACACTTTTGTCATGAGAAAAGAAGTGGTTTTAATAAGACATTTTAGAATTTAATAAAGTAACCAAGAAAGCAAGTAATAAAAGCAAGAGAAAGAAAATCTTGATAAAATTATCCCAATGAACATGACCACAGCAGGAATTAATCTCAAACCTACAAAGGAGGCACCAAAGCCACAGCACACAGCCCCTCTCCGGCAAAGACTAATGAATCCCCACTCCAAGGAACAATAGACGGCGGTTTCTGCGAGAAGCATCGGTATGTTAAATAGACAGTCAGATGAAAATCTTATCACATGGGGGAGAAAAGATTATGGGGAGAGAAGAAAATGCAAAATGAACAAGAAGCAAATAAAAATGGATCGGCGGCTGGTTCTGCCATTCTGGAAAACCGAGTCCCCTCTGCTTTCGGTGGCGGCTGAATTTACAAGGAATTGCCTCCTTTAGGCATAATTTCCCAAGAAGGTTCTGGGGGAAACACCAGGCACATTCTTTGTCTGACGGCAAAAATGGATGCTGCTGGGCCCTCCTCGGGACACACCTGCTGGGTGTGAGGACCCTGGCTCACGCAGAGATGGACGCGGAGCCCAGGCCTCCAGCCCCCGCACCTCAGCGCTGCTCTGCAACCTGGCACTGGTCATGACACAGAACTGGAGGTCACCCAGATTTGGGTTCAAATCCCAGCTATTCCTCACAGAAGCTACAACACTCGGCAACATACTTAAAGTCTATGACACTTGATTTACACACACACACACACACACACACACACACACACACACACAAACTAAGGATTAAGTACGGCATTCTGGGGAAGGCGCCTAGAATAAATACCCAACTACTAGTAGATAATGTAGTTAATGAAGAACACTGAGGTATGAAAATATGGCAGAACAGAGATTCTTAAAAGAAAAGCCCAAACGCTATTCTCCCATCCCTATGCGCTGGCTAAGCACTAAGGAACAGTCTGGCTTTATGGTTTAGCGATTGATTCATCAGTTGATTGCTAATGAGCGTGGTGATGCCACCCTAACAGCCAAGCATTAACTGAGCAGTTGCTGTGAGCTAGACTGTGTCCTCCACACCTGACAAGCATTATCTCCAACCCAATGGGATAGACACCTTCATGGATCCTACCTCCTGACAAGAAAGCCAGGGGTAAGAGAGGTCAGTTTACTCAACTTAAGCTGCTTCGGGGATTCCAGGGCCCAAATGCTTCCCCTTGACCCCAAACCACCCCATGTACATACCAAGTTTATCCAAGGACCGCCATGAGCTTGAGCCAGGCACACAGGCCTTGATCCTGGCAATGCGGATATCAGAGCCGGCACACATGGCTGTGGCCAGATGGCAGGAGGGGCCACAGATGAGCTTAGCTGGCAACACCACAGGGAGGTGCCCTGGACCCCGTCTGGAGAAGGCCCATCACTACCTCCGTTTTTCTCCCTTCCAGAAAAATTACTGTGATGTTTCTGTTCCCCTGGTTTGGCCCATCTTTCCCACGAGCCCACACCTACCCCTGCCCCCGGTGCTCCCACCCTGTGGCACACTGCAGGTCTCCACTGATGACCATGAGACAGACCAGTGGCTGCCTGAGCCCCTTCTCAGTCCATGGCTCTGCCCTGCTCCTCAGCCCCGGTCTTAGGTCCTCACCTCACGCTGGATTTGCGGGGCCATGCATCTGTCCTAGCTGCAGGACGTGTGACCTGGGCCCCATCCATGGCAGTAGCATGGCCCACAGTAGCTGGGGCAGGGGGAATTGTCAGGCCTGGGCGGGCTCCTGTGTGCACGGCCTGTGATCGCAAGTCTTGGACTGTCCCAGGGGATTCTGTGAGCTCACCAGAGTCCTTCAACGGGCTCATGGTCATTGAAACGAGCCACGAGCTGGAGTGGGGTCTGCTGTTTGCAACCAAGAACCATGAGCAAGATGGGGAAGTAAAGGAGATGTTCCATAAAGATAACAGGGAACTAGGTGGGGTGGAGAGGGAGGGAGGGAGGGAAAGTTGGCAGCCTTTGTCAGACAAAATCTAGTTGTTAAACCTTTCCTGTGATCCTGTGTGTGTGTTTCCTTTCACCAAAGCCTCACATCTTTCCTGGTATATTTTCATGGGAGGCTGCTATCCAGGCTTAACCCTGATTTTTGTCCTCTACAAAAACAGTAGTTTACAATGCACGCATGGACTTTCTTGGCAATAAGAATTCTTGGCAATGGCAAGAAAGAGGTTTTATTTTTCCCCTTGGGCTGTGCTTGGGCACGTAGGAAGGGAAGCAGGTGGGTCTCCCAGGGAGACTGAGCAAGGAAAATGGATGATTTCAGGGTCACTGGAGGGTGCCCTCTGACCCCACACCACATAACGCACCTGCCACTCTGGCTTAGTGGGTCCCGGCCTTCCCGCTCCAGGGACAGAATCTGTTGGAATCAAGTTGCCCTATTTAAGGAAATGGTGTTTGACTACAGAGACCTCCAGGTCTCTGGAGGGGGCTCTTCAGGCAGGGGCGAGGGCAAGGGCTGAAGCAGATGAGGGGGATAAAGAGGGCACAGAAGCCGACACCGCTTCCAGGGCGGCCCTTCCGACCCACCCATGGGAAGGGTGAGAGGTAAAACCTCCCACACAGCCTGCTGGTGGCACAAGGAAGCTGTCACTCCAAAGGTGAGGCTGTGCCCCACCGAGCTTCCAGAATCACAGCAAGAACAGAGACTCCTGCCCTCAGGACTGAAGAGTAATTTGTTAATGGAGCACCATGCGGGGGGTCTGCCCTCTGGACGGGTGCACGCAATTAGTTACCGTGCAGGTAGCAACTATCAAACTCTTATTAAAATGTGGCTCTGCACCACCCCCCTCCCCAAGCGCCCCCGACTCCACGTGCCCAGCAGGCCAGCTCTCAGGGACACCCCAGCTCATTTATCCTCCAAGTCCAAGCAGCAGATGGGGGCAGGAGGCAGGATGAGCTGGGGCATCGCGATTGTGGGTGGGGGAGACCACACTGGACATGATAAAAATACATTAGTTCCAGGTTTCATTTTTGTCGCTGCAGAAAATCTTCATTATCCTCTTGTCCAAGGCCCTGGTGGTTTCCAGAAGGATCCTGAGGTGGGGAGGGTTTCTCCTCTAAGGCAGGAGGAGGAGTGTATGTTGAGTGGCTGAAAATCCCAACAATGAGCCTTGGGGTCCACACTTGGCTCTTTACACTGTAACCTGCCCACGTGCACCGCAGACTCATGGCAACAAGGTCTTGCCCCTGAGCCTCTGATGTGGGTGAGGCCAATGCCCAGATACCCGGGATCAGTGCCTTCTCCAGGAAAGGCTGCTGCGCACAGACCCACGGTTTCCCTCCACACCCTGCGCTTGCCCCGCACACCACGCCAGGCCCTCCTCTGCCCCTCAGCACACAGCGCCAGGCCTGCAGCACAGAAGGGCCCACCCACGGCCAGCTCACAGCCAGGCTGAGGAGCACGTCCAGAGGCCTCTACCCAGAGGGCAGGGCATGGTGGCCACAGGGAAAAGGGTGGGTGGTGGGTGCAGAAAGGGCTCTGGAGGCCAGGCGCCTGGAGGCCAGACCTGCCAGCAATATTCAGCTGAGGGCAAGAGAGGGGACGGGAGGAGCCAAGAGTAGGCCTGGAAGGTGGGCAGGTGAGCAGGGCAGTGACAAGAGCCAGGGGGCCCTGCACTGATGTACTTACTGTACATGGGGCTCTTTTAACAGACCACACGCTCACGGAGGGCAGGCCTTGTAGGATTCATTTAAATGAATAGCTCCCATGCCTGGAGCAGGGCCTGCCCAGTTCAGTGAGAAAGCTGAACTTGAAAAACTAGCAGGGGTCCCCATGAGCCATCTGTATATGCCTAATGAATGCTGTCTTGTCCCCACCGTCCCCATCAGCCCATCCACCAATGGCCCCGAGCGTTAGGAAAGTGGGTGAGAGACACTGAGAAGCAGGTCTCCTGGGGCATCTGGGTGGCTCAGTCCATTAAGCCACCGACTCTTGATTTCAGCTTAGGTCATCATCTCACGGTTTGAGCCCCACGTCAGGCGCTCTGCTCACAGCTCGGAGCCTGCTTGGGATTCTGTCTCTCTCTCTTCCCCTCCCGCCCGCTCTCTCTCTCTCTCTCTCTCTCTCTCTCTCTCTCTCCCCCCAAATAAGCAAACTTTAAAAAAATAAATAAAAGAAGCAGGTCTCCGGTAAGTTGATGCCATTCAGAGCCCACCTACCCACTGCTCTGGCTCAGGCTGGTTCAGAACCTGTAGGCCCAAGGGAATCACAGCTGAGGGGATGATACGAACAGGAGCCCCTGAAGCAGCTGGCGGGAGGGGCAGGGAGGGGGTGTGATTAGGAACCATGCTCATGGATCTCACATTTGGGTCCTCCAGTGCCCCTGCTGAGGCGTCCCCTGGGATCGCCGTCAAGGCGCTGAGGAAGTCCCCAGGGCAAGCGTGCACACGGGCCCGCCACAGACATCCGTCACAGTGGATCCATAGGAACAGCAATTGAATCAGACGCCCCACCATCCTCTCGCCATGGTGGGCAATCAGGCCCCCCTGCCCTGCCATGTAGTGGGTCCAGGAACCTCCCTAAGGGGTGGGGGCCTCCTAAGAAAGGGACCTGAGGCTGACAGGCACTCGTCAGCACACTTTACAAACCCAAGACTCAGGGCGGGCGGCACTGGTAATATAACCCCTCATTCCCATGTACAGATTGTAAGACTTGGCTGCCCAATCTCGGTCTCCTTGACTCCAACATCAAGACGTCGTTAACTCCCGGCTCGCCAGTGTCCGATGAGTGCTGGGCAGTGGTGTGAATGTTCTGGATGATTTCCGAGGGACTGAACAAATCAAGGGGGTCACCAGGGAATGTCTGGGGCAAAAGCAAACTGGCAGCAGCACCCAGAGAACTTTCAAGTCAAAATAAAGAGGTTTCTTTGCTCTCCAGGCACCTGCTGAGTGCCCCTTACCTGCCTGGTCCCCACACAGTGTCCTGCATCGGCTAAAACACAAACTGCAGGGTCAGACCCAGGTTCGAATCCCAGCTCCACCACTAACCAGCTGTGTCACTTGGGAAATGGCTCACCATCCCCAGTGTCAGTTTCCCCAATTATAAAAAGGGAACCACATTCTTAATAGGATTCCTATAAAGATTAAATGAAGCAAAGAACATGCCATGTTTAGCTGGGGTCTAGAGTCAGCAATGGGGTCATCTGGGGCCAGAAGAGCCTGTTTGGGGCATCTGACCTGGGCACTGAGGAATGTTTGGAACATCCTTGGCCTGTACCCAGTAGATGCCAGGAGTACACACAGGTGCACACGCACACACGCATACACACACGTGCAGGCACATGTGCACACACACACAGTGGTGACAACCACAAATGTCCCCAGACATTGTCGAGTGTCAGCCGGGGGGGCAGAATCACCTCTGGTTGAGAAGCATGGCCTCCTTCAGCATTATTTCCTGCTGGTCCTCATGCAGCGACCAATCAGAAGCACAGATGAGGGGCACAGACACTCGGGCCACAGCTCCCTCGGGAGGGTAACACAGAAGCTGAAGTCGGTGGGAGTTACTCTGACCCCCTGGATGACCGTGGTACGTATCACTCTCCTAGCCCCAAAACCCGCTTCTCACATCAGTGTGGCTACCGCCGAGCCCCTGCCCGTGTGGCCAAGCGGTGCTCCCCCTGCTGCCTCCAACATCCAGGCCTGTCCCTGCCACTCCTGCCCCATCCCCCCACGGCCCTCCACTCCTCCCCAGAGATGCCTCACAACCACGGCTGCAGCCCTGCCGTCTGCCGGGAGCTCGCAGGACACAGGGCTGGTCCCTACTTCCTTCTGGGCTCTGCTCACCCCACACCCTTCCAGGAAGACCTTTCTGACCTAATCTAGAGCCCCTCTCTCCAGCCCTAGGCTTGCTTATTTTTACAGCATGAATCCTGCTGCATGGACCTCAGGATTCTGCTTACTGGTCTCCTGTCGTCTCGGACCTGGAACAGGGGCCCCCGTGGGCTGCCGTTTTATTTGTAGCTCCAGCCCGACTGCCTGGCTCTTAAAAAGGAGCTCAACAATATTTGCCGAACAGATCGAGGACTAAGATTGGCCAGAGTCCACTGGGGCCAGAAAAGGGAGTGTGGGCCCCCCAGACGCACTCACAGGATTGATCTGATTCTATAGACGGCGGGTGGGCTCATTGTCGATTTGCCCAAAGCCAGTGAATGAGGTGGAAGAGGCTGTGACCCCCCTGCAAGGAGAGGACCCCGAGTTGGCCTCCCCAAAGCACAGCCTTTCCCGACATGGAGAAAAGACCTGACTTCACAAATCAAAAGGAACAGCAGAAATCTAAAACCCTAGTATAGAGTGGCCATACCCTGCTCGCCCTCCCCTACTGCTCTTGAGATACTTTTACATCAATCCACTTAAGTGCAGCGCCTACCCGACCTTCCCCACAAAGACCTTCCCTGCAGCCTGAGAAGCTCCCCACTGGCGGGCCTTGGAGAGGACCCCAAGGGGCGGGCCCCATCAGCTTGTTTACGGATCCCTAAGAGTCTTCATTCTGCTTTTATTTTCTGTGTCTCTAGCTGCCTTTCACCTCCTATCGACCTCCTGTGGCCACACGGAAGCACCCCGTTCCCGGGGGCTGCGGGCTCCCCACCCCACACAAACCCAGCTTCCAATGGGACCCAGACCCTCCCTGACCGCAGCCTCAAAGGGACACTAAGAAAGGAAGTTTCCAGCATGATGCGGTCACAAACGACAGGACGCTTTGCTCCCGGTACGGTTCTACCTCCTGTCATTTCTGACACGGGCCTGTCGGCAGCACCACAATCCCTGGGTGAACGCCTGGCCCACGCCTACCCACCACCCCCCCACAATGAAAGCAGCAGCCAGGTGGCCCTCTCCTCCCACAGCACATCTTCCCAAGGGTCTGGGAACACACCACCCTCCCCTGCCCGGCCCCCTCAGTCGACCCAGAAAATGAAGTGTGTGCCACGGCATCATGCAAAAGGGCTGGACAGACCAGATCTGGACAATACGCCTGGGAAGATATGGCTTAAAAGCGGGCAGGGCGGGACCCTCCTGATCTGTCTGGGGACCCTGGGGGTGCACCAAGTGTCGGCGTTGGCACAGCTAGCGGAAAACAAGGCCGTGTGAATGAAGAGGAAACAAACAGCTGTGCATGGTTCCAAGCATGAGTTCCAAGGGGGTGGAGCACAAGGCGGGTGTTGGAGACTGAGCTTCTTGGACAATCTAAGGACTCTGCCAGGTGGGGGTGGGGCAGCAGACTGGGCAGGAGGGGTGGGGGAGCTGGTCTCCCATGGGATGCAGGGGACACTGTGTGTGTGTGTTCCCGGGCCTCACTAACTGGTCACTAACTTCCTTTTCCTTTTATCTTGCAATCACTGTCGAAGCTACAAAAGACTGCGAGAATAGTAAAGGAACCCCCATATACCTTTTACCCCGTTTCACTAACACTTCACTTGGCTAGGTTTTACGTATGTACATACGTATGCGCGTGCACTCGTACGTGAAGTAAAACCTTGGTTTTTGAGCATAACTCATTCCAGAAACATGCTTGTAATCCAAAACACTCATGTATCAAAGCAAATTTCAAGAACCACTGGCTCAGTTGTGACCACGTGACGTTCGGCATCATGTACGACTCATACTGCAAGACATCGCTCCTTCGTCAAGTTAAAGTTTATTAGAAATGTTTGCTCGTCTCATGGAACACTTGCAGAGCAAATTACTCGCAATCCAAGGTTTTACTGTATTTCTAAATCATTTCAAAGTGGGTTGCACACACCATGCCCTTTTGTCCGTTATGCTCAGGGTCTACACCCTGAGGACAAAACCATTCTCTCACATATTCACAAGTCAGTGACCAGCCTCAGGAAACTGAACACCAGTACAACACCGTAATCTAAACCATCGGTCATATTCCAATGTCATCAACTGTCCCAAAAATGTCCTTATTAAACTTTGTTCCTGCACAGGATGTATTCCAAGATCACTAACTGTATTCTGTGGTCACCTCTCTTTATTTACCTTCTATTCTGGAACATTCCTTGGCCTTGGTCATTTATGCCACAGAAGTTTCGAGGAACAGAGGCCTGTTTGTTACTTTCAGGCTGTGCATCAGTTTGGGTTTCCCTGTTGTTCCTTCATGTTCATATGATGGTGGATAGACACCCCTCCAGTGGCCTTAGTGACAGAGTCAAAACCCCCAAAAACACCCAGGCATTTCTGAGTCTCAAAAGGGCTTCTTCCCGTGTGCCTGTCTACCACGTCCTGCCACTGCTGGTCTTCCATCCGTCTTGGATCCCACCTGACCATGCTGGTGGCCTAGGAATCCACTTGGAGAAGCCACCAAAGGGCTGCCATGGCCCCTGAGAGGATGCAGAGCCCTGCTCTCTTCCATCAGCCTCTTTGGGGAGGCTCGGCTCCTGACAGAGGTGAGGAGGTGAGGGGAGAGTCTTGCCCTTGCCAGTGTCTGGGCCTGAAGCTCCGACACTTGGGCTGAACAGAGGGTAGGCTCCCCCGGGGTTGATCCCACCGGCTGCTCCCACAGAGACTCCTGCCTGGTCTGAGGGCGAGGGCCAGCTCCTCACAGACAGAGCCCTCTTCTTCCCTCCCCTGCTCTCCCAGGCGGTCAGCTTTTATAGGACACTCTCATACTCCTCCTCCAGGACTCCTGTTCGTGGGCACAGACATTCCACTATCAACACTATGGTCAGGACTTCTGGTCCCCAAGTTGCAGGGAGGCCGGGAAGCAAGGCAGGAGCAGCCCACAGGGTGCCCCACCCACACCCCCTCCTGCCAAGGCTGCTGCCTACAAGGCATCTCTGCCCCAGCATCAACCATGGAGGGTGGGCTCAGTGCACGCCCATGCCCCAGTCCTCTGCCCCCACTAGGCAACGCTGAGGCGTTTCCTACACTGTCCCCACCCTGTCCCCACGGTCTCTCAGAGGAGCTGCACACCCTTTACTGGCCCCCATCCTGCCCTGCTCCCTTACGAGCATTAACATCACTCAAATCTTGTCCCAGGACAAGTCCCAAACTCAGAGCCCCTCCCTCCCGAGAAAGGTCCCTCAGGGTCTTCGGTGGCCATGCCTGACGTGGCCTAAGCCTCAGAGAGACACCGGCTGAGCCTTCTTGCGCAGACTGCCAGACAACAAAAATGCAACTGAGCAGATTTTAAAGATCTGATTGGCTTTAGGACTCATGAATTGGGTAGCACCCCAAGCAGCAAGCAGAAGGGGCTCCAAGGAGCTGGACAGAAAGGAAGGTCCATCTAGAAGGAGGGCCGGGTAAGAAAGTTACTAGCAACAGCGAAGGGCTGTTGCAGGGAGGCTGCTGTCCAGGGGGAAAGCAAGGGGTCCCTGGATACAGAAGACCTCTTCTTTCTTTGAGGGGTGGAGAGGCCCCTGTGGCAGAGTCACTGGCACTGATGGAACATTCCTGGCTGGTTCAGACTACGTCTCTGAGGGGGGCTGAAATGCAGTTGGATTAGGCATTAAGCCCCAGTTTGGGAACTTCAGCAAAGTGACACTATTTGGGGCCTGTGGTTTTCTTTCTAACAACACCCACAGCACCCCCACCGCCACCCCGCCACCCTGCTCACCTCCAGCTCACTGACCTTGGGGCTGACCCCGCCCATCAGAAGGGAGGCGGTGTCAGGTCAAACAAAACTTGCAGGCAGGTCTGAGATGCCTGAGAATTATCAGAGGCCACAGGACAGGAGGGAGGGGGCAGTTTAGGGGTCAAACTGAAACTGACAAGGGTGTCATCAAGGACACCCACACCCTGGATGGGCTCAGAGGAGGGGCCCCTGAAGCCACGTCAGTCCCCCAGATGCTCCTGCTGTACTGCTGTACGTGGATGACCCAGGGCTCATCGGAGTGGATGACAAGCATCCCTCATGAGTTATTAACAGCATCGGTAATGGTGAGACAAAACCATCACTGGAACACTGTGAGGCGCCTCAAATTGTGATTCAATCGGAATAATCATTGTTATTGTAACAGTGAGTTAGAAAATGATTTTATGTTAAGAAACCAACGAGTGGAGACCGATTCTATGGGCGCACACGCGAGCCTGGCACAGGTGAGTGATCTGAGGTTGAGGGTTTGTCCTGGATGTTCAGCGTGTGGGGAGGAGGGTGGGGCAGGGTGGAGGAAGACGGATATTTTCAATGCACACACGTCTAGCACAACAGCAGCAAATCAAGGGGCAGTACCCCCAGGTGTCAGAACGTAAAGGACGGGCTGGTAAGAACCTGGGTCCTTGAACTTTCATTAACCTAGGAGATGCCGGAATTGAAAAACACCAGCGTGGGTCAGACACCAGGCTCTCAGGACTGCTGTGGAGCCAGTGTAGACAAGAAGAGTAGGGGCATTTACTCTGCTAAGTGCATTTCCAGAATCCTCTGTTCACCCTGCAGCAACCCCATCAGTCAAGTGGCTAGCCAGGCTCGGGGACACAGCCCTGAGCAGCCCTGTACGTGGTGGAGCAGGGGCTCAAACCCCAGACTCCAAGCTTCCCTGTCCTTCCAGAGAGACAGGGCAAGAATAAACGAGTGGGGGAAAGAACTGGGTGTGTGGGAGGGGAAAACAGTGCAGAGGAGAAACCACATATCCAGCCATGGGCAGCGGGGAAGCACACAGCTGAGCTCCTATAAGGTGAACCTTTTAATTCAGAAACAACCCAGGGCTAACGGGCTTGGCTATCCACTTGCTGCCACACCGTAACCAAGGCACGGGCCTCTGACTGCTATTGCAAATGTCACAGAATGGATGCATTTGGAGTGGAATTTTCAAATGATATGTTCCTTGTTTCCCCCCTTGCATCCCTCTTCTGTCCAGAAAAAGGAGGTGTGGCCTGATGCATTACCTTCTAATGAAATTTCAACATATTTTCAGTACACTACAATTTTAGAGAGCTGAAAACATAAAAGCTCCCAAAACACTTCAAAATGGAATTAGCCCGAAACATCTATTCAGGCTGCATTTCTTTGTGACCTAGTTTGTCTACTTAAGAAAGGAAGGAGAATCTCCAAGTATGTATGGGGATGTCTCTCCCTCTCCTGTGTTCATCTGCATCAATCGAGCAGTTACTGAGCACGGAGTCGGGTAGGTGCTCTGCTAACCGCCGTAAAAGAACAATCTTAAGCAACGAGCACAGGCCCCGGGAGGCGCGGGCACTTTTCCTTCTACATGAAAGGCCGGGAGCAGAGCCTCTGGGAGGCCAGGTCCCTGTGCGGCTGGCGCGCACTGAGCCAGTCTGCAGGGCGCCGCCTTGTCCTGATTTGCTACCATGTGGGTCTTTTTCTACACTAATTTTCTGTTGCTACTGCAACAAGTTATTGCAAATGGTGGCTTAGACGACCTCAGTGGATTCTGGAGGTCAGAAGTGGCTGACACCAAGTGCGGGCAGGGTGCGCCCCCCGGGGGCCCTGCAGGGTGGGGCCTCTCCTGTTCCATCACACTGTGGGCACAGCACACCGCTGGCCGGCTGGCCGCTGAGGCCCGTCCTGGCTGCAGGGTCCCCTGCATTCCACGACTCTGCACCCTTCCTGCATCTTCAAGGTGCACTGAGTCCTTCTTGCCCCTCCCACCCCCTCTTTCCCTTTGGCCTCATCTCTCCCACCTCTCTTGTGCCTCCTTCTTCCACGTTTAAGGGTTCATGAGGCAACAGTGCACCTGCCAGACAGTCCAGGAGGGCCTCCCATCCCCAGGCCCTTATTTAATCCATCCTCAGCGCTCCTTGGGCCACAGCAGAGGACGCGTCCACAGGCCCAACGGGTTACAGTGGACATCTTTGGGGGCCATTTCTCCGCCTCCCACAGGCTTCTCAGAGGCCTGTTCTTTACCACCCTTTCGACTCCTTTTCTGAAACATCCAAGCTGCTGGGATAATGCTGAAATCCATTCCTCTCTTCTCTGATGACCCGTCCACCCCTTGCTACACTGCCCGGTCCTCGTTTTACAACAGGAGTCCGCAGAAAACACTTCCCCTTTGGAAGTAACAACTGTTTCCTGGCTTTCTCGCATGTTTTTCGAGCTCTCCTTTTATTCCTGGTAACAGATCCGCCTCACCCCACACCAGCACTACTGAGATGGGCTCACGCCCAAGGTCTGCTCCTTCAGAACCTCCACTGGTTCCTGTCTGTTGGAGGTTTGCAGGAAGACTGTCTCTCCCCATGACATGGGATGGGGCACGGCATGAACCTTATGGTTCTGACCTCCAAGGAGGAGACCTGGTCACCACCCACCCCAATGACCTCACAGAAAGTCTCCTGGTCTGGTCACATGGGCATTTGGGGGTCACGTGCCCAGCAGGAAACAAGTCACTGTGACCACATACCCCACCCCGCCCCGTGGTAAGGGAAGGGGGCAGTTAGCCTCACCTCAAACCCACAAATGGCTTTCTAACAGAACTGGGGAGATTGCGGTAAAGAAAAGAAACCTGACGTGTCACGTTTTTCAGCACATGAGTCCATCACTACGACTTCACTGCCATCATCACTGCTACTCAGTCTCAGTACTAAATGGAACCGGAAATTTCTGATGAGGAAAATGTCTTTTGGGGAGGGATGGAGGGACAACAGTCTTTTGCAAAGGCATGTCGATGAATAAAAGCTCGTGCCTGAGGTGAGAACTGGACAAAAATACAGAAAAAAACCACAGCATCTGGAGGACTTTTCCCCAGGGGCTGAGGACCTTGGTTAAGCCCACACCGAAACACAGTGACGAGGCCAATAACATTTTTAGTCATTTTAAAAAATAATAAATGATAAATCAACAAAAGGGCCCAAGCAACAGAGAAAGAGCTTCCTTTCCCCTCCTCCTCCTGGGAGAAGGCAGATGTGCAGGTAAAGACTGGAGTGTGTGTGTTGTGTGTGTGTGTGTGTGTGTGTGTGTGTGTGTGTGCACGCTCACACACATATTGGTTACCCTGTCCCCAAACACCGTGACTCAAAATTCCGAGAATCTGAATTCTTGTGTTCTATGCCCTGCTCATCCCCATAAATGTGTTCTGAGAAGAAAAACACTTAAAACTCATCAATGTATCTTAAACTGAGATCACTTCCCTAGAAAAATAGTCTGGGGAAATTAGTGTCAAAAAATAATAGTTTATGGTTCAGTGCCTTATTTTCTTCAAAGGGGCAGAGTTCAACCCCAACCTCACTGCAAGTAGTCGGGGTAAAAGAAAGGAATTCGTTCGAAACCCATCTGCATTCAAATACGAACTGTCCGAGATGTGAGTAACTTGGCGGAGGCCGAAACGTGTCTCTTCCTAAGCGGCGCTGGGCTATTTTTTCCAGGAAGGCGCGTTCTGCAGGAGCTTCGCGGCCGGCTGCTTGTATCTAACATCAGCCCTGAAGCTGATGTGCAAGAATCTGGAGTACGGCCCCTCCTCCTACTCGAGAACGTTTCCGGCATTGCTCCTTTGTACCTCCGCTTTACGACTAACATTTCCGGCAGTAATGGAGTGGGTTGCCTCTAAGAGAACTGACTTCATCTTCACAGGTGCCGGATGGAGTGGATGTTCTTCCCACCTCCGTTCTATAGACAACCAAGATGGGACTCAGGAAGACGGCCGTATTGAGTGTTCCCATTCCCACCTCTCCAGCATCTCCTACCTGACTCTGGTGCCAATCTCAGCAACCTCCCAAGATCACGTGGCGAGTAGGTGGGAGAGGACCAGGTCTGGCTGGTTCCAGAGCACACATTCCACTCCACCGAGGAATCTGGGGTACGTGACGGTCAAAATTTTGCAACCGATATGACAGCTACTATTTGTCGCTGGAGCACACGTGGACCTTTCGTTACCCTTTTCTCCGCTGCAAGAAGAGAAACGGCTTCTAGTCTGCCTAGTATCCCATCCTGGCTTTCTGGCCTCCTCACCAACACAGCCAACATGCACCCGCCAGATTCCTCCAACTCTCCGCCCCTGACAGGGTGCCACATGGAACGGGATCTGTGAGCGTGTCCCCTTCACGGATCCCATCGCGCTGTCTGAAAAAACAGTGGGAAATCCACCAGACTCTTCGCAAGAAAAGTGAAACGTGGTTCACCGTTGGCTGTTCCCTGCAGGTCAGGCCCATCCACATGTGACTCTGGAGCGGACGGGACACGGAGGCGGCCCCTTGTCTCCTGCCCACCCACCCTCAGCACCTCAGGCGTGGCTCAGAATCACTCCCCTCTGTGTGTCTTCCACCACAGCCGAGACGCTGCTAAGACACCGCCTTGTCCAGAACAGCACGTCCTTCGTCAGCCCCTGTGACCTGCCAGGCCGGCACCTTGCCCCTGCCGGGACCCCATCAGTCAGCTCTCCTCTCCCACTCCAAACTCTCCTCCACACCAGGGACAAACCTCAACAACGCACGTCGGGTGCATTCTCTGGCTCCCCCTTTCATCCCGAATGAAGTCCCAGCTCCACGGCTCTGGCCCTCACTTCAGCCGCATCTCACCCGACCTCTCCTTTACACACCTGGACCGTTTTCCAAACGGCACGCCTGACACTTCCCCCCACGGACACCATCATGCCTCACTTCCAGTGTCACTGTGAGGACGCCACTGAACTTTCTGGACGGTAGCTTCAAACCAGAAAAAAGCGGAGATCTGCTCAACTCCCTCACAAGGTTGCTTTGAAGATGAAGTCACATTATGCATGCGGTGCAGACCTCGAAATACGTGCTACTTGGACATGTTAACAACGAGGAGCCCAGGGCAGCTGGTGACTGCGTAACACGGGGCCGGTTATGTGACCCCCTGGTGCCTCCTCCCTCTGCCTGAAACACGGGAACAAGAGCAGGACCTACCTCACAGCGTCGCAGTGAGAACTGAGTGGTTTAGACCCTTCGCCGAGCACATGATGCGTGACAGACAACGAGGAAGCATTAGCCGCCATCGTCATCACTGACCAGGAGAACAAAGGCAAAAGACAGGAAGGTAAAATTAAATTTCCTTAGAACTTGCAACCTCCTTGAGGCAGGCAGAGCACAGGAACTCACGACCGCATGAAGCATAATGCGTAAAGCATTAACGTTAATGCTTTGCTAGAGGCAAAAAGCCACCTTAGCTTGACAACAAACACACCTCCAGGATCCCGCAAGGCCTCTTCAACATGCGAACATCATCATTTTGGAAACTTCCTTTATTTCTACCTGCCCCCAACTTAAAAGTATATGAACAACTGCTGCTCACAATCCCAGTGCAGCTCTTCCTGCCCAGGGGTCCTGTCCCTGTGCCTTTAATAAAACCACTTTTTGGCACTGAAAATGTCTCAACAATTCTCTCTTGACTGCTCACTCCGAGCCCATATCACGTCACGTCACATCACATCACCCACCACCACCAGCACCATCATCAAGATCATCCCTGGTGCACCAGGGGGACATCTGACCCCGTCGAAGCTCCCTGGGCTCAGCCTCACGAGCACCCGCATCAGCGCTTGTCCGATCTGTGTTCCGGCACATCTCTGTACAAAGCCAGTAAGTAACTGCGGGGGCTAGTTTTAGCACTCCCCGTGAACCAAGCACCGCCCTGTGACTCTGGCACGCACAAAGCAGACTAATCTCTCCCCCCAGGCAAGTAGGAGACATGGAGCCTCCTTGTCTCACCCCAGACAGCGGCAAAGCCTTTCTGTTCTCGGCATCGCCAAGCAGCTACCTCCATCCCGGAGCGTGGCGGCATCTACAGGAGGTGGGCTGGAAGGAGGTCTGGGCAGAGTCCCAGAAACGGATGAGTGTCCTTCCAGCCGGATGACCAGTGGTCAACCTCCTGACCCCAGCTGAGAGGCAGTTCCCACCACAGAGAAACAAGTTATTGGTGCTACAGTTCCTACTGCTCCCTAATAACGAACCCTGAGACTTAGCTCTTCAAAGACAGTAACACCTGTTATCCCTGTTTTGGGGTGGGGGAATCATGGGAAGGGGACTCGGGAGCAGCTGTGCCTGGCAGTTCTCGCTCAGGGTCTCTCGCAAGACTGTAGTCAGATGGCGGCTGCCATGAGAGTCGCCTTCCCTCACACGCCTGGAGTCTGCACTGGGGAGACTCAGAGACAGCTGGGGCTTCGGCAACATCTCCTTTCCTATGCACCTCCCCCAGCATAGTGACTTCATGCTCCCTGGCGTGGCAGCTCTGAGCCCCAAAAGGGGTATGTTCAGCGAGAGACAGAACCAAGAAGACACTGCCTCTTGGACACCTTTTCCAAACGAGTCCCAGAAGCCATGCATCATCACTTCTGCCATATTCCCCACCCGGCTGTCACAGAGGCCGACCCAATTTCAAAAGGAAGGGACATGAGACTGACTTTATTTTTTTTCTTTTAAAGTCTACTTATTCTAGGGGTAACCCGGGTGGCTCAGTCAGTTGAGCATCTGACTTTGGCTCAGGTCATGAGCTCACAGTTTGTGAGTTCGAGCCCTGCGTTGGGCTCTGTGTTGACAGCTGGGAGCCTGGAGCCTGCTTTGGATTCTGTGTCTCTCTCTCTCTCTCTGCCCATCCCCCACTCATCTCTCTCAGGTTTATTTATTTTTGAGAAAGAGCTTGAGTGAGGGAAGGGAAGGCAAGGGAAGGGAAGGGAAGGGAAGGGAAGGGAAGAGAGAGAGAGAGAGAGAGAGAGAGAGAGAGAATCCCAAGCAGGCTCTGTGTTATCAGCACAGAGCCTGACACGGGCTCAAACCCACGAACCATGAGATCATGACCTGAGCTGAAATCAAGAGTTGGACGCTTAACCGACCGAGCCCCCCAGGAGCCCCAAGACTTACTTTCAGTGAGGCAGGGGCAGAGTTCCGTAAGAACACATGGGACAGGGAATATCAGTGTGGCCATCTGTGGAATACGCAGTCTGCCATAATCTGGCTCCCAGGCTGCCTCCTGAACCTCATTCCCAAGAAGCCTCACATCACTTCCCCTCTCTCTTGCCTGACTTTGAGATCCATCCATTACTCCGTTCCCGCTCAAGATTTGATCCGGTTTCTGGCAGTAAACTCACTCTGCGAACAGTCATCCACATCTCTCATTTACACTTAGGCCAACAGCTTCCGAACATTATTTGCCCACATGTGAAAACAGTGGTTTTCTTTCCCTGGAATGTACGTCAGATCTGTCTGGCTGGGTGGGGTGGTGGGAAGGGGAGCCCCCTGGGTTAAATGAAGAATGGGTTGCGTGTCCAAGAGCAATTGAAAATGCTTCCCCCACACACACACTCGACCCTCACTATAAACGTGCTCCCATTTTAAGGTTTACTCTGTGGTCATAGAGCTAAGAGATAGAGGCGGTGAATCTGGGGTTTGAACCCAGGCAATCTGAGCCCAAACAATGTTTTAACCCCCATCCAACTGTGACCCTACCAAGGAAGTGGCCTCTACAACTTTAAACCCCTCATCAATCACCAGGATGACGAGCATGTTAACACAGGTTGCTGGTCCCAGACACTCAGGTCCAGGGAGGGGATAAGAATGTGCATTTCTTATGTTTTTAAAAAGATTTCATTTTGGGGGTGCCGGTGGCTCAGTCGGTTCAGTCTCTGACTTCAGCTCGGGTCAGGATCTCACCATTTGTGAGTTCAATCCCCACGTTGGGCTCTGTGCTGACAGCTCAGGGCCTGGAGCCTGTTTTGGGTTCTGCGTCTTCCTCTCTCTCTGCGCCTCCCCTGCTTGCTCGTACTCTGTCTCTCTCTCTCTCTCAAAAATAAACAAACATTAAAAAAAAGATTCTATTTTTAAATGATGTCTACATCCAATGTGTTGTTGAGATCAAGAGTCACGTGCTCTACCTACTGAGCCCCAGCCAGGCACCCCACGAATCTTCATTTCCAGTGAGCTTCCGAGTGCCTGCCTAGGTAAGCTGGTCCACAGGCCTCGCCGACAACAGTCCTGAACTCTTATACCTGAACAGCAACACTGCCCCAAAGATCAAATAAGAGAATTAAAAAAGAAAATGTGTTTCTTTTTACTCTGAATGCAAGCAGGAAATAACTGCAGGAAGAATGAGTATAAGAAACCCACACCTTTGTTAAAACTTAAAAATACGGATGTTTTTGTATGCCTATGTTTTAAGTGTATATATTTTTCAGTTCACAAAATTAGTTTCCCTTTTAATAAAAATTGCATGCGATTTTAAATAATCCAAGGATGTAGACTATGATTCTGAAAAGTGATCAGCTTTATGAAAAGTAAAAGATGAATCATCCCTGTTATTAACATCACATCACCTTAGCGGTCTGGCCAGCGGCCGTCTTCTCTCGAAGTGGGCCAGGATCCCTGCACAACAAGCTGGAGACCAAAGTGATGGAATCCCAGGCCACATCTTCTGGGAGCCCTGTTCTCGCCATTATTATTGTAATAAGAAATGCTAACTGGCGTCAAAAGGAAATCACGTGAACTGTCTGTGCAAAAGGACTACAAAAAATTTTTTATTATTGTTATTTCAATTTCTAGATATTTCATTGTAATGAGAGAAATCACAGGCCTGGCTGAGACTTAATCTGGTACTTTGTGGTGCCGTGAGGAATATTTTTCCCTCCTAATCTCTGCTTAAAGTGTAAGTAAGAGTGCCTCTATCCACCACCGTGAACAAAAAGCACAAAAGGATTCAGAAAGTAATAACAAAGATAAATAACTTTGCAATAAAATTTCAGCTCCAGTAATTTCCCATTTATGTTTTCTCACCGAATCATGTAGTCCTGAGCTTTGCACTTTGCACGTGCGTGCTGCACTGTGCAGCCGTTTCATATCGGACACTTCCCAATGAGCCCAGTCGACACCTGCTCAGTGTGCCCGTGCAGTCACTGAGTTCGACAGTCGCCCCATAACAGGCCTTCCTGTGCGATTTCCTGGTCTTTCTCAGGCAATCAATCTCAGCGTCTGAGACAGAACGAATTGTCAGTCAACCTCTTCCAGCAAAGTGGGCTTCAGAGGTGATTACTTAGGCCGCTCACCCTTGGAAGCGAATGCCGAATGTGGTTTTTCCAGCTGAAACCACTGACGTGGTTTTCAGCCAGAGAGTGTGGGCCTCACCGGCAGAGCGACCGCCAAGTGCATCAGGGCACCTCAGGGAACGTTCCAGGGACAGAAAGGAGGTAGAAGGAGGGAGGGTGGGGGGCAGGAGCAGGGGGAGAGGGTTCCTCAGGTGGAGTATAGGAACAGCACTTCTGTTCTGTTGAAACAATGCCCTCAAACCCAAGACAGATTTCACCATGTATTATCACATCATATTACTTACGATTCCCATCCATAAGTTGATGGACATTGCAGGTATGTCCACTTCTACGCAACGCTGCTCTGAACATTCTACAGGTTAAGTTTCATCAGCCTTGGAGAAGGGCGGGGGGCTGTGGAAAACAAACCTCCCAGGACAGAAGGGCAGCATGGACGCACCACGGCCTTCAGCAGAACCCCAGGGCTGAAGGAGCCTGGCCCGGCCTGAGCAAGGCCACTGTGCACCGAGCTCTCTGCACGGACGACCCCACTCACTCCCCCCCACAACTTGTGATGATTTCCTCATTTCACAGATGGAGAAGTTGAGGCTTTGCCCAAGGTCACATGCTCGGACTCAAATCCAAGCTTTTCCAGCCACAAAGACTAGGTTTTCAGCTAGGATGCTATGGAGATCCCGGGGTGGCTCATGGGGGCGGGGGGGTGGTGTGGACCCCTCAGTGCTCGTCTCTAGCTAGCCACCCTCTGCGGGATCACCCTCCCAGTGGCTCTGTCCCCCGACACCCACCATCCAGTGTAGCCCAAATACCCGACACCAGCTGCCGAGTCCCTTGTCACCAAGCCCCAGCCACCTCTTCAAACTGCCTTCCAAGGCAGTTTTAATTCCCCCACACGATCTCCCTGAACCAAATCTCATTAATAAAAGACGAGAACTAAGTTTTAACAAAGGTCTTGCCGAGATGCCTCTACAGCAGCAGACGCTGTCAAAAAGGTCCCCCTGCTCCTTGAGCAAGAAGGATTTTTCTCCACAGGGCAAAGCAATCTCCCTTCCTTCCAGCAGGTCCTTGGATCGCCAGCCCGGAAGCAGCCTGAGTGGGAACTCCTATTTGTACGTGTGCTGTCACTTCCTCCCTTGTTGAAAAATACAAATCTCCCTGGTGTACTTAAAATATGCCATTAATTACCGAACATTGTCTGGGCTTGGAAAGAAAAGAAAAAAAAAAAGAGAGTACATGATTGGAGACTCCCTCTCACTCTGAAGATGTTCTGGGCAACATGGAAGGAAGTCACTGGAGTGTGACTGGCTGTCACCAGGAGCCGGCTGGTGACAGTGGCTGCGAGTGCCACACGGCAGAACGCTGCAGCCTTGGGAGGCGCGGCTCCCAAGCCTTGGAAGCCTTGGGAGGGCAGAGACACTGCCCCTGCTCAAGGAGACCTTGGGTGGGCCCTGAGGAAGCGGCTGTGTTTGACCGCGTGGTCTGAAAACCTGCAGGGCCCAGCCCACGCTGCACACGTCCAGCAGGGGACACAGGGGTCTGCTCTGGCAGAAGAGGCACCAAGACAACTCCCTCTAAGCCAAACCTTCAAAGAGGCGCCTGGTGTCCTCCCGCTCAGAGGTCTGCAAGGGGCCTGCCTTGCGCACGTCCTCCCTGCAGAGTCTCCTGCTCTCCGTTCAAGTTTACTTATGCTTGTTCCCCACATCGTCGTGCTCAACAGACAGGAGGGCTGGCTAGGAGCCCTCCAGCCCGGATCAGAGACGGCAGAACAGGAAGGCATGTGTTCTCGCTGCACCGCGTGGGGCCAGCGGTTTCAAAGGCCAGGGACGGTGCCGGGGCCCCAGCCACGCACTGCAGGTAGTCGCAGGCTGCTTCTCGCCCTCTCCACCGCCTTTGTGTTTTGCATCTCAGGAGCCTGAGTTCCGTGCAGTGCCCTGCAAAGCCGGGCTTAGAGACAGCCCCGTGGAGCGCTCAGGAAAAGAGGGAAGCGGGGGAAAGAGAACCCGCGGGCTCCCTGCCAGCAGCTCTGAACAATGGCGTGGAGCAACGTGGGCCCCACACGGCTTCGATCAAGTAGAAGCCGTGTTCTTGTTCCTCCTCCATCAAGACAGCGGCCTGCGTGTCCCTGGCTGTCAGGCTTTGACTCTGGGCCAAGTGACCATCCTCCAGGAACGGCGTGCTGTGTCCACGGGGCAGAGGCTGTGGGCAGAGGTCGTGTTCAGGCCACCAACCAGAGCAGTGGAAACCCGAGAAAAGGGAGAAGGGCCCACAGTGGCCACTCCCCACTGCCTGGCTGAACACAAACAGGCCCATCGGGCGACCCGCCTCAAAACGGCCGTGAGCCCTGCCTGCTCACCTTCCCCCTGGAAGACAGTCCTGCACCTCCACTGCATGGCAGACGGTCTCTCCCTCCCCCGCTGTCCTGACCCAAGACACCAATAAACTTCTGTCTCCTTTTTTCTGCCTCTGGTGAATCTGTCACCACCCGCACCGCCGACCCCCATCTGATTGGGTCGCCCCACACTTGGTGACCACCCCCATCCGACCAGGAGACCCCACGCTACAAACTGAGGATGTAGGACTGGGGGGAGCCACCCTCCAGCTTCCTCGCCAGGCCCAGGGGTCTCCCTCGGCAGCGTGATTTCGCAGAGGACATTCCACGAGGTTGTCATTAAAGTGCCAACTTGTCCCCGTTTGCCCAAGACTCTCGGTTTTAGCACTGAGAGAGCATACCTGGGAAACCCCTGGTCTCAGGCAAAGCGGGACAGTGGGTCACCCCAACGCTTCCTGGACATTCCCACCACACTTTTATTCATTTGTTTAATAATCGCTCAGCTTTTCAGTGAGCACCTACTATGGGCCAGGCACCGTTCCAACGGTGAACACAGCTGTGAACAGGAGACAGACAACACGCAACTAAAGTTGTCTACGGACTACAATGCAGGAGCACACGACATGGTAGTAAGTACGTGCTGGGGCCACAGATAACCCAGGTAAAGGAGAGAGCGCGCTGGCGGCGAGGCAGCACCTGTTAAACGTCAGTGAAGGCACCACCAGTGTGAGGTTTGAGGCAGGAGCTGGAGGCCTCCAGGCAGCGCCCTGGGGAGTTGGTAGATGTACAGGGGAGCACATCACATGGCCCGTCTCTTCCTGAGACAGCTTTATCAAGCACTGAAGAGGCAGGATGACCGCCTCTGCCAATCAGGCTTCCCATCCCCTACTGGGCACAAGCCACCAGACCAGCTCACCCAAGTCAGACTGTCCTTAACCAGCTGTCCAAGCGGATCTGCTAGGTGACCCCCTGTGCATCCAAGACACCCACGTGTGGACACCGAGGTCGGGCTCCGTCGGCCGGGAGACCGGGAGCACGGCACACAACAGGGCATCCTGCCTGGCGTACACGTGCCTGAACAAAGCGCACCGAGAAGAACCCGATCCCCTGCCGTGGTGCCCGAGCAAGCAGAGCCGGGCAGGATGGGATCCGTGCAGAGCTCACGCTTCCATTCTGTCAAACCAACACGGACTGAAGACTCAGCAAGAGGAAGACCCTCACCAAGGTGAAAGCGACCGTTTGCATTTAGTGTTCGAAGCCTGTCCACATAACCCCTAACCTTCGCAGAAATCCTACGATCTACCAAGCCTGATGGTATACGTGAACTCACTACAACGTGTTAACTGCTGACCGAGGCTCAACCAGAATACTCAGGGGCCCCGGGGCACCCGGGGGGCTCAGTTGGTGAAGCGTCCAACTTCAGCTCAGATCATTATTATCCCACAGTCGTGAGTTCAAGCTCCGAAGAAGGCTCTGTGCTGACAGCTCGGAGCCCGGAGCCTGCTTCGGATTCTGTGTCTGCCTCTCTCTCTGCCCCTTCCCTGCTTGCATTCTGTCTCTCTCTCAAAAATAAAATAAAAACATTAAAAAATTTAAGGAAAAAAAAGAACACTATGTATCCCAAGTCACACCCCGCAGCTCGGCTGGGAGACCCAGGACTTGCACCCAGCTGGTCTGGCCTCCGGGTTCCTTCGAGAGTGCCACATGGATGCATTAACCCCGTATGTTTTTATAAGTCTCAATCGATTAGTGACAATTGACGTGGTGACTAGGTGTGCAATTACATCAACTCTGCAGCATAAACAAGTGTAAACATGCCAGACTTGGCAGAGAAGCACCAAGCCTTCAACAAAGCCTGTTCATCGGGCATGTGCCCCGAGGAACGTGGGACGCGGGCTCCGTCCGCGCCCTGCCACTACCTGGTCCTTCGAGTCTCTCTGTTAGACCAGAAATGCTTCACAGCCATACACGGGTCAACGAGGAGACAGACCAATAGGTCTAAGCGCAAAAGCATTATAATATCAGAGAGCAAACCAGCAGAGACAGGTATCTGTTTGTTTATTCCTGACAGTGTCATGTGTGTCTTTCTATTAAAGGAACTTTTCTCATAGATAATTCAAAACAACTATTTGAAAGAAAACGTACTTTGTTATTACTTGGAATTTTAAAAAGGCAAAAATGTTGGAATCAAATGCAGATTAAAAATGAGGTCATAGGATAAATGATATAAAATCTGGCAATTTAAGTAGAGCCACACAAAGGTAGGTGATTCATGAATTGGCTGAGAAAGAGTGTCCAACTGATGTTTTTTTAATCACCTACTATGTCCTAGGAAAATTTTAAATTGTACTCTATTTTAACTGATGGTTTAAATGCTATGTTACAATCTGTGGAAGAAAATATTCACTCTGGGGGAAAGTCCCCAGAGGTGGCACTATGATGGGAGAAAAGACAAGTGTGTTAATTCCTCTGAGGCTGATACCCCTTCTTCCTTGCCACCCACACTACCTGAGTAGGAAAGACGCTCATCTCTGAGCATCCTCTGTGTCTGTAGGAAGGGACATGAGCCAGAGACCGGCCAATGAAATGTTAAGCAAAGTCTCCTAAGAGTTGGAACTCCTGAGACAGAATCAGCTGGCACAGACCTTCCCTTATTCCTACTACCTTGAACGTCAATATGATGACTGGAGCTGTGGCAGCCATTTTATTACTATGAGGAAGAAAATGGCAGAGAAGTTACCTCTGATATTGTTGAGCTACTGAACCAATGCTGACAGCTATCTGTCTCCAGACTTCTTGTCATTTAAGAACAATAAGTTTCAGGCACCTGGGTGGCTCGGTCGGTTAAGCGTCCAACTCTTGATTTCAGCTCAGGTCATGACCCCATGGTTCGTGGGTTCGAGCCCCCACATTGGGCTCTGCGCTGATAGTGTGGAGCCTGTTTGTGATTCTCCCTCTGCCTCTCTCTCTCTCTCTTTCTCAAAAATAAATAAATAAAATTTAAAAAGAAAAAGAACAATGAGTTTAGTTATTCAAGCCACAGTGAACAAGCTTCTGTTTCTCTTAGCTGAAAATTTTATCTGGTATATTCCCTGCATTGTGTAAAGGGGATACAATGGCTACTTACTGTTCTTGATACTGATCACTACAGAAACAGAAGGTTTACATGTTTAAAAGTAACTATTACCATCCATAAAAAATAGGACACACAGGTTCTAGGAAAAATGATCAAAGGCAATATAATCCATATAGCAAAGAAAACAAGGAAGTGTAAATACAGAAATAGGATGACAAAATGAAGGCCAAGTGTATCAGACCCACTATGACAAAAAAGCAAATGGGTTAAACCTTCTCTTAAATGATACATATCTCCCATTGGCGCAAACGTATCCCAGTAGGTGTACACAGAGACACCGACATTAAGTGACACAGGAAAGTTACGGGCAGGACACAAGTACTTATGTATTTAGAAGAAAGTATCTCATGAGAGGTTAAACGAGAAAATCTTACCATCACGATACATGCATGTAAGGATGGAAAGGCATGTGACGAAATTCAACACTCATTTCTCACAAAATTTCTTAGTAAAATCAAATCAGAAGGAAGTCTGTTGTCATGGTAAAAAATAACGACCTTCATAAAATGCTACAAAGAAGAGTAAAATGCTTAAAGTAATTCATTCATGTCTGCAAAAAGGTAAGAATCCCTACCATTTTTATCATTGTTCTATTAAAAATAATTAAACATCTTAAAATGATCTACTGAAAAAATAAGAACTAAGATTATTGTTTCCATGCAAAAAAAAAAAAAAAAAAAAAAAAAAAAAAAAAAAAAAAAAAAACAGTCTAACTGGAAAACAAAAGAGAAAAAGTTACTTAGGTACTGAAGACAGTCCAGTAAATGAGCTGCTTATAAATCAGTGAGTTCCTTTATGCAAAATAACCAGCTAGAAAAATATAATAAAGATTCCATGTATAACAGCCACGAAAATATAACATACCTCAGGATAATCTTAACAGGAAATGTATAGGACTTCATGAAAAATATTATAAAATGTTGCTGAGAAATATAAAAGATGATAAAGGAATTGAAAGATACATCCCATTCTTAAATGAGAAGGTATGATGTAGTAAAATATCAAACATTTTAAGATTAAACTATAAATTTAATGAAATTCCAATTGAAGTGCTAACATGAGGTTTTCCAAAGCTTGACAACATGATTCTGAAGTTATCAAGAAGAATAAATGTATAAGATCGGCCTAAAAGATACAAAAGGGAATGAGAGGGAGATGTTAGGGGAGGGAGGAGGAGAGGGTGGGAGGAAGGGGAGCAGAGGGAGCTGGAGAGAGACAGAGGGGGATGGAAGGAAATGGAGGGGGGTGGAGGGGATGAGGGGATAAAGGTTGGATGGAAAGAGATGTAGGGGAGGGAGGAATATGGGGGGAGAAGAAAGGAAGGAGAGGAGGAGAGAAGCAGAAAGGAGGGTAATGGCCCATGTTTGGATTATCTCAACAAAACATCAACACTAAATTAAAACAGACTGTTACCATCCAGAAACAATCATAGAGATCACCAGGACAGAACCAAAATTTAGAAACAAACCCAGATATACTTGCGTGGTAGGAGTGATATTTAAAACCAATAGTAGGGGCACCTGGGTGGCTCAGTCGGTCAAGCGTCCGACTTCGGCTCAGGTCGTGATCCCACAGTCCATGAGTTCAAGCCCCGCATCGGGCTCTGCGCTGACAGCTCAGAGCCTGGAGCCTGCCTTAGATTCTGTGTCTCCCTCTCTCTCTCTGCCCCTCCCCCACTCACACGCTGTCTCTCAAAAATAAACGAATGTTAAAAAACATTTTAAATCAACAGTATAAAAATGAATAATTCAATAGATGTGACAACAAGCTGATTATTTCGGAATGAAGCAAAGTTGTATTCCTGCTTCACGACTTATACAAAAGTAAATTCCTTGTGGATTAATGACCACAGAGTTACAAGGGAAGTAATAGCTTGTAGAAACTATTTGTATCATATACGTACTATATTAACACAGAAAGAGATCTCCTGAATAAGAAAATGAAAAAACGCCGATAAAAACTGGTCAAAAGATATAAATAGGTAATCACAAAAGAAAAGGCAAATGTTCAATCTCATGAGACATGAAATGAATCCAAAAACAATAAAACATTTCTCACCTACAAGACTGGGAAATATTTTAAAGCTATAATACTTCTTGATGGTCAAGTAAAGGTGAAATGGAAAATGTATAGGGCTGGGGAGTATAAACTAGGAAGTATCACTCTGGAGACTATTTGATGCTCTCAAACTTATAGGAAAATATTCTAAGAAACAATCGCAGACAAAGAAAAAGAAATTAAGAATGAAGATGTCAGAGATGTGATCGTTACATTGGTGAATGTTGAGAAAAAAACGTAAAGGCCCAAGAACACAAAAATGATCATCTAAATTATGACATGCTGTGCAGCCATGAAAATGTTCGAAGAATACTGAATGGCTTAGGGAAAGAGATGGGCATACAAAGTTCACTGCATGCGTAATCACCACATTGCTCGAATGGATGGTCGCTATGTGTCCACAGATGCATGTCTGTATTCAAGGATCCACTCCTTTCTTCATTTGCTCCCCAGGCTTCGTGCTGCACACACAACATGAGTTGTGTCAGAGACATCAAGACAGAAATAAACAATGGCCTCTCCCACCACTGTGAGTACCTAGGCAGCAGGTGCTAGCCCAGCTTGGAGTCTCAGTAGGTGGAGGGCAGGCAGGACCACGCCGCTCCCCCGGGAGCACTCACCAGAATTCCCTTCTCTTCCACTGGGACCTGGTCCCCAGGGTGGGAAGCCTGAGTAGAACCACAGAGTTACAGTGTCTGGACAGAAAGCTCAAATGAGGGGTTCTTCTCAGAAAGGTGTGCTTTTTTTCCAGCTTAAAGACCAAGGCTATCCAGCATGCCAGCGTGTGTATCTGAGGCAACTCACTTCACTGAGGTTGCTTATCTGTTCAGATCCGTCAACGGCAGTAACTCAAACCCCGCTGCCATTTCCTCCCCAGTTCCGGGATGTGGAGATAAATTTTCAGAGCAATGACAGGACTCCAGAGGCTGAGTACTCTCCCTAATGTGGGCAATCTGTCCCTCTGTGGGGGTCCACAGGAGCTGAAGTCCTCCAGGGTCAAGCCACATCCATGGCAGGGAAATGGGCTGCCTGCTTCTTGAACTCAAGTTTTGACTTGAGAGAAGTCAATGGTATTTAGGGGAAATATTTTTTTTAACAATATATTTTATTTATTTTTGTTTGTTTGTTTTTTAATGTGAAATTTATTGTCAAATTGGTTTCCATACAACTCCCAGTGCTCATCCCAACAGGTGCCCTCCTCAATGCCCAGCACCCACCCTCTCCTCCCTCCCACCCCCCATCAACCCTCAGTTTATTCTCAGTTTTTAAGAGTCTCTTATGGTTTGGTTCTCTCCCTCTCTCTTTTTTTTTCCTTCCCCTCCCCCATGGGTTTCTGTTAAGTTTCTCAGGATCCACATAAGAGTGAAACCATATGGTATCTGTCTTTCTCTGTATGGCTTATTTCACTTAGCATCACACTCTCCAGTTCCATCCACGTTGCTACAAAAGGCCAGATTTCATTCTTTCTCATTGCCACATAGTATTCCATTGTATACATTAACCACAATTTCTTTATCCATTCACCAGTTGATGGACATTTAGACTCTTTCCATAATTTGGCTATTGTTGAAAGTGCTGCTATAAACATTGGGATACAAGGGCCCCTATGGATCAGCACTCCTGTATCCCTTGGGTAAATTCCTAGCAGTGCTATTGCTGGGTCATAGGGTAGATCTATTTTTAATTTTTTGAGGAACCTCCACACTGTTTTCCAGAGTGGCTGCACAGTTTGCATTCCCACCAACAGTGCAAGAGGGTTCCCTTTTCTCCACATCCTCACCAGCATCTATGGTCTCCTGATTTGTTCATTTTGGCCACTCTGACTGGCGTGAGGTGGTACCTCGGTGTGGTTTTGATTTGTATTTCCCTGATAAGGAGTGACGTTGACCATCTTTTCATGTGCCTGTTGGCCCTCTGGATGTCTTCTTTAGAGAAGTGTCTATTCATGTCTTCTGCCCATTTCTTCACTGGATTATTTGTTTTTCAGGTGTGGAGTATGGTGAGTTCTTTATAGATTTTGGATTTCTCCCTTTAGGAGAAATACTTTTTAAAGAAGAGACACAAATCATTTGGGCACACTAGACATTGTGCACCAGCCCAGGATGTGCATGTTATCTTGGCCCAAAACAGACAGGGAGTCACTCATACAAATCTCCTCTACTCTTTTAATTCTTGAAAAGCCCATGCTTTATTCCATTTTGCCATTTTGCAACATCTATTTCTACATTCCGGGCACTGGACAAGGAGAGGCCAAGAGGGACAAGTCAAGAAAACCAAGACACAATCCCTGCTCTTAAGCATCCCACAGCCTCCTTGGAAAAACAAATAAGTAAGTAAGTAAGCAGGGCTCTGTGAGTACAGTCAAAGATGGGGGAGTGGTGCTCTCCCTGCCCCCAGGGAGGTGAGAAAATATGCCGCAGAGAAGTGACATCTCAACTGTTAATAAGAGTTTTCAAAAGAGGCAGATGCAATTCCCTTGAGAGACACAACATGTAAAAAAGGCGAACCTGGGAGGAAGCAAGGAACCTGGGACGTGCCCGTCCTCTGACCACCTGGGTGAGTTTACATGATTTCCAGCATCCTTTGACATGACCACTAATGTCCAGTTTAGCACAGGCTGCTGTTTTTAACCAAGGATTCCTGGGGCCCAGGGGTTCTCAAAAGGCTCAGGGGACCCTGAAGCCCCTGAAATCAGCTATAAAACCAGGTATGTTTTCCTAGACTGCAGATTTCATCAGATTCTTAGGGGGTCATCACTCTCAAAGGGTCCGGTATCACGGAGGTGTGGTTAAATCCTTTATTTATCTTTGTATTTTTAATTCCAATATAATTAACATACAGGTACAGAGTCCAGGAATTCTACAACTGTACACATTACTCTGTACTCATCACAATAAGTCTGCTCTTATTCTCCTTCACCTATTTTACCCACCCCCCACCACCCCCTCCAGTAACCGTTGGTTTGTTCGCTGTAGTTAGGAAGTCTGTTTTTTGGTTTGTCTCTTTTTTTCTTGGTTCATTTGTATCTTAAATTCCACATATAAGTGAAATCATATGGTATTTATCTTTCTCTATTTCACTTAGCATTATACCCTCTAGATCTCCATCCCTATTGTTGCAAATGACAAGGTTTCGTTCTTTTTGATGGCTAATATTCTATTGTATGTGTACACCACATCTTCTTTATCCATTCATCAGTTAACAGACATTCAGGTTGTTTCCATATCTTGGCTATTGTAAATAATGCCACCATAAACATAGGGAGGCATATACCTTTCCAAATTAGTGTTTTCTTTGGGTAACCAATAGTGGAATTCCTGGATCACATGGTAATTCTATTTTTAATTTTTTGAGGAACTTCCATATTGCTTTCCACAGTGGCTACACCAGTTTGCATTCCCAGCAACAGTGTACAAGGGTTCTTTTTTCTCCATATGCTCACCGACACTTTTTTTTGTGTTTTTGATTTTATGCATTCTGATAGGGGTGAAGTGATATCTCATTGTGGTTTTGATTTGCATTTCTCTGGTGATGAATGACGTTGAGCACCTTTTCATGTGTCCATTGGCCATATGGATGTCTTCTTTGGAGAAATATCCATTCATGTCTTCTGCCCATTTTTATGGATTATTTGGGGGTTTTTTTGGATATTGAGTTGTATATTCTTTATATATACTGGATACTAAGCCCTTATCAGATATGTCATTTGCAAACATCTTCTCCCCTTCAGTAGGTTTTCTTTTTGCTTTGTTGATGTTTTCCTTTGTTCTACAGAAGTTTTCTATTTTGCTGGGTCTGAATAGTTTATTTTTGCTTTGTGTCCCTTGCCTTAGGTGACACATCTAGCTCTTGCTTTGCTGGGCTGTGCCTTATGACAGCACATGAGGAAGAGAGAGCCACAGTATTTCCCCAAGATCTGCCTATGCTTTGGTGGAGTTGGGGCCTTTGTGGAAGGCCATACGTCATCTTCTTTCACAAACGCCCTTCCACTCTCCCACCTCAGCTCTCAGTTCCAGGTGGTAAAAGGAAGCTTACCAAGATGAAGCCCTAACCATGGCTCCTCCAATGCTGAGCCCTTGGGAGGAGCCGGGGGCAGGTGTACAGAAGCTGCGGCCAGGTGTGAGAACTCATTCACCCTCTGCCATCACCGGTGTCAGCGCTCCCGGCCTCAGATCCTCACCTGCCAACCACAGCCCCCCTGGCACCTGTTGCGGGGTACAGTCAGGCAGTAGAAATGTGAAAGCACTGGGGAAAATACCAGGTAGTGAATGTGAACACAGGCAGAGGCCTCCCCACAGGTGCATGCACGGGTGACTCTGAGAATGGAGTGCTGGCTGGATTTGAGTGTCCCCCACCCCCTGTGCAGTGAGCACCCAGTCACAGAGCCCCAGTCCCCTTGCTAAGGGTGGGGGCTGCTTGGACAGCAGGCAGTGATAATAACGTCTTTGTCTAATGTTCTATACTATACAAAGTGTATCCACGGGTATTTTGCTCAATTAATCTAATTAATCTTTATAGTCCCAATTATAGATCATTAGAAAGTATAATATGTTCATCTAAGCAAAGAAAATGAGTGGTTGCTTTGCAAAAGAAGAAATACAGGTAACTAATAAATTCAAATTAAAACAAGATACTATTTTTCATCTGTCATATTGGTAAGAATTATTTTTAAAAGCTAATGCTTGATATTTTGTAAAACTTACTGAGTGACTACCACGCACCAGCTATGGGAAATCAAACAGCTATATCCTGGTTAAGGAGATTATAGGGAATGCATTACAGTGCCTTCTGGCCCTGCTGAAAACAGCTGACCAGTATCTAGTTAATGCACACTTGGGGGTTGGGTCCTGCCTGTGCTCCTGAATTCCTTAGACCATGTTATCTATGGAACATCTAACCTTGTTCTCCACTCTGCTTTCGGCATCTGCTCTTTTGTGGTCTTGGGAACACTTCGTTTTTTTGCACGTTTTCTACGCTTTCTATATGTTCTTAGTGGCAAGTAGCCAGGGACGTATTGTGCAATGTTTTTCCTATCACTTGTGCCTAATAAATACGGGAGCTTGCGAGCAGCTCGGGGAGACTTCCCTTAACCTCCCTCCCACCTCTCTTGACTTGTGGAGTCTTGAGTAACCCTTTCTGCCATCTCCGGCTCCGCTGGACAAAGCCAAAAGCCGAGCCCACAATTGGTGACCCTGACGTGATAAGCTGAACCCGCACCAAGCAGTATGAGAGACAGGAAGGATATACAGACCTGAACCAGTCCAGTCCAGTCCTTGCCCTCAAGAGGCTTTCGTCTAGAGCAGAGCTCCTCAGCCTCTGCACAACTGGCAGTACACACTGGGTCGCCCTCTGTTGGGGGGACAGGTTCGTGTGCATGACAGATGCTCAGCGTCAGCACGGCCCCCACACACCAGATTCCAGTAGCACCCTACCCCCAGTGGGGATGACCAAAACTGTCTCCAGACATTGCAAAACGTCTCCTGGGCAGCAACACTGCCCCCAGTCGAAAACCACTGGTCTAGAGCTAAGAAAACTGGGAAACTGCATTCATGAGCTGTTGGTGGGAGGAGTATTTTAATTGAGGGCGATGTGACAATGTGTCCTGAACTTCCTCAGACACCTTGCTCCAGTACCTTCACTTCCAGTAGCCAGGGAAACAGCAGGAGAGCTTTAGCGGAGCTTGGCTCCAAATGCAGAAAGCAAGCCTTGCTAGAAATTCTAACCTGAGTCTACGCCACCCAGGATGCAGAGTTCAAGCTTACACTTCATCTAAGGTGCAGGAGTCCCACACGAAAATAAGCATCACATGTGAATCCAGGCTGATAAAACCCCTCTGTAGGGACGCTTTTACAACCAAGGCCACACGAAACTATTGCAGTCCACAGCCACGCCAGCTGGAAATAAAATCAGAATTGAAGCTATAAACACACAGGGAAAAACTGGACTGCTAACAGAGGGCCGGCACACACAACAAGGAGAACTGGTGTTTCCTAGAACTTGGAAAAACCACAGAATCTCAAAGGGAGAAAAATTTAAGATAAGCCATTACGAAAGAACAAAATATTATTAACGAAAAGAATGGTGGACTCAGTAAGAAGAAACTAACAGAATTGCTGGACATGAAAAACACAGCCGGCAACACCTGGAACTCAGAAGGGGGTACACCAGTGAGTAGACATAACTGCAGAACAGAGCCCAGTGAATCGCTGACCATGCGACCGCGCAACTGAGAAAGTGGAAGTAATGACAAGAGATTACGGGGCACAGACAGCAGATTAAGAAGGTGCCATGCATATTTAAAACAAGTTACAGGAGAAGGTAACAGAGATGGAGGGAGGCAATGTTTTTTTCCCAAAACTAAGATATACAGAAATTCTATACAGAAAACATGTGAAATGTACCCATTCCCAGATGCAACACGGTAACATGAAGATTGCCCCGAGAAAAAGAGAAAACTGTAAAAGCAGCCACAGGGGCAAGGGATTCTCTGCAAAGAAACAATAATCAGAACAGCAAACAACTTCTCCTCAGCAGTAATAAAAGTCATATGGGAATGGAACGAGACCTTTATGGCCATGGAAAAAAAAAAAGCAAAAATTCTACATTACCATAAACTATTGTTCAAGAGTGAAGACAAAATTAAGACATTTTCAGACACATAAAGATGGAAACATTGCCACTCACAGACTCAGCATGAAACAATTCTTAAAAGAAGCTGCTGACCAGTAAGAAGTGAATGACAGAAAATGAGAAGCAAGAGGCCGTGATCAAAATACTGATAAACATATGGAAAACTGGCCGTTAGTGATAAGAATAATCAGGATTACCAATTTAGGGAGGTTAAAAAATAAGGCAAAAGTAAAATAGTGAAAACAATAGGTTGGAAAACAAGAGTGAGCGATCAAACCAAGAGGTTTAAATATCTTCACACAACCTGCAGGGAGGGCAGAGACAGGCCTGAAGTTCAGAGTTCCCTGAAGCAAGAGTGCGTGTTAAAGCATAAGGTAGCTGTTAAAAGGACTTCACCTGCATGTGGAAGGTCCAAACCAGTATCAGAAGTAAAGGGAATAAAGGAACTTTGATCAGTTATTCAATCAGTCCTAGAAGACTCTTCTGAAAAGAAGGGAAAAAAAACTGTCAAAGAAAACTACAATAAAGAGAGAATACAAAATACCATTGTTGGAACTAGGTCTAAATTCATCAGTGGTCACAGTAAATGTAAATGGATAAAATACTACAGTTAAAAGGCAGATTTTGAGATAGGATTTCTACCTAGATGCTGCTTAGAAGAGCTAAAATAACATCAAAAAAGATGGGAAAAGACTGGAAGAAGAAGGATGTCAGAAACGTGGCTGAACAAGACAAAAACCCAGGGGTCAGACTGGGGCCAGGCCAAAAAAGAACCCCGTTGACAACCGGGCATTGTCGGCAAAGCCACATACAGCCTGGCCTGTGAAGAAGTCCCCAACACGGGCCCAACATGGTCCAAAACTGAAGATGGTCGTTGAGAAGCCAAAGTTTTAAAATTCCTTGTCTAAAGTGAACTTCAGGAACTGTTGGAAAGGATCAACCAGGCTGGCCTCAAAACACAGCCTCAGTACCTACACCAGGAACACCCAAGTGCCAGTGCAGATGCATGAAAAGGTTTACTAAACTGAATGTCTTCAAAATCAAAACCTCACTAAACAAACAGGAAAAAAAGCCAGGAAAATATTCTCACGGGAGTTGTGGTGTGTCACGGAGAAAAGGTACTGTGGTCACATGTCAGTCTTGGGCTCCTCATGGAACTTAATCCGCTGCTCCTGAAATCCACATGGGTAAATAAAGGCAAAACTGGCCAGGACAATTTTGAAGAATGTGGAAGAGGTGCTGACCTCTTTCTTCTCATTGGTTAAGACCACACTCAATTAAGTGCACATTATTGTCCTACGGGTAGAAAACTAGAACCTTGGAACAGGAAAACACAGAAATGACTATCTAAGAAGCTATTATGTAAGGCAAGTGGCATTAAGATCTCACGGTGAAAAGACGGATCCGTTAATGACTGATGCTGAGATGGCAAGCTAGCCACACAGATGTTATCGCCAAAGATCCTCCTGCACTCAGAAACAAACTCCATATGGACTCAAGACATGGATGCTAAAAGAAAAAGTAAAACTTCTTGGACAACAACAATCACCTAACATTTCCTGAGTGATTTTCAGGCACTGGGCAATTTTTCCAGGACATTACATGAGTTAATTACACTAAGTCTGAAAACAATTCCATGAAGCCGATGCTATTACCCCCATTTCATAAATGAGAAAGCGGGGTCCCCAGGGAGGTCTCTCCCGCGTCACAGAGCTACTAAGTATGGTGGGCTGCCAGCACAGCCCTGGGCTACAATACGGGGGAATCTCTACAGAAAGGGAGTGCGTACGGACTTCGTAAATGAGACGCCTGAAGCACAAACCGTCAGAGAAAAGACAGGTAAGTGAGACTAGGTGAAACCTCAAAATCTCAGGGCACCTGCATGGCTCAGTCTGTTGAGCATCCAACTTTGGCTCAGGTCACGATCTCACGGTTCGTGGGTTCGACCCCCGCGTCGAGCTCTGTGCGGACAGCTCAGGGCCTGGAGCCTGCTTCGGATTCTGTGTCTCCCTCTCTCTCTGCCCCTCCCCTTCTCATGCTGTCTCTCTCTCTATCTCTCTCTCTCTCAAAAATAAATGTTAAAAAAAATTTTAATAAAGAAATTTAAAAAATTAAAAAAAAATAAACTTCAAAATCTTTTTTTTTTTTTTCTCACGGTCTTTGATTAGGCCTTTATTCATAATTAGCTGTCCAAAATGATTTAACTTTTATGGAATACACAAATCTAAGTTTTATGCAGGTTTCTTTTCTTCCGTGGTGGGTTTCTTCTCTGCAGGCTTCTTCTCAGCTACTGGTTTCTTGGTCGCTGCAGGCTTTTTTCCTGCCAAGGGTTTTTTCTGCTTCTTAACACCGACAGCCTTCTTTCCTTTCTTCCCTACCACAGGCTTCTTGCCTGGAACACCCTTCTCCTCGGATTTAGCTTCTAAGGCTGCCGCGGCCTTATCCATCCGGAGTTTGTGATTCTTGGCCTGGCGAAGAATGGTGTTCCGGCGCATTGTCTTTGCATACGGGTTCAGCTTCAACATGATTCTCAGGTTTTTCAGTGGATTCTTCTTGAGGACTCTGCGATGAATCTTCTTGCGTGGTGCTCGGAGGGCTCTCTGGATCTCAGGGCTCTTCAAGATTCTGCTAAGGTCTGTATTAAGCATCTTATGCATGGGAAGGTTGTAGTTACTCTTGAGGGAGGCAGCCTTACGCCAAGTGCCATACAGATCATCCAACTTGCGGAAAGCACTTTCAGTCCAGATGCAGAAACGTCCCACATGCCCACCAGGAGCAAGTTTCGAAATGTTCAGTTTGCTTACATTAAGCAAAGTAATTCCGGGGATGTTTCTGAAGGCCTTGATGATACCATTGTCCTCATTATAGATAGATGATGCGGGGTCCCCTGCGCTGGATACGACGACGGTTTCTCATTTTGCCCTTGCCAGCTCTCATTCGTTGAGAGGCATAGACCTTTTTGATATCATTCCAGGCTTTAAGTTTCTTAAGAAGCAAAACAGCCTCCTTGGTCTTCTTGTAGCCTTCAACTTTATCTTCAACCACCAAAGGAAGTTCCGGAACTTCCTCAATACGATGACCTTTAGACATGACCAGCGCTGGTAAGGCTGAGGCAGCCAGGGCAGAGCAGATGGCATATCGCTTCTGTGTTGTGTTCACTCTGCGGTGCCAACAGCACCAGGTTTTGGTTGGTGCGAACATGCGGCCCCCACGACACATATTTCCAAAAGCACCCTGGCCAGAACGGTGAGTTCCACCACCTCGAACTCTGGAAATTCGAGCCACGGCTCTGCCAGTACCCCAAGACTCAGCACTGGTTTGATGACCTGCTAATTCACTGACAGCATATGGCTGTCTATTGTTTTTGCGCAAGTTGGTGTGAACAAAGTTCACGATATCTGGTCGAATGGGAGCCTTGAATACAGCAGGCAGGGTAACATTTTTGCCAGATGACTCCCCCTTTTCGGAGTACACGGATATCAATGGACGAGCACACGCCATCGCGGGGAGAGGAGAGGGCCACGCTCCTCTCAACCCGGCGGCTCCTATAGGAAAAGCAAACTTCAAAATCTTTGACATAAGACACCATAAGCCACATAAAAGACAAGATCTAGTTTGAAAAAAAGTCTTTGGATTGCAACACAGCTGACAAAAATATAGCATCTACATAAAGAACTAAAAATTAAAGAGGAAAACGCACCCAGGCCAACAGGAACACGGGCGGGGACAGAAGGGCAAAGGGCAGAGCTCTGCTTGTGTTTCTGAGCCACTCGGGAATGCAAACGAAGCAGAAGCAACGAGACCTGCCTTCCACACATTCACACATTCAGATCAGTAAAGTGCGTCTTTTGACAACACCTTGCTGGAAAAGCTGTGAGCAAAGGGCAGTTTCACACCATGTTGGGGGGTGTGAGCAGGACAGACACACCCCAGCAGCTGTGTGTCTTGGGGGGAGCCGCCGGGAGCTCACGGGCACCCCGCCTCCTCTCCCCATCTCTGCACACTTTGCCGTCAAAAAGCCTTCTATCTCTCCCTGCGTCTGCAGGCATCACTCGGTCCATCGGCACTCCACGGAAACTCCCACGCAGAACATAATGAGCCATTAAACACGACTTCGAAGACAAATGTTTAACCACAGGGGAAAACATTCCCAGTATATTGTTAAAGAAGGGTTCAAAACATTATGTACAATAATATCCAAATTCTAAGTAAAAAATAATACAGGAAAGAGACAATATGCAAAAACGATATAATAAATATTCACCATGTTTACTTCTAACTAGCTTTATATGTACTCTTTTCCTAGTTGTAGGCCCTATTTCAAAAATTTAAATCTTCATTTCTAACAATATAACTTCTATGATTAAAAATGGTTTTTAACAGGCTCCTGGGTGGCTCAGACAATTAAGCATCTGACTTTGGCTCAGGTCATGATCTCGCAGTCTGTGAGTTTGAGCCCCACGTTGGGCTCTGTGCTGACAGCTCAGAGCCTGGAGCCTGCTTCGGATTCTGTCTCCCTCTCTCTCTGCCCCTCTCCCACTCGCACTCTGTCTCTCTCTCCCTCTCTCTCTCTCAAAAATAAATACACATTTAAAATATATTTTAAAGAAATGGTTTTGAAGTCCATGTTTCCAACAATCTACTGCTTTGCGTATTTGTTATACATATCACATATTTAAGTTCTCAACACCCAGGTGCTTATATAGGCACACGTATATGTGAATATGCATTACTAAATACTTCTGTTTTTCCCATTCCGGGCTCTGTGTTCAGTGCTTCACCCGTACAGCCCAAGACCAAGGAGCATCCCGGAACTTGCAGGACGAGTTGCCAGGCCTGGCTGACCCCAACGCCTGCATACTGTCTCCTCATCACGCAGTCCCTAGCCTGGGGAGGGCACGGAGAGAGCTCTGACCGTCCATCTCTCGATGGGACCTGTGGATCCCACGTGCTCGCATAGGCCTGTGGCTCCCAGTCTCCTGTGACAGTGAGAAAAGGGGGCTTCTGGGCTACTCCCTCGAATCTCAGCTGGGTCCAGACCAATGTTCCAGGCCCACAGAGTGGAGACTCCCAACCACATTATGACCACACACGTGTTTCCCACAGACAGGCCCACACAATGCTGCCTTTACGGACTCCCAGGCGTGTCATACACACGGAACCTACCGAGAACCGCCCCCCACTCTGACACAACAGCAGGCCTGCAGACCCTGGCATGTAGACCCCACGTCCTCAACCACTGCAGCCCGCGTCCTCACAGCCAGCCTCGTGAGCCACGTAACCGGGAGGTCATCTGGAGACCTGGGACCACTAAGCCCATTTCACCACTTCCTCCAGCTCCTTCCCTCGCCCTTATTTATCACTAAAACACAGAATGAAAGACACCAGAACTTCTGACACCAAATGGCCAGGGTGCCACTTACCTTTTTCATGGCAGTATAAGGAAGGTGACAGGTGAAAGGTAATGACCAAATGTGATTGTGGATCATTCACGGTCCATCCGTGGCTGCCTCCAGCTTGGCAGCAGACTCTGCCCCAGTGGGTGACCTTCCCCCAGGGGTCACAGTCCACAGACCCACGATGACAGAGTCGACAGGCCAGGCAACCCACTTCACTTAAGCCTCCTCAAGCGCGGTACAGCAGGAATGCCACGCATAAGCCTGGGTGGGCCATCAGGGACATGACCGTAAGTGCTTTGCACAGTGTCTGGCACAAAATAAACGCTCAGCCATTGTTTTCTGTCGTCATTGTCAGAAGCAGAATTTTCTAAGACCCGGGGGCAGCCACCGTGTCAGGTCGTGGCCATGGGATTCCATGGGGTCGTTTCTGCTCCAGCTCAAACACCCCATGGCAACCGTACGTTCTCTAGGTCTCAATTCAATTCGGCAGGTGTATTCCCGGGGCCCACTGCAGGCCCAGCACCACGCTAGCAAGTACCAGCAACGAAGCAGCCCCAACCTCGAGGAGGAGACAGATTAATTCACAGATGGGCAGCGGCAGCGCGGTGGACAGAGAGACAGAGGCTCAAGTCCCAGGGGTGCCTTTCGGCAGCATGGCCGCCTTGGCCACGCTCCTGAAACCTCTCCAGACCTCAGCCTCCGAGCCCTGCGGTGCAGTGTGATGACAACCCCTCCCTTGTTAGGGCAGGCCCAGCAAAGCAACAGTGCTTTCAAAGCTCTTTAAACAGTGTTTGGCAGAGAGTGAGCACTTAGTAAATGCTGGTGATTATGCATGGGCAAAGCACAAAGGGAGATGAGGCGAGGCAAGGCAAGGAAATCTGGAGGCGGGGAAGGGGGAGGCATGGGGATGGCTTGGTCAAGGTGAGGTCTGCAGAAAAGGCAGGAGCGAGGAGTGGGCATTCCAGAGGGCAGACCCCTGGGAAGGGGGTAAGGCACAGCATCTGGGCACCGCCAGTACCCTGTGACGAAGGAAGTTTCATCTATTGGAGAAAACAGAGGCTGAAGAACAGGGAGGTATTTCTAGGGGCAGAGCAGCCCTCAAGCCCAAGCTGCGATTTTTCCATCTCGTTTCAGGACAAAGGAGCTCCTGGTCGGGCTCCCTCTGGGACTCTCTGAGCGTGAGAGTCTCTGGATGAAACAGCCACTCCTGTTCCGAAGCCCGTTTCTCCAGAAGAAAACTGTCCTAAATCTTTTGTGACTGGTGGTTTATCCTCTCTAATAACGATGCAAATTTGAGCACCGCTTTAGCATTTACAAGAGCTATACGTGACCCTGAAAGCAACCTCACCTTAAACTCCAGCCCTACTGGGTGGAAACCAGCTGGGGGATAAGGACCGGGTGGGCCTTGCAGCTGGTGAGGGACAGGCTGGGGCTTCTCCCCGACCCCGTATCCAACTGCGTCAGTGGCACGGAGTACAGGCTGCCAAGTCCAACACGCAAATTCCAACCACGCTTCCCTCCGGCGACAGGTGCAGCGGTTCGGCTAATCAGGTAGTTCCCATGAGCCTCTGCTTTCTGATGTAGGTGATGAGCACCCGCCTTACGGGGCTGTTTCAAACACTACATAGGAGACTGTGAGCACACTGCCCAGCACATAGCAGGTAACCAGCAAGTACGGGTTGCTGCAGTAATAATAACAATGGCATCTGTTCTGATTCCCGCATCTGAACCTTTAGAATAGATCTTAAATCCAGGCACTTCCTGTCCTCTGCCATCACCTTTGTCCAGGCCACCCCTACTACCAGCCTCTCACACGTGCTGCACTTCCAGTATAGTCGTGACAGGGCCGCAAGAGGAATGAGCCCATACATTACTCCCTCCCTTGCTTAAAGCCCTGCAATGATCTCCCACTGTCCTTCCGAAACCCCTCCCGTTGAGTTCGCAGCCCTGCATGATCTGGCTCCTGTCCAGACTTCTCCTAGACCACTACGCTTCAGCCACGTTCAGCCCATTTCTTTCACTTCCTGGAAAATAGGAGGCCCAGGCCTGCCTCAGGGCCTTTGCACAGGTTGTTCCCTCTACTTGGCATTGCTCCCGTGTGTCCACCATCTTGGAATGGTTGTCTCCTCCTCGCCCCTTTGGCTTTCTCAGAGACGCTTTCTCCATAACCACCACCTGCAAAGCATCCTGCCTCAGACACCCTTTCTGTGTCACTCACTGCACTAGACGATAAAATTATTGTTTAGTCATTTGCTTTTATACTGCATTAACTCCAGTCTTGGGTACATACCCAGCAGAAATCATTACACATATTCACCAAAAGACATGTGCAGAATGTTCACTGTGTAATTTTGATCCCCAACCCGGAGGCTCCCCGAAGGCCCACGGCCAGTGAAATGGGTAAGCAAGCTGCTGTGTGTTCAGGTAACATCGGGCCATCCAACGAGAGGGAAGAGTACAAGTGCACACACAACATGAGCTCGCTCCACAAACACAACAGACAGGGAAAGAAGCCCGTCGCAGAAGCAGTGCATCCCTTAACACTCTGTTACATGAAGTTCAACAAGCCAGGCAACATGAACCTATGATGTCTGGAGTCGGGACAGTGGTGAATTTGGGGTGCGGAGGGGTGCCGCTCCTGTTTCGAACCTGCTGCTTGACCGGGGCGCTGGTCACACTCACAGGGGTCGTCGCCCTGTGAAAATCCACTGAGCCACGAACTTCTCATCAGTGCACTACACTTGGATGAAAATGTACAAACCACAAGGCTTGGTGACGACGTGTTTGCTCCGGGCTGTCTGTGTGGCCTCTTCCAGAAGGAATCCACACATTGGCTTCCGGGGTGGAGAGTGAGGGCCCACTGGGAATGATCAGCAGCTACAAGAACCAGATGCAAGGGTGTGACATACACTGAACTATCTCCTCTCTACTTGCCACTAAAGCATCTCAAGTACAGCAAGGCCATCAGCCAGGGGCCACTCTGCCCTCACTCCAGGGACATCTGCAGGTGTCTGGGGACATTTCCGGCTGTCACACTGGGGGTGGCTACTGGCACTAGGGGGCAGAGGCCAGGGATGCCGCTCCCCAACACACAACAAAGAGCCACACTACTCTTGTTTCACCAGCAGAGAACGGGCAGGACACTGGTGCCCAAGGCCCTGAGGCTGACGAGCAGCGGACCCCACGTGGGGGCCAGTGGTCCTGACTCCCGGCCTGGCCTATAGCCTCAACCGAGTTTTCAGAGTCAAGCTGTCTAAAGATGAGCTCCAACACAGCCCACCCACCGCTCCCCTGCAGATCACGTTCAACTAAGGACATTCTACCCGATTCAAGAGATCAGCTGTGAGAACATCTTCAGGAGCGAAGAAAAGCCCTATCTGCCTTGTTACTGATTTTGTGTTTAGCGAGAACTTGGGAGAAAAATATGATCAGCCACAAAGCCTCTCAAGAAACTCATGGCGTTAACGTACTGTGCCAGGTTGACATGGGTTGAATAAAATGCTCGAGGAGGGGAACACTTCACAGGAGGTATAGATAGATCCTGAGTCGTTTTTCTTCATCATCCGGTGATGCTTTCCAGCGGCAGGAAGGGAGCGACACGTCTCTCTGAAGTCATTAATCTTCTTTCACCCAGAAGATCATGTTTTGTAGCTATGAAGCCTACACACACCGTTAACAAAATTTCAGCAAGAAGCTTTCTGGAAATAGTAGTCAGAGCATTGAGTAATCTACACATTCAAATAGAATAGAGCCACCAGTATGGAATATTTTTATCCAAACAGTCACCGCAGATGGATTCATACACCAGCTAGACATGTCCTGGATCGTAATGAAGTTGCAACCTGTTGTTTCCCCCAGACCTCTGCCTTCTCAGCTTAAAAGGCTGGCATATAAACGCATGCAGAATTCCGTCATTATTAAAATGCATCAAGCCCAGACTACTGGCTCTGCCGGGCAGGGTGCTGGGCGTGGAGGGCCGGAGAGAGGACAGAGAGAGACAGAGAAGACACAGGCAGGAACTGAGGCTCCCTGCCCCAGAGAACCTGGAAGACAGAGAAGAAAAAGGAAGGCACCACCTAGCGGAAGAGGACATAAGAATACAGCAAGAAATGTGTCAGAGTAGCAGGGTGCCAGCAGCTCTCACAGACCCAGTGTCTCGTGAATGGACCTGTGCCGCTTTGCAGACACTCCACATCCATCACAGACCACTCCCTCCTCTGTAACTGCAACGGAGCATCCTCGGGGGCCTTGCCTCTGTCCCGATGTGCTCATCTTTGCCGACCAAAGTGCCCGTCAGTCCCCAGGTGACAGGGGAGACACACGATCCAAGTTAGACCAGGCAGACTCTCTCCTGGCCGCAGGAAATGGAGCAGCATACCTAAAGAACAGCTAGAACTTAGTTATTTGTTCAACAAATATTCACTGACCACCTGCTGTGTGTCAGGCGTATTCTGGGTGGCCGGGGCGCACAGGGAAGGAGACAGGTGGACGCCTGTCCCCAGGGGCCGGATATCTCCACACAGCAGGCAGGAAACAAATGCAATGACACACATGTGCCCTCAAGCAACAGTAGACACGGCCACACAAGGAAGCAGCAGCAGCAGATGGAAGGGGTGACACAAAGTGGTGGGCGCCAGTCAGGAGCACTTGGGGCCTCGACAGGAGGGGGCACTGAGCTCGGGCCTGGTCTTCCTTCCTCCTTATCATCTCTTGTTGAGGCTCGGGGCGGCTTCTGCCCCCCAGGTCAGGGGCAGTGAACCTGTGTCAGTGCAGAGCCAGATGATAAACATTTTCAGCTCTGGGGGGCGTGCGCCTCTGTCCTGACTCTGCCCTCACGGAAGCTCCCGGAGCCCCGCATCTCCCTTCCAGCGATACCTTATTTAGCGACAGACGGCAGCCTGCATCTGGCCTGCAGGCCACAGTTTGTGCACCCCTGCCCTTGTCGTCAAGTCTGTGCTGGCTCCGTCCCCCCACCGTACCCCTGCTAATTTAGTGGGGTCCCTGCTACTCTTCAAATCAAACACTTTCCCGCCTAACCTGGAAAAGCAGTTTTCTCTTGTTTGTAGCCAAGTGAACCTACTGGATCTAGACGGCACTTCTCAAAGGAAGGAGCAGCAGTACTTGTGAGTTATCTTACAAAAGGCAGAAATCATGAAGGATTTGGCGGTGTCTTCGGGTCCCCACCCCGCATTTTCTAGGTTGAGAGGGAAGGAAGGCTGTCCAAGGCCACTCAGCGAATCTAAAGTAACCAGGGCAAGGCCCCAAACCTATTGCTTTCTAGTTCAGTGCCCACATCGTAGGTCCCTTTCAGTTGGAAATAGCAGAAAACCTATTCAACGTTAATAAAACGAGGTTAATTTTTCCCACATGTCAAGAAGTCGGAGAAGGTGGCTGCTGATATCATTCCAGAAGTCTAAGGATATCAGGGCTGGGGTCTCCACAATTTCCCTCGGTCTTCCTTCGTTAAGTGCAAAATGGTTTCCACAGCTCCAGATATCACAGAGATGTTCAAGGCCAAAGAGAAAATGAAAGGCAAGTATTTAAATCAGTCCTTCCTCTCCCAAAAGCCAAGGTTTTCCCACAACTGCCCAAAACATTTGTGTTTATACATGACCACTCCTAAATGCTTAGGATTCTGAGAAAGTACACATTCCCTTTTCAGCCTCTGAAGCAGAGACACAAAAGGGAGAAGGGCCTTAGGAATGATTTCAGGTTTGTCAATTCAACGCATCAGGCTCAGTTTTCCTTCTACAAACACAAGATTGCAAACTGCCACTGCAAGAGTGGCTGTTGATTCCAAACCCCTGTCAGGTAACCCTCTCTCTACTTAAATTTTTTAATGTTAATTTATTTTTGAGAGAAAAAGAGAGAAAGAGACAGAGTGCGAGTGGGGAAGCGGCAGAGAGAGAGGGAGACACAGAATCCGAAGCCGGCTCCAGGCTCCGAACTGTCAGCACAGAGCCTGACGCGGGGCTCGAGTTCATGAGCTGTAAGATCATGACCTGAGCCAAAGTTGGACACTTAACCGACTGAGCCCCCCAGGCACCCCGTGTAATCCTTATCACTAAAGCAGGGGTTCCAGAATCCAGTAGGCCATACACTTCACTCAGGGAACTTTATAAAAAACATATTCCCAGATTCCACTTGAAAACTATAGGGTAAGAATTCTGGAAACAGGGCCCAGGAATCTGGGTTCAAAGATGAACTCTTTGTTATAAATTTCGAGCTGTTCAAGTCGCCCCTCTAATCCCAATCCCAGCCCCCTATTCCCTTTCCACGGAGCCCTCTGTGGCAGTGCCATGTGGATCCTTCCAGAAAGAGTCTGAGCACATATGAGCACGCACCTGTATCTCCCCACTATTCTCCACAAGCAGAAACCACCTACACGTTGACCAGCACTCTGCTTCCTCACCTAGGCGCACACCTGGAAATCGTTCCGCGTGAGCCCACAGAGATGCACCTCCACCCTCTTCGTGGCTACGTGTCGGAGAGTCTGTGCCTTGTCCGAGCTCCGCGAGTAACTGAGAATCAGCCCGCGGTGGGGCTGCCGGGGTGCCGGGCACTAGTCGCCCCTCACCCAGCAGCAAGGACGCCTGTCTGGAGGTTTACTCACATGACCCTCTCCGTGAGCCCAGAAGGGAGGATCACGGTCCAAGTCCATCTTACAGATGAGGATGTTGTGGCACAGACCCAACACCGCACAGACAGGAGTCGCCCTGCGGTCTGGACTCAAAGTCACACCTTCCCCTTGGTCAGCATGATGTGAAGCCCCACCCAGCAGCCCCACAGAATGGCAACTTTTCCTGCGCACTTGAAGCAAGGTCAAGGTCTGTTCACTCAGGATTCCCCCCCACCATCATCTCCTGAGCTCTGCCCTTCTCTCCCCGTGTCAACTGCGCACCCCCTCCAATCTCCCCCAGGCTATCTCTCCTCAGCAGCTACAGAATTCACTCACCAGGATCAGCCATCAGTTCACTTCGTGAAAAATCAGTGGAAGCTTTTGCACAGATGCCTGGCATGCAAATTCATCCAATGCCTCAGGAACGATGACCCTTGAGCACAGACTAGACAGAAGCACTCGCTTTCCTTTCTAGGCTATGACCTTCCGAGGGGAGGGATGATGTGACATTCACCTGGTGCACCCCAGGGTCCAGCCCACAGTAGGTGTTCAATAAATGTATGTGATATTGATTTAATTCCCCAAGAAAACAGGATTCCCCCAAATGCACCTCAAAATCATGGCTGCAATGATAGAGTTAAGTTTGTCATCGATTCAGAAATTGCAGGTGGTCTGGTCTGCACCATGGCAGGCCCGGAGACAGATGAAAAGCATATGGTCCTTGTTTTCAAAGAACTTTCTCTCCTATGATAAGAACAGATGTGCACAGCGTTAAGTATGGGGTAAGGCAGAATGTGGTAGATTCTGGAGCAAACATACAGGGGGGTGTGAGAGCACAGAACCGAGTAACTGCCCCCTGCTGTGACTTCTTCCTGAGAGCCTGCCTCCCCTTGGACTCTGAGACCGGTGCGCATCTGACCCCCCCAATCCAAGGAAGCTGCCAAGTGAATGAATGATAGTGACCACTGGGTGGTTGCCCAAACCATTCTCCGTGCTACATTTCAGGAAGAAGACAGCATAGCTCCATCAACCTGAGCCTCAGTCTGTGTCCGTAAAACGGGCACAGTAATATGCCTTCCTTGGGATTCAACAGGCTAATCGTGGAAGGTGTGTCACCAAAGGGGTGAAAACAGCAAATGCTCCATCTGTGTCGGCCATGACTGCACTGCCTCCTTCACTCTGTGTACGAGCAAGTCCGACCTGTTTAGGGGGGATCTGGCTCTCACACCACATCACCTGGGGTCTAGCCCACGCCTGTTTCCATGGCGCCATGCTGCCCTGGCACCACATCTCCCTGGAACCCTGAGACCAGGCGAGGTACTGGTTCTCGTCCCCCAACACACAGAGTCTCATCACCGAAGAACAGGGGAAGCCATCACAGAGAGGGCGCTGGGTACGTGCTTGCTAACCACGGACGAGCTGAAGCACAGGAAGTGCGGAATCTGCCTGGAAGTTCGCTTCTCCTCAGTTGAATTCCTCCTCTCTTTTCAGTTCGATTTCTTTCCCCGTGCTCTCTCCTAGAGGCTAGGCCAGGTAAAGGACTCGCGTTATACAGTGAAATACGAACCCCATGTAATCATGCCATCTTGTGCTGATTTTAAAGCAGGTATAAGGGATGAAGATTTCTAAAACTCAATACTCACTTTTGAATATTAATTAAGTGCTGGGTACTGGGGATACGCAATTTATAAAACATTCTCTGCTCTCGCTCTCAGAGACTCACAGAAACAATGGGGAGGGGTGGTGGACAGTCATAAGATAGTGAAGGGAGGGCCAAGAGATAGACAAAGAGTTATGGCAGCAGCCGGGATAAAACATTCAGTGGGGTCAGGTGAACGCTCCAAGGAGTGACTTGGCAGAACAGAGTCTCGCAGGGCAATTAAGAGTTCACCAGGTGATCCAAGGGGAAAAGTATCGCATGAAATGGAAGGAACATTTGCCAAACTCAGACTTACAATAGCACGCAGCATGTTCAAGCGACCCCAAGCGGTCAGAGAGACCAGGATGGACCGGCCGACCTCTACCCGCCATGCCCGTGTCCCTGGCAGGCACTGCCGATCAATCTTGGCTCCGGGAGCTCTGATCCAGGATTCCTCCACATGGGGCTCCGGGTAGCCTCCCCCACAAGAGCTGGAACAAGGACAGGAAGCAAGGTCACACTGTAGGGCAAAGGGGAAGTCACTGCTACTTCTCAGCAGAGGAGCATTTTGCTTTGTCAGTGCTCTGGAAGCTCTGATGCCAAAGGAGAGGATGCGTTAGAGCAAGGAGAGGGTCAGACAGGGGGCAGGGTGGACAGGGAGGGCAGGCAGACAGCAGCTCCTATGAGCCAGATCATCCCAAGAGCGGTGAGACGCTGCAGGGACAGAGGCTGAGGTCAGGGGACACTAGAGGAAGAAGAGGGAGGATCTGGTGTGACTGGAGCTGGAGACTCAGAAGCCCGGAAAGCCCTTAACTGGAACTGGGACTGGGACTGGGAGGAGGAGATGGGAGCCCCCACCGGGTACCAGTCTTAGGGGCAGAACCGCACGGCCACGGCTGGGGGTCTGGCCCCCACGGAGTCTGGCAGCCTGGATGCCAGTCCTGTCCCACTAACTCCTAGCAGCACAAACTCGGGCAGAATCAGTACCATTCAAGGGCACAGGCTCTGGAGTCAAGGTGCTTGGGTTCCCACTGTGGCCTGGCTATGAGACCCGGTCGAGGCTGCCTGACTCCCCAGCACTGAGCTCAGTACATGGGGAAAACATGTGAGGCACAGAGACCATGTGGCCCGGGAGCAGTGAGCAGTGGTGTGGATTCCCCTACCCTTTCCCTCCTCTGACCTGGCCAATGGCTGCCCCCAGTGTCTTACTGCCTGGGTCCACCCCCTACTTTCCTGCTTTGCTGACGCCCTACCTCCCAATCCTGGAGTCTGCTTCCGATGGAGACTCAACACTGAAGATCATCCTTCGCCTTGAACTCCAGGCCCCTAAAAACACTACTCTACTGCTGACCTCCGGCCACACTCAGCATGACCTCCAGCTGTCCACTCCCGGATACCAGCCCAGGGTCCTCGCCTGGGGCCAGCCCTGCTCCCCACCTCGCCTCACATTCTAGGTGATGCTCTGAGATGCGTCCACCTTTGCCGTCTATTGTCTTGGGCTGAAATGGGGTCTGAAATGAGACACAGTCCCACCCTGGACACATACATAGGGTCCTGCTCAGCACCTCACAGCAGTTGTCGGTCCTGGGAGCACCAGTCGCTCACGACCACCCTTTAAGATCCATCCGATTTTCTTCGGGTTTCTGTTCAGGGAAGGCACAGGTATCGAGCATCATGCTTGCATGGCACTGAGCAGCTGACTTTGCGCGTGTGCATACTCAGGCTACACCAACCACCGAGGACCCCATTTCAGTGGAATAAGAGACTTGCACAAAGAAACAAGCTGACTTTTAACAACGCCGACAAAGCAGAGCTCTCCGCCGGTGCACACTCCACCCACCAGTCGACAGTACTCCTGAACTTGGCAGACCAGAGAGGCCGCAAAGACCGGGAGAAGTTGCCATCGCCTATTTAGAGACACAGGGAACAACGGCAACATGACAGGGGCTCGCTTTGTGGCGGGGTTTCCTTACCCCTGAACAACTCAGAATCTTCACTGGGACTCCCCAAGGTAGCCGCATCCCAGAACCTTCTGTGCTGAGAGGAGGGTGTGGATGCACTTCGCCTCTGAAAGGATTCATGGAATAAAAACCTCTAAGGGCAAAGCCTCCTCTGCTGATCGCTCCCTGCTGGGCCTCTCTCTCCTTCCAGAGCAAGTCAGGGCTCACGGTGCTCTGAAGACCGAATGTGCCACAGAGCCCAGTGCTTTGCTGTGAGCTGGGGGGGGGGGGGGGGGGGGCACCCAAGGCACAGCGGGTCCTCAGTGCATCGTAAGCATTGCCTTCGCTTTCTGCCGGCCGCTGCCACCAAGCACAGAGAAGCAGGGCCCAGGTCGGGACACCTGACTGCACGGCTCCTCTCCACTTCACCCCCCAACGAACCCCAGTTTCTGCCTGGGCAGAGAGGTTCTCTGGTTCATTGCCAACTTGGATCTGTCTCCCCGCACCCTGGAGGAGACACACCCCGAAGCAAGGGAGTGACACTCCCTCCCTTCCCAGACTCAGGGAACACCCTGCACTCCCATCATCGCTTGGCATTAACCCTGGAAATTAAGCACCAATCTGCACAGGACCACAGAGGCCATTGCCCCCTGGAAGGCTTAATTCTGCAAAATTATCATAGAGCTTTCCATTTGTTCTCTTTGGATCAAGAGGCGTTTTTTTTTCTTTTTCCTTTTTAAAAGTTTTTTTTTTTAGAAGTTAGAGATGGAAAAAAAAAAAAAACAACTAAGCTGAAACCTAAATTATTTCTTCTCTCCTGAAATACACTGACTGGATGCACACTGTTGGAAATTCTCAAAGCCTTATTTTCAAAGGATGCAATTCTAAAGATTTCAAAAAAGATGGTCAAATATAATCTTTTCTTTTTTCTTCTGAAGAATAGTGGATCACAAAGTTATCTGAGTTTTACAGCTGGGAAGGTAAGGCATAGTCGATCTGGGTTGCCTCAGGAACCAGAGCAATTTACTTTCCTTTTGTTTTAGAATTAAGATGCTTCTCTGGGCGGGAGCGGCAGGAGCGCCATCTGCAGGCCAAACCTCACAGCCCGGGTCAGGGCAGCGGGGGGGGGGGGGGGGGGGGGGGGGGGGCTTGAGGGGACTCCAGCACCTGCACCCCTCCCCTCTTGGCCCAGGGGGCAGATGCGGGGCTCAACGCTCAGTCACCTACAGGATAAGTGGTGACAATAGTACCAGGATTGGTGGGGGGGGCATGGGGGGATAGCCATCGAGGTCCAGCAGAGTCAGCTGCCCGCCCCTGTCCAGCAAGTACCCGCACTCTGAGTTTATCCTGTAGGGATACTCAAAGTCCAAGAAATGTTCACCACGGTACTCATTTCCTGGTGAAATATAAAATCTGAACACTAAACAAATAGGGACTGTTTAAATAAATTAGGGCTCTCTAATGCACAGGAGCCTAGGCAGCCTTTACAAAGAACAAGGAACTTGGTAGTCAGGGAGTAGGGTGCGTCTCCACAGCAAAAGGTCGTTATGCAATCTTGCCACTGTTTTACAGAATGCAGCCTTTCCATAAAGACGCAGGTTCACAAACGTTAACGCCTGTAAGTGACTGTGTCTTTGAGTGCCTGGGTGGCTCAGTGGGTGAAGTGTCCGACCTCAGCTCAGGTCATGATCTCCCAGTTCATGAGTTCGAGCCCCGTGTCGGGCTCTGTGCTGACAGCTCAGAGTCTGGATCTGCTTTGGATTCTGTCTCCCTCTCTCTCTGCCCCTCCCCCACTCAAGCTCTGTCTCTCTTAGGAGAGGACAATGAAGGAGCTTCTCTTCTCCACTTGGCACATTTCTATCATTATCTGAATTGTGTTGCAAACCTATGCTAATTTTGGACTGCTTATATGCGTTGCTTGAGGACACAGCCAAGCAACTCTCAGAGCATCTCTGGTCCCAGCATATGTGAAATGCCTCCACTGTGCCCTCACCCCAACGCTACTGCATTGGAAGACTTAAGATGCTACATGCAAATGCCCTTTTCCCTGGGGACTGGAAGGCCACTCTTCCACCGGCTCCCAGCACCGCACTCAGGCGATGAGAGGCCATGTGCCAGTCTGAATTTTGCCACTTAGCAGGAAACATCATTTTTGCTTCTGGGCTTTTGGGTGTCCTGCTCCCCCTGGTTTCCAGAAGTTCCGCGGGTGTCTTGGGGGCCATCCGGGCCTTCCCCGCCCCCTGTGCAGCAGGCTCTCTCGCCCTGGGCATTTCCATGGATTTCTTTTCTCGTCTTTTTCCATTTCATCCTCTACTTTGCCTCTTTTCCATCCTTCCAGAATTTTCTGTCCGGATGCCAACCTTGTGGACCCTCCCCTCCCCCTCCACCCCACCCCCTTCCCCCTCTGCTGCACACTGGAACCCCTCAGGGTCTTCTGCCCACATCCTGAGCTTTCTAGTCCAGATCCCCACTTCTGACTTCCCGGACCTCTGGCTGGTGCTCACATCAGACGCTGCATCTCCCCGAACCCCTCCGTGAGTCCAGTTAGGTTCATTCTGGGTTTTACTCTGCAGAGTGACCCATCTCGTTAACAGTTTTTCTACCCTTTGCCTTCGGAGACACACGTGCCTCGTGTCGACTCTCCTCAAGTGTTTGCTGATACGTGAATATTTACCTATCTTTCTGTCAATCCCTGGTTTGCTGCCTGTTCCATTTATTGACTCCTAGCTCCTGCTGGGCAGGCTGGAGATGCTGCCTCGGTCGGGGCTCCCTGTCCCTCCCCAGGCCTGAGCTCCCTGGCCTGAGCCCTCCCCAACCGCCCTGGCCTCAGGGAATGCCATTCCTACTTAACACAATGGGAAAGGGGGAGAGCTGCCCCACCTGATTTATTAACTAAGACCCTCAGTGAATCCCGGGAACCCCCCCCCCCACTTTGCATCTCCAGGACCTTTGGCTCATTTCTTACCTTCTCAGCTCCCGCCCCCCAAGTACTGGCTCTAGTTTTGTTTCCCTGGAAGTCTGACTCTATTTACTTTCTATATTTCAAGACTTTCTGGCCCTTTGATGTTTCTTTATCTTGTTTGGGTTTTTAAAATATCTTTTTGGGCTTTCCACAGGAGATAGGATGGGATTTAACATGTAAAAACCAAATAAATAAATAACATCCCTGTGGTTATACAGCCTCCTCAACATGAAGGAGGTAAGAAAATGCACGAGGTCATCATTACAGACTTTACAGGGTGGGGATCTGTGCTTGGCAGCCCCCAGTGGAGTTACAGGGCATCCCATAGAGTTACCCAGCTTAATTCTGCTTCCTGGCATTATTGAATTTGGAGAAGTTACTCTAAATAAATCCAAATGATAAATGTCAGGTCATAACATCTTATTTTATATCAAATTCGGCAATAACTCTTCAGTTGTCAAAAGAAACATATACTCGAAATGAGCCAATTAATCTTTTTGCTCCTTTTCTCTCCTCCCCTCTTTCAGCAATAAATTGTAGCAAAGAACATCTGGGCCCTAAGTTTATAAAACCTTGTGAAATAAACAAAGTTATTTAAAAGCCTAAGGTTTTTTTCTTTCCTATTAGGACCCAAGGTGGTCTTTCTCTTCAACCTAAAAGTTGGGTTTGGTCGCCAGGCCGTGGAGGTCTGCAGGGCGAGCCTTTCAGATTTCTCACTGAGTTCCTCGTTCACATCCAGTTCTCTCCAGACAGCATAAGAGAAGCTCACAGAAAGAAAGCCCGGTAACATCTCACAGGCTACTTTTCCTGGGTCACAGCTTAGAAAGGAGCATCCTGACCCAGCCTTCCATCTTCAGTGTCTTCGGGCAAGGAGCAGACACCAGCTGTTGAGACGACGAAGACAACATTGATGCCATTTTCTCTTCATCTGGCCGTTTGTGCATAATCACGGGGATGCACCCGGCAATGATCTTGACAAGCAATTTAAAGTGCAAGGTGAACACTCCAAACAGCCCTTCTAATGCAGACGCTGAAAGAGGGTCATTTCTTTGAAAGCAACCTCAATGTCAACTCAAAGTGCCATTCCCAACATGCTCTTCATGCACTTGCCTCGTGAGCCCGGAAGAACTGCCTTGTCGCGGGTCCTGAGACTGTATATCAGTCTCCTGGCTTCCCCTCTTGGTCCTCTTGTGGCCATTCCCCACCCAACAAGCAGAAAGACCCTCTCAAAACCTGAGCCAGGTCTCGCCATACCCAGCCCCAAACCTGTTGATGGCTTTCCATCCTGCAAATGATACTCAAAGTTCTCGACATGGCTGACGAGGCCCTCTGTGACCCAGCCCCTGGTCCCCTCCAGCACCCACCCCGTGTCATCTTCACGTGGCTGCAGCCACCCTGGCCTGCCTGATGCTCCTCAAACGTCCTCCCAGGATGGCTTCCAAGCATCCACACTCGCTGTTCCTTCCCCTATTCCTGAAGCTTCACCCAAGGGGGATTTGATGTTCCAATGTCACACCCACAGGGACCCTGCAACCACCTGTCAGGGGCCACAGGGACTCTGTGTCCCCCCACCCACCAGCTCCCTCCTGTTTTCCTCACAGGGCATTCTGACTCTGACCTCATCTACTGCTTTCCTCACTTCCAGTTTCCATAGGAGAATGGGTGTTGCATGAGAACAAGGACAACATTTGGCTGTCTAGCCATTTCTACCGCCCTGCTGGCAATGAGGACACGCCCCATGAAAATGAGTGTGTGAAGAAAGGAAAAAACACTGCTAGTTATCTAATGAACTAAATTAGGGAGTCCCTCTCACAATGGATAGGCAGATTCAATTCCCCAGTAAATCCTTTGGCACAAAAACATGGCAAAAGCACTCCCCAGGAAGTTAAACATAGAATTACCATATGACCCAGCAAAGTCTACTCCTAGTATGTACCCAAGGAGCTCAAGGCTGGGGCTCAAATACCTACCTGCCCCCGACATTCACGGCTGCCTCAGTGACGATGGCCAAAAGGCAGAAACAGCTCAAATATCCATCAACAGATGAATGGGTAAGGAAAATACGGTATACACATATACTGGAATAATACTGAGCCCCCCAAAAAGCATGAAGTTCTTACCCTGCTACAATAGGGACAGACCTTGAAGACATGCTAAGTGGAGTGAGACACGAAAAGGCACTGCATGGTTCCCCTCATACAAGGTATGGAGAGCAGGGAAATCCATGCGGACAGAAGGTAGCACGAGGGTCCTGGGGGCAAGGGGGATGGGCACAAAACTTCCGTCTGAGAAGATGAAAAATGCTGAGAATGGGAGCAGTGACGGTCGCATGCTGTGGTGAATGTGCCTCATGTGATGTGCTCCACGGACGTGTGAACAGAAATACGTTTATAAATGTACACACACATAGTGGTTATTCTATTTACCTTGATCTTGTGAAATTACATTCGTTTGTCCTCCGATTCTCATTAGACGAATCAGCACAAGAAAGAGTCTCTTACCATCTGCTTAACTTAAAATCTTAAAAAAAAAAAAATCCTGATTTAACATCAGTTATTGGTTTTACAAAAATGAGTTCTGATAATTATGTACATAAGCCACTGATGCCTGATTTATTATGCAAGCAAGAGAAAATACGTCAGATGCTGAATCACTCTTCCCAATGTCATTTGTGAATATTACTCAAAGTTTCTATCCATATATTACTTCTGTTCCCTCAAGATAAAAAATAAAAATTGCTTCTACAAATGTTTGTCAAAATTGGGAGCACTTTAACAAATACCTTTCAATAGAGCACCTTCTAACATGTCATTAAGTATTCTCCTTTGAATACAATTTAGACCTTTTCAGTTACATCAGGAAATTCTCTAATATATTTCCATAAATTACAATAAATAAATTCCTTTTAAACTTCTGGGGGTTTTCAACTAATGTGTGATGTGAGTGATTCAAGTTAAGCTCTTTATTCTCACTGGGGGGTCCCCGGTTCTTCACACCAGCCACACTCATTAGGGACAGAAGCAGGTCCCGACGGGGTATTTCAAAGGACTCCAGACCCGTGTGTGGTCACCCATCCTGGGTGGAAAGGAGATGGGGAAGGGAGGTTTGAAAGCCTGATTTAATGCTACTCTGGGACCAGGTCACCTTTGTAAAACCCCAGAGCAATTACAAAAGCATTTGCATCCGTAGGCACACAATAAATATTATTTGACTGGATACCCAGGGTTTCCTCAAGCCTGCTACCCACCACCTCAGGAAAGAGAGGGACTCTAGGCGCCAGAAGAACAAACACTTATTTAATTGTCACACATTTTTTTAAATGAATTATGGCAAGATTTTCCACTGCACATGATGATGTAAAATGTTCTTTAAAAATAAATACATCAAAACTTAGAACGGTTATATTTAAGGAAATCAATACGTAATTGCCCGAAGGTATAGGATTTGGAGGAAATCCACAGGGTGGTCCACACATGACTGGATTGGGGGCCGTGCTAAACTAGCCAATGTTCCTTGTTCACCATCAAACCTAGAAGCTGGGAAGGTAGAGAAGGGGTGCTGCCCAGCCCAGCTGGTGCAGGAACCTCTCAGGGGCACCAGGGGGCTGGTTCTGGGTCATGGCAGAGAGGAGACTTGGTGCCTCAGTGCTATGGGCTGGAACACAGGTGGCAAAGAGAATGTCCCCTTCTCCTCCAGTTCTGCAACGTCCTGCTGTTGGGACCCCAAGGAAGCCAGCTGACAGAGGAGAAACGGAGCTCACAGCGCCCCATGGCAGGACAAAGCCAAGTGCAGATGGTGGGCAAGGAGCCCAGAGGGGCTGGCTTACACTCCCTGCTCTTGGAGTGAAATGGCCTCAGGCTGTCCTCCTGTCCTTCCGCACGCCCAACCGTACACATCCGCGCCAACGCAAATCCCTTACTCCTTAATGGAATATCTCATCATTCCAGCTCTTCCACAGATTCCTCTTACACCTGGAGCTGGGAACCACCAGCTCGGCACTGTCCCAGGTCCGCAGGATGGGCACCAACTTGCCAACAGAAGTCTTGGCTCCCTTGCCTAGGATGGCCTTCCGCTCGCTCTAGTCGGCCAGGCCACCAAACCACCAAGCAGACCTGGAGGAAACCATCTTGCAGGAAGCTTACAAGCTGGCATAATGCAAACTAGAGCCCATCCACCTTGCAGGATATAGACAACAGTTTTACGGCATCAGGATCAATTCCCCATCATAGCAGGGTCCTCAGAGAACTTGGCACCCAGCTGCACATCCATCCAGCTGTCAACGTTGGCTAACTTACTGGTCCTCGGGTGTTTCACTTCCCACATCTGTAAAATGGGTTTAACAGTGGTGTCTACTTGGTGTTAGGTTTTGAGGGGGTTACACGAGATCATCTAGGTGAAAGGCAGAGCACTATGCTGGCTCACAGCAAGTGCCCCCTAAACACCAGCCAATTAGGAAAGGAACTGGGGTTCAAAACTGAAATTGCAATCATGAGAAGGAAAGACAGATAAATCCTAGCTGTGGCACGGTCTACAAAAGTCCTGGCTGGTTCTCTGCAATTGCCACAGTCATCAAAAACAAAGAGAATCTGAGAAACCGTCACTGCGCAAGGCGCCTAAGGAAACATGATGAATGTCACGTGGTGTCCTGGGTGGGATCCCAGACCAGAAAAAGGATCTGAGGGAAAATCCAGTAGAGTCTGAGCAAAGTATGGACTCTAGTTAATAATAATGCATCAGTACTGAGTTGTTAACTGTGACAAATGTATCACACCGATGCAGGACGTTAATAATAGGAGACACTGGATCTGGAGTACGGGAGAACTCTTTGTAGTAACGGCAGTCTGTCTGCAAATCAAAAACTATTCTAAAATAAAAGCTTTGCCAAAAAAATAGAAAAAAAATTAAGCCTATCTCTTCCGGAGACACACAGCTGGCACCAAACAAAGCTAGTTTGGCCCCACGTGTGAGTGATGTGGGGGCCCGGCTTCCACCCTTTCTGGGCCGTGTCTAGTGTCGTTATTTGAGACAAGTGCAGACCTGGGAGACCAGAAGCTGGACAGTGAGCCCCCCAGTGAGGAGGACTCAGGTCTGCAGAATCACATACATGGCAGCACAGTGATGGAGAGGGGACCTATGGAAACAGCACCCCGCAGGTGAAAAGCAGAGTGTGGGAGACCCAGAACCTCTCTGCCTGGAGGTCACTTAGGAAAAATGCCTTATGTGTGCAGAGCAAGTGATGTCACTGCAGCAGCCAAGGCCCTGGCTTGGGAAAGGCTCTAGGGCAGGGCAGGCTCACAGGCTCGTCAGGACGGCAGTCGTCTGCCCAGAACAACTGTGAGCCTTGGAGGGACCCTCCTGCCAACGGAGTCATCTCCTCCGTGCTCAGGGCTCTCCACGTGCCCCAGGAGCCACGTCTACACAGGGGCCCTTCCTCCCCTGGCACTCGGAAGGCAAAGGTGGGATCCATCTGGGGTTCCCGCGCTGGACTGTGGCAGATCTCGTGGGAACTGTCCCTACTCTGTCCGGAACCTGGCACCTGGTCTCTCCCAGGAGCTCAAGTGTCAAAGCATGCAGTGAGGTGGGAGGCGGTCCACATCTGTGCACCTTGCCTGAGAGCCCACGGTTCGCCCTCAGCTGTTCCCAGAATCATTCTGGCATCTAACACATTCCACAAGGACTCAGGAGTGTGGCCCAATGACACCCCACCTGGACAGCAGTGGGGAGAACCCAATTTTGGTCACCGCTTCTCTTACTACCCGGACCCATGTCTGTCCTCCACTCCTCAGTGTTCGGGGAGCGGACAGATATGTCTGCCCACTGATAAGCAAGCACGCCCCTTCTTCTGGCTGTGCCCTCATTTTGTTTTCAGAGCCCACCTATTCCCCACAGTCAGGCCTGACCCACACCCCGTTTCTAGAGATGGGTCCCCTGTCCCACATTCAATCACAGAATTTACACCAGAGGTAGACACATAACCAAATCCAGTTAAATAACCTCACCCTCTAAGAGTTCGCTGGACTTATGTGCGGTTTCTAGTCTGGTGCTGGGCTGGTCGGATGTGCGCCCCGGGCTGCTAGTGGCACCTCTGCTGGGACCTCGAGAGACCCCCTGAGTATGAGGCCTCCTAGAAATGAAACCAGCATCGTGGCAGAGACAGAAAAGCAGGATAGCACCTGGGTTGGCCAGGCCTGTGGACAATTACTTCCCCTTGTCTTTGCCTAATCCTATTTAAGCTGGATTTTGTGTATTTGTTTTGCCTAAAAAGTCCTGCCAAATGCACTCACTTTGATGGTATTGTCAAAACCGAAGCAAGGGAGGTGCAGTGACCTGTGTTACACCACGTCACACCACCCTGTTTGAAACCCGATGAGCTGGCCGACCCTCTGTCTTCAGGAAGCTCGGTGCCTGTGGGACTATTTCCTTCCCACAACGCGGTGAGGTCTCCCCACTTTCCTGGCTTTAAGAAGATGGTGACTTAAAGGAGAAAAATCTGATTCAGAAAGTCTAATGCCACAGGCATCAGCACTTAGCTCTTTTCTTTAGATGGGGGGACCAAACCGGTCCTTCAAAACCCAGAAAAGGAGCACCTCCAAAACATACCATCCTTGGAACAAAGGGAATGTGTTTCCAACACATTCAAAAAGCACTGGGTTTCAGAAAGTTGACTGTGTTTTGTGCATGGTTTCTGAGAGCCCTGCGCGTACCAACACAGACAACTCTCCAGGAGGCGGAGGTCGGCTCTCTTATCGAACTCAGAACAATTCTTTTTGTTTTAATAAAGTATTACGCAGGACTGTTTTTTTTTTTGTTTTTTTTTTTTAACGTTTTATTTATTTTTGAGACAGAGAGAGACAGAGCATAAACGGGGGAGGGGCAGAGAGAGAGGGAGACACAGAATCGGAAGCAGGCTCCAGGCTCTGAGCCATCAGCCCAGAGCCCGATGCGGGGCTCGAACTCACGGACCGCGAGATCATGACCTGAGCCGAAGTCGGCCGCTTAACCGACTGAGCCACACAGGCGCCCCTACGCAGGACTGTTTTTGTTTTTCCTGGAAACCAATGTACTAAAAGTTCTTTTTACAAGACTTCCTTGAAGTCTCCACATCACAATTCCAACTCAGTCGCTGGAGGTTCTCACCTCCAACAGATCCTGCTGGAACTCCCTGTGGGGGTAGGGGGAGTGTGGGGGACAGGGAAGTCCCCAGCTCATCCTCTTTGGAAACTTTACTTTGAGAACACCTCCCCTGCAAATTCCAGACATTCCATGTTGAGGAAAAACATCCCGTTTCTGGTGATTTCAAAGCCTTTATAAAAATTAAAAGCAGCTGCTCCCGATGAAGTATCTGGTCTTGCCTCCGGTGGGTATAAACACGCAAAATGACTTCATCTCTCCTTAAATAGGAACATTTCACCTCCATACAGTGGAGTCTGGGGACAAGTGCCTCCTGCAGACTGTTCCCCACAAACAACCTTTCCTTAGGACTCAAAGGAATCATTCGGATACTTCTCATTTGAAGTTCTATCCTTTTGAAGTATCTTTGAACGGTTTCATCTCCTTTTGCCTTTCTTTTTGACAAACCTGCACCTTCTTAAACTTCCAGAGACATCCCAGTTTTTAGGGTAAACTCTTGGGCAATTTCTAAGGCAATTTGAAGGGACTTCATCTAATCTGACACATCCAGTAAGGATCTACTCATTTTCACTGGGCTTCTTTAATAGATTTTACTTGCTTTGAAAACAAATGGTGGCATGGAAATTGAAAGTAAAGAAGAGGAAATAAATGATTCTGATTTTTTTTCACTTAAAAAAAAAAAAGTTTTTTAATGTTTATCTATTTTTTTTTTTTTTTTTTTGAGAGACAGACAGATCATGAGCAGGGGAGGGGCAGAGAAAGAGAATCCCAAGCAGGTTCCTCCCTGTCAGTGCAGAGCCTGACGTGGGGCTTGATCTCATGAACCCTGAGATCATAACCTGAGCAAGCTCTCTCTGCCCCTCCCCTGCTCATGTATTCTTGCTCTCTCACTCTCGCTCTCTCAAAATAAATAAACATTAAAAAAATAATAAAGTCAAGTTAACATACCCAGAGTTTGGTAAAATGCTTTCACTGTTTCCCCATTATCTATGGAAAACTGAGCTCTCCTGGAGGCTGTGAGCCTTCTTTAAAGAGACGAGAACTTTCACCAGAGGAGCTTGCAGCATCGTGGGCTACTTCTGCCTTCCTGCAGCCTCTGCCCAAGCTACTCGCCTCTCCGGTCTCATCGACCGTGGTGGCTGCGGGTCCCGCACAACCAGGAGACCGAGGCTCCCCACCCTCCACTGCCCTCCCCTGAGCACTGGGAGAGCCACCTCTCCCACTGCGTGCAGTCATGGGCAGGCAGGAAGTCAAGGTGCCAGGCCACTGCTTAGCAGGGTGTAGTGGGGGGACTGGAAGTCAAACTGGCACAGTCTCCATGAGCTCTCTCCACATATGTTGACCATTAACCAGAATGAAACAAGATGGGACAAAGGCTGACCTTATTCGCACCAGGTGCACTGAGCTGAGGGGCAGGAAGGGGGGGGGGTTCCCTGCACCCCGGACTCTGGCTCTGCCCTGATGGTGTCCCTTCCCCAGTCTAATCTCCAGCCTCCCCACAGAGTACGGAAGCCTGTAGAACACGGCTCCCACTGGATCCTTCTCCTGCAGGACCAGAGCCTGTGGCCAGATTAAATGATTCCTTCCCACCTGGGAAGAGGCAGCTGGAAGTCCTCGTGTGATGTGGGAAACAAGGGCAAACGGAAAATCTCCTTACTCTCTGCAGCCCATGGACAACTCCTTGGGACCGGCAGGGCGACCCTCCTCCAGGAGCTCCAATGTCCTGACGATGACACTTTGCTAGGGGCAAAAAGGAATCTCAGCCTGACCCCCAGGATCCTGTAAGTCTACTTTAACACATAAAAATTCCTTCGGAAACTTCCTTTATCTCCACCCCCCAAGATATGTGCTGGCAATCATCCTCCAAGCTTATGGCCCCTGATATGCATCTGAAGGGTCTCATGACGGAGTTTTTACTAAATAATAACAAATGACCTTTTCCTAACCCCTTTTAGCCCCTCAAGGTCCTAGAAACCTCACTTCCAAAATTCCTTAGAGACATACACTATCCCTAACCCCCTCTGAACCCAAAGGGATATAACAAGTCACTGATCACAACCCCAGTCCAGCTCTTTCTGCTGCCGGGTCCCATCCCTGTACTTTAATGAAATCACCTTTTTGCACCAAAGATGTCTCCAGAATTCTTTCTTGGTCATCAGCTCCGGACCCCACCACCACTCCGAAACTGCATCACGCAATACCTCAAGGCATCTCATCTCCCCCCCCACCCCCGCCACTAGCAGAAGAGGCTGCCCAGAAGAGCCCCCAACTCAGAGATGCTCCAGAGCCACCCGGCTGTGAAGAGGACGGCACAGCTCAAGTGGGAAGTGTGTGTGCCCTGCACGAGGCAGGCCAGTTTGAACCCCAGCTCTGTTACCGCTGTGTGACCAGGGGTGGGCTACCTAACCCCTCTGCGCCTCAGTTCCCTCCTCTATAAAATGCATGATCTCAAAGGCATGTTTTAAGGATTAATGACTTAACAGACATAAAGCACGGCATAGCGCTGGCCCAGTTCTCACTCCGTAAGTATCAGCAGGGTTATCCTTACTCTTATCACTGCTGTTACTGTCATCATTATTCCCGCGGCCCCCTTTAGCCTGCAAAGTCACTCTCGTTCAGGCTGTGGCCCTTGGTTTACAGATCGAAGACTGATTCCACCAGCTCCTTGTGAGCTGATCCCTCTCACACGGACAGACTCACAGAAGCCAAGCTTCTCCAGCTGAAGTGCAAGACCCAGATGCCAACCTTTTGGCTGTGGCACCTCAGCTCTGTGGCTCTGTGGCTAACAACCCAAACGTGAAGTCAAACCACCCAGGTTTAAATCCCAACTCTGTCACTTGCTAGCTGTGGACGGAGGGGGTGACGCCACCTCTCTAAATGTGCCCTGGAGGGGCGCCTGGGTGGCGCAGTCGGTTAAGCGTCTGACTTCAGCCAGGTCACGATCTCGCGGTCCGTGAGTTCGAGCCCCGCGTCAGGCTCTGGGCTGATGGCTCGGAGCCTGGAGCCTGTTTCCGATTCTGTGTCTCCCTCTCTCTCTGCCCCTCCCCCGTTCACGCTCTGTCTCTCTCTGTCCCAAAAATAAATAAAAAACGTTGAAAAAAAAAAATTAAAAAAAATAAAAAAATAAAAAAATAAAAAAAAATAAATGTGCCCTGGATTCTCACATCCGGGTAACGTAAGGATCAGCACAAGGCAATGCAAACAGAAGGTTTCACGGGGAGCCCGGCACCTAGTAAGCGTTCAATAAGTGGCAGCAAAATGTCCTGTAATTATCACGGAATTAGAAAATGTTGCCTCTGCAGGACCAAGCCTTCTTTCACCACAGACACAGACACCAAATCATATTCGGAATATCACTTGTTAACAATGGAAAGTAACTCTGACAGAGAAGGGAAGGCTCACAGCCCCTATGACTTCTGTGTTATCTCCTGGTGGACACATCAATGCGAGCCATCACAAACCATCAGCAGTCGCCTGGGGATCCTGGAATAGAAGCAGCAAGAGTTGGGGTACCGAAGAGTCAACGTCATCAGGCTGAGAACATGCGTGGGCCTCCCACGACAGGCTTTGACACTCAGGGCAGAAGTGTCTCCAAAGCCTAAGCTCTCTCTACCCCTCAGAGAGGCTCTGAATGAAACTTCTAGTGTTTGCCAGTGGGATTCCTACCTGGCTCTGCTTCCCTGATGGAGCAAACTTTCTCCCAATGGCACAAACTCACTTTACATATGTTCATAGATTCAATCAGGCCCTAGTCTCTCCTCCACCTCCTCACCTGGCTTTACCTCTCCGTTCTAGGGTGTTCCATGCTATTCTATTCCTGAGGCCAACTTATGTCAGTATTTTTAAATTCTGGGAGATGAGAAGGGTACCTCAATTCAGCCTCCAAACACTGTTCATACCTAAACACTTGGGACTCATTAAGTGTGCCTGGGGTCACTTCAACCTCTAAAGCTGCATGTGTAATTGAACTCAAGTTTAAACAACTACATCATGTTTCTGCATAGAGAAACAGCACCAGCTCCCATGATGGGGTGTCCTGCTATGTGGCAGTCACTGCAGAGGGAAGTTTACATATATCTTATTCAATCTTAAACGTAAACCCATGGGCAACACCACTAAGCACTATAAAGGAAGAAACTATTAATGTGTGCACACCCTTGCAGAGGATTCAAGGGAATTATGCTGAGTGATACAAATCGGCCTCAAAAGACTGCACAGGGTGTGGCTCCATTCATAGAACATTCTTGAAATGACAAGATTATAGACACAAAACTGGGTAGTGGTTGCCAGGGGCGGGTGGAGGGTGAGAGGTGTCTGCGGTTATAAGAGAAGCATGGAGCATGAGAGGTCCTTGTGATGGAAGTTCTCTGTCTCGACCTTGCTGGGGTCCACAGGAATCTACACGTGGCATGAAATCACAGAGGGTGACGTGTGCATACACACACACAAATGGGTTAAGTAGAAATAAAGCTGGTTGACTGTATCGATGTCAGCATCTTTGACTTGATGCAGCAATATATGGCTTTCCAAGATGTTATCGCTGGGGGAAACTGAACGAAGGGTGAGGGTTTCTGCACGTTATTTCTACACCTGCATGGGAATCCATATAAGGACTAGGGAATGGCAGTACACAGTAGTGTTTCAGAATATTTCCGGGCCGGAGAGCTTTGGTCTAAATGCCCACTCTGCGATGTAGGATCTGTGCAATCTGTTACTTGATGTTCCAGAACCTCAGACCTTCGGTGCACAATGAAGGTGAGGGTAGTGCCTATCCCAGGGGGTAGTTTCTGTCTTGATTTCCTTAAGTTAACCAGGGTCAGTTTCCATTTCTTACTCAAAAAAACAAAAAACAAACAAACAAAAAACAAAACCTTTTGGTGGATGCATAGGCTATTATTTTATAACAGGAAATGCAGTGCCTGAGATGGTAGATGTTGTCATCTGGTTCAAGGTATAAATGACTAGTCTGCAGCAAGAAAATTCCTTCCCTGTAGATGCAGAAAACCCATATGAAATACATACAAAGAAAAGCTGAATTTTCCATAAATAAGCTTTGTTTTTCAGGATGAGAGAGAGAACTACGACGGATGGATGGCCCTAGGTCCCAGAGGAAAGGAAACCACATTTCAAGGAGGCTGGTATTTTACGATGCTTTCGCCCTGAGGTTGTTGCTAGTGCACAAGGAGTGTGGACAAGAGGCCGGGATCATGGGCAGAAAGCCTGGAGAAACCAGGAGCTGGGCGGGCTCTGGGCAGAGGTGCAGGGCTGGGGACCAGCGGGTGCTGGAGGACGCCAGGACTTCAGGGACAGGGACAGAAAGCAAGCACGGACACAGTTCAAGACTCTGTTCCGATTCTTCCCTGGAGACACCTGCTCGTTGGTAAGTAGGGATCGCAAACGTCTAAGACCAGCAGAAAATTGGCCCCGTGTCAGGGAAACGGTAATGCTTCCAGCCTGTGAGGTGCTGTGATGAATCCGGAGCACGGGCCACTCCTGGAAAAGGGCGAATGGGAAGGCAAGGCCCTGTCTGGAAATGGTAAAAGGAATTCTGATTCCCCTAACACAACTGCCCGCGACAAGCCATAACAAAATTAATATTCTTTTCCAGAAGAATACGGTAACTTACAGAGGCTCTACTCCACTAATTAATCACAATTGTTTTTAAAACAGCAAACCTGCTGTGTGTAAGACACAAAGAGAACACAGACAATGGAAACAGAGCCACAGATGATCTATCTATATATATATATACTGTAATCATAATGCATGGATTTAAAAATAACTATAACACATTCATGAAAATAAATCACAAAGAATTTTAGTGGAGAATTAGAATCTATAAAATGTTGGAAAATGGGCATTCTAGAGCTCAAAAAGGCAATAACTGAACGTACTTTTTTCTTTAAGTTTATTTACTTACTTTTGAGAGAGACAGAGACAGTGTGAGTGGGGGAGGGGCAGTGAGCGAGCGAGAGAATCCCAAGCAGGCTTTGCGCTGTCAGAGCAGAGCCCGCTGTGGGGCTCAAGCTCACAAAACTGTGAGATCATGACCTGAGATGAAGCCAAGAGAGGGGTGCTTAAATGACTGAGCCACCCAGGCGCCCTGGAAGTACATTTTCAATAGATGAGTCTGACTGCAGATTCAACACAAGCGAGAAGAGAGTAGGCAGCTGGGGCAGAGTAGAATGTGCCCAAACCGAAGAACAGGAAACAGGCAGGAATTGCACACGGGATGGTAAGATTCAGCACACATATAACTAGAGGCTCGAAGGGATGAGGTGGAGAATTGGAGACAAACCCCAATTCGATGAAATCATGGCAAGAACTGATACAAAATATAAAATCTTATGCCAAAAACTTTATGAACCTTAAGAATGTGAATTTCTAAACAGCCACAGTTACGGACATCTTAACGAAAGCATTAAAAATCTAGGACAAAGAGGAAAACTTAAAAGCAACTAGACAAAATAAACCACCTTATCTCACAGAAGTAACAGTAAGACTGACAAGCGAGATCAAGAAAAAGAAAGCCACACCTCAGTTCTCAAAACAAAGAGAAAGGCTGCCAAGAATTAAGAGGCGTTACCTTTACTGCAGTCAACAGTAAGAGTGATGGCTGACTTGGCAACAGAAACAGCAGAATCCAGACAACAAGGAAGGACACCTTCAAAGTGGTTAAAAAAGCTAACATCCAACTGAGAATTCTACGCCCAGGAAAACTGTCATTTGAAGGTGAGGACTAGATACTTTTCCAAACAAACAACAATCAGTGAACTAACTAAAATTTGCAAGAGGCGTCTACAGGCAGAATAAAACCGAGCCCGTACAGCTGTGCAGATTCAGGAGAAGTGAAAAACAAAACATAAGTGTGTAAGTACATGGGTCAATCTCAAGAGCTCTTTAGATTACCTCTATGCCATCAGCATCATCACCACCCTGTTTTGTGGCATTGAAAATATGTTTAGATATGAAACAGAAATAACACAGAAGGTGATAAAGGTTAAACGGACTGTGTTCTACGGTCATTAAGTCACTCAGGAAGTGGTAAAAGTGCTAATTATGTCAGGCAGACACACGGCAATGCCTCCAGGATACATGTTGTAATATCTAGTTGGACCATTAGAATATAGCAACATAATGCTTAATAAGCTAAAAAGGGAGAACATAAAATCACAAAATTACATTGATTACCATAAAAACAAGTAAGAGAGGAAAGAAAATGGAACACAGAAAGGTAAAACATGGAAGAGAAAACAAGTAGTAAAACTACAGATATAAACTCAAATATATCAGTACTTATAGAAAATATACATGGACTAAATACTCCAGTTAAAGAAAACAATGTCTGATTGGGTTTTGTAAGTCTATGCTGTAAAAGAAACCCGCTTTCTGCATACAGACACAGGCAAGCTGAACATCAAAGCATGGAAAAAGACTCACACAAGTCAATCAAGAGAATGTCAGGATACTATACGGACACTGGTCAAAGTCGTTTTAAAGAGAGACGTGTTACTAGAAATACGCAGGGATATCTTGGATAGTGAAAGAATCTACTGGGAAGATGGGACCATGTGAAACGTACATGCACCTAATTAACATCTATTCAAAATATGTACAGCATAATTTATAGAAATAAAAGAGGAAACAAAAAATCTACAATTGCTTTGATAGGTTTTAACATGCCTCTCTCAGGAAATAACAGAACAGCGGACAAAATGCCAAAGAGGATACAGACGCTCTCTGCACCATGATTAACAAACCTGACCTAATTTACATGAACACTGCACTCCACAACTGCAGAATTTGCATATTTTTCAAATATATATGAGACACGTAACATATACACATGTCAAAATGAAAATGTGTGCCATGCAGCTAAGCCATGTTTAAGAGAAAATTTATGGTCTAACTGTACATGTGAGAAAGAAAAACACTGAAACATCAATGGTCTGATCATCAATCTCAAGAAATTATAATTGAAAAACCAGAAAATGCCAAGCAGAAGGGAAGGGCTACAAAGGAAAAAGCTGAACATAATCAAATAGGAAGTGCATGTATAATAGGGGAAACCAACAAACCAAAGGTTAGCATCTCAAGAAGACTAATAAAATTGGGAAATTCCTACAAAGATTGATTTAAAAAAAGATAAAGAAGAAACAAATTACCAATATGAATAATGTAAGAGATGACGTCTTTAGAGAACCTGCAGACACTAAAAAATTAATCAGAGAACATTATGAATAACTTTACCCTATAAGTATGGAAATTTACATGAAATTGGTAATTTTCTTAAAGCCCAAACTTAACAAAACTGATAAAATAAGAAACAGAAACACGTTTCTTATAGAAACACTCTTATAGAGCCCACATCTCTTATAGAGCACTTTAGGTCCAGAAAGTTTTATTGGTAAAAATGTTCCAAAAGGTTAAGGAAGAAAGTGTCAATCTTACACAAGGTCTTTTAGAGAATAAGAAAAGATCACTTCCTAACACTTGTGCATAAGGCCAGAAAAACCTCAACACCAAAACCTAACACGGACATTATAGGAAAGGAAAATTCAGGCCAATCCCTCTCACGAACATAGATGTACAATCCTTATCACATATTAATAAATCTTTTCAGTGACATATATAAAGGATAACAAAAATAATGCATTGTGGCCAAGCTGGATTTATTTTAGAAACACAACGTTGGTTTAAAACTGGGGGGAAAAAATCCATATAATTCATTCTGCAATGACTTCTGGTACCAACTACTCAGAGGGGGCCAAACCTCACAAGTCTTCCGCCAGACTGCTCTTACTAAGACCACAGCTTCGTGTCCTGGACTTTCTTTACTTCTGACCAGCAGGAATACAAAGTCAGGAGTTCCCACAACCAGCTTAAATCGATAATTCACTGGGATGACTCTCAGAACTCAGGGGAGTGCTGCACTTACAATTACAGTCTTATTATAGCAAAAGCACACAAATCAGAAGCAGCCAAAAGGAAGGACACATCAAGTGGAGATTTGGAGGGTTGAAATGCAAAGCTTCCGATCTTCCCACGGAGTCCTAGACAGCATTATGCACTTCAGGCTCTCACGTGCAACAGCACTCCAGAGTGTAGCCCACCCGGGAAGCTCACCCAAGCCTTCGTGTTCAGAGTCCTAACCGGGGCTTGACCACGTCCCGATGACCCAGATGAGTCCTAAAGACCCCATCATACATCACACTGCTGGACCAGCCAGTGGCCAAGGCCCCATCAAACAAGGACACTCCTGCCAGGCAGGACGTTCCTGGGGCCACAGCACCTCCCCAAAACCAAGGGCAAACCCCTCTCTGGGTCAGATTAATTCTTCACTACTCAAGCCCATCAACAGAATGATGGGGGGAAATATCATATGATCATCTCAACGTATATTTGCTGAAATTCAACAACGTTCATGACCTAGAAAAGATCTGAGAAACCTATGATTTCTAATTCCATATTTAAAGAGCTTGGAGTCACCACTCCACTCCAACAAGTAGTAAAGAGCCGACCAGATGGAAACGCGAACACCTCTCCTTGGCTCTGAAAAAGAAGGGAAGACACAGGGCACACCGTTGCCCCCACGACTGGGATGGAGACAGACAGGTGACCACAGGGAGTCACGGCTTCCAGAGCAGAGACCGGCGAGCTCTGGAGCAGGAAAACCTAAACTGTATGGAAGGAATTGCTGGTGGTGTGGAGTGGACAAAAACCCCAGGGAGACCCAGTGGCAGGGAGACCCAATCATGGCCGGCTCAAATTTTTTACTTCCAGGAGCTCAGCCAGGTCCTCACAGTAAATGCTGGAGACAAAATGCATTCCCGCCTCCAGAAGGAGGAGTAGAAAGGACGCATTCTGAAACACCTCGGAGCTCTCTGCCCTTCCTCAACAAGGCCTGCCCTCAGAGGACACGAGTTAACCAGGGCCTGCCCTGCTCAGGTTTTACCACAGCCGAGCCGAGCCGACCAGGCGAAGGAAGACAGTCAGCTCCAGCTCGCTCTAGCCATCCTGGCCCAGCGAAGAGGGGAGAAGAAAGTCCGAGAAACTCTTGGCAAGTTCCCAGTCCAGATGTACAGGCTCCCTGAGAGACTGGGGCCTAACGAGCAGAATATGGACCGATTCCCTTCTCCCTACACCTCACCACCATGCCACTAAAGGCTGTTTACGGCAGGCCCTTTCACCTTTTCCTTTTATGTCCAGCTATCAAGAAAAAAAATTACAAGGCACACTCAAAGGCAAAAATCACACTGAGAGGAGACAGACAAGCATAGAGTGAGACAGGCAGGAATGTTGGAACTATCAGACCAGCAATTGAGACAACTCTGATTAATATGTTAAGGATGCTAGGGGTGCCTGGGTGGCTCAGTCGGTTGAGTGACTTTGGCTCAGGTCATGATCTCATGGTTCATGAGTTCAAGCCCCACGTCAGGCTCTGTGCCAACAGCTCAGAGCCTGGAGTTTTGGATTCTGTGTCTCCCTCTCTCTACTCCTCCCCTGCTCGCTTGCGCACGTGCTCTCTCTCTCTCTCTTTCTCTCTCTCGCAAAAATAAACACTTAAAAACATTTAAATAAACATAAAAAATTTTTTTAAAAATATGTTAAGGATGCTAATGGACCAAGTAGACAGCGTGTAAGAACAGAAGGGCAATGTGCACAGGGCTGGAAATCCCAAGAAGCAGCAAAGAGAAAGGCTAGAGACAACAAATACTGTGACAGAAACAAAGAACGCCTTTGGCAAGCTGATGAGTAGAGTGGACACAGCTAAGGAAAGAACCTCTGAGCTTGAGGACATTGCAATGGAAGCCTCCCAGTCTGAAAAGCAAAGAAAATAAAGACTGAAAGAAACAAAACGAAAACAGAACATCCAAGGACTGAGGGACAACTACAAAAGGTGTAACATATTCGTAATGGGAATTCTAGAAGAAGAAAGAAAGGAACAGAAGAAATATTTGAAACAGCAATGACTGAGAGTTTCCCCAAAATCAGTGTCAGACATAAAACCACACATCCAGCAAGCTCAGAAACCACTGAGCAGTATAAACGCAAAACAAAAACAAAAACAAAAACAAAACCCTAGACCTCAGCATGTCCTTTTCAAACTACAGAAAATAAAAGATACAGGGGCACCTGGCTGGCTCAGTCGGTTAAGCGTCCGACTTCAGCTCAGGTCATGATCTCACAGTTTGTGAGTTCGAGCCCCCATGTCGGGCTCCGTGCTGCCAGCTCAGAGCCTGGAACCTGCTTCAGATTCTGTGTCTCCCTCTCTCTCTGCCCCTCCTCTGCTCACGCTCTGTCTCTCTCTGTCTCTCAATAATAAATAAACTTTAAAAAAAAAACTAAAAAAAAAAAAAGATACGGAAAAAATCCTTAAAAAAAAAAGCCATAGAGGAAAAAAAAACAAAACACTATACCTACAGAGAAGCAAAGATAAGAATTACATCCAACTTTTCCAAAACTGTGCAAACAAGGAGAGTAGAGTGAAATATTTCAAGTGTTGAGAGAGAAAAAAACCACCAACCTAGAGTTTTGCATTCTGTGCAATTTTCCTTCAAAAGGGAAGGAGAAACAAAGACCCTCTGAGGCAAACAAAATTGAGGGGACTTGTTGCCAGCAGACATGCCTTCAAGAGACGTGAAAAGTTCTTTAGAGAGAAAGAAAGTAATCCAGGTCAGAGACTCAGACCTGCATAAAGTAAGGAAGAGCACTGAAGAAGGAATAAGTGAAAGTAAAATGAAAACTTTTATCTTATTCTCAATTGATCTGGTAACAGTTTGTGCAAAATAACAATGTACTTGATTACGTGTGCTATGCGTACTTCCTGCATTCTACGTATACAGGCATCTGCACTATCTGTGAAGTACATGTACTGTTACTGGAAAGGGGACCGGAATCGTCCTAAGTATATACTGCAAATTCTTGTGCAACCACTAACAAAAGTAAAAAAAGAAAGTATAACTGAGGCGCCTGAGTGGCTCAGTCAGTTAAGGGTCGAACTTCAGCTCAGGTCATGATCTCACGATTCGTGGGTTCGAGTCCCACATCGGGCTGTGTGCTGACAACTCAGACCCTAGAGCCTGCTTCAGATTCTGTGTCTCCCTCTCTCTCTGCTCCTTCCCCACTCATGCTCTGTCTCTCTCTGTCGCAAAAATAAATAAAAAAACACTTAAGAAAAAGAAAGTGTAACTAATATTTTAAGGAGAAAAAAATGGAATCACATAAAATGCTCAGTTAAAACCAGAAAATGCAGAAAAATAGTGAAAGACAAAAATGGGAACAAAGAACACGGGTAATAAACAGAGTGCAGTAAGAAACATGGTAGCTATTAACCCAATACCAACAACCAATTCGAACCCCAGTGGCCTGAATACACCAGGTAAGAGGCAGACTGTTGGAGTGGATCAGAACGTAAGACTTAACCTCTATGTTGTCTGAAGAAACCCACTTTAAAAATGAAGACACACAGAGATGAAAATTAAAAGGGATGGAGACAAATACACCATGCTACTACTCATCAAAAGAGAGCAAGAGAAGCTGTACTAATTTCAGACACAGCAGACTCTAAAGTAAGAAAAGTCACCAGGGAGAAGTTAATGGTAGAACCCTGAAAACTTTCTGCCACGATTGGAAACAAGCTGAAGATGGTCCATCACTATCCGAAAGTGTGCTGGAGGTCCTAACCCACACAGTAAGCAGTAAGTAAATAAATACAGCAAAACAATTGGAAAGGAAAAAGTAAAGCTCTCATATTTGATACAAATATGTAGAAAATTAAGAAAAAATACACAAGCTAATACAATCACTAGGAGAATCCAGCCTCACCATTACATGCATGCCGATATACAAACACAACCACATTTTCCACACCAGTGACATGTAACTAGAAATTAAAATGGAAAGAACTGATGATATTTACAGTATCAGTAGGACTATCCAATGTCTAGGAATAAATCTAACAAAAGCTTTGCAAGACACCTATAGAAAAAAATATAAAAAATTACAAGAAATTTATAAGCGCTAGGTAAAAGGAAGGATGTATCATGTTCATGGACTTTAAGACTTGTTTTTGAAAAGACATAAACTTCCTCAAACTTATGGGCATGTTAGAGATTCTATTCAATCTCACCAAAATCCCAGCAGATTTTTTTTTCCAGGGTAGAGGGGTTGTGTAGACTGGCAAGCCAGTTCCAAAATGTATGTGGAAAAACAAAAGCAAAAGAAGGGCCATGGTAGGCTTGGAAAGATGCAGAAAACTGTAGGATCACAAGACCAAAAGTAGTGACCCTGTGAAGCTAAGAGGTTAACACAGTGGCACCGGTGCAGGGTAGCAGGTCCCCCCACCTGGGCACTGCTGACACTGGAGACGGACGACTCTCCCCTGGGGCTGTCCCGTGTGCTGCAGGATGGTCAGCACCATCCCTGGTGTCTACCTGTTAGATGCCTACAGTACACACACACACACACACTCTCTCTCTCTCTCTCTCTCTCTCTCTCTCATGACAACTAAAAAACGTCTCCAAAAATTGTAAAATGTTCCCCGGAGGGGGCAAAATTACCCCCAGGTAGCAACCACTGGAATAGATCAATAGATCCCAAAAAACTACATGGAAAATGAGGAACAGACCACACATTCCTTGATTCATGACAAAAGCAACAACGTCTCACACTATAGACAAAACTCCATTCCAAATGACTCAGAGATCCGAATGTTAAAGGTGACAATTAAAACAAAGTCTCTGGGCGACAATATACAAGAACACCTTCGTGGCCTCAGGCCAAAGATTTCTTAAATAGGACACACACTAGCACCAACCACAGAGCGGAAAGATGACATACTTTATTAAAAGTTAGAATTTCTGTTTAGCAAATGACATATTATGGAGGAAAAAGCCAAACCACTATGCTGGAGAAGATATTTCTAACATAAATATCTGACAGGAACTGCTAACCAGAATAAAGAACGCACACAGTAAGAAAAGGCACACAACCCAACAGAAAAACTGGCCGAAGACTTGAGACACTTCTCGAAAGAGAATATCCACGTGGCAAGAAACACAAGAAAGGGGCTCAGCCTCGTTAGTCATCAGGGAAATGCAAATTACAGTTAGGATGAGATACTACTGTGATTCTATCTGACGGCTAGAGCGGAAAAGTCAGATGATGTCTAGCGGTACTGCGGGTGTGGAACTGAAACACTCCTGAGATGCTGGCGGATGTGTGTATCGGCAGCACCCGCCACCGCTGAGCATACACCCTCCACGGGCTGGGAGAGTAGCTGCGGCTGGTGACCGCCCAGATCCCTGTAGAGGCCAGTACCAATCGCCCAGCTTCTGTGTTTGCCGACTGATGAAGGCTCGCACCTTTTCCAGAGAATGACTTCGCCGACGGGAGCCATCTCATCCGGAAATGCCCACAGCGTGATGCGCACCCCTCGGGGCGGGCCCATGGCCAATGCCTGGCTGATTACAGGTTACGAAAGTCCTCCAGGGCTGACTGCAGTGTCGTTCACCTGGAGTCAGGCTCAGGTGGACGCCAACCAGATAGATGGGCTGGCTTGGCTTCTTGCCCTGGCTTTCCTCCTCTCTCTCTTCCTTTACAGGTTCCTCCAGAGAACAATGTTTCCATAAACCACCTGCAACGGCAATACCCTCTCAGGTTCCGCTTCTGGACACTGTGACCTAAAACAATCAGCAACTCCTCTCCTAAGTGGAATCCACTCAACACAAGCGTGTGTGCATGTGCACCCAAAACACAAACAAGGATGTTCACAGCACTGCTCATCATAATAGGCATCCTGGCTGTCCAACAATAGCATAATGGATAAATCACCATCTCTTCTCACAGTGCAAACACACTACAACCACACACAACATGCATGCCTCCCCCAGACATAATGAGGAGTAAAAGGCATCAGGCACAAAAGAAAGCATACTCCCTGATTACATTTACATAAAGCCCCAAACAATCAGAATGAACCCTAATGATATAACTTCAAGAGTGCTTGCCATCTGAGGTAGTATTGTGGGGGGCAGGGGGGGGTGCGGGAGAGATGTTCCTGAGTGCTTAGGGTACGTAAATGTTCATTAACTCTATGAGTATCATTTATATACACCTGTGTATGTGTGTCATATTGTAATAAAATGCATTTTTTAAAAGAGGTCTTACTCTGTATTCAGTAATAGCTTCTACCAATGTACCACCTGCAGCAAGTTTACTGATAACACTTTTTTTTAATTTTTTAATGTTTATTTTTGAGAGAGAGAGACAGACAGAGCATGAGTGGGGGGAGGGGCAGAGAGAGAGGGACACACAGAATCTGCAGCAGGCTCCAGGCTCCACACTGTCAGCACAGAGCCCAATGCGGGGCTCAAACCCACGAACTGTGAGATCATGACCTGAGCCAAAGTCAGATGCTCAACCGACTGAGCCACCCAGGCGCCCCTACTGATAATTCTTTACAAGGGTTTCTTTCTAGCATTTTGTTATCCCTCAGGCCACTTCCCACTGAAAAGGGTCACTGGGTCTCCGGCAGGTTTTCTACATAAAAGTTAGCTACCACAGTCCAGAAAGACCTGTATCCAGGTTATTCCTAAACCCCCCGACTTCCCGACTGAGTCAACCCTGGCGCTTTTCTGACCTGCTCGTGCCTCCGGCAGATGTCCACTACATGCCCACTAGGCACCAGGGTGTTCAGGGCTCTGGGATGAAGCAGTGAAGAAGACAGGCATGGCCCTTGCTCTGGAACAGCTCACAGCCCACACAGGGATCATACCCACAAACTATCCTTCACTGGCCTCCAGGGAGGCCTTTGGGGGCTCGGTGGGATACGTTCCTTCAGAATCGTTTGTGAAAGCACATTCCTTTGTGGTGACAGCTTGTCGAGAAAGGACAAAGAGGAGCTGCTGGAAAGCTGCCTTTCTGGTTTTGTCTTCCAAGGATAATACGCAGCTGAGCACGAGACTATTGGCACTGAGCACACAGACCAGGGAGAAAAGGCTGCCTCAGATTTCACCTAAACCTCCAGCAGCTTGTGCCCCCAAAGGGGAGTAAAGGGGTCTCCAAAGTGTCTGTGATTGAATTTCCTTCCAGCCCCCCCGAACACTGCCCCAGGTTCACATTGAATTCCACTTAAAGAAAATTTTTGAGTATGACATTTCTCAGGTGCCTACACGTGTGTACACAAATCCCGTCTACACTCCAGCGTGACGACACCCGTAACAGAGAGCGAACACACAGGGGGTTGCCACCGCTGACACCCGAGACACAGTGAGGGAAACTGGGAACAAATGTGGGCACGTCGCATGTTCCACAAAGTATCGGCTGAATCTTATGGAAGTGCTGGTCCAACCCTTTTTTGACCTACAAAAATGGTGGCTACACGGGGTTCTACCTAACATTCACTAAGCACATTCTCTCATTGGTCAGCGGAAAGCTCAGTGGATCTCCTTAGCCAACCACCTTTGCCACATCGATCCTGAGGAGACTTCCTGTCGGAAACACCTCCACTACCTGCGCAAACTCGGCTCCGGGGGCCAACGGGATTGAGGCGGGCCCCGTCTCCTTCCCTGTATTCCCCATAGCCACCTCTCCATAAACCAGTGGAGTGACCTTCCAAATAATCAAAGGCTGCGAAAGTGAACGAACTACGTAGCGAGAAGTGTCCCATTTGATTGCAGACATGGCTCTGATCCTATCTGAAAGGCATCTCGGTGCAGCCTCACCCAAAACACACAATCCCAGCGCCCACACCATGGTGTATTTTCATGCCTGGCTTCCCAGGAGAAGGCATTTCTGTCATGGGTTAGAAAATGCAAGCATTTCCACCTCCCTCTTAACGATTATAACATTGTGTGTGTGTGTGTGTGTGTGTGTGAATAGATTAGAATGTGAATCAGTAGGCAGAGTAAAGAAGATGCCCTCACCAATGCAGGTGGACACCATCCGATCCACTGAGAGCCCGAATAGAAGAAAAAACGCAGAAGGAGAGTAAATTCAGTCTGTCTGCTTGTAGTGAGGCATCCCATCTTCTCATGCCCACGGACACTGGTGCTCCGGTGCTCAGGCCTCCAGACCTGGACTGAACTATACCGCTTTCCTGGTTCTCCACCTTGTTGATGGCAGGTTGTGGGACATTTTAGTCACATGAGTCAATGCCTACAGTAAATCTTTATACACACAGAGACACAGATATATACAAAGATATATATAAGTATATATGCATATGCATGCATGTACATATACACGCGTATATGTATATATGCGTGTATGTATATATGCACATGCATATATATCTATATATATATACAAGTACACATATATATGTGTGTGTGTATATACATATATACATATAAATGTATATATACATATATACATATACATATGTATATACATATATACATATACATATACACATATGTGTGTGTATATATGTATATGTGTACATATGTATATACGTATATACACACACATATATATACATCTGTATCTCCTATTGGTTCTTTTTCTCTAGAGAAACAGAATAGCCCTGTAATGACCCTGACTAATATACTAGGCTATTAATTAGGAAGTTCTAAATAAATCCTCTGCCCTACTTGCCTTGTAGTTGAAAAGTCAAAATGTATATTCATTAGAATTAGGTTCTTAGAGTGTCCCCTGCTGTGTTGATGTCAGGGGGATTTATCTATACTTCCTGATGCTTGAATAAAATCATTCTAACCATGGGTTTTGCATACCGCTCTCAGGGAAGACCTTAATGCTCATGCAATTCAAATCGCCATTCAGCTGTCTGTAATTTCAGTGACAACTGTCCCCTTCACACATATGTACACCACTAATCAAAGACACAGCGTGAGTCTAAAGGATAGGGAGATGATCCTCCGGTGGCAAATTTAGGGATTCTCTACAGCAGTAGACTTCAAACTGAATACAAGAGGATCTTGTTAACTGAGTATACATTAACCCGATCCCCAGTCACAAGGTTGTGGAGCAGAGGGTGAGCGTAACATAAAGACAGTCACCTACAGGTGACCGTGCGAATATTAGCCCCTTTCAAACATCCCAGCCCACTTCCAGCTCCTGCCCCTGCCCACTGCACCGAGGCTCTATCAGCCAGTTCCTTCCTTCAGAGGCAGATGTTGGCAGCATCTAAGAGGATAAGGCAAGTCGGTTTCAAAGGAAATGTGAAAATCTTGCAAATGATGCCGGATTTTATGAAGTCGATAACGGTGATTTCAGAAAACACAGAATCTCATCTGGAAGCCCTCACATATGAAGAAGACACGGCGGAGTCAAGAACTGAAAAGCGTATGTACAACAACGACAACGCAGACATTTTGAAAGAAAAATGATTTGAATCGAGACATGTTCTTGGCAGAGTGGTCATGGCAACTTCATGAGGGGCGATTAAAACACCCACATGTCTGTAAGAGGAGGATGGGTAACCAAAACAAAGCTCAAAAGTAACTCTGATGTTGAGGCAGACATAAGGTACAAATGCTCGCTGGAGCCTCTGTGGCCGGCGTGTGGAGCTGCCCTGCAACCCCGTCACCCCTTGCGGTGGGGGATCCCGAGGTTCACCTGTGGCCTGGCCCCACGCGCAGTCTTGCAGGAGGTCACCGAGAGGACTGGCCTGCCGGCCAAGTGGAGGAATCGATGGCTCCTGACCCCTCCCTTGTCCCTGGGAGGTGGCTCTGCCCACCCTTCCCCCACGGGGAGCCCTTCCAAAGAGTCAACCTTGAGAGGGCGCGAGGCCCTGAGGCCATGGGGGCCGAGCAGTGATGGAGACCGGTCGAGGCCTCTCTGTCAACGCGAGGTTCCACAGGCAGGGGCAGGATCTCCTCAACTCCCGGCCGCCCCAGCGGCCTCACAGGGAGGTCCCCTTGCTTAGGAACCCTGCCACCTACCTAACCACAGCGGCCTGCGGCTTCGGCTCTCCTTGTCCTCGCGGAGCACCTGCCTGCAATTTCCCCGCGAGAAGTCCCGAAGGCGCAGGCCCCACAAGCTCCGCCCCAGCTCGGGAGGGATGGAGCGCAGATGAGCCAATCAGCTGGGCCGGTTTCTGGACACGTGGCCCAGCCCCAGCGCAGCGTGAGCCACTCTCCGCGCTTGCGCTTTGGCGCCGTCACCTGGGCTGGCGGGATGGCTACCGCTACAAAGAGAGAAGTGGCGGCCTTCGCCTTCCCGAGGCAAGCGCGGGGGCACCCGAGACCCGGACTGGCTGTCGACCGGCTGGGTGCCTCAGGACTCGCCCCCGCCGCGGCCGGCCGCCGCCCCAGGGCCTCCCGGTGCCTTCCTGGGACCCGCGGACCCAGAGCGAGGCGTGCAGCCGGTGGATACGTGCTTCCGGATGCTGAAGACAAAACTAAGGTAAAATGTCTCATTAGATTTTGTTCCTATTGATTACATGTGCAGGTGGTAACAGTTTGGACATCATCAATATTAAGCTCAGCTGTTTGGTTTTTGGGTGTGACGGGGCTGCTGGAATCGAGAACGTTGCGCGGGTGGCACTTCTGTAGACAAAGCGGGAGTACAAGGTGGGTGAAGCGGCCGCGTACGGTGGCCGGGCGGTACTTTTGTCTAGCCCAGACCGCGTGGGCGCGCGGTGGGCCCAAAGGGAGCGGCGGGTGTAAATCCCGCGCTCGCCACGCTCTCTGAAGATATACCCGAAACAAAGGATCTCTCAAGCTGCTCCTTGGGGATGCGTGCCAGGGAAAGGGGGCGCCTTTTTGCCGTCTGGATCCAGATGGACCGGCTGCGGGATCTCCGCGCGGGTTTTGCAGAGAAGGGTTTGGAGTTCCGGGACAAATGAGGAAGGGGCGAGAAATCAGGCGAGTGTCAGAGGCACCCCCGCTGGAGAAGGGTGGGGCGACAGTGGTTATACTGAGAGCAGGATGACCTTCTGTTCCACCGGAAGTTATTTTTAATTCTTCACCTGATTTCAAGGCAGAGGTTTTCCCCCTTCTCCCCACTCTCAAGTCTAGTACAAAAAAACCCAAGTTTGCTGTATTCGCATATGTTGTATGTGAATAGGGTCAGCGTATGGAACTGGTAAAGAAGTTTGGTTCTTTCTTTTCTGGATCCACATGGAGCAAAACAGCCCGCGTTCAGCGAAACTGCTAGCCAGAGGCGGCGAAGGCTCCAGGATAGGGCCCGCACTGCTCTTCCCCCGCCCCACTCACCACTCTCTCCACTTGCTGGAGACACAAGAAGGTTCCCCCGCCCCGCAGAGCATGTGATGGCGGCCAGCACTGACCTTGCTTACATCTCGAAGGACTGGGAGGTCCCAGCCAACATCAGGAACATAATAGTAAAAGCCTAGCAATAATGACCAAAAATAATACCCTGAGAATTATTTAGTAATTTCGAACTACAATAGCCTTCCTTCAGAAATGCTTGAGATTGGCATCTATTTTGCTCTAGAGAGAACATTCCTTATTAGGGCAAAGTGAAAAGGAAAGCAACAATACCCAAAAAGAGGCAGAAAATGAAAAGCCACAAGCTTCTACCGGCGTAGAGAATGCAATTTCTCTTTGCTCATTCAAGAGCAACTGGAATATACCGACTGCTCCATAAACAGCCGCTGTGGACTCACATGCTTTATCCCCGTCATTACAACATCGGTGTGTGCTGCCGAAAATGGCCAATTCTATAGCAAAGAATCATTCCCCAGGGAAACATCTGGGCCTCGTTGCTGTAGAAAATGCTTTGGAAACAGCATTGGGTCTCCTCCCAGATTCCTCAGGCTTCTGCCCAAGGTGTGACCTGAGTTGTTTCTTTCAGAGTCCATATAAAGGACGTTTTTACCTAATCTAGTCCAAATTCCTACTGCTTATTCAAAAGGTGTGTCCCTGAAGAGTTAAATATGCCCCATCTCCTCCTGTCAACTCACCTGGTAACCCGCTGTTTAAAACTAGCTAGCCATCAAGCTCAGTAACAGCGTCAGCGGAACCCACGTTGTGCTTGGGGCCGTGCCATGCCGTTTACAAGCAGCTTTCCGTTGTATCTTCACAACACCACCAGGTAGGTGTTTTTTTATTATCCTCATTTTACACTTGAGGAAGGGAGAAGCAGAGAAGTTGGGTAACTCCCTTCCCAGAATGGAAGAGCAGGCAGGAAGAAAGCTGGGTCCACCAGCGGGATGCTTGTCACCCACACTGTGCCCCTTCCCGATACACATGGCTTGTGGTGATCACCTGTGAGCCCATTTGGGCTACTCATTTGTTAACCTGGGTTAGCGGCTTCCAGGTTCCAGGTGTAATAGAGATAAGTAAAGTCAGGCCCCCGATTTTAAGAAATTCTCCATCTGCCTGAGAATTATTTTGAAAGGCAAAGGATCAAACCCTCATTTACTTGTTTTTTGAATTTGAAATGCCTTTTTGTCCTGGTTTCCTGTAGTAGGGCTTGGGGTTTTGTTTGTTTTCTCTGAGCTTGGAGGCAGATAGGCCTGCAATCACAGACTGTAACTTTTTCATTGTCTCGTTTTCTATTATATTTTGAATTGAGAACCACCCTTTCTGCGAACTGTTCCATTTGCACCTGTCTGCTGCACACACACAAGCCCCAAACGATGGGGAAGTGAAAGTTTTGTCAAACCAGTTCTGTGACATTGGTGCATTTTACTGATTTCTGACTTGTGTTAGTGTGTATGTAGCCGGGTCTAAAGAGGCAGTGCAGGCTAAATCAACTTTATTTCACTTGTACAGTGTCTTAATCCTAATTGAATCAATGATTTAAAATTAGGAGATTTTCTGTAAAAACGCAGAGTTCTGGTTCCTTTTGAAAAATCGGAAGCTCTAGTAACACAGCACTGAGCCCACATGGCGACAAGGGCCAGAGCTGAATAGTAGCCATCCTTTTTGGGAGAGTCGGCTACTTCCATTTCTCTGTCCCTGCCACCCCCTTGGGGTTTCCCCGTCACCGAGAGCGTGCAGGCAGTGGTCATCGTGCATCCTGCCGGTACTCTTTTCTCCTGGTATGAGAGTATTCCTGTATCTGTGTCTTTATCCAAAGGTGAAAACTAAAACTCAGTCTTCGTGAAATAATCTTCGTGATTACTTTTTGTATCTAGCCTGCCTTGCTCATTCACTTTGCCCGATCCCCCCACATGGGTTCTGACTTGTGAGGGAGATAAATTGTATTCCACAACAGACCAGTGGGAACATGTGTCAGCAGGTCCTCCGTGGAGCATAAAAGCATGTGACTAAAAGCTCCATGTTTCCCACATGGACAAGTTATCTCTTGCTGTGCAACAAAACCTTCTCAAACTCAGTGGCTTAAAACGGCCATCCGTTGGCTTGTGATTCTGTGGGTCAGCAGGTTGGGTTGGACTCAGCTAGGCAGCTGTTGTGCTGGTCTCACCTGGGCTCAGTCACACATCTGATCACCTGGGGGTCAACCACCCGCCTCGAGTGCCTGCAGGTCGCTGGATGTAGGTTGAGGCAATAAAAGTCACTAGCTTTTGTGTCTTTCATCATCTAGAAGAGTAGCCCTGGCTTATTCCTGTCATGGCTCTTGTGGGGTTCCTGCATTAGTTTCCCCAGTTTGCCATAGCAGAATACCACAGACTGGGTGACTTCAACAACAGAAACATTCTCTCATGTTCAAAGGCTGGAAGTTCAAGAACAAGGTTCTGGGAAGGTTGCTTTCTGGTGAGACCTTGAGTCCTGGCTTTCAGACAGCTGCCTTCTTACTGTGTTCTCTCATGGACTTGTCTGTTTGCACACACACAATGTGCTCTCTGTGGCATTTCCTCTTCTTCTAAAGATACCAGCCCTATTGGCTCTGGACCCCACTCTTACTACCTCATTTACCTTAAGTAGTTTTTTCAGGGCCCCACCCCCAAGTATATTCACATTGGGGGTTAGGGCTTCAAACTATGAATTTGGGGAGGACAAAGTTTAGCCCAGAACAGTTCCCGAGAGCAACCAGAAGCCAAGCCCCTGTGTGGCATTCACTGTTTTCTCATTGATCAAAACAAGTTCTGTAGCCAAGCTCTGAGTCAGTGTGGGAGGGAACTACCCACATGCATGGGTACAGGGAAGCATGAGGAAATGGAGAGCCATGATAGCAACAACCCACCAGACCCCAGGCCAATTCTCTTGAACAACCTTATACTTTAAATTGTTTTATTTAAAAAAAAAATTTAATGTTTATTTGTTTTTGAGAGAGACAGAGACAGAAGACGAGTGGTTAGGGGCAGAGAGAGAGGGAGACACAGAATCCGAAGCAGGTTCCAGGCTCTGAGCTGTCAGCGCAGAGCCCGACGCAGGGCTCGAACTCGCAAGCTGTGAGATCATGACCTGAGGCGAAGTCAGTCACTCAACCAACTGAGCCACCCAGGCGCCCCTAAATTGTTTTATTTTAAATCAACGCAGTGAGGGGCGCCTGGGTGGCTCAGTCGGTTAAGCGTCCGACTTCAGCTCAGGTCACGATCTCGCGGTCCGTGAGTTCAAGCCCCGCGTCGGGCTCTGTGCTGATAGCTCAGAGCCTGGAGCCTGCTTCCGATTCTGCGTCTCCCTCTCTCTCTCTGCCCCTCCCCCGTTCATGCTGTGTCTCTCTGTCTCAAAAATAAATAAACGTTAAAAAAAATTTTTAAAAAAAATAAATCAACGCAGTGAGAGTTACTGTGGTTCACTATCTAACATTCCCTTGTGATCTTCCGATGTTCTAGGCAGATCTTGGACACCCCTTCCTCTTCCCATGGCTGGTTGAGGGACGGACATGGGCCCGGTGCTGGACAAAACAAATGTTTGCTGGAGGTATCTGTAGGGAAGCTTTTCATGCTCCCAAGGGAAAGGAGAAGAGAAAGTCCCGTCTTCTTTCAGACATTGTTGTGTCTGGGTATGATGATGCCTGAGCAGCTATAGCCACATCACTGTCCACTTAAGGATGAAGTCCACACCCAGAGGGAAAGGGAGCCCAGATAAATGCAGATAAAGGCTCCTGATGTCCATGCCTGGATCCCACTTTGCCTCTGGATTTCTTCTGCCCGGCATCATATTTATCCTTATTTAGATTGGCCTGAGTCACTGTGTTCAGTCACTTGCTGCCTAATGCATGGATAGTAATTGGTTTGGCCAACCCATGAGGAGCCATGGAGAGCACACAGGCTTCCTGAGGAGCCCGGGACCCTGTCCTCACACTGGCCTTGGGCAGGCTCCTGTCTCCACTTCCTTCTCTGAGAAATCAGAAAATGCCTATTCTATAAGCCCCAAGCATACCTTTATGATCAGATGAGATAATGCATGTGAAAACATTTCAAAATGTATAAATTGTCAAATCAATGTAAAGAAAAGAGAAAACAGCCTCTTTAAGATGAAAGGACTGACAGCTAATAGCTAGAATTATGTCATATCAGCAATCCATCCATTTAGTCAAGTCAGTAAGAGGACTTGTCAAATGTGTTTACTGCTACAGAGAATGAAATAACCACATACTATATAACAGACCTCCGCCTATAATTAACTTTTCAATTAAATAAAGACACTGTTAGCATTGTGTGTGAGCGAAGTGGTTAAAGGGTGGGGGCAGTGAGCAGAACGAGTCTGTATCAAGTTAGGATAATTTCAGCCTCAAGAAGCCAACACCCAACTTCCCCTGACTTAGGAAATAAAAGAATCTATTGGCTCAACTGTAAAGAGTCAGCAACAGGGCAACTACCAGATTTCCAAGGAAGTGTGATTCCGTGGCTCAGTGAGCGATTCAAGCACCCCACTTCCCTCTCTCTGTGCCTCTGCCTCTCATGGTGTCAGCCCCGCATTCACAAATGTCCAGTCAGTAATTGCTGGATGCATGATCAAGGAAATCGTATGTGTAGTCATTGCACTTTGCTGTGGAGGAAAAAAAAAAAGCATGGTTCGATGCAAATCTTTAAAGTATATCCCAATTTTTATAATCTTGACTCAAGGTTCTGTTATTTTTCAATATTTTGGGAGCCTCAAGAACTGGATAAGACCCCAGACGTGCTTGATCATGGAAACATCCTGTGGTACTAATGCAGCCAATGGTTAGTTCAGAAACCACTTGCTTGGAAACTCTCGTCCTGGAGTGCAGCTTGTCTTAGTTTTGGTAAACACACATTTGCAAACCTGCATTAGCCGAGATGAGTTGAAATGCCCCAGCATCAGATCCCCCCCTCCACCTCACACATAAAGAAATCTGTACCTGATGCGATAGCAACTGGGACCAATTCTAAAATCTCCCACTGAGATTTAAGGGAGTTTATAAAAAGAAGGAAGATCTTGTTTACATTAATTTGTTATCATCCGCAGTGGTTAGAATGCTCATTAGAACGGCATTTATAAAGGATTTTAAACTGGCTCAGGTCTTCTGATCCATTACATGAGTGATTTCCCTACACCAGCCAGAGATGTTAAGACAATGGTCTTTATACCCATGTAAATATTTTCATGCTGATTTCTACGTTGAAGGTTGACAGTGAGCTTGGTGTATAGGAACCAGAGACAGCTAAGTGCTAACAAGCATAAGCCACATCCCCAGGGTTTTGAACAACCATGGTCTGGTCTTTCTCAGCCCCATTGAATATGTATTTCTGTACATAAGCCAAATACCAAATGGAAATCATATTAGCTATGCAGAAATATCAGCAAACCTCAGTATCCAGTCAAGCAGAAAGAAACCGCTATCAATTAAAGACTATCCTGATGCCACATAACGTCAGACAAAATAAACTCACCCATTTCAGAGATTTACACCTATGCTTCCTAGTACTAAGGCGCATTGGGACAAAAGTCTTAAAATCAAATACTATTTTTATCCTATTCACTCTGTCAGTAGATCTAGAATAAATCTCCGTTTGTTTAAACACAAACAGTTTCCCTTTATTTGAATTATTCTTTTGAGTCACTTGGTAGAAGCAGGTCATAAGACACCAGGAGCCATATATTTGCATCCCCAGTTATCTGGGTGTTCTGAGACCAATTTCCAGTGTCATTGTTGGGGGGTTTCCCCCAACACACCCCTAAGCGATCCTTCAGGACTCCAGTTTGGTGGGTGTCCTATAATTCAGCTCAATTCTGACAGTGTCTACTGGGACACAGCATCAGATTCCATGGGTGAAGGGCTCAGTCCTGTGTGACACCCTCCCCTTCCCCACTTCGGATGCCAGTCACAAGCCCAGATTGTTAACATGACCAACCTGGATGGGGTACCAATAGGAGGTTCCGACAACACCTTCCTTGGGCTCAAATGATTTGCTAGAGCAGCTCACAAAATTCAGAAACATTTTACTTAATTACTGGTTCATTGCAAAGGATATTAGAGGTTATGAGTCAACAGCCAGATGGACATGCTGCACAGTGCGAGGTATATGGGAAGGGGCACGGAGCTTCGGTGCTGTCACCAAGCACACCACTCTCCCCAGCTCCGCGTGTTCACCTGCCCAGAAGATCTCCAAGCCCATCCTTTGGGTTTTTATGGAGGCTTCATTCGTTTGGAAGGATCCATTAACTCTTTGGCCAATGGTGATTGATTCAACCTCCACTCCCTTTCCCCGCCCCTGAGAGCAGAGGGTGGGACTGAACATTCCAGCCCTCTCCTCACAGGGTTGGTTCCCCTGGCAGCCAGCCCCCATTCTTGGGTGCAGCCCAAAAGTCACCTCATTAAAATAACAAAAGACATCTGTAGCTCTCAACTCTCAGAAATTCCAAGGGTTTTAGGAGCTCTGGGGGAGAAAAGGGGACAAAGTCCAAAAAAAAAAAAAAAAAAAAAAAAATATATATATATATATATATATATATTATTATTATCAATCTCTGTATTACACCAGTGCACGTTCATATATTTCTGTTTGTATCCCCAGTGCACGACAAATCATCTAGCATACAGTAGGGCTCAACACATGTGAGCTAATGTTTTATTAGTTAAAACTACCCACCTGTACAAACACTTGACTGAACATCTTCTCCAAATACCACCTTTCCGAGGCGGCTGACCACATCTTTACGGGTGTGTCGTAGGCATTGTTTGACCAGGTAGACAGTTCTAGGGCAGCATTTTTCATGTTCTCCAATAAAGTCATTCCATCATGTACAACCTTTGACAGTGCTAAAGTGAGAATAAATAAGTAGCTGTTAAATGCTGCCCCTCAGGGAAGATATCTGGTGGGGATTTACTTTACCATTCCTAAATTCTCACAGAACAAAAGGTCTTGTTTTGTTTTTTTTTTTGTTTTTTTCATAAACCTTTAAAAAACACTAAAGATCTGCCAGAAAAGGCACATCTGACAAAGACTGGCTTTGTATCCTCCTCGGAAAAAACAAAACAGATCAGGAGTTTGGCATCTGTTTTCGCATCAAACTTCTCCTCCTTCTACCCCTAAATACAGAGCACCAAAACTTCCAAGTCAGCCCTGCTACCACTCCCTTAACCTACAAATGACCAGGCTGGGCCACACCATGTATACTGATTTTGTATCGCTAAAACTACTTAAAATTCTGCAGTAGATGCCTGATATTTCATTTGCCTGCCTGGCATGCATTTCCCCTTTCCAAGTAGCAGGCTGTGAGTTTCTGTCAAAGAACCACCCTCCCATCATTTATGGGTTGAATCCGTAATATATGTTCCACAGGTATGCAGAGGACCCAAGCTTGACCAAGGGACAGTATGCTCCTGGCCAAGTGATGTATTTGGGGACACAAATGTGACAGAAGCAAGGCAGACACAAAGCCGGTGCGCCTCCCCTGTGGCCAAAGCTACTGGGGACCTTTCTACCAGGTGGAAAGAGCTTGCCAGGGACTGAAGTTGGCACAGAAAACAGAGCCAAGAGACAGGAGGGACATATTCCTGGAGACATCGCTGTGCATCTGGTCAACCATACCTAAGAAGCTAGCCTCTGGTTTTTCCATCCAATGAGAAAGTATATTCCTTCTTAAACAGAAAATGAGCCTATTTTTTTGAGCTGGATTTCAGTAACAGGTACCTGGAAGACTTTAGAACAACAATATCTGTAGGGAAGTCCACAGAAAGACCTTTTAGGGAAAATAAATCAATTAAGTTTTGTAAACAAGCTAATTAGATGAGGGATAGGTTAGGGCTGTTTGAGCACAATCCTTTTTCACAAACTTAATTTAATGTCTTACAGTTATAGACATTGTGGAGGTATTTATCTTGTAGTGTTCTGAAACCATCATTTTTATTCTAAAATTAGCCTAGTCCTATATCATACATTTAGGTACACATAGGAAGTTGTGTCTTTATTAACCTCTAGTTCTTCCAAATTCCCATTCTAAAGGACTCTTAGTATTTCCCCGTAATGACAGATGAAAGTGATGAGAACATTACAGCACAATTAGTAGTTGGCCCAAGAAAACAGAATTATTCTTTGCTGCCTTTGTATAATTGTTTCAAATACTTAATATTCCCAGTGATTCTGAAGCTCTTTGCTCACACTACTTCTCTGTAGCATAAGACCTAATTGTTGTCATTTTTTCATGTTTGAAGAGTCTTTTCCATTGTAGAATTATGTAGCTGATACACCAGCTAGTAGCTTGCATATCCCCTATTAGACAGAAGTTGCTTTGGATCAACTTCACTTAATTCAGAGTAATTCAATTATTCTGAAGTGATGAATTTAGAGAAGAAAAGAGAAATATAGAGTCAGGTTAGGTTACCTTATATACCCAAGGGAATTATGAAATTCTAAAATGGAATAATGGACATATGGCAAGGATCAATAAAATAATAGACCATTTCTGAGCACTGAAAATATATGTCTCTTCTTGAGTCTTCAAAATGAAAGGGTCCCAAGGACCTAAAAAAATCAGCGAAAGTGCAAAAAATCCTACATCTGTTGGGCATTCTGGTAAGCTCATTTTTTCCAGAAATAGCTCAGCATATATCTCCAGAAGATAAACATTTTTAAAAATAATCATAACACCATCATCACATATAACAGATAACAATAACTTCTTAATATCTTTAAATACCTAGTGAATATTAAAATTTCTAGACGGCCTCTTTTTCTTTTTTTACATCGCCTTACTTTTTCTCAAATTAGGACCCAAACAAACCCACACCTTGCATTTAGCTAATATCTCCTAAATCTCTTTGTCTATAGGTCCTCAGCCTCTCTTTAACTTCTTTGCCATTAGTTTCGCTGATTGCATCCCTGTGGTGCCAGGTTCAGTATTTTGGCAAGAAAACTCCGTAAGTGGTGTCATCTGTTTCCATCAAGAGGTAAAGGATGTCTGGTGGTTTCCCTCTTTGTGATGCCAGTAGTCATTGGGAGCGATGGCATGGTTCAGTGATTTCACTTGAGGTTGAAAAATTGGGACGTTCTGATTCTGTCATTCCGTCATCATTATTGAGTGGGACTTCTTCAACATAAAGAGAAATCTTCTCAAGTAAACCATTTGGTTACTCTGAGGTACAGTGCAAAATGAAGGCAGGAAAAATGCTGGATTGTTTCCCGTTATTTGCTAGTTTTCAGAATTACAGGCTGATTCTCTTCCATCCTTCAGAAGAAACCAGTTACTGTTGTCATTACATCTTCTATGCATGGTTTTATCAGACCTGATGTGTTCCGATCCACTGTGTCATTCTTATTGGTGCTCCCAGTGAGCCATCTCTGGCTGGGGAGTCAATTTAAGCAGGCTGTCAAGCCCTCTTACCCAGGAGCCTTTTTTCTCATTTCCTTTCATAAGATAAGATGATCCAGTATCTTCCAGCCCCGGTTCTGGAATCAGCCATTTCTCTAAGGAGCTCTGGTCTGTTTCTGCGGAAAATCTCGTTTAGTGATCCCAGTATGGATGCTAGGAGTATCTGTCGCTGCTAGATTGTTCCTGGTTTCTGGGCTTGTTCAGTGGACAGAGGTAGGAAATATGTGTCGTAAGAGAAAATGCATCGGGAAGCTATACTGATATTTCCAGCTCAAATTTAAGGTCGCTGGTTTTTATTTAAATTCTATTTTTCACTCTTAAGCTGAATATCTTATTCACTGATGACATTAACATAATTCCTTGTTTCATCCTATAATTTACTTAAGTAGCTTCTAAATAGAAACACCAATATAATAATTAACAATATAATTACTGAAAAGGAAAGAAAATTTATTTGGTGTTCTTTTTGTCCTTAACATATATCCAACTAAGATATATAGCCAAATGGTTTTTGTTTTGTCTTGTTTTTATTAAATATTTATTTATTGTTGAGAGAGCGTACTTGCGCATTTGAGCAGGAGAGGGGCAGAGAGAGAGGGAGACAGAGAATCCTAAGCGGGCTCTGCGTGGAGAGCCCCACATGGCACTTGAACTCATAAATGGCAAGATCATGACCTGAGCCAAACCAAGAGTTGGACACTCAACCCACTGAGCCACGCAGGTGCCCCAAATGACTGTTTTTTATATTCACTTAAATTAATGCCTCCCTGTGTGGCTTAAACCATTGACTCAGTGCATAGGTTCATTTCTTTTCATTTTGTGTTCGATTTTGAGGAAAGATTACATTAAAAGCAAAATCTCACCGAACCACAGGTAATGATTTCTTTAACATTTAACATACGTGATTCTTGTCATTTCTATACATAAATGTTATTACAAAAAATGGAATCATGGTTGCATAAGGCTTTATTTTTGCTTTATTCCCTCTAAAGTAGATCATAAGCCTCTTCCCAGGTCATGAAAACATTTCTAAATCACTGTTTTAGCAGCTTCATAGTATTCTATCGATTAGGTGAGTTGTAGCTCTCTGAGCTAACCTTCTGTTGTTGACCGTTAAAGTGCTTATGATTTTTCACAATTTTAAACAACACTGTGATGAATATCTTTGGAACCAAATGTGTTCACACATTCCCAGATTACTACTTTAGCATAAATTACCACAAATGTATTCACCGAGCCAAAAAAATAAAAAATAAAATAATCATTTTGAGACTTTGGTGTCATGCTGTTGAATTGTTCTCCTAAAGTGTTTGGAACATTCTCACATCCCTAAATTCTCACCAACGCTAGGGGTTACAATTCATTTTTTAATTTAGAAGGTAATTTAGCATATAATTATTGATTATGTAGACATTTCTTTAAATGGATGACTGTAGGTATTCATCTATTCACTTTGCAACCAAAATGTAATTTAGCTTTTACCACCTGCCACACCCTCCTGGACACAGCTCTGTCCACTACAGACACACCCCTCCCCTCGTGGGGCCCAGAGTCCAGGGGAAAGAAGCTTGAGTAAGTAAGGTCAGAAGGAGAAATGCAGGGCATCGTGAAAGTGCACGATAGGGAGACCAGGCTAGTCAGGGCTGGCGGGGGGGGGGGGGGGGGGGGGGGGGGGGGGGGGGGGCGGAGCAGGAAGGATATGGAGGTTTACACTGAGGCCCAACCCACAAGTGAGCTGTAACTTGGGACAAGCAGGTGATGTGAAGGAAGAACACCCCAAAGGGAGGCAACAGCACCTGCAAAGATCCTGAGGTAGGACTCATGTCTTTCCCTAGTATGCAAAGACCTCAATCATGAGACAGAATACAGGCCTATTGTAAGCAGGACCCAGTTTGTAGGAAACAGAGATGCACTCAGAAAGGGGAAAAAGGAAAAAAGAGCAGCTTCAGCACCTTGTGTCAGACTCCGCCCCCCTCCCCGCCTCTGCTTCCAGTGTCCATCCTCCTCTCCAACAAAAGCAGCAAGTGCCTCTCCGTCACCCCTAACGTCACCCCTAACGTCACCCCTAACGTTCTCCCCGCCAAACCATGGGATCGAGGTGATTCACAGCAGCTGTGCATCCTGAGCAGATTAGAAAGAGAAATCTTTATAATTACACGGGCTTGCTGTTATTTAAATATTTACCAACATTAAACACCAAAGGGCTGCAAATGATCCAGGGATTCATATTGTTCTAAGCTAATATTCTTTGTACAGTATTATGCAAATTGCATAAACTTTATTTTCTTGTTGTTGCTGCAAGCAGTGTATCCCAAGGCAGCCATTCACTAAGTTGAAACAGATAAAGTTTTAATAATAAATAGTGATGATGAATAAGTCACAAAGTTTGTGCAATGCTAATGTACTCGCTCACCCTAGGGTAGTTTATTAGATAAACAAGTAACATTTCCTGATTTGCTTTTGCTCAAGTGGCATCGTTTTCCTGGAAATGTTTGCACAATAAATTATTTCAACCCATTAGGTGTTAACGGACAAATCATAGTCACTTGCAATCTGTCGTGAATTGCTGAGAATTGAGATTTAAACACTGAAATTATACATTAATTTTGCTTTACAAAAACAAAGCCGGTTAAGAGAAATTAAACTTGGTTGAAATGGGAACAAAACAGTATGTTTGATGCTGAATATTTTAAGCCTGCAAAGGAGGCTGTGAATGGTTTCATTAATATTCAGAACACTTGGGCATTCATGGCAAGGAGAAAATGCAAATGCCGGCACCCTGCCTTGGGAATACCCAAGAGCAGCAATGCAGCCTTGCAGGCAGTGTGTTTGCCCGCATGATGCCTGTGCAAGTTCAGGATGGGTCAGGGCCCTGCTCACCTGCGTGGTGATCTGAAACAGGCCGACCTGCCTGGTGGTGTCTCCAGGGCCAGAAGTGATTCTGTGCAACAAGGTATCCTCTGTGTTCATAACAACCTGCTTCAGTGTAGAAGGGTGATTAGAAAGTATCTTGGAAAATAGCATCCGATAGCAAGTAGCTAGGAACAACCTCATTGTGCGTCAGAGGGACAGGGACGAGAAGAAAGTGCACCTGTACAGAACAGGTCTCCACAGGTAAGAAAGAGAAGAAAGTCAATCCATGTGGTCTGAATTCAATTTCCAAGATAAGGTGTTTTTTTTTTAACTTGCAGTATGAGTTTTATTTAATAAAATCGTACAGCAATGTGCACAAAACCATAAGTGGTGATGAATTTGCACAAAGTGCACACACAGTGGTACCCAACATCCATATCAAGTGTCAGAGTATTACAATACCCCAGAGCCCTGTCCCGCTCTCTGTCTCCCTCACACCCAAGGTGACCACCATCCTGACTTCTGACATCAGAGATTAGTGCTGGAACCACCTGCCCTTTCATGTTTGGATTCTTTCCATCAGGGGTATGTCTAGGAGAGTTGTCCACATTGTTATTTACAGCTATAGTTTGTGAATGCTCATTAGTGGAAAATAATTCTGTTGTATAAATATGCTACAGTTTATGTACTCATTCTCCTACTGATGGATATCTGGGTTCTTTCCAATTTTTTGGCTATTACAAATAGTGCTGCTTTAAATATTCTTGAACATATCTCCAGTGACTGTGAAAGTGTGTGTTTTTAAAGTAAACATAGCCAGGTACAGATCAGAGTGTTTGGGTACATCCACATTGGTATGGGGGGGTGTACATAAAAGGGACTGGGCCTGGGTGGCTCAGTCCGTTAAGCGTTCGGCTCTTGATTTTGGCTCGGGTCATGAGCTCATGGTTCGTGAGTTCAAGCCCCACTTTGGGCTTTGTGCTGACAGTATGAAGCCTGTCTGGGATTCTCTGTCTCCCTCTCTCTCTGCCCCTACCCCATGCATATTCTCTCTCTCTCTCTCTCAAAATAAATAAATAAAGGACTGGATATGAGTTCATACACACAAACACACAACACTACATTTACTGGCGATGTGCAATCTGAGGTTGACAGAGTCCCTTTGGGAAGAGTGTGTAAGGAGGACCTAGGGGAGCCTTAATTTTCACTGTTGATATTTTTGTACTAATCTCAATTTTTCCAAGTGTCTGGATTAGCTTTTGGTATAAAATTAGACAATCCAAGGTGGAGGGATATAATGAATCCAGGGTCATTTGGTTTCTAACTGATCATGTCATTACTACAACATTAAAATGGATTGTCCTGGGGCGCCTGGGTGGTTCAGTCTTTTGAGCGCCCGGCTCTTTCCAACTCTTGATTTTGGCTCAGATCATGATCCTAGGTAGGGTCAAGCCCCGCATTGGGCTCCATGCTGAGTGTGACACCTGCTTGGGATTCATTCTCTCTCTCTCTCTCCCTCCCTCCCTCCCCCTCCCCCTCCCTCCCCCTCCCTCCCTCCCCCTCCCCCTCCCCCTCCCCCTCCCCCTCCCTCACTCCCCCTCCCTCACTCCCCCTCCCCCTCCCCCTCCCCTCCCCCTCCCTCTCCCTCTCCCTCTCTCCCCTACCCCCTCCCCCACTCCTGCTCTCTCCCTCTCTCTAAAATAAAAAAGTAAAATGTATTTTCCTTCAGCTGTGTGTCTCAGTGCTTTTCCAAAGTGTATTTCATTCAGTTCTCACCATGAGAGTGAAGAGAGCATTTGTGACCGTCTGTAGACCGTATGTGTGGCCTGATTTCACGTAATCACCGGAATCAACCTATGAAGTAAACTTTATGATACAACCCAACTCACTATTGAGGTGGTTGGAGATCAAGAGGTGGGATGGTAGCCTAGGGTCACATAGGTTGTGGCCCCTCAGTCCAGTGCTCTTTCCAGTCACGAATGCCCAGAAAAGCTTGAAACACACTGGCATCAAAATGAGGAGAGACCAGGAGCGCCTAGATGGCTCAGTCGATTAAGCATTCGACTTCGGCTCAGGTCATGGTCTCACGGTCTGTGAGTTCGAGCCCCACATCAGGCTCCGTGCTAATCCCTCGGAGCCCGGAGCCTGCTTCAGATTCTGTGTCTCCCTCTCTCTCTGCCCCTCCCCCACTCAACTCTCTCTCTCTCTCTCTCTCTCTCTCTCTCTTTCTTTCTCTCTCTCTCTCTCTCTCTCTCTCAAACATTAAAAAAAATTTTTTTTTAAATGAGGAGAGACAAAAGATGAGGGAAAGAGAAACTTGGAGGTTAACCCCCCAAGGGATGGAGGGGCCATCCTGGGATAGCCATAGGGCCTTCTGCCCCCTCTCATTTCCCTGGTGCAGGTCATATCCTTAATGATCCCTAGTTGTCAGTCTCTCTGCCTTAGATGCTCTAGACGAGGGTCAGCCAGCATTTTCCATAAAGGGCCAGACGGTGGATAGTTTATGTTTGTGGGCTGTATGGTGTCAGACTTCTCAACTCTGTCTCATTGGAGCATAAAGTACCATCGACAGTACAGAAGTGGATGGCCATGGTTGTGTGCCAGCCACTAGAACTTTATTTGGGACACTGAAATCTGAATTTTATACAATTTTTACATCATGAAATATTCTCCTTTATTTTTCAACCATTTAAAAATGCAGTAACCATTTTTTTTAATTTAAATATCTGTTTATTTTTGAGAGAGAGAGAGGGAGACAGAGCATGAGCAGGGGAGCGGCAGAGAGAGAGGAAGACAGAGAATCGGAAGGAGGCTCCAGACTCCAGTTGTCAGCACAGAGCCCAATATAGGACTCGAACTCACACACCATGAGATTATGACCTGAGCTGAAGTTGGACACTTAACTGACTGAGCCACCCCGGTGTCCCTTAAAATGCAGTGACCATTATTATTCTTAGCTCCTGGGGTGCCCAGAACAGTGATCCAGATTCGGCACGTTGGTTTCAGTTAGCCAACTACTGCTTTAAACAGATGCAAAAAAAAAAAAAAAAAAAAAAATAGGTTAACACAGTCACTGAACAGAAGCTTATCAATTTTAGTCAAAATCCTTTCAGTTGTTAAATGGAAACCAAACTGAAAGTGGAGGAAACAAACTAGAGAATTCATGAATTTGTAAACGGGAAGCCCAGAGGGGTTGGTGTTCAGACATGGCTGGTTTTCTCTCTGCCTCCTTCCTTCCATCTTCTTCTCCTCTTCTCTCTCCTCCTCCCCACATCCCCCTTCTTGTCTTCTCTTGGATTCACTTAGTCTCGCTAAGACTGTGTGCTCTTCAGTGCGTGTGATGTCAGCAGCATCTGATTCCTCGGACTAGACAAACACTCTCCCTCTTTAGCAGCAGGCAAAACCCTGTCCGATTTATCCTCAGACATCACCACCTGCTTCTTCCATTTGACCCCACCCCGCCGGCCATCTATTGAGTTTCTTGCTGTATCAGATGAGAATAAAAAAATGGATAAATACAGACCCACCTTCGGGAACTTGAGTCTCATGGGAGAGACAGCCAAGGGAACAGGATGTGACAAGGATACACACAGTACCCAGATGTCTCCCACATCCTCCGAGGTCCTCATCTCCCCGGTGATACCAGAGCAGGAAGTGGACAGAAGCCTGATGACTCATTCTAGTATCCCTGGTGCCTAGCATTCATTAATAACTTGATTTCTTCCTTCATATGCTTATTGGGACCTTACGGCGTGCCAGACATTGCATTAGGCATGGCGTACAGGGAGGTAAAATGGAACCAGCACCCTCAGTGCCCACATGAAGTACGTGGTCTAATGGATAGCACCTGCCACAGGGTCTCAGTGTCTTCCTCGGTAAATTAGAATTCTTCTGAATTCAGGCAAAGCCTACCTCCACTGTATGCTACTAGCTTTGTAAACTTCAGAAAGTCACTTACCCTGTAGAAGTCTCTAAGCCTATAAGGCAGGCATAAGGGCGGTCCCTATCTCATGGGGTTGTGGTGAAGGTCCATTGAGATAATGCACATACAACATTTAGCAAAGTTCCTGAGGAAACCACTGGTGTTCAGTAAACATGATCTTATATTACTTTGTTCTGAGTCAGAGTCTGAAATGTAGTAGATGCTCAGTAAATGCCTTGTGAATGGATTTCACCCCTTAGATACTCTTAGGACAAAGCCCAGTCTCATAGCCACCTCAGTTACCCCCAACCTATTGTCTCGTACCCCTGAAATCCATATGACCTGCATGTGGCTTCCTATTTAATCCCCACATACCGGAAGCTGCCACGGGTCCCTCGCTGTGCCCTGAGACTCTTCGCCAGAACCTCAGTTCACTTAAAGCTTCACTGGATGGTTGTTTGGACCTTACTGTGTGACTCACAGCTGGCCTCCAAACTACTCAGGTTGACAGCAGAGTGATAGATGTGGCTTCCTCATGTTGAGTGTGAATTTTTGAGTAGATATGGAAACCAGCTGGCATCCAGCAGTCCCTGCCATAAATTTTTGCCTTGTTCAGTAAGATAATCAGCACGATACTGCACACAGCCCTCAAGTTCCAAACCCCGTCCCCACAATTCTCTGGGAGAAACGCAGCCTATTCATGTATTTATGTTACAGCTTAATTGCTTAACATTGATGAAAAACACTGTTGCGATTGATAAAATCTTCACTATAATAATAAAGATAATAGAAAATACTGGCATACATATGTAGGAAGTCACAAGAGACTGTTGATAGCGTCTAAACAATGAGAACAAGATAGATGTCCCACAGCATCACAGTTCTTAAAGATCCACGAGAGAGGGGAGAATAAATGAAACCTAACTGAACAAATGTCCCTAATGTGAGGAACCCTCTCAGAGCCCTGACCCAGTCCCACCACAAATTAGCCTATCCTGCCCCCACACCAGCATCCTGACAAAGAAAGAGATTGAAGGGACAAATACTGTTTATTTGGTGTTAACTGTTCTTTTACATATGATAGCTGGCGCATGAATAAAAACTATGAGACCTAGAAAAAGGAGGAAAAGAGGACCCATTAACAAAAGAAAACAGTCATTGGAACAGTGCAATAGATGGCCTGCTGTTGCATTAGCAGACAAGGACTTTAATACAGCTCTGACAAGTGAGCTCAAAAATCTAGCATAAAATGGGGGTGCCTGGCTGGCTCGGTCAGTGGAGCGTGAGACTCTTGATCCTCAGGGTCATGAGTTCAAAACCCACCTTGGGCATAGAGATCACTTAATAAAAAATATTTTAAACAAAATCTAGCATAAGGTGGGCAACATGTTAAAAAAAATGGACAACATGCAAATAGGAAATTTTTGCAGAAAAAGGAAAACCTTAAATAACAGTTAGAAATGCAATAACTGAAAAACATCATATAAGATATTAATAGTTCATTCCACAGGCTTAAAAAGACTGGACACAGCAGAAGAAAAGACAAGTGAGAGGATATTATGAACTCTACACACTGAAACACAAAATGGAAAAAAGAGCAATTTTTAAAAATGGAGGAGAATGCCATAGAACTATGGGTGAATACAAAATAGGCTAATAGAAAAGTGTTTGAAATCAGAGTTGGCAGTTACTAAAAAGTGGTGAAGGACATCAACCGGGAGATTCAAGAATCTCAGCTAATACGGAGCGGTATGATAAGAAGGAAACTACATCCAGGCACACCATAATCCAACTGCTGAACTCAAAGGTAGAGAGTCTTAAAAGTATTCACAGGGTAGAAGATATTATATACAGTTAAACACTGACAAGCATGGAGGCTGACATCTCAACAGAAGCCATGGAGGGCCACAGTTCAAAATCAAGAAATATGGAAGCTCTTTTCAGATAAAAGCTGAAATAATCCATATCTAGCAAAAATGCACTGCCAAAAATAATAGTCTAGGGGACATTATTTAGGATTATAGGAAATTATACCAGACTCTTGACTGTTTAAAGCACAGGTAATACAGTGTTGAAAAGCTGGTAACATACACCGAAGTAAAATAAAATGATAATGAAAGCACAGAGCATGATGGGAAATAGATGGAATTATATGGCTATGTTTACATTGTTCGTGAAGTGATAAAATATTACTGGAGACAGTCTGTGATGGCTTAAAGATGAATATTGTAACATGTAGAGCACCGCTAAAATAAATACGAAAGATATAACTAAAAAGGGTTGGGGAGGAATACTACAATATTCAGTTAACCCAACAAAAGAAAGAAAACAACAAAGAATGCATGCAACAAGTAGAAAAAAATGACAAAATGGAAAGCTTATTAAATCCAAGTATACTGACAGCTATATTAAAAGTTAGTAGACAGAATATTGCATTAGAAGACAGATTGTCAGATTTTAGGGGGTGCGGTGGGAATCAAGACCCAACTGTGTGTTGTTGACCAGAAATCTAAATGCAGACCTACAGGTTGAAAGTAAATGGGTGGGAAAAGATGCGTCAGGCAAAAAGTAAGTGTAACAAAATCACACAGAAAAAATACTTTAAGACAAGTCGTGTTACTAGAGACCAAGAAGGCAGTTTCATAATTATTCAAGGGTCAGTTTATGGAGAAGGTACAGCAATCTTGAGCGTTATGCAAATAACAAGAGGTTGAGAAAATGTACGTAAAAATTGGCAGAGAGATGAGAAAAACAGATGAATCCAGTCTTAGTTTGAGATTTTAACATTTCTTAGTACTTACTAGAACAAAAACACAAATGTATAAGGATGTAAAACATTTGCTCAGCACTACCAATAAACGTGAGTATTCTAATACACATTGAACATTCACCAAGATAGGAAAAAAATGACAGGTCGTAAAAACAAATCTCTGCAGACGTCAAAAGACCTGAAATATACAGACTATGCCTCTGACCAAAATAGTGTGAACTAATAAAACAATGACATCTAAAAACAATAATAATAATAATAAATCTCAAAATGGCTGGAAATTAAGCAAAATACAACCAAATGATGCATGTGTCAAAGAATATATCACAAGGAAATATAAAAAGTAGTTCAACTGAATAATAAGGAAAACAAGTATTAAAATGATGTGAATAGAATGCACATCAAGGGAGCAGAACGAAAGGTCCTGAAGAAGACCACTACATTGATTTTTTTGAGAGCGGCATGAAGTCAATTCAATGGGGAAAGAAAAATGTGTTAAGTAAATGTGAAACGACTATATAGCTGTTTGGGGGGAAGGAATGAATTTTTGACTCCATGTTGCTCCATACCAGATAACGATAATGATGGATTATGGACCTAAATGTAAAAGCTAGAACCGTATATCTTCTAGAAGAAAACAGGATATTCTCACAACCTTAAGGTAGGCCAAGATTTTTCAGACAAAATGTGTAAAAAACAAACAAGGAAAATAAAGATTAAATGGGATTCATAAAAAAAAACTGTGCTCTTTAAAAGACACCATTAGAGAAATAAATACACAACCACAGAAAGGGAGAAACTATTCACAACACTTTTATCTAAGAAAGGACTTGTATACAGAATGGTTAAATAATTCCAACAAGTCAATAATAAAAAGACAAATGCCCCAATTAAAATGGGAAAAGACTTGAACAGGCACTTCACAAGAGGATAAATAAATTGCTTTATTAATCAGACATTTATCATTTCGTGTTAAATGTGAAAGGGAGTTTAACACCATTAGTTATTAGGGAAATTCATATTAGAACTGAATACCGCTTCACAAGCATTGGAAAGACTGAAGTCAAAATTCCTGACAATGCTTAGTGCTGGCAAGGATGTGGAGTGTCTCATACACTGTAGGATAGTACTTTGGATGACTGGTAGTTCTGTATCAAGTTAAATTAACAACTCCTCTGTAACCCAGCAATTCCACCCCTAGGAATTTACCCAAGAAAAATGAAAGTATGTGTCCGCAAAAAGACTTGTACGAGAAGGTTCATAATGACCTTCGTTATAATAGCCCATAACTGGAAATAATCCAGATGTCTGTAATAAGAATCCAAATGTCAACAGGTGAATGGATGAACGAATTGAGGTATGTTCATAAAGTGAAATGCTACCTGTTGATAAAAAGGTATAAACTGTTGCTAAAACACAATAACCCACGGATGGATTACAAAAAAAGATACAAACAAATGTGTTCTATATGATGCCACTGATATGAGATCTAAGAGTAAAGCTATAGTGACAGAAATCACAAAGTGCTTGCCTTTTCAAGGGGATCAGCTGGAAAGAAGACTAGGGAAGTTTTAGGGGATGATAAATTGGCCCCCATCTTGTTCTGGGTGATGATTACATGAGTGTGTACAATGGACAAACCTCATTGAATAAAATGCTTAAGCTTTGTGCATGTTATTTTTTACTAAGTAATCCTTGATGATAAAAAAAAAAAGTGTTTAAGCGTCTACCCTCCACATGCTGAGCAGGTACAACTTAAGAGAGCAGTGGCAGAATCAATGGGACATGATGAGGTAGGAGACTCTACAGTGGTCCAGGTCACTCAACAAACTCTCCAGGACATCCGGTGTTCACAACTCCTAACTCTTCGGGATGAGCTCAGCCTCCTCGATGAAAGCAAAGGAAAGGAAGCCAGCCACTGCTGGAAAAGCCACCCTTCCAAAAACGAGGTCTGCCACTCCTCAGCCCCTTGCCGCACCACGGTGCTGTGAGAGTGGCCATATCCTGCCCTTCGTTCCTATCGCGTTGCAACTCAACATAATGTGTAAATTTCCCACCTCCATTTCAGAGTCAGAGGCAGCAGTGGTGAGGTCCCTTCCTCTGGGGGGTTTTAAGCAGAGTGGACAATGATATGTCTAAGGAATTAACATCAAGGGAGCGAGCCACTTGGTGGGACTAGACCAGCCAACAGGGTCCTGACAACATACACCTTCTACAATTTTATGACAAGTGCTCAGTATATGTTCGTACGGTCTACTAAATCAAAACTGTGGGTTAATTCACACTTAATTTAATTAGCTAAATTTAATTCTATCCTGTATGCATTTTGTTGGACTAGAGGATAGAATTTCATGCGTATTCATTCTGGCAAGAAATTCTGAAATTTTCTTTGATCATCTGCTAATTTTGCTGCTGTAACAATTAGCCGTTGCTCAGCTGCCCTAGCTTCCAGGCAGAACCTGATGCTGATTTTAATTACTTAACCTAAGACCAAGGCAAAGTGAAATACCCACTGAGTCCTGTTCCAATTGCACTGCATTTAATGTGCAATCTATTGCTTGCAGGCTTGGACTTTGCTCTCCGAATTAAGCGTCACACGTTGTGGGGCGTTTAAATATTAGTTTCCTCGTTTCTTCACTTCTTTACTCATGACCTTTCACAGTCATCGTTATTAATTAGCCCAACAGTCAGTGTGCTGCCTCTGTCGCTGTGGTCCCTGTGACCCTCCCCCGTGGTCCTCTCAGAGAGCCATGCCGCCTCCAGTGCAGCTTTCTAAGGATAGTTCCTTTTAACCCTCAGAACAAAGACGTCCGGGGCTCGTGGCGCTACCTTGTCAAGACATCCTTGTGACCGTTCTCGCCTTAAATCTTTTCCCCTTAGGTCCACTTCTATCACCACTGGAAGGATTGTTTTTAAACTTACCCGGTAATTGAGATTAATGTAGGCAGAAAGGAGGAGTAGCCAGACTTTATTTTACTTTTCACGCTAACCACAACCAGACCTGATGACCAAAGTTGGATGGTCTTGACTGGAGTTCAGTAATGATCTGGCTTAATGGATTTCTTGCGTTCACTTCACTTTTAAATTCAAGCTCTAGTTTAAGAAGCAAAAAGTTTAAATGGCTTGTCGCCACTCACTTGGAGCATCTTTCCAATCCTGGCAGCAGGCAGGGGCTGTTTGTGCCTGGGTTTCCTTCCCACTGGCCACGCCTACATGATGTCAATGGCAGCCAATCATCAGACCCATTTCCTGAACACACTATGGCACAGAATAGGCAGCACAGAGAATTTGCAGAGATATTCTGTTTTTGGATAACTTGCAAATATGCCCGAAGAAAGAGAAATCAAATTCTCTTCATTTTTCAAAGCAAAAAGAATTGGGAACACACGTGGGTGATCTCATAAACAGTGTCCTAGTTTAGAAATCCAGATGTCCTCCTGATTGGTATCAGAAGGGCCACCTTGATGTCCATTATCCAGATCACGGATTCCCTCCCAAAAGCCTACTTTTCGGCTGTGTGGGCTTTATAAGATTATTACTCTGGAAAGGCAAGCTGAGGGAAGAAAAGGGGTTTCAGCTAGTCACAAGGAGAAGTCTCTGTGCAGTGAGGGTGTGCCTGCATCCACTGAGTACTAAACATTCAGGGAAGCTGTCTGAGCTCCATGATTTGGCTCATTGTCTGATGAGGCCAGATAAAAAGTTACTTCCCAGGAATGGAGAAAGAGAGTGAGACTCAGGAAGTGGGTGTGGAAATGTGAGGATGTCCTGAAGCTCACGCGTGCGTGCACACACACTCACACACAGCTTCTGAATGTGTTCAGTCCGTGAGGAGCCCGGATGAATGAACCCAAGCAGTCTCCGCTCCCAGATACAGTAGATCATCTCATCTGCAATATCTTCTTCCCTGCAGTTGGCCACTATCCTAAGAGAAAGAGCCATTTAATGCAGTCATTGTGGTCGTGAAGTATGGTGCAGTCCAACCTTTTCCTTTGTCCCTGCATCAGGGCTTCAGGTAGGCATTCTAGACGTTAAGTGCTAACGAGATACTCAGCCCATGCAGACAGTGTGACTCAGGCCATAGTCCTCAGGCCATTGTTTCACCATAGAGTTGACAGCTGTGGAGACAGATGGCTATCGGGGGTTGTATTCTAGTCTGAGGCCTGAAGTACCCTGTTCTGAAAGGGCCAGTCCCCCACTCACTCACACTGTAGGTTCCGAACTTCCCACCGTGCTGCCACAAATGCCCTCATCGCCTGTCCCGTGGTCTCTGCGTCTCTGCCGGTTTCTGTCATTATTCTGTGTGTTCTACCTTGCTTGTTTTCGTATGTTTCTCCTTTTCTTTTGCTCTTTGTATCTTTGCCTGTTTCTCTCTCTCTCCTTGTTTGTCTATTATTTATGAAACAGATCCTCAAAGCTCCCTCTTCACGCAGAAAACTGAGTTTGAACTGCTTTGAATGTTCTCCCTCTGAAATGAGACGTCACTCTCTAGATGCCCTCATGCCCTGCCTACCATTTCGCAGAGTTTTTGGAAGGATCTGCTCAGACCATGCAGGTGCTTGGAATATTGTTCAGCTGTAGGAAGTATTAATATCATCTAAACAGGACTGACAGCCTCAAATTATTTCTGTTGAGTAGTGGCTTGCTCACCTATCTGGTGCTGCTTACAGAAGCAGGGAAGGAGCAAGAGAGATGAGTGATGTGGGAAAGAGCCCCTGTGCCCGCCCGCCCTCAGCAGACTGTGCAGAAGGCTCACAGATTGTGAGCAGTGCCATAAAGGGCAGGTGCCAGGTGCCATGATGGGGAAGGGAGCAGGTCTGCTTCATCTCAGGTCTTTGTTGGCTCAGGATGCCATAGCAAAATACCACAAACTGGTTGGCTTAAACAACAGGTATTTGTTTTCTCACAGTTCTGGAGGATGGAGGTCTAAGATCAGGGTACCAGTATGATGAGCGTCTGACGGTCCTTTTTCCTGGCTTCCAGACATCTGCCTTCTTCCATGTGCTCACATGGCCTTTCCTCGGTTCGTGCACGTGGAGAGAAGGAGAGATCTATCTCTGTCTTCCTATGAGGCCACCAATCCTATCTGATTAGGACCTCATCCCTATGACCTCATTTATCCATAATTACTTTAGTGGTCAGGGTTCTCCAGAGAAACAGAATCAATAGGACGGATGGATGGATGGATGGATGGATAGGTAGGTAGATAGATAGATAGATGATGGATGGATGATAGATACCCTAGGAGATGTATATGTATGTTGTGTATATGTAATAGATCCAGATACAGAATAGATGTAGAATATATAGATACATAAAAATAGATAATAAGCGTCTTTATTTATGTAAAGAGACTGGCCTATGTGATAATGGACACTGACATGTCCCATGATCTGCCATCTGCAGTCTGGAGACCCAGGAAATCTGGTCCTAGAGTTCCAGTCCAAGTATGAAGGCCTGAGACTCCAGGAAGCCCACGGTTTAATTCCTAGTCTGAGTCTAAAAGCAGGAGAAGACCAATCTCCCAGATCACACAGAGAGAATAAATTTCCCTTTGGACACAACCATCCATAGCAGATGGTCAAGAAAAGACTCTGTGAGCTTTGGAGATACAGAGGAGCCCTGTCGTTTGAAACTCTGGGGAAAAGCCACTGCAGAGAGAGAAACAGAGAAAATGTTGGTGACATTAGTCGTAGGGGCCAGCATCCAGCCTTCACGTCTGATTTGAGGCTCATGTGATATCCAAATGGGTGCATCAATTCAGCATTTGAATAAAAGAGTGGAAAATTCAATAATAATTCAGATCACTTATTTCCTCCCACACATGTCAGAGATCTCCAAGATAAAAATCTGTGTGGGTTTCTATGCATGGCTGCCCTGTCTGAGTCATTGCTGGAATCACCTGGCTAGTGTACCCATTTTGGTGTTGAGGGGAACATGGAGAATCAGTTGGCAAGCCTACGGGCAGATTGGCTTCAGGTGTGCCCTAGGGAACCAGGTGGAATGATGTGCACCAAGATTCTGGATTTTTTCGAGGTAATACGCTTCATGTGACTTACCAGAGGAAGTGTGTTTGGCATGCCATTAGAGATTATGATTAGAACAACTTCTTCCTGTCTGGAAGCTGAAGGGTCCTAATGAATTCCTCATGGACATCCACACTGGCCAATTGCGAATCAGAAAACACTGCTGTTGGGGCACCTGGGTGGCTCAGTCACTTAAGTGTCTGATTCTTGGTTTCGGCTCAGGTGGTGATGTCGAGGTTCATGGGATTGAGCCCATATTGGGCTCCTCAGTCACAGTGTGGAGCTGGTGTCCCACCACTGCTTGGGATTCTCTCTCTTCCTCTCTCTCTCTGCCCCTGCTCTGTGTGTGCGCGCTCTCTCTCTCAAAATAAATAAATAAGCATTTTTAAAAAAAGAAAGTGCTGCTGTCACTGAGTCCATTTCCTTAAATCCACCACACGTGAAGTTGCCTCCTTTTTTTCCCCGAAACATCCAGGTTCTTAATACCCTGTAATCCACAGTCTTTGACCTCCTACTTCACACAGTTGTTTAGATAAATCAATTGAAGACTTCTTCCCACAGAACACATGATTTACAGAGAAGGAGGTTTGGGGGGGGGGGGGGGGCGGGAAGCTTCCAAACTCCGTTAAAGGTCTGACCCCTCACCAGAAGTAGAGGTTTCCGGAAGGACCCTGCCCCTTTCTCCTCTCTGTTGGACAGAGCCTTTCGCTTTGAGGACGCATCCAAGAAGTTACAATAAATCTAATATGTAGATAGAACGCATCCCAATTTTAATTGCTTTATTCTTCTCAACCAAACAAAACATGTAGAAGCCTTAACAGGCTGATAAGGGCCTTGAGGCGCCGTTTTAACAACTTGCATGTAATTTGCAGATTGCAAGCATTGGCAGAAGGGCTCTGGTATAGATCCTAGGGTGGGGTTGCCGCAGGGGAAGAAGGAAGAAGGAGGAAAATCTTTAGTACATGCTTGATAATGTATCTTAATCTCAGTGTTGCGAAAGTACAACAGTTTTCAAACGGGTTTGCGTTGATCTGTTTTTTTTTTAAACTTTTTTTTTTTAACGTTTATTTATTTTTGAGACAGAGAGAGACAGAGCATGAACAGGGGAGGGTCAGAGAGAGAGGGAGACACAGAATCTGAAACAGGCTCCAGGCTCTGAGCCGTCAGCACAGAGCCTGACGCGGGGCTCAAACTCACGGACCGCGAGATCGTGACCTGAGCGGAAGTCGGACGCTTAACCGACTGAGCCACCCAGGCGCCCCTGCGTTGATCTGTTTTAATACAGCATCTCTGGGAGGATGGAAACTAGCCGCTAGAAACAATTCAGTTAGATAATATGAAAATACCTGGGGCTGATTTGAGTACATTGTTTCAAATATGTGACCCAGCGAGAAGTGATTCCAACTTCCTGTGGTCTTTGCCCCTTAATTCTCCCCCAACTGAGTGCTGTTCTGAATCCACTCTCTCTCTGTCAGTGTGCAAGCTAAATGCGGTGTTTCCTAGGAGAAAACCATGAGTCTCTAGCTCATTCGGAAATGCTAAAAATTGGGTTTCTCTGAGCCCATGAATTATCATCTGAAGGAGATGATGGGTGATATATTTTGAGACAGTCATGAAAGTGGGAATTAGCCCTTTTAATTATAGAGAAGAGACTTCTCTTTTCAAGTTTTTGCATATAAAAAGCCTGGACATCATCTCCCCAACACCAGTAAGAAAAAGCTGGATGGACTGAAAATCAGTGACCTTCCTTGGAGTCATTGGGGAACTGAGTTTCCAGGGTAAATCGACCACTAATGGGGTTCAGGACACACTGCCCCAAAATCCAGCCCCTTATTCAATCTGGCAGATTGAATATTTTAAGCTGAAGGAATCAGAGAAAATGTCAGAAACAGGAAGTCATGCTGACCTTTCTGTCTCATCTAAGGCAGAAAAAAACAGTCCTCAGGGGGAAAAGCTGCAGCCAGAAGAAATAGAGGGCAGAGAAAGCCCTGCCACTGGAGAATCCTTCGCAAAGGTCACAGGCTGTCCTCGTGGCCTACTGAAAGACAGGTTTACCCAGAAGGTTGTAGAACACTCCCTGTCGCCCCCACCCCTCTCCAGCACACCAGTGGGACTCCAGTGTGACAGCCAGGTTACAGCCCAAAGAGCCCCAAGACACAGGCTGTCTGGGGCGGGGGGGGGGGGGGATTTGGGGAAGTTGAGGCTCAAGGGAGCCCACAAAAACAAGGACACTAGAGGAATTTGAAGTCTCTCACCTACAGCCATGGCTCACCTCGAACAGCCCAGCTCGGAGCCCGACGACCTGTATCCTCACCCTAAGGCCTGTTCACCTCTGTTCCTTCTACCGGTTCCTACTACCTACCCTAAATCATCAGACCAGGAGTTTAAAACCACTCTGGCTAATACGCTAAGAACTCTAACAGAGAAAGTAGGCACGTGCAAGAACAGATGGTAATATAAACAGAGATGGAAACACTTAGAAGGAATCAAAAGGAAGCATAGAAATCACAAACACTGTAAAGGAAATGAGAATGCCTTTGCTGGGCTCGTCAAGAGACTGGACAAAGCTGAGGAAAGAACCTGTGCACTTGAACAGATGTCAATATAAACTTCCCAAACTGAAATGCAAGAAGAAAACACACACACACATACACACAGGGAACATAGTATCCAGAACTGTGGGGTAATGTGAGAAGGTTTAATGTATGTTACTGGAATACAAGGAGAAGCAACAGAACAGGTGTATTTGAAATAATAATGGCTAAGACCTTTCCAGAATTAATGACAGACACCAAACCCGAGATCCAGAGAATCAAGAAATACCCTAAAAAACGCCCTTGGATGTATCATATTCAAACAACAGAAAAACAAAGACAAAGAGAAATTGAACAAGACAAAGTGAGACAGGAGGGAGGGGGAAGAAAACAAACGAAAAACAAAAACCCTCACCTACAGAGGATGAAGAATATGAGTCACAGTGAAGTTATTGGAAACCAGGCTAGCATAAAGAGAAGGAAAATTAAACATTTAAGGTAAGAGAAAAACACTTTCTATATCCAGAACAATTGTCTTCCAGAAATAAAGGAGCAGTAACATCTCAGACGAATAAAATGTGAGGGAATCCATTGCCACGGACCTGCCCTGCAAGAAATGTTAAAAGTTCTCCAGGCAGAAGGATAATGGGAGAGGTCAGAAACACGAATCTACACGAAGAAAGGAAGAATGTCAATGAAAGAAAACTAAAGGCTTGTATTTTTCTTACTGATTTGTGGAAGATGCGTGTTTAATGCAGTAACAGCAAGAAGGGACCGGAAACAGAAACTGGGAACGCTGATAGAGACCACCTCCGCTGTGTGTGGAGAGGAAGGCTGGTGGGTGAGGGCAGACTCGGGCGCAGTCATCACCTAGGACAGGGGTTCCTGCTGAGGCAAAGCAGCTTGGTGTCTACAGGGGACGAACAGCCCAGAGTTCGGGTTTAGAGCCAGAGACCGGAGCCGGGCCAGACCCAGCCCTGCCACCCATCAGCCGCGTCAGCTGAAGTATGTCGTCAACCTGTCTTGTCCTCAGTCCTCATCTCAGAAGTTCAGAAGTCCACAGTTCCTTGATAAGGTTGCTCTGGAAATGGAGACAGCCGGAGTAAGTAGCGAGCAGCACACCTGGCGAATGGTCAAGTTTCTATGTAAAGAAGCAGCAGTTCTCAAGTTGTCCCTGGACCAGCAGCATCAGCGTCCCCTGAGAACATGTGAGAAATGCAGTCTCTGTCCTCACCCACACCTGCTGAATGAGAAACTCTGGGGGGGGGGGGGTTGGGGGGGGAGCACTTTGTGTTATTAACGGGTCTTTGCAGGTGACTGATTCTCAATAGCGATTGATCAACTAGTTCTGAAAACGGTATTTTTAACATCCCTATTCTGGTCATTTCTGATCATCCTTTATCTTCACTCGCAGATGCAGCTCCCTACTGGCACAGAGTAAGATTCCTGAAAAAAAAAAAAAAAAATCCTGTTGAATGAATGAATTAATAAACCTGATGGACCCTGCATAGGCATCCTCAAGGACCATGGCTTCCTCCCCCTCCTTTCTGACCCACGAGGAAGGCAGGGGTACAGACATAGCCTATTTAAACCTACACCTGGGAGCCCAGGAGGGACAGGATCATTGGTTTGAATCCCCAAAGCAGGGTGAATGGGGCTTTGATCCTGTCACCTGCTTCAAATGAGCCAGGCCAGAAAGGCCACATGATTCACTTCATTCATGAATCAGAGATAGAAGAAAACCAGAACCAGGATCTCAGTGTTCTCATTCTTGGTTCCACTCATGAGCTTTCAGATGTTGGGGCCTCATGGTGGAAGGACTTTCTCAATGCATTAGTCATTTTTAGTTTAGTCGTAAGGTTGGATTGGGCCTCTGTTGCATGCACGGTGCCGTGCCGGCCAGTGTAGACGATTACAAAACATCTGCTCCCCAGAGATGGTCCAGTGCTGCAGATAACCTTATGATGAAGCACTGTGGCACCCACATGATGACAGAGGCACACCCACGATGCCAGGGGTGTTTGACACATGGGAAGCCTGTCCCAACAGATCAGAGCTGGCCTCAGGCAGGAGCTAGAGAACAGAGGAGCTGCCACTGGGGGTCTCCTTGGGGATGTAATGCTCTGCCCTCCAGAGAAGAGTGGAACGTTCCACCTGACTGTCACACCAAAAATGGAGTTAACACAGGCAGCAGGTCCCTTTTGCATATTGCATTAAAATGCCTCTAGTGGAAATACCTAGTGCTGGCAATGGTATAATGAAATTAGCATTGTCATATATTTCTGGAAGCATCTGGTAAGCCAGCAAATGGGAACAATAAGCTTTTGGATAGAGTCAGTCAATACACATGAAGAGCTATTGTAAATTTTTGTTCCATTGGGCCCAGTGATCAGACATGTGGAAATCTGACCTAACGGATGTTGTTTTAAATAGAAAAGGGGGATGACATTCTCCACTGCGCTCATTTCTAAACAAATGGAAGTGATACAGAGGACAGAGAATGGTTATGTAAATTGCTGCTAACCACGCAGTAGTTAGTGGCCATTAAAATAATTTTGCTGAGGAAATTCAGCCACCTGCAAATAAAATTTTAAGAGAAGTTAAAAATCACGACTCAAAATTTTACCGACTATGATTGCAAATATCGAATCGATAATAAACATTGCAGGAAAATACTGGAAGGAATTACAACAAAATAACAATGCTGTCATTCAGATGGTGGATTGTGACTTTTTATTGTTTATTTGCTCTCCTTTCCAAATGCTCGAAGATTTTACAACACGTAATACACGTCTTCCTGCTTTCTGCAAGCTCCCGCCCTACCACTCCACTTTTACAAGAGACCTACATCAGCGGCTGTTTTCACTAACGGAAAGAAATCCAAAGAGGACTTTTGCTTTAAAAAAAAAAAAAGAAGCGAAAAACTAAGATATCCTTCAGCGTTGGCTTTGCAGCAAGCCCTACAGAGGCAGCTGCACACCCCCAGCGCTCGGCACCCCCAGCCTCGAGAGCGGCACCCCCAACCCCTTTCCCGGAAGCACACTCAGCACCCACCCCAGAGCTGTGAGTGCCCGCGCTTCCTCTCGTCGCACTTCGTGACCTTGTTAGCAAGATGTGTTCTAAGGGATCAGAAAAGCCCAAGAGGGGTTATGAGGGAACAATTTTCCCACGGAAATTCGTGCCGATGGCTTCACTCTCCACCACGTGGGCTCAGTTAGGAAAGGTTTCCGGGAACGCCCTACTTTCAGAGCAGGGGAAGGCTGGCTTACAGGAGAACTGTCAGGGAGAAGGGAAATGGGAGACTGCCTCCTTCTGGTTGAAGGGGGTAACAACAGTCACAGGCCTCTGATTGCCAGCAGCGTTAGCCACCAGGAGGCTTTATTTTCCTTCTTTTGGCTGAAAGTGGTCTCCGAGGGAGCTGATGGCTCAGGAGGACTGCTTGACCAGAAGGCGGTAAACCGGCACCGGAACGGGACATATTTCAGAAGCCGCAGCCGCCAGCTTCCTTGGGGGCCCGTGCACCCCAGCAACAGCTTAACCCCATTGAAGTCCTTCATCTGGGGGTGAGCCTGGGAGGGTCTGACTACAGGAAAGGGGTCCACCGGGGATGCGGAGGCAGAAGTTTGCGCATGTGGCCGACTGGTGACACAGCCGTGCAGGCGCTGGGCTGAGTGGCAGGGAAACACCCTGCTGGGGCTCCTCCGGCGGCTCTCTGTGGAGCCCTGGACGCCTGGCCCGAGGTGGAAAGGCCGCCCCAGCCCATTTCCACTTGGGACAGAAAAGCGCTTTTTATTTTCGGTACTCATGGTTTTGGCCTCCTCACATAATTTTGGATGCGCAGAGCTTAAAGATACTGGAAAACCTCTACTTAATTTTATAACTAAACATAATATTATTTCTCATTTGAGAACTATTTAATATTTATCTTCCATGTATTTCATGACTATTGTAGTAAAAATTATAGCTTTGAGATAGATAAAGCAGCTTTTCTGTTAACTACCATTGTGTCATTTAAAATTGTTTTTCCCCGCAGATTATAAGATCTAAGCACCAGCCTGTGAGCTCCACACAGGCTGCCAAGGCCTCCCTCTGCCCTGGGCCCTGCTGTCTGCCCAGAATGCCCAGCACTTAGTAGGTGTTGAGCAAAGTATTTTTAAATGAGTGGGTGCTGCCCCCTGGTGGCAGCATACCCAAGTTTCATGCTTAGCACTTTGACCTACTTAATGAAATTCTTGGGAATTTAATCGGAAAACCTAAGACGTGAATCTTGGTGAGAGTAATCTCATTCTCCTCATTTAGCTATTTTGTTTCCCTCCTCAGCAGTTTGGAGACATCTGAGTTCACTCTGTTCCACATGTACTGGCACCTGTCCTTGTGGCGCACGGTTGCTGCTGTTGTGTGGTAACAGGGCTTGCCCCTCTGGAGGATAGAATCTTTTCTTCTCACCTTAGAACTTCTCCCATAGAGTGCTGCACTCAGCAAATCCTGGTCTCACCTTTCCTCGGGGCACTGGAAAGGTTATGTTCAAGACCATCGACTCCTCAGCCGACACCTGGCCTCCTCCAGAAGGAGTTGTTTTTTGTTGGGTTTTTTTTTTTTTAATTAAGTTTATTTTGAGAGAGAGCACCAGCTGGAGCTTGGGGAAAGATGGGTAGAGGGAGAGAATCCCAAACAGGCTCCACATTGTCAGTGCAGAGCCTGACGTGGGGCTCGAACCCACAAACCATGAGATCATGACCTGAGCCGAAATCAAGAGTCGGACGCTCAACCAGCTGAGCCATCCAGGCGCCCCATGGATAGAGAAGCTTTAAATTATTTAAGGCAAAGCAATAAAGAATGTGGTCTTACCCTCTGACGTGCTAACTGGTAGATTCGTATGACTTCGCACTGGGTTATGAAGCCACGTTATTCTGATTGGTAATATTATGCTATCTTAATTCGGTTAATCTAATTACTTAAGTTTAATTTTTTAGGACTGCTATCAAATATTAACATTGTATTAGGTAAAGGACATAACTAATTGGGGCATACGTGCCCACACACACCGAGGGGCCTAATTGCTAGCACAGTGCAGGGCAATTATCTTAATGAGAGCAAAGCCAGCCGATCTCTGGCGTGTACATATGACTCTGTCCCCGCGAAGTCTGTTACAGTGACAGTTCCTGGGCTCTGAGCTCCTCAAGGGTATGGCCATGTCTCCTTCACAGACATGAGTCATCGGCGGTGCTCAGTCAGCATGGTTGACCTGACTTGAAGCAGGACAAGGACAGAGAAAGGTCATGCGGTCCTGGAAAAGTCTAGGGTCTGAGGGGTGGTGTTGCCGGGGTCTAGCTGTTTCATTGCCCGACGTCCACCGGGAAGCAGGCAGGAGCCCTGCACTGAGACCACTCAGACCACGCTTATGCATCGTGGAGAAGGTGTCTACCCCCCTGTGAGCACCGGCATTGCCTGCCTCCCAGATCTCTCCAGGCTCAGCGCCATGGCTGCTAAGGTCCCTCTATTGACATTCAGACCTCTGGCCGCTGGGTCTTTAGTAGTTGTCCTGACACAGCCACAAGGGTGATCTCTCCGAGTCTCCACTCGGCACCTGTATGATGGGCTGTAGGGTCTGCTCCCCTGGAGTGTGAGGCAATGGAGAGTAAGACATGTAAAGTGCCTGATGCGGAAACTTCCACCCAGCAGGGCATTGTTATCATTGTTCATCACTTTGCTGAGAGCCAGTCCTCACGGATACAAACCCCACCCCATGTGCTAGACCAAGGGTTCTGTTCATGTGAGCCACGGAGACTCAGTGTCCATTCACGTGATCCACACACCCGTATGCCTCATTGAGCATCGGCCTCGAGGATCTACACATCACTAGCCTCTTACCCCCAGTGATGCCCACCCTGCCTGGGAAGGTTTAATCATCCATCCGTGCATTCATCCATTCAGCAAACACAGACCAGCGCCTACTGTAAACCGGGCACAGCAACCTAAAGAGAGAAGAAATACATGTGCAAATTAAGGCACATTCTAGATCCCTGAAAAGAGGGTTAAATTACATGCTAAGAGTTCAGTATGGGGGACAGCCATCCATCCAAGCTCCTGGGTCACAGTGTGTGTTAAGGGGGGAGAGCCAGACCCTGACCCCAAAGTCTCTGATTCAGATGGTGTGAGGACCAGGGTAAGACAGTGCATTCCTTAAGAGCTGAAGTCTGACCGATTTTGTCATAGCGCAAAGCAGGTGCTTAGCGTTTGATTTGTGAGGTGGAGTGAAGCACTATGAAATCCTGGAAGGTCGGGACAGCTTCTGGAAGAGGACTGAGGGCAGGGTCAGGAGCAGGGAGGAAGCCCCCGGGGAAGGCGTTCCTCTTAGAGTCGTAGGGCCTGGATTCCTGCCAGAGGAGCAACTGTCTCTGGGATGAAGGGTCCTTCAAAGGGGGCCAGGATTCTCACGTTCTCATTACTAAGTTGGAACTTCCCAAGCAATAATCCCCGCGCGGCCCGTGGGGAGAAGGAGGGCTACAGCTAGCAGTTGTTATTGCGTATTAAATATTGAACGAGATTTCCTCTTGGGCAATCATTTGTGGTCATTAGCCTGCTCTGTCTACCATGTCACAAAAACCCTCAAGCAAAGGAGAAACGTGGGTCTGGGAGACAGCTGCTCAAGTTCAGTTCAAGGACACCCCCGCCACCAGTGGCCAGGCCCAGATGAAGCTAGGTCCCCTGTGTGTCTTCCGTGGTCTCAAGTGTCCTCCCCAATTATCCCTGAGACCAGGTCCAGAGGAAGAGAAGTGGAGACCAGGAATGCTGTTGTCCCACTTTGCCTTCGGCCACACCCTGATATCTTCCTGCCTGAGGAGGGCGGGCTGGCTGCTCGTTCCTGCCAGTGCTGGTGCCCCCCAAGCCCCTCCCCGCCTCAGCAGGCACACACGCAGACCCCTGCCCACCTGGTCCGGCCGCAGGTCCTTCCCATCTGGACGAAGGAAGGGGCCTCCCTCGTGTCAGGTGTGACCACCCCCCAGGCCCCCACCCTCACTCGCCCGCCTTGCCCATAGCTGTGCTGCCAGTGGTTTGCCCTTGGCTGACCAGGAGTCTTGGAAGTCTTCAGTGCCACCGGGTTCGGTGTCTCCCGTCCATCACAGGGAATTCATTTTAGGTTTTGTATTGTCTTTGCTATGCTCTGTACAGTGCTGTTTGAGGGCAGAGCTCTGAAGCCAGCATTTAGAAATTACTGGGATAGAACTCAAACTTCCTAGCCTGGCATCCAGACCCCTGCACAGCCTCACCCCCGTGTCTGCACGAATCGCCCTTCAGGCCCCGCTGGTCCACCACTGCTGCCCAGAACACCAACAGCACACCTCTCCTCTCTTCCTGCAGGTCCCCCACTCACGTTAGCTGTTCCTTTGGGCCAAGCGACCTCTTTAAAGGACGTCACGGTTTAAAGGACGTCAGTTCCCATTGTAACTCCCTCGTTCTTTGACCACCTGACCAAGTTTCAAGTTTCACCTTATTAGTGGGAAGTCATGTTCGTAGCATACGCCACCTCTTAGGTTTTCTCCCCCAAAACTCATAACCCCAGTCTAACCATGAGAAAATCACCGGACAGATCCCACGAAACACCAGCACTGCTCCCCAGAACTGCCAAGGTCACCACAACGAAGAGTCTCAGGCACAGCCCAGAGGAGCCTCAGGCAACATGGCAACTGAGTGCAATGTGGGGTCCTAGATGGGACCCTGGATCAGAAGGACACTGATGCAAAGATGTTGAAGTGTGTGGTTAGACTGACGGCAATGTCAGTTTCTTAGTTATGACAAGTTACCATAGCACTGAAGGATGTTAACTATGGGCAGAACTGGGAAAGGAGTATGAAGGCACTCTTCTGTAAACCTAGAACTTTCCAAAATTAAAAGTTCTCTGAAAAACCCTCCAATAGCCTCCTGTAGCCCCTGGAACAACATCTCTCTCTCCATGTGTCCATCAAAGCCCACACTGCCAAACCCTGCAGCATTCGTCATCCTTCTCCCGTCGGGGCCTTCTGTGTCCTCTCTGTCTCACCACTCTAGAATTCGCTCTTCTCGAGCAAATGGCTGCTTCCAGCCATCCCAGGCCTGGCTGTGACTCAGGGCAGGCTGAGTGTGACTGTCTTCTTTCCTACCATGCCCCCACATTCTGTTTCATGACTCTGATAATTGTCACATGCTTCTGTCTACTGCTGACCTCTTTATTCCCCACCTGCCCCCACTCGCAGCCAGGACTATGCCCCCCCCACCCCTCCCCAGTCCATAGCCGCTTCTGTAGCACAAAGAACGATGTCTAGCATAAGACAGGCAGACAAAACTCTTGCCTCAGTTAACAAAGTCAGTTTCTTTGCTCGACAAATATTTTGGAGTGACAGATGCTGGCCAGGTACAGGGGACCCAGAAGTGAACGGAGGAGTGCTCCCTCCCCTCAAAGAGCTCACAGTCAAGCCCTTCCTCTTGGCCTAGTTAATGTCCAGCTCTCAGGAACACCCCCAGCCCTGTCTTTTCAAGGGCACCCCCCTGACCGCTCACACCTGACACTTTCTGCCAGGTATTGGCATCATGGCTCATTCTGTACTCAGAACTAAGCTGTCTTTCTTAATCAGATCTGAAATAAATGGTGCTGTTTTTATGCAGATCTTTCCATGCAATAAATCTATTAAAAATGGAAACTATAAATGATAAAATAAAATTTCTGAGAATGTGATCACTCAGGAGACTTTATAATTTTTACATATATAAGTAACCGTTACGGAAAATAATTACAAATGCCCAAAGGGATAATTTTTTTTTTTTAAGCCTCATTAGCCAAAATCTCCCACACAGATTAGCACAGTTAAGGTTTGGGTCTTTTTTCTCCCAGATGATGCCCCGTTTGTAAGCTTACATAAACGCACGCACACAGAGCCTCGGTATTTTACAAGCAAGTATGGATTCATGCAGCACGCTAGTGTGAAACCCAGTGATGTCAACCTAATTTGTGTGAAACAGTTTCTCACTGTAGTAAATATAGAAACACAGCATTGTTTTTGAATGGCTGTATCCTTTCCAGCTACTTCCCATCATGCTACCCCACCGAGGCTTAAACAGTCTTTTTCTGCTTACTTTGGACATTCTGCTTGTTTCTGTTGGTTGACTGTTCTGAACAATACTTTAGTTAATAACTTTACACAGACATCTTTTCACACTTGTCAAGTTATTTTCTTAGGATAAATTCATAAAAGTTGGAGGCTGGACTACAGTTGTGTTGTTTTGTTTTAATTTGTTGTAGTTCTGTTTTTGAGTTATGTTGTCACATTAACTCCCAGGAAAATTATATAAATTTGTATTGCCACCAGGCACACTATTATTTTCTTTTTATTTTTTTAATGTTTATTTATTTTTGAGACAGAGAGACAGGCAGAGTGCAAGCTGGGAAGAGGTAGAGAGAGAAAGAGGCAGAGAATCTGAAGCAGGCCCCAGGCTCCAAGCTGTCAGCACAGAGCCCAACGTGGGGCTCGAACTCATGGACTGTGAGATCATGACCTGAGCCAGAGTCGGACGCTTAACTGACTGAGCCACCCAGGCATCCCCACACTATTATTTTCATACAAAGTTTTTTCATTTTAAAAAACTCCAAGTAAGAAATGTAAGCAATAAGTTAACGCATTAAGGTAGCAGGATAGAAAACTATCATATAGTAATCACAAAATTGTCACATAATATGATAAAATTACCGTGCAACATCGAACAATAAGGTAAAGCATTAAGGAGCAGAATATACAGTTATCACACAGTAACTTCATAGATACACATTAATTACCTGTAATCTTTTATAAATATTTTTATGCACTTCAGACAGCACTCGAGGTACAGCACACCAGCCCTCAAAGTGGCGGCCGGACCTTGGGCGAGGTGATGTGAGTGCGCCGTGATCATCCATTCATACAGCAGACAGATACCTACTCAAACAGTGGTTCTCCCCGAGAACCTCATTCTAGAGCAGAGGAAGCAAGTCACTGGAGCCATTCTGGAAGTTTACCATTCTTTCCTGCTGCCTCACCACCTTTTTCTCGTTTTTAATTTTGAGATAGATTTACGTGCTTTTGTAAGAAATAATGCAGACAGGTCCCCCGTAGCCTTCATCCATTTCTTCCACTGGTAAATCTTGCAAAACCAGAGTGCAGTATCACTGCCAGGAAGCCCACATTGACACAACTCACCTATCTTGTTCAGATTTTAGCAGTTTACTTGTACTCATGTATGTCTGTGTGTGTGCGTTCCTGTGTTTAGTCCTATGTACTTTTATCCCACCTGCCGGTTCACGTATGCACACCACAGTCAGGATAGAGAGTAGATCTATTCCAGGGGTCCTCAGGCTACTCTTTTAAATATTTTTTAATGTTTATTTATTTTTGAGAGAGAGAGAGAGAGAGAGAGACAGAGTAAGAGCAGGGGAGAGGCAGAGAGAGAGGAAGACCCAGAATCCAAACCAGGCTCCAGGCTCTGAGCTGTCAGCACAAAGCCCGATGTGGGGCTCAAACTCACAAACTGCGAGTTCATGACCTGAGACGAAGTTGGATGCTTAACCGACTGAGCCACCCAGGCGCCCCTCAGGCTTCTCTTTTATAGCCAAATCCAGGTCTTACCCCCAGCCCCTCACTAATGCCTGGCAACTACTAATGTTTTCTCTATTTCTTTAACTTCATTATTCCAAAAATGCTATATAAATGGACTCATACCTACAAAAGTATATAGCCTTTGGGGGTGGGCATTATTCCACTCACGATTCCCTTGGTATTTATCCAAGTAAGTATACATCCATGGTCCATCCCTCCTGATCACCCGTAGGCTCTCATGGCTTGGTGACCCACAGTTTGCTTGACCACTAACCCACCAAAGGCCATAAGAGTTGTTTTTCCAGCTCGGGGTTATTATGAAGAAAGCTGCTTTATTTATGAATGAACATTCACGTACAGGTTTTTATGTGAACATAAGTTTTCATTTCTCTGGGCTAGATGCCCATAAGAGCAGTCGTCAAGTTGTATGGTAATTACACATTGAGTTTTATGAGAAACCGCGAAACTGCTTTCCAGAACGGCTGTACCATTTTACGTTCCCACAAGTGACACGAATGACCCAGTTTCTCCAGATCCTTGCCAGCGTTTCGTGTTATTGCTTTTTTTTTTTTTTAATTTTAGCTGTTGTGATAGGTATGTAGTGGTATCTCATTGTGGTTGGGATTTGCGTTTTCATCACGGTTAATGACGTTGGCTATTGTTTTGTCGGCTTAGTTGCCACCTGTATGTCCTTTCTGTGAAATCTGTCTTTTGTCTGTTTTCTAATTAGACTGTTTAAGGATTTTTACTGTTCAGTTGTAAGAATTCTTTATATATCCTAGATACTAATCCTTTATCAGATACATAGTCCATAAATATTCCTTCTAGTCTGTAACTTGCCTTTTCGTCCTCTTCACGTGGACTTTTGCAAAGCAAAAGGTTTCTTATTTTGATGAGGCCAATGTATTTTTTTGTCTTTGTGGCTCGTGTTTTGGGCATCAAGTCTAAGACCTATTCACCTAGCCCTGGACCCCAAAGATTTTGTTCTGGTTTTTTTCCCTACATGTTGTGTGGTTTCAGTTTTATGTTAAAGCCATGATCCATTGTGAGTGAATTTGAGAATCAGGTGTGAGGTTGAGGTGAAAGATTTGTTCCCGTGAGTGTCGACCTCTCCACCACTGTTTGCTGAAAGGCTCTCCCTCCTCCACTGAATTGCTTTTGCACCTTTGTACAGCTCAGTGGGGCGTATCTGAGTGGGTCTAACCATTGAGCCCTCTGTTCTTTTCCATTGCTCTGTCTGTCCCCCCCTCCCCCCCCCCCCCACCAGCACCACAGGGACTGAATTCCTGTAGCTATGTGGTAAGTCTTCTTCTCAGGCAGAATGGGGAATGGCTTTTTGAAGAGGTAGTTTTGGTGCTGGCGGGAGATGCCACCTTGCCAACGTGCGGTGTGCACAAGACTGCGGTTTAAGCTCTGGACCAGTGGCCGGGGTGTGCTGCTGTGCCCCCCCAGCCGGCATACATGGACCTGGGAACTAAGGAGGAGGTGGCTTCTCTCACTAACACACCCAACAGCCCACACACAGGGTGTTTAACTCCCATCCCTGCAACCTTTGGTGGATTTAGAGGTTTTGGTTTCCAAGGGAGAAATGCTGGAGGTTGAGGCTATAGCATGACCATCTGAGAGCCTCTCCTTCCTCCAGAGTGAAGGGCAGGGCCTCCTGTGCTGGCTAAGGTCACCAGGCGTGCTTCTGTTAGAGGAACATGGCGGGGCAGGGACAGGACACCTGTAGTGCAGGCCCTCTGGGGCCCCTCTTACGACTTCCAGAAGCAAACCCCAAACAGGCCAGATGGCTGAGGGTGCAGTCGCTTGGGATTGAGGCTTTAGTAAAAGCACACTAGCTGGGGGGATGGCTGAGAACAGCAGTAACAGAGGCTGGCAGGTGGTGAGGAAGGTATTTATAAACACCAAGGAGGCCTTGTGACCAGTTGCAGAAGCGAGGACTCGAGTACCTACAGATATTTTCCCGTTTGCTTTACTCTGTACATTTTATCTCCTTAACCACCGTCTCGATCCCCGGTCCCCCTGTCCCCTGCTGCTTCATGGAAGGCATATTGATGATGGCGAACCTAATAATTCAGACTCTAGGCCACAGTCTATGTAAGGGTGACTTTTACTGAACAATGTGACTAACGTGTCTCTTTTCTGGATGGGGGAGAACATTTCTCATTTCGTATGAAGAAATATGGTGATGGTTCTGTGATTTGCCGCTTGGAAATTAAACACGGTGGAACGTGGGTGTGGACGCTGAGTAGCCACGAGTGGACTGTGCCAGCTGTGGTCTGTGGACATTCATGCCACCCATTCCCTGCAACAACGGGGCCACATTATCTTGGGGCCGGACCCTGGGAATTACCTTTTCCGGAATCCCTTTCCAGCAGGAGCCTGGTTTGGATTCTGCCTCTGAGAGGCGCTCATGTGAAATGCAGAAGGCAGGAGGTAAGCCACTGCCTGTACTTCCTGCAGCACCAGCAGCAGCAAAGGCAGGGCCTTCCTGAATGTTCCAGCCCTACCCCCCTCCGGCCCGCCCACTGTCGGCCTCCCGCACAGGCTGCGGCAGTGGCTTCCTCAGCAGATTCCAGCAGCTTCCTCCGTTGCCTGGTTTCAGGGCAGCTGTCCCCCCCCCCCCCGCAGCTTCCAGACATCTCCACTCCAGCAGCTGTTCCTTCCTGCTTGAAGTGTCTTGACCGCTGCGTGCCGAATACACAGGCCTGAGTGGAGTGGGAGGGACAGTTTCCAGAAAGTTCTTCTCCTCTTGGAATACCTGCTCCCAGGCGGACGCCTGCAGGAGGCGAGGCTGGCATCTGCCTCAGGACACAACCCACGGCTTCTGTGTGCTCTGCACAGACCCGGGCCGTGGATACTCCGGATGGGCCCAGGGCCAGGTGCTGGTCGGCACACGTTCTCTAAAGGTGCAACGAAGCAGACCGTGCCGGAATGCTCTCAGAAGCTGCGACAGACGGTTTTCAGAAGCAGCCTCTCCCTCTGTCACACCTCTCCTGGCGGCCCTCCACGTGGCACAGGAACAGAATCTGTTGATGTTGTGAAGCCAACAAACCTAGCCTCACCTGTGCCAGGATGCCCCCTGTTCATCTCCTGCCCACCGTTTTCTCTTCTTCTTTTTGTTAAAGGTGACACAAAGAAGCAGAAAATATTTAAGCTGCTGCTACACCATTTGTGTTTTTAATTTGACAAGAAAACTTGTGCAGTTGCATGGAACATTTGTCTTATTTCTGCAGAATTTCGTTTTCTACTCTGAATAACAAGCAGGTGCTGACGGCAGAATTACCGCCACCCCCAGTCCCCAGAATCGAGCCCTGCCTCCTCTCTGCAAGACCCTCACTGCATCTGCATCCACAGCCCGGGCACCACCAGGGACCCCTCCGCCAGCACACGGCAGGCACTATGCACGCTCCAAACCGGCAGTCAGTGCACAGCCAGAGCCCTGTGCCCAGAACACAGATGAATGGAAAGACATACTCAAAATGCAAGGAGAACGGGGCCACGTGACTCAGGAAACAGCGTGCACACACATTTAGACAAGTGAGCCTCCCTCTTCAAGAGAGAAATGCATATGAGCATGTGCACAGACCTGCTGATGCCTCCCCTGCCCTGCTGTTGCCCACGCCATGCTTGGGACTGAAGTGACTTTAGTCCCCACCCCTCTCGTCTAAGGAGTGCCACCCATCCTCGAGCTCTTCTGCAAATCACAACTTCTCTAGGCCGTAATTCTCCAGATACTTTTGTCCATCCGCACTCATCGGTCACCCGCGTGCGCAGCACACGACAGCAACAATGACAGCAGGGTGATTCAGGACCTGCTCCGGGCTGGGCGCAGTGCAGGCTGTCCCTTGCATTATCTCATTCAGTCCTTACAGCGACACTGTGAATGCAACACTGTGGTAATCCCCATCTGACAGATGAAGAAACTGAAGCATCCCGCGGTCAGTGATGTGACGGGCTTTTAGGGAACTGAACTAGCATTTGAACCCATGACTTCAGAGTTCAGCCTTCTTGCACTGAGCTAGAAAGTGCGTAGTAAGGGACATAATGCACAACATAAATAAGCACCAAGTCTATGCACTGAATTATAGAATATTTTAAATAAATGAAATGTATTGTTTAAGTCAGCAAGCGGGGTAAAGCATTCACATTATTCCAGGTTCAACCTGCATCCTGATGAAATGGGCAATGAAAGAAAAGCATCCAGTTAGATTTATAGCAGGTTGAGCAGTGCCCAGAATCAGTTTCTCCCTTCCCCACACTCTGACTTTGGAATTTCCAGTTCAGGCCTTTCTACACCATAAATATTAAATGTGGGTTCTTAAGTTCCATCTGAAAGACTTCTCAAATTCTCATCATTATTCTTCCAAATAACAACCAATGAGCAAGAACATTAACTGGAGGGAATTTTATTTAGGCTCATTGAGAATGTGACCCGTGTTATACAGCCATGCAAAATCTTAAGGAGAAGTGTTTTACTGCCCATTTTTCCTTATTGATGCTTATCTAAGAAAGAATAAGAAGATAAAACCCTTCCAATGGTAAAACAACCATACTATGAATTATTACTTCAACATAATTTACCTTCTACTCGTTGTGGTTAAACAATACTGAAAACTGAAAGAGGCAGTCACTCACTGCTGAAAACTCAGACAATAGATTTATCTAGAGGTGGCAAGACAGAGAAGGAAGCTATTGGGAATATGTTACAACAACTCAATTTTTATCTAGGTAAAGCTTTACAATAAACTTGCAACTCTTTAAATTGTACCAACCCCACTGACAGTTAGAAGTCTAAGAAATAAGCCCTATATGACCCGCAGCCAACCACGTGTTACCTCACACGGTGACAGCGTGCCTGCAGAGAGGCTGATCTTAGAAGTCAAAAACCCAGCTTAGCAGGGGATGCCGTGACGCCAAGCTTGAAGAATGTCTAGAACGTGAGAGTCCGTCTCAGAGAGCATGAAGGTGTCCCAGCCGAGTTGAGTCGATCCCGTTGCGTCTGAATTTAGCATGTGGCATTGGCTCAATAAATATTTGCTAAGCAAACAGCACAAAGGAGAGCTAGGATGAACGCCAGGCACCTACCGTTATTGACTGTGGGATGGCGTCACCACTCAAGCCTCGGTTTCCATGTGTGTAAAATGATGGCGCCAGAGTAACCTCCTAGGGTAACTGAGCTGAAAAACGGGTGGTGTGCAACATGGTCTACCGTCTCCGTGCTCCCTAGCAGGGAAGTGCTCCGAGCCCCCAGCTCATCAGGAAACAAAGCAGTGTGTGTTGCATGCCAGGCAGGTTTTACTGGGAAACCATATAGTTTTCCACTCTTGTTGTCCTTTGTTGATTTAAATAACTTCCTACCGGAGGTGCCCAGACATGATAACACATTACCCTTAAGGGGTCCAATAACTCCAATTCGTTTATACTCAGCCAGTATTTTGAGTGTCTCGCATGTATCCGGCCGGATGCCGTGCAAAGTAAGGCAGTGACACGAGAGGAAATGCCATAGCTGTGGAGCTGACCCCTGAGTTCAGTCCCACTGCATCTTGGAGCTGTGTCTCCCTGTCTTCTCAGCCACCGGAGAGTGATGCGCCTCCTTTAGAGGGAGGACACAGTGAATGAGATGATGTCTAGGAAGCACCGTGACAGGACCTATGAGAAGATGCCCGGACAGAGAGAACTTTGTTACCAGAAGCAGTGGTGCCGTGGATGATGATGACTGTCCCATTCTGGAGAAGACTTCTCTGGAGGAAAAGTAGGCACTCAGCCAGTGGCATTCCAGGCCGGGCAAGTGGCCTAAGAGAAGTGAAGATCAGTGTTGAGTGCTCTGGTGAAGGAGAGATGACATCAGGGTGGAGAGCCAGGACAAAACCCACGGGGGTCAGCAGGTACTAGAGTGAGACTGGAAGGCAGGGCAAGAGCTTGAGGGGAGAGGGCAAGACAAGACCTGTCCAGCAGGGAAGGCCAACAGCTGGGGTCCACCCGTTAGTCTCTTGCTGCGTCATAACCCCATGAAAACTCGGGACTCCGGGGCTGATTAGAGGGCTTGGCCAGAGCTGGGTTTAGCCAGGACGCCGTGACTTCTCTTCACATGGCATTTCATTCTAGACGTTTCACATCCCAGGAAGAGGTGTGAAGCATCGGGGCCTCTCGAGGCTTCAGTTTGGAGTCACTCTCACTGCATTACATGGGCCACAACAAGCCAGGAGGGCAGTCTGCATTCAAGGGAGTAGATGAACGGAGAGGGCCGTGGCGTCACAGCACAAAGAGGCATGAGCCTCCACAGGAGGAGTGTGTGACCGTATTCTGCAGTGTATCACGTAAGAAGTATCTGGAAGGTTTATTCTGTGCCACAAGTGGGGGACGCTTTGGGAGTTGCTGAGTGGAGCTGAGCTGGGCTTCCTACAGATGTGCTCTGCGGCATGGGGAATGCAGGCTGGGGTAGATCAAGGCAAACCTGGTTTCAGGCTCCTGCTAGAGTCTGAGCAAAGACTAGAGGGAACTCAGAATCCCACTCTTGGATAGATACCCAGTGGAAACGCATTATGTGCATCCACCAGAAGAGATTTGTAAGAATATTCATACGTAGAAGTAGTGTTCAAAATAGCCAAGGTCTGGGACCAGTCCAATTGCCCGTCAGGAGTAAGACGGATATATTGGTTTGGTATTTGCATGTGGAGGAATACTATACAGAGATTACAAGGGGGAAATGCCACTATAAGCAATGGAAGGGTGGATCTCACAAACAGAAGCCATACACAAAAAGCAAGCTTACTGTATGGTTTCCTTTATACACAGTTCAGAGAAGGCAAGACTAATGTGGCATATTCAGCATTGAATGGAGGTTATCTTTGGGGATGAGGGCACTAGTACCTGGGAGGGGGCACAAGGGGGCTGGCAGTGTGTTATCTCCAGACTTGGGTGTAATCCCATGGGTATGTTTGCTTAGTGAAAACTTATCAAGCTGTACATTTATGATGTATTTTTCTGTGTGTATGTTATACTTCAATTAAAAACCAAAATAAATCCACTGAAGAGTGAAGACTCTGTGACTTAGCATCTGTCAGTCGAGGCTGGGAGCGGGAGGAAATCATATAGGACACTAAGGCCCCCAGGAGTTGTGGAAGAGGTGGCCAGACCAGACATACACGTAGGAAAGTCTCAAAGTCACCAGGTCTTGTGAAGGTGGAAGAAAGTGAGTTAAGAGAAGTGAGTGATGCCAGGAGCTGCCCTTAAGTTCCAGTAAGATTTGCAGGGGTGGACATGGGCGAGCAGAAGAGACATTCTCAGCCTTCAATGCGTGCGTGCCTGCCTACACCTAGGCATGTACACGCACACACGCTCACACAGACACACCTGCCACCCACACAGCAAAGCACGCTTGCACACACGACCATGTGTGCACATGTTCATACATTTACACGTACACACTCATGCATACATGCAGACACATACATGCTGTTCAAATACCCAGTCACGTGTACGTGAAGGCACACGTATGCACATATGCACACACTTAAACGTATACACGTGAGCACACATGCTCACACACGCAAGTGTAAACACACGGACAGGCACAGGATCAGGTGCACACATACACACTTGATCGTGCACACACAGACAGACACACACACACACACTCAGCTCATGCAAACATGCATATGCATACCCTTACACACACACACACACACACACACACACACACACACAAGGAGAGCTTGGCCACTTGCCTTCTGAGACCCTGTTGTGACGGCTGTATGTGCTCTGTGTGTTAGAGAGTAAAATTTTGAAAGTAGGAAATGACTCCATCCCAGAAATCAAATACAAGGAGACAGCACATTGCCCAGGTCAGCTCAGAGCCCGCTCCTCCTGCGGGCCTCCTCCTTATGTCCTGCCTTCCTGGAATCTCCCTCCTGGCCGCACTGGATGCCCTCATGGAAGCTCAGGGAACTTGCCTCACTCTGCGGCCCCCCAGGCCCCTCAGCAGCCTGCCCCCACCCGCGTGCCTGGGAAGCTGAGGCCTGAGCTGCCTCCGTGGGCACCTCCCTGCGACAAGAAACAAAGGAAGCCCTCCGCAGTCCGCCCACTATTGAGGATGGCAGCATCCATCCGGTGGGGCTCCATAAAGACTCCCTGGGCTAATGAATAAACCCTCAAAGCTACCAGCAGAGCATTTAAGGGAGAAACGAGGGGCCCCAGAACCTACTCAGCTGTCCCCAGGCTACTGCTTTGGGCCGGTTTATCGGGCATCTCTGTGTGTTCCCAAGAACCCATTGGAGCTGGTCATCAGCCAGTTACTTCTGTGTGTCCGACCCTCTTGGAGAAGGAAAACCACCTCGCCCTGTAAGCCGAGCTCCTTTCTCCAGCAGCAGCCAGAGTAGAGTCTCTGCCGGCATGCAGAATGTAACCATGAATTATCCATGGGCTTCAGAGCCGTTTGACAGGGAACGCGAGAACCGCCGAAGACAGGTTGCAGGCAGTGGGGACTTGGGGTGCTAATTACTTCTCACTGTCACTTAGCGATACCCGCACATCTGCTGGGGGAGAGAGGGGCCTTTGCCTGTCGTGCTCGCAGAAGAAAAGAATGTATTCAAACAAACAAACCAGGATTCCACAAAGCATACAGAGTAGCAGAGCTGAGCTCGCGGAGCTGTTTAATCGTAGGGAGGAAGCGGTTTTGGCCAAAAGATTCTTCTAACAAAATGGCTAGAAGGACATTTGGCCGAAGTGGAGAGGCAGGGGAGTGGGTACAGGGCAGGTGGATTTTGCGTGAGCCCAACTGGCATTGCACAGCTGGCCATCAGCGCCCTTTAGCGGCTGATTTCCGCTCTCTAGCCTCAGTGTGCTCATCTGTGACGGGGGGAGAAGGACGGGGCCGCGCGCACGTGGCTGAGAGCCTGTGAGCCCTCAGAGAGTGCACCCAGCCTTCTGCACTGTGGCTTTTAGTTTGCATTGCCTGCTGCACAGGACACTGGGTGCTCCACCCAGACCCCCCGCCCCACCCCCGTCCCTTTCACCTTTTCTGAGCCAGGCCCCCACTCCCTCTGGCTTCTGTGCGCTTTTACTTCTAGCCTCTTGTTACTGCGCCTGTTTCCAGGGAGGGCCCAGAGGCTCCCGGATCCCCTTGCCTGCACTGGCTGGGAGACGCCTGACGGCTGTCCCTAAGACAGTGACTAACCACTGTGGATATGTGCGAGCCTCAGTCTGAGAAACCCCTCCTAGTGGCCCTGGAGGGCCCTGCTGACGCCACCTCCGTGGAACCCTGGCCTGGCTTCTCTCTACCTTTCGCGTCCTGTGGCCCTCCTCCCTCCCCAGTTTTCCTAGTAACTCGGCCTGTGCACAAAGCCTGTTCCCAGGACTGGTTCACATTGGCATTCGGTAAACATTTGTTGCAAGCCCGAAGCGTTCCCTGTCGCCCCTCCCACTTCCGAGGACGGTGAGGACCAGCCTCACTGGATAGCCCCACACATAACAGTTCTGGCTTGTTTTCCAGATCTTCCAAAGCACATCTTCAAAATGCACAATTTTTCCAATTACAAAGGCTGAGATTAGTTGTGAGCCCTCTTTGGGGGGATGACTTGACCTTTATTACTATTCTGAATCTTTGCTCACCTTTCTCTGCTATTCTGTAATCCAGCAGGGAAAAGATAGACCTATTCCAGCCTTTTCTTTCAAATATATGGCGGAATTTTCCTTCTTCTTATGAGCTAGGGAGAGGAAGGGGGTTTGCTGTTTCTTTCCAAATAATGTCCCAAGATTTCAAGGGAAGGGTTTCGGAAATGACATTTGAGTTAAAAGGAACTGTTTTAGGGTTTTTATGAAAGCAAAGAGACGCATTCAAATTTTTCTGCTTTTCTTTTCATATGAGGAATTTATAAAATACCTCTCCCAACAACTTTGAAAGAGGGGAATGGTTTGCAGTAGCACTGACCGCTGACGTGTCTGGGGACTGAAACGGGCAGGGTGTGTCTTCCTCCCTAAAACACCCGCTTGAGAATAGCCCTCAGACAAGCTTTCTGTGTCTGAAGCCATCAGATCATCTCCAACTGGGTCTGTGTGGGCCCAGGAACACGGAGTCTTGGGGGGAATCAGCCATCTATGTATTAACTTGGGACTGGGGCCGTTTACAGGTTCTTTGGTCAGAGGTGTTATGCTGTTACTTCTGAACACTCAGTAAGCTTGGGAGTGGACCTTGGTCTGCTCTCTCAGAGGTTTAAAACTCTAAAGAGAAAAGAATACAGGCAAACATACACCCCTGGAAACAGCACCCGGGTAAACACCTTGGAAAAGCCGCTGTGCTCCCACAGCGCAAGCTCTCCCTAGAGAATTTATTTACAACCAAAAAAGAAAAAAAAAATGCTCCTTTATCCCTGAAACTGCATCCTTCAAGTCTGGGAGAACTGAAGATAAAGCTATTTTCCTAAGAGCATTGGAGCAAAACGGAAGACAAGTGTAACATAACTAGTGACATTTTCCCAGGAGGTATCTGCTTTGAGTGTGTTTCCATTTTAATGTCATTTGAAAGATCTTTATCAAAATTAGTGGCACAAACACTCTTTTTAAATACATGTGCATTATTTTACGTTTCTTTAAGAAGGAGGAAGCTCCTTTCTGGGCTTGGCTGCCTCTGGCTTTGCTCATTTGCCGTTTCGTCATATCTTACCCTCCTAGTCACCTCCCCACCGCCCTTTCCAAGACCATCATCCACGCAGAAGGCTTTCCGACAGGCCCTTCAAGCCACTTACTTTCATTCACTCCTTGTCTCCTTTAAAAGCATAATGTTGTTTTACAATCCACCTCCTGCCTATCAAAGGTGATGTTTACCTGAAGGCCTCTGAATGCATTTTGCTGGGATCAAAAGTAATTACTTTGCAAAGTTCATTTCCGACTTCCGTGTCTTCTTTGCCACTGAATAAATATTTCATAAGTCTGAAATTCAGAGGCTGTTTGTTTCTCTTAGTTTTGCAGGGTTTTTTTCTTAATTAGCCAATATGCCTGTATTTTTTTTTCCCCTAGATTTCTTCATAGAATGTTACAGAATAAGATACTTTTGAAACAGATCTACAGAGTTTTCCCGCAGAATACTAAAGATGTCAGCACACAAGGGAACAAACGGGGAGCCGGGCATTTGCGTGAGCTAACACACGCTGATAATTTATTCAGCGTTCATTCAAACCCGCACGTAGAGGGCCTGCCTGCGAAGGGCGTTGGGAATGAACGTTGGCCCACAGTATTTCTGGGGACTCTGGTTCTTAAGTAACTTGGAAACTTTTGAGATCTAAGACCAAGTTTTGGAGTGCATCATTAGAAAGGTTCTAAAACTCCCTAAGACAGTAGCGTATGCCAGTTGCTGCCTGCCTGCCTGGTGACAGGAATATTTGTGGTGGCAGCCAATGCTTCTGCAAAATCCTGACTTCAGATAAACAAGCTGGGGCAGCTGACTTGGAACTGACAGTCCCTTCTTATCCAGCTGGCAGAGGTTGGTGACTACAGTGAAAAGCCCGTAAGAGGAGGGCAGCGTTGAGCCACAGGGTGGGCAGGAACCACAGGCCGTGTGGGGCTTGTGGCATTTAGCATTTTGGCTGCTGGCATCTGGATTTACTTGGGGACATCACTGCCCATGCCATGCTGAGGCTTAGGGCCTCTCAACAAGTTCACTTTACCCTCCCTTAAGGAACGGGCTGGTCACCCAAAGCTGGAGGGACTTGGGTCAGGAAAACACCAAGGCCATCAACTTGCCTCCAGCGGTAATGCCCACCAAAGCTCAGCTCTGCACTTGGAAGGCGGCTTCCCTGGTTTCCTTCCTGCTCCTGGGCCTAATTCTTCTGCATCTGTCTCCACTCTGTCTACGTACCAGCCATCCGACAACCATCTGGTAAGTTCCTTCGTGGCTCTGAAGAGCCTGAGATTGTTTCTGTTGCTTGCTACCCAAGAAGTCTAAATGATTCAGGGCCTAACAAGGTCAACAGGAACCCAAGGTGGGGGACCAAGACCTCCATTCACTTGCCGTCCATCCCCCCACCTCCTCTGTGCATTTACGCAGGGCTGCTCTCCAGACCCTCCCCTGCAGCAGCCCCAGTGAGCTCTGGAGACTCAGCAGGGTTAAGGTCGCAGGCTGGTGAATGGGCATGTAGATCTGACCAAATCTGTTTGACAACAAGGTCCACTCTCCAAGCTTTCTCTGCCTCCAAGAGTAAACAAGTTGATTTTCTCTTTTTAAATAGTTCACTCCAACTTCTCACGAACAGACCCTCCTTCTTTGAATTAATAAGAGTCGTTTTGTGTTTTTCTCTACCAAAATCTATTTGGAATCTCAAGTTACCAAAGCAGACAGGAGAGGGGAGGCGAGGGCCGGCACCCACGTGATGCCTCCACCCTGCGGAAGAGGTCACCATAGCCCCTCCAGACCTAGCAGCCAGACATGTGGCACAGAAACCAGCACTCTGAGCAATTTGGCTTTTTCGTTAATTCAAATAGGACCATGCTCTCTGACCTCAATCTGTTTCTAATCACAGGGTCTCATGAAGCTTAGAGATGCCAGAAACTTCATGGAGCCACTCTCTGTATTTCTCTCCTGTGTCAGCTCAAATATTCAATTTCAAGCTCCTATCTGACCCGTGTTCCTTAACTGAGAGCCGTTCATCTTCTTCATGTTTAGGAAACTGCAAACTCAGTATAAATGTGCCACCCTCTAGTGTCTCTTAAATTCTGTCTGGAAGAATGCCACGGGGAAAAGGGTTTAGCATATCTCCTTAGGCGTTTGGGGGCTCAGGATTCGGATGGAGATTAATGCCTATGCTGTAAATCATCGCGAGGAGAACTATAAATAGAGGGGCCTCTTTCCACACGGCTGAGGATTTTCGGGTCTAACCACAGTACTTTATAACCCAGATCCCCACACAAGGGCAAGCGTGAAAATGACCGTGCTCTGGGAGTGGATATTTTATGCATGAACTGGTTTCATTTCTGGAATCTGTAAGCTTTTAAGATGTAAGAGTCATGGAATATTCCACACTCCATCCACGTCAGACCTAGAGGTTCATCCAGAGCACCTATTAGCATAGTTTGGGGTCATAAATCCTGAGGGCCTTTGAAACGCTACTCCAAAGGCACTGGGTGGTTTTTCCTCAAAAGATGTGCCTCCTATTTGAAAATGAAGTCACTGCTTCGAAGGTGCCTCTCTTTCAACAGAAAACTGAAGCAGATCGTGGGGGCTTTTTTCCTCCTTCCCCCACCTGGCTGCCTATTTTGTTCTCCTACTTCCCCTCTCCTAAAATCACCATGTGCTTTCCCAGGAGCCGGTGGCCCCGTGACCTTGCCCGGTGATTTCTCGTACAGCAGGCTTATCATTTTCAAGGACTGAGCAAAAACATGATTTGGCTGTAAAGACAAAGGACCCTCAGGCAGGACCTTGAAAAGTCAGGGCTTTGTCACTGCGGAAGTTCAGTGGCATCAGCACTTCTCAGCCGTGGTGACTGTCACCATTCGGGGCTGGATCCTTTCCTGTGGTGGGACTGTCCTGTGCATCGCAGGATGGGTGGCCGCATCTCTGGCTCCCACCCAGGAGGTGCCTGCTACCCTCCTTCAAGATGTGACAACCAGAACCTGTCTCCAGACAGCCGTCCCCGGGCAAGGGGATCGCTCCCAGCAGAGAACCCCTGAGCGAGGTGTCTATGTGGTGCCTGTATGACTGTTACGAAAGTAACCTTTCCTGAGCTGAGTTCGGAGACCTTCTGAGAACCGGAAACAATCCTGCCAGCGTGTCTGACTCCCTCTGAGATTTCTTCAGCTCTCACAGCTGTTGCCCAGACCCAAAGCTCATGTCCAGTGACATCTCAACCCCTTTCCACCCGGCAATCCCACTTCTGGGTATTCATCCAAAAGAACTGAAATCAGGATCTGAAGAGACAGGTGCCCCTCCACGTTCACTGAAGCCTTGTTCTCGGTTGTCAAGACGTGAAACAGCCCACGTGTCTGTCAGTGGACAAATGGGTACAGAAAGTGCAGTTTGTGCATGCGGTGGAATGTTATTGAGCCACCTGCAACTACACGGGGGGACGTGGAAGATCCTATGCTAAGTGAAATGAGCCGGACTAACACTGCAGGATTCCACTTGTAGGGGGACTCTAACGTGGCCATGCTCATAGAATTAGAGGATGGAATGAATGGTGGTTGTCCTGGACTAGAGCAGGAGGGAGAGGAGTCTCTGCTCAGTGGGTATGAAGTTTCAGTCATGCCAGATGAATGCATTCCAGAGGTCCGCTTTGTCTCCAAAGTTGTGCCCATAGTTAACGGCAGGGTGTTGCGCACGGGAAGATGCGTTCAGAGGGTAGAGCTCATGTTACGTCTCTTACCACAGTGCAAAATGAATGCGTGGATAGATCATTAGATGGGAAAAGAAGGAGGGAGGGTAGGGCTCCTGTTCCTGAGTTCTGAGTTCTAGATGGAGAACTTGGCAGTAAAAACGAAGCCTCGGGGATCACCAACGGTCACGACCTCTGGTCCCCTCCACCTCCCTGCCCTACCGTTTCTAAACGCACAGTCAGCTGTCCGGCCCGAAATAAAAGGTTTATGTCGAGTTGTCACATGGATTCTTATGGCAATAACATTTGGAGCCTTTTACTGGGACATAAACTGTAAGCTAAAATGTCACCAGATTTTATTAGACAATCTAAACTTAATTGCAAATAAGTTGATGTACTCATAAAAGATGATGTAAGACCGCCATCTCAGCAGACACACAGGGACCAGCCAGGAGCACGAGGCGGTGACTCAGTGCTGACTTGTCCTCCACTCCAAAAGGCACCGCTTGCTTCCTGAAGTACAAAGAGGGAAGAGTGATGTCGGCAGGAAGCGACATTATTACTTAATAATCACAACACAGAGAGCCAGAAGTTAAAAGAGGTCGGTGTGAACCATGTTCCAAGACCATTTTCTCTGGAATAAAATTTTCGTAAAGAGCTCTATGTCTTTTTTATGGCCAGCGAGAACGTCATTGGGAAATTAATGATGGATCTGAATGATAAATCTGCCTTCATATAGAAGGGTCGGCTTTATGAAAATATGCTTTGATGCCTCGAAGGCTGTAAATGAGAGCAAGACAAGAATACATCCAGAAGGATCATTATTCCAAGTCAGGCCACCTGTCCTACTGCCCGATCCCGTCAACTTTATTGGAAATAAAAATACACATTGGCAAAAACCTACTTGTCATGCAAAGGTCCGTAGTTTTCTTTTTCTTTTAAGATAAAATATGCTTAATATTGTGAAGACCCCATGGCTTGGGTCAGAATCTTGTGTTTTCACCGTATGGCTTCCGGAGGATTCACCCAGAGTAACACTTTGCGAGAAAGAAATCTTAGGGATGTCAAAATGCTCACCAGTGTGCTGCAGAAGGCCATTTTTCTTAATCACTAATTCACCTATTGATCGGTTTTCAGTAAGTGGTTGTACACGTGTGTTGCGGCTGCTGTAACAAAGCGCCACAAACCCAGTGGCTGAAAACAACAGACATTGGATCTCTCACAGACCTGGAGGCCGCCAGTCTGAATTCAAGGTGTCGGCAGTCCCGCCGTGCTTCCTCCAAGCCGCTGGGGGCAGGTCCTTCCCGCCGCTAGAGCGGCTGGCCATCTTGCATAGTGTGGCTGGCAGGCACATCACTGCACCTTCTGCCTTTTGTTGTCACGTGACCTTCTTCCCTTGTCTGTCTACGCATCCAGATCTCCCTCTGACGAGGACACCCATCATTGGGCTAAGATTCACCCTACTCCAGCAGCAACTTCGTCTTAACTCATCACATAATGCAAAGACCCTATTTCCAAATAAGGTAGCACCCTGAGGTTCCCAGTAGACGTGACTTGGGGGAGAGGAGAGAGGACACTATTGGACCTGGTAGAATGCTAACTAGACTATCCATGGTCGCTGTCACAAACTCTCTTTCTCTGGATCCCAGGTTCAGGGCACTGCCAGATCGTCTTTGTAGCATGCTGTGGCTGTGGCCGTGGTGTCCCACCCTGCACCACCTCCCCCCCGCCCCCAGCCTGGCCCTCTCTCTAGGTCGTCTGTTAGTTAACATTACCTAATTAATTAGCTTTCTGTTTTTTTTTAATGGACTCACTTTTTTTTAACTTAATGCATTCTTAGGAGAAACTTGACATCACCACCTTAAAGAAACATGAACCTCCTTTGCCTGCGATACCAGATGAGCTGGGGGATCCGTTCACAGAACCCAGTGATGTGATGCGTCCAGCCGGTGCTCTGTCTGCAAGGCTGCTATCTTTGTGCGGAAGGAAGATTGGCAAGTGGAAGAGAGGCGCCCGAGACAACATCACACCTACAGGTGTCCTTTTGCTTTCTGTGCTCAGGACCGATGGTTGGAAAGGCCAGTACTCACCTGTCTTATGGGAGTGTCACTTGGTGCCATGTCCCTGGGCCACCACAAAGCATCTTCCAAACACATCCACATACTTGGGAAATCACTGCCAGAATGACCACAGCCACTCTGTGAAGGCAGGCAGACCTGGGTCAACTTGAGCAAACGTGACCTTCAGGTTCCCCTTGGTAAATAGGATTTACTGCTACAGATCCAGCAGTCCGGAAAGAGTGTCCCCTCAGTCTCCATTCTCCCCTTAATGCTGTCTTGTCTTTGCTGCAGTTTGACTTAGACCCACCAGTCACCACGACAGCCTCGGGTTCAGGCCGATAGCCATGCTTCTGACCCTTCTTGGCCACAGAGCAACGGTGACTCGGTTGACAGAGCCCTTGGCTGGCTCTGCCTTTGCAGCTGGGCCCCAGCCCTCCTGGACTCCGTCCTGCTTCTGGGAGCCGCTGCTCCCCTCCTGGAGGGCACGTCTTCCTCAGCCCCTTGTGCATGTTGCCGCTCTGTCCGTGGCCTCTCCCTGTTCACCACACACATTCTCAGGGCAGTCCCGCCTTCCAAGGCCGCTGTCCCTACCTGCACACCTGTGCCTCCAGTTCCAGGCCTCTGGCCCCGGCTCGCCAGGCTCCAGCATCACTAGCCAGTCACTTGGCAACCGGTTCACCTGGCTGGTCCCCGCTGGACTCAACTTCGCGCCCAGCACCCCCCCTCCGCCCGGTCAGCTCGCTTCCTGGGGCTGCTTGCGGACCCTGCACTTCCCACGGGAGGACCCCACCAGCTCTTGTGATCTCCCATTTCCCCTGTGCCAGGTCCCCGCGGGGTGCTGGCTGTTTCCAGGCAGGTGGAGTGTGCATCCTCACACAGCGGGAGCTCTAAGTGGCCGCTGCTCGTTATTCATTCATCCATTTATCGAGAAAACCAGTGTAATGAGTACCAACCATGTGCCGGACACTGAATCAGATGCTAGGAATCCACAGTGAACAAACGAGTGGTCACCCTCTCCCCTGGCTCCGGTGGCATTTGCAGTCGTGGGAAGGGAGACTGTAAATGAATACATATCAAGTATGTCACCAACAGGTGACAAGCACCAGGACACGAGACCATGCCAGGCAGGGTGAGGGGTGACGGGCCTGGGCGTCCTCTTCAGAGGTGGTGAGGAGAGAAGATGAGCTGGCAGACGGGTCTCCGTGGAGACCTCCGTGGAGGGAGGGAGCAGCCGTGCAGCCATGTGGTTACTGGGGGGCTGGGGGCACTCAGGTGCTGGAAAGGAAGGGTCAAGGCGCCGACAGAGCTGGAGCAGTAAGCAAAAGCGAGAGCAGCAGGGGAGGGTAACAGGGAAGGAGGGCCTGTCTCGTAGCACCCTCTGTGGCCACAGTCATGGGTCATTACCTTGCAGTCGCCTCAGCTGGGCTCCTGAATGAGGGGCTTGAGCTCCATCCACCCGCTGCCAGTGAAGGCGTGACGGGTCAGATAAGCAAGGTTCTAAGGCTGGCGGGGTGCCTTCCAGGCCCCAGCTCCACACTTCGCACACCGGCAGCCCTCCCCGGCCTCCCAGACCCCGGTGCCGGGTCAGCCAAGAGCCCACCCAACTCTGAGCAGAGGAGCGCTCCTGAGAAGGAGCCACTGCCAGACTCCATGCCAAGTGGTGCAGCGAATCAAAGCCCGGCTGCGTCCGTGGCCCACGGTGTGTGCTTTGCATTTGCAAGAAGGCAAGTTCAAGAAATAGAGGGGGACAAGTTCAGAAGCTGATGATGGCTTGCTGGTGTGGAGAAGTTCCTCACTTCCTAGCCTCCAGGTAAAATAAATTGCTTCTTTTAAAAGGTCTTTTTTCAGGCAGGTGAGGATTTTTGTCCGGTGGTCGTCCTCAGCATAAATTATTGGTTTCTTTCCACATGGTTTATTTACTTAGCAAGTAAATTGGGTTAGATCATCACTAAATTTCGCCATTTGGCACATATGATATTTATGCACTTAATAGCTTCATTAAGGAGGTTTCCGGGAGTATATTACTGAGCAAGCCTATAGATCATCGGGCAATAAATCTAGAGGACTCGCCTTAGCATGTATCTAATTTGGCCATGGCTTTAATTAAGTGTTTCAGCTAATGATTCCCATTTATGTTTAATAAAATTTATTGTGTAAAAATAAGTTATCAAACCCCAATTTATTCAAGTTCATCCAACTGATGTGCGGCCGAGAGCAGCATGTGCTAACGGGTGGCAATTCACATTTAGAGTCTCGCCAGCTCTGCCAGAGGCATCGGCAATGGTGTCCAGCCGGCGCATCGCCTTAAAAGCTATTTGCCTTGAGGGAGAGAAAGCTGTGCTTAAGTTACCCGTGTCTGGGCGGCAGAACTAACAGAGTCTAAGGGGTTGTGAAAAAGGGCCGTGCTTGGAGATGGCTACCAAAATGCAGGTGCGGCCCTCACCGAAGATGGCCAAGGCTTTGGCCTGGGGTTCTCTTGACAACGTCTCCTCCCTTTGAAATCAAGCGATGCATGGTCTTCTCGCTGGACCACCTCCAAGCCCGTGACCCCTAGAGGCCATCTCACATGCTGCCTCTAGAACGTGTGGCCCCCAGGGTCCCTGGGGCTCTGCGTCACGACCCCACCTCTCTCTCCATCCCTAGGCTGCCCCGGGTGTGGCTGGTGGCCCCAGCCGAGTGCCCACCCCGGTGCCTCTGCCTCCTCAACCCCCCTGGGATTGCTGAAGACCAGCGCTTAGGGCAGCCCACATTCAGCGACCGATTGATCTGAGTGCAAACACCCAGCCCCATGGCCCCAGCTCAGAACAACTCTGAAGAGCTGTTTCTGCTCCAGGGCTTACCCCCAAGCATGGGAGTGACTGGGGCCTTGGTACAACTTCATCACATCCAGGGTCCCCCATCCAGTCCACTCCCACTGCCTCTGCACCCCAGAGGTATGGATCACTCCCCACTCAACCGTCTCAGAGCCCCCTTCGCAGGGACCCCCAAAGTGCCATATCCTATGGCCTCCTAACAGTTTTGGGGGATTCGTGCTGACCAGATACATTGTCATCAAAGTTGTGTGCAGCGATGTCCACATCGCTGATTGTGTGAAATACTGAAAACCGTAAATCAACTGAAAGGCCCAGGGAGGCTGTATAAGATGTGGAACACTTCTGTGGCACCAACGCCTGCTGTTAGAAGGGCTTGGTGGGTCTGCATATGATTACACAGAAAACCCACCAAGCTACGTTGAGTTTGAGAAAGTGACAAGAGGGGCGCCTGGGAGGCTCAGTCGGTTAAACGTCCAGCTCTTGGTTTCGGCTCAGGGCATGATCTCACGGTTCGTGAGTTCAAGCCCTGCATAGGGCTCTGCACTGACGGGTGGGGCGGGGGGGAGCCTGCTTGAGATTCTCTCTCTTTCCCTCCCTCTCTGCTTCTCCCCTGACTCATGTGCACTCGCTCGCTCTCTTTCTCTCTCTCGAAATAAATAAATAAACATGAAAAAACTGAAAAGAAGCAAATATGATGATGCCCTTTAGCTCAAAACAATGTTTTCGATATTTTCTGTGGGTATCCACGTGCGGATAGATGATAGCTATCTAAATGCATAGAACATTCTAGAAGGAGATGCAGAAGTGCTGACAGTGGTTTTATCTGAGAAGGGGGCAAGGCTGAGAATGAGTGGTCAGAGAGTGGGTCAGGAAGGACTCTAAGCTTACCTGGAATCCTTCCACTTTCTTCTCTTTTTTACTTTTTATCAGAGTATTTATGTATTGATAGCTAAATTAAATATCAACTGCTTTTTTGGAAGCTGGACCATATAGTTTTTGCTGAAATCTGTATGGATGGGACCATGTATAAGGATGGAAAGGAAGCACGTTAGAAATACTTAGATGCCAGTTAAGTGTCTGCTTTTCTCCTCAATTAGAGAACAATAAATAGGTTACTTTTATTCCTTTAAGACTGTATTTTTTAAGTAATCTTTACGCCCAACGTGGAGCTCGAACTCACAACCCCAAGAACAAGAGTATCATGCTCTACTAGCTGAGCCAGCCAGGCACCCCCGTTACTGGGTTACTTTTAAAAAGAAAGCAGACTAAGAAACTATGTCTAATCCACTACACCAAGCTGTTACCCATTTACAAGAATCTTTTTTTTTTTTCATGTTTATTTATTTTGAGAGAGTTAGAGAACGAGCACGTGCATGAGTGGGGGAGGGACAGAGAGAGAGGGAGAGAGAGAATCCCAAGGAGGCTCTGTCAGCACACACCCTGACACGGGGCTGGAACTCTTGAACCGTGACATGATGACCCGAGCCGAAATCGAGTCAGATGCCTAACCAATGAGCCACCCAGGCACCCCTCGAGAATCTTCAAAAAGCACTGCCCTCAACCTTAGGATTTTCCTGTTGGAAATTCCCCATAACTAGGTGGTCGCTAAGACCTAAGTAAGGCTGGGCCCCACCAATTCAGTTTTCCATTCTGGTAACGGAAGTTTTTCTTTTTCTTTAAATTCAGTCACTTTTTAATACCGGTACAGTTGAGGCAACTTATATTTGCGAATATCATCATGTCCATAAACTTAGTACAAGGTACAGATGAATTTTCACAGCCTCACGGAGGCAGACCTCATTAGGAGGAGAACATCAGAGCAGTAACACCATTGAAGACCACGTCACCCAGTCCCATCATTTTACATACAGGGCACGGGATTAGAGACGGCAGGTGACAAAACTGTTCAAGGGGAAAGTCAGCCTGAATCACATCAGTTAGCACAGGCCACTGCAGCGAACCCTTGTGTGCTGTTGACTTGGCTGTATTCCCCCTTTTCCTAGGAACACTCCAGTTCCCATCTTTGACTGGCTACACGGTTTGCAGAGCCCAAAGCCAAATGGAAGCATGGGGCTCCTTGTTCAGCAATTGTTAGGAATGTCCAGATGGTGACAGCAGAGCATTAAACCGCACACAGGTAAACCCTTCTGACCGTGGACGCAGACCCCAGCCGCACACCTGTGAAGCCACACTCGGCCGAGTGTGAGCAGAGGCCACGGGCGGCCACGGGGCCAGAACGTGTGGCCCCAGTGCCAAGCCACCACTGTGTCACACTGCCCCAACCACACCGAGTGGTTCGGGGGGAGCATGTGAGCCAAATCAGAGCGGGCGGCCTGGGCTTAAGCGATTCCCGGGCTTGTGCCCAGAAGTTCTTCTCCCCTGCTGTGGACCGGGGACCACGCAGCCACCTTGCTGGTCGCAGCCTTCCCGTGACCATCGGGAGAGACCGGCCTGAAAATAGGGCACATGCACAGCAGACAGCAGGGCTGAGCCAGGACCCGGGCACAACCAGGCTCCAAGAACACCTGTGACGTCCCTCCAGCAGACTTTCCCTTCACACAAGCCCTTTCGTTTTTATCCGTTTCCACCATTTCAAGTGGGGTGTTCTGTCACTTCCACCCAAAAGTATCCTCTCTGCTCTAAGTTCTCACTGATTGTTAAGAGTATACGTTTTTCACAGCCTTTCTGTGGATGGCAATTTGGCAATGTCAATTAATATTTAAAATGTTCGCACCACTTGCCCCTTGGATTCTATTTCTAGGAAGGAATTTATCCTACAGAAACCATCACCCAATTATGCAAGAACTTTTTTTTTTTAATGGTCTCTGCAGCATGGTTTGTAATAGTGAAAAATTGGGAACGACGAGATCTCCATCAACATGGGACTGATTAATTAAACTATGCCCGTTTCGTCGTTTGCAACGAAGAGAGAAGTTAGTGAGGCTGAGATGTACTTCCCTAGAAAGCCAGCCACGACTGGTTAAGTACAAAAAGCAAGCGTACAAATATGGTTTTGTTTGCTCTCATTGTTGTAAAATAAGTTAAGATGTTAGCATGTATCCACAGAGAAAATAAGTTGCTGGAGAATTTGGGGGATGAAATGGAGGGGCTTTCGCTTTGACAAAACACATAGAAATGCAGATGGTGTGAGATTTCAAAGATTCCAAAGAAAAGCCACGTAACTCCCAACAGTGTGACCTGCCTTGAGGTGTTTGACCCCAAGTGGCCCTATGATGCTAGTGTTGAAGAGACACTATACGACCCTGTCTACCACTGCTAACCCCAGCTTCTCATGCACATTCTGTCCTGGGTGAGGACCACTCCAGAAAGCTCAAGAGTGCGTGTGAGGGCCATTCGGCACGCAGGATTCACATTCAGTGCCAATATTAACGCTCATTTCCTGTCTCGCCCACCCCCCCTGAGTTGGGGGCCTGTCTTCACATGATCATCATAATCTGTTTCCAATGTGCCATTGATAATGGGAGTTGCATGTTTCTAGGACACGGTGGGTGCCCTATCTTTCTAGCTCTCAAGCCTTTATTTCTCCATGAAGAAGTGACTATTTATTGAGCAGCTATTATGTGCCCCACACAGAGATGGAGGTGCTGAATATGTCGGTCATGGTTGTGTCCCCCTGGAGACCCGTGGGGACGACAGACATTGGGAGTGCTGGAGAGAGACGCAGAGCATCTTGCCACGTGTGCCAGGCCCGTGTAGCTCCTGGGGCCACAGAGGCGTCCAGAAGGGGTAAGAGTCCACCAGGGTGCGTATCCACCTGCCAGAGACACTCGCATATGTGAAGGCCTTTGAGGGAAAAGGGAAAGGAAGCAGAGAATCTGCAAGGCACCCAGTGTGTCTGAACGTGGCGAGTTAGCAGGAGAGGCAGACGCTCGGAGGGGAAGCGCAGGGGCCAGGCCTTCCAGACGGTGTTAAACATTCGGTCACTTCTCTGAAGAACAGATGAAGCACTAGAAGTAAAGCAAGGAAGTCGCAGTGGTGTTGGCACCAAGGAGACCCTCCAGCCACAGCGTCGGTGGTGGGTGGTAGAGGGACTGATGTGTTTGGGGGGGGGGGCGGCATAGAAGCTGTTGAGCAAAGACAGTGGAGGCTGCGGGACGCCTGGGGGGCTCAGTCAGTTGAGCGTCCGACTTCAGCTCAGGTCATGATCTCACAGTCCGTGGGTTCAAGCCCCGCGTCGGGCTCTGTGCTGACGGCTCGGAGCCTGGAGCCTGCTTCACATTCTGTGTCTCCCTGTCTCTCTCTGCCCCTCCCCTGCTGGCTCTCTGTCTCTCTCTGTCTTTCAAAAATGAATAAACATTAAAAAAAATTAAAAAAAAAAAAAGACAATGGAGGCTGGGAGGGAGGTTCTGCGGGGGGAGCAGACAAAGCAGTCGGACTCACCCGGGGTCAGGAGGACAGACTGGCTTGGGTTGGTGGGGGAGATGGCCTGGCTCCCCTGGCCTGGCACCCCTGTTGCACTGCCGTCCCCAAAGATGGGCAACCTCTGTAATGCCCCCCTACTTCCATACAGCCACCTCCATGCTAAAGACCACACCAGGCTTTGCAGGTCCCCCCCACACACCCTCCAACACCCCATTTGATGCGTGATGAGACACAGGGCCCAGTGACCCCACCAGCCAGCGTGCAGGATCAGCCACAGAACTTTCCAGATGTTACTAGTGCAACATGAAAGCATGGGCCCTTACTCCAAAGGTACAGAGGATCTCAAGCAGGACAGCAGTGTTTCCACGGGAGTACAGGGCCCCCGTGAGCATCCTCTGCGCGCCCCCCACCCCAGTGATGCAATGTGCAGGACTCCTGGGTCGTGGTGAGGGGTGGCCCGTGGGCGGACTCCACCACGCTAGAAAGGAGGGACCGTGGGGCACCGTGCACACACGTGGTTTCTCCAAGCACATTAATGGCTTGAAGCAGTCAGGGGCAAGCTTTCTCCCACTTGAAAAGCAAGCCTTATCAATTAAAAAAAAAAATACTTAAAATCTATACAAATGCCTTCCTTTAATGCAAGCAGTGGCTGCTTAGTGGCTTCAAGAGCCACTTGGCTCTCTGCTGGCCGGGCCACCTGGAGAATTTGCACGTGCACAAGAAGCCACAGCCACATCTCCCTGCCTCAGAACAACAGATTAATATATTCAGGCACACCCTGCGTTCGCTTTTAATTTTCATTTTTAAGACCATCTCTGTTCAATGTGAATACCAAGACCTCCATCTCACAGAAGGAGGTGCCCGCTGGGAGTTTTAAGCCTTGAGGGATTCTCTGACCATGATCCTAGATCGAATGGGGCTCGTGTTTTCATTGCCATTGCTATCTTTCTGTGAGTGCTTCGGTTCCAAAATTCCATAGGTTTGGAGAAATCCACCCTGACCCTTTCTTACCCATAGCCCTGTTTTGCTTTTAATTGCTGTTTTGTTTTGTTTGTTTCTTAATGCATGATTTCACACAACAGGAGGGTTTCCGGGACTGTTTGTGGAACATCACAATAGAAAGTCCTGTGTTTGAACTTCAGGGAACCCCTCAAAGGGGTCAGATGACATCCGCGGGCAGTATCGTCACCCTGTCTGCACAGGTAAGAGCTGGGCTTTCGTCTGTGTTCTCGCTGCCGCCAGTCACGCTCTGCCTGGGTGGCTGTCCCTGTATCAGGGGACTCGGCCAGGAGGTGAGAAGACAAGCACAGGCTGAGACAGGCAGGAGAGCGGCCCACTGCAGAGTGTCCACATTGCTCTTTCAGGACCAGCAACTGGAAATAAAATCCACAGAAGATGGGTGGGTGGTGGAGAGAAGGAAAAAGCAACTCCAAGGATAGGGAAGAGTTTGAGTCTTCAGACATCAAACTTCTGATCCATATAGTAACAGACCCCTGTCACCAAAAAAAACAGATGGATCACCAAAAGCAAATGTCATTTGTGTGTGTGTGTGTGGCTACTGAGTGCCTCACCCCTGCGTCTCTACACCTCCACGCAGCCCTGAAGGCGAGCAGTGAGCTGGCCTCCCCTCTGACTTCCCAGAAGATGAGGAACTCTCCTCCTCTGCTCAGAGCTGGCCCCCAGGGCCTCCCCCAGCACCTGGGACACACCAAAGGACGGGAAGCCCTCGGCAAATGTCTGCTCTCTTCGGACACTGATACCGAATACCAGTAAGAGCTCGAGATCTGTCGTCACCCAGAGCTTATTCTGGGCTAGACACCAAACCGACCGGTCGACTGCAACACCACCCACCTCACCCAGGAAGGAGTGTGTCTCTGATCCACACCCTAGACATGAGTGGACCAAGACGCAGAGGGACGACGTGGCTTGTCCACAGAGGTGGCTGTGCTGGGGCAGAGACTCGGTCAGATGAACTCACCAGCCCCTGCTCTGACTCTGGAAGTGCAGGTGGACACGCCGATTCCCACCTTGCAAGGTCAAGATCATAGATCCCGGCTTCACCGGCTGCAATCCTGGAAGGAATGCAGGGCCTGAGGTTCCCAGGGAAAACGGCTTTTACACCTGTTGGCCCCGAGCAGTGTTTCTGCTCAAGACCCACTCCAGTCTCTGTGGACACATATGGCTTTACTCCTGCACCTTCCTCTCTGATGCTCCGCGTCGAAATCCTTCTGCCCCCTCCCCCACCATCAAGAGCCAACAGAAGCCACCACCGATTCCAGGGGCTCGCTTTCAGGAGAGTCTCAAGTGCATTAACAAGGAGGTAACAGGAGCCCTTTGATCTCAACAAGGCACGTACTGTTTCATCCCATGGTTTATGAAACAATTTTAGACTAATTATTTCTGACAACTTGCAAATGTTTATAAACTTCTTCAAGGAGGAAAAGGCACAATTAGGTGTTTCTCTGACAAACAGAAGGGTTTCCTTTGTGCCGTGTGGCTGATGTCTTTTCCCCCAGGAGAGTTCTGAAACCTTGATCTTCTAAGATGCTTCGATTTCCGCTGAGATACGGAATTAATCAAACCATCCTCCCAGCCTTTTGAGTTAAATTTAACTGAGCAGGTGAGAAACGGCTGCGGTCAGGCCCCTTTCCCAGTGGGTTACGTCTTCTGTCAGGTGGTTGTGGCAGTCCTGGCACTGGCCTCACTGCTCTGACGGCCCTTTGTGCGGTTTCAATGTGTCTCAGCCGATAACTGTATGGCTGGCCATGAACAAGCCTAGCAATTAAATGGAACCTGGATTCTTAATCAACTTTGCCATTAAAGAAAATTACCCCACATCATGGCTATTTGCAGTGTGCCTGGAAGTGTGGCTTTCAGAAGCCCCCAGATCCCTGGGTGTTATAAATTCAAAACCACAGAATTCCAGTGAGGCCCAGTGGACCTTGGTACAACAGAAAGATGAGTACTGGGCTGTTCCTCTGTGGCCCAACTCACATTTTAATACCCTTTTGATTATTTACCATTGTTAATTCAAGAATATGCACAGCAGGCAGGTAGGAATATTGCAAAGTCAACCGGCCCTTAATCCCTAGCTAATCCTGGTCAACTAACTATATCCTTCCTTTATTAAAAAAAAGAAAGAAAGAAAAAAGAAAAGGCATTCTGAATCTTTTGTTGAAAACAACTTGCCAACGAGAAGAAAGACCTTGCTCTTCTCTTGAGACCCAAGCGTGAACTTGTACAATCTGGCCAATAAAAGAGATTTCTGTCCCCCCTTTTTTCACATACTGTGTCAGGGCACCAACAAAGCTCCCATTATTTCCAACATAAATCTGTTTTGTCATTTTTGAATGAAAAATTCCTTTTCACCCCTCTGACTCTAAGAAGAAATTCTTAATACTCACCATTAGGAGCTGGGCACAAAAGCAGCCATAAAAAAACAGAAGCTTTGCCAAGCCGGTTTCTTTCCAAAAACGGGATCAAAGACAAACTCTGAGTTCCAAGTTTTTAAACGTGAACACGAGTGGATGCAACAGTATTTCTAACATTACCTATCAGGTTGCTTCCACCTGGGCAGGCATTACACGTGTCTCAAGGTGGTTTCACGTAGAAGGAAAGAAGGCCACTCTGAGTTGCCCAGAAAGGAACTTATTAAGAGGAATCTGTCGGAGTCCAAGAAAACGCAGCAGCCAGTCTGGGACAGGACAGGCAGGAAACAGGAGTCCCCTAGGAACTTGGCCACCTCTACCTGGACACCTGGGTCCCTTCCCACCAGGCCAGAGCCCCCCTGACGCAGCAGCCAAAGCTCCCCACCCCCATTGCCCCCCAGCTGATTCTGTTCATCCTTCCCAGACGCAGTAACGAACATACCAGCACCACAAGCTTTACCCCCATCTGTACATCACCTGTACTACTCAGCTCCAAATCTTCTCCATAAACCTGTAACGAATAAAACAATTAAAAAAAAAAAAAACCATAGCCGTTTGGGAGGCAATGCCCATCAAAATTACAAGTGAACACTCTCTTTGACCCAGCAATACCTAGCAGTGCTGACTCCCAGATAGCTCACGCGTATATGGGTTGATGGAAGTCCAAGTTCTTCCCAATTGCACGGTGCCTAATATCAGAAAATCAGAAGCAACTTCGCCGTCCGTCCGCTGGGAGTGAATGAGTGAACTAAGGCACACCCACAAAAATGGAATTTCGTGCAGCAGCACAGAGAATAGGGAAATTCACAGATAAGGAGAGATCCACCAGGGTACGGTATGCAAAGAAAGGATACAGGGCGGTATGTGAAATGTCGGAGGAGAATGCATGCTGATACCAGTGGTGTTTCATTAACTCTTTGGAAGACTTTGCAGAACTAGGAGTGATGACATAATGTGGGCGGGAGCTGGGCGGTAAGAGGCAGGGCTGGGAGGTGAGGCAGGATTTTTAATACGCACCCTTCTATACACAGCTGTTTTCCAGCCAGGTGAGGGTCTCACCCAGCCAAAAATAAGCAAGTAGATGATACATTGAAAGGAAGTAAGGAGGGGCGCCTGGGTGGCTCAGTCGGTTAAGCATCCGACTTCGGCTCAGGTCATGATCTCGCGGTCCGTGAGTTCAGAGCGTCGGGCTCTGTGCTGACAGCTCAGAGTCTGGAGCCTATTTCAGATTCTGTGTCTCCCTCTCTCTCTGACCCTCCCCCGTTCATGCTCTGTCTCTCTCTGTCTCAAAAATAAATAAACGTTAAAAAAAAAAAATTAAAAAAAAAAGAAAGAAAGGAAGGAAGGAGACGCCTAGGAGGCTCAGTCGGTTAAGTGTCCAACTTCGGCTCAGGTCATGATCTCACAGTTCATGGATTCAAGCCCCGCGTCGGGCTCTATGCTAACAGCTTGGAGCCTGCTTCGGATTGTGTGTCTCCCTCTCTCTCTGCCTCTTTCTCTGTCTCTCTCTCTCTCTCAAAAATGAACATTTAAAAAAACTTTTTAAGGAAGTAAGTTGTACATTCCAAAGAACATTCACTCCTCTAAATGGAAAACCAATACCACTTTCCTTAACTGGTTGTAACCTTAAAAAGGAATGAAACCCACCAGTGTTGCTAACTCTTCAGCCCAGTTACTTGCAGGAGCATCACCCCAAGGCCCCCTCTGTCTGCATCAGAAACAAGGAGGGAAGTGTGGTGGAACTCAAGACATCCGGCATCAGCCGAGACCTCTTATGTGAAGCCATCAGGTCAAGAAAGAGCTGAACTGTGGACAGTGGCAATGTGTGATGTGATGCTGTCTCATGCCCCGTCTGTGACCCTCCTCCCCCAAGACGACCCTGCGTGCCGCACTTCAGGGAACTGACCCAGTCCATGGCCACAGGTTTCTTCCCCTTCCCCTCTCTCCAGAGGTCAAGGTGCCATACGAACCACAGCAGCAACGTGGTGGCAGCAGCTGTGGCCATGCGTCTGTTGGGAACGCTGTAGTGGTCGGACACGGCCCTTGAACTGCGTGTGTCATGAGTGGCGTGGTAAGTGCACGGCCATCTATTAAGCGTGCCACGGCCCTTGCTCCTCCCTGTACACTCTCCAGGGTGAAACAAGAGATGTCAACAACTGGTTTGCGCTGGTGTCTCAGAGCAGTGACAGGTCAATATTTTATTTTTTTAGCAGAAGCTAACAGTCCATCTAAGCAGGTGCCTCGATCTGCTTTCCACGGACAGCTGCCCCTTGGCCTGTCCATGAGTTCTAAGTGGAGGATAGACAGGAGCCCACACTTGAGGGATCCTGCTCCAGGCCTGCCTAGAACCAGAGGCTAGACTTTCAGAGTTCTCTGAGCAGTGCACGGGGAACCCTGTGTGGGAAGCTGAGTGAGGACACTGACTGCCAAGCAGCTCTGTGCCCAGTGACAGCATAGGACCCCTGATTAGTGGCTCCTTCTGCTTCCTTTGTTATACCCATCAAGGTACTCTTGACAAGCAGCCCAGCGAGCGTGGATTTGGGCTTGTGCATCCTACAAATGGAATATTAAACACGTTTTACAGCAGGCTGCCAGGCCAGGGACACTTGAGTGAGAAAAACAGCTGAAGGATGAATTCGTTCCAGCAGTTTGGTCAGCTTGTGTGTCGGGGGGCACGGGGAGGGTTTGGTCATGGTGTGACCAGCTCCTTGGCTTCCTGGTGACTGCTCTAACCTTTGCCCGGCACCCATGTAACCCACAGGCTGGCCTGCTTGGGGACACAAGGGCTATGGGATCTGGCCCCACGTGAGCACAGAGCACCATCTGGAGGGAGACAGAGCTTTGTCTCCCCAGTGGCCTAGCACAGCCCCAGCTGTCACTCAGGATGCACAGGTGACAGCTTTCCACCTTTGAACAGTCACTGCAGCCTGAGGCTTGTCAGAGCTCCCCCGGGGGTTGGTGGGGCAGAATTCCAAGCCCACGTCCCCTTGTACACACATCACACACACCCTTCATCCTAGAGAAATACCACTGCACTGGCCATGAGCTTACCATCTTCAGAATCCCACAGCCTGATATCCTCACAGCCTGACCAGGAAGTGGGCATCAGGACAGAGAGAGAGAGAGAGAGAGAGAAGTGTGCGAGAATGCTGTTATTCCGGCCTGAGGAATGAGAGGGGCACTCACTCCTAAAGCCCCGAAAGAGTGCAGAAGTCCACTCCTTTTTTTTTTTTTTTTTTTTAAGTTTTCCTTATTCTCTCAGCCCCCAAGCAATCAACAGTGGTACACAGGGTACCATAAAAGCCAAAATTCTGAGAGGAAAGATTCTCCCAGTCAGTGAACTGTGGTCCCCAGAGGTCTGAGAGGGGGTGAATCCTTGTTGCTTTACTTACCTCTCTTTGTCCTCCCCCAACCTGGACCCGGAGTGGGCACAGTCACAGAAGTGCATGACGGAATGGGGAAACTGAAACCCCAGCGTTCCGGATGGAGGGTGGAAAAGAAGATCCCCAAGGAGTCCGACAGGACCAGGGAGGTGGCAGAGAGGGAGGAAACAGGAAAGCAACCCCACAGAGATGCTTATGAATCCAAGTTGCACTCAGGAGGGCCAGGTCCTAATCCACTTACCAACTAATTTGACGACGTATCTACTAGTCACTGGTCTCTGGGTATCACACACATAGGACATCTCTGAGAAGCATGTAAAGACTTTGAAAAGTGAGCCAATGATTGAAACTACAGCCCCCAGTTGGATTGGAACTTATGGCCTGAGCCCAACCTGTTCAGTTGCTGGCCAAACCAAGAATGTCCACATTCTCTATGAGTCTCCATAAACAAGACTGAGTGCCTCACAACACAATGGTCAAAGTGTCCAGGATAAAATCCAGAATGACCCAGCATATGAAGAATCAGGAAAATCTTAACTCACATGAGAAAAGATAACCAACGGATGCCAAAATCAAGATGGCACACGTGTTGGAATTTTTTACCAAGACGTTAAAGCAATTATTACAGAAATATCCACCCCCCCGCAAAAGCAATCACAAACATGTTTAAGGTGACTAGAAAAAGAAAATAAATAAAAATGAATAGAACATGGAAAGAAGAACCAAATGGAAATTTTAGAACTGAAAAAAATACAATAACCAGAATAAAACCTCAATGGATGTGCTCAAAATGAGAATAGAGATTACAGAAGGAAAAATCAGTGAACTTGAAGATAAATAAACAGAAATCCTCCACTTCAAACAACAAAGAACAAATGCCTTTAAAAAATGAAAAGAGCTTCAGAGTCCTACGGGACAATAGCAAAAGTTCTTGCATATAGGTGTTCAGGTTCCCAGAAGGAGAGAGAAAGACTGCAGGGCTGAAAATTATTTGACAGAATAATGGCTGAAAATTTCCCAAATTTGGCAAATTTTTATACACTTACAGATTTCAGAAGCTGAGCAAACTCCAAATGGGATAAACCCAGGGAAATCCACACTCAGACACATTGAAATCCAACTACTAGAAACTAGAAACAAAAAAAAAATCTTGAAATAGCATCTGTTCTCTGTGAAGGAACAATGGTCTGAATGACCTCAGATTCTTCCATGGTGGAAGAAAGTGGCGTGCCATTTATAAGGGACTGAAAGGAAAGAACTCTTAACCCAGAATTGTATATTCAGAGGAAACACCCTTCAGGAATGAGGGCAAAATAAAGATATTCCCAGATGAAGGAAAACTAAGAGAACTCATTGCCAGCACACCTTCACTTATAAGAAATGTTGAAGGAAGTTCTTTAAGCAGAAGGAAACTCACAGCATCACGAATGAAAGAAAAGCGACAGAAGTGGAAACGTTCTGAGTAAATGAGCAATTCTTCTCTTCTGGAGTTTTCTAAAAATGTGTTCAAGGATGGAAAACAACAATTACAACTTTGGATGGGCTTTCAGTGTGCGTAAATGTCATCTCTAAGACAGCTGTGACATGGCAGGCTCAGTAAAGGAACCCATACAATTTCTGAATTCTGAGTTTGTCAGTTCACTAGTGGCTCACAAAACTCACATGGTAAATACATTCTCCTGCAAACACACTGTGCGTCATCCTGAGCCCCGTGCTGGGCAACAGGAAGAGTTTGACGAACAAAGCAGGTCAGTCTATGAAGGCTCTGAGCTCTAGCTGGGACTTGATGCCCAGATCCTACCAGAGGGAATGAAACCAGGGGCCTCCTGATTCACAGTCTGAAGGAAACCCGAGGAAGCTTTTGCCTCTCAGCTTCTGCTGGCACCTTATTGTAAGAGCTCTGAAGGTCACAGATAAGGCAGAAGGCTTGGGGACCTTAGCATATTTTCAGTCATTTTGTTTGTTTTGCCAGATGTGTTTTATTTCTACAGACCATCAGTCAGAGAGCTCCCCACCTCACATACATTGATGCGCAGACCGTGTACAGATACAGCACCCAAGCGCATGCACACGCACGCACGCACACTCACAGAATGCTGGCCCTCCTTTACTGCTCTCATAAGCTGGTGTTGCTGGTATGCCCGGTCTGGTCTTCAGGAGCCCTGGGACCACAGGGCTACACTCCCAGCCAGAGCCCCTACCCCTTTCCCTGCGGGAATTTTCTCCTCGCTGAGCTAGCAGCAGCAATAAATGATCTGATTTGCGATCTGTCCCTTTGCTCTTGGGACCGTAAATGCAGCCATAGTATATGATGCAAAGGGCTGGGCTGCTCCCAGCCTCCCAAGCAAGCAGCTACCCAAGGCCGTAATTTCACTTTATCTCTCTCCCATTAAAAGGCAATTGAAAGTGAACCGAGGAGAATGAGGGCTGCCTGCAACTTCAGGAACCCTTGAATGGCACTTGCTGAAGGGCATCTGGTGGACCAAAGGCAGCAGATGTAAAGGAACAGGAGAAAAGAGCATTTGCAGAGAAGCAAACAGTTAGTAGTGACGGTAGTAACAACGACAATAACCACAGCTATCCGTGGACTCAAGTCACCTCAGGCTCTGTGCCGAGGGCTGCGGGTATGTGACCCCACCAGTCCTGCGAGACCAATTTGCAGTGGAATCTGAGTAAGGGAGATCCAGTGAGGTCTCAGCCTATAAGTCAGGGAGGCAAGGCATGAATTGGGCTCTGCCTGACTTTGAAGCTCAAAACTCATGTGCGTCCCTACCTCCAGAACTGGGAGAGTCAGCAGAGCCCCTCGTTGGATCCCCTTCCTAAAACTGTGCCAGAAGGCCCAGTTGATGCTTCTCATCAGCCAGCATTTGGGATTCAGCCAGTGACAAGACCCAGGATTCAGACCCAAGCCCAAATCCCATGTTCTTCCCACTACCTCGTGCTGTCCAGGACTCCATGGATCTCTTGCTCAGGTTCTGCCAATGCAGAATCCACCAAGGAATCCACCACCCCAAATGACCCCCAAACAGGTAATGACCACACAGTGGGAAGGCAGGATCCTGGAGACTAGAGAACAGGTGCAGGCATAGACATGGGGAAGGGCACTGGCAGGGAACATTGACATCTGCAGTTAAGACTCAGGAAGTGCTAGCGGAATTATCAATATATACAGGTTCAGATAAATCTCATGTTGCAACCACGGGCAGAGGAGAACTTTTTCAAGTCAGTGAAAATCCCCAAGGATAGTACAGTGGTTGAGAACACGGGCTCCAATGTTGGGGCTTATATGCTGGCTCCCCCAGCCTACCGCTCTGTGGTCTTGAGGAAATTCCCTAGCTGAGACTTTGTGTTCTCATCTATTGAACCGAGGACAAGGATAGTACCCCAGGCACCTTGTTGGATGTTGTGAGGAGTCAAAACATGTATATAAAGTGCTCAAGACAGTAAATGGGAAATAATAATTGGACAATAAATATTAGAGGTAAGTAAGTGCATTCTTGTTAAAAATAACGGTCCCCTGCCTTTTAGCAGGCTATGGGCACTTCCTCTTCCCTTCTCTTTGGAGCCTGCCTTTTGTCAGATTTTGATGCCAGTCAAGTCTAATGGCTTTTTTGGCAGCCTTTTGCACATTTCCCCGTTGTTCCAACCCCAGGCTTGTGATACATGCTAGTTGTGCTGTCCCCAAGGAAAGCAACCCTAAGTGGATTTGGTTTGTTGTAAGGTATGCATCCCTAGATGCAGCTGGTTCCTGAGTGGCTTCCTTGTAAAGAGGGAGGCTGAGGGAAGAGCCACGTGGTGGAGCATGGGGCATCATGACATCTGGAGCTTTCTTATATTCCTTTTCTTAAATGCTAATCTATTAATTTTGAGGTGGGGGGCAAAGGGAGAGGGGGAGAGAGGATCCCAAGCAGGCTCCATGCTGTCAGCGCAGAGCCCGATGCAGGGCTCGAACCCACGAACCTTGAGATCATGACCTGAGCCAAAATCAAGAGTGGGATGCTCAACCAACTGAGCCACTCCTGTATTCCTCACGCTGCAGGGCACTTGACTCTCAAAGACGAGGTGGAAAGACAGTTCACCTCTCTGCTTACTGGGGAGAGAGCTGAGGCTCCCAGGAGGGAGAGGCCTGTTCAGTGTCAGTTGACAGATTCATGGTGATGTGGGCACAGGACCAGTTTTGACTGATGCCATCTTGTGTCCTCCTCACCTCTTCCTGTTGCCTGCGTGGCTCCCGCTTTGTGTAGGGAGACCTGTTAAGACTCCTGTTGTAAGCGATAAAGGCCAATTCACACTGGCTTACGTTTGAGAGAGGAAGTTACTGCTTTAAGCAGACTTTAGGAGCTCTGTCTCCATCTGGCCTGGCTCAGATGACGCCATTGGGATGCTGTTCTGCAGCAGCTCCTGGCCCCCATTGTCATAGCACCAGGTGAGGAAGAATGTGGTGGCTTGCCCTTAATTGAAGCAAGACTCAGAATTAAGTCTCACTGCTTCGGATTGGCTTCATTACATCACATGCCCTTCCCTGAATGGGTCATCATTGCTAATGGGCTGGGCCCAAGTGCTTACCATGTGGATGGTTAGTTAGGGTCCGTTTAGGAAAACAGAAACCAGCCTAGATCTGCCTTGCATCCTGGCTTCTGGGTAGGGTCAGCTGGAGGTGGGAGCCGCTCCCTGCCTTTTCTAGTCTCTGGCTTGTTTCACCATCCCTCTGGCTCCTCTGATTTTCCATCACAGGCACAATAATCCTAGGACGAAAGAAGAAGTGGCAGGGGTGGCCTTATCAGGACACCAATGCCAAGGGCTGAGGTGGAATCATGGCAGGGGTACGCTGGCTGGAGCTGGGAACAAGGTGGGGTGACTGCCCCTTGGGAACCAGAGCCAGTGCAGAGGCACCTCCCAAGGCCTGTGAGCTGTGAGAGAGCCCAGAAGCCAAGTGGCTTCTCTCTCCCCTCCCTCCTTCCTCTCTTCATCTGTGCCTCCCAGTGGCTGAGGCCAGTTGGCGGGAAAGGTGGTTCTTTGTGACACAGGGGGGAGCAGAAGGTGGAGAGAAGCAGATCTAAGAGCAAGCAGGGTTGGGGGCCACCCCGACAGAGCAGCATGTGGCTGGTGAGTCCCCAGAGCAAACTGGGCGGAAACGCTGGGCTCAGCCCCTCCTCAACACACAGACCCCAAGCACGTGTCAGAAGGTGCCGGGGCAATTTCAAAGCTCATGCTCAAAAGGCAGTTACTGAGATCAACACTACCTTATCCCAGTCAACAACTGGTATCAGTGAAATTGGCAATGTTGGTCTAGGACAAAGAGGTTTCTGGGGAAACTCATTTCCAAGTGCCACTCGGGAGGGAAGCAGCTTCAACCCCACCCCCAAAGCACATGGTCAGCCCCGGCATCCCTTGCCATGACTTTGTGCTTGTCCCCATTAGGCATCTGAGCCTCCCCCTCTTGTCTCGTTGCCTGAGATAATTGAAAGAATGATAGCAAAGAGGTTTTCAAATTCAGTGATACATCTTGTTGATGAAACAGCACAGTGCTTCATAAATAACACTTTGCTGCTGGCGTGGAGATGCCTGCCATGGGAAGGACTTCAGAGATTTATCCTGTCCCCCTCTAGCCACAGCCAGGGCCCCTCAGAGCCCCATGGCAAACAGAGCAGGGATGGCAAGAAGGTGAGACTTGCTGGCCACGATTATTTTCATCACTAACAGGTAGAGCAGTGGAAACTCCATGGTCCCATGGCCATGTCAACAGAGGGCTCAGGAAACCTGAGCAGTCCCAGTGCATCTGCCCCATCGGTTCCTCACTGCAGGGACCACAGGCACGGAGACAGCACAGTTTTTCCAGGAAATCCTGTTCTGGTCAAGACCCCAAAGAAACAGTTGATTTTCTGAACAAATGACACCCTATCAACACAACTCAGCCTCTGCCCCCCCTCCCTCCCAGACAGACTGTATTTCCCTGACACTAAGCGCTGAAGCCAGCTAACTCTGGGGACAGCCAGCCAGAGGACCTGGAGAGTGAGCTGGGATCCTGAGCCTTGGGGGAGCCTTTCTTAAGTGGCCAGCTGGAAGGTTTTAGAAATAAAATCTTGAAAGAATCTCAAAAGGGCTGGGAATAAACATGGCAGCAGTGGAGCTGAGTGGAGGCCCCTTTGTGGATCCAGACACACAATGAAGAAGTAATGAAGCCAGAAGAGTGGAGACTGGCATGTTAGGAAAATAACCGAGAAATAAGACAAACAGAATTTATACCAAGGAACACATTTGCCACTCCAGTTGGGCAAGTGGTCTTGGCCAGTGCGGCCCAGACTCCCCTAGTCGGGTGGCCAGGCCCGGAGAGAGAACCAGGGTGAGTGATGTGTTACACGCGCACACGTGCGCACGCATGTGCACACACACAGAGCCGGCCTCGTCTCTGCCTTGGTGGGGCCTCCCTCGGGGGCTGGGTGACACAGGGGAAATGGCCACAGCCTGGATTCCGGAACCTCCATATGCGGGAGGCTGGATGGCTGCCGTCTCTGTGACTAGACCCTGTTGGTATTCCTGCTGTTGGTGTTCACCCAGCCGGCAGGGGTCCAGGGTCCCCACCCTGGTTGTCGGGGAGGCTGAGGGGCTCCTGAGTGGGCACCCGCACAAGATACTGACCCATGTTTGCAGCCAGTTGCCCCCAGGAGGCTGACCACCTGAGCTGCTGCTGGGCCCTGTGGAGTATGGGGGCTCCTGCGTGACCCCAACACACCACCCTGTTGGTCGGCTTCTGGCCCATCCTCTGGTGGGAACCGTGTGTCAGTCACCTGCCAGAGTGACCTTCTCCAGTAGGTGGCCCAGCACTGTGAACCTGGTCTCCTTTCCCTCCTCTTGTCCCCCTCCTTCCATGCTCAGTCCTGGAATCACACACACACCCCCAGGGCCTCACCCCTGCTGTCCCTTCAGTTCTCTGCTCCTCCTGGTCCCCAGGGGCCTCAGAGAAGCCTTCCCTGACCTGCCAGATGCCATCTCTCCCTCCCTCGTCTCTGCCACAACATGACACTGCTTATTTGCAGCATCTCCTAAGACTGGGGTTCTTTCTTCTGCTTTTCTATGAAATCCCAAGCAGGGGAGCTGAGGAGAGACGGGTGAACCCAAGGACACGGTGAGGTAAGCGTGTCGTGAGGGGAGCCCCGCTGCCCTGCCGGGTGCCCACCCGTGCCCTGTGCCCAACTAGGTTGCACAGGGGCCCCTGGCGAGTGACCGGCAGGTGGAGGGCAGATGCCATCAGCCTGCCGTCACCGGACACGTTCCAATGGCCAAACCAGACGTCCGTGCTGGGCCTCTGTGGGCACGAGCTCCCATCTGGGCAGGCGCCACAGGAGGGCAGGTGAGAGACTACACCAGAGCAAGCTGGGGACTGAGCCTTTGGGCCCTGGAGATGTGGAAGGAGGCAGCCTCCCCAGCAGAGGCCTCGCCCGGCCGCTGCTCTTCCTCAGGTTTTCTCCTGAGGAAACCTTCTCCTCCTAACAGCTGAAAGGACAGCAAGAGCATCGTGGGATGTGAAACACAACCGTACACAGCGGTGTGAGTACCTGCAACACCCAGAGATGGGAAATGGCAAATCGTATGTCACGGGCATTTGGCCACAGTGAAAACAACAAAATACGAAAGGCCAAAAATATGAACATGTGGCGCCTGGGTGGCTCAGTCAGTTGAGCATCCCGCATCAACCCAGGTCATGATCTCACGGTTCATGGGTTTGAGCCCCACGTCGGGCTCTGTGCTGACAGCTCGGAGCCTGGAGCCTGCTTCCGATCCTGTGTCTCCCTCTCTCTGCCCCTCCCCCCTCTCAAAAATAAATAAACGTTAAAAAAAGTTTTAATTTTTTTTTTTTAACGTTTTTTATTTATTTTTGGGACAGAGAGAGACAGAGCATGAACGGGGGAGGGGCAGAGAGAGAGGGAGACACAGAATCGGAAACAGGCTCCAGGCTCCGAGCCATCAGCCCAGAGCCTGACGCGGGACTCGAACTCACGGACCGCGAGATCGTGACCTGGCTGAAGTCGGCCGCTTAACCGACTGCGCCACCCAGGCGCCCCCAAAAAAAGTTTTAAATATATACATGTACCCAACCTTAAGTGAGACAGAAGGAAAACGTTAAAAAAATATGACAACGATTTTATACAATAGTTTTATATAATAATGTATTTTCTATTAAAAAAGTACTATTTTAACAGTAGGAGAAAGGTTATAAACACACACTGGTTTTGTACAGTTTCAGAATTCTTCATGACGTCATTAATAGCAAAATTCTATGCAGCAACTATAAATCTTTAGTTGATAATGAAAACCTCTAGGAAAAAAAAACTGTTAAGAATCACTGATACGATTCAGTACCGTTTTCATTCATGCCACGTGGGTTCCCTGAGCTCCTGGGACGAGCTCGTTCTAGAAACAGGGAGACCAGTGACCAAGGGGAGGTGCCAGTCCGTCCTGGGGCCTCCTTCCCACAGACCAGCAAAGCAATGGCAGGAAGTGTTATGCAGAACAAGAATGCAGGTCGAAGGAGTCAGGACATGCCAGGGAGGGGCTGGGGGTGTTATTTTAGATACAGTGCCAGGGACAGGCTCTTCCAAGGGGTGGCATTTGAACTGGGGCCCAAGGGAAATGAAGAACCAGCCGTGAGGCTACCTGAGGGTGAGATCCCAGACAGAGGGAACAACACGTGCCAAGATCCTGAGGCAGGAGCCAGATCGCCACTCCAGTTGGGCGAGTGGCCTTGGCCAGTGTGGTCCAAGCCAGATCGCACAGGGTCTTAGAGGCCAAGGCATGGATGTCAGGTTTCATTCTGTGAGGTGGAGGCTGTCAGAACATTTGGGCAAAGGGGTCTCACGACCTCACACATTTTAGAAAGCATAATTCCGGCTGTTGTAAGGCAAGCAGGACAGTGGGCAAGACCGGGCATCACCTTGTTCACCTCACTCTCACCCTCTCAGGGGTCAACCTTGTGCAGCTGGCCCCTGAGCTGCCCGGTCCCAGCCCCACAGCCAGTGGGCACTGAGCTGGGATCTGAGATGAGCCTCGACCGTCCCACCCCAGTGCTTACTTAGCAATTCACAGTGGGGGCTCTGGAGACCCAGGTCCAAGTCTCAACTGTGTCACTTCTTATCGAGTGAACTTGGTCAAGTTAGTAGACAGCTCTGGACCTCGGCCTCCTCGGCTGTAAAATGGGTCCAAGAATAGCTGCCACACTGTTTTGAGGCTTCGACTGAGCCGCCATCATACACAAAGAGGCGTGTTCTGGGACCAGACACACAATCACCGGGTGAAGTCCTGAAAGCCACGCGTGGCCTGATTTATTTACTCTCCTCATCAAAGCCCACGTCAGCAGTTACCATGAGCACCTGCTCAGTGCGTGTCCCATGCTGGGTGACAGAAGTGACCCTCAGGATGACAGAAATCACTGTCCATGCCATCTGCAGCTGGTCACGGCTGATCCCACTTCATGATTCAAAACAAACCTTTTTTTCTTTTCTTTTACTTTCTTTTTTTTTGGTTAGAAGTGTTGTGAAAATGCATTATTACCCCTAGGCATCCAATTACATGTATAAGTTGCATGTTCTAATTAAATTTTCCTAATGTCACATCTGCCTTGCCCACTGCTATTAATTATTGAATAAAACTCCTGTGAAGCCAGGTTCCCTTGAGCCAGCTCAACCCCCCCCCCTCCCGCACAAGCCACTGTTCCTGCCAAGCTCTTGCCTGGCACCCTGGGCCCTCTCAGCATCCTGAGGCTGGATCCCCTGGGAGAGAAGGCACTCACTATGGAGGCATCCTCTTGGACCGAGGGGGTGCCTCCACAGGAAAGAAAGCAAGCAGAGCTGAATAAACACGCTCACCGTGGTCACTGGAGGACAGCGCTCCACAGTGCCAGGGCACTCCCCTGCGGGACCTCCTCAAGGAGCTTCTGGGAGCAAGAAGGCACGGTCCTTCCCACGTGATGCTGTGGTGGGGGGACTAGCACCCAATGAGCACTATGGCGTGGTGGAAGTGAGTTCTGCAGTGTGTGGGGTACAGGTGTATCGTTAGCCATGGTCTGGGCTGAGAGACTCTGTGGTCTGGCAATCAGACCACAGGCTGAAGAGGGCAAGCCTCTTGCATTTGAATCCTGATGATTCTTAGTCTGTGACCTTGGACGAGTCCATTTACCTCTTGGCACCTCAGTTTCCCCATCTGCAAACTGCAGATACCATTTTAGCTATGTCATAGGGTCATTGCGAGGCTTAAGGAAGCTAGCGTGTGCAAAGTGCTTCGGTGACCACCTGGCACATAGCAAGGCCCTTTAAGCATCTGCTTTTCCTATTCTTCTGGGAAATCTTCACTGAAGACCCACTTTCAAGCTGAGACCAGACAGAGAAGCAAGAATTGGCCAGACGAAGGAACAGGGAAGGATGGCAGAGGGGCAGAGGGCACGGCGTGGGTGAAGGCTGTGTGAAGAAGGCGTGAACATTGGAAGAACTGGAGGAAACAAGGGGCCTGGGTTAGGCAGGTGCAGAGCGGGGTGGGGGATGGAGGTGAAGAAGTTGGCAAGGACCAGACCTCGAAGGGGCCTTAGGCCATGTGAGGACCTTGAACTTTGACTAAAAGGCCACGGAGGGTTTTAAGTAGGCATTGACACGATGCCATCCTGGCTGCCACAGGGAGAACAGTAGACAGGGAACCAATTAGGAGACAGTTATAGCTGCCAATGTGGGACAGGATGGCCGCAAGTCCCCCGGAGTCACTGGTGGATATGGAGAGAAGACTGCAGGTCTAAGAGTTTGGGAGGACACAGAAGAGGTGTGCTTGCTGAATAAGCAGGTAGGTGGAGCAAAGGGAAATGGAAGTCAGAAATGATGCCAAGGTGTCACACCCGCACTGGGAGATTGGGAAATGGTGGTGTCATTACTTGGTCTTCACATGAAGCATCCTTGAGGGGACGTTTTCTGGTCATGTGGCACCCAAAGGTAGAAACTGAGTAGGCAGTTTGGACGGCACAGTTTCTTGAAGGGGCCAACAACACAATGGGTGAGCTGCTGAAACTCTACTCGAATGTTTCTTTATTAAGTTAGGAAATGACCATCACTGTGGCAGCACCTGCTAGGTTCCAGGTCCTATGAAGGGCGCCAGGATTTCAGAGGTGAGTCAAACCGGTGGTCACAACTTCACTAGCCTTGCAGTCTTTCCCAGTCTGCCTTTATGGTGCAGAACATCAGAGGTTCTCGAGGAACTTGTTCACCAGAAGCCCCATGGCTCAAGCCCCGACCCAGCCCGCACAGTGCTAAGAGACTTTCTCCACTTCCTTATCATGACGGACAGATTCCATTAAAGTACCCACAGCCCCGAAGCTCTGTGGCTCCCCCACTGCCTCCCCCCAAGAGGCAAAGGAGGATGATTATTAAAAATTACAAGTGGGATCCTCCACACTCCATCTCCCAAACTTCATTTCACAATGGCTGCTGACATCAATAATGTCAGACAGGATAATCAAGTTTGCATAATGTAGTAGCCCTCCGGGGCCCCTCTGCACAAACACCCCTCCCAGCATGAACGCCGGGTAACGGACAAGCCTTTGATTCAAGAGAAAAGGCCCTGAGACTGTAGGACGTAAGAGTCCTTCACCACGTTCTCCATGTGTGATTTTACAGGCATAAGCCCCATGCAGAAAAGCTGGCTTCTCATTCTAGTTTGACCCTTTATTAGTAGGGTAACCACAGACAAATCATTTGATCATTCTCTGCCTTCACTATTCCTGCTTTAAAAATGGAGATAGCTCGGGGCGCCTGGGCGGCTCAGTCGGTTGAGCATCCGACTTTGGCTCAGGTTATGATCTCACAGCTCATGAGTTCGAGCCCCACGTCGGGCTCTGTGCTGACAGCTCAGAGCCTGGAGCCTGCTTTGGATTCTGTGTCTCCCTCTCTCTGCCCCTAACCTACTCACATTCTGTCTCTGTCTCTTTCAAAAATAAGTAAACATTAAAAAAAAATGGAGATAGCTCTGGAGAGTTCTAGAAGAATCTAGATGTAGGATGTCATATCATATTGTTGAACAAATTAAGGGGATAGTTAAATAAATTATGTCACTGATTTCTCCGTTCACATGCCATCATCTACCATTTATTTGTGCAATAACTAATCTTTAGAAAACCAGAGCAACGCAGAATTTCTGGGCTCTGGTATAGCCTCACATGGACTCTAGATAAAAACATTAAAAATTCATAAATCAATGACACACATGGGAAAATTAGGTTTAACGTATTGCCTTTTGGTGAACTGTTCTTATAAAATGTCATTATTTGCAATTTATTGCAGATCCATAGGTTGGGCTCTGTGCCGTTGGCATCTGGCTTAAGATACGGAACGTAGAATGGTAGGACAGCTAAATGGGTAGATCTCTGTGACTTCTGTGCTTCCCCAGCCAGGCTTTGTTTGGCAACTGGATGTTTTCCACTGTGTCCACCTCCTTCCCCCCGCCTCCTACCTGTCCTCGCAATGAATTCTCACTCATCTTTCTGGAGCCTGCAGAACTGCTTCCACCAGAGGCTCTGACCACGTTTGCCTGCCTAACACAGTGCCTGGGGCAGGGTGAATGTTTTTGTGATTCCTTAAACCAGTGAATACATGAAATGATTGATTCGCTGGTAAAACTTGACATTTAGTGAATGGCCAAAGCTTAACATTTATGACAGGGGACCCAGAAGCCTACTCTCACACCAGTCGGGTAAAGCACAGCCATAAGGACACACACATATAAAATCCACACCGTGCCTTTTTCATAGTGCTTGGGAGAGACTCAAAGGAGAAAATGCTTGCAAAAGCACTCTGTGAACTATAAAACACTGCTTACCCCATGGTGAAATAGCCATCCTCCCAAGGATGTTCCAGAACACCTTTGCAAGATGACCTACTACACACCAGTGCCCCAGGTGGCCCAGTCTCTGCTGGAATCACATTCAAAGAAGCGCATCCCAACAGCCAAAAATGATTAGGAACAAATTGCAGTCTTTTCTTGCTTCTCTCCAAAAGCATCCCTTCTCCAAATGCCTTTTCTTCCCCAATTAGTTCGTACCCTGTAGACTTCTCACCTGTCAAGCCCCCAAGTATACCTCCTAACACCCCACGGTGATCCTCTCTCGCTCTCCTCCTCCTCTGCCTCACCCTCCTCGTGTCCCCTCTCCAGCCACTGTGGCACTGGCTTCCCGTGTGTGTCACCTACAGCCCAGATTCTATGGAACACAGGACAGCCTGGAGGCTGGCCATCCTCGGCGTCCTGATCCTTCGACCCTGGCCCCCGAGTTGTGTGGAGCAGAGTCACGGGCTGGTGAAGGCTAAGTCATCTCTGGTTGGTGCGGGGCGCAGTGAGTAGGACATGTGAGAACCTCCCATGCTATTGCGGCCCTGCAGCTGTTTGCGGTGGGGAACCTCTGTCCATCATCCTTGTGTCTCCACACCAAACCCAGGAGGTGGTCTTCCCTCTGCCCCCATCGTCTTAATTTTTACCTTTATTGTTTTCCAGGTGAGGAAGCTAAGGCTCAGGGGTACAGGAAAAACCGGACGAGAGTCACAGCAAGGAGGGAACAGAGCAGGAGTGGACAGCCCAGCCCCCGGTCCTGGGCCCCGTCCTTACCTGTTTCCAGCAGTCTGGCTGGCGTGCCGGTAAGCTGCTGCTGCTCATTGCCCACACTTTACAGATGGGTAAACTGAGGCTAGAAAGGTGACATGACTTGCGTGAGGTCTCACGGCCAAGGATTGAAAGTTCCCATGCCATCGGGCCGATGTTCTCGACCTCTTTGCCCCCTGTTCCTCTGTTCTTTCCCCATGACGTGTGTGACCAAACATTGGTGTTAGTTCCTTCACTCACTCCCCTGCTTTCTGCTTCGAGCATAGAGCTCACTGTGGAAATACTAATGAAGTAAAAAATATATGTATGTGCTCTTTGCGATCCTTCTCAGAGCTTCCTTCCATTCATGCGCCCCCAGGACAGCGGCCTCCCCTTCCCTCGGCTCACCTGCCAGCCCCGCTCTGGAGGCCACTGTCACCCAGAGCTTCTCGGTCCGAGCGTGCCACGGTCAGGCTGCCAGGGTCACACCAGCTGCGGGCAGGTGGAAGCCGTGGGCGCCTCCACCGCCAAAATCACCGGGAGAACTTCAAGACCAGGAGAATTCCCAAAAGGCTTAATTTTATTTGTACAGCCTCAAATGTGTTCTCTAGGTCTTTGGGGACTTTGGTTCGATTAGGGAAGAAGAACAGGCAAGATTGATTCTTCCCCTGACCTTAGCAGCGGGATGGCTTAATGAGGTTAACCTTGGATTGGGGCAGACGCAAGCTCGCACCTCTGCTCCGTCCCTCGCGCCCCTCACGACCTCGGGCAGCTGCAGACGCTCCCGCGCTGTGCGTGCCTGTTCAGGGGCAGGGAGAAGGAGCAGGGAAGCACGTGAGGGGCCGAGGTGAGCTCCCCATGCGGTAGGAGAGCCGGCACCCCTGTCCTCACGGGGCGGGGGGCTGAGTAAAACAACAGACTCTTTTCTGTGTGCAGCAAACCACTACGTCGGCGGCCTGACTCCAGAGACTCCGCACCTGCTCCGCACCTCGGGTCCCCCCCTTCCTTCCACCCCTTCCTCCTTTCCCGACTCCATTGTGCTACCAACGCTCTGAAGTGTCAAGAAAGTCTTTTTTCCCCCAATCAAAAGGGGAGAATTCTAACATCTCAAGTCGGATGCTGCCTGGCGAGGTCACCTGGCACACGCCCTTGGCTTCAGATATGGATGGCCACTTTCAACTCCTCCAGACAAGCGGAGCTGTTTCCACACATTTGCTTAAAAAGGACATTCCTTTCTCTTTTTGTGGCTTAGGAAGAAGCTAATTTTAACACATCAGAGGAGATATTTAAAGGACCGAGCAATCCGCAGTCAAATGGGCCGATTACGCCTTGATGCCCTTTGCAGGTAAGTGCATAATGAGCGGGCCATGCGCACAGGCGACCGTCCGCGGAGTCCTCACACAGCCCGCGAGGGTCAGCCTTTCTTGTTCTGGATTTTGTAAAACAGACGCACCTACTCTACATGCGCGCATAGAGACCTGAGGGCATGATGAATAAAGTGTGACAGATTACATTGATCTATAGATGATAATTCTGGAAAGAAACCTGGCCATTGTCTTCCTGATCAGAAGCCCCTCGCCTGGCCAGCCTCCCGAATCGTGAGTGCCACTTACTGTGGAAGATGGCCTAAACCTTCACACGTTTTTATCTCGTTAGTGGGATATCTCATAAGAAACAAAAGCATAAAGAGAAGAAAATAATACTGGAGTCTCCAGCCGTGGAGGAGAGAAGCTTTCAGCGAGGCCCGGCTCCTGCCTTTCAGGGAGCCCCTCTGACCCCTGAGCCAGGGGCCTCCGGGTGCCCAGAAGAGCGCCGAGCCATTGAGGCAAGAGAGCACAGGGAAGAAAGATGGGCTGGGTCCACATCCAAGAACCCGGCTCAGGAAGGAGCCTGCAGGAGACAGCAACTCAGAGGCCGAGGTGAGTCCTGTGCTGAGCAGCCGAGGGCAGGGCCTGGGCAGAGTGGATGCCTCTGACTGGGGGTGAGCAAGGCCCTAAAAAGGCTGCCTCCTTCACCGGCGTTCTGGAGGCCTCTCTCTGGCCAACCACTGAGTCTTTGATCCGCTCCGGCGGTCCGGCCCTGCTCTGCACCTCACTGCCTCTGAACGGGTCTCGACCCGGGGCATTTTTGATTTCCAGGGACATTTGGCTTTGTCTGCAGGCGTCTCTTGTTGTCATGTCTAATGGGGTGGGGAGCCACTGGCACCCAGTGGGTGGGGTCCAGGGATGCTGCTGAACACCATGGGGTGCCCGGGGCAGCCCCCCAAAAGAGAACGATCCAGTCGCAAATGTCAATAGGGTCGGGAAAGCCTGAGCCGGAGTCTTTCTTGAGATGCTTAAAATGATCACACTGGCCCTTCAAAGTGCTGAGAAGCCACCACTTTTGGAGAATGAACCTGGGAAGTGGCCCCTTCCCGGGGCCCCTGCCACCATCCCACGTGTCAGAGGGCAGTGGCAGGGAGGGAGGCTCGGTGGGTGGCGCCCGCTGGGAATGGACAGAGCGGTGGGGAGACAGAGGGAGATGCCGGAGTCCACACGGCGCAGCAAGGCCAAGGCCACGTGGAGCCAGTGCAGCTGTCGAGCTGGGACAAGTTGCTCTCTGAGACGCAGGCCGCGGGGACCGCATTCTGGCTCCCTGTGTTGTTCCTGCGAAACGAGATGAAGTTGGCCGATGTGACCAGGGGAGCGTGCGCAGCAGGGCGGGGACGAGGCATGTATCGTCCAGGCAGGCGGTGAGCTGTCTGAAACGCAGCCTCGGGGCACGGGGTTGCAAAAGCATTTGTGTCAGGAGGAGAGAGGTGCGGGAAGAACATCAATCCACCCGCCTCTGCCAGGCCCGCAGCCCCGGCCTGCCGGCAGCTTTGCGCCAGGCGCCCCGGGAGGACGGCGAGGGAAGCAGCCCTGCAGGGATCGGGGTCTCTGCCCGAGGAGTGTGCTGACGTCTGGATGTCTTGTCTTAAAATCTACGAGCATTTTCATTCTGCCCTGTCATGGAACTGCATCCGACAACAGTGTTCAGAAGCTGAAATTGCTCACCAGGTGGGAAACTGGTTCTCCAGGCCATCACACCAGGCTTTCCGGGTGGCTTTACCCAGCCTCTGACTCTCAGCCTTGCGCCCGCCGAGGCGCGTACCCCCAGCTGGAGCAGGAGGACGCACTCACAACTGACTTGCCTTGTTCCGGCGAGAGAAAGCACGGGTGCACCCCTCTGCCATGAATGATACTATTGTGATAATTATTATTTTCTTTATTTTTTAATTAAGTATAATTTATTGTCAAATTGGTTTCCATACAACACCCATTGCTCATCCCAACAGGTGCCCTCCTCAGTGCCCATCACCCACTTTCCCCTCCTCTCACCCCCATCAGCCCTCAGTTTGTTCTCAGTATTTAAGGGTCTCTTATGGTTTATTAATGTTTACTAGTCGCTTAAAAAATGCAGTGAACATTTTATATGCATGCTTTTATCACATCTGATACTCCTAAGATTAGTATCATTAGTATTTGTTATGTATTAGTATTGTTATGCCCCCTTTGCAGATGAGGAAACGGAGGCCAAGGGAAGTTAAATGGCTTAATCAGGGTCACATTGCCAGGCCCCCATGTGCACACAGGCAGTGTTGAGTTTGGAGCTCACTGAAGTCTGAGCTCTCAGAGCATCATGGGTTCCTTGGAGGAGGAAGACCGAGCATGAATCTCCTTCACTCATTCATTCAGCACCATCCCTGAGTACTGTCCACATGGATGTCTGTGCTAGATGCTGGGAAAATGGAGACACTGAGGCACCATCCTTGGCCATAAGACAAGCTCTGCAAATGGGGCTAAAGGGAAGGTTATAGTAAATGCAATAGAAGAGGAAAGGAGGCAAGACCTGTGGGTTGGAGCCTGCACGAGGCTCCAGGCAAAAGTGAGCCTTGAGGGGAATCGGGGAGTTGAGAAGCAGGAGGAACATGTCAGCCCAGCGGTTCTCAAAGTGTGGTGCCAGGATCGGCGTCACCAGGATCTTGTCTGAAATACAGGCTCTGAACCGGAAACCCAAACTCTGATGCACACTCAGGTTTCAGAATCTCCGTTTTAGGAAAATAAATGAAAAGCATGGAGGAAGTGTGACATTTGGTAGGAAAACAGGGAGGAGAAGGTTCTGGTGTGTCAGAGCCTGCCACTTATCGTCTTGGTTTTAGAACTCGTGTGTGTGAGTGCCAGGATGCACGGGAAGGTGGATGGATCCTGCGTGGTCTAAGCTAGCACCTCCCGTTGGTGGTTAAGGAAAAAAAAAAAAAAAAAGGAAATCAGCTGGGGCTTCCCAGGAAAATTGTGCAGTTCTGAAGGGTTTGGATAGTAGCCTCTCAAAAGACAGGTCCACAGCCTAATCTCTGGAACCTGTGAGCAGGACCTTATTTGGAAAAATAGGTCTGGTCCTTGCAGATGTAATTAAGCTAAGGATCCTGAGATGAGATCATCCTGGGTTTTCCAGGCCCCAGATTCGATGGCAAGCGTCCTTACGAGAGGTGGAAGGGAAGGAGACTCAGCCTCAGAGGAGACGCCACGTGAAGACAGGCAGTGGCTGCAATGACACAGCCACAAGCCAGGGACACCGGAGCCACCAGAATCCAGAAGAGGTGAGGCAGGACCCGCTAGGGCCCGCAGAAAGAGCACAGCCCTGCCATCACCTGAATTACAGACCTCAGGCCTCCGGACTGTGAGAGAGCAGGTTTCTGGTGTTTTAAGTCACCAAGTTTGCCGTGATTTGTTACAGCCCAACAAAACGGAGAGACCCTCTCCCTAGATACCACCCAGTGCTCTCACCTCCTTCCTGCCCCACACTGTCATCCTCAAACATGCCCTCGTTTATTCATTCGTGTGCCGCTGACCGCCCGTGTTCCTGCCGGACCGTGCATGCCCCAGCACGGTCACGCTCTGTATCCACTGCACGGTGGGCGCTCTGTAAATGTTTGTTGAGTGAATGCACACAAGAGGTGACATAGCAAAGGTTCGATCCCATCTCCCGACTTCAAGTCAGTATCTTGTACTGCACACAGTAACAGTTACAGGACAGACGGAAGGCCAGTCAGCAGTAGGACAACACCACGTGCCTAGAGCGAGTGTTAGGTGATGTCAGATGGACTTGAAGGGGGAGCGCGTGTCCTTTCTCCAAGGCCAAGCCAGTTGGGTAGAATGGCTGCACGGAATGGCTCCTTGACTGGGCCTGAAGTGAGGTGCTCAGCTCTGATACCAAGTACACCTGAGCGGGATAATTCTTGTTTGGGGTGGGACTGTCCTCTCTGCACATTGTAGGTGCTTAGCAGCGTTCCGGTCTCCCCACTAGCTGCCGGTAGCACAGCTCTCACCCTGCCAAGCCGGGGTGTGACAACCAGAAATGCCTCCAGACACGGACACATGTCCCCAGAATGCAAAATCACTCCCAGTGGAGAAACGTTGACCTAAGGAATCCACAAACGGACAAGTAAACTTGGCCTCCTCTGAAATTAGGAGATAAATCTCCCAGATACGATCAGAAAGAGATCTCGGTGAGAGGACGCCAGGGAACACGTGTCACTTCAACTCATAAGAAAAATGTGAGGTCTGGGGAGGGGACCATAGGCAGCCAGGGGGAAAGAGAAGCCACCATAGGCTGGCTCGTTCCCACAGGTGGGCCCAGCTGAGGGAGCGGGGATGGGGGAGAAGGCACACCCCTTATTGTCTCTAACCAGGTGGGGCAGGCCCTGTAGAGTAACCTGGGATCAGCACTGCAAGTGGACGAAGAGGGCAGGTGACATACACAGGGTCCGGGAAGCTCAGGTGTCCATGCCCCAGCTCCTCTTGGGGTGCCACTCTCATGGAAATGGTCACACCCCAAGGTCACAAACCACTGTCAAAGCTTCACACCAAGGCAGGAGGCGCAGAGAATTGAGGGGGATGAGTATAGAGCCAAAGTGGCGATGAGAAGGAGGAAGATGATGTCGTCTCACATTTATTAAATACCTACTGTGTGCTGAACCTTGTGTTATCCAATTCAAAATACCCAAAGAGTAACAGCCATCACTATCCAGCATCAATCTCCAGTTCTAAAAAGAGGATAAACAGGAAAAATGACTAGAAACACAATAGGACACTAGAAAATCTTCTCAGTCCTTCGTTGAGAAACCACGTAAAAAATGAATAAAGGCAACAGAGTCTGTAAGACTGTACATAACGTGTGGCTAATATACCAAGTACTCATGTTCCACCGCTCAGCTTCATAAATGTCATGGCTTTTCTGTGTTTACAGCAGACCTTTGGGACTTAGTGAACAAAATGAAGCCAAGACATTTGAGTGACCATTTCTGTTCCTCTTCCTCCCCGCCCCACCAGTGCAAACCCAGATTCTTGAAGGTGATGAATATTCTTCCCTTTTGATAATGTATGTGGATCCAAAAATCATATATAGCACTGCTTCCAGTGTTATTTTTACACAGATTGTATCAAAATGGACTTTTTTTTTCATTTTCTTCGCCCTCCTCCAGTATTTTGTTTTTTAGAATTTTCCAGCCTGATATGGGGAGATCTAATTCAGTCGCTTCAACTGCCACAGATTAGTCTTTGCATACATTACCTTATCCCGTCCCCCAATGAAAAGCATTTAGGTCGTTTCCAATTTGTTAACCAAAACAACGCTGCAGTGGAAATCCTGGTACATATTTCTATGCATCTAAGAGTGTTTCTCTAGGGTACAGATACGGTGCGCAGTTGTGGGGCTATAGGGTAGAAATGTTTTAGACTTAACTGGATATTAACAAATTACTGTCCAAAGTGGTTGAAAGAATTTACACTGTCAATAGTGGGTTAAGAGTTAGTGCTTGCCAGAGTCTTAGTTTCTCAAACCTTCAAGGAACCGATTATTCTTACACTATTTAAACAACTCCAGCACATAGAGAAAGACAAAACTCACTTGACTGTTTTTACAAAGCCAGCATCACCTGGGTGCCAGGGCCTGATGTAGAACACCACAGAAAAGCTACTTAAAGAAAGTTATGCAACAAGCTTGAATAAAGCGTGAGCAAAAAGGAGTAAATAATACATCACGACAATGAGTAACTGATGCACACAGTCCAGGAACTATTCAGCTTAGGAAACTTTTAAAAATGGGGGCACCTGCGTGGCTCAGTCGGTTGAGCATCCGACTTCAGCTCAGGTCTCACAGTTCGTGAGTTCAAGCCCCGCGTCGGACTCTGTGCTGATAGCTTGGGGCCTGGAGCCTGCTTAGGATTCTGTGTCTCCCTCTCTCTCTCCCCCTAACCCACTCACATTCTGTCTCTGTCTCTCTCAAAAATAAATAAACATTTAAAAAAAAGAAACTTTTAAAAATGTCCTTACCATGTTAATAGGACAAAGGGAAAAAAAACATACAACCATTTCTTAAAAACCATTAAAGATATTTCATAAAATCCACTTCTCAAACTTGGAATGGAAATGGTGGATACGTCCTCCTAAAGATTTTCAAAAACATACATTTCAATCCAAAAAATTACCATAATTGAAAAATACTAGAGGCATTCCATTTGTGTTGAAAAAAAGTTCTGAGTGCCCTTTATCACTACGGTTGAGTAACATTGTTCTGGAAGTACTGAACAAAGCAATCAGACAAGAATATAAAAGCAGTTATGATCATGAGAAGAGGCAAAAACAACCGTAATTTGTAACTAATGAGGGTATGCTTCTGGGAAAACCTGAAATAATAGAAAAATTATTAAAATAATAAAAACAGACTAGTATGATCAGTTATAGAACAATCAGTATAATTTGCAATCTCATATGTAAATTATAACAAGTTAGGAAATCTATAATTTAGAAAATCATTTGCAATAGAACCTAAGCCCTAAAACACATTTAACAATAAATGTGCAAGACATATACGAAACAAAAACTAAGTTTCTAATGAAGATCATTTAAAATATTTCAGTAAATGGAGATTCATATCTTGTTTTATTGACTAAGAAGACATTACAATAAAGACATGATTTTTTTTCCTAAATTAGTCTTTTAAATTCAACATGATTCCAATGTGGGATATATTTTAACTTGGAAAAAAAATAATTCTAAAATTTCTGAGGAAGTATTATAAGATGTTTTGTAAGATAAATTGTAAGATGTTTATCTTATAATAACCAAGAGAAGTCTTTAAAATGTGGCATTGAGGGATTTGTCTTGCCAGATGTTAAAAATGTATCGTATGGTGACGATAAGGAAAGCAGCGTGGTTTGGCCAAGGAATCGTGATACAGCTCAAAAGAACAGAAATCAAGATCACAGTTACAGTCTCCAGTATGTAGGGATTTTAATGAGGGGACCACGGTCATTTCTAACAAAGGGGAAGATAGTTGAATAACCATTTGGGAAACATAAAACTGGACCCCAAATTCATTCCTTACTGCAAAGTGAATTCCTAAAAGACAAAGGGTTTAAAGGAAAAGAAAAACAGAAACCAAAACTGCTAGAAGAAAATATGAGAGAATATTTGTATAATCATAAGTTAGGATTGGCCATTCTAAACACACTATAAGATCAGAAACACAAAATAAGACATTTTAAGTTAACAACATAAAAATTTACAACATCTGGGGCGCCTGGGTGGTGCAGTCGGTTAAGTGTCCGACTTCAGCCAGGTCACGATCTCACGGTCCGTGAGTTTGAGCCCCTCGTCAGGCTCTGGGCTGATGGCTCGGAGCCTGGAGCCTGTTTCCGATTCTGTGTCTTCCTCTCTCTCTGCCCCTCCCCCGTTCATGCTCTGTCTCTCTCTGTCCCAAAAATAAATAAAAAACGTTGAAAAAAAAATTAAAAAAAAAAATTTACAACATCTAAGTGGCTTAAAATACCAGAAACAAAACCAAAAGACAACAAAAATTTCATAATTTTTATCACAAATTTATCACAAATATACCCCACATACAAAAGAGCTCTTAAAAATGAGAAAACAAATCAATATGTCAATGGAAAATTTGGCAAAGGACTTGAACAGCATGTCATTAAAGAAGAAATACAAAAGACTAATGGGCATGTTCAAGGTCACTATCCATCAAATAAATAAAAATAAATTTCCTGGGGCACCTGGGTGTCTCAGTTGATTAAGCATCTGACTTCGGCTCAGGTCATGATCTCACAGTTTATGAGTTCGAGCCCTGTGTCTGGCTCTGTGCTGACAGCTCAGAGCCTGGAGCCTGCTTTGGATTCTGTGTCTTCCTCTCTCTCTGCCCCTCCCCTGTTCATTCTCTCTCTCTCTCTTTCTCTCTCTCTCTCTCTCTCTCAAAAATAAATAAACATTAAAAATAATTAAAAAAAATAAAAATCCCATTTTTCACCTATCAGATTGGCAACTACAGTACAGATGAGAACCAGTCATGGCAGAGACTTGGGAGAACGGTCTTGAAGGGAGTGAAAAGTAGGATCTGGCTTCCAAGGAAGTCTGACAGTATTGTATAAAAATATACAATGCTCACACCTCTGGACCCAACAATCCTATTTCCAGGAACTTACCCTAAGGAGGCTATTTCAGAAGTGAGAAAGGTGCACCCACAGGAAAACTTCCCAAGTGCTGTAAACTGATTACTTGTGTCCCCCGCAAATTCGTGTATTGAAACACCATCACCAGGCGTGATGGTGTTAGGTGTGGGACCTGTGGGGGAGAGGAGGTCACAAGGGTGGAGCCCCCATGAGTGGGATCGGTGATTCTTACAGAAGGGACCCCACAGAGCCCCCCTTCCCCTTCTGCCGTGAGAGGACCCAGCAAGAAGACAGATGTCATGAACCAGGAAGAGAGCTCTCACCAGACTCTCGATGTGCCAGCACCTGCTCTTGGTCTCCTCCGTCTCCAGAGCTGTGGGAAATACAGGCCACCAGTCTATGGAATTTCGAGCCTGAACACACTAGAACATGGAGTTTCCACCCGCAGGTGACTGGGTAAGTAGACACTCTGTTGTTAAACATGACAACAGGAAGTACATTCACGGACTAGAAATATTATCTTTGACATTGTAATTGAGTAGGAAAGGCAAGTGTCAAAATCCAATATGATATCAAATATGTGACTTATATACACACATCTTCGTCGTTATTTATAGAGGCCAAAGGGTTTTCGCTCCAGATCTCCCCCCAGACCGTCATGTTTCACTCAGCTCATGCCGCCTATCCTTGAGAAGGCTTTCTGCAGATTTAGGCACCATGTGGACCTCCGATTTTCTTGGTGGCCACGGTCAGCACCTGAAAGTACCCATGCGTTTCTTCCTTTTCTTGTTCCCTTGTGTGCTGACTCTGCCACGAGGAGGTGGGCGCCGTGGGAGAGGAGTCTGCCTCCTTCACCCCTGAGCCTCCAGAGCCCCGCATGGAAACAGCCCAGACTTGTAAATTCCTGTAGGCTTGTCTTGTGAGGCCAGCATTTCCCAGGGTCCTATCTCTGGAGAGAAGGCAAACCCACATCGTGGGGAAAGGCTCTCCGTGGACAAGTTGGTTTGGGAGACGTGACATTGGATCAAGCCAAAGGGTTTATTTACTGCAGAAATTCTCATGCACTCCAAGATTTCCCAACATGCTGACTCCAGAGCCCCTTTCTCCTGGAGCCTCTTTGAAGTGTCCTGCACCTTAAGACTGTCTGGGATGGAACATATCAAGGAGAATATTCAGCAAAGCATTCAACTGAGGGATGGGATTCTGATGGTCCCTAATGTTGTTCGAAATGTTCATAGCAAGTGAACATTTATCATTTTATAAACATGTCGCCACTTGCAAGATAAAATAAGAATAAACGTTTTTAAATGCGCTTTTTTGTTGAATCTCAAAACTGACTTTATTTTACAAAACCATGAGTTCAGCCAAAGTTTTGAAATATTAGAAGCCAGCTCGAACCAAATAGGAACAAGGAAAATAATAGTGGAACCAGATTTTCTATACTCCCACTTCCACCTCCACCATAAACTTGTTCGGAGACTTGGGGAAATGACCTCACTTCTGAATCTCAGTCGGTAACAGAAGGAGCTTCCTCGTAGAGTTGTGAGGGGTTCAGTGCGAAAGCATGCACTGAGCCCCCAGAAGACGTCAGCTACTTACACTGTTACTAATATTGACGGACCAAAAATAAATGGTACCATCTAAATATGTTCAAGTTAGGGGTGCCTGGTTGGCTCGGTCACTTAAGCTTTTGACTCTTGATTTCGGCTCAGGTCACGGTCCCAGTTTGTGACTTTGAGCCCCGCATCTGAGTTTGAGCCCCGCATCTGGCTCTGCACTGACAGTGTGGAGCCTACTTGGGATTCTCTCTCTCTCTCTCTCTCTCTCTCTCTCTTCCCCTCCCCTGCTCACACTATCTCTTAAAAATAGATAAATAAAACATTTAAATAAATGAGTTTGAGTCAAACTTATTTCCATCTGCTCAGGGCATCGTCTCTGTAACCAGTCCCCCAACCGAGACCCAAGGCTGCCCCTGATTTGCTGAGAAGTCCACAAAGGTTTCAGGTGGGTCCTGGGTTTTAGTCCCTACCATTCAGCAAGCTGTGTGCCGGGCTCCCTTCCGGTTTTGTGGGTGTGTCTGCATTAGGGGCTGCCCAGAGGGACGCTGCGCAGCGATCAGGACCTCAGCCCAGGAAGAGCCTTTTGGGGGCACACGAATGCTGAGGAGTCAGTTCCTACAGCTGGGTCTTATGTTTGTTTATGGAGCGGTTATTACAGTAACATCTGGATTCCTTCGACGATACCCGGGAAGAGCAAAGATTATGTTTAGCTGCCTGGTGTATTTTAAGGGATGTCGCTTTTATTCTGCATGATTAAGAAGTAATTAGCAGCTTACACTTGATGCCTTCACTCAGAGTTGATTCCACGGCTCTCCCACCTCGGGACGAGGAAAATGGTGGAATTTCTTTTATCAATAGCTTCCCATTGTCTATCCCAAATCCTTAGTTTCAGCACAGCAGAGCCGTCTGTCCTTCTGTTAAATAATTTACCATTTGAGCTGGCTTCTTCATGGGACCCCGGGATTCTTGGGAAGGTAAAATCGAAGTAATAAAATACCGGGAAAGTTGCCCAGAGGCCTGGTTCTACAGCCAAAGAGCGTCTCAGCTTCCCTCCACCCAGCAAGAAAGGGAGATACTTGGAGTAAAAAAAGGAAACGGGAAGAAAACCTGAAGGTCAGGAATAGAGAGGGACTGATGGCCTCACACTCTCGACTGGGCTGATGTGTGCTTGGATCCCATTTCAGAGCCACGCTGCCCTCATCTGCCAAGTGGGGGGGGTCCCGGCGCTGACCGCATCGCGCTGTCTGCAGAGGCCCACGCGAGAGTCCCCGGGAAGTGTCTTACACCGAGCCGGACACGCTGTCCCCTTGGCTTGTCTCTGCCTTTTCGATGATGATGGCACACAGCGCTTCCTGCCAGCAGGTAAGAAAAGACTCAGCAAGTGACGGGCTCTAGTGAGGGGTGCGACTGGAGGGGGACACCCAGCGGCTGCCCAGGTGAAGGCTGTTAGCTCTTTACCTGAGCGCGGCTCACATCCATTTGCCTCCTGCGTACTCATTACCCTGGGGATCCGCGTGCACCTCTCTCTACAGGCACAACTGTCCAACATTGTTAAAGCTTTAAACATGTTCAGGGGCAGCTGGCTGGCTCAGTTGGTTAAGCGTCTGACTCCTGATTTCCACTCAGATCGTGATCTCACGGTTCGTGAGATCGAGCCCCGTGGCGGGCTCTGTGCTGACAGCATGCCAACTCACCCAGGTCAGTTTCTTTCCCCACGAGTGTGTGCACACACCTGGGCACATGCACGTGCGCACGCACAAGTGCTCAGCACACAATAAGAGGTTAAAACGGCAGCACTGAGTTGGCCGCAGACACCATGGCGCAACATCCGAATGGCGCGTTTGCAGTGCCGTCTGCCGTGCGCACCCAGCACGGGCACATTCCCATCCTTGTAACCAGCCTCCTCTGTGATGGGGTCAAAGTCGGGGGGGTGGCGACCGGCAAAACTCCCGCGAAGACCGGGTGGTGGCAAGCCCACACCCACAGCACGTGGACTAGGGCCTCGCCGGTAACGCATGCTCAACGAAGGTCGCTACTTGTTACTGGTGTTGTTATCACCAACATTAACCTGGTTTCTGCTTACAGACCGAAGTGTGTCAGACTCTCCCCGTGTCACCCTGTGGACTGTGCATATGTCTGCTTTTAGCCAAGAATCAATCTTGCCAAGAAATGTTCTTGCTCCACATTTATAGAAACCCAGCCATGACCTATTCTTGGTTTTGCAGCGTGAGCAAAGCCGGTTCTGCCCAAAAGCCGCCGCGCAGCCCTCCCCGCGAGAAAGCCGCCGGGCCCTCCCCAGGCCACCGCCGGGAAACACAGAGTTTCCTGAGCAACTCCAGATTGTACCCGTGGACTCTCCCGATCTTCTCCAGATAGGAAGGTTTTTAATTTTTTAAACTGAAGCTCATTCGTGTAAAACCCTCGGGTGTGATTCGGCATGTTTCCCTGGCATTCTTTTTGAGATCAAGAAAAATATAATTTTCCTTCTCGGGGAAAGTCAACTTACATGTGCACTGACTTTCTCGAGGAAACACGACCTCAGTGCTATAATTAATATCGGTGCCATCCACAGCCTCATAATTAAACATGAGATGCACAGGACTGGGTGGGAGTCACGAGAAGGCGAGAGGTAACTCACTAGGCTGGTTTCTGCCACCCACTTCCTGGGAGCCCACAAGAAGGGAGGGGGAGGCCTCCGGGGAAAGGGAGCACCGGTGGAGGCAGCTGGAGGTCGCCTGTGCCCACCGGATCATTTATTTCCCACGGTGGCCTATTTCCAAGGTGCTTCATGGAGCATTAGGCAGGCGGGACCTGGTAATAGCCGCTGAGTCTCTGTCCACCTCTTAACATATATGCTGCCAGCGGCCAACACAGCTACTCCATCACCTGGGCCGACGCTAATACCGAGGAAACGGGGGATTTGTCCTGAGTCCTTGCCCGCTGTTCAGTGTGGCCATTAGTTTCTAGAAGTTCACACACAGGGAACATCAGCAGAAGCCACAGACCTTGTTTCTGTGGGGTTCTGGAGGGTTCGGCCCCTCCTGTCCCTCCGGCCCCTCCCACTCTGGGCTCCTGGCCGTATAGGTCTGCCCTACCGACCCCACCGTCCCCCACGAGTGTTCACACAGCACCCCATGTGCCTCTGTCTCCCAGGCCCCCTGCAGTACGGTGGAGCCACAGGACTGTTTGGGGCAAATGGACCATGAAAAGAGGCAACACGGGTGGGTTCCAGGCTGTTAAAAGCCACAAGCCTCACTTTTCTCATGACTCCTCCTCTTTGGCAAACCTTACGGGCTACACTGTTCGGATGGGGAGGCTACAAAGGGGCAAGGCCCTTCTTTAGCTGGAGTGTAGAGATCAGAAATCCCCACCCCATCCACACAGGGTGAGTCAGATAATCAAAAAAATAAGCCTTTCTGAGATGAGCCACTGAGGTTTTTAGGGTCAGCTCAGGTGCAGCTAGCAGTAATCCCTCCAGCTAAAATGAGCCCCTACTCTGGGCCAGGCATGGCCTGGAACATTCAGCAGCCGAGTAGAAGAGACAAGAAAGCTCAGCAAGTAAATGTATGTTAAGCATGAGCAGTTCTGTGAAGGGCTTGAATAGAGTGATGTCCTGCATAATAATAGGGGCAACCTACCTATGTATTTTGCTGAAAGAAGGCCTTTTGGAAGGCTAACAATTAAGGCGAGATCATGAATTTCAAAGAACAAACCATGGCAAGTGTGGGGCTGCGGGCAGAGCATTGAGGGTAGTGGGACCAGCTTATGCAAAGGCCCTGTGGTAGAAGAGAGTTGGGAACTCTGAGGAACAGCAAGCAAGCCAATGTGGCTGCCGATTGGTACAGGGGTGGGCCAAGGGAGACCTAGGGACAGGTGGGGACAGATCAGAGGGACTCCTATTTTTCACAGTGAGGTGGGACCCCATGGGAGGATTAGAAGCAAGGGAAAGACATGACATGATTAACTTTTTAAAGGATCACCCTGGCTGCTGGGAGGAGGGAGGGCTGCACAGAAGCAAGCGAAGCAGCAGGGAAATGAGAGCAGAATCCGTCACTGTCACCCTGGCGGGAGACGACGGGGCTCAGGGCAGTGGCCGGGGAGAAGAGAGAAAGAGCAGATTTGAGAAAGCTGTCAGAGTGAATTATTCATGTGCTATCAGTTCTCCAGACGTTTCTGCCCCACTCCCTGCATCCACATGTTTCGGCTCCACGAGATCCTACTCCCAGGGCCGAGGTTCCGGCCCTATGGCAGCAGTGAACGGCTCCCAGCTCCGGTGCCCCGGGGACCCCGCACATGTGCATCCCAGCAGAGGACACCGGCGTCTCGGCCCTGCAGAAAGACTCAAGGCCCTGCGAGCCAGGGGAGAGCATAGTAGAGGCAAGAAGTCTCTCAAGTGGCCGCCATATCACAGCACGTTTCAGGTGACACGTGGCTTTCAAGCTTCGCCTTTCCGGAGACAGATCTTAACGTGATCTGCCCACCAGCACTTAGCTTTCTACCCGCCGTCCCTTTGTTCCCTTTTGTTTGAATGTCGGCAAATGGCCTCCTGCATCTTCCCCGTTTTCAAGCAGATTTTCTCTGCTTGGAACGTGTCCTTGGCTTCATGAGGAAATGACTCTCAAATATGGTCCTGCCTCAGAACCACCTGTCACAGCGGTTTTAAACACGTCCATTTCAGGTTCCTGTGACGGGCTCACCAAATCAGGTGTGCTCCAGACGGGGCCCAGGCAGCTCTTGTTTCTAGAAGCCCCTCAGACAACTCAGGGGGCAGCCTGGTTAGGAAGCCACTGAATGGCAGTGTAGACATGGAAAGACACCCCCCTTCCCTCTTCCCCTGACTGCTCTGAGTGAGGCACTGGGGTGAGTGCCAACAGATGCAGCCCAGTTAGCTCGGGTTAGGGAGAGTCCTCGGAGGACCCCTCACCTCAGCCCCCAGCCCAGTGGCCACCTGCACTTCTGACCATCTGTCTACGCGTTTTTTTTTTGGGGGGGGGGGGGTCCCACAGCCCCACAGGTGCAGTCATCTGCCAGAGGACTCCCGTAACTCAGGGACATGCTGTGTTGAGGAACAGTGTTATTACAGGGGGTACAAGTGAGGACCAGCCACAGGGCCAGGCCTGGAAGGTCCCAGACTCAGAGCATCTCCCTTCTGGCACATCGCTGAGCGTCACCAGCCAGGAAGCTGTGCCTTGGCGTCCACAGCTTGCAACACAAACAGACTGACTGAATTCATCCTCCATCCCGACCCCCGGGGGTCTCATGGCATGTCATGTGGGCCTTCTGTTCACACCCTTGGTCTTTCCAGCAGGACAACCCCCATCCTGAGTCACCTCCTCAGCATAATCCCAGGTAAGGTCCCAGGGGCCCAGCACGGATAACATCGCTACTCCTACAACCCAGAAAATTCCAAGGATTTAGAGGCTTTCTCCCAGAAGCCAGGGACAAAGGCCAGAAATCCCTTATTACACAACAGGGACATTTGTGCTGGGCTAATGCTGGTCACTGAAAGACAGCCACGTATGGATTCCGAAGTTTGGCAGAATCAGGAGGGAATGGCTTCCGGGCATCTGAGACCCCCACCTCCTTATCAGTGGCTCAAGATGCCAGGAGTGAAACAAAGACAGTAATGGGTCTGGCCACTTGTCATGGGGTGTTGGTTGCCATGGAGACAGAAGGAGCTGAACTGGGAGAGGATTTGGAGAACCTTCTGGAAGGAGCCTGTAGGAGGTGTATGTGAGTTTCAGGGAAAGCCAGCATGCCCGGGCGCCCTCCTGGGTTCCTGCAGGGCAGGCCAGGCTCCATGGTCTCCATGCTGCCGCAGGGCTCAGGCCGCGTCCGGCACAGGGAACAGTGTCTGCACTCAAGCCGCAGGCCCAGGCGGTGTTTCCATAGCAACTCCAGGCCCTTGCCCCATCCCAGCCCCACCGCCTTGGGCTTTAAACAGGCAAATGAAGAAGAAAGGATAAAATTTGGTTTTCCATGGACTTAGGGCCATGATCCGGAATTAAGCTGCTGGTGCTGGAGGCAGTGCTCCTCCAGCCCTGTGGGGAGAGGTCATTTCAAAAATGGGTCCAAGAGCCCAGAACGAATTTGCTCCCCGGAAGCAAGTGCCCGGCTCCCTCCTCGGCGAAGGCCTGGGCCTGCATACCCAAGATGCCTGCCGCTGCCCCGGATTCAGAGCACGCCCCTCCCTCTGGGTCTTTTCAGACCGCTCCAACTCTTCTCAAAGGAGCCAGTTCAGTGTGGCCTGAGATGCGGCCAGGTCCAAAGAGCCGTCAGCACTCAGAGCAGCTGCTCGGGCCAGAAAACATGGAGAAGGGGGAATTCTCTGTGTGATTCACGGATTCCAGATATGGCCACTCCCCACTCACTGCCGCCACGTTGAAGCGACTTTCCAGTGGACCATAGCCACACTCTAGAGAGCTGGACGCAGAGATGGCCGGACAGGCTGAGCTCACAGACTCCTGAGTCAGCAAGTTCCAAAGCACTTAGTCAGCACTTCTGGAGTCTTCCAAGATCTGGCCCTCTGCTCCCATCCCCCTGCCCCAGGACTGAATCTGGGGCCATAGGTGAGGGGGACCGCCCCCAACCGTTGCCAGTGGTAGGCCTCTGTCCCTCCAGACACCTGGCTGAGTAAATTAAGTCAATCTATTTGAGTTCATTTGAGGTGCACAGGTTTTCCTGGTCGGCCTGACCCCCGTGAGCACCTCCAAAATAAGATTTCTATTAGGGAAAGCGACTTCGGAGTTTTTAACTTCCTTCCTGCCCCCGAGTGCCATGGTTTTAATTAACAGCATCACCAAGTGGCCCTCCCTGGCAGACGGTGGGGATGCATGCCAGAGGAGGACCGAGGAGGAGGGAGCTGAGAAGCCTCTGTTTGCACGGATCCTGCCAGCCCAGAAGCTGCATCTCAGGGTAGAGCAAGTACAAGAGGAGCTCTCGGGCCACGTCTTCTGGCAGGATCTGGGGTGTTTCGGCTGCCAGGCCCAGCAGGCAGGCCCGGCCCGGCCCGCACCGTGATGGACAGGCGGGGCCCAGGCGATCCCCGGTTTGCTGCAAGAAAGGCTGAAGAGAAATTCCAGCTGCAGCCGGCTCCCCAGCGGCACGTTGGCACAGTAGACCCATCGGGCCTCCGGGCGCCTGGCAAGAGGGCTGGGCTTGAGGAGATCGATCAGCCGTGGTGCTGATTGATTACAAGCTCTGCTCAGCCCATGAAGGCCCGGCCCCATGAGGGGCGGAGCCTGCATTCTGCCTGGGTGGGGGCCTCAGTCATGACCAGCCTCCTGCCACAGAAGGGCTGCAAAGTGCCCTCCCACTCCCACAGAGGGACTCCTACCTGACAGCTACAGAGGGAGCCCTACGAGAGGATTTCCACCAACCACTCAACCAGCAGGTTCTTTGGGACATTTTTTTCCCGTTAATGACAGAAGAAGGCAGGGATCTCTCAAGTCTGGTGCTGGGTGGCACCTGTTTGCTCTCTACGTGACCTGCCCCATCACGTGAAAATGATGTCCACAGCAGCTGAGAGCAAGCAAAAGGCAGGAACCTCCCATTATCCATACACTATCAGTTCCTGGAAACGCTTAGAGGAGAATAAATTTTCAGACATCGGAAGCTCAGATCCCATTATGTGAAATGAGAAGAAAAGATAACACATTCCCAGCCTATCCCAAACCCTCCAACCGATGTTCCAAATAACACTACACCATTCTTTTTATTATTATTTTTGAGAGAGTGCAAGCATTGGAGGTGCAGAGAGGGGGTGGGCAGACAAAGGATCCAAAGCAGGCTCCAGGCTCTGAGCTGTCACAGAGCCCGACGCGGGGCTCGAACTCACGAACCTCAAGATCATGACCTGAGTTGAAGTCGGACGCTCAACTGAGCCACCCAGGTGCCCCAACACTAACCCTTCTTGAACAGCAAGTGGCAATACACTAAGGTGGTTCGTGTAATGCAAGCGTGTGAAATCCCTACTCTCTGATTCGCCCTCACTGCATGAGCTCACGAAGGGGGGTGTTTCTATGCAGATTTTAACAGAGTCAGATTTGAATTCTGTCTCCTACTCCACAAGGAACACAGCTCCCATGAAGCAGAGGTTAAAGCAGGATCTGAGTTGAGTCCGGGAGAGAGCCCTCAGCGCCCGGCAGAGGCAGGCAGCAAACTGACCTTGTGCAGCAGCCTTCACCTCTAGGAACCACCGGGAAGCTTCCTGTTCAAGAGTTCGAGGAGGCTGAGGGCCCCTGAGCCCCCCTGCACAGGACCTGATTTCCTGGGCACCTGCTGTCAATGGTGAACACGGTTCACAAACATCTAGGTTAAAACTCAGGAACTTGTCCCATCGCATTTCCTCATTCACTCTCTGCCTATTCCATTTCCAGGTCCCCACCCTGCCCTCCCCGGGGCCTCGTTCTGCCTCTCCCTGCCCTCAGCTCCTGCTGCGTGGGTTTCTGTTTCACCAGGGGCCGCAGGGAGCCTCTGGCGGCTTCCCAGGTGGCCTCCGATGACACAGGAGGAGCAGATAGTGAAGGGCAGGCTGGCTGAGGAACGAAGCTGCACCAAACAGACGCTGGCGGTGGAACCACGGCCGCTGGAAGGACGTGAAATCCCTTCTCACTTAACAGCTTAATAAGGATTTGAACCTGAGTCTGCAAGGAATTGTCACTTTAACTGTTTTCTCAGATGTGAACAACATGTCTCGGCTTTCACGTGCGCCCCGTGGGGACCGTGACAGGCTGGACACGCAGGGACAGAGGCTTATGCTCAGACTCCAGCTGCCCTGAGTGTCCCTGGAAGGCCCCAGGAAACAGCAAGGGGCCTGGGGGACCGGGAGGCCTGGGGGCTGGGGGGGCCTGGCTAGGCCTGGGGGTCTGGGGGCCCTGGAGGGCCAGGGGGCCTGGTTAGGCCTGGGGGGCTTGGCTAGGCCTGGGGGGCTGGGGGATCAGGGGTCCTGGCTAGGCCTGGGGGGCTGGGGGCCTGGGGCCTGGCTAGGCCTGGTGGGTGGGGATGCCAAGGGGCTGGGCAGGGAGCCAGATACAAGGGGAGAGATGGCCAGCCGACCATGGGAGCTCGGTGCTCACGGGAGAAATGATGTCAGCGAGACGCAGTTGCCTTGAAGACATTTCCAGCTGCCCTGGAGAGCGGATCCACCTGGAAGGAGGGGCTGCGGAATTAGGGGGTCTGTGCAGCCCAGGAACCCAACCCCAGTGACATTGCTCGGCAGTCAGGCTGAACCATGTGAAATCTCTGCATCTGGCCATTTGGGCAATCTCACATTTTCTACCGAGCAGCATCCCAACCTCGACCCTGCCTGCAGGTGACCACACCCCTGCCCCCTCCCCTCCCCCTCACACATTCAGCTCAGCCACACAGGCCTCCTTTTTAGGTCTGAAACAGTGGAAGCCCAGCCCCCACCCGGGGTTTGCCCCGGTCTCCCCCTGCTTGGACTGCCCTTCCCAGGCCCAGCTTTCCCTGACCCCCCTGTAAAGTCCCTCAGAACCCCCTGGCTGCCTCTTCCCCTATCTGGTTTTCCTTCTGCACCTGGCTCAGTCCCACAGTATCCTAACTGCTCACCGGTCATTTTCTGTCTCTCCCGCTGGAACGTGAGCTCCCTGTCAGGCGTGGACCTAATGTGTGCTTTTTCACCCTGTGTCCCCAAACCCCGGAAGTGGGCAGGCATACAGTCCACGTTCCATAAATGCCTGCGAAATGACATCCCCAGAACTGGCCTTGTGGACGTGAGTTACAATCAACGACCCCCAGTTTCATGACAGGGACACGCTGTCACCACGCCCGTCCCCAGGCCTTGGTGCACCAGCCAGGAAGGTCTTTGTGGTCAGGGAGCAGAGACAAGTGGCCAGTCCTCTCTGCATGAGGCTGGCGGTGGGAGCCCCTGGGCCCTCGGTCTGTGCCAGCCACAAAGCCAGTGCCGAGTCTGTGTGGAATCCAGCCTCAAATAAAGGAGAGCGCTCACAGTGTAGATCTCTTAATACGACCACCAAACACCACGGGATTTTCAGGGCTGCTGCTACAGCCCCACAGTTGGGGCACCGGCCCCGTCCCTAGCTCGCTCCTGCCATCTGCTGGCCACTCATTAAAGTGCACCAGAGAAGAGGGGTCTATTTTCCAGTCTCACGGGTGCTTTTGTTCCTTCTGGGAAGAAGTAATTCATCGCCAACTTTATTTCTCTCTGGGCAAAAGCCAGGAGCCTGGCTGACCCATCCCTTGAGTAGGGCAGACTCTGGGCCCCAGGTGGGTGGGGAAAGTCGCCTGGCCCTAGTCCCATGACTTTTCTGCATTTTACATATATTAACTCTATTAACAGTATCAAACCTATGATTAAGGAGCACTACGGAGCACTACTTACAGCTGAGGCTGTTAAGGCTCAGAGAGGTTAAGTAACTTGCCCAAAGCTGCATAGCCAGGTGAGAAAGCCAAGATTTGAACCGAAGCAGTAAGGCACTTGCGGGCAAATTCTACCACTGCACAAGCAAATGGCCCCGGTTGTACAGTTGGCGGAGGGGCTTAGGGAGTGGAGGACGGAGGAGAGGAATTCCGCCCTCATGTATTCAGAGGCCCAGAGAAGATGATGTGGAAGACAGCGCTGGACTTCACGGTTTCAGGGTTGCATGCAAGGGTCTCTGGACAGGACAGAGAGGCAGGGTAAGGACTAGAGCACAGGTTCTGTGGTCAGATCCACAGTGCAGACCGACGCTTCTGCTCACAAGCCCTGGGAATGGAAAAGCAGTTGTTTGTGACCTCTACGCCCCATCAGCTCCTCTACACCTGCTGATAAAGACAAGTGAGGACAGGTGCAAAGCTTCCAGCCCTGGGATGGCTCAGGGTGAGTGCTTAATAAATGTTACCCATCATTGCAACTCTACTAAAGGCTCTGGGAAGTCCTGCAGGAAGAAATCTAGTCAACTTGCTCCCCTGTACCAAAGCTGGACACCTACAGAGCCACCGGCGGGGGGCGGAGGGCCTGGAAGGTCACCACACAGACCCCTTTTGTCCTTATCATTTCAAACTGCCTCCTTAGGGACATGAGAGCAGAACCAGGCAAGAACCAGGGTCCCCGGCTCCCAGCTCTCTGCTCTCGTCCCCACGGCACCTCTCCACCCAGACAGCACTCTCACACCCAATAGACAAAAGAACCAGGAGCCATTCTCCTAGGCTTCCAAGACTGCTGCACGTTTGGATTCTACGGTGCTTATTTTTCAGCTTTACAGACCAGAGGCAATTAGGAACGCGAGGCCAGGAAGGCTGTTCTTAATAATTCTGTCATTATTCGCAATTTTCAGCACCGCCACACGTGAAAAACCCATTTCTAATTTCTTTAAAGGTGCTAAATGGCTTTTGCACTGCGTTGTGAACATTTACCATTAGCCAAACAGCTGCAAAGCAGGTTTCTAGCCCCTGGGGCCATGATGACAACTGGGTGTAGCTTGACCCACTGGGGCGATGCTCTTTCTCTCAATGTTTCATTCCCAGGGCAGGTGACTTGGGCACTGTGGACTTCTGCGCATAGTCTGCATTGCTGGGTGTGGCCATGCACTGGGGTTTCACAAGGTCCAGCAGGGGCCTGGGGCTCAGCAGGAGGTGAACAGGAAACCAAGCTTTCCTGCTCAATTAACACCCCGGAAAATGATGGAGAAACCCAGTGACCAGCCTCGCTGAGGCAAAAAGAGGGAAGTGAGTCAGCATCTGAGGCAGTGTCTGCAGAGACAGCCTGCTAAGGAAAGCAAGAGTACGGGGACCCATCGTGGGGAGAGGGGTACGGTTCCTTGTCAGCTTACTGAAGCTCTTAGAGTCAGAAGCCAGAGTTTTTGTGACGGGTGACCATCCTGGATGCAGAAGGCAAGAGACCCCGCTCTTATGACCCTAGTAACAGCATCAGCAGGTGACAGGTAACACTTACTCTACACCAGCTGCTGCTCTAAGCACTTTGCATATGGTGATTCTTGCCTTCTTGTGAGACCCTGCGAAGTACCCCCATTAACTCACCCCCATTTTACAAGTGAGGGAACAGATGCAGAGAGACTCGTAACTTGCTAGCCTCAGGACATGGTCCTGGGAGGCTGTAGTGAGCAGGATGAACAGGGTCCCTGCCCTTGTGTTGATTATACTCTGCTGGCAGATGCAAAAATTAAATAAGTCACGGATGCTCCTTGTGAGACATGGGGTAATACAGAAGTGTCCCGCGTTGAGGAGAGAATGCATTACCTCGCCTGGTTAGCGGGGGAATAAGGGTCCCACTTATACAGAGAGGAGCCTGGAAGCACCTGTGTTTTATACCTAACAGTAGGGTCCACAGACCTTCCCCAGGCAGGTGGAAGACCACAAGGGTGAGTGGAAATCGCCCCTATGCACACGCACAGACATTCTTCATGGAGAGCAGCCCAGCTGGTGTGTGTGTGTGTGTGTGTGTGTGTGTGTGTGTGTGTGTCTTATGCAGAATGTTTCACTTAGTTAAAGGATCTCCAAGCTCCCTTACAGCACAGACGCTTCATAATCTGGTACAATGAGTGTGGTGATTGGCAAAAAATGACCTTTCCATAAACATTCCTCAACAGGTACCAATGAGAAGTAGGTAAGACACCTTGGCTGCAGACGATGGCTTCAGGAGACACAGCCAGCCCCCTAACACCCCAAATTCAGATACAAAAAAATCAGGGAAACAAAGATTATTGGTATGAAATGATCAAGGACACTTACCAAGTAATAGTGGACTCCCTGAGGACACATGTGCTGCTGGGATATGGCGGGGGTGGGGTGGATACTGAAGAAATGGTCCAGCAAATGATGCATGCCTGAAGCAAATTTAATTATTTTTCCTAAGTTTTTGGCTTAGCTAGAGGTAATATATCCTCAGGGCATATTTTACTTTGTTTCTAGTCATCTATCTATGCTCATATAGATATTTTGTTGTTTTCACAAAACTAGGATAATGTTTAAAAAGTATATTCTGATTTTCCTTCAAAATATCATTGTTAGTATTCTATTATAACAAGAAGTTTTGCCATTTTTAAAAATTTTGTTAATGTTTACTTATTTATTCTGTGTGAGAGAGTGCATATGAGCACACACAAGCAGGGGAGGGGAAGAGAGAGAGGGAGAGAGAATCCCACGCAGGCTCTGCATCGTGGGTGCAAAGCCTGATGCGGGGCTTGAACCCACGAACTGTGAGATCATACCTGAGCTGAAACCGAGAGTCAGATGCTCAACCAACTGAGCCACTCGGGTGCCCCAACATTTTTAATGATAGTGTATTCCACTTACATGGATGTATTACAACGAATATTTTATTGTTGGGTTTAAGTTGCTTCCAATTTTAATGTATACAATTTGGAGGAGTGGAGTTCTCCTTCCAGCAGGCTAAGATCTTTGAACCAATCCTCTTACTTAAAATACAGCCAAACCTTGCTTTGCAAGCATAATTTGTTCCAGAAGCATGCTTGTAATCCAAAGCGCTTGTATAGCAAAGCAGATTTCCCTGTATGAAATAATGTAAACTCATGATTTATTCAACAACCCAAAAGTATTCATATAAAAATGATTACAATATAATATAGAATAAAAAATAATAAAGAAAATACAAAATAAAAGAAAAATAAAGTCAACCTGCACTTACCTTTGAAAACCTTCATGGCTTGTGTGAAAGACAAGAGAGAGGAGGGTTATTGTATAGGACAACTTCCAGTATCACTCATGGAGTCACTGCTATCCATTGGCTCAATAGAATCTTTTTCTGCATGGGGGCCATTGTATACACTCACATGGATGTTGACTACAGTATGGTGTTAATAAACTCTTGTCATATACTGTATTTAATGTAACTGGCAATAAGGCAGCAGAGGAAAGGGTCTAGAGCCACAGGCAGCCTGACCTAGAATGAAGCAAAGCATTCCTGAGCTTAAATTTTATGTGGAAAGACAAACGACTGTCCACAGGTACTTTAAAGTGACAAAAAAATACACTAGTGCCAGTTGTGGGCACCTTCCGATATCCTGAAAAATCACTGATTTCTGACAAACATATTCCTGCCTGAGACCAAGCATCCAAACAGGGGAGCTGATCACCCACAGTCCTTCAGAGAGAGAGAGAGAGAGAGAATCATTGGCTCAGTTGTGATCCTGTGACATTCAGCAGCATATCTTACTCTTATTGTAAGACATTGCTCATTTATCAAGTTAAAATTTATTAGAAACGTTTACTCGTCATGTGGAACGTTTACAGAACAAGTTACTCAAAATCCAAGGTTTATTGTGTAAGAAAATCTGGACAAAAAGTTTCAAAATATTTGTCCGAAGTCATCAATGAGTTAAGAAAGCAGTGAGACTATGTGAGGCAGAATCTGGGAGAGAAAGAAACCATGAGATGAGAACTGAGCATCAGGTATCTCATTTCCCCTAGAGGCAATTGCCAGTTCCAAAATCAACAACTAAAAGGCTAAGAAGTTGAATAGAGTTTACAACATTCTCATAAAGCCAGGGGACAAATATTAAAATTCAAGGACTGCTAAGGAGAAGAAATTTTGAGAAATACTCCTGAATTTGGGACTGGGACTTGGACAGGCTTTACCTTAAGGGTAAGGGTTGACTGGACAACAGTCATGCTCCAGAGAGATGAAAGTCAGCTTCAAATTATATCAAGCCATAATCGTGTGAGGTACATTCCTCTGGGATAGCGGCTTGCCAAAAATATAATTGATTCCTTTCTGAAGGAAGATAACATCATTCCAAAAAACTGCACAGGAACTCAAGAAATTTTCATTTAACAATGCCTAACACTCAATCAAAAATAACCAGGCATTTTAAAGGCCAAACTGTGACCAAAAAAGGGGGAAGGTTGGAGGAAGCAGACAATAAATCAAATCCTCAGGAAATCCAAATAATGGAGATATTTTAAAATAATATGATCAATATCTGGAAGGAATTAAAAGACAAGATCAATCATAGAACTGGAACCTGTAAAAAAGGAAGCAAATGGAAATTACAGAACTGAAAAGTATAATAAATTCGTTTAAGAGTGCAAGAAATGAGCTTAACAACCAAAGAGGGAATTTGTGAACTGGAATATGTGGCAGAAGAGCTATCCAGACTAAAGAATCAAGGTAAAAAGAAGGAGAAAATAGAAATTGTAAGTGATATATGGACCAAGGCAGAAAAGTAATATAAATGTAATCAAATTTTTGGTATAAGAGGAAAAAGGCAGAAGATATGTTTGAAGAGATAAAACCTGAGGTTTTTATAATTGATGAAATGCATCAAACCTATTCGAGAATCAGTTAGAATCCCATATATATAAGATAAATACAACGAAAACAAAACCAAGGCATGATAGTAACAGTAATACTGTTGAAAGCCACAGACCAAGAGTAAATCTTAAAAACAGCCAGAAAAGTCCTATTACCTTCAAAGAGGCAACAGTAAAAGTACAGATGAACTCAAGGAAAGCAAGGGAAGCCAGAAGACAATAGAATAATACCTCCTGGAAGGAAACAAACGCCAACCTAGAATTCCATACCTAGCCCAAATATCCTTCGAAGGTGAAAGTCAAACCCATACCTTGCTGACAGGAATAAACATCCACTTCATGGCATGGGGATCTCAAAGTAGCCTGATAGCCAGGACCCTCCCCAGGATTGTAGATGGAGACCCAACTGCATATCCATGGCCCAATACCAAAAGTGGAGGGAATGGATGCAAGAAAGACAAAAATAATGCATGTGCATTGGGAGTCTTAAGGAGTGTTTGAGCAGAGAAATGAGACGCTGTGGCCAAGACATTTACCACACACCACATATCCATTTGCACCCCTACCTCCCCAGCCCCCATTTTGGTTAGCACCATACGCCTTATTCTGCCTAATAGGCTGCAAGCAAAATTGATGGAAGCAAAGCATGGAAGAGTCAAGATTGGAAATGATGCTCCAGGTCTCTCTTCCTTTGTCACGGCAACCAGAGAGACCCCCGTGCCCCAGCTGGTGCAGCTACATGATGGTGACTCCTTCATCAGACCATGTCTCCAGCTGACTATAGAGTCTCCCTGCATGTGTGAATACATGTGTTGTGCTCATTCCATGAGTTAGAAGTAGACTGTGTGTTAAGCCATTATGATTTACAGTTAATGTGCTACCACAGCATGGCCTAGCATCAGCCTGAGTGAAACAGAAGGGTAAAGGGACAAACAGACACAAGAGTCAACAGACTTGAGGTTAAATGGAGACTGGCACAAGAGCATATCCTGAATTCTGGATCACGAGCCACAGTGCAGACATTGCCAAGGTTTCTGGTCTGATGCCTCTAATGCACAAAGAGTTTGGCCATCGGCTGCTCATTTGTTGGACCTATTCTGAGCTCAGTCATGAAGAGGGGCATGTGGAGAAGGGATGAGATAGAGTCCTGTCCTCAAGATCTCCACATCCCAGATGGAGAGCAGACAAAGGTGCCAGAAAGAGAACAAGGCCAAGAGCATCTCCAAGTGGTCTGACAATGGTGCAAGGGAAATTAAGGCTGAGACTGAGAAGCTGAGCTGGGGCTGGAGAAGTTTGGGGTGCTGTGGGGCAGCTACCTTTAGACAGGCCTGGGGAGCTGGATTGAACGGAGGTTTCCCAGGGACGTATTATGCCCAAATAATTGGTTTTCAGCCATGGAGAGATGGTTCTTTCAATTTTATAGTTACTGTGCCTTCTCTGACTCCACGCTGTTACAGACTTTTGTGCACACCCCTTAGCCCTTTGCGGGGCTGACATCTTTCCCTTGTTCTTCATTTCTCTATCTGTACACATCTCCCAGAGGAAGCATTCCTGGAATCAGGGCCTTCTCTGTGCCCCCTCCCAGAGTCCTCAGTAAATTGGCACATCTCAGCACCGACACACTGCATGGTTCCTGGTCCACCCTGCCTCCTCTGCACGTAAGTTCCATAAGGCAAGGTCCCTGACTTCCACATGGCTCTCACTAAACCAGTGAATGAATGAACAGGCAAAGAGTCTAACGAGGAAGGAGCAAGTGGACTGAACCTGAGGGGCCTTTGGGCTGAACCCTGCTCTGCCTTCTGGAGCATTTGCTGCTCTCACCTGGTGACCCTCCCTCATCCTGTTCTTCTAGAAGCAGTGTGCAGGAAGCAAGTGCTTGTCTGTGCTGGCTCGGTATGTTTACATTTAGGATGACGGAGGTTACTGTATTAGGAAATAGAGTGCAAAGGAGACCCTCTATTTGCCAGATGAAAAAAAAAACAACAACAAAGCGAGGAAAGTGGGGGAGGTTAGGACAGCTCATCCCTGCTCTTAGTCTTAAAGAAATAACCAGCTTCACTAAGACATATTTCCCGCTTCAGTCTTGCCCTTCTGCCTACACATGACAGTCTGACCTCAGTCAGCGAGCTTCTGGCCAGGTCTCTGCTGCTCCAGGAATGGCCCACGTGCACCTCCATGTTTGGAGCTAAGCTTGTTGAATGTTACGTGAATTTATTTGACCTTCACAACAAGCCAGATAGTAGGAATCGGTATTGTCTGCGTTACTCAGATGGGGAAGCCAATGCCCAGGGAGGAGATGTCTCTTGGTCAAAGTCACACAGCCACAAGGGGCAGAGCCTGGGTTTAAACCCCTCCCCGCTCGCAGCCTAACTCCATAGCCTGTGCCCTTGATCACCAGCCACTCTTCAAAAGCCAACAGGCTGATTTCTAAAGAAATTCCAGCACATTTCTGCCACGTTTAACCTACCAGCCATTCCCAGGAATGTATGTGCTGCGGGTTTAATTTAATGAAAACTATTATTGGAAAAGATACGATACAATAATGCATTATTTTTTTAAGTTTATTTATTTGTTTTGAGAGAGACGGAGAGAACGTGAACGAGGGAGGGGCAGAGAGAGAGGGAGAGAGAGTTAGAATCCCAGGCAGTCTCCATGCTGTCAGCACGGAACCCGACGCAGGGCTCAAACCCATGAACAGTGAGATCATGACCTAAGCCAAAATCAAGAGTCCGATGCTTAACGGACTGAGCCCCCCCACGCACCCCGCTAATGCATTCTTTAAACAGTGGGGATGAGGTTCCCCTTGTATCTTGTTGCTTTGAGCCAGGCTTGCCCTGGGAGAGGGGGCACCAGAGAGGGGAGGCCACCCGAAGAGAATTTGCTGAGGGGCACGCCAGTGTGGAGGCTGCACTGGGCCTCAGGGGAGTAGAAGGTGTGCAGGTGTCAAACCTGGAGGGGCTCCGAGACCACCCCAGACAGAGAGCCCCGGGAGCTGGGTTAGACCTTTCTGAGCCCCCTACCCCTGCTCAGAGATGATATGCCCAACCCAGGATGTCTCTCCCGGAGCCAGTGCAGAGAGAGCCAGGGCGAGCCCTTCAGGCTAGGGCTTCTTGCTGTGGTGGGACGGAAGGCAGCCCCCTGGCCATGGGCTGGCACCCCCAGTGGGTGCTGTGGGAACCTGCTGCTAGTTCGGGCCTCTGAGTCTTTGATGACAGCACCCTGATTTCCTTGCAAGGAGTTGCCCCTCCTGCATGGTGGGAGGTCCTGCTGCCTGCCATCCAAATAGGGAGCCCACCTTCCCAGGGCACGGGTGCGTGACCTGAGCAGGCCAATCAGACCTGCTTGTCCCCACCCTCGAGCAGACAGACCCCAGGACAGGAGAAAAGGCCGCTGGCCATGCTCTGACTCCTCCCGCCATCAGGGGCTCCTCCTCCTTCTTTTCTAGGCCCATTTCTCCAGCAGCTGCACCAAAGCTTGTGCACCCGGCAGGCCCCAAACCCCTTTCTGCTTCACTGGTCAGAGACACGTCCACTGCTGGGCTCTCGAGGACCCAGCCACGCGGAGGCCGCACGACTGATCGCTGACACAACAATGAACTATGCTCCGGAGTGGTTCGTGAGTGTGCTCCCCGCGCTGGGAGCCCTGCTCCTGCTCCCTGCCAGGGGAGCCCCGGCAAGGGCCCGACACTCAGTGGGCCTCAGTGTCCCCCCTCGGTGTGATGTCAGCCCACAGCACTCCAGGATGGGACCTCCACTCTGAACGTCCTTCATCTCTGAAATGGACACTGTGTCCAAGTCAAGGGGTAGACGCGAAGCAAGACAGACAAAGCAGCACGTGGGGCATGCAGCTCTGAGCACTGCAGGGGACCTTCTGAGGGGCCACAACAGCGACATGGTAACAAGTGACTCTCTCTTTTTGCGAAGCCCCCTTCTGTGCCTCTGGCAACAGAAAACAAGAAAATCTCTGGGCACCTGGGTGGCTCAGTCGGTTGGGCGTCCGACTTCAGCTCAGGTCATGATCTCGCAGTTGGTGAGTTCGAGCCCCGTATCGGGGGCTGTGCTGACAGCTCATAGCCTGGGGCCTGCTTCGGATTCTGTGTCTCCCTCTCTCTCTGCCCCTCCCCCCTCCTCAAAAATAAACATTAAAAAAAAGTAAGTCTCACTTTGGTACCTGCATGTCTTTAACGCACCCCCACCACTCACCAAGTCCCCTTGTAACAGATGCAGGGCTCAGCTCAGAGTCCCGGGCAGGCAACACTATCAACCATCATTCAGTTATATATTATATGTATATTTTTTTAAGTAGAGTTTATTTTTTAGAGCAGTTTTATATTCACAGCAAAACCAAGTGGAAGGTGGAATTGAGTAGATTTGCCACATACCTGTTGTCCCCCCACCCCGCGGCCTCCCTGTTATCACCACCCCCACCAGCCAGGGCCACTTGTTGTGACTGACAATCCTAGACTGACGCGTCAAAGTCCAGAGTTTATGTTAGGGCCACGTTGCTGTTGTACCTTCACTGGGCTTGGACAGATATATAATCACGTGTACCTACAACGACTGTACCTACAGGGTAGTTTCTGCCCTAAAAATCCTCTGCCTATTCATCCCTCCCTCCCCCCAATTTCTGGCAACCACTGATCTTTTCCTGGTTCCATAGTTTTGCCTTTTCCAGAAAGTCACATCGTTGTCATACATACTGACACACAATATGTAGCAAGACTGGCTCCTTTCACGTCTTGCACTTGGTGGTAAGCATTTAAGATTCCTGCATGTCTTTTCATGGCTCGATGGCTCGTTTCTTTTCAGCCCTGAACACTATTCCATTGTTTGGATGGACTGCACTTTATCCATCACCCGCCGAAGGACATCCTGGTTGCTTCCAAGTCTGGGCGATTATGAAAAAAGCTGCTATGAACATCACGTGCAGGTGTTTGCGTGAACATAAGTGTTCAACTCCTTTGGGTAAATACCACGGAGAGTGGTTGCTGGATCATATGGCAGGAGTATGTTTAGTTTGGGAAGAAACTGCCAAACTGTCTTCCAAAGAGGCTGCGCCATTTTGCACTCACACCAGCAACGGATGAAGAGCTCCCGAGGCCCCACACCCGCGCCGGCATCTGGTGTCGTCAGGGTTCTGGATTTGGGCCGTTTCGATAGATGTGTGATGTGTCTCGTAGACAACATGTAGTTGGGTCAGGTTTCTTGATCCACTCTGATCATCTCTGTCTTCTAATTGGTCCAGTTAGACCATCGATATTTAAAGTGACTACGGATGGAGTTGGCGTAACCGCTACCATATTTTAACGGCTTCCTGTTTGTTACCCTTGTTCATGGTGCCTGCTTTTGTCTTGTACTCTTTCTGCCTTCGGTGGTTTTAATTAAACATTTTCTATCCTTCCACATCTCTCTTTTCTTAACATATCAGATATACCCCTTTGTTTTACTATTTTTAGTAGCTGCTCTAGAATTTCCGATACACATTTACAACTAATGCACGTTCACTTTCTCCGGGTAGAGCAATACCGCAGAGGCATCTGACCCCTGCCCCCTGTCCCATGTCGTTGCTGCTGTCCTTGTCACTGACACACAAGTGCGCACAGACACACGACTGAACACAGGGTTGCTGTTACTAGTTTTGAAGAAACTGTTGTCTGTTAGATCAATTAAGAATAAGAAAGAGGAAGGTTTTTATTCTATCTTTGCTTGTCCCTCCTTTCATGCTCTTCCTTCCTTTCCGCAGATCCGAGTCTCTGACCTGTATTACTTTCCCCCTTTCTAAAGAACTTCTTTTCACATCTCTGGAAGGCGGGGCTATGGCAACAGGCTTCCTCAGTTTTTGCGTGACTGAGGGAGACTTTATTTCTCCTTCCCTTTTGAAGGATAATTTCACGAGGCACAGGTTCTGAGGTTGGCGTTTTGATTTTTCTTCTCTCAACACTTCAAGTCCTTCCCTCTCCTGTTTGCATTGCTTTGAGAACAAGCGGGATATAATTCTACCTTTGCGTCTATGTAGGCATCGTGGTTTTCTCCTGGGCTTCGTTCAGGATTTTTCCTTTACCTTTGATTTTCTGTAACTGGAAACGGTGTGCCCAGATATTGTCTTCTTAAGGCACTTTATTCGGCTCTGTGTTCTTTGAGCTTTCTGAATCTGGGGTTCTCTGTCTGACACTCATTTGGGGGAAATCCTGAGTCATTATGGTTTCAAATATTTCTTCTGTTCCTTTCTCTCTTCTCCTTCTGGAATTCCTGTTTCGTGTATTTGCAGTTGTGCCTTAGTCTTTGGGTATCCTGTGGGGGTTTCTTTAATCTTTTTTTTTCTTTGCTTTTAAGTTTGGCTGTTTCTGTTGACATGCACTCAGCTTGGAGGTTCTCTCCTTCGCTGTGTCCACTCTACTCATAAGTCTGTCAAGGCCATTCTTCGTCTCGGTTACAGTGGGTTTTGTCTCTAGAATTTTTTCTGGGTTCTTTCGTAGAATTTCCGTCTCCGCTCCCGTTGCCCATCTGTTCTTGCACACCATCTACCTGGTCCGTTAACCAGTGTTGTTTTAAGTTCCTGGTTTTGTAATTCCAACATCCCTGCCGCATCTGAGTCTTGTTCTGATATACTTTCTCTGTCTTCTCTAATTGTGTTTTTTTGCCTTCAAGTAGGTCTTGCAGTTTTTTCTTGATGGCCAGACATGATGTTGAAGACAGTGCAGTGAACAGGCCATTAGTAATGCTGCTGTCAGGTGTGGGGAAGGAAAGCAACCTATAGCCTGTGATTAGGTCTCCATCTTTGATGAGCTTCAGCTCCGGACTGTGAACTTCATAAGGGTTTCTCCGGCTTGTTTCTCTCCCTCTAGGTGGGACAGGATGGCTACTGTGGGCTGAAGTTGGGCGTTTCCCTTCCCGTGGGTCAGCTAGGCTCTGGTAAACCCCAGCACGTTAGGTTCCGGTTAACTGGTTCCTGCCGAGGACAGACCTCGTGTAAAAGAACGCGGCGTATTTCAAAATGGTTCTTCTTCCTCTTCCCCCGCCAGAAACGAGGGATATTTCTGATATTCACTGTGACAACCTGGTCACACTCCTGCAGGTAAGATTCACAAAAGCATCAGGGCCCTGACGACCGGGTTGTCCTGGGGTTTTTCTCGCTCAGGCTCGTCCACACTGAGCCTCCGGCAATTTTGGAATTCAAGTTCAGGTTTCCCAGCCCTGGGTCTGGCCGCTGTGCAGTTGTTGACCGTGGGTTTCTGCCTGGCGGAGGCGGTGTCTCTCTGTTTGGGCCTGTCGGCGTCTCCAGTTTGTGGGGCAGGCACTTTCCTGAAACTTCACTCCTCGGATGGGCCTAACAAGAGCTATTGGTTTTTCAGTCTGCTCTGTGTTTGACTTGTGAGGACAGAGCGCCGTCTTTCAGCTGCTTACGTGCCAGACCGGAAACCACACATCTCTCCATTTTTTACCTCTGACTTTTTATGGTTTTCTCCCATTCGCAGCAAGGGCTGCTAGTTTTCCATTTAGAGGAGATTTGAGAGGTTTACTTTTCAGGTACATTTAACGTAAGGGAAAAAAATTAGTTGGGTTTTTAAAAAAAAAAAAAAAGTGTTACCCAAACATAGCAAGGTGGTCTTTGAACGGCTGAATCTGGGGAGGCCGGAGATGACGGATGTGACGTGGCAGGACCACGGTGAGCGCACCGTAAACCGGAGATGTGGCCGCTATTATCATGAGGCCTGTTAGCCATCTGTGGCGAGCGGAGGCCGGCTGTGCCGACTCACTTCCAGCAGCCGCCTTTGGAAGAGATCGGCTGTGAGCGCGGTGGGGATAACCGCACCGGGGACCCAGGCCACTGTGCCTGGAGACAATTACCTGCTCTCCCCAGAGCTTGCAAACAACCCTGTTGACGGTCGGAACCAAACCCCTCAATTTGTGTCTTCCCTCCAGCCATGAATTGTGCCCCTTGAGGCCGTGCTTCCCATGTTTGAGATCCTGGAAATCACTGGGCTTATCCATCCCTGCTCCTCTGATGAACAATACGTCGGCCCTGTCAATATTCACAAACTCCTCACTGGCTGATGAGACCGCCTGCTGCTCAGGAGACCCCGGGGGGCACAGAACATCCTCTGCCTGTGATTGTTCACTGGAGCCCTGGGCTGCCAGACCCAGAGACCCAACAGCAGGCTGTGCTAGTTCTCTGCCCCGTCCCCACGGTGGCAGGGTCCACCCCAGCCGGTGAGGTCCTGCAGCCCTCGGCCACGTCAGCCACGAGCAGGAGCTGGAGACCACAGTCAAAACACAGCCGGACGGGGGAGGCACACAGGTTGGTCCTCGTGGTACCTGAAAACAAGATGTTTTCATTTACATGAAAACAAAACTGAGGCAGAAGCCAGCGAAGTGTGGCTTGGACTGGGGCTGAAGGACATCAGCCTCCTGACCCCGGATGTCGACGGCACTGCCCAGCGCTGTCCTAAGAAAGCTGTGCGCCTGGGAGTCTTGAAAGGGGCTTTGGATTATAACTTTTAAATGTCCAGGAATGGAGCACCTGGGTGGTTCAGTTGGTTAATCTGTCAGCTCAGGTCACGGTCTCAAGGTTTGTGAGTTCGAGCCCTGCATCAGGCTCTGTGGGCACAGAGCCTGCTTGGGATTCTGTCTCTCCTTCTCTCTGCCTCTCCCCCACTGTGCTCTCTCTCTCTCTCTCTCTCTCTCAAAATAAAAAAATAAACTTTAGAAAAACAAAAAATGTGCAGGAGTATCTCCATTACATGAGGGTGCCATCGAAACAGTCAATGGACAGGAAGATGAGGAAAATATGGGGTGCAGGCGAGCAAGTGAGGAAAGTGGGGACTCCACAGGGGAAGAAGGAAGCACGGAAGGAGGGGAAGGAAGGCAGCCAAACAGAGGAGGAGGGGAGGAGTAAAGAGAGAGATAATGTTTCAGTCAGGACCCTTTTGACTGGAAGTGGCAAAAAACAAACTGAACTGCATTAACAAGAATTACAACACTCATGACTTTGGAATGGAAAAACAAAAGGTGTGTGGGCTTCAGGCAAAGCTGGATGCAGAAGTCTAAGCAACGTGATCGGCACGCGACCTGTCTCCATCTCCGGAATTGGCCGCTGTCTGCGTCTCCGGTGGGCCCCCATGAAGCAAGGCTGGCCACCACCCGCTCACGGGTCCATCAGCCCAAAGCCCAGGGACCCGGGGAAGGACAGACACCCAGCATCCCTATCAGCCCTCTCCAGAGACTCTCCCTGGCTCGCTCGGGTCACTTGCTAATCCCCAGACCAAGCGCAGGGTGGGGGAGCTGACCAGGTTCGGGCCAATCCGATAACAATCCCACCTGAAACACGGAGAGAGGAGGAGGAAAGTTCTGAAAGTGAACGATAAGTGCTTTGAAATATTTTTTTTCACCAGATTAATCCTCATCTTAATCCTGCCAGGTAGGCATTTTCATCCCGGGGTGCTGATGAGACGATGACAGCAGGTGTGGAACCTCTCCACCTTCAGAGGTGCAGACGCATCAGGCGCTGACATAGGACGGTCGTGGGCGGGCCCCAGGGTAGGGCTGTTCCTGAGCCCCCTGGGGCGCCGGCTGGTCAGATCCCCGGGTCTGCCAGGGCCGTTCGGTCAGGCGGAACCGGGGCTCGGACGCAGCCCTGGGAATCTGCATGGATTTGATCCTAAGCCGCTCTCTGCCCACTTCGTCCCTCACCCGCAAAAATCCCCTCTGAGCCCCACCGCACACGAGGCCCTGTGCCCGGGGCTGGAGACGTGTGGGTCAGCACAGACGGCCCCGGTCCTCAGGGAAAGACAGGCAATGCGGAAAATTGGAAACAGACATTTGTAAAATTATTCTGAAGAGGCAAATCTGGGGTGCCTCAGCTGGGAGGAACACGCCATAAATTTAGCTAATCCAAGAAGTCAGCCCTTCTGGAGCGCTAAGGTCTTACCTCTTTAGGAATAAAATCGGGCGGGGAGGAGGGGGTGCTCTTTGTTAGAGCTTCACCCTTCCAGAGTGGGAATCTCTCTTCCGGCAGCACGCGCGTTTCGCGGCGGCCTGAGCGGTATGTGCTGCTCACAACTGAAACGTCCTCGGTGACTCAGCATCGTCATGATCAACGTGGGGGACGTAGGGAACTGAACGGCCTTACAGTTGACCTGGCAGCTCAGGAGCAATTAGTGGGAAGTGCCAAAGGTCCTCCTGTTGGGGGGGATCTTATAGGCAGACTGAAAAGACGGGGGGATTCTGCAGGGATCTCAAAAGGGGGTGATTTCAGCCCCCGGGGACATTTGACAGTGTTGAGAGACATCCTTGGTTGTCATAACCAGGAGTTGGGGGGATGCTGCCGACACCTAGTGGGTAGAGGCCAGGGACACTGCTTAAATACCCTAAAATGCACAGGACGGCCCCCACAACAAGGCGTTCTTCTGTACACCTGAAATTTACACAATGTCAGATAGCACCCATAATATGTCAATAAAGCCGGGGGGAGAAAAAGGAAGATAAATATGCAAGATGGTAAAGCATTCATGGAAATTTTGAGTGCAGAACTTGGTAACAAGTAATAATCGGTGAGATAAACCAGCTGCGTGGATTTGTGCCTGCATATAGGTATACGCAGTAAGAGTTGTTCCAGGACAATTAAGTACGACTGTGTTTGGACAGAACAATGAATCATATGTTGAACCAAGCAGACCATTTTTCCTTAAGGAAAGAAAAGAATTAAACTCTGCCTCAAATGTCAATGGTGCCTACGTTGAAAAACCCATGGAAATTGGTTTGTGGAGAGTCCAGAGATGATCCATGGAGACCAGCTAACAGGTGCAGGGAATGTAAGGAGCCGTTAAATGTGTTCAAGGTAATGTGGTGCTACCATCACCATCATTATCATTGTCACCACTACCACCAACATCTCACCGTCACCACCACCTCCATCATCATAGTTGTTTTCGTTTTTGTTTTTGTTTTTGCTTTTAAGGACACTTTTAACTTTCAAATCCTCATCATAACTACCACCATCACCACCGCCTCCATCATCATAGTTTTTGTTCTGTTTTGTTTTTGTTGTTTTTTTTTCTTTTTTTGCTTTTTGCTTTTAAGGATACTTTCAACCTTCAAATTCTATGATTTCCTATATCCTATCTCTGTGCTGTCTTGGCCCTTCCGACCCGCTGGTTGAGCTGGGTGGAACCTACATCACAGTTCCATCTCTGACTCCTAAGGTCCTCTTCAGAAGCCCAAGATTCCCACCTCTAAAATAGGCACCCAGACATCCATCCTTCTCATGATGTCCTTTTGTGATGGAGGCAGGGCTGTGTATACAAGATTTTTGCTGTGAATTGCCTTTAACTTCAAAGTGAAAACCCAGGATATACATTCAAGTAATTGAATTCCCATATTCCTCCGTGGTCATTAGTTTCACTGCTGGGCAAACCACAGCCATGACCCTGACTAACCTTTGGCTGCTGCAACTCCTCCCCTGCAGTCCTCCAGCCCCTGGAGCCACTCTGTCCCTCACTGCCCGGGACAAAATAACCCACACCTGCACATCACACCGTTCCCTCATGCATTGAGTCCTCCCCAGAATATTACTGAGGGTTCTAAGAGGTGGGGGGCAGGGGTGGGTGGAAGAGGGCTTATATTTTCCAACTGTGCCCTTCCTCTCCTCCTGCTTTTCTCCCTGACCCCTAGTATCCCATCTCTGCTGTGGCTACTCCATTTTGCCCCAAACATGGACGTGACCTCTTTCCTTCTTTCCCCACCACCCTACTCAGGTTCAGTGACATTGGTGGGTAGAAAATAGCTTGATGGTTTTGGAGCAGGAGGGATATACTGAAAGCACATTACAGCCCCGAGCTGAAATAAATAAATAAATAAATAAATAAATAAATAAATAAATACAGGCATCAGACGACATCCACACAGTGCATCACCCATGACCCAGCACAGAGACCCCTAACAGCTCTCTCCCCAACATCCCCCTGCTCTACCAATAGCACCCACATAGCGTCTCATTCTCCTAGAGCCCCCACCCTGCTTCCTTGGTGCCCCGTGCCCAGCTTCAAACCATTTATCTGTGGGGCCCCTCCAAAAGAACTGAATTCAGGAGCCACTGCTCAGAGGTGCAGGAAGTGGAAATTACAGTGGGGACTGCGTTCATCCCAGAGAGTGAGAACCATTTTGCCTTGGGACATGGAAGGCTCACATTTATCTCATTATGCAGACTAATGTGACTCTTTGCCAGGATGTCCCCATTCCAGATAATGCCCCATCCGTTGCCTCTCACGACAAATCGGCCCAACGAAGTGTTCTCTTAGGCAAAACGACCATTTTATCAGGCAGTGAATTTTCCTTCTGCTTCCTAATGCAACCTAATACATAGATTACGTGCAGTTTTGAGCAGGATTTCTCCCGGTCCTGTTACTACTCTCTCTTTCGGAGCGAAGGGCTGTGGCTGTCCCCTTCCATGTTGGGAGCGATTCAGATGACCTCGGGCTGGCCTCTCTTCTGGGAGGCTGCCCAAGAAGCTGCTAATCCCCTCGATCTTGGTCACAAATCCGTCATCCACCAGATTGTCCTCATTGGCAGATGCTCAAAATGAGCTAAATGTTAAAACCACTTTCCTTTTGGTGTCCATACCTTGTGGGTTTGATAGGGCCTCTTCAGAAATCAGTAGGGGTGGTTTGTTTCCTTTCCCTTCTGCTCTTCAAATACAACTCTGAAGTCTGTGCCTAAAGTGGAGATTAAACTCGTTTGTGTATTATGCCTCTGACCCGGGATGATGTGTCTGGGTGGCTGTCCAAACATATGTCATAGCCTCAAAATTAACAGATTGCCGCTGCAGGAAGAGAAAGCTCAAAAGACAAGAATTCTCAGGGTTAAACACAGTATGCCGGGCCCTGCCCCTGAAGGGGGAGGAGCATGGGTTTCCCTAAGTGGTGGTCAAGTTCCCATCTCCCTGCAAAGTCAACGTCCGGAAGTACCGTTCCTGATCTCAGAGGAAAGTGCTCAGTTTTTCACCATTGAGTGTGATGTTGGGTGCCATAGGTGTGCAATGGGCCCACAACTCTGCATTTCTTTTTTTTTTTACATTTATTTATTACTTTTTGAGAGACAGAGCACAAGTGGGGGAGGGACAGAGAGAGAGGGAGACACAGAATCCAAAGCAGTTTCCAGGCTCCGAGCTGTCAGCACAGAGACTGACGCAGGGCTCAAACTCACAAACCATGAGATCATGACCTGAGCCGAAGTCGGGCACTTAACCGACTGAGCCACCCGGGCACCCCCACGACTCTGCATTTCTAACAAGCTCCTGGGTGATGCCCAGGTGCACAGGACCAGGGACCACACTTTGAGGAGCCAGGTGTCAAAGGGCTCACGAGCTCCACGTGAGACCTCCACGGTCTCTCTTCATTCTAACGGGCAGCAGCTGCACCCATTGTGAAAGGCACCCATGTCTGAGGGGGTCTCAGTTCCACTAAAACCCCTCATGAACTTCCATGCCAACCCACGCACAAAGCCACGGTGAGAAAGGCCGCAGCTGGCACCGTGGGGGTTGGGGACTGCTACCAGACTGTTCGCCTCTGGCAAGGCCTTGCCCGTGGTCCCAGGTGGCCCAGCGGCTGCAGACTTGATGCTGTCCTGGGCGGGAAGCAAGTTCAGACAGAGGCCTTGGCGATGTGAACTTCACTCCCCACCACCCACGTACGGTGGGTCAAGGGCTTCAGCCTCTTCCCCTTCCCATCAGATCCAGAACCCACCAGACCGCCATCTGGTCTTGTGGTCTGGTCATCCCTGCTCGCCTCTTTGCCCCAGCACCCGACACTGCCCCATACACATAGTAGGTACTCAACAAATACATGCTGAATGGGTGAATGCATTTGCAGTTTGCACAACACTTTCTTTTAAAAAAATTTTAAGTTAATTTATTTTGAGAGAGATGGAGACAGCGTGAGTGGGGGAGGGCAGAAAGAGAGAGAGAGAAAATCCCAACCAGGCTCTGCACTCTCAGTGCAAAGCCTGACGCAGGGCTCGAACTCATGAAACCGTGAGATCATGACCTGAGCCAAAGGCAACAGTCAGACACTTAGCCAATTGAGCCATCCAGATGCCCCATCACAATACTTTATCTTAGGTTGATCTCCCTTGGCTATCCAGACCTTCTAGGGCTCCCCATTACCCCGCCCACTAATTATTTGTCAAAGACCACAGACCCATAGCACCAAAATACTCAACACAATCTAGATAGAAAAGCGCCTGTCCCTCAAAGCCCATAGGCATGTCTATCCAAGGCAAAGAAGAAAGGGGAGAGGCGGAGGTTAGCAAATCTGTTAAATGCAGATTCCCAGGGCTCGAGCTCAGACCTGCTGAATGAGCTCCTGGAGGTGAGACCCCGGCATCTGCATTTCAACCCGCTCCCCCGGAGATTCTGGCACAGGGGAGCTCAGGTCCCATCTGTCATTACTGTCTAGCCCTCAGCCTTCCCTCGTTAGTATGAATCAGCAAGGGGCTGATTCACTCATCAGTTGCTTCGAGGACACACACTGATGAAGCACCGACCCCATACCAGGTGCTGCGTTACGTGTGGAGGCCCCCCAAGAGGCTAAGACACAGCACTTGTCCCCAGGGGACTTGTGAGAGGGGAGAGCAGACAAGCCAGAAAGGGGATTATGTCCCCAGTGCCACGCGAGGGGCTGGTGTGAGAAGCAGAGCAGGGTGCTGGCCCAGGCTGTGCAGGATGAGAAGGGCACAGCCAAGGAAAAGCCCAGTGTGGCCGGGATATGGGATACGAGATTCCAGGCAGAGCGGGGCAGAGACGGGCTGAGCATCACTCTGGGAACCTGCTTTTCCAGCCAGGAGCACAGCACCTGAACTTTGCGCTTCAAGGTTGAACCCTGACACAGCAGGTGTGAATTGCCCACATTCCACGAATGAATACAGGGTCAGGTGCCCTGGGAGGCTTTGGAATATCACCTGCACTTTAGAACCTAAGTGAATATTGCCCATCTGAAGATGGTTTGCAAAAAAAAAAAAAAAAAAAAATAGTCTTTACGGTAATTGAGCATTTGCCCCAATCCTGCCAACCCCCATGCTTGATTTAAAATCCTTCCACCTGGAATTACTAGTTAAGGGCACTTTATCAAAGTAAAGATGGATGACGGTGTAATTAGATTTTGCTGCTGGCATTCGGGAAAATGTGTTATCCCCTCTCCGTTCAGCAAAAGTTCTTTAATCACGGTTGATTGAAGGTTACCAGCCTTGAATTATTCGTTAATGGCATCGCTGCGAAGGCGTGATTCATTGGGTGAGTAAACTTTGCAAACGAACGCAGATCCTGAGTTGCTGGGTATTTCATCCAAAGCTGAAATGTGCATTATTTCGACTATCTGTCTTCACCGTGCAAACAAAATCTGAAGCAGAGGCTAACATGTAGCTGTGATCTCAGCTCTCTCGTGCACTCAATCTGCTGAGAAGACAGAACCCAAGGCACAGTAGAGTCCCCACATGTCCTCCTGCACCCTGGGGGGCTCCCTCGCAGCCGCCTAGCCCCGCGGAATCGCCTTCCCCGCGTGGGTCACCTTCTGGGCGGAAGCGTGCTTTCGGTGGCTGCAGCTCAGTCACCCTTCGCTCAGGACCTGTCCCGAAACACCAGCCCAGCCTGGGCGACACCGCTCACCACCCCTGGGGATCCCAGCTCCCACTTGTCCGTTTGTTTGCTTGAGAGCAAATTACGTTGGTTCCAAAGGAAAAGACTGCCCGTTTTGTCACATGCTACATTGGGGGACATGCCCGCCTTTGCCCTCGTTCTGGTTCAGCCTCAGATCCTCTGAAAGGCAAGGTCGGGGGAGGCAGGATCGCTGTGGACGTCCTCAGCCCGTGCCCCAGCCTCACGGAGTCTCCTGCCAGGCCACTCAGCCTGTGGTGCTGCCTCCTGGTCACTGCTCCCTCAGCAGCACTGACCCCCAGATGAGGCCAAACCCCCTGTGACACTCTCCAGTCATCACAAACTCCCTTCTGTAGCAAGGACCATAGCTGCGGGTGTGTGTGTGTGTGTGTGTGTGTGTGTGTGTGTGTGGTGGGGAGGGGGGAGGGGTGGGGTGGGAGAGAGAGAGATTGCTTAATTCTCATCTTTCTCTCAAGTGTCTCTGTTCCACTAGAACAGAGATCATTGTTTCTGCCCCCCACCCCCTGATGTCCCGGGTACCCTGTGTTGGGGTTTTAGCGGGTTACTAAGAATCACCAGGGTTTAGAATTAACTGAGGGAGAAAGAGGCCTGGGGGAGGCAGGCAGGTGGGGAACACTGTGTCAGCTTTATGTCCACGAGGTGGGGGGCTGCCGTGGGGTGCCACCCAGCAAGTTCACCAGGCCGCCTTGTGCACTATACAATCTGCCAACTAGACCCTGGGCAGTGCACCCTAGGCAAAACCAGGCTCTGTTTGTCCTGGCTTGCTGTCTCCTGGGTGGAGAGGAGAGAACAGAGAACGTCTGGGACTCCAGGCATTCAGGGAATAGGAAATACAGGTTGACTGCAGCCACAGATAGTCCATGGAGAGGTGCAGGCAAGGTGTGGGCAAGAGGCTAGTAGTTCCAAATTAGTAGTGGTCCCCCTTATGGGAAAGTGAGGAGCTGGGGAAAAGTGCCCTGCAAGATCCAGCACAGGACCTGGCACAGAGCAAGAGGTCAATGGATAGAGGGATGGATGGATGGAGGGATGGCTAGAAGGATGGATGGATGTGAGGATGGATGGATGGATGGATGGATGGATGGGTAGATGGGTAGATGGCTGGGCAGATGGATGGACAGATGGGTGGGTGGGTGTGTAGGTGAGTGGGTGGATAGGTGAGTGGGTGCATGGGTGAGTGGGTGGGTGCCTGGGTGAATGGACAGTTGGATGGGTGCATGGGTGGTGGGTGAATGGGCAAATGGACAGATAGGTGGGTAAATGGATGGGTGGATGGATGGACAGGCGCATAGGTGAGTGTGTGGGTGGGTGGATGAATGGGCAGGCAGATGGGGGGGTGGATGGATGGGTGGATGGACGGACAGGTGGACAAGTGAGTGAGTGAATAACCCAGGAGAGAACCGGAGAGAAAGATGTGGTACTCAGCAGACACAGCACAAAGTCATGGAGGGAGGACAGCCCTTCCTATGCTGGGAATTATGAGCAAGTGTGCAATGACCTTCAAATAAGTCCTGAGGAAGCAGCTAGGGAGGGATCACTCAGGGCCCTATAGGTCACGTCTGAAACTCTGGGCCTATAAAACCTAAATCGTACTGTCACTTCTCTACCTAAAACCTTCAAGTGGTTTTTCATACCCTAAGAATTAGCCCCCAATTCCTGCCCTGAGAAATCAGCCCCCACCAACCTCTGCACCCACTCTCCTCTGGCCCATGCCCTCCAGCCTTCCCTCCCCTCCTGGTCCCTTGAACCAGTGTAGCCCTTTCAGACCCAAGCCCCACTGCTGCTTCCCTGCCTAGGGGGCTCCTGGCCCCCGCTGGCTCCCATGAATCCCTCAGTCCCAGCTCAGCGTCAACCCTCCACCTGCACACAGCACTCCCACACACAAGCTTGCACATCTGTGTGTATTTGCTGTCTTTGGCCCTTAGACCTTGGCCCCCTGAGTGCAAGAATGTTCTGCTCTGGCCAGGGAGCCAGATGGAGCCCCACATCAAGGATGGTCATCATTGCCGGGTCAACGAATAGGAACCCCAGGACAACAGAGCACCATTGCCCACCAGGAAGATACAGCAAAGCACCTGCCATGAGGAGAGGGCCCGGAGGATCAGAGCCCACAGGCAACCTGGGGAGGAAGAGGAGACCATGGGCAAGGGCCATTTCGATGGCCGCAGAGGCCAGAGAGTTCCACTGATAGGAAGGGTGACAAGGATCCAGGAGGAGGGAACAGCATGAACAAAGTCCTGGGGGCAGCCGGGGAGGTGTCTGGGGTAACAACATAACTGGGAGTTGCTGGAATTTCTGGCTGGAGGTAGAGATCAGGATCAGGATTTGAAGACCACTGCATGGAAACCCATAGGCACTGGGGAGCCACTGAAGATTTTTGATACAGAGAGAGAGTGTGGTGGGGATGTTAGTACCCGCTGGGTCAGAGGTCCTGGAAGCAGGGAGACATTTCAGGAGGCGGGGAAGGAACATGGCAGTGGGGACACGCTCTGGGGAGGTGATGCTCACATTCTTCACAATGTGAAGAAGGAAACAGAAGGTGATGGTGACCGAGCAGAAGAGACGGGCCGTCTCAGTCTCTCCGGCTGCTCTAACAAAATACCGCAGACGGGGTGGCTTATAAACAACAGAGATTTATTTCCACAGTTTTTTTTTTTTAATGTTTATATATTTTTGAGTGAGAGAGACAGAGAGAGAGAAACAGAGCATGAGCAGGGGAGGGGCAGAGAGAGAGGGAGACACAGAATCCGAAGCAGCCCCAGGCTCTGAGTTGTCAGCACGGAGCCCGAGGCGGGGCTCGAACTCACGGACTGCGAGATCATGACCTGAGCTGAAGTTGGATGCTTAACCGACTGAGACACCCAGGCGCCCCTATTTCTACGGTTCTGGAGGCCGGGAAGCCCAGCATCAAAGCACCAGCAGAGTCAGTGTCTGGTAAAAGTCCCTTCCTGGTTCGGAGTTGGCCACCCTCTCACTCGTCCTCGAATGGTGGAAGGGGCCGGGGGTTCTCTGGGGCCTCTTTTATAAGGGAAGTAATCCCATCCATGAGCCACCACTCTTGCGACCTAATTGCCTCTCGAAGGCCCCCAAGTGCAGCTACTATCACACCGGGAATTAGGATTCAACATGTGAATTTGGGAGGAACACATTCAGTCTATAGCGTGGAACATCAATCACTGGCATGCGGCCAGTCGGGGTGATGTGTTCTGAGACCAAGTTCCGTTTGCTCAAGGGCAGGCAGCTGGAGAGGTTTCTCCTCATCCCCTTTTGTCCCCACTCAGAAATCAATGTCCTCCTAAAGCCATAAAGGAAAAGACTGATATATTTGGCCACATGATGCTTTAAATTTCCATGTGGAAAAAGATATCAACGAATGACACCTTGGGAAAATATTTGTCACACTTGTGACTGACAGAGATGGGAACCTCACATATAAAGAGCTCTTACAAATAAACAAAAAGGACCGCCAACTCGTTAGAACGAGGGGTAAAGAGAAAAAAGCAGGCAGTTCATAGGAAAATCAGTGGCTCATAAGCATTTTCATATGCTCAACTCACTGCATTTTTAATGAAAGACATGGAAATGAAAAGTGCAATTACAAACATTTAAAAAAAATTTACTTAGACTCGTAAAGATTAAAAATTGATGAGAAACACTATTGGTGGAGTGTTGGAGGACAATTTGCCAATAGGTATTAAAATTTAAACTGTATATTCCCCTTGGTGTAGGCATCTCACTTTGAGGATTTTACCTGAACGATACATCTGTACATGTGTGTAAGGAAACGTGAATCGGAATGCTCTCGGCGGTATTGTTTGTTGTAGCGGGAGGCTGGAAATCACCTGAATAGTCTCAGCAGGAAGGCACTTATGTAAATTCCAATATAATCGCACAAAGGAGTGGTGTGAAACTTCTAAAAAGTTGGATAAAGATGCCCATGTTGATAAGACACAATCCTTGAGGTGGACGTTTAGGTGAATAAATGGAGGTGTGGTACAGTTGGCACATAATGAAAATATGAAAAAAATCTATCTACACACCTATTCACAAAGACAATGAGTCATAATCACTTCTGGGAAGAAGGACCAAGGGACTGGGATGTTGGACGGGAAGGAAGTCACCTTTTCACAGATTCTTCTTTCAAACTGTTCAAGTTTGGTCACGTCCTGATTATACCTCCTCTTAGTTGCTGGCGTTCCTCTCTGTCTTGAGTCTTTACCGTGACGCTCAGGACCCCCATCAGCCTTTCATACGACTTCCAAACCCACCAGACTTTACTCTCAGCACCCGTGACTTAGAAATACTGCTGAAAAATCTATTTCACACTAAAGTGTTAATGGCTCCTGCAAAGATGCTACACTGTGGCAAGAATAACGGCAGCATTTTAGGCACTGGGACCGTGTCAGAGAGAACTGTCGGGGGTAGAAGGAATCGGTCTACAGTTCCCAAACCTTGCTACCTTCCTAGTTCCTCTACGAGGTAGGGCAGCCAGGCAGGTGTTGAGAGCTCTAGGAGACCCATCTATCGGCACTGTTGGGGGCACCCCAGGGAATGGAGGGTGCCCTGGTCGTCTAGAATGGAGTGACTGGAGGTCAGAAGTAGCTGAGCATCTTCCTCAAGAGTCACTTCCTGGCATGTGGCTTGGTCGCACACACAGGGACCTGACCCGGGGCCCCAGCCCCACCCTTCCCATGAGGAATGACTCAGCCCTCGCTGACCCCCGCTTCGACCCTGACTGTGGGAACAGCCATTCTCAGGGGCAGTGGGAAAGGACACGAGGGGGACCTGTCATCTCCCTGGGCCATGGTTCTCAGCTTCCCGAGCATCCAGACCCTCAGGGGAGCTTCCTAAGACGGAGTGCTGGTCTCCACCCCCAGCCTCTGATTCTGCAGATCTGGGGCTGCGCCCGAGAACGTGCCCTCCCACAAGCTTCCAGGGGATGCTGAGGCTGCCGGTCCAGTGCACCCCACTTTGAGAACTGCTGCTCCAACTGGTGAGTGCGGTTTCTGCTCCAGGACAAAGGGCACCAGGAGCCCTGGATGGCACCCCACGGGGATCGAAGTGCAGCTGCTATTTCAGCCACAGGACCCTGGCCAAATCCTACCCTCAAAAATAACCCATCCCAGGATCATGACCCGGCCTTTTTAATCATGGCCCAGAGAACCGCGGACACTCAGTCTACTGAACAAGGGCTACCTCTGTGCACAGCCCCGGGGGGTGAGCCCAGCAGGTGAGTGGAGTGGCCGAGGAATCCGGGATCAAATCCCTGCTCTCCCCTGACCCGCTGGGTTAGCCTAAGCACCCCACCTAGCCCTGCACCCCTGTGTCCTCGTGAGCAGAACAGGGGCCGTGGCGGCCCTGACGGGTGCACTCGCCGTAAAGATTACACGAGACGGTGCACGGTGCCCGGCGCATGCTAAGTGCTCAGTGACAGCAGCGGCCGTGAATAGCACTGTTCAAGAGATGCTTGACCCAGTCCTGGCCCCCACAACTGACGGGCCCTTGAGGACACAGGACCCTGCGGGTGGACCGGTCCACGGGACAGGCGCAACTGTCTGTGTGGTTTCTCAGAGTCAGGTGCCTTCCTTGCTCATCGCTTTGGCATGGATCAGCCCCCCCCGCCACCCAGTGCCAGGCTGCCGAGGAGGAAGTTGGGCACGACCTCCGCCCACAGTCCCCTTCCCCAAAGAAGTGATCCGTGTCCCATCCATACCCGTCCCTCCTCGGAACCCACGCAGGAGAGCCTGATGGCACCAGCTTCTGCGGTGATTTGAAGCAGAGCGGGCCCAGAGGCGCTGCGGGAACATTTCTCAAGTGCTGGCGGGTTCGAGCCCTGCCTCCGTTCCTGCACACCCAGCCCACGCTTGCGGTTAAGGTGGTAAAGGCAGGGAGGTCTCCAGCTCTGAAGACCTCGTAAGCGAAGGAGCCAAAAGTGGTATTTCCCTGGAGCCCGAGCCCTAAGAACCACCTGGCTGAGGCTCAGATCCGCAGGCCTCCGAAGGGCTGGCTGACCTTTGCGGCCGGGCGGCCTGCCTGGGGCCCGTGTTACCCTCGGCTCTTCCCCGAGGCTGCCTCTGGAAAGCAATTTTCTAAAAGTAATTTTCTAGGCCCGTAACCAAGGTATTTTTAGCCACTCTCTGTGGCGGCCACGGCTCTGAGGCTGTGAGCAGGGACTCCGAGGGCAGGGCCAGAGAACATTCCTGAACCGCGGGCCCCTGCTCTGGGCTGGACCGGTTCCCAAGGCTAATTTAGAACTTGCATGACCCTTCCCCCAGAGAGCACAGCTCTTCCCGAGCGGCCCGAGGACAGAATCTGGCCCTGTGGTTGCTAGTATCTGTAGTGCATTATCTTTCCCGGCTCAAAGCGGCAGAGGGCCACGGTTGCCCCCCTGGGAACAGCGCCGCCTTCTGGACACGCGCAGACAGACTTGAAGAGTGGGGCTCCTAGGCTGGGACAGACGGACACGCTCTGGCCCAGGGTTCCCCAATCTCCAGCTCCCCTGGGCTTGCGGTCTTCACCGTGTTTGCAATTCCTCTCGTGCTCTGTGATGTCGTTTACACGGATTCATTTTCTCGACCCGCATCCTAAGAAATACCGTGATTTTCTCCACCCGCATCCTAAGAAATACCGTGAGTGCGACCTCATGAGTTTGACATACCACTTACTGTCTCTCTAACATGCCTTAAAGGAAGTTCTATTAAAAGTTGTAGAAGACGGGGGGCGCCTGGGTGGCGCAGTCAGTTAAGCGTCCGACTTCAGCCAGGTCACGATCTCGCGGTCCGTGAGTTCGAGCCCCGCATCAGGCTCTGTGCTGACGGCTCGGAGCCTGGAGCCTGTTTCCGATTCTGTGTCTCCCTCTCTCTTTGTCCCTCCCCCGTTCATGCTCTGTCTCTCTCTGTCCCAAAAATAAATAAAAAAACGTTGAAAAAAAAAAAGTTGTAGAAGACGGAGAAAAACTCTTCTGTGGGACTTTGATAAGCAGTGACGAAACCGGCCGAGAGAACGTCACACTTCAGGAGTGTCAGGACACGGCAGGCCCCAGCTTGCAGAGGAGATGCTGTTTATTGCCAGGCCTCTGCACGTGTCCTTTCTTCTGCCATGCTCTCTCCCTCCCTCTCTCCTTCTCCCTCCTCCCCCCGCCCCCCTGTCTCTCAAACACACACACACACACACGCACACACACACACCTCTTGTCTTCCTAGATAACTGACTTGACCTCCAGGGAGACCTTTCCCAGCCCCTCACCACCCAGCCTCCAAGAATGGACACACGCCCTTCCACACATCCTCTATCCGCTGTGACTCCTGCCTATTGTCCTCGGTCAGCTCCGGGAAAAGACCCCTTTTTGCAAAGGGATGTGAAGAGTGTGACCTCTGGACCCGCTTCCCAGCTGTGGCCTGGGGCAGGTCACTCGTGTGCTATCCCCAAGCTCCATGGTCCTCAGGTACAGGGTGGGGTGGTGACAGAATGGGAGAATCAGATACAGCGGCCAAAATACCCAACATGGTGCAGCACGCGGTTAAGTGCTCAATAAATACTTGATGCGTGCATGCACGAATGCAGTCTGTATACAAGGCTGAGCTTAAACAATAATGCGTAGCTCATTTAAGAGTCACTGAAAATCTTATTAAAAATATAGGTTTTCAGACCGCAGCCCAATGTCCCAAGCCAAGCCCAGAAACCGTACTGGGACAAGCTCTCCATGTGGTTGTTTGGAAGCCCCACAGCCGACCTCTTTCCCAGGGACAGTGCTCCGCCGCAGAATGGCCATAGAGAACCTACAGATGTCTCCACAGAGTCCCCAGGCCCGGGCACAGTATCCCGCTCCCCCCACTCCTCAAGTACCGCTGCTTAAACGTGGAGTCGGCCTCTCTCGGGAGCCCGGGCCGTGCAGGTGGCACCTAGCAGAGACCATTCCACGGACCGTGATGCGCAGATGACGGTTAATCGGTTTAGGACACGACAGAGCCAAGTTTGTTGACATTGCTGCTGCTGACCCTGGTGGCCTTGGTGACGATGGTGACGGTGAGGGGGACCGCAGTGCTGACGACTTCTGGGAAACCCTGTAAGAGATGCATCGACGTTTTCCTCCTTTCACAGACAAAGCCGCGGAGGCTCCAAGTGTGGACTAGACTTAATGAAGGGCACCCAGGAGGGAAATGATGGAGCGGACGCCCACGTGCATCTTCATAGCTGTGTTTTGATAATCTGTGGAACCCCGGGGCTGAGGCACGGTTCTTGGGTTAGGGCCACATTCAGTTCTCCACAATTCTACCCTCGAAATCAGAATCTCTGCTTGCACTTCTAACAGGCACAACGGCAGAAATCCATCTAGGGCTTTATTACCCACGTGCCCCTCTCCACCTGCCAGCCTCCCATGAAAGCAGATTGTGGCCGTGGGGCCAGTTCTGATCAGCAGAATTTAAGAGTCACCGTGCCCTCTTCATCTATTCCCGGCCACAGCGAACTCGGGGTCCGCTTCGCGCAGTTACCGGACTATCTCTGCACGAGGAACAAACCCTTATTAGTTAAGAGAATTAGTGGATTTCTTGGTGGAAGCTTCTCACGTTAACTTCCTTGACTAATATTAATTCAGGGCTAATTTCTCCAACTTCCGTCATCCATTGCAAAGCCCAGGCCTTCTTGGTGGCATTTTAATAATTATAGGTATTGAATCATAATACAGTTATATTATTTTTTTTTTTCTTATGATTCTTAGCCTGCTTGGCCCCTGGAGGAACAACTCAGTTTTGTTCCATATTAAAAACTGACTTTCGGAAGGAGGCAGGTCTCACACTCAGGGTCACCAAGGCTATTAAAGCTAAGAAAGCAGACAGCTCCTATTGGGGTCTTGATTTGCAAATCACACAATACATTAAGTCAAGAGGCTTCCAAAATAGGAGGATAAAGGCTTCAAACATCAAATCAGAAAGTGAAAATACAAAGACAGTGGTCACCACGTGGTTCCTGAGAAACAGCGGGCAAAGCCCAAAGTGAGGGCAGCCCTCTCCCGGCATCCTTTGCCCACTCTTTCCGCCTTTCCTACAAAGAACCTTCCATGCCCCATAAAGCTGCTCAAAAAAATGCAGCTGAATCATATCAACTACTGGAAATTACAAACAGAATTTCATGAATATTACACTCCTTTCATGCAAAGAACCTGGAGAAGTTTTTACAAATAATTTAATTCAATTAACCCTTGAGTATTGAATTTCAGATGCTTGAATCTATAATTGAATCTTTTTAAGGAGGAGAAATCTATTATATGCACAAATACACTGACTCAAACCTTTATGGTCATAAAGAACCTTCTGGAAAAGGGGTGCTTGGCTGGAAGCTAGGTCACTCTTGACTTCACCTTCTCCTCATCAGTATCCTGCCGCAGCCCCTGCCCTTCGCTCATCTCAGCAACCCTCCACGCTGCCCACAACTGGTGCCCCCACAGTCCCTGCAAAGCGGCTTCCACAGTCCCTACGTTTAAGACACGGCTGCCTTCCAACTCCTGGACCTGACCCTCATTGGCTCAGACCCAGTGATGTACTCATCTCTGAGCCAATCATGGTGGGCAAGGGGAGGGGCTAGCCGAGGGGCTTAGACCATTCCGGATCCACGCCTGGAGTGCGCATGGGCTTTCCCAGAAGTCGGTGCAGTCACAGACGGATAGAGAGCTAGAGACCTGCCGTGCCGACCCGCCAACGTTCCTCTGCCGCAGTCGATTCTGGATCATCCTGATGTCCCTGGAAACTGAGGCTCTTGAATCTATGACACTTTACAGCTAGACTCTGAGGCCCTGACCTGGGACGTCCCCAGCAAGGGAGAGCCCCGCAGGTTCGTGAGCTGGGCCCCCGCTTTGGGCCACGGGTCTGCTTGTGGCCTTGGGCCTGGCACTGGGCTCTGCTAACACGGAAGTTTCCAGGCCCACCTCCTGCTAAACGGAGCGCTGAGTGCTAGGAGTTGATTACGCTGGGCTGAAAGCATTCCACCTGTGAGTTCGTCTGCTCCGGGTTTGTCTGGATCAGGGGCGAGCCGCTCCCGTCTAATTATCTTTGTTCTACTCCCAGCCCGCTGGGAGCTCAAGAGTGCTTCCATAAGGGGACACTGTCAACCCAGAGGAACTGGTTGACAGGCCGGGCCAGGGGGGAGAGCGGTGGCCTGGCCCAGGGTGAGTGCCCTGGGCGCAGGGTTCAGTCTGCTGCTGGATGTTTCCTCCCCCCACCCCCGCCCCAGAGCCCTTTGTTGTTTGGATTGAACTGAGGTCATTAGCTTCTTGGCATCGGAACAGTATTTCAGAGGGGGTCCGTGTGGGTCTATGAACCGGGTGGTTCTCTGTGGGGGGTGTCCTGTGCCCTGCAGAGGTTCAGCAGCACCCCAGCATCCACCCTGCCTGTGCCCGCACACCCACCCCCTGGTTGTAACAACCAGAAGTGTCTGTAGACATTGCCTGGTGTCCCTGGAGGCACAGCCACTCCCGTTGGAACCACTGACCTGTGAACAGGCTGGTAAAAACAGCCCTGGACAGGCACCTGGGTGGCTCAGTCGGTTAAGCCTCTCTGACTTCAGCTCAGGTCATGATCTCAGTTTGTGAGTTGGAGGCCCAAGTCAGGCTCTGTGCTGACAGCTCAGAGCTTGGAGCCTGCTTTGGATTCTGTGTCTCCCTCACTCTTTGACCCTCCCCTGCTCACGCACGCGCTCTCTCTCTCTCTCTCTCTCTCAAAAATAAACATTTAAAAGCAAAAAAAAAATTTTTTTAATTTAAAAATTAAAGAACAAAAACAAAAAAAAAACCCTGGAGCTCTCAGTAGATACCAACTGAAAACTTCGCCAAACTGGGTTTTTCCCCCAGAGACTGGTGCGTGTGGACCGTTGGAGGTGGCTCATTAATGTAACGTGAATAACCCTAACAACAAAATCATTCTCCTTTCTTTCCCCTCAGTCAGGTCACCGGTTAGTTAACACGGGCACTGCAGTGTCTGGAAAGGGAACAGTGGCCCCAACGATATGGTTCTGAGAACCTAGGACCTGCTCACCGCCCTGTGCCCAGTGGGGGCCTCCTTCGTGGGTTCAGATTCATGTGTGGATTTTTATGTCTCCAACCGCATGACATAGCAGCCTTGAGAAATTTCCTCTTGGTTAAAGCAGAGACCCTGGTAACACCACCCCACCAGGTAAGCATGCTCATTTGGGATCCAGGGGACCCGACCGAACGTCTCAAGGCACAAACTGTAGAATGAAGCTCCTGTTCTTAAAATAGGGCATATCGGGACCTCAGAGGTCCAGCTGGGCACGGTGAACCCATCCAGCGCGGCTGCCCAGGGAGCCCACGGCTCAAACATCTGACAGGTCCCCTTGAGAACTTCCCCGGACCCAGCTCCTTCCCGGTCTGGCCACCTTCACCCCTACTCCCAGCTCTAAACAGAATCACTGACACCCATCACTCACTGCTTACCCAGCAAGGTCCCGAATGACTTTTGGCAGTTTCCAAAAATCTAATCCAGTGCCAGAAAGATACTATGTAACCTATGCACTATGTGTCCTTATATTTTAAAGGATCTGCCACGGGATAGTGACACATTTTTGTGTGTGTTTATTTATTTATTTTTGAGAGAGAGAGGGAGAGACAGAATCCCAAGCAGGCTCCACAGTGCCAGTGCAGAGCCCGACACGGGGCTCAAACTCACCAACCGTGAGATCGTGACCCGAGCCGAAATCCAGAGTCGGATGCTTAACCGACCCAGGCGCCCCTGTAGCAGACATTTTTAAAAAGAATTGTAGAAACATATTAAGGAAAAATGCAGCATGTTATAACTGCAGAACACTAATCATACAAAAATGTGTTTGAACATAATGAAAAAATATCTCTTCGGTGGATAAGACGAACTAACAAAGGTAACTTCTCTAAAGCATAACACACATTAGTACACACACAAGGGTTTTTTCTATTTATAGGTTCGTTTCTCAGGTCATATAATTTAGGTGGCTTACTATTCTGCTTGGCTGTAAGTGACAGACAGCGCCCCCCCCCCAAGTAAACAGTGGGCTGCGTTTATTTTCCTCTCCCGTAAAAGTCCACTGATCCGGGCCCTCGTGGCTGCCGGTGTGAGGGTCTAGGCTCCTCCCAGTGTGCGCTGCATGGTGGGTAAAGCTCTACACGTACATTCCAGAACCCGGTTACCTGGTCGCATCCAGGTCAGGCAAGTCCGGGAGATGTTTGCATTTGAGGAAGCCATACTCTGGCTAAAACTCAGGGACTTTATTTCTTAGGAGAAGGAAGAAGGCACGGGGTTGTGGGCTGGGTAGCAGTCTCGGCCACCGCCCACCCTGCAGCCACCCACATATCGGCGCTCGCCCTTCTGCTGCACCCATGACCCACCCCCACCGCACCCCCGGACACAGCGGCAGAGCCCCAGCCAGTCCCCGCATGTGCCTCAAAACGCAGGGTCCCCAGGATAAGGCGGAAAACCTCCCCACCAGAAACGGTTCGAAGCTACGAACCAGGCAGTCCCGGCTCCCAGTCCACCCAGCATAAGGCGGGTGAGTGGGAAGGAGACGCCGGCACGAGAAACACCCCTCTGGAGCGAAGACTGAGAAGCACAACCTCCCCTGGTCCATCCACGTGCGCCAATCCGAGCAGGAGGAACAGCCAGGACGCCACGGCCCCCCGCCGGGGTCCTCGCCAGGTGCGTCTCTGCCGCCCCTGCCCCATGTGGGCGTCAGAGGGCGTGTCGTCCTGGGGTCTCTGTGGTGGTGGCTCCAGGGATTGCTCTGGGGCTGGACAGTCCCGGGCTCTTGCAGACCAGGCTGTGGTTTCTTTGGCAGAGTGTTTGTTCCAAAACGTGTGGACCTCGGATCCATCAGTTGCCCATCAGCTCTAGCCGTCAAGGCAGTTTCTAACCCTGAAGTGTCGGCCGTCTTCACTCACTGGCCTGCACGCGGCCCCCCCCTGTCTCCTGGCGCGATGTCCTGGCCACCCCGAGCCTCCGGGGGCCACGGGCTTTGCTGCGAACTTCACACGTCAGTGGGATGGGGCTCGGGTTTCTTTTCTGCTAAGTGTGCTGCTTTGTGGAAGACCATCCCAGTTCCGGATGCCGTGGGAGAGCCTAGCAGTTGCTTTTTCAACCCTGCAAGGCTCCAAATTACCAAGCTCTCGGTCACTTTCGGTGGCAGGCTGCAGGCAGGGAGCATCTCCATCATCACAGGGCGTCCCCTCTTCCCACGCCTACGCCGGCCGCTCTCTTGTAAAGCTTTGCTAAGGGCAGCAAGCAGCGGCTACCACGCTTCTGCGTCATGGCTCTCTCCTGTCATCCCTCCCTCGATCCGAGCTCAGAACACAGGCCGCTTTTCAAAAAACAGGGGACAGCTGTTAGCAACTGCTTCATTTCTCCACACTGTCGCCAGGCCTCTGGCCCACAGTGTTTGAGTCCCTGACACCTGCCAACATCCACGGAGTCGGTGCCACATGTCTCTGTTCTGCTACTCACAGCTCACCTCTCTTGGTCCTTTTTTTTCTATCAGTTAAGATTAGATTTGCCCGGAAAATCCAAAGGAGCAGTGGCTTCAACGGGACTTTTAAATCTCCCGCATTCTGAGTCCACAGTAAGGTGGTCCATGGACGGTCCAGCGGGACTCCATGGCGGCAGGAACTGACCCGTCTTCTGTCTTGCTGGCATGCCATATATCAGCACTAATGGTGATGCCCAGGATGGCTGCCTCAGCGCCAGCCATCAAATCCTCATTCCAACCCAGTAGAAGAAGAAGAGTGGGAACAGACAGACACATCTGCCCTCATCAGGGACACTTCCAGGAAGTTGCCTTCCGTTGGCCAGAACTTAGTCGCATGGTCATACCTGGCTCAAGGGAGGATGGAAGGGTCACTTCCATTCTGGATGGCAGAAAAGTCAAGTTTCTGTTGAGGAATGAGAGGTGATGGATTTGGGGGCAATTAGGCTCTGCTAATGTGGAAAAGTTCAGTATCAGTGTCTCTCCTATTCTAGCTCTAGAATTCTCTAGCCTCCTCCTTCTTCAGGACAGATTTATGCCTCTGACATGCACCTTGCAGAAGAGACAATGACCAGACAAGGTGTGCAGTCTTCTGCCCACGCATCATTCTTGAGGATGCTTTTGCTACACCTACTTCACGGGGACATAAAGTGAGGGTCTCCGGGCTACTGTTTCTGTTGGGGAGGTTTTAACAGCTAGGAGGGCTTCTGTGCTCAGTGAATCACAGAAGTGACCAAAACAAACACCTCCGATGAGAAGCACCCATAAAACCAACGAGACTATTAATGCAAATGGAAAACCAAAATTGATGAAATGTAAAATATTTAACTTCCCAGACTGCAGCTAGCCTTGGACTACTAAGTCATTTAGAGGCTAATGTTCTTAATAAAATCACATTTTCCCTGAAAATATTTACTATTTCTGTTTTTATTGCCTTCTTCATTGCTATTAATAAGATTTTGATTTAGTTCACGAATATATGTAAATTCAGCATTTTCACCAAAACCTCCTGATGCCAGTGTTTCTAATAGAAACTTCTTATTTTAAAAAATTTTTTTAAATGTTTATTTATTTTTGAGAGAGAGAGACAGAGTTGGAGCCAGGGAGGGGCAGAGAGAGAGGGAGATGATGTCCGAAGCAGGCTCCAGGCTCTAAGCTGTCAGCGCAGAGCCCGACATGGGGCTCGAACCCACAAACCATGACATCGTGACCTGAGCCGAAGTCAGACGCTTGCCTGACTAAGCCAGCCAGGTGCCGCAGAAACTTTTTAAGTCATGTACACAGACTTGAGAAAAACCTTGTGGTGAGAACATCCATGAATCATGTCAGTCGGGGAAAGTGATCATACATAATACAGACCGGCATCCTAAAGGGAGGGGCTGTATGCCTCGTGTGTGTTACACAAACCGTCTCTGCTGGACACCACGCCCCCAACGCTCGAGACCTATGAAAATGGTCAAGATCTGAAAAAATATTGCCTTCCAAACACACTAAGGGAGCAGCAAAATTAAAATTAATAAATGTCTAATTAAGCATCTACAAAATATAATACTTTGTTCTCCTCATTAATTGTTAAATTCCGCATTCATGAATTTTTCATCGGTATTTTATTACTTTTGAAAACAATTAGTTGCAGAGTCTCTCATAATGCAAGAATTCACAAGTATACGCAGCTGCCAAGATTTCATAACCAGTAGTAAATGAAGCAAGCTGCCTGTAGCCAAAAACAAACTTATTTAAAACCTTTCAGAATTTGTACGGCAGTGTGTCTGTTTTTAACACAGGCTGTGGATACATCTTCAAATGTGTGATACGGGTGCGTATCCGCCTTACGCGCCTGGGTGGCTCAGCCGGTTAAGCATCTGACTCTTGATTTTGGCTCAGGTCGTGATCCCAGGGTCCGTGAGATCGAGCCCCTGCGTCGGGCTCTGTGCAGACAGTGTGGAGCCTGCTTGGGATTCTCTCTCTCTGCCCCCTCCCTGCTTGCACACCCTCTCTCTTTCTCTCAAAATAAGAAAATAAACTGAAAAAAAATTTAAAACATAAAATGCAAATGTTTGATACGATACGGGGTTTCCACTAAAAAATGCCTTCACCAAGGGTTGGCACACGTTAAATATGTTTGGCTTTGTGGGCATACAGCTCTACCGTGACAGCACAAAACCAGTCATAGATGATACACAGACACTGCAAGAACATAGCTGTGTGCTAATAAAACTTTATTTACAAAGGCAGATGGTGAACCATATCCGCCCCACTGCCCTGGTTTTCTGGCCGTTGCCTCAGATGCAGGAAGGTCTAATGACCACCTACTGATCCTGGCAACAATTCAGTCTCAAAAGGCGTAGTTTTCTAAAAAGTTACTTTTATCCCTAATTACCCAGAAAATGTCCTAGAGTCTCTCCTGGATCATTGAAGCATTCGCACAGCTATCGTACACACTCAGGCGCCACGTCGATGTCCCAGTGTTTCCGAGATGGTTTTCTTCCTCTTCAGTTACCCAGAGCCCTAGGTGATGAGTGAAGTAACCACGTACAGACCCTTGAGATTTCTTTGAAGGAAATGCTTCTTCAGAAAGAAGGGGAAGTTGTGACCCTGAGTCAGCTGAAACTGCTTAATGTAATACTTCACTGATTCCACAGCCAACGTGTTTCTCCTGATACTTCCCAGGGCGTGAGAGGGCACGGCAAAAGATGGTGCCTATCAATTATATACTTTTTTTTTTTTTAATCTTGGCCCTGGGCTTTTAGATAGCCAATGTATTTATTAAAGTGTCCTGATAGCACTAGGCTTTTGCTGAGCAAAATTACTCACACAAGAAAACTATCTTGTTTGTATTCTGTTACTATCAACATCATCATACCACTGTTACTCTACTGCTTGGCGGTTCGCTTCTCTTGGTCCTTTCTTTTGTTTTGTTTTGTCTTGTTTTGCTTTTATTTTTTTTAATCTTTATTTATTTTTGAGAGAGAGAGACAGACAGAGCATGAGCAGGGTAGGGGCAGAGAGAGAGGGAGACACAGAATCCGAAGCAGGCTCCAGGCTCCGAGCTGTCAGCACAGAGCCCGATGCGGGGCTCGAACTCACAAACCGCGAGATCATGACCTGAGCCGAAGTCGGACGCTCAACCAACTGAGCCATCCAGGTGCCCTGCTTCGTCCTTTCTTTTGTATCAGTTAACATTAGATTTGCCCAGGAGTGGCAGAAAATCCGAAAGAGCTGCAGCTTAAACAAGACATATTTAAATCTCCCTCATTTTGAGTCCAGAATAAGGTGGTCCAATGATCGGTCCAGCGGGGGCTTCCTCGTGTGAGGAACATACATTCGCTTCTGTGCCACACATACATCTGTTACCCAGACAAGAGAACTCTTTATAGGGCAAATGTCCTGCTATTTAAATTTTTTTAAAAGAATTTTAAAAGAAACTACCCTCCCCACCCCCCACCCCCCCCCCCCACCCCCCACACACACACTTAAACTAGCAGTAAGTAGACAAGTAAAAACTCAGTTTGGGGTTTTTTTATAATATTTCTCTTTTTTTTAAGTTTATTTTATTTATTTTAAGAGAGGGAGAGATAGGGTACGAGCGGTAGGGGTAGGGGCAGGGAGAGGGAGAGAGAAGCTTAAGCAGGCTCCATGCTTAGCACAAAGCCCAACTCGGAGCTCGATCCCACGACTCTGGGATCGTGACCTGAGCCAAAATCAGAGTCAGGCACTCAACCGAATGAGGCACCCACGTGTCCCAAGTTTGAGTTTTGCTTAAAGATAAAATCTAATTGGAATGTATTCATTCCATGGCTACTAAATTCTTTTACATATGTATATAAATTTTTTCATATGTAATAAATACAAGTTAAATCATACCTATTCATGTTTTAAAGTATGTACAGCTTATAAAGTGATAACCATGATCCTTTGTCTTACAATAACATATTTCTTTACTCAACAAGTGCAAAGGAACCAGTATTTGTTTTTTGACCATCACTAAAAATACTGCTCACAAATATTCCAAAAACATTTCCCTGTTTACCTATTTTTTTACTTAAACTGAAGCAGAATCATACTTATAGAAATAAATAATCACTAAAAACTGTCTAGTTTACATTTCCCCCCAGTATTAACCTGTTGTCACGAAATTGCTGGCTAATCTATAAATTATCATTTCATTTCCCCTCAGAGCTGGGCTGTTAACAGAAGGAGGGAGTCTCTCTTAAAAAAAAAAAAAATCTGTCTGACAAGTCACATTTATAAAAAAGCATAACCTGTTGTTTTGCTTCGGCTCAAGATGCCTGGTCCGAAAATATCAGAATCCAGCCTCACAGTTTACCCTTAGTTTAGGACTAGGAGGAGGGTTGGGGAGAAGAAAAGTCCCTTGACTAGCATAGCAGGTGAACTCCCTTGAATACCCTCCACGAATTATCCCAGTTGTCCAAAATGGGCTGTTCTAGGCAGGACCACCTGACTCAGCATACATTTCTTCAAGCGGAGCAGCCTTTGAAGCCCGAGTCCGGTTCCGAGCAGGCAAGAGAACTGAGGCTTTCTGCTCCTTCGCACTCTCCCTCCTCCGCGTAGATGTGAGGCCGGTGACCAGTGTCACCTGCTAGGGCGTCAACGCCACAGAGCTTCTGGAGAAAAGCCAGGGGAAGAGAAGGTAAGTGCCAGGTTCTTCCACACGCCGTCCGTTTTCTCCAGGGTCCACGGGGGGCCGGGGGGGTTGGGGAGGGGAAGTGGGGGGGGACTGCCCCAGTGCAGTGTTAATGGCGCGCTCTTCTTTGTCCCCGGCTGTCTCAGAAGTTTCTGCAGACTCAGAAACGGCAGCCGAGGGGAAGGAGACCACCCTCCCGCTCCCCAGCTGCTCTCCCGGAGGGAACCGTGGCGAGCTCGCGGCCTGCGCGTCCTGGCTCCCCCTCCCACCCCCGCCTTGACCCCTTGGGTGAGCCTCGCCCCCCGCACCCCGATGCCCCCCCTCCTGGCTCCCGCTGTCCCGCCCCCACCTGCCAGCCTCCACTGAGCAAACTCCCGCTCATCCTTCAGGGCCCAAGGCGTCTCTCTGCGAAGCCTTCTCTGGCTTGTTCTGGCCCGAGAGACTCGCTAAATGTTTGCCGGACAGACTCCCACCTGCTTGCTTTCCAGCGCCTCGGGGAGGGTGCCGTCTGGACCTGAGCCACGTCAGCCCAGGGGGGAGCGGGTTTAGCGGCAGATCCCGAGAGGGCGAGCTCACAGAGGGCACGGGGACGTTCAGAACCAGAGGGCCCAGAGCCCGAGGAGGAGGCGGGAGGCGGGAGAAGGCCGGAAAGAGGAAGTGGAGGGGTCCTGGACACCATCCCTGTCCCCAAGCTCCCCCCTGTACCCAGCTTCCTGGGGCTCACGGGAGCCCCTCCCAGGCTCTGTGTTCAGCGGGAGACGCAGCGTCTCAGCCCCGTGTCCACAGGCGCCCACAGGTAGGCCCCTGCCCGCGTCCGCTCGCTCGGGGACTGTGGTCACCGTCTGGCCCTCACCGCGGGGGGCGGGGGGGCGGGGGAGGAAAGGAAGCGCCTCCAGCTGGCGACGTGCGCACGCTCTGGCCGAGGCCTCACCAGTCCCCTCACGTCCCCCCAGGGGCGCTGGAGGGATCATGAATGACAACCCGCAGCGGGGTCGGCACTGTGCAGGCTCAAAACCCCCGAGGCTGACGACGCGGCAGCGGCCCCTGGGCCCTGATGCAGCGATTTCAGAGGCCCCAGAAGATCAATAGTTCATCATCAAGCCCCACCTAAGGTAGAAGGCTCATCGGGGAAGGAACCAGGCCTTTAATCTGTTTTCCTCCACCGATTCCAGCGAGCACAGCGCTCCGGGCTCGTACCCAACACAGGCCGCCTTCCTGCCTGGAGGATGGAGGACGACCCGGGCTGGACCCAGCGGGCGGGCACCTTTGGCCCTTCCCCACGGCCCCCTGGGTGCAGCTGTGTGCCACTAGGGGCTGCCAGATGCCACGTGACCATCCCCAGGTGCCGGTGACTCTATCTGCCGGGTGTGCAGTGAGCCGCTCGCTCGGGTCTCCCTGCAGGCGGGCGGATGGGGGGCCCCCTGGACGTTGCTCAAAGCTGGGGGTGGTCATTCAAGGAGAGGGGCCCTCGGCGGCCCCCGGTCCGGCCTTGGGTCTGCGCACCCGTCACCCGCTCTGTCCATCCTTGGCCACCATGTGTCAGGTGTGACGCAGCCCTGTCCCCACAGGGAGAGACGGGCAGACGCTGCAGTTTGGGTGGCCCATTCCCCGTCCTCCCCGCCCGCAGCGGGGCCGATGACGCCTCGGGACGCAGCCACGACCGTGCGGGACACTCGGCCCCCTCCCAAAGGCGCCTGGACCGTGTGCCTTCGCTCCCAGACTTGGGCACATAAAGTATTTGTGGTTTTGTCCATCCGCTGGGCTGGGGAGGGACCACGCTCCCTGTGGCCTCAGGGCCTCACTGAAGTTCGGAGCTCCCACCCCAGGGACTGGCCGGGCCCCAGAGGGACCTGACACAGGGCAGGCCCCAGGCGGTGACTGTGGAGCGCCAAGGTCTGGTTCCTCAAGCCACAGTGGTGCCGCCCTGCCTGCCACCCATCCTCACGGCCAGGGGAGCATCACTCGGCTTCACCAAACAGGGTCCGGGGACCTGGAGTCAGAGGCAGAAGCGGAAGGCACACTGACAAAAGGAAGCCTTTCCCACCTGGCTCAGGGTCTCCGCCATCGTCCCCACGCTCGCTTCCGGGCATCGTCTGGGCACCACGGCATCCCGGTACACCTGAGAAGCCAACCAGCAGAACCCCAACACCAGTGAGGGGGGCCCTTCACTTTGATGACCTCCGCTGCCCGGCAGGGACAGGGCCACCTCCCAGCCGGAGGGCCACCCCAGGGACTGGCAGGCCAAGGACTGTGTGCACACATGTCCCCTATTTGAGCGTTGGGAGAGAGGGGAGGCCCGGCAGGTGCCGATGCTGGACCTTTCAATGCAGCTGGACCTTTCAATGGACCTTTCTCTGGGGGGCTGGGGAAGGGAGCCCCGGCAGGACCAGCCAGCAGGCTTTAGGTAGGTTCGCAAACTCCGTTCAGTGAGATGATTCTGGAAGAGCTGGTCCTGGCTCTCAGTGGTGGGCGGGCACCCTTCACTCACTCGGCAAGTGTCTGCGGGTCTGGGGCTTTGGCCTGGCAACAGCTGGGGCGCCGCGGTGGGGAAGCGCGCTAAGCCCGCAGCTTGCACAACTGAATCATGGGAGTTGGGGCCACTTGGGGCCAGGCAGGCAAGGCGACTGGGGCACGAGAGCAAGGCGGCCTCACTCCCGTGCTCACACAGGTGCAGGGGAGCACCTGAGGGTGAAGAGGAACAAGAGTGAGGCGCTGGGGAGCAGCGGTGAGGGGGACCCCGCCCAGCCGGGGCCAGGGAGGCCTCTCGGGAGGAGGGGGAGCGGGAGGAAGGAACACCAGGGCCACCGAGGAGGAGGGCCTTCCAGGTGGAAGGCCCAGCAGAGGCCCGCAGTCCAGGGGGAGCACGGAGAGACTGGAGCCCGAGCGGCAGGTGGAGGCCAGGGGTGAGCGGAACATCCCAGAGGACCCTGGGCCACAAGGCTGCGGACTGTTTCCCAAGTGCGGCGGGAGGCCGTCGGGAAGTTTTAAACTGGACGGCAATTCCATACGATTTGTGTTTTAAGACACTGACGTGGCTCCCGGCCATCCCTGAGTGCAGGGGTACTTGTGGCGGTCCAGAGAGGCGTGTGGAAAATGGGAAAGTCTGGGACAATTTCACGTATATATAAAACCTCACGTCCACATAGGATATAAGTTGTACAAGTTCATGTGTAACACACACACATGCATACACACACACACACCCATCTACACACATATCTGCCTACCTGCCACATCACACCCACTGACCTGAACTAAACTCACTTAGCCAGAGAGCAAGTGTGGACGGCTACAAAGAGTGCTGAGGACCCGCGGCCCCGACGAGGGCGCTGGCTGGGGATGCCAGGTTTGGCTCCTGGAGATAGAGACCTCTCCTGCCACCCGGGCCCTTCACCAGGCGCTCACTGGTCGGACACTGGTCCTTCTCCGTCTCCAGTGAGACTCGGGGCCATTCTGCCCGAGCGCAGACAGCATGTGCCCCCGCCCTCAGCAACGGGACAGCTTCCCGGCCTCCACACTGAGTCACTGGCTTCAGCCTGTGTCCCCGGGGACACTCCAGCGAGAGTGCATGAATTTCATTTTAACTATATGCACATTATTTGAACATATTATTGAACGTTATTTTTATAATATAATGGAAAATCGTTTACGTCTTTTTAATCGAGTCCTCCCCCAACATGTTCATAAAAGCAAAAGTGTCACAATTTGCTCTCATGAACTTGGATGAAATTTTCATCTCCTGTTTGCTTAATCAAAGGAGATACTGATATTATAAATCGATCTACCTAAAAACTTAATATTTGAAACTGCCTGTTGGCGTAAATTCAGATTTTCTTGATATTTTAACAACCGATTTACAACAATGTGGGGCAATGAATCAGGTGCTGGGATAACATGATTTTGCATTCTTCATCCACAACGTCTCACTTGTATTTTTTGTTTTTCAGCGGGACCACTGTTTCCACTGATTGCTCTGGCAATGGGTCTATGTTGTGAGTGTCGGTATCCTCAAAGTGGGTATTAATAAGAAGCCTCCCTTATCTGTTTTACTTATAATGGCATTCTTCCCAGGATCTTAGATGAACAGAAGAATTTTGCTGCTAGTAAGGTCTAGGAACAAAACGAACCAGAGGGCCTCTGGGGCCCTCTTAGCTCAAAACTTCTGTAAGCCTGTGAAGAGGATGGCAAAAGAATATTCGGGCCTTGGCCAAGTTCTTAGCAACTCGGCAGCAAAAGGAATTTGCCAGGGACTGAAAAACTCTATGCTTCCAAGTCTAGATGTGTGGTTTTTTACTTATTTCGAATTCATTCTCCACACTCACGCCTCCTTTTCGTTCATTTGGGTGTTGGGCAGAATTTCTCAAATTTCCAATTTTCAGGGCTTTCCACAGCTGTTAGCAAGGTAAGGGAACCCTCTCCCTGGTGACACATCCATCTGTACTTACGGGAGTAGAATATTTGTTCCTCGCGCCTCTTGGCTCAAAAGGCATGTCACAACCCTTAATTTTAAAAAGGATGAAAAATACATAAATCAGTAAAGGAAAAGTAACACGGATGGAACGTCTATTGGTTTCATATTAATTTTCCAAGGAGGCAAACGTGTAACTAGACATTCTTGCAATCACATCGCTTCTAACTTTTGTACTACAGGTATAACAATTCCAGTGATGGCAATGTTGTCCATAGCAAAAATCCACAAGCCAGCTACATGGTGCTTTGTGGAGATGGAGGATGAACACGTGAGATTTTCAAGCCCCATCTTTGGTCTAGGAAGGCCCAAGGAAGGCTCGCTTTGAGCCATGGGCGTAGGCTCAACATCTGCGTATGAGGCACATTCATCCCTGGGACCCAGAACCGGCTACACGATTTGCAGGGCCCGCTGCAAAATGAAAACGTGGGGCCCCTTGTCCAAACAGTAAGACTTTCAAGGTGGTGACAACAGGGCTTTAAACCAGGCACGGGGCCCTTGTGAGCACAGGGCCCCGTGTGACCGACCAGGTCCAGGCCCACGAAGCCAGCCCTTCCAGGGTTAGAGGGGCACGTTCACAAATACACAAGCCCACTCAAGGGTGGGTCCACGGCATCATCTTTGTGCAAAAAAGAACAGCACGTTTTTATCTCAAACACAGCCTGAGAAAAGAGAATGAAATGATAGAGATCATGAATTCTTTTTTAGAAGTTTTCCATCATAGAAATTGTGGCTTTTTGGACCTTGAATACCTCTTTTAGTTGTCGTCAAAACTGTACATTTTTTGTTAAAGTCGTACCTAGTTATGCTGGTGAAGTCCAAGTAAGGTCTCTATTTGAGACCCGTATTAGTAGTTTTGTACCGGGGCACGTGGGTGGCTCAGTCGGTTAAGCATCTGACTCTTGATTTCAGCTCAGGTCATGATCTCATGGTTCCTGAGTTCAAGCCCCACATTGGACTCCGCACTGACAGTGTGGAGCCTGCTTGGGATTCTCTCTCTCCCTCGCTCTCTGCCCCTCCCCCAGTTGTGCCTGCTCTCTCTCTCTCTCTCTCTCTCTCAAAAATAAACATTAAATACAAATTTAAAAACAATAGTGCTGTACCAAAGTCAGTTTTCTGGTTTTGATAAAATGTTCTGGTTGTGTTATCTTTGGGGGAAGCTGAGTGAAACTGTACACAGAAACTCTCTGGCCTATTTTTACAGTTTCTTCCAAGCCACATGATTTCAGAAAAACCACTTTTTAAGGCCCCACGCCCAACATGGGGATCGAACTCACAACCCTAAGATCAAGAGTCACGTGCTCCACTGACTGAGCCAGCCGGGCTCCCCCCACCCCCGAGAAAAATCATTCCAAAAATCAAAACAATAGTTCTAGAATTTGTACATAGAGGGCATGAAGACACGATGCAGGAGGATGTCAGGGCTCAGTCGGCAGGAGGGCTGAAATGTGATTGGGGCCAAAGCCACGTGTTTGTAATCTTATGGGTTATCTCAGGTACCCTTAGGTGGACACAAGAAAATGTATTTCTTTGTGGGTGTTCTAAAAAGAAGCATCATATGGGGCGCCTGGGTGGCTCAGTCGGTTGGGCGGCCGACTTCGGCTCAGGTCATGATCTCACGATCCGTGAGTTCGAGCCCCGCGTCGGGCTCTGTGCTGATGGCTCAGAGCCTGGAGCTTGTTTCGGATTCTGTGTCTCCCTCTCTCTGACCCTCCCCCATTCATGCTCTGTCTCTCTCTGTCTCAAAAATAAATAAACGTTAAAAAAAATTAAAAAAAAGAAGCATCATATTTGATCAAAACTATCAAACAACAACTCTTAACAGCCAACAATAACCATAGCTAGTTAGGTAAATGAGAAGGTTTTCATTGACTGTGTTTGTTCTACCGGCAACACAGAATCTTCTACAAGGGCTGCCTCTCAAGGGAGCCAACTGTCAAACATTAGGGGTCCTTACCGCAACAGGCGGTGAGCTTCTGTAATGCACTGAAGTCCCCAAGACGAAGTATTCCTGCTCTGCTGTTCTTGACGCAGGTGCGAGCACGTCGTGTGCATCCTGGGGGGCGGGGGAGGCGGATGATTTACTCGGAAGATAATGCATTTCCCCCCAGCTGCGAGCAGAGCGCGCCTGCGCATCCTTCCGCACCTTTCCCTCGCGCTATGCTCATGTGCAGATAGAAGCTAGTGTGAGGAGAAGGGGGTGGAAGGGGACAGAAAGGTGGAAAAATGCAAGAGCAGGGCTGGGGACAGAGCAGGTGGCCCACCATGACTGCAGGCGGGGACTGGAACATTCCATCCGTAGTGCCGTGGATGCCCGAAAACCGAGGGTGTGCGTGCACAAGACCTAGCCGGTGACACAGACCAATGAAGCTGGATTCGAGGGTGGGGCTGTCGGCAATTTCTGCTTTGGGTGTCTGTTATTCTGTTAGGCCCTTCGATGGCGAAACAAAATTTCCAAGAGAATAAAGCAGGGAGTGGATCTTAATGGTGGCTTTAACAAAGCTCATGCTTTGCAGCAGATTTTAACGTATCAGGTTACCCAATAAATCATACGTGACACCTTGACCGAGGGAAGGTGTGTGAATGGCACTGTATTTAACCCGTCACCACAGGGGAAGTTACTATTTGCAGGACTTTCACTTTCTGGGTGAAAGGAACCCAGAGGCACATGGAGAAGCAGAAGCGGCAGGCCTCGATCACCCTCCCCCGGGGGCTCTGGGAAAGAGCGGGTGGGGCCTGCAGGGTGCATGCCTAGGACACGCTCAATGCTTCTGGCCTCTGGAAGCTGACAGGCCCACCGACGCAGCTCACACGGTATCGGTGTGCAAGGTGTGCAAGAGAGAAGGAGCAGTCGTCCTCCCCCAGGGGCATGGATTGGTGGGCGGGACGCCCGTGGACCGGCCCCTGCTCACCCCCAGCCAAGCACCTGCTCAATAATTTATGGCAGCCCGGATTAACTCGCTGTCTTTGAAGTGGGATCATCTATCACGTAGAGAAGGGAAGATTTGGCCGGTTTGGCAACACGGGTTTAAATGACATTGAGTTGCAGGGTGAGATGATGCTTCCCCCTCTGACTCCTCATCCACACTCCTGATGGCATCGGGGGTGGGGGGTCTCCACCCAGTGACAGCGTGGCTCTCCCGTCTCTGCCTTCTTCAGAGACCTGAGCCTTTGGCAGGTGGCATTTTCTACCCAGAGTTATGGGGTTCTAGTTCAATTGTATCTACTTTTCACTTCTCAGCTCTTCGTACAGGTAAAACTAGTTTTTTTGTTTACCGTTGAAATATAGGATTTCCTGTTTAAAGAAACGTGCTTTATCCGGACAGAAATCCACTGAGAGAAAGAAATATTGTAAAAAGGACACTGGCACGGGTGGCATGTGCGTGTGGCAGAAGGTCGCGAAGGTGGCACCGCTGAGGCTGAAATCTGGGCGTGGGGTCACCCGATGCTGCTGACCTGTTAGGCTGAGTCACAGGGCTTTGCAGGTGAGGCAGGGGGCAGGCAGGCGCGGAGCGGGCTCGCAGAGGGGCGTGAGGGATGTGGGCCGGGGGCTCCCTGCCACGGGAACCCTCCGCAGAGCCGCCCTCCGTCTAAACCCAAGCAGCCGGTGGGCCGTGCTTACCTGAGCACCGAGCTCGGCCTCCGCCCCCGCTGTGTTTAGCAACCGGACTGACATCTGATCCCTGACATCTGGCCTTCCCTGTGGGCACACGGAAAGAAATACGACGGGGTTGAAATTACAGACGGCAGAAATAAAGGCAGAGAGCGAGGAGTGGCATCCCAAACACGGATCAACACCCTCACGGGAGACATCCCGACTCTGGAAAATACAGATCCCGTAAATCCAGACAACGGCTTCGGAACTGCTGGTCAGGAGGCAGAGTTTCTTGTTGTTCCGCGTCTCACAGGAAATGATGGTGAAAAAGACTCCTGTTTTGATGGGGCCTCAGAGTCCAAAGCTCATTCTCTTCCAAGGCTCGCGGCGACGCTCTCGGGGTCCCCGGGGTTGGGCCGTGCTGTGTGTACTGGAGAGTTTGTACCACACCTCCTGCCTTCTCGACCCCACCCCGGGAGGGCTCAGAGCAGTCCTTTGTGGGCGCACAGGCAGGTGCACCCACACCATGGCCCAAGGCGGTCGCTTCCCTTTCCCTCACGCCCGGAAGGAAGAGAAAATGTGAGAAGCCGAGGGGTCTGGCTCACCGCCAGCTTCTCCAACCACCCATCACTTCTGAGAACATCTCCCTGTTTACTCAAGCACGTGGCCAAAGTGAATTGGACTGTCTTTTCCCAAAAACGTCTCACTTGGCGCGACAAGTCTCTTGTTCTCCCAGGAGAAAGTTGTGGGTGGAGATCCGAGACGAGAGCAAGATGGGGCGTCCCGTGTCCCCCGCGCAGGAAGGGTGGTGCTCCCTCCGCACGTTTCTTGGCTTTCGGTTTTTAGATCAACCACCCTTAGTTCCAGGTGAAGTCAGGCAGGAGAGCTCGCAGCGCCTTCCTTGCGCTGCCCGGCCGACCCCAGCCCAGGGCTGCTGTGACGACACCCAGCAAGGTCAGCGGCGGTGGCAGCAGCTTTGCAAACCCAACAGCCACCTGCCGATCGCCTGTGTCTTGGGGAGGGTGAGAAGCTTCCACGGGCAGGTCTTGCTTGATCCACAGCCGGTCTCTAAGGTGGACTTTGCCATCCCTGGCGCACAGGTGAGGATGTGGGGGTGAATGGCGCGCTCGCTGTGACGAAGAGAATGAGAAGTCCCTGCCAGGCTGGTGAGCTCGGTGCCCAGCCTCGGCCGGGAGAGGGCGGAGGGCCGGGTTGTGCCTCACCCCTGCCCCAGGCGGTTCACGGGTGAGCCTCACACACTCTCCATCTAGAGAAGCTCCACGCGGCAGACACCGTCTGCCTCTGAGCAAGGCTTCTGCACCTCAGCGCGGCTGGCACCTCGGCCAGCCCCCTCCCTGTCCTGTGCACTGGAGGACATTCGGGAGCCGCCCTGGCCTCCCTCCACCCCCTGGAAGCCAAAAACACGTCTCCCCAGCCCAACCGGTTACGACTATCAGAATCGTCTCCGGACATCACCACGCGTCCCCCGGGGGTGCTGAATTGCCCCTAGTTGAGAATTGCCAACCTAACGCAAGAAATCGATGTAGTTGAGCCGGACAATTTTCATGGGATTTTTTTTTTTTTTTTTTTTTGCCCATTTTCCACTCAAACATGCGTGAGTTTGAAGAGATGAGAGAAGGCACGATGAATGGGAAGGTGTGCCTGTGAATTGCGGACATCACCAGCATGAAACACGACGCGTGAGGCCCCGTTACCTGGGTCGAGATGGCTTGGCTCTCATCGTTATACATGATCAGCGTCTGCTGGCCTTGGTCACGTGGGACAGACCGTCCGTGCCCCGTGGCTTCGGAGCCACAATAGCACCGCAGCAGGAACAGCAGAGCCACTACAATGAGACCAGGCAGGACAATGAGTTGGACGGGGGTTTTGACGGGATCTGGTTCTGATAACTTGCAACTCGGCCATGAGTGGACACGGCCAAACTGGGCCGCGATCGTCTCCGTAGCTGTAGGACTAGTGCAGCGTGGGGCCCGAGCAGGTGCCAGATAACTATTGGTTGAATCGATTCATACCATGCGATCGATAATATCGTATCGTTTATTTGAAAATCTAGCATCCTCGTCAGCCCGCTCCCAGCCCAGGAGCCTAGATATCTGTACACTGTGGCCCCCGGCGTTACTGCAAAGCATAGCGTTCATCTACGGGCTCCGTTGCCATCAACAGCCACCGGCTGAATAGAAGCTGCTCTCGCCGGACAGGCAGCATGTCCGACCAGGTCGGGAAAGTCCGATCTGAGTCCGTGACTCCGATGAGCCTAGGGGTCATCCTCAAGGCATCCCACTGATCTCTGCCATCTTCTGCTCCCCGCCCCGGAGGGAGGACTCCACACTGCTGGCTGACAGGCCGGGGAGAGGAGCCGCATCCCGAGGACAGTTCCGCAGACCACTGACCTGCTAGAGCCACGAACGCTGCAAAGGGAGGGACCAGGGCCCCCACGAGGAGCCCAGCTCCTGTGACCGACGGCTCTGCACATGTGACTCCATCAGGGCAGGAACAGACCCTCACGTGGACGGACTGCTTCCGGGAAAGTCCCTGTTTGTCTCTGATGAAAAGTGGCACAGAGTAATTCCCAGGCGGGAGGCTTCTCAACATCCAAAGTTCAACCGACCGACCTGCAAAAGGAAACGGACCTTGCATGCAATTCACTCGTTCATTTGCTTATCTGCTCAGCAGGTATTTACTAAGTGCCTACCATGTGCCAAGGCTCTGTACAAAAGTTAGCCAACTTCGAAGTGAGAGGGAACAGTCACCAAGACCACCCCCACTTGTGACACCTGCTACAAGTCCGCGGCTTCTCAGCCAGGCTCAGGTTTGAACATTTTCTCCAAGGACCCATAGAACTCACTGAAGGCCGTGTGCTCATAGTTATGGTTTATCACAGCAAGCGGATAGAGATTAAAATCAGTCAGGGCAGGAAGCACATAGGGCAGAGTCCAGAGGAGTATCCGTGGAGTCAGGACGGTGTCACTTTCTGTATCTGTCAGGACAGCGTCACTTCCCGCATAGGTAAGTGACAACATTCTTCGAGCAAGGCCAACCAGGAAAGCTCACTGAGCCTTGTGTCCAGAATCTTTCTCAAGACTCAGTCATGTAAACCTGGCCGGCCACCCGTACGGCTGACCTCGGGCTCCAGCACTTTTGGAGATCGCCGGACGCCCACAGGACCCATAGCGTCCACCCTAAATCCCAGTGTTCCTATCCGATGGGCACAAGACCCCAGGTAAGCAGAAACGCTCCTTTCAGGCAGGACGTCCCAAGGGCCTAGAGAGCAACTCCCGGAAGCCAAGGGCAAAGGCCAGAGCTCTTGTGGGAAGAAGTTCAGTGTTTCCCTACACACTCTGGGTCTGGGAACCATAAACATGAGCTCACAGTGGCAACTAAAAGACAGGCGACATTCTGCAGATACGCTGCTAGAAGCTCAAAGGAGAATGTTGGCAATGGATGCCAGTGGTTCCTCCCGCTAACAGCACCCCCGTTTTCCTTTGGGAGAGCCGCACCTCCGGAACCCTCAGCCCAGGTGGGTCAGGAGGCGTAAAGCCCAGATCCCAGCATGGTTCCGCGTGGACTCGGAACCAGCCAGTCCACGTATCTGCCCTTCCCAACTCCCAGCAGGCGACCCAGGTCACACAGTGACATACGTCTTCTTGCCAGGTGCTAGGATGGGTCCTAGGGACTCCCGGAAGCCACCCTGCCACCCCAGAGGAGAGCCTGCGTGCAAAAGAAGAAACCCGGAGGGGCGCCTGGGTGGCTCAGTCGGTTGGGCGGCCGACTTCGGCTCAGGTCATGATCTCGCGGTCCATGAGTTCGAGCCCTGCATCGGGCTCTGTGCTGACAGCTCAGAACCTGGAGCCTGTTTCGGATTCTGTGTCTCCCTCTCTCTCTGACCTTCCCCCATTCATGCTCTGTCTCTCTCTGTCTCTAAAATGAATAAACGTTAAATAAATAAATAAATAAATAAATAAATAAAAAGAAGAAACCCGGAGAAAGGCAGAGCCACAGTAAGGACAGACATTGTCCAGGGATGTCCCTTGAGCACCTAGACCCAGTTCTGCTGGAACAAAGGCTTACCTGGCATCTTTCTCAGTTACATAAGCCAATAAATTCCTTTTTTGCCTGTGTCTGTGAGAGTCAGGTTGCCTTCAATCCTCTATCCTTGGCCAGAACAAATACTCACCCCGATTTTCCCCCAATTTCCATGTGTCTTCTGCATTTCCCCACAACTTGTCCAATTCAAACGTGAACGGGTCTGCGAAGGGCTCCAGATCGCCATCCTCCGCCTCCAGGAGGAGCGTCTCGTTCGCCGCAGACTCACAGACCTCCATGTATCGAGAATGCGGATGGAGAGCGGGGGCGTTGTCATTGATGTCGGACAGGAAAAGCATCAGGGTCCCCGTCCCGGTCTGCGGCGGGAGGCCTTGGAACACAGGGATTCCAGACAGGGTTGCTCATTAATGAAAGAACCTTTTCCACTCGCACAAATCCCTGGAACATGAGCCCTGCCGCCCTCCGGGGAAGAGAGCCGATCCACAGAAAGACTGACTCCATTTCCCTTTCAACGTCGTAAGCTTTACAGTAGGTGTTTGACCTGTCTTCCTGCTTTTTGGAAAATTTGGAATCTCTGGGAAGGGTACGTGAACAAAACGCTTGCCACCCAAAATCATTTGTAGAACCAGGTGGGATAGAATCATTCGTTTTTCTGGGTGTCGATCATGCCAGGCATCAAGAAGGGGGTGGGACAGGAGTGAAACGGGTGTGAGGTGGTGACGGAAATGGTCTGTATCTTGGCTGAGTCCACATCAGAATCCTGGTTGTCACTACAGTTTTATAGGGTGTCAGCCACCAGGGGACACCAGATAATGGGTACTCTGGACCCCACTACATCATTTCTTCAGATCCCTGGAAGATGGACCCCTTTCTTTCTCCTCACTTAAGACTGATTGGGGGATGCCCGGGGGCGGGGGAGGGGCTCAGTCAGTTAAGCATCTGTCTCCCGATCTCAGCTCAGTCCATGATTTCACGGTTTGTGGGATCGAGCCCCACATGAGGCTCTGCACTGACGGTGTGGAGCCTGCTTGGGATTCTCCTTCCACACCCCCTCCCACTCAAAATGAATTAAAAAAAAAAAAACGATTGGGAACACAGATTTAATATCTTCCTAACCTAACCAACATTCTACTCGTTAATCGTGCAAATGGGATATACACCTACATTTCCCTTAAAACCTGGGTTTGAATTCACAGATTTCCTTCAAGACAATTAACTAAAGTTACTTGAAAGTTGTGATTTATTCAACTTTGGTTTCTGCAGGTTTTTTAAAAAATTTTTTTAATGTTTTTATTTATTTTTGAGACAGAGAGAGAGCATGATCAGGGGAGCGGCAGAGAGGGAGGGAGACACGGAATCCTGAGCAGGCTCCAGGCTCTGAGCTGTCAGCACAGAGCCTGACACGGGGCTCGAACTCACAGAGTGTGAGATCATGACCTGAGCTGAAGTCAGACGCTCAACCGACTGAGCCACCCAGGCGCCCTGGTTTCAGCAGGTTTAAAAGTTCAGCCATGGGAGATCAGAGACAGTAGTGTTGGAACAGGCTCACAGAACTGCCCGACAAGGTTTATGACAAATTTGTCCCATACGGTCACACTTGTCAGAGCTTATAAGCCATTCCCAGTACAGAGACATTGTGCTAAGTATTTGTCACCCACCACTGGCTTTGAGAAAGAGCTAAAGAGCTGCTTTATGTCTAGATGGAACAGACACTGGGTCCAATGGTGGCTTCCTCATCGGCTCAATCATCTTCTGAATGAATACTGCCCCTCTTCCCATGGCATTTGCCTCGAGTCTGCCATTTCAAACATTATCATCAAAAATAGTTGCCAGTATTAAAAAAAATAAAGGAGGGTGCGCCTGGGTGGCTCAGTTGGTTAAGCGTCCGACTTCAGCTCAGGTCATGATCTCACGGTTCATGAGTTGGAGCCCCGCATCAGGCTCTGTGCGGACAGCTCGGAGCCCGGAGCCTGCTTTCCAATTCTGTGTCTCCCTCTCTCTCTTCCCCTCCCCTGCTTACACTCTGTCTCTCTCTCAAAAATAAATAAACATTAAAAAAAAAAATAGGTTCCAGTAGCTGCGTAGTGATAAAAAGATGTACAGTTTTCCAGGTTGGGCTGAAAGACTGTCACTAGAATTATTTTCCCTCAGGAAGCCAGGAAACACACTTTCCCGCCTAATTTTGGGTCAACACTTACCATCGTCAATAGCGTGAGCAATGATTATGTAAAAGCTATCATTTACGTAAGGAGATTCTCGGTCAATTTGCTTCCTGGTGGTGACTGTTCCTGAGAGTTCATCTACTGTGACCCAACTTGCCGGGTCACGAACCAGTTTATACCTTGTAGAAGGAAACACACAACGATTTTAAAAAGTAAAAAGTTACATCAAAAGGCAAATCAAAATATATCACGGCAGACACAGATTCTATCGCAAGTAATGTGGGAAATTGTAAGTGAGCTCAAATAGAATTTGTCCTTTTGTGTCTGGCATATTTCACAGAGCGTAAGGTCGACAAATTCATTCATCCGTGTCGTAGCATATTACAGAATTTCCTTCCTTTTTAAGGCTGAATAACATCCCATTATATATATATACCCCGTTTTGCTTCTCCACTGACCCGTCAGTGAGCACTTGGGCTTCCTTGGCATTTTAGCTATAGTGAATAATGGAGCTTTGAGTGTGGGTGTACAAATATCTTTTCGAGGTCCTGCTTTGAATTCTGGGAGCATATAGCCAGAAGTGGAATTATGGGTCACATGGTGTCTACTTTGAATTTTTTGAAGAACCACCATCCTGTTTTGTGCAGTGGCTGCACCGACTTCTGTTGTCACCAACTGTGCACAAAGGTTCCAATTTCTCCACATCTTTGCCAACATTTGTTTTCTGGCTTTTTGATAGAAGTCATCCTAATGGGCGTGGGGTGGGGTCTCATTTTGGTTTTGAATCGCATTTCTCACATGATTGGCGATGTTGCGTATCTCTTCACGTGCCGACTGGCCATTTGTAGATCTTTTTTGGAGAAATGTCTATTCAAGTCCTGTCCACTTTGGGACTTGCTTGTTCTTGGTTTTCTGTTGCTGAGTTATAGGAGTTCTCTGTATATTCTGGATATTAATCCCTTATCAGATATAGGACTTGCAAGGACTTTCTCCCATCCTGTGGTCAGTTTTTTACTCCATGAATAGTGTCTTTTAATGCACAGGATGTTCTGATTTTCATGAAGTCCAATCTGACTCTTTTTTTTCCCTTGTTATCTGTGTTTTTGGTGTCACATCCAAAAAATCATTCCCAAATCAAGGTCATGAAGCTTTTCTCCTATGCTTCCTCCAAGAGCGTTTATTGATTTTGGTCTTACATTTAGGTCCTGATCCACTTTGAGTTAATTTTTGTGTATGGTATCAGGTGACCTGTTTGTGTATTTGGATCTTCATGTGAGTTTCCTATAGACGGCATCTAGTGGGACCACATTTTTTTTTAAGTGATTTATTTATTTTGAGAGAGAGAGAGAGAGTGCATGAGCATGATAGCATGTGCAAGTGGGGGAGGGGCAGAGAGAGAGTGAGAGAGAGCATCCCAAGGAGTCTCCATGCTGTCAGCACAGAGCCCAACTTGGGGCTTGATCCCACAACCCTGGGAGCATGACCTGAGCCAAAATCAAGAGTCCGACTCTTGATTCAACCGACTGAGCCACCCAGGCGCCCCTGGACCATATGTTTTTATACATGCTGTCGATCTCTGTCTTCTGATTAAGGAGTAGAATCTGTACATGTGTAAAGTAATTCTTACAGTAAGTCCCTCATCACCTTTCTCGTTTCCTGTTATGTTTTCTGTGTCCTTGTTACACGTCTTTGGACTTCCTCCACAGCTTCCTTATCTCTTGGAGCGTTTTTAAGATAGCGGTTTTGAAGTCTTTGGCCAACCCATCTGCCATCAGGTATTTTTCGGGAACAGTTTCTGTTGATCTATTTTCTTCCCTTTGAATGGGCCTTAGTTTCCTGTTTGTTTATGTGCCTTGTGATTTTTTTTTTTCCTCGAGCACCGGACATTTGCATCTAATAATGTGATGATTCTGGAAATCAAATTCTGCCCCTTCCCAGAGTTTTCTGATTTTCCTTATTGTTTTTATTTTATTTTATTTTCGTTTGTTTGTCTGATGTCATAGGCTGTCTCTGTGCTGAGGCCCAGCCTCTCAACCTCAGGCCCTCTCACGCCTTTTCCCTGAGCCTTTCCTTGGGTGTGCGTGGTCCCTTTCTAACGTTCCTCCTATCTGTGCTTCATGTTGACTATCCTGGCCTTTAATGTCTGGCTCCTGAAACAGGAAAAGGCAAAAAATGAAGAGGGGAAAATAAAGGCATTGGACCTTCAAATCCCCTGAAGGAGGGAAGGGATTTGTAGCAATGAGGGTGGGGGACCAGAAACAATGGCCACCTGCCTCTTTGTCTGTACCTCTGGGACTGAAAGCAGCAATCAGTGAGCAAAGCACGGATCCCTGACACTTGGAGGCCAGAGGTTTTTGTGCCCACTCTGGCTCCTGCAAGCTGCACACTTGGCTGTTCCAGGAACACGTGCTAAGAGCTATAATTGACCAAAATTAACCTCGGCTTACCACCCAAGCCTTTCCCTGGGAGTTGCAGCCCTTCAACAGAATCCAGAGTTCCAAAACAGGTACATGAGACAGATTCTTCTAGCGCCCTTGTCGGGGGGGAGGCAGATTCCTGCTACTTCTGACTCCACCATCTTCCTAGGGATTCTGGCAACTTTATTTGTAAAAGCAAAACACTGAGCAACTCAAGTGCACACCCACAGATGAATGGATGAGCACAGTGTAGTCTGTGCAGACAAGGGAATATTACTCGGCCTTGAAAAGGAAGGAAGGTCTGCAACATGCTACCGTGTGGACGCACCTGGAGGACAGTATGGTCAGCGACATAAGCTGCCACAAGACAAACACTGGATGATTCCACTTCTGTGAGGTTCCTAGAACAGTCAAACCCGTAGAGATGGAAAGTAGCGTGCTGGTCGCCAGTGTCTGGGAGAGGGGCAGAGGGGGGGGAGGGAGGTTCTTGTTTCATGGGGACAGAGTCTCAGTTTTATAAGATCAACACGTTCTGGGGATGGACAGCGGGGACAGTTGCACAACAGTGTGAATGTATTTAATGTCACTGAACTTAAAAATGGTTAAAATGGGGGACACCTGGGTGGCTCAGTCGGTTAAGCATCTAACTCCCCTGATTTTGGCTCAGGTCACGAGCTCACAGTTCATGAGTTTGAGCCCCAAGTCATACTTATGCTGACAGTGTGGAGCCTGCTTAGGAATCCCTCTCTCTCTCTCTCTCTCTCTCTCTCTCTCTCTCTCTCTCTCTCTCAAAAATAAATACATAAACTTTAAAAAGAAAAAAAGAGGCCTCCTGGGTGGCTCAGTTGGTTAAGGTTCTGACTCTTGGTTTCAGCTCAGGTCACGATCTCACAATTTGTGGGATTGAGCCCTGCATGGGGCTCCGCGCTGCTTGGAATTCTCTCTCCCTCTCTCTCTGCCCCTCCCCACCTCTCTCTCTCTCTCAATAAATAAATAATAACCGAACAAAAAAATGGTTAAAATGGTAAACTTTGTGTTAGATATATTTTACCACAATTTAAAAAAACAACCCCTTCTGTTGCCAGTTTACAACCTTTAGTAAAAAGGGAGATCGAAATGCCCAACAAATTATTTTAATACAAGAAAACCCGTATAGAAGCGATGTATGCTAAGTGCAAAGGAAAATGAGCAGGTGAACCCCACCTGGGGAGGGGGGCGCAGAGAAAGCTATGGAAGGAAGGTGGCATTGAACCCGGGCCAGCGGGCCTCCTGGTGTCTTGAGTCCACCTCACCAGCCGCCCAACGGCAGCGCCCTCGGTGTGACTAATTCTGTTTAAACGACCACTCTTCCGGGCCCTCTCTTCTCACCTTATCCGGCCGGCGGCTCTGTCCGGATCTGTAGCGTTAAATATTCCCAATTGAATTCCAGGCCCGGCGCCATCGACTTCACTGACGACAAAGCTCCTGGGGTGAAAGGCCGGGGGGTCGTTGACGTCGGTCACCTGCACACTCACAGTGGCGCTTGCCGCTGCCTTCCTGGGCTCCCGAAGCCGGCCCCCCTCACAGGAGAAGAGGGTCTCCTCGTTCTCCACCGTGATGACAAGGCGCCACACGGGGTGAGTTTCATAATCCAAGGGCTGCAAGTCCCAGAGAGAGGATCCCGTTAGCACCTGCTGCTGCTTCTCTGGCCGGAGAAAGCCCCGTGCCCACTGTCACGCACACGCACACCCCGAGCGCGTGGCTTTTGCGCTTCATTTATTATTCACAGTGCCTCTGGTAGTGATCAAAAGACCGTTGCCAGCTCATTTTCAAGTCATTTATGGAGTTCTTTTTTTTTTTTTTTCCTCCCCCTCTCCTGGTTGAAAAGAGCCACCATCCATCAGAGGGGAATGAAAAATGCAACAAAAACCATAACCTAATGAAACATTAATGTGGCGACTCTGCTATAAAAAGGCGGGGGGGGAGCTTAAGGAAATACAGATACTAATGATCGCTGTTACTCAGGGCACTCACTGCCTTAAAAGGATTGAAAAGCCAGGAGTATTTGAAATATTCAATCCCAGGCGTCTGAGATAGAGTCCCCCAGAGCCTTGCTATTCACAGCGTGGGAGGGTCCCAGGGGCATCACCCGGGAGCTTGTGCCTCCGATAGACAGAAGCTCAGGCCCCACCCCAGACCCCAGACTCAGGGCTGTCTGTGAACCTGACCCCCAGGCTGACTCACCTGCCCGGACCCAGAGGCACTGGTCACTCCAGGCTCTAGGTGAGAGTAAGACTAAAAGCAATAAAGTCAGACTGCCTCAGTCGGAACCCCTACTCCAGCTGTGAGACTTTGTGAAAACAACCCGACCTCTCTGGGCTTTGGTTTCCTCATCAGTCAAATGAGAAGATAATACACTTTCCTGCAGGGCCAGCTCCTCATTAGGCACAGCAGCAAAGTGCCAGGGGCCCACGATACTTTCAGGGGTCCGTGCAAATGTTCGAATGTCTTTTCAACTCAGAAGAAAAAAAAAAAAAAAAAACAGACTCCCAGGATTAGAGAAAATGTTTTAAATATTTTTAGCATATCAGAAAAAAAAAAAAAGTTTTAGGGCCCATATAGATCTATTAAATTTTGTCTCAAACAATAAGAAAATTAAATGTTGACGTACTTAACACCATCTCAAAAAACTAACTTGTAGTATTGATAATATTTTGGTGAGAGGAGCCACGAAGTCCAAAGGGCCGAGGGCCCACGGCAGCAGGGGGTCATGACACAGCCTGCCCTCCTCACTGGGCGCCACGGGGACACACGACATGCCACACCTCATGTGCTCGGCACACGACAGGCATCTCGCTATCGGGACTCCCGCGGCCACTGGTAGGTGCACATCCCCTGATGGCTTTACCTCGATAACATTTAAAATCCCTTCATTGGTCTCGGGGTCAGTCAGAATGTCAAAACGTCCTTCTTCGTTGCCTTGCGATATGTTAAACTTGACCCTCCAAGCTGAGGTAAATGGTAAGTCAGCATCTTGGACCACGAGACGCAACACGCCCCAGCTGGCGCGGCCTTCAGAAATCTGAATCTTATACTGGGAGCGGCCATCGTCATTTCCGTGTCACGGAGACAAAAGCAAGAAAAAGAAAGCAAGGAAAGAAATGCACAACAACATGGATATTAAGGATTCTTAGGAAAATAGTGCGTTGAGTTTGATCTAACACGGGTATTTATTTCTCTTGCTATTGAACTTAACCTCAAGTGATTTGAAACTCTGCCTGACCCAGCACACCCAGGTCCTTCCTCTGTCCCTTTCCCCCGTGACTTGTGTCTACAGCTGAATGGCTTTTTTTTTTAATTTTTTTATTTATTTGTTTTTGAGAGAGAGAGAGAGACGGAGTGCTGGTGGGGAGGGGCACAGAGAGAGGGAGACACAGAATCCGAAGCAGCTCCAGGCTCCGAGCTGTCAGCACAGAGCCCGACGCGGGGCTCGAACCCACCAACGGTGAGATCATGATCTGAGCCAAAGTCGGACGCCCAACCGACTGAACCACCCAGGCGCCCTGACAGCTGAATGACTTTGAAAGTACTCTTAAATCCAACTCAATGCACTATTTTTCTAAGAATATTTAAAATAGTAATACACATCCTAGTTTGTGCTGCTAAAAAAAAAAAATCCTAGCTCTTCTCCTAAGATGGAACTCTTACGGTTACTTAGATTAAGGCAATCATTTTTCTAACACATGTAGATCTCGAACTTGTTATTCAATACTCAGGTGACAAGATAATTTCTCTTTAACAAGTATATCGAAACTGGGTGTATTTTCCCCACCCTTACTTCAGAGCAGAGCTTTTTACTAAACCAGAGAAAGATTTTGAAATAAGGTTGAAACATAGTAAGTATTTTTTTTCAGTTATTCTATACTGTTTGCTGAGGTGTTTTCATCTGAAAACATTTCAGCTTTGGTCTATTCTATTTCCTTTCAAAGATTTTATTTTTAAGTAATCTCTACACCCAACATGGGGCTTGAACGTACAACCCCAAGATCAAGAGTCTTGCGTTCTACTGACTGAGCAGGCCGGGCTCCTCTTATCTAGACAATTAAAAAAAAAATTTTTTAATAATACTTTCTCAAATAATTGTTTGTAGCATTTATTTATTCAACAAAGGTTATGATGTGCCAGATTCTATCTTAGGTGCTGGGAACGGGATTGGCAAAACTCCATCCCCAGGGAGCTGATGATTAAGAGAGTGTGTGTGTGTGTGTGTGTGTGTGTGTGTGGGTGTGGGTGTGGGTGGGTGTGTTGGGTTGGGGGGTGGGAGGGAGGGGTGCTGGGTTGGGGATCTCTCTAGGTCTTCCAGAAAGTTCTCACTGAGAGGGGTCAGGAGAAAGAAGTAAAGTGGATATTTTTCTCAGAAAAATTCATATAGAAGAGCACAAAATACAAAATAGGGGACAGATCCTGAGTGTTTTTAGCAATCTTGCAGATCTCAAATGGCGTGGCATTTCCAAATGGTCTGGAACAGTGGGTTCCAGCGCTTTCTTCAAGCGTGGGGATGTGTAGCATGTGAAATCCCATGTCAGTCTATAAATCAGATGAGCTGAGAAAGGCAAAGCCAGAACCCACCTGCTCATCTTCCCTATTCTAGAGCTCTGGATGTTGGTTAAACGCTCAGGTCTAGATTCTCACGAACTTGCCCCCCCTGCCCGGGGAATATTGGGCAATGTCTGCAGACACGTTTGGGTGTCACAACTGGGAGGTCCATTGGCATCTAGTGGGTAGCGGTCGGAGATGCTACTAAGCATTGGGCAGTGCACTGGGCGGCCTCCCCTGACCCTACAACAACGAATTTGCCATCCCACGTCCACAGTGTGGAACTGAGAAATCTCGTGGACAGTGAGCACGGATTCTCTATCTTCTCTGTGCCTCAGTGTCCTCATCTGTCAAATGGGAATCGCGTGCTAGTCCCAGCAATTGAAAATGAAAGCATGCATGTAAAAGTTCTGAGCACAGGATCTAGCCCAAAATAGTAAAAAAAAAAAATAAAAAATAAAAAATAAAAGTAAGCTCCCCAGTCTATTATTGAGGGATTCTGTATCAGCATGGCTGGCGTGTTCTTTCTGGTTTAAGTTATTTTGGAGAATGACATGTATCTTTGGGGGGTATGGCCAATCCCCTCAGCAACACTGAGCCTAGCACTTGAGGCTGTTTCTGTACGGACTGGGCATTCGGGGCAAGCCTGGGTGCCTTACGTTCTCCTGGGTAAACGTGGGCATGTGGTTGTTGCCTTCTTCCACGTTGATGTGAACCGTGGCCGTGGATGACAGTGGTGGTTCTCCAAAATCCCTCGCACTGACTAGCAGTGTAAACCGAGGAGCCGTCTGTGTGGGGAGGAAATGAACAGTCAAGCCCTTCAAATGAAGCAAAGGGAAGCGTTAAAAAAACAATCCACCATAGGGGCGTTTGGGTGGCTCAGTCGGTGAAGCGTCCGACTTCGGCTCAGGTCATGATCTCACGGTTCGTGAGTTCAAGCCCCACGTCGAGCTCTGTGCTGACCGCTTGGAGCCTGGAGCCTGCTTCCAATTCTGTGTCTCCCTCTCTCTTTGCCCTTCCCCTGCTCACGCTCTGTCTTTCTCTGTCTCTCAAAAATAAATAAAAGTAAAAAAAAAAATTAGAAAAAAAAATAATCCATTCTAACGATCTCAATAGCAAGCCTAGCCACAGAGGGTTTTCTGCTGCAAACATAAATCCTAAGTCTGGGGCTCAGAGATAGAGAATACATTTCATTTTTTTAAAATAATAAAATCCACATAACCTCATAATCTAAGCATCCTGAGAGTTGTATTTCTCCACTGATACGGTCGATATGGAAGCCACTTTCTTTCAGTATTGGCGTTTGAGAAATAAGGAAATAAAGGACTTCAGAATTTGGAGTATTTTCTTGATCCAAATCAACTGTTAACATCCGGAAAATAGGTTGACCTGGAAAGAATTGTTTTAACGGTTACTATTGACCAAAGGCAGCCTATCGACCCAGTAGAATGACGATCCTTTTGCTAAATGGCATGGAGGCATACACCAGAATGGATTAAATATTTATAAAATCAAACTACAGACATACTATAAAAAATAAAGAGGAATATTTAAATAGTCATAAGAACTTTCTCATCACGATTGCAAGCGCAGGAGACAGGAAGGCCTGAGTTGATAGATCAGACAGATTTCTAAATGTGTGGCAAAAACAAAAAAAAACGCAGACAAAACTTAAAGAGAAATGATAAGCCAGGAAAACGTATATAGGGCAGACATAAACATTCTTCATATAGAATAAGAAGGTTAAAATCAAGGAGAAAAACGACAGGCACGCCAACAGGAAGTAGACAAAAGGAAGGGACACGTGGACAGGAAACCTATCGACACAAGCAAGCACTTAGTAATCCAAGACGGACAGCAGCCAGGCCCCCTGGGATGTGCTGGGAGGTGACTGGAGAAGAATACTTAAATGTCGTGTGCCGTCGTTCTCTGCATTTATGCCAAGGAAACGACGCTTGAATGGGATGCAGATTTAGCTCAAAAACATCCACGGAAGCGTATTTTGTGAAAATAACATGAAGTGGGGACAAAACATACATGTCTAACAATAGGAGGTTAGTTACTGTAAAAACACATCCATGAAATAAAGTATTACACAATAGGATATGCTGTAGGAGAACAGTTAGTTTACAAACAGCAGAATTGCACTTTTAGAAGAGAAAATTCATAAATCTACCCATGTAAAAAAAATACACCTGTACATTTGTAAATATTTAATATACACCCATTTACATTTTGCACTATGATAAAGATGAAAAATGTATGTATATATACATATTTGCATTTGTGCTTATATGTAAAAATCCGGGAATATATACACATAGGTAAATATAACATACAGTGTGTTTACATGCACACATATGTAAAATGCAAAGAAAAATACTGAAAAGAATACAAACGAAAACATTAATGATACTTATCTCTAGAAGTAGTAAATATGCTTTCTATTTCAGTCTTAATTTCTTGGAATTTTCTGAGTTCTCTAAAGACTATTTTGTGCAGTAAATCATGCTTTTCTGTTATTAAAATAGATGCACACTCTAGTATGAGTGGTTTGGAGTTAAAGACTCACAGAATCTGTAGCTCAGAAACTTTGGATGGCATCTCATTGCCATTTTACAGGCGAGAAAATACAGAGACTATCCGGGAGCCCGCCGTTCAGCTCGGCATTCTCCCTCGTTGCATTTGGCTTATTTTATTTTATTTTTAATATTTTTAACGTTTATTCATTTTTGAGACAGAGAGAGAGAGCATGAGCAGGGGAGGGTCAGAGAGAGAGGGAGACACAGAATCCGAAGCAGGCTCCAGGCTCTGAGCTGTCGGCACAGAGCCCGACGCGAGGCTCGAAACCATGGACCGTGAGATCGTGACCTGAGTGGAAGTCGGCCGCTTAACCGACTGAGCCACCCAGGCGCCCCTGGCTTATTTTAGACTGGTCTTTACCTATCGGCTTTTCCAACAGACACGATTTCCATATCATTTTATTGCCAATTCAAAATGAGGCTTACAAACCTCCAAGCATTTCGCTGGAACCCAGGGCAACCTTCAGGATGTGAACAGTAAACCGTCTCCCTGAGGATCAAGCACCCCCTCAGAATCAAAGCGGGAAAAACCTTTATGGAGCAGAGCAGAGAGGACGCCCCACTGCACACACCTGCAGCGTGGTTCTCCTTCACGCTGATGTTAAATTCCTTCTGAGGGAACTGGGGTGCGTGATCGTTCACATCACTGATCCTAATGTTGAAAATCAGGGAACTGTCCATGACTCTTCCTGATAGGCGATCCAGAACATCAAAGTAAACCTAGGAAGCAGAGAACTGTATTAACCTTGCAGGATCATTTTCTGGATGCTGCTGCTCAAATCACTGTTCGCGTACTCGTATGTTTTGCCCCCGCTCCTGAACTTGCCGGGAAGTTTCTGAGGGTAGGGATCACGTCGCTGTCCTTCGCCATGTGACCCCGGGGACCGAGCACAGGGCTGGCACAAAGATTGTGGGACAGACCCATGCACTGACTGGAAAAGTACACCATGAGTTACAATTAGGTTCTAATCTCAGTCTCTCTACCCGGGTAGACGTGGCCAGATTGCATAGAAGCCTCGGCCGTGTCAGCACGGTCATGAAAAATACATACGCTAACCAGTATTGCTGAAATGTCGCGGAGAGCAGACACTTAAAAGTTTTGGGGAAAAGGAACGTTGAAAGTAATCGGCACCACTGTTGACCTGCGGTGGGTTCTCAAAAGGCTACTGCTGTTACTTCTGTGCTTGAATAAGGAGGGTGCATCACCCCAAACAGGCAGTGGGAAGTCTTTGCTTTCAAAAGATCTCAGATTTGATACTTTAGGCTTCTCTCCCTTCGGTTTCTTAAGAACCTGGGAAATTAAACTCAAACAGAAAGAAGGAAATGATAAAGATATATCAATAAAGTTCAAAAGAGCAAAACAGAGCCAAGAGAACCAAAAGCTGGTTTGCCTCCCCATGTAAATTTTGGCACAGCTTGTCGATACGTATGAAAAGTTCTGCTAGTCTTTTGATCAGTCTTGTGCAGAGTTTACAGATACATTTGGAAAGAATTATCCCCTTAATACTCCATCTTTCAATCCATAAACTCAGTCTGTCTTTTCATTCAGTTAGACCTCCCTTGATTTCCTTCATCAGTGTTTTATAGTTTTGAGGAAACATATAGTGCACAGATTTTAGATGAATACCTAAGCACTTCGTCTGTTTTGGTGATATTATAAATGATATGGTTTTTAAAATATTGATTTCCAACTATTCATCGCCAGGATACAGAAATATAATTGATTTTTATATATTAACTTTATTTCCTGGGACCTTGCTAAAATCGAATTTCAAAGGTTAAAAACAGGCAAAGTTTTGAACAGACACGTTTTCTCCAGAGGAGACGTACAGGTGGCAAAGAATTCTTCATTCCTTTGGTGGTTTCTTACAAAACTAAACATCCTCTTACTGTGCAAACCAGCAATCATGTTCCTTGGCATTTATGCAAAAGAGTTGAAAATTTATGACCACCCCAAAACCTGCACACCGATGTCTATAGCAGCTTAATCATAGTCCTCAAACATCGAAGCAACCAAGATGGCCTTCACTAGGTGATTGGATAAACAGACTGTGGTCCATGCAGACAATGGAATATTACTCAGCACTAAAAAAGCATGGAGTATGGAGGAATCTTCAGTGGCCGTTGCTAAGTGAGAGGAGCCAATCTGAACAGGCTCTCCACTGTGTAATCCCAACTATACGACGTTCTGGAAAAGGCAGAGTATGGAGATCGCAAAAGGATCAGAGGTTGCCGAGGGCTCAGGAAGGAGGGATGGATGGGTATGGGGAGCACTGGGGAATTTTAGGGCAGTGAAAATACTCCGTACGATACTGTAGCGGTGGATACGTGTCACTACACATTTGTCCAAACCCATAGAAGGTGCAACACCGAAAGTGAGGCCTAAGGTGACTAGAGGCTTCGTTGATAATGACGTATCATATTGGCTCATCCCCTGTCATAAACTCAGCACCCACGCACGATGTTAATAAGAGAGGAAGCTGGGTGGGGTGGGGAGGGCATGAAGGGCAGACAGGCGCTCTGTACTTCCCACTCTACTTTTCTGTAAACCTGAAACCGCTCTAAAAAAAAAAGGTCTACTCCCTCTCTCTCTGCCCCTCCCCCGTTCATGCTCTGTCTCTCTCTGTCCCAAAAATAAATAAAAAAAACGTTGAAAAAAAAAATTAAAAAAAAAAAAAAAAAAAAAGGGGGCGCCTGGGTGGCGCAGTCGGTTAAGCGTCCGACTTCAGCCAGGTCACGATCTCGCGGTCCGTGAGTTCGAGCCCCGCGTCGGGCTCTGGGCTGATGGCTCGGAGCCTGGAGCCTGTTTCCGATTCTGTGTCTCCCTCTCTCTCTGCCCCTCCCCCGTTCATGCTCTGTCTCTCTCTGTCCCAAAAATAAATTAAAAAACGTTGAAAAAAAAAATTAAAAAAAAAAAAGTCTACTAATTTTAAAAAGCCCCTACGTATAAAATAAGAAGTGGGCAACCATATATATTATGTATTTATATGTTTCTAAATATGGAACACTTCACAAATATGCGTGCCATCCTCTGTCCTCACACAGGGGCCACGCTAACCTTCCCCGTGTCGTTCCAATTTTAGCCTGTGTGCTGCGAAAGTGAGCACCATGTATAGATAGATATAGATATAGGTATAGATACAGATACAGATGGATATAAAAATATATATAACGTATACCTATCATATGTATATATATTTTAAAGTAAGTCTAATGAGACTTTGCTGCTGCATCTCTGTTGCTCTAGGATAAACAGAGATTTGATCTGTCGGAAGCTGATCAATCGTGGGGAAAGAATCAGCGGTGAGAGAGAAGTTCAGAGCCCCAGGAAAAGGAGTGGGAAGGGGGACATTGACCGGAGGACCTCTCAAGGCGGAAGACCGTCTGCTGTGGGAACGCTGGTTTCTCAAGGGTTGGCCGGTTGTAGGTGCGGAGCCCGGCTCGGGGACGCTGAGCAAGCACGGGGTTTATTCTGGAAGAAGCAGCTTCAGGGAGGCCTGGGGCTGAGCTCTTACACAGATCACCTCCTTTCTATCTCAGAGAAGCCCTAGAGGGAGGCATCCCCAGCGCTCCACTCTGCGACGCCGAGAGGTTCTGCGGCTGTCCACTCTCAGCCCGGCCCAGGTTCATTCCAAGAAGGTGTAGACTAGACTACACCGCCAGCCAGGTCTTCACCACTCCCCTCCATGGCTCCCCCAGGGCCCAGAGCAGGCAGCTTCACCAGGCAGGGGTCTCAGCACCTTGATAGCATCGGGCAATGGTCTCTCCACGCCTTTCCCAGAGCCCACGAGGTCTCCGAGGCACGTACCTCCCTGGGCGTCTTTTCTGCAGACACGTTGCTTCCTCATCGGCATCCACCATGGTGGCCCCGCCAGGTGTCCTGCAAAGTGGCCTGGGCGTGGGCTCTCCTACTTAGCTGTCTCCTCTCCCCTACAAGACTACTGAACCAGTCCGCCCCGGGGAATCCAACATACATTTTTAAATTTTTGAGCAAGCAAATTGGCCTTCTCACACGCCATTTCCACACGCTCTTCCATAATTTATGACTGTGCTGGCTGCCGCATCACGCGGACTTCTGGCTCCGAAACGGCGCCACCTGTAACCCTTCCACTTAAAACTAAGAACCGCGTGTTTGTTTTATGTTTATTATTTTATGTTCCATGTATCATCCTAAAAGCGACTTCTGAGACAGTAAGTTCTGTAAGATGCCCGAGAGGCAAAATAACTGTTTATTCTTTGACAAGATGCTAAGAGTTTCTGGCGCCTCAGAGCTGCAATGGAGAGAGGAAGCGTCATGGATATTTTCTGCACTTGGGAAGGGTTTTCAGCCTTTTGTTATGGCCTTAAGATTTAGATCTTGGATGACGCACCATAGAGCAGTGACGTGACGGAGGGGTACATGGCTGTTTATTTTTTATTTTTTATTTTTTTTTAAATTTTTTTTTTTATTTTTTTTATTTATTTTTGGGACAGAGAGAGACAGAGCATGAACGGGGGAGGGACAGAGAAAGAGGGAGACACAGAATCGGAAACAGGCTCCAGGCTCTGAGCCATCAGCCCAGAGCCCGACGCGGGGCTCGAACTCACGGACCGTGAGATCGTGACCTGGCTGAAGTCGGCCGCTCAACCGACTGCGCCACCCAGGCGCCCCACATGGCTGTTTAAATGGCACGTGCAAGATGCGTACTCATAGTCACTGGTGAGCACGCGGAAATACCTTAAACGCCGAACACACAAGACAAAATCACTTACGTGCATGGGCTCTAAGTAGGCAAAGATGGGTGCGTGGAGATCAAGACCCACAAATGACTATTTCAAGGAAGTAAAAGAATGATTTTCTTGAGTGTATCTGTAGCCTACGGGATTGTGCATATTCTGATATAAACAGATGAGATTCCTATATAGAAAAAATCTGTTTTTTCCCCCCTTTCCAGCTGTGTCTTAAATCTTCCAGCAATTCTCAGCCGCAGTTACCGCCCTCTTGTAGGTTTACGGAATTAACAAGAACGAGTAGGTTGACCCCTGCGTGCCAGTCTCCTACATCCGCTGCAACAACTTACCCCAAACCGGGCGCCTTACGACAAAATGTGTTCTCTCGCCCTTCTGGAGACCAGAACCACACCCGGGGGCAGCAGGCATGGCTCCCTCCATGGGAGGCTCTTAGGGAAATTCTGTTCCGGGTCTCCCCCCCAGCTTCGGGTGGCTGCCGCCAATCCCGGTGTCCTCGGCCTGCAGGTGCATCACCCCAGGCTCTGTCTCCTGCTTCTCCCCTGTGTCCTTCTTGGTGTCCAAATTCCCCTCCCCTTATAAGGAGGCCAGTCACTGGCTCAGGATACGCCCTGATCCAGTATGACCTCGTCTTAACTTGATGACACCTGCAAAGACCCTATATCCAAATAAGGTCATATTCACAGGTACCACGGGGAGGACACGAACCCCTCTCTTTAGAAGACACAGCTCAACCCACAACACCCTCGAAGCAGAGAGTACATGCCACTGTGCTCATTCATTCATCCAACATAGTTAAATGAAAACCTACAATGTGCAGAGCCCGATTCCTGACCCGGGGGGTAGTGGCACTGGAAAGGACACTCCCTCCTCTTAGAATGGGCCTCCAGTGGGGAGAATGGCCACTCACAGAGAACCAAACACGTGTCAGGTATATGCTTCAGGCGATGAAAAGTATCAAGGAGACCGAGAACCAAGGGCGTGAGACAGGGAGCCACGGGGTGGGGGCACGCCTCCAAATCCCCACCCTGAGTCTTCCCTCATGCAAGTTCACAGTCAAATGAGGGGCCAGCTAGCAAGTGATCGCAGAACTCAGTGTGAAAGGACGGCTGTGCGCGGGCTGGGTCTCCATCTGGCCGGGCAGGTCCAAGCACAGGGCCCGGAAATCCTGATAGAGCAGGACCCAGGGGGACACCGCTCAGGTCCCCACGTCTTCCCCGTTTGCTCGAATTGTTCCCTGGGACCTCCCTGTGACGTGCCAAACAATTCCACCTGGGCCTCACGTGTCAGGAAACACTCTTACGGATTTGGCTTCGGCATCATCTGCTGCCGGCACGAAGTCCCACGTTAAACCTTGTGAGACGCAACCCTCGATAGGTCAGTAAAGACGTTAAAGGCAAACAACAGCAACCAAATCACAACAGCAAGACCAAGAACATAGCACTAAATGTTTTGTTTCCTCCCTGCACGGAGTCACGCCCACTATTTGTCGGAGCCGCCCCAGCCCCCACCCCCACCGGGCTCAGCGGGTAGAAGCCACGGACCAAGCTTCCCTCTCCTGGGAGCTTCTTGGAGACACAGAGTCTATGCTCCACGCTGACTTGCGGAAACAAAATCTGCATTTTCCCAAGATCCCTCGGTGACCCGTTTGCTCATTCCAGATTTAACGGTGCTGCCCCACGGTCCCCCTATGACCACTCCATATTGCTTCTTTTTAACAGACACTGCACGTTCCCTAGATAGGACAAGGATTTCTATGAATAGTGAAGACCCGGAAAGTCTTCTGTGCAGGACTTTTGGAGTTTGGGGAGAATTTCTGCCTGTTTAAAAATTAGAGACTCAGAGCCTATCAATGAGTTAAGGGCAAATATCCTATTATGTATATAAATGGTTTGAGATCATTGGAGACAAGGTATTTAAATTACGTCTTTCGTTGTTCTTTCCCACCCTGAAGGAGTTAATGTGCAGACAGGCTCAGTGTCCAGCAGAAGTCACAACATAACAAAGGCGAAAATGTCCTTCTATCCCCGTGAGGTGAGGTTGGTAAAGTGACACACCACCATGTGGTTTGGGCATTTTACTTTACAATTTCCTTTCCTGGCTTAGAGCCTGGATTTCAGATTCATAGTAGACCATGGTGTTGGGGTTATGAGATCATAAGAAACACGCGGGCTCACGATGAGAAACTGTCGCCAGGTGTACAACTGTACAACTGTTCATCCATCAGTCGTTAGATAACTGTGGACTCTGCCTGTAGCTCCTGCCCACATATTTCAACGGTGACTCATCAAAAATCAGATTAGCCCATTTTGTAAACATCCTATAGCCCTATCTCCAAGTGCTTTCGGATATCCTGATAGTGCTGGGAATCCAGTCATTGGAAGGAAGATCCATAGCAGCTCCCATGAATCCTTTGAGTCCAGAACTTTAAAAGAACATTACAAAGTCAACCTCTCTGCCCACGCATACTTTTAAAGCTCACCATGGTGTATAATATACGGTCTCCCAGGACGTGACGTGTGGACAGCTTCACTAATGCCTAGCTAATACAATATTCCCACAGCAGCTTCACAATAAACCCAAGCTTAAAATATATCAAGTTTTAGGTACCGTGAAAGATGGCGTTGTCTCTCGATCCACAGGGCGGTGAACGTACACTTGTCCGTTCTTGTGATCTTCTATAGAGAACAGCCCAATCTCTGGATACTCATCCACACCGGGTCCACGGATCAAATACATTAATGACGTGTTCTGAGACATATCATTGAACAGCTGAAAAGGCCAAAAAAAAAAAGGGGGGGGGGGGAGAAAAGAAAATGAGAATAAATCACAAGGCGCATTGAATATCAAGGCTAAGATGCCAGGCGCATTGGGGCCCAGAAGCCTCGGGTCCAGCCTGTCCCACGCTAGGGGCCCAAGCAGGTGCATCGCAGCCTGGGTTCTGAGGCAAGCACCTGACTGAACAACACACACGTCCCTCCCCAGGGAAAGAACCCTAGAACGGTACCCCCTTCACAGGGCACGGGCCCCCAATCTTTCAGGATTTACACGCCCTGCCCCAGGGAGGGGGCTGTGCCTTACTGTTGAACCAGAAAGGAAACTTGCAGAACAATATACGTATGGCAATCCCATTTGTCAATACAGACTCACATTAGTGAGGCTATGGAGAAGAATCTGGAAGCATACATACCGATGTGTTAACATTGATGATCCCTTCAGGGAGAGAGGAGAAATACTCATAAACCTAACATTTCGAAAGGCCATAGAGTGAGCCGGGTCACTATATGCCTCACTTGCCCTGGCCTATTTAATCTTTAAAACAACCCCATAATGGAGGTGCCATCATGGCCTGTACTGGGCAGACAGGGAGCAGCGAGTGTATCTAACTCTTATACTAGGGATACGGTACCTCGGGAATAGGAGCCCACTGTGTTCCCCTGACTCTTATGAGGATACAGTTTTAACCACTGAGCCCTGAAAACTTTCTGTATGGTTTTTTTTTTTATATATATATATGTAGCATATATATAAAGTCCAGAACTTTAAAAGAACATTACTACTATCTACTATCTTTATGAACACTGCAAAAAATACAAATTGTTTTCATTTGTTTCTCGAGAAACCATAGGATGTCAGAGCTGTAGGGACTTAGTGACTCAGTGCATAATGCACAGGTGCATCAGGTCAGGACTGTCATGGGAGGGAATGACACGGGCCAGGCGGAAACGTTCCGGCATTGCGACACCGTCAGGTGACCGCTTTGGCGCATGGGCCGGCGCTAGGCCTCAGAGTGCGGGAGGCAGCAGGGAGCGGTGGGGACTGGGGGTGACACGAGCCCCACCTCGTCGTTGCTCCGTGTGGTCAGATTTTCCAATTTTCAAAACACCTCTAAAATTACACAATTTCTAATACAATCTTCCTATTTTTTCCCATTTTTTTTATTATGGGAAAATACACACAACATACAATTCACAGTCTTAATCACCTCGGAGTGTGCATGCCGGCGGTACTAAGCGCTCCGGGTGGGGAGGCCGCCACCACCATCTGGGTCCACAGTGCTTTTCATGTGACCAGACTGACACCTGTCTGTCCCCATTAGACAGCCAGTCTCTATGAACCTCCTCCCGCCAGCCCTGGCTGCCACCTTTTTACTTTCTATTTATTTATTTTCTAATCTCCCTTTTGTCCCCACTTCCCACCTCCGGTAACCACAATCCCCTTATTTTTAAAGAATACTTTTTTTTTTTTTTTTTTTTTTTTTTTTTTTTACCAAAGACTTTGCCTGGGCCGAATACAGCAGGCCTGTGGGCTGGAATTAACCAGCCCGCTGCCAGATGTGACCGACGTTCTCAGCACCCACTCACGTGAAGGGACTCGCCCGAAGTCATCCCGTTAGGTAGAGGCACAGTGGGTTCTAGAACCCAGTCCGGTGTTCCTCCCATCACTGACCTGGCCCCCCTAGCACACAGCCTTTCAAGACTTAACCCGCCTGCCAATCAGAGAGGATGGTGGGGGCCTTCCTTACCTCACCAACAAGTTTGGGAAAGGGTCCTGGATCTTCCTCCTCCAGTTCCAGGGTGGTAATAACCCACCTCCTCTTGGATCGCCGTAGGGGCCGGTGGCTCTCTCCCTGAAATTACAATGCTGGCAATAAGGAGGTGATGGCGAGGTGGCAGGCACTACATTTGCATTATCTCTCTTGTCCTCACAACAGCCTCCGTCCGATGCTTAAGAGTTAAAAGTGACTGTTCTGCTCACAGCTGCAGAGTCGTTCCTAGACGGCGGGGCACCGGCCACCCAATGGTTTTACATGGATCGTGACATCGTCTTAAGGGCTATGCAGACATAACGTTGAAGACCGTTGCCTACTATGTGCCAACCCCTGTCCCACGGCAGACACGCAAACAGTCGCTGAATGAACGAGAAGGTTATTTCCCCCATTTGTCTTTCCGTCTTTTGGAAATAGTTGAAGAACAAACTGAGGGTTGATGGGGGGTGCGGTGGGGGGAAATGGGTGATGGGCATTGAGGAGGGCACTTGTGGGGATGAGCTGGGTGTTGTATATAAGTGATAAATCGTGGGAATCTACCCCCAAAACCAAGAGCACACTGAACACTCTGTATGTTAGCCACCTTGACAATAAATTATATATAACAAAAGGAAAGAGTTGATGACAACATCTCCATTCGGTGCTGATAGTGTGGATAAAGCTCTGGGCTGGCACTTCGTCTATTACTCTCCCTTTTAACAAAGACAGGAAGAGAGAGAGACTCAGACTCAGGTATCAGGCTCAGAGACTTGTCAGGCAAAACACCACAGATGGAATTTAACCATCTATTTATTATAAGCGAAGCTGCTTTCTAGCCACATTAATTTTTTTGTCCACAAACATGAAGCTTTTTAAAAAATTACAGTTGATCTTTGAACAATGTGGGGATTAGGGTGCTGCCCCCTGGGGCAGCCAAAAATCCACATGTAACTATTGACCCCCCCAAAACTTCACTACTAACAACCCTACCATTGACCAGAGAAGCCTTACTGATTACATGAACAGTTGACGAACACATATTTTGTATGTTTTGTGCATTATATGCTGTACGTAGTAAAGACAATGTCATTAAGAAAATTATAAGAAAGAGAAAATACATTTACAGTACTGTCCTGTAAAAAAAAAATCTCCATGTAGGGGCGCCTGGGTGGCTCAGTCGGTTGAGCGTCCGACTTCAGCTCAGGTCACGATCTCACGGTTCGTGAGTTCGAGCCCCGTGTAGGGCTCTGGGCTGATGGCTCAGAGCCTGGAGCCTGCTTCTGATTCTGTGTCTCCCTCTCTCTCTGCCCCTCCCCCATTCATGCTCTGTCTCTCTCTGTCTCAAAAATAAATAAACATTAAAAAAAATTAAAAAAAAAATCTCCATGTAAATAGACCCATGCACTTTAAACCCATGTTGTTCAAGGGTCAACTGTATTCAATTAGAAAATGAGTTGATCACAAGACAGGAAGGAGATATTCATAAGGTGGCACAAGGTGATTGGGGGGTGTGGCTGCATCCCTGGACTGTCCAAAGCTCACATACCAGAGAATGTTAAGTTCAATATATTTTAATTGCATAAAGAAGAAAATAGCGTGGGTAAAGCTCTGGGCTGGCACTGGATGGCTGATTTCTGATGTTCACAGATTGTTCCTATTCTAGCAGACATAAAAGCATCTTCTGCAATTCTCTGGAAATCCCTGAAGATTCCAAAAGGCCACATGTAGTTACTAATTTATTTCCTGCAAACTGAATATCGACCAGGAACTAAAAACCTTAACATTGCAACAGAGTCCCTGAGTGAAGTGTGGTCTCGCGTGGCTTAGGAAGAAAGTGACCTCCAAACCCCACCTTTGTTTGCTGAGTGAGATCATCATTTTCTTGTCGGAAGCTGTTGACGCTGTTGACCTTAAAAATAAAAATGGCATGAATTAGTAGGGGATACACTTATCAGGACCTGCCTGAAGTCACACTAGTCTTCTGGAAGGAGAAAAGGAAGAAAAGGAACTTTATTTCATTTTGATAAGTATAATTTCTTTCTCTTATCATCTCAGTTCAGAATTACCACGTTTCCTCTGCAACCATAGGGGAACCATGCAAAAGGATTTACACAGAGTATCACTGATACTGGGACTTCTAAAACTGTAACTCGGGAGATCACCCTGTCTATTCCGGACGAGCAGAGATGTCTTGGTATGTCACACGTAAATACCAAACGTTAATTGGAGAGATCCAACTGGGCCTTTTCTCCTGTTCTTTTTTTCTCCCCTACCCCTTAATTTTAGACTCTATCTTATAATAATCAATAAGATAATAGAACTTGGTACTTTTTGTTTATATAATGATTTACAATTGAGAATTATTTATTTATAACTTACATCTCAACAAACTCTCCCCCCACACATACACACACACAAAATAAAAATAAAACCCACACACGTGCAGTGAGGTTGTCGAAAAAAGACAGACCCTGTAGAGGATGTCGGGACCAACACTGAACGAGCATGTGTGTGTTGACATGTATGGCCCTAATCCACTCACTGTCACTACCATATACCGTGTCATTGCATGAACAGAGCCAATTTATTTACTCATTCTTCTGGGGATGGTCATTTAGACTTTTTCGGTTGTTTGTTATTACCAAAAACAACAACAAGAAAAAACCAAAAATGCTGTGGTAGTAAACATCCATGTGCATAGAGAAGTTTTCTCCAGAGTGGCAGTTTTGAAAGTGCGGTACACCGGGGTCCCTGACCCTGTTACAGGAGGTGGGGGAGACGCTGGTCCCTGTCTCACGGAGTCAAAGAATGAATCTCGCAGACAAGAGAGAGTGAGCAAAGCTTTAGAGCTAATTGAGGGAAGGTACAAAGCTCTCAAGAGTGAGAGGGGTTCCGACTGGGGAGCCTCCGAGGACTTTTGTCACTGACCTTCTATTGGGACCTGATCTGAGAGGTTGTGAGCCTCCATGCGTGGCACCTGGCCCAGGCAGGTCTGGCATATGTTTATCCTTTTTTTAATTCCAAACCTCGCTGCTTCTTCTGCCTCCCACTTGCAGCTCTGGTCAGCCTCCCCGAGGGCCCCTGGTCTCTCCCTGCCTAGCGTCAACCCTTCCCCTCCTCATCCCCATCAGAGTCCACAGGGCCACACACTTCCCTAGTGACTCTAGGGTATCATTTGCCTGTTTTACTGTATGACGTTTGCACCGATGGGACAAATCACTGGGGCCTCGGCACCGAGGAAGCCAAGGGCACCAGCGTCACCCGCAGTATCTTCATCGGTACGCGTGTGCAGGAAGAAAAAGGAAGAAGGGAGAAGCCTGTTGCATTTAAGAATGAATTGGTGAGGGGCGTCTGGGTGGCTCAGTCAGTTAAGTGTCCGACTACAGCTCAGGTCATGATCTCGTGGTCCGTGGATTCGAGCCCCATATCGGACTCTGTGCTGACAGCTTGGAGCCTGGAGCCTGCTTCCGATTCTGTGTCTCCCTCTCTCTCTCTCTGCCCTCCCCCCCCCCCACCCGCTGTGTTCTCTCTCTCTCTTTCTCTCTCTCTTAAAAACAAATAAACATTAAAAAGAAAAATTAAGAAAGTGTGTGTGTGATCGTTGGAGGTACCAGGTGAACGGGCCACTTTTTTATAGAAGAGCATTTTACTTGAAAGAACGACTGACAAACCGTGTTGTCCAGGATCGGGCCCTCGGTGGACAGCTCTTTGATAGTAAACAAGCCAGCCGATCACTTCAAGGAAAACAGTGGATGGCGTCATGTTGCCAATGATAAAACAAACATAAGCTTTCAAGCAAAAATTAGAATTTTGGAAAACTTCTGTCTGCTACAATGGGCTTGACAGCTTCCCGATACTTAGAAGAATTTTCTGATGATGCCAGTAGAGCTATTAATGAATGTGATTTTCTGATTTTGTAGAATGAAATATGTCAACATTTGGAAGATCTGCATAACTCAATGAGCCAAAAGGATTTCCTAATGATTAATGCATGACCTCCAAAATCATGCTCTTGCCAAAAGGCAAGAGAGACATGGTTTTAACGTAATGGAGCAGGGCAAGTTTATTAACATGTGTTCAGATTCCACATGAGAAGCTGTTGTTAAAAAATACCACTTTGTCAAGTTTTGGTGTAATATCAAAGAAGGATATCCACAATTAACCATTGAAGGCTATTCAAACATTCCTCCCTTTCCATGTGCTTACCTGTGCGAGGCCAGAATTTCTTCATTCTTTTAACTAAACAACATTTACAATAGACTGCAGACTCAGAGAGGAGAATCTGGCCGTCTTCTTTTAGGACAAGAGATTTGCAAAAATATAAAACGGTGGGGCGCCTGGGTGGCTCAGTCGGTTAAGCGTCTGACTTCAGCTCAGGTTATGACCTCCCAGTTTGTGAGTTTGAGCCCTGCGTCGGGCTCTGTGCAGACAGTGTGGGGCCTGCTTGGGATTCTCTCTCTCCCTCTCCCTCTCTGCCCCTCCTCTACTCACACTGTCTCTGTCTCTCTCAAAATAAATAAATAAACTTTTTAAAAAAAGCATTGAAAAAAGATTTACGTAATGCTTGTAGAATGCGGCGGGGAGAAAACTTCTTAGAGGCTGCTGTCTCTGGCTGCAGTGGCCACCTAATGCTGTGTGGCAGGCAGGCATTTGGCTGCAAGGGCCACGCACAAATCATATGACAGGCAGTGCTGGGTCTGGGGACGTGGAACCAGGACTGTTCAGGCTGGCCTGCATGAGTAACTGTGGCATCACTGGTGGGAAATGATCTGGGTATACAGAGGCTTTGTGTCTGCAGAGGCTACTAAAAAACTAAGAAGCCTGCATGGAGATAATTCCTTCCTGAAAATATTTATTTTTGTTAATGTTTATTTCTTTATTTTGAGAGAGAGAGAGAGAGAGAGAGAGAGAGAGAGAGAGAATATGAGCAGGGCAGGGGCAGAGAGAAAGGGAGAGAGACTCCCAAGCAGGCTCTGCATTGTCAGCACAGAGCCAGACATGGGCTCGATCCCACAAACCGTGAGATCATGACCCGAGCCAAAATCGAGAGTCGGACATTTAACTGACTGACCCCCGAGGCGCCCTGAATATATTCCATTTTTCGTTGCGAATTTGCATTCAAGGAGAATTTTTTTTAATAGAGGTATAATTGGCAAACACCACTGTATTAGCTGCAGGTGTACAACAGAATGATTTGATATTTGTACGGACTGCAAAATGATCACCACAATGAGTCTCGTTAACATCCGTCACCACACGTAGTTACGGAATTGTTTTCCTTGTTCTGAGAACTTGGAAGATTCACTCCCTTAACGACTTTCAGGTATGCGCTACGGTGTGGGGACTACCCGTGGCGCCATGCTGGACCCTTCTGTGGCTTGGAGCCTTCCCGTTTGGGGCACTTTGCCACGGCAGGCCTAGGAGATTGACACGCTCCCCAAGCGCATCGTCTACACAGAAGCGCAGGTGATCTTTAAAAGTGCAGACTTCGACACGTCACTGGCTTCCCAGCGCTCTGTCCAGCCTGCTCTGTCCCTTTGAGCGCCCAGCTTCAGCCCTGCCACCCTGTCCCTCACCTTCTACAACCCACTGACTGTTCATCTTGAATGAAGGGCTTAGCAAATTAATCGGGCAGACCAGTGATGCTGACAATTTTTGAAAGAAAACTCGGTGTAGAATTTCCCAGATTAAAAACCAGCAACCACGACATTGCTCACGTCCGATTTCATTCCCTCAGTCCCTCCCTCCTCTGTGATCTGGGGAGCTGGCCACAGTCCAGGCCTGAACACTCCCGAGTCCCTGGGACCAGAAATTCCCTAAGAGAAGGGGGCAGGACTCCCCTCCGAGGCTTGTCGCTGAGTCTGGAGCAAAGGTGAAAACCTGCCGGAGGCTCACAACGTCGTCCTCTGCTTTATGCCCCCCAGACAGCGAGGATGTGGGGGTTCACGAGAAAACCGTTGGAGACAGCAGAGCTCCAGCAGTGCGCGCACTGACTTTGCATTTGGAGATCAGAGAGGGGCAGTGGGTACCTGTTTTGGAGGTCAGGGATGGTTGTAAGCCAACCCGGGGGGCGGGGGGACGAGGGGAGGAACGGGAAGGAATTGGGTTACTAATGGCCAATGGCCGATGACTGAGCACCCGATGGGCGGAAAGCTCTTTGCCCCGTTAAGGGTCCAGAATGGAGATTGCTAACCACCCCCCACCCCCCCGCCCCCGGTTCCTACTGCAGCACATTCTTTTTGTCTGTCTCGATCCCCTGGAATCAGCAGAAAGCTGCTTCCAACAAACACTGGATTACTACTCACAGTCCAATCGCTGCTGCCCACCCCGACTCAACACGCCCCTGGACGCGAACTAACTTGCTTGGGCTCGGTCAGAAGACGAAAACGCACCTCTGTTTTCTGATGAGACCGGTCAGGGGCAAGGGCAGGGGCAAGGGAAAGACAGAGCCAGGGTTTGATGATTAAAACCGGCTACGAACGGGATTCAACAAAGTCTCCTGGAGGTAAAAGGAGTGCTGTTGAAGAACATTCACAACTGGATGTGGCAACGAGGAACCAAGAAAACCTTCCAACTTCCGCGCCCCTGGTGCCACACGTGGTGCTCGCGTCAGGAGCCAGCTGCACTGGCGTGGGCACCACACACGGGGTTTCCGTCCACCCCCCCGCCCCCCACCTTGTTCACTCGGCCCGGAGCAAGTATCCAGTACATAGCAGCAGGGCGGGCGCTGGATGCGTGTGACCAACCATTTCCCCGTGGCTAGAAAACCAGAGGGACACAGACATGCGGGCACGCCAGCCAAGCCCATCTCCTCATTCACTCTTGTGACCGCCAGGGCAGGGGAGAGCAACCATTAGCCCCGTTTGCAGGTAAAGAAGACGAGGCTTAAGAAGATCAAGTTAAAGCCATAAGGGCCAGGCCACCCCCCAGACCAGCTCAGTCCGAACCCCTAGGAGAGGTTCCCAGGCCTCGGGAGTTCTGCAGCAACCTAAAAGAGTCCACCTCGAGCCAAGGTGAGGACCGAGGTCCTCAGGCAACCCGATCCAGATGTACAGCTGGCCCGCGGCCGGCTCCTAAGGGAAAACTCCGTGGCAGAGTCTCGCGGCTGTCCCTCTCTGTGGCAGAAAGCCACGGAGCGGGGGTAACAACAAGCTACCCAACGGTGAGTCTCCCAGGGTAAGTGCAAATCCAACAAGCTCCTGTGCTTTCTAACCTTGAGTCCACTGTTTGTATTTCCACTGGTGCTAGGGGGCAAGCGGTGGGGGGCAGGGGGGATTACGCCCTCCCACCCTCCTCGTCTGCTCAGATTGTCCGCCACACGCAGAGCTGAGATTTTCTCAGCCTTATACGAGGCGTGAGTAGAAGTGCCCTTAGGAAGCTTGGGTCAACACAAATCTAAATAAAACTGCTGTGTACTATTGAAACCAGTTTTAAGATGAAGTCACACCTTAGCCCATCTCCACCACTGCCCCGAACAGGTTGTGACCCTAAGCCAACCCCTCCCTTGTACACATTCGGGAGCCCTGCTGCCAACGCCCCCCTACGGGTGCGCAGACCCCGGGCTCCCCCGACACCTGCCCTCCCCGCGGGGCTCGGCCAGAGAGCTCTCCTCGGCCCCTCGCCCAGCCTGTCACCGCAGCAGGGGCACTTGAGCCGTGCCTTCAGTCCCACTGTGCATGGATCCCCGCCCGGGTTCCCAGCACCTGCCCAGCTCACCTGCAGCAGCAGAACCAGCAGCAGCACTGGAAGAAGTGGCAGCGAGGGGCGGGTCCCGGAGCCCATGTCCGAGTGGGGGTGCACGCAGGCGACCGCAGTTCCCCCCCGAGCCTCTGATCCCCGATCACTTCTTTCCCAGCCTGGTCCTCCGACCGCTCTGGGGGCACTTTGTCCCAGAAACCCTCATCTCCTCTCGCTCCTCCTCTATTTATCACAGCGAGCGGCTGGGCTGAGCCTTAAGCTTTAACCTCGTGATGACAATCCAGTTCCCGGGAAGGGAGTGGAGGGGAATAAAACTGCCCTGCCTCGCACACATAGTTGCCTGCTGGGTCACGGGCACAGAAGCCCGGCTGGGGCCCGACCCCGGGGGATTAGATCAGCTCGAGGAACATGACACCGGCACCTGTGGTTGGTTTGTTTGACTTTAGTTCCAAGCGGAATGTCCCGTGACCTCTTTCTGAAGCAGGATATTTCAACGACCGTTTCCTACAGCGCCTGTGCTTTGAAACAGAAGCAGTGCAAAGGGACTCCAAGAAAGAAGAACGTTGTGAAGCGGGGAGAAAAACGCAGACACCGTCCACTTTCCGAAGCACCAACCATCTCTATTTACCCCAACCGTGTCTCCGGGCTCTGCGGCGTGCAGACCTTTTCTACCGAAGTCTCTGCTAGGCTTAGCTGACTCTGTGACTTTAGGATTGGAGGAGGAAGAGATAAAGAGAGGCGCCCTGCGGGCAGGGGCTCTGTGCCAACCTGGGGGGGTTTTGCACTAAACTACCAGAAAAAAAGCGCAGGCAAGGATTCTACCCAATCCGCACTTCAGGTTGCAATGACTGAGTTTTAGATGAACTCGGAGCTCCGTTCACCCGATCACTAGTACTGTGGGTACTAGTAGCTTGGTACCCCAACACCTTTAAAATAGCGAATCGTTCTTTAGCGAGTGGAGAAGGTAGCCTTTCTTCCCGCCCATTCATGGTTCCGTGAGATGCTGCTGAGCATTATACTGTGAGTAGTTTGTTCCCTTAATCTAAATTAGTAGCTTATTATTAAACACAGTAACAAATGCAATTTGAAGGTCTGTAAATACCTCCCGCGCATAAACAGAAACAGAATAATAATTACCGAATTTATGACTTCATGCTTATTTTCAAAGTGGGTATTTTTATTCCGTTTGTTCTACTGAAATGTTGCTAACGTTAGAATCCCTAATTCAGAATTTCTAGACCCGGTAAGCTAAACCATGTGGAACATTTGGGGGAGAAACAGAAGTTGCAAGCTGGGCACCCCTTTGCTGGAATAATGCTGAGGGAGATAAAATAGAGCCGGAAAGACAGTGTGCTGACCTCCAGGTATCTGGGGAGGGGCTGGGGAATGCTTATGATGGATTCTACTCTCAATTTGTTTTCAGTTGAAAGAAATGGGTATTTTAATGTATTAGAAACAGCCACATTTTCAACATCCTCAAACATTGAAAAATAACTGAGCAAGATGCCAGTTTCCCATAAGGCGTCCCTTCTCTCATTTGGGTTGAGAGACGCTGGGCTTCGCCTGCCACACGTCCCCCGTGAGTCAGAACTAGAAGGTGTCAGTTCCCTTTCCTCGTGAGCATCTGATTGCAGAGAAGACTGTCCAGGGTTCCTGTGCCCTCACAAGTGCACTAATGCTTTGAAGCCACAAGGTGGCAGCTCCCGGATCCACATACACGGTTGAATGAAATGTGGTTGAAAGATAAATAAATGGTGTGGGAGGGCGAAAAGAAGGAGTGAGCCACAGAGAATTACCTGGACTTCACGGTCTCACCTTGGGGTGTTCAAGGGGTGCCCAACCCAGCACAAGTTCTCAGCATTTAAAAAAAATATTTTAAATATTTATTTGGGGGAAGGGGTGGGCAGAGACAGAGAGGGACAGAGGATGTGAAGCAGGTTCCGTGAGATCATGACATGAGCCAAAGTCAGACGCTTAGCCGACTGAGCCATCCAGGAGCCCCAGAACCAGGTTCCGAGCTGTCAGCACAGAGCCTGACTCGGGGCTCGAACCCACGAACCTCGAGATCATGACCTGGGCCAAAGTGGGCCGCTTAAACGACTGAGGCACCCAGGCACCCCTCAGCATTCATTATAGTGATAAGCACACCACGAGTGCTGCTAAGGATTAATTTCATCTTGAATTATCCATGTCAGTTAGGGTTCCCGCACCCGCCAGCCTTCATTTTCAGGGTACTTGGTGACGGCAACTTAACCGTATCCTTTCTCCGTCTTTGCAGAGAGAAGCACGTGGCACGGAAGGTGTGTACTTGCCCAGGAACTGGTGAGTAGGACCCCGAACTGAACACAAGGAAGTGTTACATTCACTACATTCTAAAAAGAGACCCCAACAACTAAGACCAGACGCTTCAGGACTCTAAAAGATGATGGCAGGACTGGTCCTGTGGACATGAGGGGTCACGGGGCAGGGGGTCAGCTGCCTTCCGCTTGCCTCAACCGGGGAGGGATGGGAAGCTTTCTTTCCATCTCTGGAAATCAGTGGGTGGGGTTTTCCCAGTGAGTGGAATCACTGGGAATGGGCGGGGGTGACGGTAAGGCCGAGGGCCTGGCGCCCCATCCCGGCTCTGCTCGGACGGGGTGTGGCCGACCAGGCCCTGTGCCCGGCTGAGGAGACCAGAAGTGTGGCCCTAGAGAGGGCACGGGAAAATGCTCTCCATCTGGCGTGCCAGGAGGCGGACTCTCCCACGCGGTCAAGTAAATGTCAACAGAGGAAAACAGTGGGACGGGAGCCTTCTTCCTGCCCCCTGAGGGGGCTGCTGTGCGGACAGGTGGAGACGGGTCTGGTGTGTGACGTGTGGACGCCTTCTGCCCAGAGGCGAACCAGCCTCGGTGAAAGTGTGGAGGGAGGTCTGTGAAAGAGGAAACACGGCTGCTTCTGCCTCAGTGTCCCCTGTCTGTGCTGGAGGATGCAGGGCCTAGGAGAGGGAGGGAGTGGAGGCGGCCCTCCTCTCTATGCCGGAGGGGAGGTTGGAGAAGAGCAGGCCGAGCCCCCACACCCACCCCCGACCGCTCACCTGCTAACCGGGAGGCAGATGCCCCCACGCTGGGGAGCCTGGGGAAGAGTGCCCACAGGAGCTGAGGGAGTCAAACAGCCTGCTTTAAAGTCAGATTCAGGGGCACCTGGGGGGCTCAGTCGGTTGAGCATCTGACTCTTGATTTCGGCTCAGGTCATGATCCCAGAGTCCTGGGATCAAGCCTCGAGTCGGGCTCCTCTCTGAGTGTGGAATCTGCTTGGGATTCCCTCTCTCTCTCTCTCTCTCTCTCAAAAATAAATAAGTAAAACTCAGATTCAGAACAAATTACATGGCTCCCGGTTAGGCTTTGCCTTGGTTGGTACTTCTCCATGTATGTCCCCTCATATAAAATTTATTTTCCCGTCAAAGGATTCTCAATTCAAGGTCCTGTTTCTCCAAAGTCATGAGTCTTGGAATAGTCTCAAGTAGAGTTAAGGAACGAAATAGAACAGTAACAAAAACCCAAGGGAAAGGCTGTGTCCCCAGTCATGGGAACTGGTTCCCCAGCCCAGGCCTGCCACAAAGAATGACCACCGCTCACCAAAACACAGAACAGTGATGCGGGCGCACTGGCGAGCGACCAGAGGCAGGTGGAAACTGGAGGGCGGCAGGTGCTCGGAGGAGGCAGGTGGGTGGGTGCGGGGCGGGGTGGGGGCACAAGGCAGGGAACGAGCTGTGAGCTGTGGCATCTACACAGTGAGCATTAGGTGTTCGCTGTACGGGTCTTTTGACCTCTCTCTCTGTTTGAAGAATTTTATAACACGATGTTGGGGGGAAAACATCAGAAAAGCGAATTTGAGTCCCGCGTTGAAAAATGCAACTTATGACTAAGCGTATTCTGAGCCTACAGTCTAATACTGTGTATCTAACACTGTGCCCCGATACCTGCCATGTGTGGGAGTGAAGGGTAGACTTCACGTGAGAATAAAATTATTCGTCATTTGTATTTCCTGATTTGCTGTAAGGGACCGAGAGATATTTGTCTGTCCTGTGTTGATGCTTTCGTAGTCACGTAGGCTGGCCGAAGAGAAAGCGTGGTCCTTACGTTTTCGTATTTTGTCAGCCACCAAGAGCTGGCCAGAACATTTCCTTGGAGAAATTTCTTGCCCCTATTTGTTCATCTAGTAATTGGAGATGAAAGGGTGGGGGTGCTTAGAAACACTGCCAAATACAACAGATTGAAGTGTTTCTCGCTTTCTGCAAGTATGTTTTATACTAATTATATTGATAGCAGACGTACTGAGCTCTTTTTTTTCAGTGATTTATGTATATAAATATTTTTATGCTTTTTCGGGAAAGAAGAGAGAACTTTGGGGCTATTTAATCTCCTCCCACATCAAAACTGTCCTGCTGAGGGAAAAAGACATACTTCCTTTAATTAGAACATCTTCAACTAAACTTGGGAGACCATTCAGCTCATTATTGTGTGAGACCTATAAGTAAAAAGCATTTCATTCCAGTATTTAGAAAACTGAGCAACACGGGACAAAAGCAAAGCCCTCCTTTTCTTTCTCCTTACTGTGCTGGGGTGGGAATGTTGCGAGACAGGGTTTCGGAGGAAAAGCTTGGTGACAGGTGGCAGTGAGTCTTGTAAACGTGGCCAGCATGATGAAGGCAGTGGGAAGGCGAGCTGAGGGCACGGTGAGGTTCTCGCTCCTGAGTTTACAAGCAGAAGTGTAGGGGTACCTGGGTGGCTTAGTCGGTCGAGCGTCTGCTGACTTCAGCTCAGGTCATGATCTCAGTCCGTGAGTTCGAGCCCCGCATCGGGCTCTGTGCTGACAGTGCAGAGCCTGCTTGGGATTCTCTCTCTCTCTGCCCTTTCTGCCCTCCCCCGCTCTCTCTCTCTCTCTAAATAAAAATAAAATGTTCACACTCTTTAAAATAAATAAATAAAAGTGGAAGTGCCTCAAAGTAGAAGTATGTTCAAGGTGGACATGTTCTGAGAAACCTCAGTTCCTTGGCACTCGCTTGCCCCACAGGTTATCAGAGGCCATAAATCAAGCCACTTAATGACCTATTCTTGGGCAAAGAGATAGCAGAGGGCTTGTAAGCTCCGGAGAAAATAGGATACAGATAAGCAGACACACTTGTTAGTGTGGCCAGAGTGCAGGGGGTCCAGCCAGGGCTGTGTGGTCAAAACAGTTGTTTCAGACTTTTTTTTTTTTTTTAATGTTTATTTTTGAAGGAGACAGAGACAGAGAATGAGCTGGGGAGGGGAAGAGAGAGGGAGGGAGACACAGAATCCGAAGCAGGCTGCACACAGCTGGACACGAGTTCGCGGACCGTGAGATCATGACCTGAGCTGAACTCGGACGCTGAACCAACTGAGCCACCCAGGCGCCCCTCAAACTTGCAGACTTTTAAGTGCCATGAATGTGAGTTTTGTCAAACATTACCTGCCAAGGATCTTGTTCAGATGCAGACTTTGATTCTGTTGGGGAGGTAAAATGTTACCCTTACCTTCACAGGAGACGAAAAATTATTTTACTTCTACCCATGTAGGTTCTTGACTGAGACCTCTGGACGCGGACAGATTAACAGAGGAACACAAACAGAAGTTTAATAACACGTATGCCTCCTGCATACATGGGAGAGACCCAGGAAATGGAGAGTCCTTGAAATGCCTCACGTTGTCACCTTCAATGTCACCTCCACCAAAAAACAAAAGATACGAGGGGTGGGGATGGGGGGGGGCGCTTATATGAGGTTACTAGGAAAAGTACAATAAATGGCCGTGGTTGTTTTGCAGATGTAAGTCCAGGCCTTAACGAGATAAGAGTTGATAAGTGTTTCTAGAGATTTCCTCATCCTCTTCCTGGTACAAAAGGGAGGCACCCTTACAGATGGAGATCTCCCCCACGTGTCTCTTATAAAAGGGTAACTTCTCAGTTCTCAGAGCTTTTCCTATGTGTATGCTGTTTCTTAAATATAAGGAGCCTAAAATCATGCTTATGTCAAAGAGGTGTATTTTGGGGCTGCAAACACGGCTCCCCTTGTACCCTCTTAGGGTTCTGTTTGGCTGGTCCTGAGAATTAAGTTGACAGAAGACAGATCAGGGGGACAAAAGCATGCAAATTCTAGAATACAAGTTTTCCATGATGCAGACTTCCTAAGGAACCAAGACCCAAAGAAATGGCCACGGTTACCTGCTTTGGTATTAGGTTGGACAGAGGGAGCCACGTGGGGAGACTAAGGAAGAGGAGGGAGCGAGAAAGACAGAGAGACTGAGGGCAAGTGGGGGAGAGCCAGAGAGATACATAATCCACGAAGCAGGCTCCAGGCTCTGAGTTGTCAGCACAGAGCCCGACGTGGGGCTCAAACCCAAGAAACGTGAGATCATGACCTGAGCCGAAGTCAGATGCTCAGCCGACTGAGCCACCCAGGCGCCCCAGATAAGGGTCATTTTAACAAACAAAATGCGTGTAGAGTCCTCTTGGCCTCAGCCTCTCATCCCTGATGAGAAGCACATTACTTCCTTTCTGGCGCAGGGAGGATGTCTTTCATATAGGAATTTCATCTCCTGCTTTGAAGAAAAAGGAAGGGAAGAGTGTTTTCCTTTGAGTTGCTGTTTCTCAAGTGCCTTTGGCTCAAGGCAGTCAGTTCGCCAGAGTGTCACGTTTTGGGGTGGCGTGTGCTAAACTCCTTCAAGTGCAGCAGGTCTGAGGTGGGGCTCACAAGCTTGGGTAGCACGGCATGAGATGGCTCTGGTTGAATGTAACGTACAGAGAAACGTACACTGGCTTCCTCTCAAGTATCATTCACACGAGGACAACTGTATTCATGACTATTCCATTTTTAAAATCCCACTTATATTTTCCCAGCGTTATCAGAGTTAATTCCTTACATATCAAACCGCCGAGGACAGGGCTATTTGAGGCCTATTTTTTGAAACAGGGTCTCTAGGAAGATTTTTACAAGTTATTCATCCATGTTATTTCATTGAGCATTATTCTACTCTTGATATAGTTGTTTTAAGGTGTTAAAGCAATCAAACAGGGAGACGGCAGACTGAGGTTGTTTTAGGTTAGGTCTAGAGGTTAAGTTGTTACCTTGTGGATAATAACACAGCACCATCCGAAAACAATCTACTGTCTTATGTACAAATTTAGGACTTAAAACTTCCAACGTGGTTAATTTTCAAACTACCAAAAACTTACTTTTAAACCCCCGGATAACAAGACTACCGGCCCGTCACCGAACCCAGCTTTACTCACAGTCTTGCCTCTCCCAGAGCAGGATCTTAAACCAGATAGTCAGGAGTCATGTGATCAGCACTAGTGAGGCCACCCGCCTGGTAAGACCTTGGCCACCCCAGAAGTGAAAGTGACCTTGTACAATTTCCTCGTGCCCACTCCCTTCTGCCTATAAAAGTCCTTCCCTTTTGGACGTACCTTGGGGCTCCTTTCCATCTGCTGGATGGGATGCTGCCTGACTCATGCATCATTAAATAAAGTCAGTAAGATCGATAAAATTTTCTCAGTTGAATTTTTAACACCCCCAAAATTATTTTTTAAACCACCACGATTTGGGGGCGACTGGGTGGCTTAGTCGAAGCATCTGACTTCGGCTCAGGTCATGAGTTCAGGCCCCATGTCAGGCTCTGTGCTGACAGCTTGGAGCCTGGAACTTGCTTCGGATTCTGTGTCTCCCCCTCTCTCTGCCCCTCCCCTGCTCACACTCTGTCTCTGTGTCTCAAAAATAAATGTTAAAAGTTGTTTTTCTAAATACCACTATTCGGTAGACTCAAAAGAATTCACCTCCTTGCCAGATATGAATTTAGAAGAAGGAGCAAAGAGTTTAGGTGAAGGAGCAAAGGGCCTTTCGGAATGTCTGCGACACCCAGGTGCCCTCCTTGGGACAGCAGGCGCTCAGTCCTAGATGTGCAAGCTAAATGTGAGCCCCTTCCGTCACATGACATTTTACTTTTACTGAATTTCCATCCCGGTTCCCTAAGCGTTCAGCACCTTCTGGGGGTATAAGAGGACGAGGGACTCAAAAACACACCGGCAGTGGTTCTCAGGTGCATCCAGTCATGTTGTCACATACGTTGCTCAGTATTAAGAAAGGATTGGGGCCCAGTCCCCTCCCCTGTGGTTCTGTGAGGTGATCCGGGAGAAAAGAGACAAACAGGAAGAGAACTGCACGAAAAGCAAAACAAAACCATATCCAAAAAATGCAGACGATATCTCCTACTGTTTAATTGATCTCAAGGAAAGAAATCCAGACTCACAAAAACTTGCACGCGCTCTGTATTATTATGTACAAAACCAAGCATACAATAATTATAACAGCAAATAACAAACATGCCCCACAGAGTCAGGCCATTTGAAACGGAGCTCTGTACGTGCACGTGAATACATAATAAATACTGCTTCTCTGTTACCGTGAAATCCAGTACCACCTACCTAGAGTTTTATATTTTTAACTACTCAAGTAGGTGAGCATAAAGACGACTTAGGCAATATTTAAAGCATGAAAGGTAAAGATTCTTCCGTTTCTCTGGAAACTAACCTAATAGCTTAAGAACCACTCTAAACCTTCCTCCCTTGAGCCCGTAGCTGCCATAAGATCAACCACGTCCCCCGATCTTTGCTGACACGGGGCACCCACCCTGCCCTCGTAAGTGCCCAGTCACTTACGAACCTTTGGTCAATCAAGCCGTTGAAGATTTGAGAAGTAGTCTCAGTCTAAATAACTGTACTAATACTGATATATTTTTGCAGTTTGTTTTTGTATGTTTTTACATTTTCCACTGGTTCTGAGCCGGAAGCAGTTAATTCTTACATTCTCTACATTTTTTTTTACCTTGCATCATTTTAATTGGTTGAAGCATAACATGGATGTAAACAATTCCCCAGAAATGAGAGGCACTTCTCTGAATGCTGAATGAACGACTCATGTCCCCAGACTAGCAGGACACTCGGTGGCTGCGACCGGACCAGCCAGAGGAGGTCCCGACTCCCACTTGCCAGGGCCATCTGCGTGAAAATGGCCACACTCCTGTCTGCAGCGTTTACAAAAGGAGGCTGTGCTGGGGATGTGTACCAGAAATCCCAGAATTCAAATTGTGCTTACGTTCTGCAGTGAACCTATGCGGTTCATCAGGAGCCCCGATCCCGTTGCAAGAATACTGGTTAAAATAAAGCATCAACCTGAGGCAAAAAAGTAAACAGGCAAAGTCACTTTCACAGGCTTTTAAAACGGTCTCAACAGGTGACATTATAACTATTCCCCAAATTAGGCAACTGACTTCAAGTCAAAGAGCAAGGAACAAATGGAACATGTCAGGTGCCACCTGTAAATTTCTTAATCATGTTGGCTCCGACACACGCGAGGCAAAGAAGCCCGACAGCCTCACCCTGGGGGGTGTCCAAGAGTACCCAAAGGGAGCATTACCAGAGAAGGCAGCGACGCAGCCTAAACCCCATAGTATCGGTAACAGGAGTATATATATGTGTGTATAACGTGCTTACAGAGATTTATCGACCCTGAAATGTTATCAAGAGCTGTGTAAAAATCTGAGTAGAGAAAGGATTGTGCACGAGGTGCAGTACCAGCCGTGTATAAAGGACCAGTCCGTGTGCACTCACGAGCAGCAGGTAGGGTGCAGGACACACGGGGTGCCACTCAGGAAGCACAGAAAGGTGAAGTAAGATCAGCACTGTTTTCAAGTTACAACACGGACACCGGGTGTGGAAGTGACAGCGTCACCGAGAACTCGGGAAGGGATGCCCGCTGGATGCACGTCTTTGTTCACATCCAAAGGTACAAGATCTTCGTGTGAAGAGCATGCTTTCTCCCACAGGGTGCTGTGAAAGATAAAGACTCTAACAGGGAATCTGTAAAACTCTAGAAATAAACTCTTGGAAGAAAAAAGTGACCTTGAAAATGTGTATATGTTGTTTAACGTTATCAAAGTCAGATTTTAAAATGGCACCTTAATATTGAACTTCTGCCCATGATTATTTTATTTATAAATGCATCTTGTCCTTAGGCTATTAACTCAAAGCATCTTAGATGGCGCTTGGATGGCAGGGTCCACGGAGCCTGCAGGCCGGTATGCATTTTCAAATGAAAAGAGCCAAGTTTTTAGTTTGCCCCAAAGGTGAAAAAATCGAAACCCATGTGTATGAAAACAAAGAGAGTGATCATTTAAAGACATAAAATCAGCTACAGTCATCAAAACATACTGGATATCTAGTAGTCAACCGAAGGTTTTAAAGATATTCACAGTAGCAACAGAATTGAATCTGTATGTGACTTGTATCACAGCACAAGTGTATGGACAAGCAGGCATCACTTAAGGACAGTTAAATAAGCAGCATCTAGGATCTAGGAGAGCCAGGGAGCCAGGGACCAGCTAAGGATGTTAAGAAGACACTCAGTAATCCCTATTATTCCTATCCAATTGCCCCTCTCCATCTTGAAATGTGTCCTCACTCCTCTGCCCCGAAGCAAGGTGGTAAAATCCTGCTCTTGCAAAGTAAAACAGATCCTTATACTGACTACAGACAGCAGGATATCCAAATCAGTAATGGAATGACTGTGACAGTCACATGTGGCTCTGTGTGTGTCTGATTGTAGGCCTTTCATGTACAAACTCCAAAAAGGTGGTTTTTCCGTGCACCTTCTTCCAGAAGCCATACACGCCGGAAACACTAGGGTGCCAAAAAGTTCATGTTTATCTCCCACCAAACAGTAGCGGTCCTGCTGAGACCCGCTGACTTACAGCCGGACAAAGTCTTGGCACCTTTGTCCGCAAATACAAAGACCCCAAAGGCAGACTTCCCCACCACCTCGACATTTAAAACACTTTAAAGAAAAAAAAACAACAACTGTGAAAGTGCTAGAATCCATGGTCTAGAAAGAGCAAGCAGCTTAGTGATACATAACTTGGCTCAAAAGAGATGCTCCCAAACTTAAGAGCTGAAGCTTCTCCTCGGGCTGAAGTGGACACAACTTCTGTTTGGACAGCTCATGAGGAGGACACCAAGAACTCGATCTCAGACGTTTCAGATCCCACAGGGGTCCAAAGCAGTACGTATGCGCTACTTTCTACACGCAGGCGCACTGCAAGTGGGGAGCTGAACGGTACCGCCTGCCTTATGTTGTGGGCTGGCTGCTGTTTCCAGTTCAGACCTCTCTTTCCCTGTCATTTTCTTTATATGGCACAGATCTTGGTTAAATTTTCCTCAAAAGGGCTCTCACTTGCTTAAGACAGTCAAGACAAAGAAAGGCTTATTGAAAGACATCTTTGTTTGGAAATAAGCCCAGTGTGGCTGGGGTAAGGGTGGGGATGCGCTTAAAGGGCCAGTCAACGACTTACATGTCAGTCATCATAAAATGTCCTAAAATGCACCGTATTGTGACTTGTGCAAGAGCTCTCATGTTTAGGTATCCACGGGTCTTTGCAATTCGTTATTTCACTTATTATTTGAATCTGTATGTGCTTTGCTTTACTCCATTGGTTTTGAATTTCTTCTCACTGGATATGGTGGCCTGAGAGCAGGTGCTGGCACTGCCCTTCTTCTTCAGGTTCCCGTGAGCTTGTGCTCTGGGGGCCCCGCAGGAGTCCGGGGTGGTCACCGCCTGCGCCGAAGCACCGCCACCGCCGCTGTCCGCGCGGGGGCCGCTGTCACTGCAGGGCAGGTCCCGGCGCTGCGGCCTGGGGCTCTTACTCCATTTCTTTCTCTGCTCCTCTGTCCTGCCCTCCAAGGCCGGCTTCTGCGAACTTGGTCCGCCGCTCCGCGCCACGTGGACAGCTTTGCGGGGGGTGTCAAAGGCGTAATAGGATGGACGGGCTTCCTCGAGGTGCAGGTCTCTCCTTCGGGAAGCGCCTGGCTTGGGAGCCCCCTCTTGGTGAGGCCTGGCGGGAGCGCTGACCACCAGCTTGCTTCTGCCTGGGCTTTTCAGAGCCCCCGCCATGCCGGGGGCGGTGGGAGGCCTGGCCTTGGCGCCCTTCCCCTTCTCACCCTGCACGGTCTGCATCTGCAGCCACTCGAGCTGGAGCAGCCTGTCGATGTACCTGGCGAGCAGCCCCGCAGCGCCGCCCTGAGCCGCTGGCCTGGGCTCGGCGCCCGGTGGCACGGCCAGGTCGCGGAGGTCCCAGGAGCTGAACGGGGCCGGGAGGAAGTCCGCGTAGCGGTAGGTGGTCTGCGTGCCCCGCGGGTCCGGGTCCGGGTCCGGGTCGGCGGCATCGATCTCCTCCGCTCGCAGGTGCAGCTCCGGGGGCGCGAGCGCGGAAGGCGGCACCGGGACTCTCTCCGAGTCCGACAAGTCGCTGGCGCTGTCCTCGTCCTCGTCTGCGCCCTCCTTCATGATTTTCATGCACTGAAGGTCGAGAAACAGCTCGTTCCCCGAGGCGCCCCGACACCTGGGGTCCAGGGGGCTCCTTTTGGGTTTGCCTTCCGGGGAAACGCTTTCTCTGAGTCTGTCCACAGGCAGATGGGGGGACACCTGGGGTGCCTGGGATTTGCTCTGCCTTTTTCCTGAAGAGTTTTTTGAACGTTGTGCTTTATTCCAAGATGGGCCAGCATTCATATTGCTGTGAGAGATAAAACTGTAATTCTTAGTTCACTGGACAAGACCTGGCCTGCCGGTGATTAAACAGACAACAGGCACCCGCCAGTGGCGTTTCGGTTGTCCCCAGGAAGGCCCGCACGGCCCCTGCCCAGCCGGTGGCACTCACAGAGCAACTGGGCACACAGGACGCCACTCAAGAAACGTGACAGGACACAGGTGCCCAGAGTGGATGCATGGATTTTGTCTGATACCAGATACCTTTAGGAAAAACACTGACAGTTCTTAAAGTGCTTGTAATTTTAGACCAGTCGTGTATATTCCAAAACAAACAAACAAACAAACAAACAAACCCCACCAGTTTGGAAAAAATCTATTGTAAACTCTCAACCTGTTCTGTTAATGATGAACAGTGTTTAACAACACTGACAAGTAAAAGCCACAGCTTTCTTTGACAAGCCTATTTTCAATGAAAAGTAAACAAGGTATAAAATGCAAGTTGTATAGAACTTAGTCACTGATTGGTGGTGATTCTGAGCCTGAACCACCTAAAATCTTAACATGAAAGGGGCACCTGGGTGGCTCAGGCAGTTGAGCAACCCGCTCTTGATTTCAGCTCAGGTCATGATCCCAGGGTCGTGGGACTGAGCCCTGCAGCGTGGAGTCTGCTGGAGATTCTCTCTCTCTCTCTCTCTCTCTCTCTCTCTCTCTCTCTCTCTCTCTCTCTCCCTTTGCTCCTCTCCCCCCTTTCACTCTCTCTCTCTCTCAAAATAAATAAATAATAAAATCTTTTTAAGAAATGTTTTTATTTATTTTCGAGAGCCAGAGAAAGTGAGTAGGGGAGGGTCAGCGAGGAAGAGGGACAGGATTCATAGCAGACTGTGTGCTGACAGCAGAGAGCCCGAGAGCCCGATGTAGGGCTCGAACTCACAAACTGTGAGATCTATGACCTGAACTGAAGTCCACCGCTCGACTGACCGAGCCACCCAGGTGGGCCCAATAATAAATAAATAAAATCTTAACACGAAAGAGTGTAGCATATATAACATCGAAAGCTTATTCATGTGTTTTCAAATAGGAAGTGCACTCAGAAAAACCGTATTTTTTTTTAATTTTTTTTTTTTTTTCAACGTTTTTTTATTTATTTTTGGGACAGAGAGAGACAGAGCATGAACGGGGGAGGGGCAGAGAGAGAAGGAGACACAGAATCGGAAAGAAGCTCCAGGCTCCGAGCTGTCAGCCCAGAGCCCGACGCGGGGCTCGAACTCACGGACCGTGAGATCGTGACCTGGCTGAAGTCGGACGCCCAACCGACTGCGCCACCCAGGCGCCCCAGAAAAACCGTATTTAAAATGAGAGACAAAAAATCATATGGTGCCTTAAAACACCATATGAATGAAAAACATAGGATTCATGCTCCCTTGTGAAGGGCAGGAAATGGGAATGACGGATTCTGTGTGCATTACCAGCACGGCTGCAATTCCCCCAGAGGTGATTTATTCCCAGGCAGGATCTCATATCAGAGTGGAAAATACTTTCTTTTCTTTTTACCCAACACACAGCATCTCACTAGGATTCATAATGCTTCTCAGGAACATTAAGTCAGGTAGGGTAAAAGAAAATGGGCAGTAAACAGGCTTTCTGGAAAGCTCAGAGGTCACCTGTCCAGTGGTTTCTGCCACACTAAGCAATTGTTTGAAAATGTGTTACTTTTTTAAATAAATATGGAGGGTGTTGAATCATGTGCAATAGCTAACATGTGCTTAATATATATTGGAAAAATGAATAAAGGAATTGTCATTACTTAGAACTCATAACCAAAACCGTTATAACTTCTGTTTACTCTGTCAGTGTATATCAGTAAAAGTTATTATCAATATCCGTTTTATAAAAAAGGAAGCACGCATAGAAGGATGATTAAGGGGCTTACCTAAAATTATAGATTCTGCTAACAGTGGCAGAATTATGGCCTCTGGAATTTTTACTAACTGGTACTGTTTAAAACCACTTTGTCCACTCATTTCTGATGGGTCAAAAACATAAGTACATATTTCGTATCCACAGACATTACTTTTTTTCCAGCCACACATATTCGGTCTGGAGAACTGATATAACGTGCCATTTGCGAGAGAAAGCAATTAAAATTATTTACCTGCTTTTCTGATGACACTGATTCACCCGATTCCCTTTCTTGAAAAAATCACATGGCTGATCATCATCTAGGGTTTGATGGACTGTCTAAAAAACAGACATGCAGTAATAAATACCATGAACACACACACACACACACACACACCCCAAACAAAACAGCAAAACAAATCTAAGTAAGATTTCCCCTCAAAATTCACATCACCTTTTCTGTAGTGCTTGAAATATTCTTGCTCAATCTGTTGGCAGATGATGACAGCTGGGGAAGTGACTTCTTTATTCCTCTTATATTTGGAAAGGACTCCTCCAGGCCACCGGAACTAGAAGTAACAGAACATGGCAGGTAAGTATGGATTGCAAACGGCTCTGCCACCGGTACTGGGCTGGTTTTCACTTGTTTGTTTTGAAATATTTGCATAGTATTGAAATGTTGGTGGGGGGTATTGCCTTCTGTTTATAGTTTCATCTTTTTTGCTTGTTTATTTTTCACGGTGGATATTAGATACAAAATCAGACCACTATAAATGCTGCCAATGGAATCCTTCTCTCTCTCCTCACATACACACAGAGTCTCCTTGGAAATAACACCTTCAGGAAATGTGCAGGGCTAATCAAGGTCAGGTATTACTCTAATCTCCCATGTCCACTCATTCATTCATTCAACAATTACAGGAGAGCCTAGAAAATGCACATATCCCTGCTCTCATAGAACTAAAACTATTAGGGAAGCTCCCCTTTAATCCTCCCGCCTTTTCGATCACATCAATCCAGTAAAAGATTGTCAATCTAGTAATACCTATCACATAATGCTATCTCTGTGCACAAAATGCTATCTCTGTTGACTCACAATGGAGAATGCTGCTTTCCCTGATTTTCAGTGGGTGGCCTACAAAAAGTGCCCTGATTTCAAAGTGAATAGTCTTTCATAATATCCCCTGCCTCTGTAAAACAGAAAAAAAGGTGGGATTATAGAAGACTCTTTTGTCCTCCTGAAATTCTGCTGTATTACTTTTCATAAGTATGTGTGCCTTTTCAGGCTCTCACAGTTAATGACTTCTATCACAATCAACAGGCTGGGTTCATCTGAGATGTAGAAAAGGTTCTTCCCTTTACCAGCCCTCCTTCAATAGTTTGGTTTTCCTTCTGCTTTCTCCCTCTGGACAGCGAAAAGGGCCCCTCTACAACGCCTGGCCCCAAACTGCTGTCGGGAACGTGCACTTCCACCTTTTTCCCCCCCGGTTCATTTCACCTGGCATGCTCTGCACCATAAGCGGCAGCGTTTTCTGGGCACGTTACTGAGTGACACAGGAAAGGAACGCTTGTAGGGTCCTAAGATGCAGAAAGCAAGCTCCCGGGCTCCCTGATGGTTCAGGCTTGCATTGGAACAAAGCTGCAAGTCTGAGACTGGCTACAAAACTGCTTCCCAAGCGCCAGCGGCTGACTAAGGGCAGCTGCATAATTCATCACAGGGCATTAACTCGCCTTCCCACATCTTCCTCTCAGGCTAGGCGCCAGGAGACGGACAGAGGCAGCACCGCCCCTCCCCACCCTCCAGGGAACTGGCCGGCCGTCTGGGCGGCAAAGCATTGTGGGTGATGTGTGGTCAGGTCGCCTGTCCTCTACGCAGCGAGGCTCCCTGGATCTGGACGGGGTTCCAGGTTGCATTGCAGTGCACACGTCCAAAGAGCTGGCTAGCCCAGAGACTTCAAATTGGCCCGGGGACCAGCTCCCGGGGAGGCCACGTTTTGCGTTCACCCCCCACCCCACCCCCAGTAACCCAGAAATCCAAGGGCCCGCCGCATGCATCTTCCTCGTCCTCCGCTTGTGCAGACACAGATCTACGGTCGATAGGCGCAGGGGCCGGGCCGACGCAGACAGAAATGGATCAGACCTGTTCCGCGGTCGCCGAGGACACGTGACGAGGCCGTCCGCCGGCCTTCCCGGCGCCGGGCGCGGAGGTCGGACTGCGGCGCGCTGCGGCAGGGCCGGGGAGGCGGCGGCGCGCGGCACGGCGGGCTCCGGGGCTGCGCCCCACCGGCGGGGCGGGCGCGCGGCGGCGTCACGAGGGGCGGGGCGCAGGCTCGCCGGGAAGTTGCGCCCCGACAAGTTGCAGCCATGTAAGTAACGCAGCGGGCGGGGAAGGCGGGAGGGGCGGCTCCACGGACGCAGCCTTCCCCCCCACCTCCGCCCCCGAGAGGCTCCGAGGCGGCCAAAGGGAGGCGCCACCCCGCGCTCCCGGGGGCGCCCGGAAAAACCTCCTCTCCCCTGGAGAAAAAGCACGCCTCTGTCTGCTTTCTCGCTGCCGGAGGCGGAAGACCCGCGCCAGGACTCGGGGGGCGCGGTGGCGGGCGAGGGGAGAGCTCAGCCCGCCCCAGACGCTCCCTGCACGCTGCCGTTCCGGCCCGGCGGGGACCCCGAGGTAGGGGGCGCGGGGTCCGGAGGCCGCCCCTCGTTTCCCCCTCCCCGTAGCCCGACGGCTGGCCGGGCCATGTCCGGAGGTCTCGGCCCGGCGACGCCGGTCCCGGGGCCCCGGAAGCCCGCCCCGCGGAGCCTCAGCTGCCTCTCAGACCTGGACGGCGGCACGGCCCGGGAGCCACGGCCCTGCAGGCCCCCCGGGAGCCCGGGCCGCGCGCCGCCGCCACCTCCGGAGCCGTCCGGCTGCGACCCCCCGCTTCGGCCCATCATCCTGCGGCGGGCGCGCTCGCTGCCCAGCTCGCCCGAGCGCCGCCAGAAGGCCGGGGGCGCGCCGGGAGCCGCCTGCCGGCCGGGCTGCAGCCGGCAGCTCCGCGTGCGCTTCGCCGACGCGCTGGGCCTGGAGCTGGCGCAGGTCAAGGTGTTCAACGCGGGCGAAGACCCGTCGGTGCCGCTGCACGTGCTGTCGCGCCTCGCCATCAACTCGGACCTGTGCTGCAGCAGCCAGGACCTGGAGTTCACCCTGCAGTGCCTGGTGCCCGACTTCCCGCCGCCCGTCGAGGCCGCGGACTTCGGCGAGCGCCTGGGGCGGCAGCTCGTCTGTCTGGAGCGCGTCACCTGCTCGGACCTGGGCATCAGCGGCACGGTGCGCGTGCGCAACGTGGCGTTCGAGAAGCAGGTGGCGGTGCGCTACACCTTCTCAGACTGGCGCAGCGCGCACGAGGCGGTGGCCAGGTGGCGCGGGCCCGCGGGCGCAGCGGGCACGGAGGATGTCTTCGCCTTCGGCTTCCCGGTGCCTCCCTTCCTGCTGGAGCTCGGCTCGCGCGTGCACTTCGCGCTCCGCTACCGAGTGGCCGGCGCCGAGTACTGGGACAACAACCACGGCCGAGACTACAGCCTCACGTGCCGCAACCACGCGCTGCACATGCCTCGCGGGGAGTGCGAAGAGAGCTGGATCCACTTCATCTGAGCGAGCCCCCTCTAAGGCCGCCCCGCAGTGGTTCCCGCGCTGGGCACTCCGGGCCAGGCGGCGACGCTTCCTCACACGCCACCCCCTGCCTGAGTCTTCTGACCTCCTTTCCCGCTGCAGGGTCCCTGGGAAGTGGCCCTTCCCGTCTTCTACTTGAACTGCCTGTGTCGCTAGGTCTCAAAAAGTAGCCTCAGGTGGCCAGAAGGCCGAGTAGTGTCACGCCCGGGGTGGGGGGAGGGTGCAGGGTGGGGGGGGGGAGATGCATGGCAGTGTTGGCCCCTCCGGCGACGGTCCAGGTGGGGTCAGTTGGTTTGTTTTTTTTGGAAAGGCCTGTGGCTTGTGCATGTGTCCTGATTGGGTCTCTGTAAACGTAGCTGTTATTTATTATCATTGTGATGTTGGAACATTTTACCCTTACTGGATGCCTTCTCAGGAACATTCTGGGTTTAACAAGCTAAAGAATAAGTCAGTCTGGTGTGTTTGTGCCCATTGTAAACAGAACACATGGTGTGACTCCCACCGTGCTTCCTTGAGGCATTTCTGCCCTGGGACAAGGAAAACCTGAGACTAGGTTTGCTTGCCAAAGCCTGTAGACCTCTAACAGTGGGAAACTATTAATAGGCAAGAAATTTATGCCTCATCAGTCATCATACAACCATTCCTGGGAGTTCAGGCTGCCCTGGTTAGGCCGTGGAAGAGGAAAGGAAGAGCCAAAGAAGAGGGAAAAGCTTAACTCTTAAACTAGCCAAACAGCCCCTTCTCTTGGAGTCTCTCTTCTCTCTTTGTGAGTTTCCCTTCTTCGTGTTTGACAGTTCTGTATCTGCATGTGATCAGGCCATTCTGTTTAGGTTTGAGACTACCTAAACATTTTAAGAAATTCTGCCTTAAGTTATTTCAGTTTCCAGGCAGCTCTATAGAGTAATTTCAGGCAACAATGCCCTTTGCAATTACCTTTTTGATGATTAAGGTGACTCTTTTTTATGTCTGCTTAAGTGTCAGAAAATTCCCAGCAGTCATCTTTCAGAAGTCAGGTTACCAAGTGGAACTAGAAGGTGTTTTCATCAATAGCCAGAGCCCTAGAGGAAAAAAGTCACAAACATTTATACTTTTTAATCGTTTTAAGTTGTATTTATATATGCCCAGTTTTATCAGCTATCTGCCAACTTTATTCAGATAGAGTTTCTAACATCCTTGTGCCTTCAGATAGAGTTTCTAACATCCGTCTGGGCTTCCCCCCCCCCACTCCCCCCACCCCCCCAGTTTTTAAACTGTTAAATGCTTTGTCTTCTTTGTTTTGTTTTCTTTTTTAAATCTCCAAGAAGTCAAGGCCATTGTCCCCTGCTGAATGCCACAATGACTTCAAACACCCAGCAAGGCGCTGATCATTTCTTTTGGTGCTGAGTGGTGGTTTCTGACAGCAGATGCCAGCACTGAGGGTGTGAAACTCCAGCTAATATGAACAGGGTCTCCAGCTTGTGACGTTTGGTTCTGATACAGCTGAAACCGGTGGGATGAATCTGTGATAGCTGTCACCAATAAATTCACTCTAAATTTTTGAATACTTACTGACATTTATCAAATCAATATGTAAAAGATGTGTTTTGCCTTTTAACCAACTTGTTTTTATAACTGCAACTTCTGGGTTTCTGAAATTCCAAGAAGAGGGATGGCTTTCTTTGGTACCTTTTGATAATAACAACACTGAATTTTGATTTAAGGTATGGTAATTAAATTGAACAACCTTTGGCTATTAGCACTGCGCACTACATTGATATGCAAGAGAGGCAGAAGCCCGGTTCCATTTCCTGCTGTTTAATAAACTGTCCAATTAGGTCAGCGAGCCTGTGAGAGCCTTGGCTGCTGTGTCGTTGGCCCCAGCCCAGAATGCAAGACAATTGTCCAGAGTTTTCAGGTGTAAGAGTTAGAGCTGCCAAATGTACTGTTGTGTAAAGGCATGTAAGAATCTTATCCACGTGACAGTCACTTGCCAAAAAGGTTCTGGTCACGGAATATAAAGTAAATGTTTTGTCTTCGATATTAAGAGAACCTCAACGTGCCTTTAAAAAAATCAACATTTAAAAATTTAAAAACTTAAATATACCTGCCTAGTTGATTCAGGAGTTGATAAAAGTTCAGCTTAAGGAGAACTTTCAGACCCTAACACAGTTATATTGCTTACAGGTTAAACTTTTGCAGTGGATTGTGCAATTGTGGGGTTGTCTCCCCAAACATATTTTAATGTCACTTAAGATGATTTCACTCAAGCCTAAATATTAAAGTATGTGCATACATTGTTATCTGAGGAGTGTTTTTCTTGTGGTCTAATACAGAAAAAAGACTTGAGAAACTTCTTGTTTAAATCATTTCATATATAAGTGTTGTCCTTCCTAAAGCACTATCAAATTTAGGGCCTTACCAAAAAAGAATTGTGATTGTACCTCAGCTTCAGCACAGTTGTGTATGTCTTTGAGAAACTGAGATACAGTCTTTTTTTTTTAATTTTTTTAATGTTTATTTCTGAGACAGAGACAGAGCATGAGTGGGGGGAGGGGCAGAGAGAGAAGGAGACACATAATCAGAAGCAGGCTCCAGGATCCGAGATGTCGGCACAGAGCCCGACGCGGGGCTCGAACCCACGGACCGTGAGATCATGACCTGAGCCAAAGTCGGTCGCCCAACCGACTGAGCCACCCAGGCGCCCCGTGAGATACAATCTTTATGCCAGGTCGATGCTAACATAGGAAGAAAGCTCTAAGGGAATGTAGGGTATGGGATACTCTACTGCTCTTTCAGTGCTTACTGAATCCTGTGTATGGAGTGATGAGTGTGTATCTGCCTTCCCTCACCCGGTGCAGAGCCTGGCACGTAGCGGAAGGAAACTGTGACATTTATTGTGCACTCACTCATTCTCACTGGCTTGCCCACAGTGATAGCTACTGCATGTATTTGATTTCATTAGACTCTGAAAATTACCAGGTAGATAATGCCCCTATTTTCTTAGCTGATGAGAATGAAGCTCAGAGAGGCTCAATTCTTCGAAAGACCCACAGCTGGTAAGGAGCAAAGTCAGCATTCAAACCTATACCAGAATCCACCTGCTCTGCCCTGTGATGGGGTGTTCCCAATAAGTGCTTGTTAAATTTAACTGAAAGTCCAATTGTGATTGATTGATGAGGTTTTTCCAACACCACATTCTAAAAACCCATTTAAAAACAATTCAAGTAAGATTAAGTTGATCTGCTTTGATCTTCCATGTGGTATTACTAAACAATCCTTATGCTTTCCAGACACATGAAACAATAGAAAGGACAATTATTTTTTTCTCTCTACTAAAAAGTGGCAAGATGAGAAATCAGTAGTTTAAATTTTGAAGTGCTTGTCTGCTGTATCCGTGTATCCATGCATGTTTTTAAACACCAAGCATCCATTGTTGATCTTATCGTTTAAACTGACACTTCAAATGGAAATGTTCTAGAAGCCTGGAATATATTGTCGATGATTGTGCCCAGTACCGCCCCTAGATGGCCTGGGCCTGGTGCCCCTCAGGAGTCTGGGGTTTGGCTAATGAGGACAGCAGAACCTGGCACCTCCTGCTTCTAGGAAATGAAGATGGAGGCGGGGCGGGGCGGGGCGGGGCGCCAGGGGGCGTGGTCTTCAGGGCGTGACCTCCGGGGGCGTGGCCGGGTGGAGCAGGTGGCCGGCCTGTAAAGTCAAGCAGCGGGGGCAGTACGCGAGAGTCAGTGGGGACCCGCCCGCCCTGCCTCTGCGGTCGTCCGCGGGCCACAGTGTGTGTTCCTCCAGGGAGTCGGACCCTCGCCCCCCTCGCAGGTTAGGCTGGCACCCCGGGTCTCTGCGGCCCCGTCCAGCCGTCGACGTCCAGAGTGGTGGTGGATAGCCAGGGAGTCTCCTGGGGCCCGACCCGCATCCTGCAGAGGCAAGTCAGGGCTCCTGGGGCGCGTCCGCGAGGCCGGGGCAGGGGCAGGGCTCGTGGCCTAGGCGCGGCAGTCCACCTCCCCAGTAAGGCCAGGAATCGCGCCCCCCTTCCCCCCCCCCCCCCCCCCCCCCCCCCCCGCTTCAGGCGACCCCGGCGTCGCTGACGGGCACGAGGGGCGGAGCCAGGCCTGCGTGCCGCGCTGATAGGACGGGGTCCCGCACGCAGGCGGCGCCGATTGGGCAGACGCTTCCCGCTCTCCGTCGGCCTCCTGAGGTGAGGAGCTGAGGCCTGAGACGCGGGGCGGGGCGGCGACGGTAACGGCGGCTCCGTGGGCGCGACGCGGAGGCCTTCTCCAGCCGCAGGTTGAGCCGGGGGCCGTGGCGGGCCACCCTGATTGGCGGGGCTGTGTGGAGAAGGACCGCGGCACCGGGCCGGCCTCTGGCGGCGGGCGGGCGGGCGGGGGGGGGGGGGGGCGGCGGCCATCCCCCGACGGTTGAGGCGGAGCCGTTGTGAAAACGACTTGGGCGGCGCGGTGGCGGGATTGAGAGGCGGACCCCGGCCGGGCCGGCCTCGCGCAGATCGCGGAGTGGGCCGGGAGGAGCGGGGCGGGGCGGAGCTGGGCGGGGTCGGGTCCGCGCTGCGCCCCTCGAGGGACGCGGGTGGGGGCGTGCCGGCAGCCGCAGGCGTGGGTGTGGCGGGTGTGGGCCGGGAGGATCTGGGCGGGGCCCCGCCGAGTCCGCGCGCCGCCGGTCGGGGGACGCCGGTGGGGGCGTGCTGGCCGCCGCTGGCGTGCGTGTGGCGGGGTGGTCCGCGCTCCCCGCTGGGGTGCGGGGCTGGGCTGGTAGCGCTTCCGTCTGCGGGCGCCGTTTCCGCGCGCCGGCTAGCCGTGGCCAACGTGCTCCCCTCCCCGGCCTTGCGTGCCCCGTGCGGCCTTCTTCCTGGGCGCCGCCTGCCCTGCTCGGATAAAATGGGAGCGCGTGCTGGCCTCCATGGTAGTACCATCGCGGGGGTTTGATGAGACACTTGGGGTTAACTTTTCAGGAAGGTGGTGCTCGCTCCTCTCCCGTCCTTTAGGCCCCCCGGCCCGCCCACCCCGTCACCCCCACCCGGCCCCCCGCGCGCACCCGTCCTCCCGTTTCCCAGACCCCCGACCCTGCCCCCAACCCCACCCCCAACCCCTGTCCTCCCGTCTACCCCGTTCCCCACCCCGTATCCCCGGTCTCCAGCACCCCCCCCCCGTCCTCCTCCCCCTTGCCCCGTCCTCCTCCCCCTTGCCCCGTCCTCCTCCCCCTTGCCCCGTCCTCCTCCCCCTTGCCCCGTCCTCCTCCCCCTTGCCCCGTCCTCCTCCCCCTTGCCCCGTCCTCCTCCCCCTTGCCCCGTCCTCCTCCCCCTTGCCCCGTCCTCCTCCCCCTTGCCCCGTCCTCCTCCCCCTTGCCCCGTCCTCCTCCCCCTTGCCCCGTCCTCCTCCCCCTTGCCCCGTCCTCCTCCCCCTTGCCCCGTCCTCCTCCCCCTTGCCCCGTCCTCCCATATCTCCATCCCGTCGCCCCCGCCCCCGTCCCCCGTTGCGCACCACCCCGCCTTCCTCCCGACCCTCGGGCGGGGTCGGCCTCCTCTTTGCCTTTGTAAATGTGAGCCGTCGGGCCGGTGCTGGAGGGGACCTTGTGTTGATCCCAGGCTGCTAAGTGTCTGTTCCGCTTTGCGGGGAAAGTACACGCCCCTCCTGTTTGTCAAGTCTTCGGGTCGTTTCTCAAACCTCAGTCCTCATCCGCCTGCGTGTTCGCATTCATCGCCTCACTGGTTCTGTCTTGCCCCTAAGTGGACCGGGGTTCAAAGCCTGCTTGGACACACAGCCCCACACTCTCTGTGAAAAGTGTTCTGTGCCGGGTTTCTTACGTCATCTTGGTGTTCCCGTTCTGTTGCGTGGTACCTCGGAAGCATGTTTTAGGAGGGGGTCACTCGTTCTGGCAGTTGAGTGTATCCCCTTTGTTTCCTTCTAGAGTCGGCCTTAATCGCTCAGCTGCAAATGTCTGGCTTGTTTAATGAGTGGTACTCAGTTTTTGGCTCTCTTGAGGCCAGTAGGCATTCAGCCTTGCGACGGAGGGACAGGTCACCGGATTGTTCGGTTTTCTCACTTTCAATCGACCTGCGTAGATACCAATCAGTTTTCCTTGGCTGACATCTTGCAGGAAGGTAGTCTAGGAACTAAACCATCTTGTTAGCATTTTTGTGCCTCTTGGCCGTAAGTGATTTTTGCTGTATTTCATGTCTCAGGAGTACTTCGTAAAGTACATTTTAGATTCAAATCCAAATTGTTTTATTTGTGGAGGCAGAAAAGCAATAAGGACGTAGGCATGCCTGCCCCCAAAGTTGCTGGCCCTAGGAAAGAGTACAAATTGATGTCCCTAAAATATATTTTAAGTATTTAAACTTTTTAACCAAGTTTTCAAATGTTAAATAAAATGTTCTAGTCTTCAGTTTTACAGATATACCTTCATCGCAATAAAATAGACAAATATGTGTAAAGCTGTTATTTTTATGATTGAATGTTGGCAAAATATCAAAGATTAACTGAATCTTTGGTGATGGACTGGTGAATTTTGGATAGGTAATAAAATATCGATCTATGTAAGTCAGAAGTTAGATATGCCATAATTTTTAATTTTGGATAAATCACCAATATGTTACAATCAAGACTTTTGTGTTTTATAGACCGTATGATTTAAGGATTAAAACAATATGTAATTGCTTTCAAAATCTAATTTGAGAATATTTTCATAAGAACATGACATAGTATAAAAATATTTTTCCTTAAAAATTTTTGAAATATTAAAATTCTCTTAAGATTAAGATAAAATACAAATTATTAATGAACATTAATCTTAAAATTCTTTTAATAATGCTGAAATTATTTTTGAATAATTGAATCTTACTAAATTTTTTATAAACATAAACTTAGTCATCATTCTATCGTTTACTTGCCCTCTGCTATGATAGAATCCATATTATGCTCATGCAATTTATGTCTAGATTTACATGTGTACAAATTAAAGAATACTATGAATCGCTTAGAACTACAAGATGTTCCTCAGTCACCATGCGCAGCTGTGCACTGAGTTGCTGGTACTTGTAGAGCCACAAGTTGAAATGCAAAGAAAAGCAAGAAAATGGGCATTTGGCACTGTTAAGGATCAGTTCTTCATTATGCAAGAATCAGCTGTATTCTTGTTCCGCTAACAGAAGGATTTGACAGTGAATTAATGTCTTTTCTCATACTTGACCACTTAGGTTTCTCAAATTCTACCTCCATTCTAAAGCAGAAACAAAAATGTCAGTGTCAGCACAACCTGCAACCTTCTCAGCATTGTTTTAGCCTCCCCCCAAGCCTTTAAACTTTTAAAATAGAAGATTCTAACATATGTAAAATAAACAGAATAGTGTAATTAACTAAAGTCCCCTTCTTCCAAGGCAAGGAAAGTGTTTCTCTGGGGCCTGAAGATGGTGAATTACAAGAATTAATGTGTTCGTGGTTCTAGGACTTGCTGGGCCAGTACTGGATTCTGAATGAATAGAGATTCCTGTGTGCTCCTTAATAAAATTGCGTGTGTGTGTAAGAGAGAGACAATGATGTACAAAAAGCTCCTATTTTTATGCTTTATACTTTTTGTGTCTTAGATGCCTCTGTATTTCAAGGTCATTGGGATATTCTCCTGTATGTATTCCTTCTAGTAGTTTTTAAACACTTACTACATTGGATAGTTAATTCATCTAGACTTTATTTTTGTGAATGGTGGGAGATAGAGGTCTAATTTGTTTTCACGTGGTAAGTCAGTTTTCCTAATACCAGTTATCAACTAGTTTACCTTTTCCCTCTGATTTATGAAGCTTTATGTGTACATGAACTTACAATATATGCATTGGGTGTGCATTTGCATTCTGTTTTGTTTTATTGGTCCATTTGTTTCCTATTCTTAACACTGTTGTTTTTTTTGTTTGGTAATTGTGACTTTGTAATATGTTTTACTATCAAAAAAGATTATTCTTCCCTTTAATTTTATATTTTATCTTATTTAAAAATTTTTTAAATTCCAGTATAACTAATGTGCAGTGTTGCATTGGTTTCAGGCATAAAATATAGGGATTCAACAATTCTATATGTTACTCAGTGTTCACCACAATATGTGTACTCTTGATCCCCTTTACCTGTTTCACCCATCCCACCGCTCCTTCCCGCTGGTAACCACTAGTTTGTTCTCCATATTTAAAAGTCTGTTTTTTGTCTCTTTTTTCCTTTGTTTGTTTTGTTCCTTAAATTCCATATATGACTGAAATCATATGGTATTGGTCTTTCTCTGACTTACATCACTTAGCATTATACCCTCTAGATCCATCCATATTGTTGCAAGTGGCAAGATTTCATTTTTTTTTATGGCTGAGTAATATTCTACCACATACATATGTATGTGCATATATACATACACACACATACATACATGTGTATATATACCACATCTTCTGTATCTGTTCATCTATCCATGGTCACTTGGGCTTTTTCCATAATTTTCCTACTATAAATAATCCTGCGGTAAACATAGGAGTACATAGATCTTTTCAAATTAGTGTTTTCGTACTCTGGGTAATTACCCAGCATTGGAATTACTGGATCATATGGTAGTTCTATTTTTTCTTTCTTTCTTCTTTTCTTTTTTCTTTTTTTTTTTTTTTAAATTTTTTTTTTTTTTCAACGTTTTTTTATTTATTTTTGGGACAGAGAGAGACAGAGCATGAACGGGGGAGGGGCAGAGAGAGGGAGACACAGAATCGGAAACAGGCTCCAGGCTCCGAGCCATCGGCCCAGAGCCTGACGCGGGGCTCGAACTCACAGAAATGTATTGTATTATGAAAACAGGGTATCATATTCTTTTGCATGCTTTTGTCTTTGCTCTTGTGACTTAAGGTTTTTTCTTTTATTATTCAGAAATATCCTCACAATGTTTATAGATGTACTTTTAAAAATTTGTTTTCTTTGGGATTCAGTAGACTCCTTAAATTCCTGGATGTGTATATTTATTTTGGGGAAATTCTTGCCTGTTATTCTGTTACCACCCCCACTGTCTTTTTAAGATAATTTTTGGCATTCTTATTGAATAGGTACTGGAACATCTACATCTCTCCTTCATATATCAACTTTTTCTTGTATACATTTTATCATTTCATTTCCTTGTGATATTCTGGATCATATTACCCAAGGAATAGTCCCTTATACAGAGAGCCACCCCCTAAGCTTTAGGCTTATCATAATAGTGGCAGTAATGGATACTTAAGGTTCTCTAGCCAGTGCTGTTCCTCATTAACCCCCATTTGGTTGTTGACCTTCAGTACTTATTTTTTACTCCTGTGTTTGAGATAATATTTTTCATGTCTTTCCCCCACTATTTTCTATATATGAAGCAAGTCTGTTGGGGGGGGGGGGTGTACTAAAATCTTGTAAGTGTATAGTAAAACTTTCTCTAACAGGACCAACCTAAATTTCTATCTTCTGTGATGGCCTGGGGAGAATTAAAGAGTTAAGCCAAATAGAAAATCGATAAACCCCTTCTTTGGAATTGGGGAAGCAAAGAGTGAGTCCCTGTATTTCCAATATTTTCTGGGTCATATCTCTCTGAGTTAGGCAAAGTGACAAAATGACTACCAGCTACTTAAAGATCTTGGAATCCTTGCTGGTATATTGGAATTCCCAGCTAGCCACAGACCTAGAATTGCCCCTTTAGTATGCAATAGAGGCCAGAGCGGACAAGCACAACCAGGGGGGACAGAATCACAGCTGGCCCCTGAATAGGTTTGGATGGAGCCAGTTAGACTTCCCACCTGCTTAACTGTCGAGGCTGGCCTTGGTCATTTTTGTCCCCTCACTATAACCCCACCCACATTTTACATCTCCCATGTTTTGGATTCCACTTACCTATATTTCGGCAAGAATTTATCGTACTTTTAAAAAGTCAGGTAAGCATAAATTACAAGTAAAGCCTGCCTCTGACAAATAGCAAGTTACATTTCTGTGGAACTCACTACTCTTCCTCACCAGTAAGCTAACTTTCCAACTGTCCTGAAATGGTACAGGTGTCTATCTCTCTCTCCCTCTCCCTCCACCTCTCTCCCTTTCTCGTTCTCTCCCCCTACCACACACACAAATACACACAAACATATGTGCAAATATGTGTATACTTACACCTAGAGATCTAATCATACGTAAGACAGTGTTTCTTTTTTTTACATAAATGCCATTACACAGTATGTATCATTTGGCAACATTGTTTTTTAATTTAACTTAAAATTGACTGCAGATATCTAAAATTCTGGTTCATCTGTTACGTTTACAAAATTGATTATCATATACCACATTTTATTTATTCATTCTTCACTCTCCCTCCCATTCCCAACACCTATCTGGGTACTTTTGAATTGTTGCCACTTACCACAGTCCTGCAAAAACATCATTAGACTTGGCTCCTAATAAACATGGAGCGAATGTTTCTCTGAGGATCAGATATTTCCCCCTAGAGTTAATTTGAAATTATAAGAGATTTTTTACTCATGCCTTTTCCGTGCCTGATATGTGTGCCCTTGTTGGCACTTAAATTTCTCTACTAGCGTGTGCAAGAAAGTAGACTGTGACTAATGCCACTCGTTCTCTTAGGAATACATGGTCCTGTATTCACCTTGGATTAATTAATTGCCTCTCTATGGTGGATTTCCTGGTGTTTCTGTTACAGAGCTCTTTAAGTACAGATTATTTTTAAATTGTTCCACTTATAATGTCTAGGAAAGATGGTATTTCTTTTCCTTTATAGAGCTGACATCTAAATTACATTTGAAAATGTTAGATGCTTTTGTGAATCAATCAGGGTAACCCGATTGATTCCTGTTTTCCATTCTTCTTTGAAGGGACCATGTTCTTAGGTTTTCTTTTCCTCATTCCCTTCATTCCATATTTGTCTATTCTCTTATATCCTGTTCTTTGGTAACGTACTGGGATATTCCCCCCTTCTTATAAGAGTATTAGGTTACTAGACTGAATTTCATTTACACGTTAATTAAAGATTAGTTTTCCTCTTGTTCCCAAAGTTGAAACACATACAGCAGGAATTGCTCATGAAAGTCCAGGTTTGTATTCTTTCACTAACTAGTTTTGTGACCTTTCGGCAAGACTTTGGACATTTATTTAAGTAATCTACAAAAAGAGAAGGCTTGAATAAATGATCTTCAGGCTTTCTTCCAGAAACTTCTTTGGTCAAATTCAAATGTGTAATTTCATGTTTAAATGGTGAGGCACTTGAAGAAATTATTTATTGCCTTTGGTATAAGCTTATTTATGTGTGTTAAGATTTTTGAACTGTAAATAAACATATATAGAATAGATTATAAGGTATTGAAAGCATATATTTTGTTTTATAGGTGTTTGTTTTGTCTTGCTGTTTTAAAATTACATCAAAATGCCAATAAGACCAGATCTCCAGGTATGTAGTCCTAAACCAAAAGGAAATATTTTAATTCCTGAAATCATTTTGGTTTATTTATAAGTGTTAAGTGCTATATTTTTAGAAAAGACAAAGCCTGCTTCTTTTCATGAAATGGTCAAGAGTAGAATAGTTTAAAATTTTTTAACTAACATTTTTTTTTAATGTTATTGATTTTTGAGAGAGAGGGAGAGCAAGCGCAAGCTGGGGAGGGGCAGACAGAGAGAGGGAGAGAGAGAGAGGGAGGCACAGAATCTGAAGCGGGTTCCAGGCTCCGAGCCGTCAGTCAGCATAGAGCCCAATGAAGGGCTTTAACCCATATGAACTGTGAGATCATGACCTGAGCTGAAGTTGGATGCTTAACTGATTGAGCCACCCAGGTGCCCCTCAAGAGTAGAATAATTTAAATGAAATGTTATTCTTTCAGTTTTTTTGATAAATTTGTTTTCAAAACCTATTATAACTTGCGAGGTATGAAAGATGCTGGTTATTTACATATACCGTTTACATTGACAAGAATTACACAGTGATTCATATATAACCAGTGCCTGGGTATTTTTATGTTAGGATTTAAAATTGTAAGATACTATCATTTAGGTAAAAAGTTTTGATATATGTATTTAATGTGTATGTAGTTCACCACCAAATGTGGGGTTTAGATTGTAGTATGAAAATTCCTGATTAGTGATGTATGCTTTAGTAGTAACGATGGTGGATTCTGTAAAAGTTAAAAAATGCACAGTATACGAAGTAAATTCTTAAATTATCTTGAGTTGTGGTTTCCAAACAGTGCTTTTATCTGTCTTTAAGCATTTTTAAAAAATGAAACCTCATTAAGAAACTTATAGTCAGATGTGTTAGGGTTTTCTCCATGGTGTTAAGTATTAGTTACTATATAGTTTATTTCACTTCTTTTATTAATAGGGTCTTTGTTTTAAACTTAAAAAAAACTTTTTTAATGTTTATTTTTGACAGAGAGACGGAGCATGAGTGGGGGAGGGACAGAGAGAGAGAGGGAGACACAGAATCTGAAACAGGCTCCAGGCTCCGAGCGGTCAGCACAGAGCCCAATGCGGGACCTGAACTCACAGACCGCAAGATCATGACCTGAGAGCCGAAGTCGGACGCTCAACTGACTGAGCCACCCAGGCGCATCCTAAACTTTTTTTAATGTTTCTTTTTTGAGGGGTGGGGGGGGGGGAGAGAGAGAGAGAGAGAGAGAGAAAGAGGGAGAGGGAGAGTGCGTGTGTGAGTGGGGGAGGGGCAGAGAGAGAGGGAGACACAGAATCCAGAGCAGGCTCCAGACTCCCAAGCTGTCAGCACAGAGCCCGACATGGAGCCCAAACTCACAAACTGTGAGATCATGACCTGAACTGAAGTCCGACTCTTAACTGACTGAGCCACCCAGGTGCCCTGGGGTCTTTTTTTTTTTTTTTTTTAAATTCATCGTACTGATGACTTTAAAGGATGTGAAATGGAAAATTACTAGAATATATATATTTTATATAGAATCTTGGCTATTATCAAAGAAACTTGATCTCTGTTACTTCAAACTTCATAGTGTACAGGTATTTTTTTTTTAATAAAGTGAATTGACATAAGATCTGTTGAGAATTTTCATGTGAAGACTAGACTGCATAAGGTGATAATTTTGGTTTTGATTCAATATATGTGCCATTAACTATATTTCTCTAGCAGTTGGAAAAATGCATTGATGATGCTTTAAGAAAAAATGATTTCAAACCTTTGAAAACACTTTTACAAATTGGTGTTTGTGAAGATGTAAAGATTAAATGCAGCAAGCAATTTTTACACAAGTTGGATGACCTTGTATGCAGGGTAAGTACTCCTTTTCTTTGAATGACTATTGAAATTATTAGATAGCACTCTACTGTCTAGGAAGAAATATTCCATTGGAAAAAAAATGAATAAAAAGGCTTTGGCAAATTCGGTTATAGTTATATAAATAAGTGCTCATTTTTTAAAATATTTATTATTGAGAGAGAGAGAGAGAGAGAGAGAGCATGCATGGGCAGGAGAGGGGCAGAGAGAGAGGGAGACACAGAATCCGAAGCAGGTTCCAGGCTCTGAGCTGTCAGCACAGAGCCCGATGTGGGGCTTGAACTCATGATCCACGAGATCATGACTTGAGCCAAAGTCAGACACTTAACCGACTGAGCCACCCAGGTGCCCCAGTAAGTGCTCATTAAAAACCAAAAAAAGCCTGAGGAATCCCAAATAACATATCGGTCTGCTGTTTTCTAAATATAATGTACACAAAGCTATGTTTACATAGTGATCCCATAATTATTAACTGTTACCTAAACGGGGGAAAAATAGTCTACCTGTTTGAAGTTTGAGCAACTTTTTAAAAAGCCATCAGCATATTCTTCATGTTATGGGCCAGAGCTTGGTGTTTTCAAAAATAAAACAAATAAACAAAAATTATCTACAACCTTGGACTTGATTTATCATATGTAAGGTATTTTTATACATGAGAAAAAGTGAGTATTGACAGTCTCCCCCAGTAGGAGATTTGTTATCATGAATCTAAAAACTGAGTAAAAATTTCTTTTATCCATTAGTTACATACATAGAGTTTTGTAGAATGGAAGGTAACTGATGCATTGCATCATAGTCTAAAGTTTCAGGAATTTATACAAATCTGCATTTTTATACTGAGTTTGTCACTCACTGGCTGGGTGGCTTTAGGCCACCCTAGTGCTCTCCTAAACCACGCTTTTGTACTTTGCAATATGGACATTATGATAATGGCAAACTTACAGGATTTGTGAGGATTATAAAGCTCCTAGCACAATGCCAATTCTGTACTGTTTTGTGTTTACAGATGTTTACATGTATCCTTTTGTTTCAGGAGCTTAATAAAAAGGACATCCAAACTGTTTCAACCATTTTTGTTTCTTTTGGAAGATGTGGTAAAAATATCAGTATATTGGGGCAAGCCGGACTTTTAACTATGATAAAACAAGGACTAGTCCAGAAGATAAGTACGAAATGTGTGATGTTGATGTGAGGGAGTATGATTAAAGGTGTGTCGTTTAATAAAATTAACAGCTCAAACAGTTGAAAAATAAATTTGAGAACTTTATAAAAACTTTTAGATAAAATAAATGTTTCTATAACCTGTGCTACGTGTTACAACGATGAAGATCAAAAGGACACTCTGTACATAGGCTCCTTGATAATCATGTGAATTTGAGATCACAAGACTCCCTCAGGCCTTTGCATGCTTTATTTTATCTGTTTACTATCTAGCATTATTTGTTTTTCTTTTTATATTATTTTCTACTTCCCATGCTAGAATGTGGGTTATTGATTTTTATTTGTGTTGTTCATTTCTGTGTACCTAACACTGAGAACAGTACCTGGGATGTAATATCTACTCAAATATCTGAATTCATTAAAATAAAATAATTCATTAAAACAAATTCATTAAGGGGCGCCTGGGTGGCTCAGTTGGCTAAGCATCTGATTTTGGCTAAGGTCGTGATCTCACAGTGCATGAGTTCGAGCCCCGCGTTGGGCTCTGTGCTGATAGCTCAGAGCCTGGAGCCTGCTCTGGATTCTGTGTCTCCCTCTCTCTCTCTGCCCCTCCTCTGCTCACATTCTGTCTCTTTCTGTCTCTCAAAAATGAATAAAATGTTACAAAAATTTTTAAAAATTCAATAAAATAATACTAAAACTTTTCAAATAGTGATAATGCCAAAATAATCTAATATATGATGATAATTTATTTTTATCTGTTAATGAATGTACCTGAACTAGGTATTTGAAGGGGAAAAGAAAGGTGGTCTACCTAGAATTAGGATTAGTTCGTCTATTCCCATCTAAACAATGGAAAAATATGGTGAGATACCAAAAAATGAAAACAAGAAAGATGTTTAAAAACATAAACTTATTTTCATATAATACTGGAATTTTTATTTTTGATGTTTCTTTATTCCTAGGTTACTGTTTATGCAAAGATAAGTACATTCTTAAAATTATTAAAATTGAATTCAAAGTAATTAATATGCACATTTCTTTTTTTACATGGTTGCCTGGTTTGAAAAATCCAAGGAGATTATTCTCAATCGAGGAAATTCAAAAGATGAGGCAGCTATAAATATGATAGAAGACTTATTTGATCTTTTGATGGTAAAAATCATATTGATTAACTAATCTTACAAGTCTGTTTACTTAAAAAACAATTTGTGGGGCGCCTGGGTGGCGCAGTCGGTTAAGCGTCCGACTTCAGCCAGGTCACGATCTCGCGGTCTGTGAGTTCGAGCCCCGCGTCAGGCTCTGGGCTGATGGCTCGGAGCCTGGAGCCTGTTTCAGATTCTGTGTCTCCCTCTCTCTCTGCCCCTCCCCCGTTCATGCTCTGTCTCTCTCTGTCCCAAAAATAAATAAAAAACGTTGAAAAAAAAAATTAAAAAAAAAAAAAAAAAAAAACAAACAATTTGTGTTCTATATGTTCTGAGCCTAAAAGTCACTAACAAATTGGCTAGTGACTTGATTTAATTACTCTATTCAGATTGTTTAAAGCACTTATCCTGATTAATATAATTAAATAGTTAATAAATAAAAGTTAAATAATTACATGGTGAGTTCCAATGTGATCTGTTATTTTAATACTATTTTTAATGGCTTATAAGATAGTAAATTACAAACTAAATATTATTCACTTTTTTTTCAGGTCATACATGACACCAATGATGAAGGTATAATAAGCATTTTACTTCTATTAAAACAATAATTTCCTATTAGAGTTTTAGTATAATTTTGCAATCCTCATAGTAGTGTGCTAATATTAGGAATCTACTAGTTAATTTGGGGGTCAACAACCTTGTTCTGTAAAGGGGCAGATAGTAAACATTATAAGCTTTATATTAGGACCAAGAAAAAGAAAGTGAGAATATTATATAGCCACTTATATAACAAGAAAGAAAACAAATATCCACAGATGTTTTATTTATACAATTCAAAATATTATAAAATTGAGTACAATGTTTCTGTAATAGGTCAACTAATGAGAATAGTACTCTTGAGGGGATGACATTTCACTTAATTACGGTTCAGAGTTAGTGTTTGCTGTTATCAGAATTCATTGCAAATGTTCATTTTTTTATGCTTATCTGTAATGAGATTTTATGTATATTGCATTAGAAACTGTCTCTTCATGTAGATAATGCCAAATATCAGTTCATGAGCACGATTTTTAATTGAGCGTGTTCATCACTTGGAAAGCATTTGTAGAAGATTAGGTTCCTTTCTTAATATTTGCTTTTTAGAATGTCATTGCATGCAGATGAATGACTGTCAACTGAAGGTTAGGTGGACGCCCCTCAATTGCACATTTAAATGGGTTTTGAAATATGGGAATGTCCTTTGCACTTTGTCAGTGTCCAAAAATGCTGCTCAACCTGTAGCTGGAGCTTGGAAAAAATGTACTCCTGTAAATTTGTGTGAGAATGGAGATGTCACTCCTTGTTTTAATTTTTGACAGCCTGGGAAATGTATAAAACAGTTTAGCATAACTTGTAATTCAGATAACCTTAGTTTCATTGAAATGACTTCAGTGAGGTGTAAGTTTGTCATATCAGCATGATTTTGCCTTGTAATTTTGTGTCAGATTCATTAAGAAACATCAGCTCTGCAGCCCATGCTAATTAATTACAGAAACCATTCAGTGGTAACTGATGTTGGCTAAGTGCATGAGAGTAGAATGAAATTCACTTTGCTACTGCTGGTTCAGTGAAACATGATTGAATCAAATATTTCCACAGAGTCACCTGCTGATGAGTAATACAGCCATACAAAATGGGCAGTGGGGTGGATTTGGTTTGTGGGCCATAATTTGCCAACTCTTGATCTAATGGGACAAAATTTTCAAAATAGAGAACACATTACAACTCATCCTCACTTGTGAGTAGCGCTTTTTTTGTGCCAAGCAATCAGTCCAAATTATTTTATCTCTGTTGGTTGAGGAAGAATTACCTAGGATTAGTCATTGAGGCTGGTGAATTGTTTGTAAATAAAGGAACAATTTGCCTTCAAAACCAAAACCTTTGAAAAGCTCCATTGCTATTTATTTCAATCGTAGTTGATGCTACCTTTTCATTGATTGCTTTGCAGTTGATTGAACAGTCTAGTCTAAATTCTTAAGTTTTTAGGGAAGAAAACCGTCCTAAGGCACCAGTGAGTATGAAGTAATCAAAAAAAATTTTAAGTAAATCATATCTTTTTATCTCATTGAATGATTTTTTTTATTTTTACCTTCAATGTAGTCACTTTGGAAATTTGTATATTTTCTGTTGCAGTATTGCCATTATTTAAAATTATTTTTTATCTTTGCATTATAAAATAGCATGTGGCAAATTCCTCTGAATATATTTAGTATTGATAAAGCCTGCTCTTTTGAGAATAGGGTTAACTTTTAGAAAAAGCTCAAATATTTGGATCTTTATATCGACAAGAGTTTATGGCCATTATGGAATTTACAGTATACAGTAAAACCTTGGTTTACGAGAATAACTCAGCCCGAAAACATGCTTGTAATTCAAAGCACTTGTATATCGAAGTGAATTTCCCCGTTAGAAATGGAAACTCAGATGATTTGTTCCACAACCCAAAAATATTCATATAAAAATGATTATGATATTTTAATATAGTACAAAATTATAAAATACAAAATATAAAGAAAAATACACAAATGAACCTGCATTTACCTTTGAAAACTTTCGTGGCGTGGATGAAGGAGACAAGAGGGAGGAAGGTAATTGTGTAGGACAGCTTTCGCTGTCACTGACTGAATCACTGCTATCTATGGAATCTTTTTCTTTTTGTGCAACTTAATCAAGGAACCTATCCCATGACACTTACTTTTGCCTTCTTTAGAGGATTTTGCAGAAGTGTGACATTGCGTTGTCGTTAAACAGATTCATCGCTTGCTCTGCTACAGCCTTATTCGGGTGGTGATTTTCTACAAAATCTTGTACTTTTTCCCACATTTTACACATCTCCCTAATTTCATTTGAGGTGAGGGATTCCCCCGCCTTTTCTCCTCTTCCTCTTCTCCTCCTCTACAGACGAGATGCAGACGTAGACTTCTTACAAAATCTTGCAGTTTTGGCCACTGCATACCTCATTCGTACTTCTCGATGGTTTCCTTCTTAACTTCCGCCATAATCCTCTCTTCTTCTAACCACCTTTCTTTTCAGCCTTTTTCTGCTGGGAGCCATTGTATACGCTCGCCCAGATGTTGACTACAGTATTAATAAACTCTTGCCATATACTGTATAATGTCACTGGCAATACGGCAGCAGAGGAAAGGATCTGTATCTGCAGGCAGCCTGACCTAGAATGAAGCAAAGCGTTCCTAAGCTCACTCTTGCCTGGAAAAGCAAAGGCCTGTCCATAGGTGCTTCAAAGTGACAAAAAATACACTAGCACCAATTGTGGGCACCTTCCAATGTCCTGAATAATCACTGATTTCTGCCAAATACCACGTCCTGAAACTGAGCATCTGAGCATGGGAGATGGTCACCCATGATCCTTCAGAGAGAGAAAGAGAGAGAAGAACCATTGGCTGGTTGTGATCAGGTGACATTCGGCATCACGTACGACTCGTATTGCGTGACCTTGCTCATTTATCAAGTTAAAGTTTACTAGAGATGTTTGCTTGTCTTGTGGAATACTCGCAGAACAAGTTACTTTTAATCCAAGGTTTTACTGTATGACTAAATTAATGAGGCCTGTTTTCATAAGAACGTCACTATAGAAATTTCAACTTTTGAACTATAAGTCAGTACTGCCTTAGGTGCCCAAAAGGAGAAGCTGAATCTGGGGTTTTTCCTTTGCCATTAAGATGAGTCATTCTGTTGAATGGTGTTTCTTCGGAGCCACATAGCTAGTTCATAGAAGAGGTAGGATTGGATTTCATGTTTTCTGATGCCCATCTAGACAGTGGGCCATGTCTGAACTAGTGCATTCTTTCATTAACTCAAATAAGAAAAGACTGTCATTTAAAATGGTTTAAAATATACATTAATTAATGATTTAACACTTTCAGGTAAAAGGCAAGTAGCGGAAAATTTTATACCTCAAATCTGTGTCCTGGTTATCGACTCAAGAGTGAATATTTGTATTCAGCAAGAGGTGAAGTCATTTGTTAGATTTTCTTTTAAACCCTAAAAATGAGAAAGTGAAGAAAATATAGTAGCAATTCATCAAATTGAATAATCATTTTATCTTGGTATTTAATTAATTATGTATTATATTTCTGCTGTCTTAATTTATTGCCTGAAATGATGAATAAATGTTACCTAAATATTTATTGAATAGTCATAGCCATCTGGGTTTATGTACACATAGCTCAGATGAAAATAAGTTCAACCATCCAGATATTAGGAGTTCTCAGTATTTAAATCCTAAAAACAACCTGTATTATTATATGTATGTGTGTACGTATAGGTAACTGTAAGAACAAATAATAATTTTGCTTCTTGAGTTCTTAAAATAGAGTAATAGAAAACCTATGTCTTATTGCAAAGAGTAGAACTGGACTCATGGTATATTCTGATAAATGTGGGTATCGTGGTATATTTTATTTTTGATATCCTTGTCATGTTTTTTTGTATTCACTGTTTTATAGTTTATGTTCTTTCCTCCACCCTTCTCTATTCCCCGCATAAAATGCTGTGCTAAATAGGCTCCTAAGTTTGTATACCTAGAATATTTCTTTAAATACTTAAATATACACATGTATATATTTATATAACTGAATATATAAAGTTGATGGATTATCTTTTTTTCTTTTCTAGGCTCTAAAAAAAATGAATGCTATGCTTGACAAAATGCCTCAAGACACCAGAACAATACTCTCTGAGCAAGAAATGTTTATTCTCATGTAATAATTTGTATTACATTGCTTTCATTAGTGGTTCAAGTCAATAATTTAAAGGATATTTTACAAGGCTATAGGCAACCATGAGTTGCATTAATAATTAAAACTGATAAGCTGTTTTAGATTTGTAATATAATTTATGGCTGTATGTCCTGCAGAGGTCTGTGATACTAGCCAATTGTAAATTTTAGTGAAAATTTCCCCCCCAAATACGTGGGTTTTCTATTTAATTGATACTAGTTTAGTATATGATCTGTTATTTTGGTTTACAGGAGTCGTATGGGAGAAAGGATTTTAGATGCTGGAGGTAAGTATGTTTTTTTCAAATGTTCATATTTGAAATTATTCAAGATTTATTAATAGAATATAATATCTCCTTAGTCAAAATAACATTAACATTTTAATGTAGTGAGATTATGTGAGGAAATTATAAACTCTGTACAATTGAGCAATTTTTAATTACTAATAAGAAATTAAATGGTCTGTATCTGTGGGGCTAACAATAATTAAGCACGATAATAGGAGTTGTTAGATATAATTTATGCCTGTTGTAGATTATGAATAATAATTTAATTTTCTAATAGATTTGAATTACTTTTCCTAAGAAATTCCTCAAATAGTGTTTTATATTTGGAATTGGGAGTTTTAATATTTTGGGGACTAATAAGTTTGTTTTTAAACAATGTGTTTATTAGAAGAACTCAAATTTTCTTTTGTAAGTTTCATATGAGAACATTTTGATGTAGTGATTTACATATAGAACAAACCACTGGTTAAAGTACTTTGGAATAACTATAAACATAGTACAAAAGTAAAAGATTCTGTGATTTATAGATTATTGTATGAGTTATTTTGCAATTCACAACTCGAATAATGGAATGGCAGAGCCTTTGAATATGTAGGAGTTTCTTTTAAATATCCTGTTTTGGGGAAAAGTTTTACTCCTTTTTTCTGCTAGTAAACTTATTATTTGGACTGTGTTCATTTTTGTGATGATGGGATAGATCTAATTCTTATAAAGAAAGTAGCAAAAAAAAGAGTGAATTACACTAACGTTTTGTTTCTTTCTCCTGCTTGTTCTAATACCTTATAAATGATGACGTGTGAGCTTCTTTTTCACAATTTCAAATAACATATTAACGATTTTTTTCAAGATTATGACTTACAAGTAGGTATCGTAGAAGCGCTATGTAGAATGACTTCAGAAAAACAAAGGCAGGAACTTTCGTGTCGGTGGTTTTCAATGGATTTTATTGCTAATGCATTTAAAGGAATTAAAGACTCTGAATTTGAAACAGTGAGTAGTATAAAAATATCAAATTAACAACAGTTTTTAAAAACCACTCTGCTTTTTAAAAGTCTCTCTTTTTTTTAAAATTAGGATTGCAGAGTATTTCTCAACCTTGTAAATGGCATGCTTGGAGACAAGAGAAGGTAAGCATCGTACAGAATTCACCCATTTACTGACAAAGAACTAGAGCTCAAAGTGTTGAACCTTTAAAATTTATTTGTTGGGTTGGAATGTAAAATGCACAGAGGTACTTAAAACAATATCCTATGGTAACACTGTGTAATAAGGTACTACATTGGTAGGCTGAAATAATCTTCCACTGGTCTTATTTTACTTCGTACTTTTTAGAGGAAACATGCATTTTTAGTTAATATTAATAACTTTGAGTGTCTGAAATTGATTTACTATAATTTAGAATTCCATTTGCATTATTATAAAAATCTAGCTATAAATATTACTTGAGCTACCTCCTTTCTCCACGTACTGTAATAAAAATATACGACAAATACATTTTTTTGTGATTAACATACACTAAGGCTAACCTTTCTGAGGTTATCTAATCTCGGGAATGGGCATGAATGAAAGGTAATTATCATAATTATCAGTTTTGTTAGTAACAAAAGAATAGTATTTGGAGTTCAGTGTCTTGCACTGTGTTTTAGATGCTCAGGATACATTTATTGGATGTGTGAGTTCACATTTACTTGAGGAAACAAAAGACAGGCTGAGGGTTAAGTGCAGGGACTCATGCTATTTGGATTTGAATTATAGTTCTCCTCTTCCTATTCTAATGTTGGGCAAAGTACTAAACTTACTTGTCTCAGTTCCTTAGTAAAATTATACTAACACCTACCTCGTACGTTTGTTGTGAAAATTAAGTTAGATGATCATATGCTAAGTGCTCATAATATTATCTGCCCAAGAAAGCGTTCTGTGAATTCAGTCTTTTTTTTTTTTTAAGTTTATTTATTTACTTATTTTTGTGAGAGCGACCATGTGAGCTTTTGGGGGGGGGGGCGGGGTGGAGAAAGGGGGAGAGAAAGAATCCCAAGCAGGCTCCACGTTGTCAGTGTGGAGCCCGATGTGGGGCTTGGACCCACTAACTGTGAGATCGTGACCTGAGCTGAAATCAAGAGTTGGGACACTTAAACAGACTGAGGCGCCCCCTGGGTCATTTTTATCAGCAGTATTATTTATTTCTACTCTTCTTTTCCCACGTAAATCCTATGGGAGCTTCCACTGTACTGAAAGTATCTGCTAAATTAGGAATTTCTACTCTGAGTCGATGGCATGAAAAGTAAATTGGTACACTCACTCGAGTCAGAATGCAAGGTTGAGTAGTATCCTCAAAATAATACACAGAAACAAATTTCCATTAAACTCTTATTTTAAAATGTAATAAAGAAGGATAAGGGTTGGGCGTCTGCCTTCTGCTCAGGGTCATGGTCTTGCCTCTTGTGGGGTCAAGCCCTGCGTTGTGCCCTGTGCCGACAGCTCGGAGCCTGGAGCCTGCCTTGGATTCTGTGTCTCCCTCTCTCTGCCCCTCTGCCACTCGTGTTCTATTGTCTCTCTCAAAAATAAGTAAACATTAAAAAAAAAGTAATAAGAAAGAAAAGATGATTTGACTTCAGTCGTTATGCCTACTTCCTGATTTCCTTCTGATCCTAGATAGGCTCTCTATGGCTGGTCAAGATGACACTGTGAAGGCCTATTAATCTTTAGTGCAAACTACTTTTTTATTCCAGGGTCTTTACATTTCCTTGTTTGTCAGCATTTCTTGATAAACATGAGGTGAGTTTTGAATTTAACATGTTTTAGTTATTGGATGAATTTTGATACCAGGGTCAAGTGAATTACAGCTTATAAATTGACAAGAACATTAAAAATAGTCATAATTTGATCACAGATACAGCTAGTCTAGTCTAGTATTCTGTGTGTGTGTGTGTGTGTGTGTGTTTTCTGAAGTGATATATTTATAGCCAAGGATAACTTAAATAAAAGTCTGTGCTTCAGATTTTCTTTTTTTCCCTTAATCAAGCCCACTAATTGATTTATCATTCATTAATATATTCAGACTGATATTGTTAACCTTTATTTGCACTTGGAATACTTGTGATTTCTTAGAGCTCATTTCTGTGTAAAATATTAAAGAAGCATTTCTTTTGATTGTTTCTAAATTGGTTTAAATGCTCTACTTGTCTGCCCTTTATCTTCCTCACCTTTCTCTTTTCTTAAAAACAAACACACAAACAAAACTGAACCATGAACATAACATAGGCCTCATTTTCTGTTGTTTTTAAAATCGTAGTCTATAACAGTTTTATATATTTGTTTTATTAGTTGAAAATACCTTCAGATGAAAAACTTGAGGAATTTTGGATAGATTTTAATCTTGGGAGCCAGGCTCTATCATTCTACGTTGCTGGAGATAATGACGTAAGCTTTATTCCATCTACCATTTTATATGTTTGTTTATGTGTGTCTACAATGTCTTAATTTAAGAATGTGGATTTTTTTGTATGTTTATTTTTCTAGCTATTTTAATAGATTTTAGTATTAGCCCCATAGTTTTGATTAGCATGGTAACCCTTTAGCAGTTAATTAGAAATGAAAATTATTTCTGATGTTTTATTGCAACAGAAAATGCTAAATTTTAATACTAGTTTTTCAATCTAAGCTTTTCAGAAATAAATTACATGTTAATGATATAACATTTAACATTCATATGAACAAGAGTGAAATTTAGAAAAGACACCAGTTACTCAAATACAGAGGCACTCACTTAAAAATATTAACAGGGAATGACGAGTGGTCTTATACCTTCTAAAATCTTCTGTTTGAAAATAGAGAGGTATTGATTCTTATGGTGGTATTTGGAAGAGATTTACTTCTTTATGTGCTATATTAATAGCTATGTTTAAACTTTCCAGCCAGATGGTATATTTTCTACTGACTTCTTTTTAACCTGAGCCGAATTCTTGAGTCATTGTTTCCAAATAGCTATCCTTAATATTTGGTCCGTAGGCAAGCTTCTAGTCCTAACCATATAGTCACTTCGTAAACATCCAACTAAGAGTTGATCCGCATTTACTAATCAGATGTGGTTGCAGATACTTTAATGAGGATTTAGTCATTTTAGTCTGCTCTTGTAAAATACTGCTTTTTGTTCCAGGTAAACTATGGATAGACCTTAACAAAATGCTCCTGAAGATTTCCACATTATTTCTTTTTATGTTAGAGTATCTTCATAGAATACTTAATTAAAATTGAGTTCCAGATACTAGCACTGCTTCTCAGGGTCACTGATAGTTTTTATTAGTGTATTTATTCTTTTAGGGTTTGTAGGAATATTTTTAACTGGATTTTTAGGGGGATTTCATTTTGGAAGAAGATAGAATAGGATTGATATAGTCCCTACCTTTACTCAGTTTGATGTTAAGGATGATTCCAACAAGAAAATAAGCAATTATAGTATGATACATGGTAGGGATAGTATAAAATGCATTTATAAGTGTTAAATCCTGCTGTGTTTCAGATACTGATCTAGAAATGTAGGGAGATTCTTCTTCCAAAACATATATTCAGAATCCCCTCCTTTCTGGATTTCTGTAGCAATAGTACATTCTCCCTGTATTCTCTCTGACTTTCTTAGAATCCATACTCTGTAGAGTGGCTGCTTAAAACCCATCTTTTGTCTCTTTAACATTGTATATGAGGGTCTTTATGATCTGGCCCCTGGCTGTTTCTCTGACATCTCAAGACCATTCTCTATGCTTACTATGTTCCAGCCACATTCATTTTTTTTTTTTTTTTCTATTTCTTTAACAAAGATCATGCCCATTTCGGATCTCTCTACTTGCTGGTTCTTCTGCCTAGAAGGTGCCAGATCTTTGCATCTTCGTTTCTTCCCATTTAGGTTTCAGTACAAGTATTGCTTCTTTATGGAGATATTCTCTGGTAACTCAATCTAATGTCTAAAGTTGCCTCCCAACCACATTATATCACATTGTCTTGTTTTATTTCCCTTACAGTAGTAATTGTTGCTTAAAATCATTTTGTTTGTTGTTTGTTTTCCCCCAACAGAGTATAAGATTTATGAAATCAAGGACTTGTGTCTTCTTATTTATAGCTAATCAAGGACTCAAATTTATTGCAAGAATGAGTGAATAGAAAACTCACAGAACTGAAAGATTTAGGGTATGGTTAGTACATAGAGTGGAAAGGAGATTGGAGAGAAATAAAGCAGTGTGGAGCCAAAGAAGGGTTACAAGTAGGAAGTAACATCAATTCAAGGAATATTAAGTAAGAAATTACTCTGTGCAAGATTTACGCTAGGCACTGAGGCTCACCTTCTTGTTAAAGATTCTTCTGGGGGGGTGGGGAGAACAGATTAAAAAGGGACAAGACCAGTGGCAGGAGACCTGTGGTAATGCTGGTGAGAAGTCATGCTGGTGTGATCTTGGAAAGTGACAGTGGAGATGGATGGAAATGAATGGGTTCCAGGAAGACTTGAAAAGAGATAGAATTGAGCAGATCTGATTTTTTTCTGGCAAAAAGAGAAATAAGGATTAATAAAGCTTGAGTGGGTGGCTAGAGCTGTGTCACAGGAGGATGCGTTCTGTAGCAGAAATAGGGGGAGTTCAGTTTTGCATGGGTGACGTGGAGATCCTTGTGGGACATTCGGCAAAGATGTCTGCTAGGCAGTTGGATATACTGATCTGAAGTTCAAGTGAGGGAAGTGTGCACAGTGGAGATTTAGAAGCCATCTATGTATAGATGATAAACACGATCATGGGATGTAATGACAGAACTGGGAACCACAGATATACGCAGCATAGGTAGAAGGAATGCTAGCCCGAAGGACACTTACAGAATCAGCCAACAGAGAACAAACTGGAAGGGTGTCATGAAAGTGAAGAGAAGGGTGTTTTTTATGAGGGTGGAAATGGTGGACAGTGTCAAATCAAGTGTTAACTGACATCAGAACTGGTGGTCCGTGAGACAGCAGTTCTATGGAAGCCATGCGCTTTGGCCATTCCTGGAACGTTTGCATGGCTGCAAGAAGTCAGGACGCCAAGTCAGGCGAAGGCACAGTAGTCGCTAAAGTGAGATTGGATTCAAAGGAGGGTTTTCGTGAGGTACTTGTTTTACTTTAAGAATAAGAGCTTTTCCAAACCGATGGCCAGGATGATAGATTAAATAAAAACCAAGGTCGTGGTGCCTGGGTGGCTCAGTCTGTTCAGCGTCCGACTTCGGCTCAGGTCATGGTCTCGCAGTTCGTGGGTTTGAGCCCCGCGTCGGGCTCCGTGCTGACAGCTCAGAGCCTGGAGCCTGCTTCGGGTTCTGTGTCTCTCCACCTCTCGGCCCCTCTCCTGCTCATGCTCTGTGTCTCTCTGTCTCTCAATAATAAATAAACGTTAAAAAAAAAAAAAACAACACAAATAAAAACCAAGGTCAAGAGGAAGAGCATACGATGGAGGGAAGGTAGGCAGTGAAGGTGAAGCAAGATGTGCGTAGCGTACCGGGGCCTGTGGAGGCTCGGCGAGGGCACAGTTGGTTTTGTTATACGAGGACTTCTACTTTTAACCAATATGAAAATGTCCCTGAGATAAAAATTTCTTAAAGAGGAAGGCAGTAAAGCAGGAAGCATCACTTTGGAGTTAGAACCTGAAAATGGCCAGCTGCATATGCCTCACGGGAGCAAGTTTTTTTATACCCAGAGACCTGAAACTGCTCGGAGTGTCGGGCAGAAAAGACAAGACCGACCCTTTCCTCCCGGCCCTGAGGTTTTGCGGTACGTGGGGCAGCCAGCACCGCAGCCAGAGGTGTGGTTGCAGTAGCGGTAGCCGCAGTGGGGCCCTCGGCCTGTGCACCGGTTTCAATCCAGGCCGAGAAGTGGAGGCAGTTAGCAAACAGATGGAGGGTTCAGGTGAATTCCCTAGAATGAATTGTCCTGAACCACAAAAGGTCTGGGTCTGTTTTCCTCACCAGATTAGTGGGAGGTTTTCGGATGCCATCTCTTAGCAGTGGAATCTAATTTTTCCTGTAGCTTTTGGGCATGTGTGAAATCAGTGTTACCCCGTTATACAAATTTTCAGCAAAAACACTGGGAAGGGAGAAGGGGGAAATATTTCAGCTATTATTCGTATGCATTCCGTGTTCGAATCTAAGGACAGTCAATCAATTGAGTGGGAATTGATGAATGTGCATGATTTCACACAGTATTTCAAAGGCAAGATAACAGGATTTGGTAACATTCTTAAAAAGGATATTCTCCAATATATATTAATGGTAGTTACTCTTTTTTTTTTTTTTTTTTTTTTTGGTCAAGAATAGAAAACCAGGAAATTATACCATCAAATTTTGTTTTAAAAGTGAACAAGCAGGGGCGCCTGGGTGGCTCAGTCGGTTAAGCGGCCGACTTCGGCTCAGGTCATCATCTCGCGGTCCGTGAGTTCGAGCCCCGCGTCGGGCTCTGTGCTGACAGCTCAGAGCCTGGAGCCTGTTTCGGATTCTGTGTCTCCCTCTCTCTGACCCTCCCCAGTTCATGCTCTGTCTCTCTCTGTCTCAAAAATAAATAAAAACGTTAAAAAAAAAAAAAAAGTGAACAAGCAGATTAAATGTGGCCTGTAATGTATTTATTACACGATCAATTGATGGAGCAAGAAATAGGTTGTATCAACTGGTTACTTAGTGGTACTTAATAAAAAATAAACTTGATTGTATAACTTAAAAACTGGTGTTTAAAGAGGGTGTAAAGCAGGGGTAAATTATTTATTTATGGTCAAACCTGTTTTTGAATTTAAGGATCATCAATGGGAAGCAGTGACTGTGCCTGAGGAAAGAGTACAAATATACAGCATTGAAGGTATTAAGCTTATTTTCTACTTGATTCTTATCACATGGCAGTTATATGCTCTCTGGGGTAAAAAAATACTCATGAAAACAAAGTCAACAGTTTCTTGTATTCACATTACTAACAGAATTCCCTGAACCCACATTTCCCTCACCCCCAATTTCCTGACTCCTTTTGGAACTTATTTTTGTTATCTAGTCTAAAACCCATGATCAGTCACTTTATTGTCAATATATTCAAGGCTCTTGCCTTTTTCTTCTATTAGTGTGATTAGATCCAGACATCTAGTTCCTGCACTTTTATGACTGGCATTGTGTAACATTGCTGGACAAAGTCCTACAACTTGTAAGACTGGCCCCACTACAGATTCACATATCGAGATATATTTTAGTCATTTCAGTGGGGATGTAGTGGTATGTCATGATAGTCTTTTGTTTTTAATTAAAAAAACTTTTTTAATGATTGTTTATTTTTGAGACAGAGAGAGAGAGACAGAACATGAGCTGGGAGGGGCACAGAGAGAAGGAGACACAAAATCCAAAGCAGGCTCCAGGCTCTGAGCTGTCAGCACAGAGCCCAACGAGGGGCTCAAACTCATGAACCATAAGCCGAGTTGGACGCTCAACCGACTGAGCCACCTAGGCACCCCAGTCATGATTGTCATTAATTGCAAATAACTGGTGACCAGAAATGCTAAGCACTTTTATTATTTTTTTAATTCAAATCCAAGTTAGTAAACCTATAGTGTAATAATGGTTTCAGGAGTAGAAATTAGTGATTCATCACTTAAGTATAACACCCAGCGCTCATCTTTAATGACCATCACCTGTTTAGTCCAAGACCTCTCCAGCAACACTCAGTTTGTTCTTTGTATTTAGGAGTCTCTTATGGTTTGCCTCCCTGTTTTTATTTTATTTTTCCTTCCCTTCCCCTGTGTTCATCTGTTGTGTTTCTTAAATTCCACATGTGTGAAATCATATGATATTTGTCTTTCTTTGACTGACTTATTTAGCTTAATGTAATACCCTCCAGTTCCATCCATGTTGTTGCAAATGGCAGGATTTCAGTCTTTTTGATCTGAGTCGTATTCCACTGTGTGTGTTTGCGCACACGTATACATACACACACATAATAACACACACACACACACACATAAACATCACATTTCCTTTATCCATTCATCAGTTGATGGACATGTGGGCTCTTTCCATAATTTGGCTATTGTCAGTAGTGTTGCTATAAACTGCTATAAACGTTGGGGTGCATGTGCCCCTTTGAATCAGCATTTTTGTATCCTTTGGATAAATACCTAGTAGTGCAACTGCTGGGTTGTAGGGTAGCTCTATTTTCAATTTTTTGAGGAACCTCCATACTGTTTTCCAGAGTGGCTGCAATAGTTTGCATTCCCACCAGCAGTGCAGAAGGGTTTCCTTTTTGAACACTTTGGGGTGTTCTCTCGCCAACATCTGTTGTTGCCTGAGTTGTTAATTTTAGCCATTCTGAAAGGTGTGAGGTGGTATCTCATCGTGGTTTTGATTTGTATTTCCCTGATGATGAGTGATGTTGAGTCTCTTTTCATGTGTCTGTTAGCGATCTGTATGTCTTCTTTGGAAAAGTGTCTCTTCATGTATTTTGCTCATTTCTTCACTGGAATATTTGTTTTTTGGGTGTTGAGCTTGAGAAGTCCTTTATACATTTTGGATGCTAAGCCTTTGTCTGATACATCATTTGCAAATATCTTCTCCCATTCTGTCAGTTGCCTTTTAGTTTTGTTGATTGTTTCCTTTACTGTGCAGAAGCTTTTTATCTCGATGAGGTCCCAATAGTTCGTTTTTGCTTTTGTTTCCCTTGCCTCCAGAGACGTGTCTAGTAAGAAGTTGCTCTAGCTAAGGTCAAAGAGTTTGTTGTTTGTTTTCTCCTCTAGAATTTTGATGGTTTCCTGTCTAACATTTAGGTTTTTTATCCATTTTGAGTTTATTTTTGTGTGTGGTGTAAGAAAGTGGTCCAGGTTCATTCTTCTGCATGTCGCTGTCCAGTTTTCCCGGTACCACTTGCTGAAGAGACTGTCTTTTTCCATTGGATACTCTTTCCTGATTTGTCAAAGATTAGTTGGCCGTACCTTGGTGGGTCCATTTCTGGGTTCTGTATTCTCTTCCGTTGATCTATGTGTCTGTTTTTGTGCCAGTACCATAGTATCTTGATTACAGTCTTGTAGTATAGCTTGAAGTCTGATACTCTACGTGGAAAACCCAAAAGCCTCCACCAAAAAACTGCTGATACTGATACATGAATTCAGCAGAGTAGCAGGATATGAGATCAATGTGCAGGAAGAAATCAGTTGTATTTCTATATACCACTTATGAAACAGCAGAAAGACAAATCAAGGAATCAGTCCCATTTACAGTTGCACCAAAACCCATAAAACACGTAGGAGTAAACCTAGTTGAAGAGCTAAAAGATCTGTATGCTGAAAACTATAGAAAGCTTGTGAAAGAAATTGAAGAAGACACAAAGAAATGGAAAAACATTCCATGCTCATGGATTGGAAGAACAATTATTGTTAAAATGTCAGTACTACCCGAAGCAATGTACACATTCAGTGAAATCCCTATCAAAATATTACCAGCATTCTTCACAGAGCTGCAACAAACAATTCTAAAATTTGGGTGAAATCGCAAAAGACCCCGAATAGCCAAAGTGATGTGGAAAAAGAAAACCAAAGCTGTAGGCATCACAATTCCGGACTTCGAGCACTTTTGCATGTGCTTGGTTGTCATTCATATATATTCCTTTGTGACGTATCTGTTTAAATATTTTGTCCTTTTTTTTACTGGGCTGTCTTTTTTTATATTAAGTTTTTGGATTCTTACAAATATTGTGCATACCAATCCTTTGATAGATACATATGTGTATTCTCTCCCCATCTGTGTCTTGCTTTTTAAGTTTGTTAATGGTGTCTTTAATGAGCAGAAGTCTTTAAGTTTACAGTCCACTTTATCACTTTTTTCATTTGTGCTTTTGCTTTATGTAACTTTTGCCTACTACCAAATCATAAAGAACTTTTGTTTTTCTGTCAGAACTTCGTGGTTTTAGCTTTTATGTTTAGGATTATGATCCATTACAAATTAATATTTGGTTCTGGTATGATACAGGAGTTGAGGTTCATTTTTATTTTTCTATGGACATGCAGTTACTTCTAGGACTATTTGATGAAAAGGCTTTCCTTTCCCCACTGGATGTCATTGATTCCCTTCTTGAAAGTCAGATGACTGATAGAAGTTCACATCTTATTTCTTAAAGCTGTACTCCATCCCACGGATCTATTTTCCGTTCACTATGCCAGTCCCACACTGTTTTAATTACTGTAGATTTTTAGTTAGTCTTGAAATTGGGTAGTACAAGTCTTCTAAAATTGTGGGTTTTTTTTTTTTTTTTCAGGAAATTCTAGATCTTTTGTATTTCCATATAACTTTTAGAGTTGACCTACTACTTGCTACAAAAAGCCTGCTGGATGTATGATTGCGATTGTAGTTTGAGAGGGGGAGAGGCAACATTGTGACGATAGTACGTATTTCAGTCCACTAATGTGGTATATCTTTACATTTATTCGGGTCTTTAATTTCGCTCCACAGCGCTTTGTAGTTTTCAGTGTAGAAATCTTACACACCCCTTGATGAACTTATTCCTGAGTCTTCGATCTTACCTTATATGATTGTAAATGGAATGAATCTTTAATTTCATTTTCCAAATATTTTCTATTAGTATATAAAAATATAACTGATTTTGCAATACTTACCTCGTATCCTACAATCTTGCCAAAGTCACTATTTAGTTCCAGTGGTTGTAATGTGGATTCCTGAGGTTATTCTAGGTAGTCGGTCATGGTGTCTGCAGATAGATAGGGTTTTACTTCTGATTCTAAGGCCCTTCCTTAACTAACTTCCTTCCTTTATTCCTCTCTTCCTCCACTCCTCCCTCCCTTTCTTTCTTTATCCTTCTTTTATTCTCCCCTCCCTCCCTTCCTTTATTCCTCCCTTTGCACTATTGCAATGGCTAGAACTTCTAGTACAATATTGAATAGAAGTGGTAAAAGTGGTCATCTTTGCTTTCTTCATCATCTTTGCTTAAGGAAGAATATTGAGTATTTGACCACTAAGCATGACGTTAGCTGAAGGTTTTTGTAGATAAACTTCCATCGGGTTGAGGAAGCTGGTGAGTCTTCACATGTATAAACACACATTGAAACCATTAGGGTATTCAAGTTAGTAAATATATCCAGTCTCCCTAAATGTTCTTTATGCTCCTTTTTTTTAAATTTTTAATTTTTAGGGGCGCCCGGGTGGCTCCGTCGGTTGAGCGTCCGACTTCAGCTCAGGTCACGATCTCGCGGTCTGTGAGTTCGAGCCCCGCGTCGGGCTCTGGGCTGATGGCTCAGAGCCTGGAGCCTGCTTCCGATTTTGTGTCTCCTTCTCTCTCTGACCCTCCCCCGTTCACACTCTGTCTCTCTCTGCCTCAAAAATAAATAAACGTTAAAAAAAAAAAAGATTTATTAATTTTTAATTTTTAGAGAGAGAAATAAAGCATGAGCACGGGAGAAGGGCAGAGGGAAAGAGAGAATCTCAAGCAGGCTCTACACACAGTGTGGAGCCCAAAACAGGGCTTGATCCCGTGACCCTGGGATCGTGACCTGAGCCAAAATCAAGGGTCAGACACTCAACCCACTGAGCCACCCAGGCACCCCTATGCTCCTTTTGATCTGTTCATCCCATCTCCTACTCTATCCCCAGGAAGTCACTGATGTTTTCTGTACCTTGGATAAGTTTACGTTTTCTGCAGTCTCTATAAATAGAATTATACAGCATGTAGCAATTTTTTCTGGCTACTTTCTTTTAGTAATGCATATGTGTATACATACATACTTGTATCAGTATATGATGTATTTATGTATACTGTCTATGTAATATATAATATACAAAATCTACATGTAGAAGTATATATTCTACATATTTTACATGACATATATTACACATAATATATACATTTATATAGGACATATTTTGTATATACATTTGTATTTTTTTTTTATTTAGCCACATCACATGTATCAAGAGTTTAATCCTTTTTATTGCTGAATGGTATTCCAGTGTATGGTTTTACTTCAGTTTGTTCCGCCCATTCCCCTGTTGATGACTATCTGGAGTGTTCCCTGTTTCCAGCTATTATAAAATGCCACTGAAAATATTCATGTATAATTATCTTCATGTATGTGTGATTATATATATGCTTTTATTTCTCCTGGATAAATATCAGGGAGTGTGATCAAAAGCACAGGTATAGGTTTACCTTTTTCAGAAACTTTTAGACTTGTCCAGAGCAGTTTTATCATTTTACATTTTTACCACCAGTGTGTGAGAGTTCCAGTTGTCCACATCCTTGACGACACTCTGTAGGGTCAGTCTTCCCTCCTTGCCGTATTACGCTGCCGGGAACCTTCAGTACCATGTTGAGTAGAAGTGATGGGAGCCTATGTCTTGACCTAGTTTCTGATGTTAAGGGGAAAGCATTTTTTTTTCACTATGACCTATTTACGGTGACACTTTTTCATGTGTACCCTCTATCAGACTGAGGAAATTCTCTTTTATTCCTAAGCTGCTGAGAGCCCTCCTTGATAATAAAGAATGTTGGATTTGGGGAAATGCTTTTCCTGCATGTGTTGATGTAATATATGGTTTCTCTTGTTAGGTTCCTAATAGAAATACATTGATTTTCCAATGTTAGACTAACTTTGCATTCTAGGGATAAACCCCACTTGGTTTTGGTATGTATTCTCCTTTTCTGTATCATTGGCACTGATTCCCAGAAGTCAGGCAGGAATTTGATGTTCTGTATGCTAGGTCTATGTCTTTCTGTGGCAGAGTGCAGGCAGTGTTACTAGCCTCACGGAATGAATTGGCAAGTTTTCCATAGTCTTCAGGTTTCTTTTTTAAGTTTATTTATTTTGAGAGTGGGCACAAGCAGAGGGGAGCAGAGAGAGAGAGAGAGAGAGAGAGAGAGAGAGAGAGAGAGAGAGAGAGAGAATCCCAAGCAGGCTCCGTGCTGCTGGCACAGAGCCTGCCCGGTATGGGGCTTGAGCTCACGAACTGCAAGATCATGGCCTGAGCCAAAATCCGGAGCTGGACACTTGACCGACTGAGCCACCCAGGCACTGCATAGTTTTCAGTTTTCTACAAGAATGTGTGTAAAATTGGTATTGTTTCTTTCTTAACTACTTGCTAGTATTTGCACCTTTCTTTGTTGTGAAGGCTCTTAACCACAAATTCAGTTTATTTAATAACTAAGGAGTTTTTCATGTTACCTATTTCTTCCTGAGTAAACTGATAATTTGTGTCTCGTAATCTCTCCATTTCATCCATATTGTCAGATTTATTGGTATTAAGTGGTTTATTGTGGCCCCTTCCTGTCCTTACTGTCTGTAGACTATAATGATGGCCTGTCTGTCACTTCTGATGTTCATAACTTGTATCTTTTTTTCCTGATCAGTCTGATGAAAGGAGAATATCGATTTATTGATATTGTCAAAGAACCAGCCCTTGGTTTTATTGATTTTTCTCTTTTGTTTTCCTGTTTTCAATCTTGCTGACCTCTGCTCTCATGTTTATTGTTTCTTTATTTTCAGCTTACTTTGGTTTTAATTTGCCTTTCTGTTTCTGGTGTCTCAGGGTGGAAGCTGAAGTCATTGATCTGAGACTGTTTATTCTTCTAGTATAGCCATTTCAGCTTTATTGTATTGTACTTTATGAAGATGCTTTTAAAATTTTTATTTATGTTTTATTTTAGAGAGGAGGGGAGAGGGGCAGAGGAAGAGAGAGAGAGAATCCCAAGCAGGCTCCATGCTCAGTGCAGAGCCTGATGCAGGGGCCCAATGTGGAGCTAGACACAGGGCTCAATCTCACGACCCTGGGAAGATGACCTGAGCCAAGACCAAGAGTCAGGCGCTCAACCGACTGAGCCAACCAGGTGTCCTGCCATTTACAATTTACAGCTTTAAATTCTCTCCGAGTACTTCCTAGCAGCATCCAGCTATACAAATTACCATATGTTGTATTTCCATTTTCATTAATCTGATTAAGATTTTTCTTTTGATTTCTTTTTTGACCCATAGTTTTATTTAGAAATTTTTTATGTAGATTCCATGTATTTGGGATTTCAGAGATAACTATTTCATTGTTATTAGAGGGCATACTTTGTATGATTTGAGAATCCTTTTAAAAATCTTGACACTTATTTTATGACCCAGCATGTGGTCTGTAATGATAAATCTTCTGTGTGCACTTGAAAGGAATGGGCATTCTATGGTTGGGTGGGAGGGTGGGTTGACAATGTTGTTTGAGTCTTACATATCCTGTTCATCCGCTTGTCCTGTGTTACTGAGAGGGGGGTATGGAAGTCACCATTGTAATTGTGATTTTTTTCCTGTTGAGTTCTATCATTTTTTGCTTCAGGTATTTTCACTCTCTACGATTAGTTGCACAAACATGTAGTAGAATCTTTTCTTGTTAAATTGACCCCTTGATCTTTATGAAATGACCCTGTTCTTCCTGTAGTTAAATTCTTTGCTCTGTAATCTACTTTAATATTAAGATACCTTCTCCAGCTTTCTGTTGGTTAATTATGGCATGGCATATCTTTCTTTATTTTTAACTCATTTTTGTCTATTTAATGTGGGTTACTTGTAGGCATCATATACTAAAGGCATTGTTTTTTAAGTGTAATTTGACAATGTCTGCCTTTGAATTACGGTGTTTGATGTGATTCTGAATACGCTTTAAATTTACCAGCTAGCTCTTGTTTTTTCTCCCTACCACTCCTTCTGCCATGTTTGTTTTTCTCTCTTTCTTCTTTTGTATTAATTGATTTTTCCAGTGATTTTATTATGTCTCTTTTGTTGGCTTTATACCCCCTTCAATGGTTGATTTGGGGTTTATTTTATACATCTTTAGCTTGATAGTGTGTAATATTATGCCCTCTTATGTGTAGCATGGGAACTCCGTAACAGTATACTTCCATTTTTGCTTTCCTAGCTTTTGTGCCATTGCTGTCAGTTGTACAAAAAAGTTCTTTGTCTGTCTGTCGTTGTTGTTTTGGTTTTGCGTGTGTCAGAAACTTTGCAATATGAGTAAGATCATGACCTGAGCCAAGATCAAGAGTTGCACATTTAATGGACTGAGCCACCCAGGTGCCCCTCACATCTTATATTTTTATGGTACCCATATTTTTATGATACATGTGTTACTGTATTTTCAAACAAAAAGCCTACTTGGATCCTCTGTCTTCCTCTAGCCCTCTTACTCTTTTTCCATTTATAGCTAACTTTGAGAGTTTTTACTAAATCTTTTTTCTCCTGCTTTTCAGTCCTGCTCTTACTACATTCTGTTTTCTGTCCCACTCCACTGAATTTTAGATGTCCAAATAATAAACTTTATTATTAGTATCAGTTTGCACACTTGCAGTCCTCGTACTGACCCTTCCCTTACATTTGACACTGTTGACTACACTTTGATTTTTGAATCTTTTTTCCTAATTTCTTAACTAAGCTCTAGATAGAGATGTGAGCAATAAACTATCCCACCTTTATATGTTTGCAGATGTCTCAAATATCTAAACCCACATCTAAAACTAAACTCAATTAAAAATAGAACTACCCTAAGACCTAGGAATACACTAGTAGGTATTTGTCCAAAGGATACAAAAATGCTGATTTGAAGGGGCACATGCACCCCGATGTTTATAGCAGCACTGTCAACAATAGCCAAATTATGGAAAGAGCCCACATGTCCATTGACCAATGTATGGATAGAGAAAATGTGGTACACACACACACACACACACACAATGGAATATTACTCAGCATCAAAAAGAATGAAATCTTGCCATTTGCAACAACATGGATGGAACTAGAATGTATTATGCTAAACAAAATAAGTCAGACAAACAACCCTAACCCTAACTCACTCATATGTGGAATTTAAGAAACGCAACAGATGAACGTAGGGGAAGGGAAGAAAAACTAAGATAAAAGCAGAGACGGGGGTAAGCCACCAGAGGCTCTTTTTTTTTTTTTTTTTAAGTGTTTATTTATTTTTGAGACGATGCAAGAGACAGAGTGCAAGCGGTGGAGGGGCAGACAGAGGGAGACACAGAATCTGAAGCGGGGTCCAGGCTCTGAGCGGTCAGCCCAGAGCCCGACACGGGGCTTGAACCCATGAACCGTGAGATCATGACCTGAGCCGAAGTCGGACACTTAACCGACTGAGCCACCCAGGCGCCCCCAGAGACTCTTAAATACAGAGAACAAACTGAGGGTTGCTGGAGGGGAAGTAGGTGAGCGGATGGGCTAAATGGGGGATGGGCATTAAGGCGGGCACTGTTGTGTTGACCAATTGGTGTTATATGTAAGTGATGAATCACTGAAACCAACGTTACACTGTGTGTTAACTAACTTGAATTTAAATAAACTTAAAATTGATAAAAATGAAACTAAACTCATGATTCTATCCCACCAAACTCCTTCTTTATTTCCTGTTTTGACAAATGGTAGGATAACCTTCCAGCTCCCCCCGCCCCATACAGAAGCCACTCTTGATCGTTTCCTTCCCTTAACTGATCTTTTTCCACATCCATTTTTTACTGTCTCTTAAAATCTTTTGAATTTCTTCTCTCTCCTCTATTTTCACGCCAATCACTGCTGCCACTTCTTAATGCGGTTCTGTCTTGCATCTTGCCAAGTGTAGCTGCACATAATTGGGCAAAAAAAAAGTTATTTTCATTGTTTTAATAGCATAACTTGAAGCTGATTTTTAAGATTTTCCGATATAAAACTCATCCTGATTTTACGAGGATACTTTTATAAAAAACATTAAGTTCTTTATATGTGGATTAAAAGTGTTTTGGGGGGGCTTCCTGATTGGTGAATAAGAATGTATCATTGTGCCAGGAGGGTGGTACAACCTAAAATTCACAGGGATAGGAGCTCCTGTCTCTGGACCCTTCCAGACCTCATGCTACTTATCTCTCCACCTGGCTGTTTGTTTGTATCCTTTAATATCCTTCATAATAATGTGGTAATCTAATGTAACCTGTATGGAGCAGGCAAGACCGAATTTTTACATGAATGGCACCCATGGAAGTAAAAAAAAAACAAAAAAAAAAAAACAAAAAAAAAGCAAAACCTCGAGATCAGTTAGTATACTTGCAGACTAGGGGATGAGGAGGCAGCACAATGGGGTGCATGCAGTTAGACCCTTTTGTATATAATATGTAAGAATTTTTATTTATTTAGTCTCCATGGACGATCTTAAAAATTTTTTAAATGCCTTTGCAGGAGAAAGCATATTATTATATTCATGTACCTATAGTGTATTGGAATCTCCTATGGGAATGTAGATAACATAAGGTCCAAATATGTTTATCTGTAAATACTTGGATTCTTTAGCGAGCAATAAAATGACTTTTCTGATATCTCAGTAATATTGCTAATTAAAAACAAGCCATGACATAGTCCACGCAGTCAAAGGAAATACCAGAAGTTTCAACAAAGCTGACAATAAAAGATAACAAATATCAACTAATTCTTATATAGTTACAATATATGTGGAGGACACTTTGCACATAAAGGCACAAAGCATTCAGCAACATTTGAAGTAATTTCTAATACCATGGTTAGGTAAGCAGCGAAGTAAATGTTTCATTTACTAGTTCATAGCAAGCTGCAGAAAAAAATCAGATCAGAGCGATACAATAATCAGCACAAATATACATCAGGATTATACATTTTCTGATATTCATCATCAGCATTCAAAACATTATTGTCTTCAAAGTCACCAAACTTTCATCTCTAAAGTCTGAATACCTGTTCCTGTTGACACACATGACTTTTTTTCCCAAAATAAAACCACCGCACTCTTTAAATTAGAGACTGTCACCACTGTCTTCAAGCAATTAATAATTCTTATTACCGTGACAGATGTTACTCTGGAAGCTCTCATGACCATATCGTTGCAAAAACAACCCATATTCTGCTTGAGTAAGCCTCATAGGAATCAGAATTTTATAGCCAATGGAGACAGTTATCCCGTGGGTTAGGTCATGGAGTAGCCAGTAGAGCTTTCCCTGATGCAGAGAAATTTTTCTACATGGTGTGCTCCATTTCCATCAGGGTGTTTTCCTCCTGCCCCAAAGTGTACACTGGGGGCAGGTGTGACGACTTGCCAGTCAACAGGAGCACTGGCAGAGTAGGACAGGACCCTGGTGGCCTGTAGTCCATAGTACAGGCACTTGAATTGGATGCCAAGTGATTCCGAAGGGACGTAAATCCCTCTTACAAACTGGCACTGACTGTTTTCACTGGATCAGTGAATTCATGAGGAATTGCACCGTATTCTTCTTCAGTTTCCTGGCACTCAAGTTGTTTGACCGTTGTTGACTGTCAACTTGTTTGTAACAACTGGATTTAACAGAAATGTTTGAATAGATGCTTTTGCCTAAAAATATACTTATTTATGTATGGAACTGAAGTTATTTTGTTTGCCTCTTTTAAGTTAAGCAAATAGTTCCCTTAGATGTGTTCCAGAACTATTTACTAAGAACCTGTGAGTGTCCAAAACATATTTATGGCTTTAGCTTATTAGTTATTAGCCTGTAATTCATCGATCAGAAGACTCGGAAAAATAAATTGAATTGATTTGTTTGCATATTGTTAGATCCAGAAGTTAATATTATTTCGATTTAATGAATATGCTGCATGACTTTCTTATTTATACTGTACCTATAGAGTGGCAGCATAGAAATGAATGTAAACTAATCAGTATGATTTGTCTATGTGCAGTGAGAGAATCGAAGAAGCTACTGACCATAATCTTGAAAAATATAGTAAAAATTAGTAAAAGAGAAGGGAAAGAATTGCTTCTGTATTTTGATGCATCATTGGAAATTGCTAGTGTGACACAAAAAATTTGGGGTGCAAATAAATACAGGGTAAGTGTTTTAATTCTTTTTAATACATACTTTCATCAAATTCTTTTAAATAAATATTTATTTTCATAATTCTGGAAACTTTTAGTTATTTGGGGCTATAAGTTTCATTGATTTTTTTTCCCTAGAATTCTTAAAATGACATGTAGATTTTAGTTTTTAAAATTTGTAATGTGGAATAGCCATCAGATTGTTAGTTGTATCCTTGAGACACCTGTTTAGAATCTCAGATCACAAAATAAGCTGCAGTACTCAAAACATCTGACAAAATTCCTGCTAGGTGTTTAAAAAGTGAATTGAGACAAAACCCTGTTTTTACGATAGTAAACATTGGGAGAATTACAGACTGTACCCCAGAAGAAGTGAATGAGTGGCATAGGGAAAATAGGGTATAGAAGTTGAGGAAAGAGAATGCTTGTTAAGAGACTTAAAGGAAAGGCTTTGGAGATGGGGCTTGATATGGCTTTGGAAATTGATGGGTGTAATTTAGATAAGGTGCTTTCTAGAATTGTGGAAGACATCATGAGTTCGTAAGGTGACAATTCATGTTAAGTTTGAGGGAGATATCCCGTTGACAAGCTTGGGTAATGCATGTCTTAGTCTGTGCAGGCTGCGGTAACAAAAATACCATACACTTGGTGGTTTCAGTGACACACATTGACTTCTCATAGTTCTGGAGGCTAGAAGTCCAAGATCAGGTGCTAGCAGACTTATTTTCTGGTAAGGGCCCACTTCCTGGTTCACAGTGGCTATCTTCTCGCTGTGTCCTCACATGGCAGAAGGGGGTGAAGGAGCTCTTTGGGGTCTCATGAGGGCACTGATCCCATTCATGAGGGCCCTGCCCTGATAACCCACTCACCTCCCAAAGGCCCCACCTCCTAATACCATCTCTTGGGGATTAGGTTTCAATGTGTGAATTTTGGGGGGGACACATTCAGTTTATAGCTGTGGGAAAGATTTATGGTAAAGAAAAAGAGACTATGTTTCTGAGGGACCCTCACCAAAATGGCAGGCTAGGAAGACTGATTAGTGAAGAGACATTACGGTATTCTGAGAAGGGTATTTACATACGCAAAATAATGATTTGAGATAATACAGCAGTTTTGAAAGGAAACAGGAAATAACTGCATTAAAATAGAAGGAACTGAGAGAAAATGACATCTCTTTGAATTAATTTTAGGAATTTACCAGAAAACAAGGTATTTCCGTTGCCAAAACATCTGTGCATATAATTTTTGATGCAAGTGGATCACAGGTATGTGTCTGACTTACTTGATTTTTATCGCTGGGCTAAGCTGAACCATAAGTACTAGGACAGTATGATGTTAGAGGGTGAGTAGCTAAAAGATCTCTTGTCTCAGCATAGAGAGTGCCCCAATAAGATGTATGGGATTTTTAAAGTATGTTACTATTTTAGTACAGAAGATAGTTATTAATAGTTTTGATAACTTTAAAAATTAGAAGTATATGTCCTGCCTCTACTGCCAAAGTTGGTTTTCTGTCTGTTGACATTTGAAACGTGGATGCTTTTTTGTTGGGTCAATCTGTAGGACTAAGTACACGGAAGACAGAAAGAATTGACCCAAGTGTGGGATGAGTAGGCGCTTGATTAAGACATCCAGTGATTTTTAAATTTTTTTTTTTTTAATGTTTATTTATTTTTGAGACAGAGAGAGACAGAGCATGAACGGGGGAGGGGCAGAGAGAGAGGGAGACACAGAATCGGAAGCAAGCTCCAGGCTCTGAGCCATCAGCCCAGAGCCCGACACGGGCTCGAACTCGCGGACCGCGAGATCGTGACCTGAGCTGAAGTCGGACGCTTAACCGATTGAGCCACCCAGGCGCCCCAAGACATCCAGTGATTTTTGAGAACTTTGTGTGGTTTGGAGTTTGAAATACTTTTTTCCACACTCTCTCCAACAGATTCTGGTGCCAGAAAGTCAAATCTCACCCATGCAAGAGGAAATCATTAGTTTGAAGGAAAAACCTAACTCCCAAAAGGAATTCGCTAAACCTCCAAAATGTATCAAAAACAGCAATCAAGGGGACAGAAAGAATAGTCAGCTTGGGGTAAATACGGTGTCAAAATAGTTGTTTATAAAACGGCATAGATCAAATCATTGCTGTATGTAATTATAGAAAAAGGTATCTAGAGTTTACATTAATGGTCGTCATCAATAACATTTCAGAGTATTTTCCCCTGCCTTTTACAAATGCAAACAAAAGCATTGTGCTTTAGCAATTCTGTTTATGTGTAAGTGTAAGAGAGTAACTACCACTTTTTACATTTATCCCCTGTTTTGTATTTGCTTTTGGCCTTATGCAGAACACAAATCCATAATGCAGTGTCTCTTTATTCACACAAGGACAGAAAGCAAAGTAGTAAGCTCTTCCTCCTTCTCCTTCTCCTCCTCCTCCTCCTCCTCCTCCTCCTCCTCCTCCTCCTCCTCCTCGTGGAGACTCCCTTCTAGGCCACACTCAACAGAACCAGCACTCCACCTTCTTCCCTCGCTGTGACACTTGACATGGCCAACAGCCCTGTCTTTCCTATTGTCCTCTCCTCCTCTGATTTCTGCTAGCATTTTAATTGTCTCCCTACTCTGTCATTACGTTGGAGGTACTTTCCCTCCCTACATTCTGGATGTAGATTTGCTCTAAAAGCGTGGCTCAGCCTCCTGAACACGTCTGTGCCTTCTCGCTTACAGAGCTCCTTCACGTGCCCAGTGTAAACTCTTGAAATGTACCGGACCTCTCTTCAAAGTGCCACAGTGACGCCTCGCTCTTCTGGTGTTTCCTTTGGTGTGTCCCTCCAAGTCTTTTCCTAAAGTCTAACTTCAAACTCTTAAATCTTTTGTGTCAAATTCGCATCTGTCTGCATACTTCAGTGAGGCTACCGTTAGTGTTTGGATGGCGTCCTGAATCCAGCCTCCTCTCCTGTCACACCTAGGACCAAGGTACCCGCGGTGGTCCTTTCACAGCATCTCTCAAGTCCTTGCCTCCTCACGCCCTTCACTGTTGCTCATCTTCGCACACCTGGCTTGATGCAGCCACCCCCTCGTTGTTCTCGGACACGGTTGCTTCATCCTGTGAGCTACCCCGTGTGGTGTCCCATGCTTTTCTTAATACCGGCGTCCTGGTAGCATTCTTCTGCTCAGAAACTTTGTGATCTCTGTGTTTACCTTCCTGCCTCTAAACTCGGACTCGATTCTGGGACCTTCCGCGTCTCATTTTACTCTAAAGACCACTTTGAGTCACTTGCTTTTCTGCCTCTTTTTTATGTCGCACTAATTTTTGCGCCTCTACGTTCATCCGTGTTGTGTGTCCTTTTTTTTCACTTTTCCCCATCTCCCCCCGGCCCTTACGTTTGCAAGGCTTGATGATTAATTTCACTTCCCTTCATGGACCTTATCCAGCTGCAGTTTTTACTGACTTCTCACCTTTACACAACTGGAACTCTCACAGGCTCCCCCATACACTTTGACGTGTTGGTGTTACTGTCCTTTCCCGTTAATCTTGTTTCTTCGTTAAGTGAAATGTCAGTTTTCCTTAGACAATTCAGTTATAAAAGCCATTTGCCATTTGCTGTGCCTTTTGGTTTTTTTATGTAATATAATTTATAGTCAAATTGGTTTCCATACAGCACCCAGTGTTCATCCCAACAGGTGCCCTCCTCGATGCCCATCCCCCATTTTCCCCTCTCCCCCACTCCCCCATCAACCCTCAGTGTGTTCTCAGTATCCAAGAGTCTCTTACGGTTTGCCTCCCTCCCGCTTTGTAACTTTTTTTTCCCTTTCCCCCATGGTCTTCTGTTAAGTTTCTCAAGATCCACATATGGGTGAAAACATACGATATCTGTCTTTCTCTAACTGACTTATTTCACTTAGCATAATACCCTCCAGTTCCATCCACGTTGCTGCAAATGGCCAGATTTCAAATGAATAAAGAAGATGTGGTTTATATATACAATGGAATACTACTTGGCAATGCTGTGCCTTTTATATCCAAGTTGTACCTTGAGTAGTTATTTAAAATTCTTAGGACCCCCACCTTAAACTCAGTAAGTCATAAACTCTGGAAAAGATCTCTCTAAAAAACATTGCACCGTTGTGAAAGACCCACTGTGTTTTCGTTCAGAATTAACTGTGAAGCATTTACATGAATAAGTGACTTTCCAGGTCCCATTCACGATGCCGCTAGGAACTATCCTTCTTTGCACAAGAATCCATTGGTTCAGTAGTTTGTTTTCTGGTCGATCTTAGAATTCCCCCTTTTCCTCTCCTTTCCACCTTTCCTTCTCACCCCATTTACATACCTATTAAAATTCCTGCAGTATTTTTTTTTTAGTCTCGGGGGCAGGTGCCTTTAAAAAACAACAACAACAACAACACGGTTCTCCTCTGCCTCTTTGCAGTTTTTCATCATCTCCTCCTTTATATGACGCCCCCTGAAACTCCTGTTCCTGCAGCCCTTGCCTCTGCTTGCCTCCCTCTGTTCAGTCACTCTAGAATGAAGTCAGGAAATGTGCATCTTTATCAGAGCCACTAGCTCGTGCGTGTGCTGCTGAGTCTCTGAATCCCTGCAGCTACCTTTACTCCAAAGTCAGTTTGGTCTCCACAGATTATTAATACAATTTTTTAAAATATGTGAAAGTTTTGAGGAATGCTGAACGTTATGAAAGCATTCACGAACAAATTCGCCTAAGTCTGTATCCAAACATCACGCCCTGAAATAGAATAAGAAACTGAGCCATTGGTTGTAAGATACACCCAGTATCAGTAAAATATTTTCAGCTGGTATATAAAGGTGCTGTATTCCATATATCTGAATACTTTATAACTACTTTTTAAAAAATTATTTCTTAGCATGCGAGCAGGGCGAGCGGCAGAGAGAGAGAGGGAGAGAGAGAATCCCAAGCAGGCTTTGTGCTGTCAGTGTAGAACCTGACATGGGGCTTGAACTCACAAACTGTGAGATCATGACCTGAGCAGAAATCAAGAGTCGGACGCTTAACTGACTGAGGCACCCAGTGTCCCTCTATAAATACTTTTTAAAACAACATTCCTTGTTTGGGCTACCTATTCAATACCAAATATTTAGGATAGAACCTCTCAAGTCAGCCTAAAACAGAAATTTCTTGATATGATGTCATTTATAAAATACCATATGTCTTTTGGGTGTAGTCAAGGTAAATGTTATGAATAAAATTGTAGGACAGTTCATTTCAAAAGAGGATGTGTGTTTACTGTGGCTGCTTCTCATGGTTTCAGATAATTACTCCTAGCAAAAGAAAAATGTCTGAAGCATCAATGATTATTCCTGGTGCAGATAGATACACTGTGAGAAGCCCAATACTTTTAATCAACACATGTAAGTTTTATATTCTTGAAAGATTTCTAACATACATATTTATATATATGTCTATATTTTTGTGCATATATATATATATATATATATATATATATATACACTTTTTTTTAATGTGTTTATTTTATTTTTGAAAGACCACAAGCAGGGGAGGGGCAGAGAGAGGGGGACAGAGGATCTGAAGTGGGCTCTGCGCTGACAGGGTGACAGCAGTGAGCCTGATGTGGAGCTTGAACTCACAAACCACGAGATCATGACCTGAGCTGAAGTCGGACACTTAACCGACTGAGCCACCCAGGTGCCCCAGACATTATTATATCTTTAAAGCAGGCATTTTTTAATTCAGAGATATTCTGGGGATTTAATTTACACAGAGGATAAGTTAGAGATATGGAAATTGTTAAGATACAAACCACAAACGTCTTCTAATTGCCAAGAAATTTCAAATTTCGAAGAAAGGTCTGACAGGTATTAACATATAAGCATTATTCAAAATATTAATACCCAGATTAATAACTTGTAATTTAAGCAGGAGTCAGCCATAACATTGCAGCTAAAACATTGTGTCCCTCGGGCTGCTTGGGCTTGTTCCCCTGCTCCCAGGTGTGTACTTTGTACAGATTATCCTCCAGGTGAGTTTAGAACCAGTTTTCTTTTCTTAAAGTGGAGCTAAAGTGTCTATCTCATCAAGTTGTTTAGAAGACAAAATGAAAATCATTCATTCAATGAGGAATATCGTGAAACATTTAGACAGTGCTAGTACCTACTAAGAGCTGAATAAAAATGAAAACATAATGCTATGTACTAGCTGCTATAAAACAGTCATATTTATTGTTAGTCTTATGACACTTTAATAGTGACCTTCTGTTCCCAAAATCCAGTTGCCTCCTGGGCAATTGTCTAATATCCAACAGGCTCCTCAATTTTAACAGGTCCCAAATAAATTGATTTTTCCACCCTCCCTGCTAGTTTTTTGTCCATTTTTTTACCTTGGTAAATGGCATCTGTATCCACTTATTCTTCTAAACCAGAAGTCTTGGGCCCATCCCAGCACCTCCCTTTTTTACATTCCTCATCTAAAAAGTGCCTCAGTAATAGCATGTGTAATTTTAAAAATTTTATTTTGAGAGAGAGAGAGAGAGAGAGTCCACACGGGGTAGGGGCAGAGAGAAGGAGAAACAGAATCCCAAGCAGGCTCTGCACCATCAGCACAGAGCCCCATATGGGGCTCAAACTCATGAACTGTGAGATCACGATCTGAGCGGAGACCAAGAGTCGGACGCTTAATCGACTGCGCCACACAGGTGCCCCGCAATATGTAATGTTTAAAACCCTACAAATACGGCAGTCCTTTGTCCTCCTTTTTAGCAACACCACGAAGAGGAAGAGTTAAACCACCGCTGCACATGATGAGTTCTGCAGAAAAACCTGATATTCCTAAAACGTCCGAAAGTGGGGTGGATAATGCTGAATCACTTACATCCAGACCATCTGAAGAAAGAAAGAGCAGAGATAATACAGACAAAGTAATTTTACTTTGACCACATTTTAAAAAATTAATTTTATCAAGTTACTATAGAAATACATATTGAGCTAATTTCTTTTGCAAGTAGTGTCTCACTTTGTTTAAAATATTACTATATCTATATATCTATATATCTATATATATATACATATGACTTGTTCTTGAAAGTCGGTCCTTATGACTTTTATTTATTTTGCTACCAATAAAATTTAGGAATATCCATTCAATATAACTTTGATTTATGTATTCGGGAGGAGAAATGGACTTGCCATCATTCTTTAGTTTATTATACAAGTTAGTGTCTGCTAGAAATGTAAAATACAAGTGGACTGTGTCCTTAAGTATCTCAAAGTCTATTGTGGAAATTAGATAGATTAATAAGATAATTATAATACTGTCTAAATGTTCTCAGACTGTACATAAAGGAAGCAGTAGGAACCTAATGGAGGGGCAGATGCCTAGCCCCAGAGCTGGAGGCGTGGGTGAAGACCAGGAAATGCTCTTGAAGAACAACAGATAAGAGAATAGGGAAAAGAAAGTTATTTCCTGGGAGATGTAGGAGGTAATGAGAGATACAGGTAAGTTAAGTTTGTAGATGAGGAGCACCTAACAGGTCTGTTTTCTCTGAAGTGTCAGGTGAGCTTGGTGAATTTCTATCGCCTTATGTCGCAGGAGAGGCTCAGAGACCTGTAAAGATTGAAATAGCTACTAAGAGATAATGGAGAGAAGGAAGAGTAAGTAAAGGTGTGAGGCAAAGTGAAGGCCTTCTAAATGTAAGGCTGAATTCTATCACATGTATTAGTTCAGAAATATGTGTAATTTTCTCCAGCAAAGCTTAACAGCCTTGTTACTGCAGTGAAAAAATAGGTGGTGGGTTTGAGAAAGATGAAATGGTATGTGGCAGAATGATCAACGGTACTAAGAAAAGAGTCAGAAGGAGTTGTTCCGATTTTCAGGCTAAGTGTTCCTTAATCCGGGCACTGTCATTCATTCAGTGGTGTGGCGTGGTCCTGAGTGTTCTAGGCCTGTGCCTTTTCGTCAGGGAGCCCTTCGGTCCTCGTGACAACCAAACGCACCAGCACGTGTTCCCACTGCTCCTCTCGCGACTTAGAGACCCACTGGCCGGATTCAGTAGGGGAGACAGGCAGGACGAGGCACGATGTCCCAGCCTGTAGGGTGTGTTTTTCTGATAGTCACGGCAGGTTTTTATTTGATCTGGGTACATGTGTATCTGTGGCTATGGAAAGAAGGAAGCTTCGTGTAGGCAAGAGGTCGCCTGCCCAGTGGCCACAACTTTACCAAATCCTTTAATGTTTCATAACTTCCCAATCTTCTAGGCATGTTGGTGAAAAGACCAGAATAGGTGCAGGCTGTGAGAGCAGCAGCAGAGCAGTAGATGTGCCGTGGCGATTCTAGAGAGTGTCGGCTACAGATGGAAGCCGAATTACTGTACTAGCCCTGGATGAGTCCAGAAAATTTGTAGAATCTTCTGCCTTGTCTGCAATGAAAATGGTTTTCTTGTGTTTTAGGATAAGCAATATCCTGGAATGGGCATCCTCTTTATGAAACAGTAGAAGTACTATCCAACTTTTAATAGCAAGGCAAATTTATTTTAAAGGTTTTAAACAATAACACGGTGACTTTTAAGGGTTGTTTTCTTATAATACCTTGTTTAAATTAACATTAACATGTCCCGTATGTTTTATAGCGTATCAAAACTGCTAAAGCTGTAGAGAAGACGGAAAACAAGGACACTGAATTCCTAAGCCAAAATTTTAGTAAGTACTTCTTAAATTTAATTTTACTTTCTCTTTAAAAAAACTTTTATTCTTTTTATAATATTATAATATTTATATATTTATAAAATTTATGTATTTATATATATAATATTTATAATATTTATAAAATATTCTTTTCATATTTTCCTTCAATTCCACTGACTTTCGTTGATTTGAAAAAGAAAGATTCATAATGAATGCATTTGGCTTTATGCATTTAGAAACGTAGAGGTTACAGGAAAATATTCTACAGTCTCTATTTGCAAGAACATCAGTCTCTCCTTCCTAATATGTGAACCTTGATCAAATTGTATACCGACTCCCATTTTACCCTGCCAGCTGCATACAAAACTGAAAATGCCAGAATTTTGGTTTTATTTAGATAAACTGCCGGATGCTGTTCCTGACTCACAGACAGTGGGAAAAAAAGATAAACCTGGGTAAGTATCAAAAACCATCAAGTAAGTCAGCATATATGAATGTTGTTTTAGATTAATGTAATAAATTTAAAAGAAAAGGCCCATGTATTCTTAGAAGGTGGGATTGGCTGTAGCTCTGATCATCACATGTATTACTATGACTGCACAATGGGGAATAGTCTGCTTTTCCATAGCAGCCAACAGAACTGTTTTTCAAATTGACTCAAAATGAATGGGATTTTTAAAAGAATAAGGTATGAATGTGAAGAAATTTAACCTAGTTTAAATGCACAGTAGTACATGTAAGATACGAGACATATTAGTAGATATCAAATACTGGCGATAATAGACCTTTTGTAACAACATTTTTCAATCTCATCAGTTATATAGTAAATTTTAACTTTCATCATGACTTACCAAGATATTTTCATACTTGACTATTAACAAATGACCATCGATAAACATTGACTAGATACAAAAAAAATCAAGGTCTCAGGTCAGAGTCCTAGGCTAATGTTTTATGATACGTTAAGCAGGCTATTTTATTTTCCAGGTTATCTGATGTGTTGGACAACGTCTGTGGAAATAAGATGAACTCCAAATGGTCATGTTGGACCCCTGTAGCAAATATTAACCTACGTAATAACAAAAGAGCAAGTACTTCATCAGGAGATACATTCAATCAAGGTGAAACATCGTTTTTTCTGTATATAACAGGAGCTCAGGGAAATACTCATTTCTTTAAATGTCTAATAAACATCTTGGATGTTAACAAATTTATGTGTTACCAGTTTATTAGGTTCCTAAAGATAAATGTTTTATTTTTCCACTAGGTATTATTGTCAAAAAACTTACTAAACAGAAATCATCCTCTTCAACATCTGGTGATAATTGTGAAGAAACAGAAAAGGTGCAGCATAAGAAAAAAACAACGCAGCATAGCGAAATAGATAAAGTGGAAGTAGGAGTTTGCAAAAGAGACAGTCAGCAACAACTAAATCATCCTAAACGTTCAGAGCTGAAAAACACTGAAAATACCAAGCAGAGTGATTGGCGTATTGAATCTGAAACTACTTTCAAATCCGTTCTCTTAAATAAGACAGTTGAGGAATCTCTGATCTATAGGAAGAAGTACATATTGTCAAAAGACGTGAATACCGCTATTTGTGATAAAAGCCCTTCTCCTAGAAAAAATGTGAAAAGTCACAGAAGATCAGGGAAAAGATTAACGTCTCAACTTGATTCCTGGGATCTGAAACAAAAACAAATGGTGAGCTTTCAGTGTGTTTGGTTTCTGCATACTTACAATATGCCTACCTAATAACATAGACAGTGAAAGACGCTTTCTTGAGTGCTGCAGAGTTAACATTCGTGAGACCTCGTTCTTTAACTCCGGTCTCCAGTGTGCGAGTGAGTACCTCCCGACTCCCTCACCTCGTCCTGGCACCAGCCCCCACCGAGCCAGTGTGCCTGCAGGCGCAGGGCAGGTGTGTAAATGGGTGTAGCAAGAAAGCACCCGGCAGCCCCTCGTCTCCTCCCATTGGCTCTCCTTCACTGGGCCCCGCAGGTGCTCTGAGCATGTGTATGCAACCGTCTGTGCCTCTCTCACGGTGCTTATCTTTGTTTTAAAAACTGGTTGTCTCTGTGTGTTCTTTTTCCTCCTGCTTTAACCTCTTAGAGTTTAAAGATTGTGTTTTATCCGTTGTTATCCTGAACGGCCTAGCAGTTTTGCACACAGTGGCATCTACATTTCTTGAATGATTGCATCCAAGTTTAGCAAGATTTTTCAAGAAAAGATGTAGGTGGAGTGCAGGAGTCGATCTTCTGTCCTGTTGCTCATCCCCTTTGGAGCCTTTACCTCCTACGTGAGGTTAATCCTCCGTAGGACATCTCTAGTAGGAGTTTGAGCGGCGCCATACTTTAGGCTGAAAGTTTACTTTTTGTAGCAGTTACAGGAAATCTTTTTCTTGTCATTGCTGTCAAGATGCAGATTAAGAAAACTCTGTAATTAGAATACATTTCCACTGCCAGTCATACAGTCTGTTCCTCACTGCTCCTTAGAAGATCCAGGTTTTACAGGCTTCTATTTTCATTTATCATCCAGAGTGGTATTAATACCTGGATAGCCAAATATCTAGAGCTGATGTAAAATGTTCATGTGTTGCGACATCTCACCATGCAAATGAGATACTTAAGAGGTAATTTCCGATTGTTCTTTTATGATTAGACATTATTTCCTTTGTCTCAACCGGCCTTTGTATTTTGTCTTTAATCTGTATTTCACTTTGCCTGCTTTGGCAACTTTCTTCTTTGACCAAATCCTTTTGGGTCACTTTTTCATGTTTCTTAGTAGGCTGTTCTTTCTAGTCTTAGCTATTTAGTTCCTTCAGACCCAGGGAAAGTAGGTTCTTTTTGTCTGAGTGCTGAGCTTTTATTTTCAGCTGTTTTCTTTGCAGTTTAGAATCATTCCACAGAATTTCCCTAAGCCGGCTACTCGTTTTTTCCTGGGAGCATGGAAACTGATCATGTCTTTTAAGCTGTGCTCTGATTTTTTAAAATCCACTTTCCTGTCTTCGGAAGTTCTCTTCAGTCTCACACAGTGGCGCTCCCTGTGTTATAAGACTTTCTGCCACTCGCATACATGGATGACTCTCTTTTTAAGGTAGGCATCCGATTCTGCTTCTTGTTTACTGGGTTAATCCAGAGAAATAGAACCTCTGTAGCACGATGGTACACATTTCCCAAGTTGGCTCTAATTATGCTGGAAGTTCTTAAATCACACGCTCGCTATTTTATGGGGAGTTCCTTTTTGCTACATTTCGAAGCCAAGTAGAGTAATCTCAAGAAGAGATAGTAAGTAATAACTTACTATCTTTGTTACATATAAAAACATACACGTAGGGGCGCCCGGGGGGCTCAGTTGGTTAAGCATCTGACTCTTGATTTTGAATCGGGTCATGATCTCGCGGTTTGTGAGGTGGAGCCCCGTGTCTGACAGCGTAGGGCCTGCTTGGGGTCCTCTCTCTCTCTCTCTCTCTGCCTCTCCCCCCCCCCAAGTAAACTTTAAAAGACAAAACAAACCCATAAACTTAAAAATGGTTAAAATAGTAAATTTTGTATTTATGTTCATGTTGTATTTTACCATAATTAAAAACAAAACATATGCCTGGTTCCCTGAGAAAGGTAAAACTAAAGTTAAGACAAGAGAACTCATGTCTTTATTATAGGGAGTTTTCTTTCAGCCAAATTACCTAAAATTATGCAGGTAATAATTCTTTGTAGTCCTTCCATTTTTAGAGTATTATTCGTTTTTACTTTTTTTTTAAGTAATCGCTACACCCAGTGTGGGGCTTGAACTCACAACTGCATGATCAAGAGTCGCACGTACTACCGACTGAGGCAGCCGGATGCCCCTAAAATAATGGGATTTTTTAGAGCAGTCTCAGGTGTATAAGTATACAGAGTTCCCATATGCCCCTTCACCCACACCCCAGTTTCTCCTGTCATTGACATCTTACATCAGTGGGTATATGGGTTACAAATTATGCACCAACATCGTTACATTATTATTAACTAAAGCCTGTAGTTGAGGTTAGAGTTCATTCATTGTGTTGTATGTTCTGTGTGTTTTGACAGATGTATAGCAGCCTGTACCTACTGTTACATTATCCTACATAATCGTTTTCCTGCCTACACTTCCCCTGTGCTGCCTCCCTCCTAAAACTCGTGTCGATCACTGATCTTGTTGCTGTCTCCGTAGTACTTTTGCCTTTTCCAGAATGTCGTAGAATTGGAACCATATAGTATGTAGTCTTTTCACATGGCTTCTTTCACTCAGCGACATGCCGTGACGTGTCTCTGTGTCTTTTCAGGGCTTGACGGCTGATTTCTTTTTGCTGCTGAGTAACATCCCATTGCATGGTGTACCGAGATTTGTTTATCTGTTCACCTGTGAAAGGACATCTTGGTTGCTTCCGTGGTTTAACACTTAATAAATAAAGCTTCTGTAAACATTCACGTGCAGGTTTTAGGTGGACGTAAGCTTCCAACTCATTTGGGAGAATTGCTACATCGTGTGTTTAGTTTTGTAAGAGACCGCATGTCTTCCCAAAGTGGAAAAAGTGGCTGTACCATTTTTGCATTCCAAGCAACAGATGAGTGAGTTCCTATTGGTCTACACCCTTGCCAGTATTGGGTGTTGTCAGCGTTTTGGATTCTAGCTGTTGTCGTATGTGCTCAGTGGTGTCTTGTTTTAATTTGCAGTTTTCTCATGATCTATGATTTTCAGCATCTTTTTATATTTTTATTTACCCTCTGTATGTCTTCCTTGGTGCATTACGTATTCAGATCTCTTACTCATTTTTTAAGTGAGTTCTTTGTTACTGTTGAGTATCAATAGTTGTTTGTATAATTTCGATACAGGCACGCCAAACTTTATTGCACTCTGTAGATGTTGCATTTTTTACAAACTGAAGGTTTGTGGCAACCCTGTATTGAGCAAGTGTATCGGTGCCGTCTTTCTAACAGCATTTGCTCACTTTTGTCTCTGTCACATTTTGGTAATTTTCATGATATTTCAAAGTTTTTCGTTATTATTGTATCAGTTATGGTGATCTGTGATCAGTGTTTTTTGTTCCAATTGTAATTGAAGTGCCACAACCCAACCACACCCAGAGAAGATGGCAGACGTGACAAATGCGTTCGTCTCGCTCCACTCACTGGCCACTCCCTCGTCTCTCTCCCTCCCCTCAGGCCTCCCTATTCCCTGAGACACCCAGTAGTGAAATTTGGCCAGTTAATAACCCTACCGTCGTCGTCTCTCTGTGTTCATGTGAAAGGAAGAGGCACACGTCTCTCAGTCTCTCACTTGAAGTTGAAAGCTAAAAAAATAGGATTAAGTTTAATGAGGAAGGCAAGCAGAAAGCTGAGATAAGCAAAAAGCTCAGCCTCTTGTGAAACCATTTTACTGCTGACCTGGAGAAGGTTTTAGTGGCCGGGATAGAAGCTCAAACCAACTGCCAAATTCTCTTCCGCCAAAGGCTAATTAAGAGCAAGGCCCTAACTCCCTTCAATTTTATGAAGGTTGCGAGCGGTAAGAAAAGGTTGAAGCTGGCAGAGGTTGGTTCATGAAGTTTAAGGGAAGAAGCTGTCTCTAGAACCTAAAAGGGCAAGGTGAGGCAGCAAGTGCTGACGTAGAAGCTGCGGCAAGTTCTCTGGAAGATCCAGCCGGAATAAAATAAGTAATAAGTTTGGCTCCATTAAACAGTGGATTTTCAGTGTAGACAAAATAGCCTTATCTTGGAAGAAGGTACCATTTGGGACTTCGATAGCTAGAGACAAGTCAATGTCTGGCATCAGAGCTTCAAAGGACAGGCTGACTCTTTTGTTAGGAACTAATGCAGCTGGTGATAGGAAGTTGAAGTCAGTGCTCATTTAATGTTGTAAAAAATCCTAGGACCCTTAAGAATCATGCTAAATCCCTTCTGCCTGTGCTTTATAAATGGAACAGCAAAGCCTGGGCGACAGCATATCCGTTTATAGCACACTTTGCTGAATGTTGTAAGCCTGCTGTTGAGACCTGCTCAGAAAAATATGATTCCTTTTAAAATACTATTACTTCTCAGGGCACTTTTGTGGCTCAGTTAAGTGTGTGACTCTTGGTTTGGTCTCAGGTCATGATCTTGCCATTTGTGAGTTTGATCCCCACATTGGTCTCTGTGCTGACAGCTGTGGAGCCTGCCTGGGATTCTCTGTCTCCCTCTCTCCTCTCCTCCTCCTCCTCCTCCTCCTCCTCCTCCTCCTCCTCCTCCTCCTTCTTCTTCTTCTTCTTCTTCTTCTCTCTCTCTCTCTCTCTCTCTCTCTCTCTCTACCTCTCTCTCTCTTTCTCAATAAACACTTAAAAAATAAAATATTATTTCTCACTGACATTATATCTGGTCACTCAAGAGCTTTGATGGAGATACACAACAAAATTAACGTTTTTATGCCTGCTAACACAACATCCATTCTGTAGCCGGTGGATCAAAGAGTAATTTCTACTTTCAAGTCTTACTGTTTAAGAAATACATTTCATATGGCTACAGCTGCTGTAGATAGTGATTCCTGCGATGGATCTGGGTAAACTAAATTGAAAACCTCTGGAAAGGATTCACCATTTGAGATACCATTAAGAACATTTATGATTCATGGAAGAAGGTCAAACTATCAACATTGACAGGAGTTTGGAAGAGTTGATTCCAATCTACATGGACAACGTTGGGGGATTCAGGACTTGAGTGGAGGAAGGAGGTACCTAAGTAGCTACAGATGTGGTGGAAACAGCTGAAGAACTGGAATTAGAAGTGGAGCCTGAAGAGGGGACTGAATGGCCGAAATCTCACAATCAAATTGAATGGATGAGGAGTTGCTTCTTATGGAGGAGCAGAGAAAGTGGTTTCTTGAGATGGAATCTACTCTTGGGGAAGATTCTGGGAAGATTGACCACAAAGAATGTAGAATATTACATGAACTTAGCTGAGAAAATCATAGGCATCGCTTGAGAAAATTGACTTCAATTTTTGAAAGAAGTTCTGCTGTGAGTAAAATACCATGAAGCAGCGTTGCATGCTACACGGGAATCGCCCATGAAAGGGAGAGTCCGTCAGTGCAGCCAACTTCATTGCTGTCTTATTTTAAGAAATGGCCACAGCCGCCCTAGTCCTCAACAGCCACCGCCCTGTTCAGTCAGCAGCCACCAGTGATGAGGCAGAACCCTCTACCAGCAAAAAGATTACCATTTGCTGAAGACTCAGGTGATTAGCATGTTTTAGCATTGAAGTTTTTTTTAATTAAGGTATGTACTTTGTTTTTTTAAGACATAATGGTATTGTGCATTTAATAGGCTGCAGTATAGCGTAAGCGTAACTTTTATATGTGCTGGGAAACCAAGTTCATTGGACTCATTTTAATGCATTACTCGCTTTATCTCTGTGATCTAGAACCAAACCCACGGTATGTTGTGGTATGCCTGTCCAAATCCTTTATCAGATATGTGTTACACAAATATTTTCTGTTTATGGCTTATCTTTTCATTTTCTAAACAGTGTCTTTTACAGAGCGGAAGTTTTTAATTTTAGTGAAGTTCTACTTACCAACTTTGTGTTTTGTGGATTGTGCTTTTGGTGTTATAGACAAAAAGGCATTGCCAAACCCAAGATCACCTAGATTTTCTTCTATGTTACCTTCTAGGAGTTTTATAGCTTGCATTTTACATTTAGGTTTATGGTCCTTTTTTTTTTTTTTTTTTTTTTTTTTTTTTTTTTTTTTAATGTTTGTTTAGTTAGAGAGAGAGAGGCAGAGGGAGAGACGGAGAATCCCAAGCAGACACCACGCTCAGAGCAGAGCCCGACGTGGGGCTTGATCTCACAACTGTGAGATGATGACCTAAGCCAAAATCAAGAGTCAGAGGCTTAACTGACTGAGCCACCCAGGCGCCCCTGTGGTCCCTTTTAAGTTAATTTTTGTGAAAGGTGTAAGGTCTGTCCGGATTCTGGTTTGTTCGTTTTGTTTTGTTTTGTTTTGTTTTGTTTTTGCATGTGGATGTGTGGATGTCCAGTTATTCCATCGCCGTCTGCTGAAAAGACTGTCCTTTCTCTGTTGCATTGCCTTTGCTCCTTTGTCAAAGATCAGATGACTATGAGGGCTTATTTCTGGGCTCTCTGTTTTGTTCTATTATTCTATTTGTTCTTTCATCAATACCACACTATAGTGATTGTTGTATCATTTTAGCAAGTCTTAAAGTAGGGTAGTGTCAATCTGACAACTTTGTTCTTCAACATTATATTGGCTATTCTGGGTCTCTTGCTTCTCCGTGTACATTGTAGAATCACTTTGTTGATATCCACAAAATAACTTATGGGATTTTTGTTGGGATTACATGAACTCTAGATCCAGTTGGGAAGAACGGACATCTTGACAATATTAACCTTCCTATCTGTGAACCTGAAGTTTCTCTCCATTTATTTAGAGTCTTTGATTGTCTTCATTCATCGTCATATAGTTTTTCTCATATAGAGCTCATACATGTTTTGTTAGATTTATACTTGAGTATTTCATTTTGGGGGGAGTACTAATGTAAACGGAATGTAATTTCAAATTCTAGTTGTTCATCACTAGTTTATAAGAAAGCAGTCAACTTTTGTATATTAACCTTGTATCCTTCAGCAATGCTATCACAGTTGTATTTTAGTTCCATTTATTTTTACATGGATGGCAACTTTTCTTTTGATCTCTACAGAGCACTCTGCATGGTTCTCTTCGTTAAGTTTTATCCTGTGTTATTTAATGCCTAACAAAGCCCAAACTTACTAAATCCTTTCTTACCCGCTTTATTTCTCTTTGTAGTTATATATAAAACCAGATTTTTCTTAAACATTCCTTTCAGCCTTTATTTTCCTTTGAAGGTTAACTGGTAGAGTCTTAAAGTAACTTATGCATTGTTTCAGAGGGAAAAGTCAAAAGAGAAAGGATTTACCGATGCAGCAGACTCCTTGATAAACCAACTCAATAAGAGATATAAACCCAAGGATGACATAAAGTCTACAAGAAAATTCAAGGAGTCTTTGATTGATGGGTATGTACTTAAATTTTAGACATAAATATTTTTCTGACAGATCCAACTAAACTATTTCACAGTTACAAGAAAATTAGTTTTGAACATGTTCAAATAGTATAACTTTCTAGTAGAAAACACCTAGTTACTTACTTTTGTAAATAGTAGCTGTTTTAATTATACAGGAAGGGAACTAAATTTGAAATTAGTCATTGTAGTATGTGATTATATTTTATAAAGTATCAAAATACCATATTGATAGAGCATACCTTTTCATAAGTCTTTAGGCTATCGACATTTTCAGATTTTATTTATTGAGCCTAGTGATGAGTAAGACTAAATACGTGTACATATGTTGCTTGAACGGAATAGGAAATCGAAATGAGCTGAGCTGAGTCGCTTTCATATAATAAATATGTTATTTTTTGTCTGCAGTCTTTCTGAAGGTTAGGTCTTTTCTTATTAAAAGATGTTTCTTTACAGGTTGTAGGTGGTTAATTCATGTCTAAATTAATTGTGGCCTTATTACAAGGCATGAAACCCTCTCATGGCAGAACCATTCATTTCAAATTGCTCGGCACCTTTTGCCGCATGCGTGGTTCAGCTTAGAATTAGCGGTTATGGTTGCTGTTTACGAGGAGGGAGGTTGCAGGATTATGAGACTAGTCTTGTCACACTGCAGTTATTTACAGCGTATCGAACGTAAACTTAGCGATCCAAATGTTTTACCTTATATAACATGGCTTTTACGAAGAACATTCCACTGATGATTGCTTTTTTCATTTTGACAATATCTCTTTTATAGTGGTTTTTCAAACAAATCTGATCTACAGCTCAGTAAGGTAGGTTTCATTTATTTCACTACACCAAATGTATAGTCAAACTCTGAGAACTGTAAACATAAAACGGAAGCACAGTAGGATGGAGTTAATGTTTTCAGCATGTTGATAAATGGGTTAAACAACCGCAAGTTTGTGACAAGTACTCGAAATAGTCCTTTCTGTTCTGCTTTTCAAAATAAAAGTTCCTTTTTCTTAAGTTATTTATTTACTTCTTTTGAGAGAGAGAGACCGAGAGAGAAGGGGCAGAGAGAGGGAATCCCAAGCGGCAGTGCAGAGCCCAGCGTAGGGCTTGATCTCACCAACTGTGAGATCATGACCTGAGCTGCAGTCCCGAGTTGGACACTTAACTGACTGAGCCACCTAGGTGCCCCCAAAATGTTTCTTTTACATGTGTGAGTGTGATATTTTCACTTTCTGCCTTGTGATTCAATAAATCTTTGTTTTCATTTGTTTTCCTTAGCTAATCTCATCTCTTCTGACAAGAAGATCTTTCTTAACTCTGTATTTCTGTTAAAAAAATTATTTATGCAGGCTTAAAATACCAATTGCCTTTGAATTATTCCTCACAATTACTTCCTATCCATTTAATTTCAAGTTTTGAGGTTCACCTTCTGTACGTTCCTCTTACATCACCCTCTGTCGCCTTATGTAGCTCCTTTATCCTAGTTTGAGTTCTAATTTCTAATCCCTGGATTATTGCAGTGGCATTTATGTAATTTTTTTGCCTCTAGTATTTCTCTTGTCAGTCCGCCATTCTGTTCAGTGCCAGCTTTTTCTCTTTTTAAAGCACACACTTCAGCTGTGCCATTCTGTTCAGATGCCTTCTCTGGTCCCTGTTGCTTACTGAGTGCAGACTTAGGCGGGCTCTCTAGTCCCTTTAAAAGTCTGTCTTTATTTCCGAGTATTAGTTCCCTAGACATGTCTCCTTTAGCTGAAGCATAATAACTTGAGATTCCCCGAAGTGTTTTCCCTAAGTGCTTATTCTCTTTTTCTTCCCCTCTTTATGAAAAACCGAACTGAGTCGGGATGCTCTCACACTCTTTTCTGCTCATCAGAGCTTGATTTCTCCTCGCGAGTCTTGCTTCAGAGTCCGCCTTCTTTTTGAAAACTTGCAAACCCCACATGGGCAGAATCTGCACGCCAGTTCCTTTGTACCATTTTTTGATACTTTACTGAGTCTTGCAGTTCTTTTTTCTCTCTGGTGTCTTCTATTAGAGTGTGTCTGTTTAAATCATCTTTGTATCCTGTGTGACACTTCTGCTTACTTTTGTATCTCTCTTTATATCTTGGCTTATCTTTGTGTCTTCTGTAATACCTACACACACTAGCGTGCAATAGACGAGTTTAACAGATATATCTAAACACTGGTAAAAATCATATTGGAAAGGATAATTCAGATAAGCGATCAGAGGAGTAATATATTAAGGGATAAACTTTCTGGAATAATACACATAATTATATATAAGATAGCCGAAGTACATAATCAAATTGAATATAGTTAACAACTAAAATGAATGTTTTGTTTTAATATTTCCAACTTATTAGACTTCTGAGCATCTCTTTTCGGTAAGCAATCATTTAGTGATATTAGTAGTGATCTTCCATAAACCTTAGTCTCTCCCAAAGTTTTTCTGTTGAAGACTTTAAAGCAAACAAGTCTAGAAAAAAAAGAAGCATGTTTGTTTTGTGATTCTGGAATCACTAAGGTTCAGCTTGTTTTGAAACCAGTGAAAAGGTCATTTACCTGTGTACAGTGATGGCAGTGCATATTAAAAAGTAAGGATTCTATGTTTGTATTTAACTTACTTTCTCTTCAAAATTTATAACAGTGTGGATGTTTAATACTTTTATTCAGTTTACATTAAGGCAACAGCTACAGATGGAAAATATGAGTAGAAACAGGTAGAAAATAGATGAAAAATACAATTGCGCATGTTGTTTGCCAAGTATACTAATGTACAAGTTTCAATGGTTGTATATAAACTTCTTTTGTTTTTAGGAAAAAGTTCAGAAAAAAAGTTATAGGCAACTGAAGACTACTTTTGTTAATGTTACTTCTGAATGCCCACTGTAAGTAATTTTTCATAGATCTTGCAGTTTTCTTCATATACGAAGAATATTTATTATATAATGAAGTTAATATTTCTCTTCATTTTTACAGGAATGATGTTTACAATTTTAACTTGAATGGCGCTGATGAGCCTATTATAAAACTTGGAGTAAGCTAGAAATCAGTATTTTGTATTGGTTATTCAGTATTTATTTTGTATTCACTATATTGTTATTACAGTGTATGTTTTTTGGTTTCCGTTCTCTCGTAGATATGCTTTAAAGTATGTTTAAATACTTTAAAACTTCTTTTGTACCAACTTAGGCATATTTGGTTTCCTTTAAAACCTTTTGGCCTGAAGTAGAGAAAAATGAGTAATTAGGACATGGGAGTGGGGACTCACCCTACTACTTCAAGAACATCGCTTTGCTTCTTGATACAAGACATTTTAAAACCATTACTCTTACTTATTTTTTTAATATATTTTTTATATATTATATTATATAATTATACATAATTATATATAATTATATATATTTTATATTATATTTATAATATATATTAAATAAATTATATTATATTTATATATATACAATATTTTTATATTTATAAATATATATATTATATATATATTATAAAATATATATATAATATATATATTTTAATATATTTTATAGTATTAACTTTCTTTTTATATATAAAAGTATTTTAGTAAGCTTAATTTAATTGATGCGTCTTACGATAGGAAGTGATAGAAACTAGAATTTATATGTTTATTTTTTAAAATGTATGTTTACCTTATTTTGACACTAAGAAAAAATTTTTAATGTTTATTCACAATCTAGATCCAGGAATTTCAAGCTGCAGCTACAGAAGCCTGTGTGGATAATTCAATAAAATTGTAGGTGTTTTTATTATAATCGGATAGATCAGAGTAAAATAAGTTTCTCAGCTGTTCTTTTTCTTCAGTATGTCCTCCCAGTTTGTGTGAGAGGCTCTACCATACTGAGAAGAAGGATGGGGAACGTTGTTGGTGGGACTGCCCCCTGACGTTCCTGACACTTCGGCCTTTACTCCTGAAACTGACATGTGCGTCCTCTGCACTTGTCATGTTAGCTGTGCATGTCCGATGATGAAGCTGGAGGGACTCAGTCCTTCATCCAACCTTGTTATTTTTATAATGAACCGAGGTCAGAGAGGATGAGCGATTGGCCAGAATTATACAGTGAGCTAGTGAAAGAGTAAGGCTGAAGACCCGTGTCTAGCTGTTCGGTGCATGTTACCTTAAGGAAAAAGTAATTAAATTAAAATTAATGCATCTTTTTGTTTAAGGATAGGTTTGAGGAATCATGATGAACTTGAATCTTCTCTCAAAACAAAAGATAAAAAAGTAAGTTACAATATCCTAATGTGTCCGTTAAGAACTTTATTTTAAAAAATAATTTTCTGGGGCACCTGGGTGGCTCAGTCGGTTGAGTGTCCAGCTCTTCGTTTTGGCTCAGGTCATGATCTCACGGTTTGAGATCGAGCTCTGCGCTGACAGCACAGAGCCTGCTTGGGATTCTCTCTCTACTCCTCCCCCCGCGTATGCACACCCTCTCTCTCAAGATAAATACTTAAACAAAAATTTCCTGTGCCAGAGATGATCACAGATCTAGAAAACAAAAATATTTGGGTTTTTCCCCCTCTATTAGACTGTTCATGTGCCCACTATGACTCTGTTATGGTCTCCGAGCTATTTGTAAGTCATCTACTAACAGAAGATATGATAGCTTTAGTTACTTTCTTTGATGGCATCAGCTCGTGTCTGTGTGGAAGTAAGCTGTTTTAACTTTCAAACAACAACAAAATAGGAATCTCAGTCTCTGATCTGGGTTTCTGGGTGATTTGTTTGTCTGGATATGTGTTCTTAATGCCAGGTACATTAGTATGCTAAAAAATTAAGTTAGTTTTTCTGTTGCTTGGGTCGTTTCTGTTTTTTTGTTTTTTAGCTTAACTTTAAAAAAATTTTTTTTACATTTATTTATTTTTTATTTTTATTTTTTTTAACGTTTATTTATTTTTGAGACAGAGAGAGACAGAGCATGAACAGGGGAAGGGCAGAGAGAGAGGGAGACACAGAATCTGAAACGGGCTCCAGGCTCTGAGCTGTCAGCACAGAACCCGACGTGGGGCTTGAACTCACGGATCGTGAGATCATGACCTGAGCCAAAGTCAGACACTTAACCGACTGAGCCACCCAGGCGCCCCTACATTTATTTATTTTTGAAAGACAGACAAGCACAGGTGGGTGAGGGGCAGAGAGAGAAAGAGACACAGAATCCGAAGCAGGCCCCAGGCTCTGAGCTGTCAGCACAGAGCCTGATGCGGGGTTCAAATCCACGAACTGTGAGATCATGAACTGAGCCAAAGTTGGATGCTAATCCAACTGAGCCACCCAGGCGCCCCTAGCTTAACTTACCTTTAATGGTATATAATGAGACACGTTTTCTTCATCTATTATATGGATTCTTTTTTTTTTTAATAGATTGTAGCAAATCATAAAAAGAAAAATCTCTTTAGTGATACTGACACAGAATACAGATGTGATGACAGCAAGACCGATGTTAGCTGGCTGAAGGAACCAAAATCAAAACCACAGCTGATAGACTATAGCAGAAATAAAAATGTGAAGAAACAGAAAAGTGGCAAATCAAGTAAGAAATGACTTCAGAGAAATATTGGAAATGATTTTACCATGTCAACTACTTAAAATGCTTTGTTGGCTGACAAGTATATCTGTACATTGTTAGTGTTGATAACTATGTAGTCTTATGAGTAGAAGAGTAAATACACCACGACACTACAGTGGTTTTGTTTTTTGTTTTCTTTTTAGTAATATGGTTGTGTAGAAATTATTTTTTTTTACTGGAGTCTTAAAGACAGAAAATGTGATTGTCGTATTCTTTGGTTCATGCATACTCTTCACCATTTGTCCACTCGTGGCCTGCTGTTCTACAATCGTTTAGCAATTATTGTGGATAGTGTGTTATTAAATACTCATGAACCCAACACTCTAAGCAAAAATCAAATCTTGGACATGCCATTTCCTGTCACAGCTAACACATGTACTTTTTAGGGATGCATATAAAAACATATTATAAGGAAAACCATTTTCTTGCGGAAATATTTTTGCCTAAATCTTCCACAGAATGTCTTCCCAGCATATGGCTTTTGCTTTGTCTCGTGAATCTCTTAAAGCAGTTGGATAAGAGTTTGAGGTATGGGTTTTTTGGCTAGACATATGGACCATTTTCCTAGCTTGTTTACTAAAACACAGAGATTTTATATATTCCATTTTTAAAATAAGACCTTTTAAGTTGATATTTAAGAGAACCAGCCTTTACTTTATGTCAGGATAAATATAACCAATAGTAGCCTCTGTGTATGTGGGGGGTGGGGTGCATGACGGCGTAAACAGAAGTAAAAACAAAAACCTGGAAATGAAGCTTGGCACGCATTGGTGAATGAGGCTGAATCTTGAAAAGAGATGAGGCCTGTCATCTCCGCCAAGACGAGAAGCAGCAGAATCATCTTAATACGAGAGAGAGAGAGAGAGAGAGAGAGAGAGAGAGAAGTCTGAGACAGCAGCATGTGCTGGTGCGGGGAGTGCAGTGGGGGCGGGGGGTGGGGGGTGGCCAGAGCCCAGACAGGACCTGTGAGAAGAGGCCGAAAGATGCACCGCACCTGCTCTGGGCAGCGGCGTGGTATCAGCCAGGAGCTGATAAAAGTCACATGCTCTCAGGGAGTTTATACTCATTTGTAACATCTTGAGACACTCAAGGTTAGAGTACTGTAATCAGTACAGACTTTAAAAAAAAATTGGACTTCTGAGTGAATGGTTTTGTTTAAACGGCTGCATGTCTGCAAGTCACATGTAGGGACTGGCTTATCGCCAGGATTGGAAGACCTTTCTCCCAGAACTTCATTGCTTCCTTGGCTTGGATAGTCCCATTTCTTAGGCTTCAGAGAATATTCAGAAAGTTGATTGTGCCTGAAAGGCAAAAAAAGGAATAGGGACTAAAGCTACTCTCAGGAAATATGGATGAATCTTAGAAACAATGAGGGGCGAAAAATAAAGCACACCGTAGAATATTACATAGGAGAGGATACTGTTTTATAAAGTTCATTATATTGTTTAGGGATACATATCTGTGAAGTAAAACTTTATTTTTTTTAAGACCAAATGAATGAGAAACAATTCACGATAATGAAAATACTCCCTTTTGGCAGAGGGGATATTGAGCCTCAGAGAGAGTACACATAAATAGATAACATCATTATCCATAATCTAGCTTTTAAATTGATAGATGCATAGGTGTTCACTTTATAACTCACATTCCCTCTTCTCACGCATGTTGAAGAAGTTTCATAGTGTAAAGGAGAAAAGAAATTGGTCATTTATATCCTACCAAACACTACAAAGTTATCGATGTCAGTTTAGCCTCAAATCATCTCGAAATTCAAATTTTTGAATGAATTTAAATATGTATTCTTGTTATGATTTTAACTTCTATGCAGAAATATTCTAATAAATTTTAATACCAGTTCTAATCTATTTGAAAAATGTAACTTTATTTTCTTGCATTGCAGGACCATCATTGGAAAGGGGACAACCAAGATCTAAAATGGTAAAACCAAGACGTTGGTGTTCAAACATCCCTTGAAAATTATTTTTCTCCTAGCATGTAAAAAACCTCATTTTTCATGTTATAATTTTATCCTTGTTGTTACTTGTTTCTCCATAATTGTTCTAGCCTTTGCATGCATACTCTTACTTTCTGCCTTTTTGAATCATGTTGGCCTGTTTTAGGTCTATTTTATTTTGTGATTCTAGTACCTATAGCTGTTCCTCTTTTTTCCTCTCTTTCTCTTTTTTATGTAAGTTAGGTAATAGATATACCAGACCCCGCAGAGCTTTGGTGATAGGAATAAAAAAGGTGATGGGGAAGTTATTTGGACGGAAGGATAAAATCCAGTATTTTTAAAATATTAATCAGGAATTTTATAAAATACAAATATTTTATGTATTGTCACAGGGCCAAGTTTATAGCAAATAGCTTGTATTTCTTACATCTCACATATTGACCTACTAATTCAAAAATTTTTCTCCTAAAGACACCCAACAAAAACACCACCAAAAAGGTAGAGGAGACAGTTCCAGATGGGAGAACCAGACTTCCACGAAGAGCGGCAAAAACCAAAAAAAATTACAAAGATCTCTCAAATTCAGAATCAGAGAGTGAACAAGAATTTTCACATTCATTTAAAGAGAAATTGCTAGTCAAGGTAAGTAAATAGATATAATTCAGATTAAAAATTTCTAAAAAGCCTGTTAAAATACTAAATAGAGAATGTATTTTTACAGAAATGTCGAATTTGTCACATTTTAAGATTGAACCTTCTATATGAGAAATGTTATATGCTAAAAATTGATCTTTACGCAGTATGTTAAAATGTGTGATAAGTTGGCATTAGTGTTACAAAACAGATGTTTGACTCTAGTAAAATTAGAACTTTAAGATAACATTTTTGAATTAGAAAAGGGCTTGAATTTTTCCAAATTATACGTCAGAAAAGTGCAGACTGTTGGAAAGCTGTGACTCTTTCTGTTGAATGGAAGCAAAAATACTAGATCTGAGGTTCTTCCCACACACTGCCCACCTGTGTCTATCCTTGACTTCTTTCTGTCTCTTAATGTTACAGACATATCCCCAGCCGTCTGTGCTTGAAAGCTTTTTTAACAAAGTCAAAAAAGAAAAAAAGAAAAATAGTGCTTATAGTTTGCCAGGTGCTATTCTAAGTACTTTATAGATTTAACTTCTTAAAATCTCTTAAGTACCATAGGTGACTAGTACTATTATTGACATCTCATTTTACAAATGAGAAATTGAGGCTCAGAGAGATGAAGGAACTTGCCCAAGGTCACACAGCTAGGAGGTGGTAAAACAAAGGTTTGAACCCAAAGAGTCTGGCACTGAAGGTAGGTCTGATCATTACACTGTTCTGACTGATGGCACATAATTAAAGTTGTACCTCCCTTTGTTTGTAACCTTGTTATTCTTTACTTGGAAGACTTTAAGGACTTCATAACTTACGTCTGCATTTTCTATCACTTCTTACTTTAATTTACTCTCCATGTAGTCAGATGAGTCTTCCCAAGCTCCCTGTCGTCATCTCCCTCTTCAAAGAAAAACGCTGACAGTCTCTATGTGGTCAGTGCAGCAGAATACCTTTGCAATCTCATTTCCCCTGCTCCCCGGTGTATGCTCAGAGCTGAAACAGCCAGATGGGCTAACCTGGGACTCCCACACTAGACTGTGCAGCTCCAGCCCCTGCACCCTGTCGGGGGGGGGGGGGAGGGGTCTCCCCTCACCGTCTTCACTATACCTCCCGAGCACGTCAAGTACCATGAAATCCAGGAACTGTTTCTAGTTTCCCTAAACTGGATATAACCTCCTTACAGTGCTTTATTTGCATTTCTTAGGATATTATAGTCCATGTATATTTTCCTATGAATTTGTCATATGCCTTCTACACGCAGAAAGTCCTTCAGTACTCATGTTGAAGCCCCTGTTGTGCTCGTGTATAGTAATAGAAGATATTTGATATTTCAGCATAATTTGTTTTATGCGTCCAAGTATAAATTTCTTGCATTCAAGTATAATTTAAAACTTATCAATACAATTAGGAGGAAAATATCCATTCCAGAAGCAAAACCATAAAGCTGCCAAAGAAACAGAAGAAAGCCTTCTCTGCCGAATCACAGAAGGATATATCAAAAGAATGGAAAAATTCGTCTCTACTAAAAGATGCCGTAAGAGATAATAGCCTTGGCTTATCTCCTGTATCTTTATCTGGGAGCCCATCATCTATAGAAGTCATGAGAGGTCAGTATCATTTTTTTCTTTTAAATATTCAACAAGTTTCTATTATAACTCTGTGAAAACAGAGTTTGAAGATTAATCTTAAATATGTGCCTCAAAATTATAGGTAGTCAAACTTCATTTTGTGAACTAGTTAATGCTAGTAACTTAGTCTTTGCTAAGTAGACATGGCAACGGTGTCACTACGACACTCAAGGTTTTCATGGGAGGACGTTAAAGACCAAATGGTTCAATGTGGAAAATACTTAATGTATGTTTACAAATTGTAATGTGAAAGCTTAAATCAACTTTTAGGTTTTTAATCCCCAGACACATTTAATGTGAAAATAATGATGGGGATTTCTACTTTTTCTCTTTTACATTTCATTGACAAAAAAGTCTGCAAGGAACATCCTAGTCATACCGTGGACCCATAGTGGATTATTTTTGAGGTTTGCTTTTATTGAAAGACAACTGACAAAGAAAAATTCATATTCTTTGGAGCTCTGGTACACACACACACACACACACACACACACACACACACACACACACACACACTTTTCTAATATAGTAACTATAAGTTTGCACTTTTTTTCTGTTCCTTTTAAGGATATTTTAAAGCATTTCCAAGTATCCATAAGTTAATATATACTTCCTCCAAAGTAGCTATTTTGTTCTTTACTAGAATATTTTCTCAGCGCCCAGGACCACTGACATCTCCGATAACCGCACACTGTAACAGAGACGCACATGCCCTGATTTTATCTGAAAACTAAGAGTCCATTTATACTAAGACTTATTTCAGCCATGAATTTCCTCACCTATATATGAAGGATTTAGATAAGATGATTTCCCAAGCCATCTCCAACCAGAAAATTCTGTGACTTTATAACAGTTCTGGCTGTGATGTCAAAATACTCAAGATAATGCTTAGGTTGATCATTACGGTGCAGCTCATACTATAGATATTTTTGTTTGAGCTTTTGAAAGTTCTTATACTTACATCTTAAATGGAGCCATTAATATTTTTCTAAGCCTTACAAATCAAATGATTTTAATATAAATTAAATTTATTAGAAATTTATCTTTTTAAATACAAAGAAGATGAGGATTTGATAAATCATTGTAGTCTTAGAGTTTAACATCTTACTATTTCCAAAGCAGACATCAATGATAATACCTGTCATCTGTGTTTTGTGAGGCAATATAGGTATAGAGAAAATAACAGAGAAGGATTTTACTCAGGATTATGACTGTATAACAAAATCCATATCACCTTATCTGAAAACTTCATCACCTGAATCTTTAAACAGTAAATATAGAGTCGGAGGTCCAGCAAAGTCACCTAAAAACAGTGACAAAAATGTATGTGCACAAGAACGTTGCTCACCAATTCCACGATCCTTCTTGTTGGTAAGAATATACGCGATTTTCCTCCTTTATCAGATCTATCTGAAGTGGGGAAATCATTTCCCTCTAATTTTAATCAAGTACACATTGCTTGTCCACCTAACTTAGGGTTCTGGGTTTGGTCTGTGGGACAAGAATAACGTACTGGTAAGTAGAACGGCCTCTGTGAGATTGACAGACTAATTAGCTGTCCAGGAGGAAGGGTGTGGTGGCGTGAGAAGTAGCGAGTGTGTCTCTTCTCAAGGAATGATCACTTCAGCAGAGGCACTGCTCACTCGTCTATGCATCAAAACCACATAGTTCATGAATGAGTGAATATTAAGATGAACAGAGTTAGTGATACGGTAGAAAATTCTTCATTCTTCTTCTCTTGTGTATTGTTACGTGTACCACTTCTTCCTAACGTGTAGGTATGTTCAAAGTGTTGTAAAAAGACATTAAAGATAGGAATCAATTATGGTCAAAGTGAGGTTAAAATACTATGCCTACAGAGAAGAGTTGTAAGTTGTGGATACTTCGGTACCAGTTTAAAACCCACCCCACTGCCATCCCCTTTTGACTTGGGTTGTGTAGATGGCTTAATTTGGAGAATTTTATAGTTCTCTATAGGTCTCTCTATAAAGTTATAGAACTGATTGCCAAGATAGTATAACTGGGTATAGCTGAAAGAGTTCTGAGTGAGACAGAACTGCATTTAAATACTTGCTAGCTGTGTAACATTTTACAAGCTAATGAAGCCCGCTCTACCTCAGTTTTCTCATCTGTACAGTAGGGTTGTGAAAAATTAGTCTGATTGTACAAGCAGAATACCTGATACGTAGTAAGTACCCAGATACGTTATTCTCTTGATACGTGTGGACCTCCATATACGGACATGGAATTAACGAGAGTTCAGTGTACCCACAGCCCAGATAGGAGACCTCTGATAAAGCCAAACTCTGTCCTATCACTTTGAACCGAATATTTGTATTTCTGCAGGATTTTAAGGTCCTTTTATTCTGTTTAGTAGTTTTCACAGAGCATTTTTCTAACCAAATCTCTTATGAAACCTCCAGTGTGCCAAACAAGTAACAGTGGAGCTACACCATGTAAAGCAGACAGGTCTAAGCCCCCCTCCTGGGTAACTCCCAAAGCACCTTTGCAAGGCTCGCAATTGCAGAACACCAGTTTTCCACTAGGTCACCATCCCATGGTCCTTTGCTGTACCATCCTTCGTGTCCCTGAACCCTTTAATCCCTCCAGTGTCCCTCCCGTCTTGCAAATCTCAAAACGTAGGGGATTCCCTGCCCACTTTTCTTTCAGGCTACGCTGTACTAGTCAGAATTTTAATTGTTACATATTCATCGGCCATTTGTTTCCCGTTGACTGTTGACTCTGAGATATTAGAAATTTGCTATATAAATTAGTTCTGTCAGCTTATACTCTCCGACACTCTCTGTGATAGTGGCAGTTTTCTCTACAGTTTTAACCGTTACCAGATGTTCTGTTTGTGATCACCAATCTGATGTGTAGTGTATAACTTTGATTTGCATTTTACCGATTAAAAACATCAGTGAGTACTTCATGTTTTTTGGCCATTTTGTGAATTGCCTTTTTTTGCTAATTTTTAATTGTTTGACTTTTTTTTTTATAGACTTGTAGTTCTTAAAATAGTCTAGATATTCTAAATTGCTTATGTATGTGCAGTGCAAACATTCTTTTTCCAGTAGCTATAATTTCACTTAAATGAAAAAAAATTTCCATATGACAAAACTTGTTATAATGGAATTTACCAGAGTCTTTCTGTGATCAAGAAATCCCTCAGCTATGGTCATATTTTCCTTTCTTGTAAAAATGTTAGTTTTAACTTCTAGGTTTTCAGTCTTTCTCGGGCATTAGTGCAGCATCATACATGAAGTGCCTTCCTTTGTCCATCGTTCGTAATGCTAATCTGGGCACAGCCTAGGCAACCTGGAGGGCCAACTGCTGGGCACTGTTCCGTGTGACTGGCCAGTCTGTCTCTGTGCTAATGCCCCATTGCTGTCGTTGGTATAGACTTTAACACTTGCAGGCTGTTTCACCAACCCTGCCCCTCTCATTCTTTTACTTAAAATCTTCATGGCCCTTGAATCATCCATGTAAATTTTGGAATTACTTTGTTCAAGGGAAGAATGCCATTTCCTAGTATTGATACTGGGTGCTTTCTCACCCATATATTTTTCTTTCTACATTTTGGTGTTATTGCCAAAAAATGATGCCAGATCTTCCACAAAGAAAATTAATTCCTGTATTTTATGGATTTTCTTTTTGCTGTACTAAAAAAAAACCTTAAAATTTTTTTCTGGGCTTTTAATGTTTTTGCTTTGTATAGAAACACTATGGATTTTTATATCTCCACCTACCTTCACTAATTTTGTCATAATTCCCTGCCTAGGTTCTCTTGGATTCTGGATATAGACAGTTACTCATGATAACTTGTGTATTTCCCATTCCAGTCCTTATACTTAAGTTTCTTATTGTTAAGGTGACTGTGACCTCTGGGGAAATGTTAAATAAATGCCATACTAGCAGACACACTTACCCATCGTTTTTGGTAGATACTTATCAAATTAACGTTGTAGTTGTCCAAGGACTTTTTCCCTTTTTGTTATAAATGGGTGTTGAGTTTTAGCAGCGAATGAATTATTCCCTCGAAATATAAGTAGTTTTGGTTGAATATTGTTGTGGTTTTGTTTTGGGCTTTAAATAATTTTCTAATTTCCTCTGGGTTTCTGTAGGTCTTGCTCATTCATAGCCCAGGCATACTCCAATTTATAATACTGTTGTGCATAGAAAAAATAATAAGTTCCGTGGTGCTTACATAAGAAACACATAATTTTCCACCAGCTATTCAGATGGAAACACAGTTTGGGAAAAAACAGTATATCAAAGTTGAACTTGCACGTAACAAAGAAGATCACATACAGGAGCAATAGAGGTTTGAAGGACACTATAGCCATCAGACTTAAACTAAGATGGTTCTTATAAGAATCAGACTACTGGCCCTAAACAATTAATATATTTTAAATATTTTTCAACGGTTATTACTTGAAAATCTGATGTTTAAAGTATTTCCATGTTTAAAGATCATGGAAAAAAGTTGAAATTTTTGAAATGAGAAGTTGTCAGTTCTCAGATAGTGAAGATATAGTTGCTGAGCCACTGACATGTATTTGTAATGGGGACTTTCTGGTTTCACGATTATTTAGGAATCGGTTGAACTTCGTGCCACTACCACAGTCCATAGCCCATCAACAAAAATATTTTTAATAATCTGTAAGACACAGAACGGTAAATGCAAAATTTTACAGCTTGGCGGAGGAGGGCTGGGAAGGGACCTAAACAAAAGTATCTGAAAAAAGAATGGACGATTGCAAATTGACTTGCTTTAGGGTTTGAGAAGGATGATCAAAGGTGAAGCCAAGAGGACTTACAGAATTTTTCCCCCCAATTTCTAATACCTGTTTTAGGGAAATCATTCCGCGTCTCCACTATCTATGTCTAGTGAAGGAAGAGAGCAAATACGGTGCGACATTCCTTGTGACTCTACTCATGTATCAGGTTTGTAGTCACAGCATTGCTTTAAAAACAACATTGTTGAACTACTATGCAATTTCACTTTCTAAAGGAATTACATTTTAAGTCATACCATTTATTCAATGTGGCTAATGTCAAATTGAAAATAAGCTGGAGAGAATTTAATGTACAGCTGCCTAAAACAATGCAAACAAATAACTGAAAGGCTTTTTTAATAAAAGCAAGAAAATTATTAGGTTATTTTTGATCAAGATTGTAGCGCTATTGTTTTTTAACTGTTCCTAAGGCCCCACACAGCATTTTAGTCGCAAACGAATGTACATAGAAGAAGATAATCTAAGTAATGCTGATGTAGTAGAAGAGGAGGAGGAAGGGAGAGTATACTTGCTTCCCAAAAAACTATCCAGAACTGAAGACACAGACAATCACACTTATAAAGGTAGGTAGATCAAATGCCTGTGTCAAAATGCAATTAGTTGTGGAAGATGGTTTTTGAGATCTTAAATGATACACACACACACACACAAAATCCCCTTTGTAAAGAGAACTTTGGATAAGTCTCATAAGGATGATGCTCTATCACCAAGTTCACTTTATGTGAATAATATAGTTAGTAAGGGTCTTTGTGCCCTAAATCTTCTTTTTAATTCTATTACTGATTACCACGTTTTACTAGAATGTAAATTTACAGATACATTGGTATGTCACTAAATATTTGGTTATTAACATGGAAATAGTTAAAAAAATAACCATTCCATTTCACCGTTAACATTTTTGCCTCAATACCCATGCCAAGAGGATTTTTTAGAAATGAAAATATTTTTAACTACCTTTTATGTCATATTATTAGATCACACATAGAATCTGAAAATAAGATTTTTGTCCTCAGCCTCATGACAAGTAAGGCTAAATTTGTAATAATGCATATCTTCAGCTGATTGTCTCCATTTTTTAGTATCTGAAAGTATATCTCCGTTATCAACAAATGACTTGTCTCTTCCTGCGGAGAGCTGGGAAAGTGAAATTTCAGGTGTGGGGATGATGTGTGAGAAGCTCAATACAGAATTTAGGAGGAAATTTCATGTAAGTTACCATTCTTTAAATGACAATTTTATACCCAATAAAATAATATGCCACCTGTCTACTAGACGAGCAGCTCGTTTGATCCTTTGGCAACAACACACCCGTTTAGGAACTCGCTTTTCCTCACGGACTGGTGAGAAGCGGAGTGATTTGTCTTCTAAGCCTGGTTTCTCTTCTCAAGTCTGTGCATTTTCCATAGTCTTTCTTTTCCTAGATTCTTTATTTTCCTTTTCAGTTTACCATTTTGACCCTTCCGTGCTTTTTCTTTTGGTCTGAACAATTTTCTTTCCGTGCCTCATGTTTTCGTTGCGCGGAGATGACAGCTAGCAAGGTTGCTGCAGTCGAGGAGGAAGCCAGAGGAATCCTCTCGCACTGCTTTACCAGGTCACTGCTCGTGGAGCCTTAGCCACTGAGGCTCCAGTGAGGTGATGTTTGCAAAAATACTTTCTAAAACAATCAACTCTTGTTTTCTCCACCTACCTCTTTATCTCACATGCCTGTGCTGGGAATACTTGTCTTCGCCTCCTGTTAACCCGTGTGGAAAAACACCTTTTATCATCAGCCCCTCTCTTGTCCTTGTCCTTCGTCTGAAATAAGATTCTGTATATTTTAATTATCAAAGGACAACCTATAAACAGAGAAGCCGCCCTGATTTATGTCTATCTGTTCTGTTCTGCATCTGGCTAGATCCAGCAAATATATGTTTTTGTGGAAGACAGTCATTCTGAGTGTGAATTTGGGCTTTGTTCCTGAAGAGAATTATAATCACTAGCGTTTTTATAAACAGAGTGTGGTGTCCTTATGGAAACAATGATCAATTCAATCCTTAGAATTTTCTTGATGGAACCAGACACTGCCCTGACTGAGCTTTTTTATTAACACTTCAGTTTAAATCACCAAGTTTTTCATTTTTTACTTCTCTGAGTTTTTCTTAGTCATTTGCATGGTAAAGGCTTTGTTATTAACAGTCTTGGTTAAATTATTATTTTGTGAAGAGTTTTCAAGTTAAAAATGTGTTTTTCAGATCCGCCAAAAAATGATGGATTATTTTGCAAAGCAGTCTTGGAAAACAGCTCAACAACATCTGACCAACATGAACCATCAGATTCAGGAGTACAGGTCTGTACTAAAAGCCTTTTTTGCAGTCTTCTGAATGCTATGGTTTAAAATTTTTTTTCATTTTGTTTCCTTAATAGGATCAAAAAACTCGATAAATTCCAATTCATCATCATAGAGGAGCTGGAGAATTTTGAAAAAGATTCACAGTCTTTAAAAGATTTGGAGAAGGAATTTGTGGTTTGTGCTTTTAAGAATTTTTTTTTAAAGAGCCACACTCAGGAAAACTTCTGTTAATTTTGTTCTTTAGAAAATTGTTTTAGGGGTGCCTGGGTGGCTCAGTCAGTGAAGCGTCTGACTTTGGCTCAGGTCATGATCTCATGGAGCATGAGTTCGGGCCCCACACCGGGCCCTGTGCAGGCCTGCTTCGGATTCTGTGTCTCCCATTCACTCTCTCTCTCTCTCTCAAAAAATAAACATTAAACATTAAAAACAATAGTTTTAGGTTTCATATACACACACTTAGAGACTGAAGCTTATGATGAGCACCTTTGATAATATGGGGGAAACCCTGAGACAGTGTATGACATCTAGAATATGCTCAGCATCTAGCCAAGTTTATTTAAACTAGGAATAGGAACATAGGAATTCTGCAAGTTTTATTTTTTTGTATTTTTAAATGTAGGAATTGGGGGAGAAGATACTTCAGAAGTACAGTGCCTATCAAAAAAGTGAGCTGCAGAGGTTGGTGTGGCATTCTTAATGACTATGACCTACATACACTTTCAATTTTTAAATATAAACGTCATTGCAATATTATAGCAATTCAAAAGTGACTTCCTCTGCTAGGCTTCACCACTTGAGAGCGTCACTGGACAAAAATGTCTTCTACAACACTGATTACGAAGACGCCGTGTTTACATCTGAGGTACAAGCTTTTTTACACTCCCATAATCGATACAGCTTCGCTGTGAAAATGTGACGGTAAACGTCATGGGTGCAATGCTGCTTTGCAGATGTGCTCGATGAAGGAGGACATGAAGGTGCTGCAGGAACAGCTTCTGAAGGACACGGTGGGTCGGCTGCCCCCTGGGGTTCACGTGCTTCCGTCTCTCGTAGCGGCGACTTCTCCCACAGCCTTTTCTCCTGTGGGGATGGAGAGAGGCTTTCAGCCCAGTGGGTTGAGTTCTCTAAACTGGAATAATGGGAGCAAGTCGAGAGTACGATAGTCACAGAGGTGATTTGAATGAGTCCCTCCTAAGGGAGTATCGGTTCGGAAATGTTTACATGAGCTGAGAGCGTAACTTCTTTGTTCTTTGTTCTGTACCCGGCAGCAGGCCTGTGCCTTCTGAAGAAGGTGTGCCAGGACAGAGCCCCCAGAATCGCTGTCTGCTTGGACAGCAGGACTCCGTTAACTTAGATTGGAGGATGGAAGTAGTGGACTTTGACCCAGAGGTCTAGTAGCCCAGCAGCTGCTTTCTGGGGGAAAAGACCCTTGGCGGGGAGGGGAGGGGCCCAAAGGCACTGCTCTCAACGATGGCAGACATTTTCCATGTAGACTTGAAGACTTCCTGTACACAGAGCACTAGTGTACTTGCTCCATTAATAGAACCCCAGCAGACTGTTGTGGCGAAGACGGTCTGGAGGGGAGCAGTCTAGAAAGAAATGTCAACAGCAGTTTGGGCTTTAAAAGACCGGATCTCTGTGTTGAGCCCTGAACTCCGGAGACACCTAGCAATAGATCCTGGGGGGCTAGACAGAATGAGCGCTGATACAAAATACCTTTAGGAAAGGGGTTGTTTTGAAAAGAATCCCTAATAACAGCTAGCTTTTTTCTTTCCGTTTGATGGTTTTATAGTGATCATTTAAAATCTAAGTGTGATTTCCCCCCCCCCCCCCCCGGCTATAGCAAGAAGAGGAGCTTCTCAACGTACGCAGAGGACTGATGTCATTATTCATGGCTCATGAAAGAAACGTTCATGTGTGATGTCTGGGTGTTAGCGATTAGTTGTAGCCACTTACCCCTTTTTGTGTGTACCAGGATATCCCACAGTGGCTCTACCGAGAGAAAAACAGACGTCACCCAGGCAAGAGTACCTTTGTAGGAGCCTCCAAATCCAAAGAAATTGTTGTCTTATGGATGAGAAAGAACCACTCTAACATGACTCCAGCCTCAAAAGACCTTTGTGTATATAGTACTGTTCTTTTTTTAGGGAGAAATTTTGGGAAAACCAAATAGTGAAAGGAATTTTGCTTGTTTCTGTAGGACTATGTATGTTGGACAGACAAATCTTACTGAGTTAACTATACTCACAAAACTAGTTTCTTTAATAAACTAAAACTTACCATAGAAAATGTACTTTTAAATGAATACAGTTTGGACTAAATATAAGGTATTACTAGTTCGGAGTATACTACATGCAATAAAAACTTGGCCCTGCTGAGAAGGGGGAGAAGCCTCTGATTTCAGATGCTTACCGGATTGTGAGTCGGTACTTCTGGCCCACTGCTGGAGAGTGTATTTATTCAGTTATGGCACCTGTATTAGAAGGCATTAAACAGCCTATAAGAGTTACTGTATTTTCTAAATATTTTAATTCCAGGTAGATACCTTAACTCCTAAGCATGCTCTTTTGACAAGTACTTTTTAAGCTCCTACTATTCACTATAATAATATTTTGCTAGAATATAAAAATACACTTAATGTATTAAAGTTGAAATAAATGCTGTGCCACTTGGATAAGGATTATAAATAAAATGTTATGAATCATTTCCCCATTTTACGAACATCGGATCAGACGAAACATCCTTGTACAATCAGACATCTGAAGTATGAAATTAAGCAGCCTCACTCACTATTTTAATGGTAGCAGAGAATTTTGCTACTACCAGCATTGAAGCAGCATGCTAGAAGTGGCTTTTCTCAGTCTGGACAAGCAGAGGCAAAGCCTTTCCGTCTTAGCTTTATTCCGTTACTGATAGGGTAGCAGGCATTTTATGGCACGAGACCGCGACAGCCGTCCAACAGTAAATCCTGCCAGGAGGAGTTGCCCTGCGAGACATGAGGGCTGCTCGCCTGACGACCCACCTCCCTGCGTACCTCCTCTGCGGCCACACTCACTGTACGTGGACGCCAGCCCGAGTGTGAGCTGTGAGCTGGCCAGTGCCAGTCGTGGCTCCCCCTCTGAAGCTCCGTTTCCAGCCTTCTTACCGCGCCGACCTTTGTCGCGTCTCTCCAGCTTGCTGTCTAGCGTGGTCTGGGCTGTTGACGCCACCACTGCTCCGCTAAGCCTGTTCCCTTCCTTGTCTGTCTTTGCTTCCTTACCTATTCTCGGCTCTTCAGTCGAAAAGAACTCTCTCCTCTCGCTGCGTCCGCTAATTCACACCCCTCATTCCACAACCTGAACGTCAGGACGGCACATTTCAAATGGCTGCTTGACAATCCTCACTTGCCCCTTTTAATTGGCTTTGCCTCTTTTCTGGAGTATCGTTGCATCTCAGTACCTCTGTCCTTCGTTCTTCCCCCTGTAGCTGAGGGCCTCACTTCCCACTTGCCCATCCTTTCTCCCTGAATTCTGACCTGTTACCTGCCAATACCGGCATTTCCCGATTTCCCACGTGTTCCAGTGGCACATGTGCCTCTTCATTTAAGGACCGTCCCCACCAGTGCTCTGCATCTGACCGTCTCTGGCATCTCTCTGCAGGGTGTGTAGCCCACACTTACTAACACACACACACGAAACAAAACAAGGCCTTTAGCACCAAGCTCCCCTCTGACTGCTGCCCGTCTCGTGTAATTCTCTACTCACCTCCACACAGAGCATAGGGAAAGAATTTTCCCCAGTTACTATCTCAACTTGTACACTTCTTGCTTGCGCTTCACCCTCCCTCAGCCCAGCTGCTTTACTTACTATTTCCCCGAAACGACTTTTTATGAAAATCATCAGTGATTGATTTTACCAAGTTTAATCTCTATCTTCTTCTTAACTCAGCTTCTCAGTGCTTTGTCACCCAGACTTGGCCTGGCATATTTTCCATTCCTTGTCTCGCTCCCGGCTTCCCCTTTACCTCTGGATGTGGGGCTCATTCCTCAATCTATACTTCCTCCTTAGGTAACTGCATCTGGTTCCACGTAATCACCATCTCTGTGTTGATGACTTCCAGATGTATCCAGGTTCTGACCCTTGCTTTGGACATCAGCATCTCATACACACTCGTTATTGACAGTTCTAACAAGCATCTCAGGTCTCAAAACAACCCTTGATTTCTCTCCCTTGGCATTCCTTCTCAACACCAAAGGAAAAATAAACATCGTCTCTCCATCTCAGTAAATGTCGCTTTTAGCCACCCGACTATGCAAGCCAAAACCTAGAAGGAATTTCTGATTTCTCTTTTTCCCTTAACTGAAACTAAGTGGCCACTTAGTTGATCAGATCCTGTGGATTTTACTGCCCAAGTATGTTCCAAATGTGTAATTTCTGTCACTTGCACTGTCACTACTATTGACAGTGTCACTATTTGTCACACAGACTACCATACCAGCCTCCTGAATGGCTCTCCAGCACTCACACACGTGCTCCCACAATACTTTATTTACTTTGCAGCCAATATATTCTTGCTAAGTCATAAATCCTAGCGTGCCACTTCCTTACTTGAGACTCCAGTGACTGCATCCTCTTACCTAATGGGTCAAAGAATAAATCAAAGGGAGATGAGAATATACTTTGGGACAAAAATGCAGCATCCTGGAACTTCTATGACACAGTGAAATCACTGAGAGGGAAGTTTACAGCTGCAAATTTATAGAAGTTAAAAACGAAGAACTCCAATCAGTAACCCAACTTTAAAAAACTAGGAGAAAGAGTGACACCCAAAGCTGTTAGAAGGAAGGAAATAATAAAATATTGGAGATTTAAGAAAAAAACACAGAAAAGCAACAGAAAATCAAAACCAAAAGTTGGTAAACCATTATTAGACTGAGATACACAGAAGACTAAAATTTCTAAAATCAGGAATGAAAATTTGGGACATTACCACTGACCTTAAAGAAACAGGATCATGAGAATACTATAAAGAGTCATATGGCAACAAATTAGATAATTCATGGGAAAGTGGTGAATTCCTAGAAACACAAACTACCAAAACTTAACTTCAGGAGAAGCAAAATCTGAACAGTCCTATAACACGTGAAGAGATTGAATCCATAATCAACAAAGAATTCTACCAAGTATTTAAACAAGAATTAACACCAGAAGATAGAAGAGAGAACGTTCCTAACTCACTCTATGAGATCAGCATTCCCTTGCTCCCAAAATTAAAGACATCACAAGAAAACTCCAGACCAGTATACCTTATGAACACAAGGTAAAAATCCTCCACAAAATAACAGCAAGCTGGATTCAGCAGCACATTAAAAGGAATGCATTTAATGAAGGAGGTAAAAGATTTGCACATGGAAACCATGAGATGTCAGTAGAAATTAAAGATCTGAGCGAGTGGAAAGACATCTTGTGGTCGAGTGCAAAACTTAATATTGTCAAGATGGCAGTCCTCTGAAGTAATTTACAGATTAAATGCAATCCCTGTCAAAATGCCAATGGCCTTTTTGCAGAAATAAAAAAGCTGATCCTAAAAATCAAATGGAAATGGAAGGGGCCCCACAAAGCAAAACAACCTCAAAAAAATAATACAGTTGGAATACTCACACTTTGTAATGTTAACACTTAACTACAAAGCTGCATCAATCAAAATAGTGTAGTGCCTCAATAGGGAAAGATACCTAGGCCAGTGGAATAGAAACGGTGGTCCAGAGGTAAGCCTGCTCGCCTGTGGCCAACCGAGTTTCATCGAGAGTGCTAAGCCATTTGGTGGGGAAACGAACAATCTTTAACACATAGCTCAGGACAGCTGGCTAGCCCCATGCCAGACAGGTTGTGCCCTGACTTTACACACACATAAAAGATAAACTGATCCAAAATTCTTAGGAAAGTACAAATTCTTAGGAATAAACATAGGAGTAAGTCTTCATGACCTTGGATTTAGCAGTGGAGTCTTAGATAAGACACCAAAAGCACCAGCAACATAAAACAAATGGGACTTAAAAAAAAAATAAAAACCTTTGTGCAAAAATAATAAGAGTGAGAAGGCAGCCTACAGAATGGGAGAAAATGCTTGCACATACCTGATTAGGATCTAATATTGAGACTATGTAAAGAATTCTTACAACTCAGCAACAGAATGACAGATGACCCAATTAAAACATGGGCGAAGGACTTGCGTGACCATTTCTCCAGGGAAGATGTACACCTGGCCAACCAGCACACGAACATGCACAGAATATCATCAGTCGTTAGGAAATTGCAAGTCAAAACCATAACGAGATGGCACTTCACACCCGCCAGAATGGCTAGAGTCAAGGAACAGAAAACACGCGTTGGCAAGCTTGTGCAAGAATTGGAACCCTTGCGTGTTTCTGGGGAAGTAAACTACTACCAGCCGCTGTGAAAACCAGTTTGGTGGTTCCTCAAGAGTTAAATGTGGAATTATCCCATGACTCAGCAATCTCACCCTTTGGTATCTACCCTAAGTATTGAAGACATATTTAACAAATACCTAAGAATGTGTACCAGTCACAACGGCCAATGTGGACACGACCCAAGTGGGCATTAAATGAATAAACATATGTAGTGTATCTACACATGGACTATTTACTCAGCCACAAAAGGAAGAGATACTGATTCGTGTTACAGTGTAGACGAGTTTCCAGAACATTATGCTAAGTGAAAAACTAAACATGAGGTTACACCATAGAACTGGACTATTATGCAATCTCCAGAATGTGTAAGTCCACGGAGACAAAGCAGATGAGTGGCTGCCAGGGGCTGGGGGAGGGGGAAGCTGAGGAGAACCTGCTTCAAGGGTACAGAGCCTCTTCGTGATGGAAATGTTTTGGAACTAGATAGAAGCAGCGGTTGTATGGGCTTGTGAGTGTATTAAATGCCACCAAAGTGCACTCAACATGGTTAGCTTTAGGTCGTCTGAATTGCACCTCACTTTACTTCAAAATGAAAAACCACCACCCACAAAACCTCTCCAGAGGTGTCCTTTGCACTTTACAACCCGCCTTTATAGTGGGACCTAAAAGTCCCCACGTGAGCTGGCCTCTGTCCCTTTCCTCACCCTTATTTCCTACCCCTCTTGTTCAGACTTCAAGCAACGTGTCTTGAACAATCACATTCCTTCCTTAGAGTCTTTGTTCCCAGGAACTTGCTGTCCTTCAGGTCCCATGTAAGTGAGACCTCTTCAGAGAGATCTTCCCTCACAATCCTGTTAATGTTAATATCACTCCAGAAATTTCTTTCTTCTTCCCTTCCATAACCCCACTCCTATAAATCCTACAAGAACAGGAAGCTTGTCTTATTCACTTGTGAACAGTAACTTACACCACTATTTCCAGAACCTAAAAAGTGCCCTAAAAAGCCAGCTTGCAACAACGTGAACAAGTGAACAAATGTAGCATTTCTAGATAGGACTTTACTGAAACCAGAGAGGGCCAATGTACCTAAAACTCAGACCCTCAAATTTTATGGAGTTGCAGCATTCCCATTAAAATTGATAACAAAATATTAGCCAATCAGCCACTTGAGCCTCTGTTAGAGGACACATACTGTGCTCCACTCTAGACACAGATGAGTGAGAGATCAACCCTTTCCTTTTACTTAAAAATGAAATTCAAGGTAGTGATGCAGAATCCTAGGGACTTCCATTTGCTTGGCCCCTTGGAAGAAATGTGTAGGGGTATCAATTGTGCATAGATGTTATCAAAGAAGAAGTTATATTTTTTTTATGGCTGGGCTTGTAATGTTTAGTTTGGGGAGGTTTTAAAACACATCGGGTCAAAATATCCATGGAAATATTCTAAAATAACATCTAGAGGAAAAGAATTCAGTACATCCCCGCCCCCCGCCCCCCCCAGGAATACAGATGTTTATTTTTTAGTGTTTATTTTTGAGAGGGGGTGGGCAAAGAGAGAGGGAGACAGAATCAGAAGTAGGCTCCAAGCTGTCAGCTGTCAGCACAGAGCCCGATGGGGACCTCGAACCCACGAACCAGGAGATCATGGCCTGAGTCAAAGTCAGGCACTTAACCGACTGAGCCACCCAGGCACCCCAGGAATCAGATGTTTTTAATGAGATTTGTCTGTTGTGCTATCTTGAACTTCAGATACTAGAATTTTGGTTTATGCTGCAATAGCATTAATTTTAAATGCAAGGGAGTTGGAGGGGTGAGGGTTTTCACACTAATGAAATGCCTGCCTTAACATCAATAGGGCCTTTATTATTCACCTAATAAAATGTGCATTTTATGCAAGTCAAGTACTGTCAGTATGAGATTACAATGAATACTGATGTTTGGGACAGATTTCATGTTTAAACAGTTTTAAGCTTATTTAGAAACAATGTAGCTGTTTCGCTTTGTTCTGTGTAGTTGATTTTTAACATTTTCTATTATATATTTATTTAAACTTAAGAAAAATTAGAGCAGCCGTTGGTAAATTATCTAAAAGACCATACAGGAAATGTTTTAGGCTTTGTGGACCGATAGGAAAATTTGAGTGCCGGAAGCCGAGCTATCCAACCGGCCTGATGGCAGGGCCCGCGCGGTGGACGGATCGGGACTGCAGGGCAGCCTGCCAACAGTAAAGCTTCTTGTGCTCCGGCTTTTATGTAATCTTGCCTTAACAAAAGTACCTGGGGAATTATGTGTTGGGGAATTGCCCTCGACAGGCCTCCTGGGAAAAGAACCATTGGGAAAGAAAGAAGGTTCCGCAAGGAGACTGTGTGGCCTTACATTTAGCCCTTGCCACCCCCTATAAAGACTCCTCTACCCAAAGGAAGGATAGCCTCATACATTTCCCAGCCAAGGAAGAAACAAATGGATTTGAAAGCCCCACTCTGGCAACAAAGGAGTGTATCTGTGGGCACAAGTTACTCCAACCCCTAGGCCCGCTTGGCCCCCAGGAGGCATTCCAGATGATGACTGAACCTAGTCGGTTAAGGTACAGAGTGGTTCATTAGTTCCTAGGTGCATTGTCTCTCTGAGAATGTGTAAGGCATGGGTTCCTAAGGCCCTCTTGGCCCCCTTCTAGCACCTTGGACCGAGGCGAACACTTTTGTTCCTCAAGCCACAAGTGGTTCAGGGAAACAACTAAGAGGTCATGTCCCTGTAACTGTTCCACTTGAGGTGTTGAGAGATAAATGACCTTTCATGA